>NC_140296.1:27107936-28522936 GCF_964211825.1 Aythya ferina
GCATGATAGGGTGGATGTAACACATGACATTATCTCAGTCACCCCAAGGGCTGCTCTTACACTTGCAAAGCAGATCCAGACCACTCCTATGTTTCACTGACACTAGGCCCACAGAAACTAGTCTTTCCTGAATATGACCCTGGCTGTGTATTCAGCCCCATCACTTGAGAAATGTATTTAGTTTCTCTAGGCCAAGGAAAATCACCATTTTAAATTGAAATCATTTAAGAACACAAGACCAGTTTCCAGTGGTGCTTCCTTTCCCCTGTCTTCCAGGCCCCTCTCCACCTTGGAGCTCCTGGATTCATGATTATTTCTTTGCAATGGCCATCATGTTGTTGATTCAGTCCAGCTTCATTTCTTTAGGACTCTCAAATTCTCCTGCAAGAACAGCTGCCTGTTGTTTCTGCTCCATAATTTTCACCTTTCAATGCTTAAGTGAAGCTTACCCTTGTTGCAATCCATCCATTCTACTTTTATTAGTTCACTGAACCCATTTGTCGAGACTTTTTGAATTTTAATCTTCTCTTCCAAAAATTTTGTAGTCCTTCCCAGCTCAATGTCATTTACAAATTGTCACAGTCCTGTTTTTTATTCTTATACAGGTCACTGATGAAAATTTTGAACAGATCCTGAGATGGATCACTGAAGAGCCCTGATCATCTCTCCTTTCTGACAGTGAATCATTAAAAAATATTGTCCACATTTCATTGTATAGTTATGTTCCCAAACGTATTAAGACTTTCCGTGCCATATTCACTAACTTTTCTTTTAGGGCTGAGAACAGGAAAATCTGATATCCTAATTCCCGGCTCTTCCACCCCCGTTTTTTTTTTTTTTTTTTTTGTGATTGTGAGGCCACAATAAAGCCTTTACCTATTATCTGTTTCACCCATTGTCAGAGAAATGTGGGTAATGCTATCTGCTAACATGCCTCACAGTTGTGCTGCAGGGCTTCATTACCTGAATTGGAGATGCTATGAAGGGAAGAATTTCTGCAGTAAATGCTCCAAATTGATATGGGTCCTAGTGAAGAGTACCCACCTATAAAGATGGAAAGAACATGATTACCTCTCATCCCCTACCAAAGCTGAACTGTTTAATTTCATTTCTTCAAGAATAACAACAGCAAAAAGAACACAAAATAAATCCTTAAATCAAGGCAGTGTTCATACACTGGCCTCCTGTCTACCACAACTCACTTCTATCACTGAGTTCTAGAAACTCTGAATGCAAGTTGTAGAAACTCTAAATGCTTTCTTTCATCTCAAAACACCACTTCTTTATCAATTTTATCTCTCAGAATTTTAAGATACTCCCCTCAGAGCACTTGCAAACACCTCACACTGGGCTCCTCTGCCACTCTCTGTCTCTGATGTAGAACATAATTTCATGAATGACAAGTGATGACCTCTCTCTTTCTTCCTGTGTGGGCTGTTTTCAGATGGTTTGTTCAGCACAGTTCTGGTCTTTATTGCATAGTGCTTCATCTTTATAGCCGTTACCAGACATTTATATCACTTTCCTCGTATGCTGGGTATTATTGGCAGAATGTCCATTGTACAATGCATCAAACACATACTGGAAAATTGCTTTTGGCAACAGTTCTGGATTATTATTGTTGTTTGCTTCAGCAATCAGTCTGTAGCACTCATGATTTGTACTTGTTGCTTTGCATGGGCTTGGGACTCAAAATAGGGAAAGATAGCCTTGGTTTTCATATCCTCAGCACTCCAGGCTTAGACTGGAATGACTCAGAAAATGGGATTGGATGTGATAAAAATCTGATATATCTAACACTCTGCTTTATAGACTAGAGTTTTTATATACATAAGGAAACATTATTTAAATATAGGTCCTATTTCTCTTGTAAAACAAGAATAACAACACTAAAAACATAGCTGCTCCTGTAGCACAGCTATAATCCTTAAAAGGAATTTGCTGTCCTTTCCTTCCTGCTCCCTTTGTCTCATTGAGGATGAGGACATGTATATAGCATCACCCTGAATACCACAAGCGTTTTAGAATGCTTTCATTGAAGATTAACCTCCTTCCTCTCAAACACAAATGTTTTCTTCTATGTGGCAGAAAACATTACCAGAGCCTTAGACTCTACCTAATCCAAAGTCTGGAGTTTGGAGAAAACCTAGGAGATGCTAAACCATCTAAATCAGTCATGAATTGGCCCTTATCACACATTTTGAAGTTTATCACAGTTTTACTGAGGCTCATCTTAGACCAAAAAACAAAACAAAACAAAACAAAACAAAACACTAAGAAGTCAAAAGGCAGGTGTTCCCATGTTAATTATCTTTACAGCTGAAAATTCATGTTTTATTCCCAACTTGAATTTGAGTGGCATTAACAACCATACAATGGTTTTCATCATGTCTTTCTCTGACAGGTTAAGAAAAATAATAATAACTTGAATATTTTCTTGTCATGTTAGAATGTAGGTTGCCTCTTGGTGGTATATGCAATGAGTAAAGGCAAGTCCATGCACCTTTAATTATAAGGCACTTACTTATTCCTCAACAGTTTTTGTCACTATTCTCTGCATTGTTTCCAGCTTTTCACAGCTTCTTTAAGGTATGAGCAACATATATGTCTATTTGTTTTGGAGAAGCACTGTTTACAACTCGAACAACACTTCACCATTCTCACTGAAGATTATACTGACTATTCAGGAGTAGGTCATAAAGTAGTTTGGGGACGTCATGCACCTAGGCTTCATGGCCTACCCAGAAACATTAGGAAGAACAAAAATGTTCTTCCATCATCTTCTTGTTCCAACTGACCAGGCACATAGGAAGAAGTAAGCCCCTGACACATCTCCCCCCACCCTCTGGCCTTTCCCCATGAGGGATGGTGGTTTAGCTCCCTAAAAGAAAAGACTGGTACCCACCTGGATCAAAACTTCACAGACATTCCTGCTGCTTTCCAGGTATAGACTCTACAAAGAGTGGATTGTATCAGCACAATTTAGCTTCAAACATTAGATCACAAAAAAGGAATACAGGCAATCCATATAAAATATTCTACGTGGTGTCTCAAGCTGCTCACTATTAGTTTTTTTTCCCCCTTTCTTCTACTCCTTCTGTTATTTTGCCTATTCTAAATTCTGGTTGTAAAGTCTTTGGGAGAGGTACTTTTTATGTCTCTGTAGAGTAGCTGGCACAAGAGATCTGTCTGATCTAAGCAAGGTCTTTGAGTGCTACCGCAAGGCTCATGAATAGTGATTACAGCTTCCAACCAGTAGAGAACTCAGCAACTTTTTCAGAGAAGTTGACCTATTTAAATTGTATATCCAGGTAGTGCTTACAGCATTTTATTAATTTGCTCTAATAGTCATAGAGGAAACATGGAGGATACCCAGTTATCCTGCAGGTCAAAGAGCCTGCAATTACAGAGCTGGTTTTGTACAGAGACACACTGCTTAAGAGCTTGAGACTAAGACTATCCTTATGGGAATTGTAGGACCAAATATGAAGTACTAACACTAGATTTTGTGCACAAGACAGTGACTGGTTTGATGGACTAAAATAGCTGGAAAATTAACTCCTCAGAGCACGTCTAGCTTGTCAAACATTGTTAGTGTGACCCAGATCTAGCACAGGCCCACGTAGTTTGAAAACGATTTGGCCTCAGCTAAGTGTTTCTCTGACCTGCTGTCGTTCATTCCAGGGTTTTCAGATTCTTAGTTCATCTCAATGCCCTTAAAGGAGCTTCTGAGAATTCTGGAAAAGTTATACCATGGTTCAGGAATGGGATTTTAAAATGCTGTCATCAGACAGCAGATATACTTACTCTCTTTCAATCTGCATTTTTACTCCTGAATTGTATCAGAAAAAAAAAAAAAAAGAAAAAAAAAAAAAAAGGATAAATAGCAACCAGTAAAAGGCAAGATTCTGAAGAGCTCCCTTTTATGAAAGATATAATTTTTGAAAATGTAGAATTTATAAACAAGTTAAAAAAAAAAAAAAAAAAAAGAATAGTGAAACTCCTGCTTTCCCTCAAAACACAGAACATAGATTAATCATTCTGGTGCATGTGTTACATAAATCCAATGTATGAAAGAGAAGAGACAGATGTCATGCTGAAAAATAAACTACTAGGGTGCTTATCAAAAGTGACAATACTCCTACAGAAAAATACTGCTGCTCTGTTGCAACAGACATTAGATAGTGTTCCATAAGCAAAAATAATTGTCTTTATACTTTATGTCAACAATTTACCACCTCCTACAGAGATGTCAGCAAATATCCACCTAATCCAAAACATTTTACATATGAAAACAAAAAGCCAAGATAGAAAAGTAAGTGTTTAGCCAGATGTAATGTAATGGATTGAACACTGTGTTAGAAAGGAATGGGTGTCTAATGCTTGAACTAAACAACCACATTTACACGTACAGATTGAGATGCATGGGGCTACATCTATGCTAGAAAATAAAATAGGGAAGTTGGCATACTCTTGTTATGGGGACAAATGGGATGACACACTTGGCATTCATATGACTACAGTCTCTTCTTCTCCCTAACCAGAAGATCTCACCCACTCCACCTGTTGGGAACAATCCTTGGCATGTGATGTTTCCTGAGATGTGCCTCGACATTACTTTTGAGAGTGTGAGTTGGGAGGGTTAAAGCTGGGCCATGCACTGTGATATCCAGTTACAGCACAGATGTCCATGTGCAGGCATTGCTGTCCTGTTAAACTTAATACTGAAGCCATGATCTGGACCAGAGCTGGCCACAGTTGTCTGCATTGCTATCCAGTAAAAAATGTGGGTGCAAAAGGGTAAAAATGAGGAGAAGTCAACATGAGATGTATCTCACCAGTCTGCAGGGGGTGTTATACAGATGACTACCTCTGTTCTGATCCTTTGGGTTTCCCTTCATAGTCAAAAAAGACAAACAGACATGCCAAGGCCAGGTGGTCAGACGACTTACGGTCTCATTGTACCCATTTTTCTCTACAGATTATACAGGGCCTCCGGACTATTTTTTTATTTTGTGTGTGTATGTGTCCTTCTGAAGGTAGGAGATAACACTCCCACCCCAAATGAACAAAAGTAAGAAAATGACAAACGGGATATTTCTGGTGTGTTGTTCCCAAAATATAGAAAAACTAAGATTACAGAAAAATGTCACTTCAGAGCTCTAAGTTACAGTAATTATATATGTCACACAAGCAAGAAACCACAGACAATGTTAAACAAGCTTATTCTAAAATAACCTATTCTCCCAAAAATATTGCACTTCCTCGTTATCAGAAATAGTATCATGCCAAGTCATGAACAGGTTGAGAGTTAATTTTTCACACAGTGGTAACAATATTCAAAGTCCATAGGGTAATAATAATATTTGTATGATTGATACGGAGTACAGATTTATGTGGGTCACACTTCTGTCCACCTTATAGCTGTCTACAGCTGTCTACAGACACCAATAAAGTAAGGTCAGGTTAGTATCTTATTGGTAACTGGGGCTGCTGATAAAAATCTCATGGTGCTAAATGCTCAGCTGCAGATAGGAGTGCATGCTGCTAATAAGGGGTTAAAGTAGGACTACAAGAAACCGGGCCAGATGTTGACTGATTTTTGTTCCATCACTTTTTTAGCATCCAATATTCTATTTTTTTTGGGAATTAATATTCATATTAATGAGTTTTTCTTCATTAGCAAAAACCTGAGAAGTGTAACATGGAAAAATCATTGATTAATTTTGAAAATTTTACTTCGAAGTTATACGTGAAATGTCTCTAGCGTGTAACAGGTTCCTTATGGTTCTGTGTGATAAAATGTAAGACCTGTCATTCCACGTAAATAATTTGTCTTCATTAAATATGTAGTGATATGTCTGAGTGATTTTTTTTTTTGTCTTGCTTTGGTTTTGTTGCAGAAAAATGGAAAACCATAATCAGCAAGAGATGGAAAACAGTAATGTCAGCACAAGTACAAGCTCAGCAGAATGGGAATTTTCTACCTTCTGAATATGCAGCTAACATTAATCACAAGGCTATGTAGCCTTTGGCCAGGCTCCAAGGGTGAGAGATGTATTGCTTTAGCCAATGGAGGACTCTTCACCTCCCTTAGCCATGAGTGCTACAAAAAGATGCTGAGGATGGTTCCAAGAGCATTGAGAGCAACATAGCTATAAAAGATTTAACACATAAACATGAACATCCTTAACATACACCGAGTCTTAATGGTAGATGTTATGGTTTACTTTCAAAAAAGTGATTACAATACTTAATTACATGCAGAACATTCTTACAAAACAAAAATGATTAACTGTTAGGAACACAGTAATCTATTTTGCACAGACAATAAAAGATAAGGAAAATTTCCAATAAAACCATAGCTCCAGCAGAGTTTGAATCTTCCTTGGCTCCAAACAGTTTAAAAACTGCTGCTGGAAGGCCAGGCTCTGATCTTCTTTTTAAGAAGTCTTTTAAGAATAAACTAAATTGATTTGGATTTGCCCCAAATTAAATTAAAGCAGGATATAGTCCATGAAGTCCATTGTAGTCATTTATAAAAGTTAAAATGAAGCTCCAGGAAGATCTGAGCATTTTTTTCTATTTAATTATAAAAATATTTGATTGAAGAAAAAAATAGACCTATATTTTCAGTACAGACTACAGATTTTAAGACATAGCTTGTCCAGTTTTAAGTTTTAAAATCCCATACTCAATTCAAATTAATTTAAATTTAATTGTAATTGTTTTTAAGTTCCATTAAGCTACAAAGCAAAACCAACACTGGCCTGAAAGGTCTCCAGACTTATATTTCTCTCAGGTGAGTACACATTGTCCTCCAGAGACAGCAAAGGCTGTGGCAGAAATTTAAACTTGTCTCTGCAGCCCCAGAATTTTTCAGCCTGGAGCTTTTGAAAAAGCTCCTCCAGGTCCACTTTTATGTCTTGCTTGAAGGAGCTGAAGAATGCAAAACTGCTTATTGACAGCGAGTGACTTCCTTAAGCTCTTCTTGATGCTTCTGTCCAGGGAGAGGCTTGGACAAGCCTTAGCTTCCTTAGGAGCAGACTTTCTGCTGCTTGGAAAAACAGGCATCTATTGGATGCATTCTTGAATTGCAGAGGGTGATGGAGGGAAGAGGGAAATATTCCCTTCTCTGATACGGACACTAGTCTCTCCAGTTTTGCTTATTTGTGATGTCTCACCCAGATCTGGAGGGAGGAATGGAGGGATAGAGGGAGAAATGGAGGAAGGGATGAATCCTACTGAGTCCCTCTTCCAGTTGCATCAGCTGAGGATAATTGTTATGCATATCCTGTTAACCTTGGCATCTATCCTAGGAACTGCCTACTGGAGTGTTACAGAAAATTTAGAGTCAAACATTTTAAATATATTGATCAGATTTGGCTCTAAAATCCTTTTGAAATGGATCTGGATGGCAATGTGATGTGACACCATCTGGGTTTTTCTCCTGTTTGGACATAGAGTGGGTGGATGCTTTGGCACTGACAAAACAAGAATCTTATCAGAGCAGTCCATGTTGACACTTCTCCAACAAAGTCAGTGCCAAATCTCTTTGGGTGAAATCCTGGTCCTCTTGACACCAACAGGAACTTTGCCACCAACTTCACAATGACACACATTCTGTTTCTATCTTGAGTTAGCATAAGCTCAAGCCTCATATCTGGAATAACCTCTCAGGAAAGAACCTATGAAGGATGGGTCATGATACGTTTTTTTATGTGGCCTTCTGGCACAGATAACACAGCCAGGAGCACTCTTCACTAAAAATATAGCAGGTGTAAAACACTTATTTAAAATAAACTTATTGTTTAGTCTTCCTGCCAAGCAGCTCTTTGTGTGCATTTGCTTGAAAACAATTGGAAAAGGCCATAGCTAGCTGAAATGTAAATGTTTGGGTTAAAGGACTTCATAAAAACAGAACTGGTAACTGGACAAAACAAAAGAAGAAAAGCACAAAACGCCCTTACTTGGCAAGAACACTGACAGAGTAATCTCTAAAAAAGACAAAACCATCAAATACTACTGTGTGTTCTACTTCTCCAGTTACATTTTCTATTTACCTTGGCTATAGTCATTTAGCACCAATGAAGCTCTGACAGAGAAGCAGTGATGACTAATGGATGCTATGGCAGGTGGTACACATTTGAACTTTCCAGACATCAGGCAATAATTGCTCACATAGGGTTGTGGAAAATATGCTAAAAAGGAAAATCTGGAAGGTCCAAAGGTCCTACATTAGAAGAAAAACAACAAAAAAACAGCAAAAAAATGAAGATTCATGTTGCTTTCATTCTGGTAATAAAGCTGCAGATGTGAACTCTGAATACGTCAACAGCTAATTAGCTGCATCACAGCGGTGCAAATCATGTGCTGCAAAGAAATGAATAAGAAATCTCTTGCTGTATCATGGGAGTCATTAAAAGTATATATAGCTTGAAAAGGGAATACCAGATTTGTGTTCCTTAGTGACTCCTATTGTCATTAAGAATGTACCATTAATGCAGGCATAAAAGCAAGGGGAAAAGAAAGAAAGGAAAAAAAAAAAAAAAAAAAAAAAAA
This sequence comes from Aythya ferina, assembly GCF_964211825.1. Lineage (NCBI taxonomy): Eukaryota > Metazoa > Chordata > Aves > Anseriformes > Anatidae > Aythya > Aythya ferina. The sequence goes on from NC_140296.1 coordinate 27,116,499, forward strand.
GGCTTTAAGATCTTTAGAAAAGCATATTCTTGTAATGTCAAACCTTGGGCAGATTATTTAATTAAAACCCTTACATAGCACACTTCATTTTACACAGCACTTTTCATCCTTGAGGATGCAAAGTGCTTTCTACACAAAGGTTAGAGCCACCATGTAAGCCCGACAAAAATGTGTGCAAATCCAGTTCCAATAAAGCCAATAGGCAGAAGCATAAATTACAGTGTGAGATTCAAGGTAGCATTCAAAGAACAAACAGCCTCTAAGAGCAAAGAATAAGCATCAATAGGAGACAAATTGAGTATAAATGAAGTGAAAAGTCCATGTAGAATCAGTGAGACCAGTAGGAAGGAGCAGCTAATTAAAAGGAGATTGATGAGAATCAGGATGGTTCTCTGCCTCGGTTTTAACCAGCAGAGCGGAGAGTGGTTCCTTGCCTCTCATCCCTGATAGCCACAATGAGGTATTCCTGAAGGAGGAGATGGCAGAAGAGCAGGTGCTGGAATAAACTCAATACTTACATGGCATAACACGCCGGGTTCAGGTGATTTACCCCCAGGCCACGTCTACAGATGCTCATGCACGAAGCAGCTGAGCTGCAGACTGCATTTGTTACAAAAAGCAGCCACTTTTGCACAGAACTGGGAAGTAGTAGGCATTGCATACATTTTAAATTTGATTCTGGAAGTGATCCAAGGAACTACAGATCTCAAAGTTAATGATTTAGATGTGGGATTCCAGTTGAACTGATCATAAAGCACAGAAGAGCATAAGCATATGGACTTGGCCCACAATCCCCCACTGGCAATGCAAATGGCTTGCAGTTTTTGACCCCACAATGATGTCCCAACATGGGATAAAAAAGTTATAATTTAATGAATAACACTGTTCCAGAGCTTCTTTTCCTACTGCTTTACTGTGCAAGGATGAGTGGGGTCAAGAAAAATAAAAGGTGAGAAATTCAAACATTCTTCTTCGTGCCTTATGGAAAAGACTGCTCCGGGAATTTGCTGAGAGGATCCAGCACACCCGAACAGCAGGAATGGCCAGAGCTGTCTGAATTAATAGAAATGTGGCATTTGTAGAGGTGCACTGCGTGTCATCCTTCAGAACAGAAGCTGATGGCTGATCTTGAGAGATGAGTACCCATGAGACTCATAGAGGGAAACAGTGCCCATTTGCCTCTTTCGGGGATTTAATGCCATCTGCTGAAGGCAGAGATTTGTTGCCATCCAGGGCTAGAAACTGACCTAGGCTGAGCAATGATCAGATCCACTGAGATGTTGCATCTATGTATCATAAATACTCGGCACACCAGTGGGAGGCCATCTGGCAGCATCTGCACTCCACATCCCTTAAGGGATGGGATGTTTAGGAGAGGCCACTGGGTTACCATTTTTCTTAGGCAAGTATATGGCATGTTCTGAATGACCCCCACACAGGGAAGTACTTCATAACAACCCCAAGCGATGGGGGGCTGCTACACTTTTATCTGTGTTTTCAAGAAATCTAAGCACATTAAAAGCGAAATTTAGGCCCATAAATTAAACTGGCTGGAGCCATGATTGTTCCTGGAGACCAAGTGGCTTGGTATGCCCACATCCATATAGGTAAACCGTCTTTGTATCTCTAAGCCTCTTAGCACCAGTTCAGTTTGCCCAGTGGGATTAGCCCTTTGACCATGTTAGTCCCAGAGCTGTGCCTGGGGAAAGTCCAGAAGATTTTGGGCTGACACAAACAAAAATCATGCAAGGAGCCTGTTGACTTATGGTATGGGCAATTGTATTAGTGCCTGGGGATGTGGCCTCATTTTGTTTGTGTCTGCAGATGCAGGGCTTCAGACCAGGCACAGAGTTAATCTGATAAACATGGTCAATCTTTTTTAGAAACGTACACTCCCAAGGAGCATAGAACAGAGAGCATTTCATCTCAGCCTAAGGTAAGGACCTAAAATAAGATCAAGCCCTTCAAAAGCCTATTTCTCTTCACTCGAATCAGAGAAAATTATCTCAGAAGTGAGTATCTACAACTCAGACATTACAATTAAGTGACACGAATCTTTCTCTGAAGCTTCTGAATCTGACTGTAAGAATTAAAAGCCCATAATTTCTAGATTTGGCTCCATTGCTGATATTGCCTATCACTATGCATTCCTTCCTCAGTTTACCTACCTGCAATTAAAGTTAGGAACAACTGTATCCTTCTGTAGCACTGAACAATAACAAAGATTAGCTGGTGCATGTTGCCAGCAATAGTTTTGCAGAGGAAAGGGGTTATTAATCAAGCCTGATACTTAAAGCAAGTCTCTCCATTGTGCTTTAACTATAGCAAAGTACACATCAAGCAACAAAGGGTAGGGGAGCCGCAGACATGCCATCGGCAATTTCCAGTACATTTGCTCCACATGCCATGGCAACCACATTATTGTGGCCGTCTCTACCCCTAATATGTGCCCTTGTTTCAGACGTTTACATTGTCATGCGTATTGGATATGCAAGCTTCAGGCTTCTGCCTCTAAGTGAAGGCATACATTCTTTTTAACCTGACCTCCCTCATCCAAATACTTGTTGGCTCTTCCTAATGAGCCCATCCATCTTTGCTTGGTGACAATTCAAACATGTCAGTTCTTTGAATAGCAGAAAAGATCTTTAAAACATTTAGGAGTGATCTCAAAGCAATGAGACATCTTGGCTGAGCTAATAAATATGCAGCTAATTTTACAAAAGAACCAATGGAAAAGGAAATGAATATATGCGATCAATGGTGTCTCCAGTTCTTGACATCTTTGGATAGATTTATTTTTTGTTAAACTTTTTTTTATTATTATTATTACTTTAACTTATGTCAGCTCCAAATAGAAATTTAAACATTTCTGGGAACTAGAAAAGTTGAGTAATCCTTGAGAGAAATTTATGGAATATCTCCATTTGGGGGAAAGACAGGATACAGACCTTGTGTGCTTCTGACCACACATAGTCATGAGCATGACAAAGGTGGCAGCAGTTGGGAGGAGTGACAGAGGCATTGCATTTTTCAAATCCTCTGAAAGGTACAGTTGCTTGTACTTGGGAGGGTGTTTGCTCACAGCTATTCTCAGAATGCTGCCACTTGTCCCATCACTATTTCCCTTCCTTTCCAGAAAAGAGCCTCAGCCAGAAAGCGGAGAGAAATGGACTTGGTGTACATTGAATGCAATTTTTGGAAGTGCTTCATTGAGGAAAGGCAGAAGAAAGACAGACAGCTTCTGGTTCAGAGACAATAAAGAAAGAATATTGTATATTGAATTATTCTTAAATGTTTTTTAACAGGATTGGCTAAGGTGATTGTATAAACAAGGTTCAGTGCTTTGTTTTGAGCATCGATCAGTTAGTCACATCTCTCCAGAAGATTCAGTTTGTCTGGAAAAAGGAAATTCCTAAATATAGTCCACAATATGGATATGTCCTTCCATAGGTTGCTTACTTTGCCAGTGAAACTTTTGTGCCAAGAATTTCCTCCTAAGAGAGCTCTATACATTTCATTATTAAAAAGAAATGTTTTCCTCTGCAGGATGACATGTTAATGTACAGAATCATCAACAAAATGAAAAACACAAATCTAATTATGTCTTTTCATTTAAAAGCAGTCAGATATCTCAGATGAAAATGTGCTTTTTCTGTGTCTTAAAAGACTGTAAAACTCTGTAAACCTTACTGATATCTCTGAAGCCATAAAGAATAAAGACCACATTATATTAAATAATTTGAAAGCTAAAAATACAGTTTTATTATCAAGTACTTGTAGAGAGAAGGGACTTTAATGGATATATTCTTTTATCAATTCATTATTGTTATTGCTGTTGTTGTTTTTATTGCTATTACTGTTGTATTGTTATTCTTGTGTCTATTTTAAGCCACAGTCAGGACTGAGGTTTCACTGTAGTTTGTATAAGCGATCCATAAAATCTACATAATAGATTACTTGTACTGCAATACATTAGAGCATGAAGGGGAAGGCTTATTTGGTGAATGTTTTCTCAAAGGATTATGAAAGAAGTCGCAGGAATAAAGTGTGACCAAGTGTCCTCCTCCCATTGCACCTCTCTGTGGCTGCATAGCGGCCATTTGGGCCAGCTCGTCTGGTAACACTTTTTTTCAAGCTTTCAGTCATTAAAAAGGCTATGTTTAGTGTACACTTGTATTAAGGTGGAAGAATATAAATCCTCCCTGCCTTCCTGAACACACACCCGAGATATTAGTGTTTGGGATTGCAGTGAGAGCAGGGTCTTCTCAAGGGCTTAAGTCTTCTCTGCACCAGCTGTGAAATCCTCTTTCATCACAATACATCTTTCACCATGGGCTGCTGCAAGCACCCGAGTCCTGCTGGGAAGAGAACAGACATTGGAGCAAGTGAAGGGGGGGATGTGCCTGTCCTCCCCCTATATGGGGTGAAGACACTGCTGGGATAGTGGAGGGATATGTGGAGGGGAAAGCATTCACAGATACTGCAGTCTATGCAGCCACTTCAATTGCAGTTATTCACCAAAAGCATTAAAGTGGGGAACTTCCTCCACAACACCATGTCTCTCTGTGCGTGCCAAGCCAGACCAAGCCAAAGCAAACCATCTGACTCTTACCTTGCCACCCACCCCGATGCTCATGCCCTCAGCACATCATGCTCTCCCGTGGGAGTCTGCAGAACAAAACTCCTGGGGCTCAGGAACAGACCCGGGCTACGGTGGTGTTACAGGCCCTCAGTCTGCCCATCAAGAAAAACAAGGAAGGGAAAAGGAACTTGGTTACAAAACATCATGGATCTGGTGACAATGCCTCAAAGGGGAGCATAAAGTAAGGCCAGGTTTATTTTGTGTATCACCTATCCTTAGGTGATATAAAAGCCCTTAGGCCTTACCCAAAATCCTTGTTAATCATGGGTTAACAAGTTTGTGTGGATGGATTAAAGCCTCTGTGGCACTTTCTACACCTACTTGCTTCTCCCAGACATCCCTTGTCCTTTATATGTATCAAAAGGCTGACAGAAAATCCTGAGACAAACAGAAAGACCCTCGTCTGGGTCTGGGGGATATGCCCACCCTTCAGGTGAATCTCTTGTGGCTGCAGAGCTGCCAGCAGAGGCAGGACATGTCCTGCTGTGCCCACACAACTGTGGGCTCACTCAACCCCAAGACAAGATGGAGAAAATGGGGCCCTCTCTAAGCATAAACCCACACACAGTCACTGTTGCTGTTTTCTTGGGTCAGGCAAGGACAGTAAGGATGAAAAAATGTGGAAACAACAATAACGCTCCATAGAAGTATTGTAACAACATGCTCCTCACACAGCTTCGGCAAACCTGCTCTGTGATGGCCGCTGAGGCTGGGGATACAAACATGTTTCTTGACAAATGCAGAGAAAATATTTAGCGCAAAGCCGAGTGTCCAGCTGGTATATTGGAAATGTTTGACAGATGTCACTGTCACATCCATCTGGATTGATTGTGAGGCCTTGGCAACATTGTCATTTTCTGAATTACTGCTTGTGAAGAATGGCAGTCCCTACTTCAGCCCTTGTAAAAGGTGTTTCATTTTTCAGTCCCTCCGACGCTAACCCAGAGCAGACACCAAAAGTGCTCTGTTCATGAGCTACCTCCTCACAACCTTTCAGGGTCCTCATCTCACCTTTCTATTCCCCTGTCCTTACTGGTCCCCCTCCAGTACCTCTCCCTCCTGGATGTCCACACAGTTTATAAATGGGAGGAAATACCAGGAAGTCCAGCCTGGTAATGCAGCTCTGACCTGGGATCAATCACCTCAACCATCAGCACAGAAAATATTCAGGAAAATACCTGTGAATCCATTGCAGACAATCTGGGTCACACTTCAGGCAGAGATTTCTCTCTTCATGAGGACGGTATGTGGGCTCTGATCCTTACCAGGCCCAGAAGCAAAGAAACATGATCAACAATGATGACACAGAGTTAATTAGACATATCAGATGAGGGTTGATCAGAAGGACTTGTCTTTACTTGGGAGCCAGTCACAGGAGCCAGAACTCCATAGATCTGTCTCTCCCTCTCCCTTTTCCTCCCATGTGGAGATGAATCTATAGCATTCAGCGATAAAGTTTTGCTCTGTTTTAAACCCAGCTAGGCCACCAGGCATGGGAAATAGCAGCCAGTGACACCTGAACTGCAGGGAACTCTGAGCAAAAAATATGACCCAGGAAAGGGCTGAGAGCGGATTGAGAAGAATCCCAACCCGTGCATTTGCTGACAGCTGAAAAGGCATCAGGCATCTCCATGAAGCAGCTTTCCCCCTCCTGGGCTGACACAGTGCTGTTGGATCCAAAGGGCACAAACGCCGGCTGCGCTGCCTGACGTGCTTCAGCAGGGAGAAATGCTGCAGCCCGCATTTGGCAGGGTGATGTGCTGTCAGAGCATTTCATAGCCGTGGGGCGCAATTACCAAAAGCTCTGGCGTCTGCTGTGCTTGATCTGTGCTTAGGTAGAGTCAATAGGCTGGTACCCGAGGGGTGCCCAGCCAGAGGCAGAGGGCAGGGTGTGAGGAGCACAGGGTGAGCATACTGCCCCACACGGGGCAGATGAATTTGGCACCAGGCTGTGGGCATTCTGCAGGGGCTGTGGAGCAGAAAGGGGGAGCACTGGGATGCATTTAGTCCCAGTAACTGCTGAGGGTCCCTGGCTGCATGCAGGGCTGGGAGACGGGGACTGAGCAATACACATATGCACAAAGGCCAGCCCCAAGGGAAATAGGAGTGGGGAAGCAGAACGGGGACTAGCAACTTTCCAGGAGAAGGGGACTGAATTGTATTGGTGGTTGTTTTATCCAAAGGGTAAAAACCCTTTTCCCACTGGTCCTCTGGTGGGAAACAGATAAGGGGACTTTGAGGGTCTCACAGGTGCTGTGCAGGTCCCACAGGTGCTGTGGAGCGGGCTGCCAGCCCATCTATCCCAGCTGCTTGGTTCCTGCTGCCCACCAGCAGAGTGAAGAGGCTTTGAAGTGAGAGCTGGAGCTGTGTGTGCCCCAAACTGGTGTATCGCTGGGTTCTGCCCATGGTGTGAGACTTGTCAGAGTGTCTCTATTTCAAGCTGGTTCAGCTACAGCTGATCCATTAAGGTCCCATCAGCTCCCAGGAAGACATGAAGACAATGCAGTTTATTTGGCTGTAAAGCTACCATAAGCATTGGGGACCTCAGGATAAAGCTAATTTCACTCTGTCCCATGTTCCTTTCCTCAGCTCCACTGCACACAATCTTTGGCTCCTTTAAAGCACTCAGCAAATAAAATGTCAGAATATGTCAGATTTTTTTTTTAATTTGAGAGGTTGGAAATTGCATGTAAAATCAAAATGAAAAAAATAATGTAGTTCAGTCTGCTTTCTTATGATGCCTCAGTAGAATGTTTTTCTCTGCAGTCTATGCATAGGAACAGCTGAAGATCTTTTTTTAAGACATCCTTTACTGAAAAAATCCTGTACTGATGAGTGATGTTACTAAATATAAAAGCGGATCTCTACAGTGGCCACATTAACAGATTGCTAAGTATTATGAGACAAAAAGTGCTTGTGTAGGGCTGCAAAGAGGCAAAGATAATACAAACTTTGGAATCAGATAAAGGTGACCAGCGGGACCGTGAGTCAGTAGTCACAGTATGTGGAGTCAGAGCCAGCACAATCTGGAGGAACCAAAACAAACACTGCAGTATTTTTGGAAGGGGAATGCTGGCAAGCATAGCTTTACCTGGGCAAGATGCAGTGCAGCAGATGGCAAGATCCTGAGGGGGGAGAGAAACTCAAAGGTGGGAAATTAAGCCTCATGGTCTTTGGCAGTCAACCAGGAAGTTGAGAAAACTCAGTTGGAACTGTACAAAAACAGCGGCGGCTTTTCCCCCACTCGCACGCTCCAAAGTCGTGCCCTGAGCAGATGCAGCAGTGTGCAGGGACACAAGGCACTGGCCTTTGTGGCCTGGTAGCTGTGCGTTGCTCACGACTTGCTGGCAGCCGTGGTGGGCAGCCATCCTGCTGCTCTTCAGCTCTGGAAGGCTTCTTCCTATAAGGAGCTCTGCTCACTGTGACATGATGAGGGAGTCAGAGTCCTGGGAGAGACTTTTTTTTCCCCCAAGACTAAGACCATCCACCCAAGTTGCCAGGAGTTAGGTGGAGAGATCCTTGCATAGCTAACTCTGGTTGTTTGCAGGGTAAACTGTTGGTTTAGAGGGGGTACTTATGTCTTATGGCTTCTGGGAGGGGTAAAGTGAGTGAATGGCAATTTCTGCTATTGACCATGATCTCAGCTGCCTTCCTCAGTAAAGATAGTCTGAGATCTACCCTGAAAAAGTAACCTCTGCTGTGGACAGGTTGGGGAGAGTTACAGAACTGTGGGTCATGAGAATTTGGGGATGAGCAAAACATAAATGAGCAGAGAAGGTACCTGACTCAAATCTCCAAAATCAAGGACCTGGGAAGGGAAGATGAGCAGAGCAGTGTGCATTGCACTGTGGAGGGCATCCAAAGCATCCAAGGAGATGGTCAGCTTTGCCCTGAGGCCTGGCAATGACAATGAATGCAAACAGTCACCAGAGTCACCAGGAGTGCTCCCTGCTCCCATTAATCCACCTTGCATCAAGCCTCCTCCACATGCTGTGAGATGAGGACAAGGAATTCCACCAAAGTTAGCATGGAGGGTTTTCAGAAAGGGAAAATTGAGAAGAAGGTAGGGCAAACTGGATGAGGGAAGCAAAGTTATTAAAATGCAAATCAATGTAGATAAATAGGTTTGGGGGAGGGGAGTCTGAATTTAATTCATTTAAGAGAGCAGAGATGTGAGGAACAGATCTGACACGAATTTCAACAGAGGTAATGCCATTATGAATGTGTTTGTGTGTTTCAAAATGGTAATAGGGGACACTGAGCTATAATGTTTGCTAAAATTACATTTCTCAACACCTCTTAGTGCCCACTCCTGCACACACATGCACTGTGACAGTCCATCCAGAATCCCAGTTCACACCACTGGAAAAGCACCCAGCAGATTTTTTAGGAAGAAGGTTTATTGTAACTACTTCCAGTTAAGAGCACTTAAGCTACATTTATTTGCCAAGTAATGTTGACTTCCTGATTTTTATGTGAAAGCATTTTTGTTTCAAAGGCAAGCCATAAAAGTAGATTCCCCAGTCTCTTTTCTCAGCAGCCCAAGCAATACAGCACTGAAAATCTGTCTTAGATTGAGGTGGGGATAACTTTTTTTCTGAAAACCTGTTGTTAAAATATTGGCAGCACAAAGCTGTTTTAACACCACTGATTCCAAACAAAAGGAGACACAGACATGAAGAAATTAAAAGACTAAAAACAGAAGCATATTTTGATTTCCCAGAGAATACAAGACACGCAAGAGTTGTGTTTGCGAAGGATTGGCAGGATGAGGAGTTGCTGAACTGGGAGCAGCTGTCATAGCAACCACATCCAGGCGGAGAACTGGTGTCAAGTCACCTGGAAGGAAATTTCCCAGCTCAGAGGAACACTATTTGAGAAGGAAAACTTTGGAAGCTTTTGGCTGAGACACCTTCATAAAATCTGGAGGATGCAGGTGAAGGAGTGCTTGCTAAGTGATGCCTTGTAGGAAGGGCAATGGTTTGAGATAGAGACCTGGCTCACAGGCTTAGTTCAGCCTTTGGTTTTCACAGGCAGCTCTCAGCAAGATTGCATGAATGTCCACCTCATTTTCCTCCCCCTCAAATGGGCAGAACCATTCACCACCTTTGCAAAGTTCTTTGAGATCTGCCAGAGGAAAAATACTCTATCCTGACATGCACCAGCAAAGATGCTCAAGCTTTGATAATGACTTTTGGGTTTCAGCAGTAGTATTTTCCTTATCTGTGGAGTGGTTTTTGCACTTAGCAGCTGAGGGACATCACCCACTGGGCACACATGGCTCCTCTGGGAACAGAAACCTTCCCAAAGCAGCCTTCCTCTCTAGCTCCAGCTACACAAGATCTCAGGTCTTATGCGTGCTGCCCTGGCATGGGCAGCCCTGTGCTCACAGATTCACTTTTAGTGCCCTGGTCCTTTTGCAATGTCAAATGAGAAATATAGACTTTCAATAAAAGACAAAAATAAATAAATAAATAAATAATCCACTGACAGACTCACAAGCTAGCGGGAGACAGGTACCAGGATCTCAGGCATGATTGTATGGCATGACTAGCTCATAAAATAATATAGCTATATCTGAATGGTATTTTGTCTAGTTTTGTCTGTTTATCCCATTTCTCAGAGTACTCCTACCAAGTTCCCCTAAGTGACTGTTCAAAGGTGTCTCAGCATTCTTCTTGTAGTGCCATTACTTTAGATAGGTGTATAAGTTATATTCTTATGAGATCTGATTGATTGCATTTAAGCCCAGCCCTCGCACATTGAGAATAAAAATTGTTGTCATTGAGCAAACGGTAGGATGCTAAGAATAAGTGGGTACTTTGTCACCAGCAGTAACACTGCAGAAACCAGTCCAATTTTTTTCTTGCCTCCCTCAGGTTGCTCCTCCATTGCGAAAGCTCCCCAGCATGTCCCCTCGTCATGTTCAGCTATTTTTGGATGCCATTTCTCCACAGGCAGTTGATCCACAAATCAAACAAAGCTATGGAGTCTCCCAGTGTTACAGAGATTTTCTGAGGTTTAGTCCTGAACTGATATCACATGACAGCTGAGAATATCTTGACTTTTTTCATTAGGCATGGCTCACAAGAGGGAGCCCATGCTGTGCCCATAATCCAAAGCGTCCTTAAGAAACCTCTGTCAGGTTGTGACATAACCTAAGTTCTGTCAGGTTCCAGAAAAGAACCAACTTCAGAGTTAAAGAATAATGATGCAACAGGGCCAGTCTTCCTAACGTCAGCTCTCATGTTCTGTGTAAGATGTGTAGGTTTTAATATTGGTGAAGCCAACAGCTACATTCATGAAACTCACAGAATGTTTAAAATGTTTGCAGCATTTTTTTGTTTTCCCTGCATTAATTTTCAATACAGCAGTGTACTAAAAAGAAGACAAGTGATACAATGGAACACTGACAGTGTGGGACAGTCATTATGATATCCTTCAGATACTTGAGGTGACATTGTTTTCCCACAAAACAAATGGCTTATCACAGACTCCATTACTCAGGAGACAGTAAACAGTTTCCACAATGCATGTTTCTTAGGAGCTAAAAGGATCTTCAGGACATGCCTCCCTTGACTGTTTGGAGGAATCTTTTTTATGCAAAGAAGTCTAATTTCAAGAAATAATACTGAACAACATATACATGTTTCGTATTCCTTTTTTTAACCCATTAAGAAAACACGGATGTCTGTAGATACCAGTGTAGATTCAGACAACTGAATTAGGAAGGAGGTTGGTGAGGGGTAAGCAGCTGCAAGACTTGAGGTAAATAGACTGGAAAAAATAGTGATAATATAGATAACATCTGGAAGTGGTCTTAGGGGTATGAGTCTCACAAAGCTGGGCAAAGCAGAAAAGATGGTTGGTGGACTAGGTGTTGCAATTTGGTCTCCACAGCAGATTATCAGTGAAATGTAAGCTAATTAGGAAACGTTCCTGCTAAATACTTGAATGCCCTTTTTAATTTCCATGGTCCTCAAGATTTTGGTAGTGAGTATCCAGTCAGTATTCTCAGTCAGGCAGAGCACAAGCACTTCAATTCACCTTTGAGTCAGCTAGAGGCATCTTGTGTGGAGACAAGATGTACTAAATCAGTCCTGCAGGTGGTCTGAGTTGTCATTTTGGACATACCTATTAAGGTCATGAGATATACTGGAATTTCATATCTTCATGGAACTGTTACCTCCTCATCCCAGCTAAAACCATAGGCAGATAAAACCATAAGCATAATATCATAGGCAGCTCCCTGCCCTGAAGAACAAGTTACAGAATCACAGAATGGCTGAGGTTGGAAGGGACCTCTGAAGAACATCTAGTCCACCCCCCCCTCCCACATCACCCCCCCCCCCCCAAGCATGGTCACCTAGAGCACAGGACAGCATCCAGGTAGGTTTTGAATATCTCCAGAGAAGGAGATTCCACAACCTCTCTAGGCAACCTGTTCCAGTTTGTGTTCCTTGCTTCTTGTCCTATCACTGGCCACCACCGAGAAGAGTCTTGGCCCCATCCTCCCTTCAGATAATTATACACATTGATAAGATCCCTTCTAACCTAAGATCCCCTCTTACCTAAGTGTTAATTTAAAGATTAAAACATTGTCTTTATTTGGAGGATGACCTCTTTCTGCTGTGTCCTGGAGATTGGCTGGCACTCAGGGCAGTTAGGGTGGCTATCAGAGTCTGTCTACCTCCTTCCCAATCTAGCTGCTGGCAAAATGTACAGGAAAGTTCTCAATCACCTCTGCTTATTTGTTTATCTCATGTGTCACGATTCAATGACTTATGGTCATTAGGAACCTGGTCTCTTTTCTAGCCCATGCCTCTCTTCTTGCCTTACAGAGAGACTTTGACAAACTATAGGGATGGGCAATCACTAGCTGTATGAAGTTTAACAAGATCAAGTGCCAGATTCTGCACCTGGGATGGGGCGATCCTGGCTATATGTACAGGCTGGGCAACGAAAGGTTGGAGAGAAGCCCCACGGAAAGGGATCTGGGGTTTCTGGTCATAGCAAGCTGAACAGGAGCCAGCAGCATGCCCTGGCAGCCAGGAGGGGCAACCGTACCCTGGGGTGCATCAGGCCCAGCACTGCCAGCCGGGTGAGGGAAGGGATTGTCCTGCTCTGCTCTGCACTGGGCAGCCTCACTTCAAGCACTGTGTGCAGCTCTGGGTGACACAGTTTAAGAAAGATATAAAACTATTAGAGCGTATCCAAAGGAGAGCTACTAAAACGATGAATGATCTGAAGGGCAAGGTGTATAAGGAGTGGCTGAGGTCCCTGGGTTTGTTCAGCCCCGAGCAGAGCAGGCTGAGGGGAGGCCTCATGGCGGCCTGCAGCTCCCTCAAGAGGGGAGCGGAGGGGCAGGTGCTGAGCTCTGCTCTCTGGGGACAGCGACAGGACCTGAGGGAACAGCATGGAGCTGGGACAGGGGAGGGTCAGGCTGGGGGTTAGGGAAAGGTTCTGCACCCAGAGAGAGGTTGGGCAATGGGACAGGCTCCCAGAGCAATGGTCATGGCACCGAGCTGCTGTAGTTCAAGAAGCGTTTGGACAACACTCTCAGACACATGGTCAGATTTTTATGTAGTCCTGTGTGGTGCCAGGAGTTGGACTCCATGATCGTTGTGGGTCCCTTCCAACTCGGGGTGAGTATTATTCTATGATTCTGTGACGGAAGGGAGAAAAACATCTCAAAATTGCCACACTGATCCTGAGGTCTGTCCCTATCCAAAGCATTGCAGTTGGTTAAAGCATCATCTCAAGGTCAGCATGAGGGACCAATACCTGTGCTGGTGAAAATGCTGGACAGCTTAAAACCAGCTTCCCAGCTGCCCCAGAAGCTGGATCGTGAATTGCTGTGTTTCTTGAGCAATGCATTTCAAAGACTGTCAGCACCTTCACTCCGCGTTGCTATAAAAGGAAATAAACATTCAGATTGACTGAAATGCCTCCAAGCAGCTCAAAACATTTTATAATTGTGCTGAAGGCAGCTCTGAATGGTCCTGCTGTCTTAGCAGCAATGAAAAAGGAAGAGCATGCTTTGCTGCTAAGTACATTTACTTCTTGACTGTTCAAATCATCTGTCTGAATGAGGCTCAGTCAGCAATGTTTCCTAATTATGAAAGCTAGTGAAGTGCCCTGCATTGAGTGCTGCATTCACAGGAGTTTTACTGTGGCTCCCAAAGGAAACTGTGTATAAACTAGACTGCCAAGTCTTTTGTATAAAGCATTTGTCTATTTTAAAAATACAACCCTGAAATGTTCATGTAGAGAGTGAGAGCATTTGTACTGACGAATACAATGGCTTCCACCAGGAAGGGCAACATTTTGTAGGAGCAGGATTAGAGGAGGAGAGAAGAAGGGACAAGTGCAAGGCTAATAAACATTTAATTAGACCTCAATCTTGCTAATATTGGATGAGCTGGAAAAAAAAAAATAGCTTCACTGTCTGAAACATAAATTATTGAAAAAATGGGAAGCAGCTACGTTTTTTATATACACAAGTCTTCTGATGCAGCATTGGGAATTTCAATACCAAGGATTTTCATTCAAGTGTATTAACAATATCACTTAAAAACAAGTTTTCAGTTTATCTTATTTGTAGACTCCTATCATTTTTCAGCAGTTTCTGTCTAGTCATCTGTTAAGTCTCTCTGATTGCTTGTTTGATAGCTGCAAGTTAAGCATAGCTATGCTGCAGGCCGCAGGTCACACAAAATCGGCTCCTGAAAGGTATGCTTCAGTGATCTGACACCATTAGCTGAAAACTCCTTCAGATTCCCCTTGAGAGACAGACTGGCCCAGAAAGCTGCCCGATAATTCACATTACTAGATGTCGACAGTATGCACAGGCATAACAACCTATAGATTGAGAAGTCATGAAACTGCTTACCAGTACGTGATAAAAACAGTCACTCTTCAGAGAGAGGCAAATATTGCTTCTACGTGTTGACAACAAATGCAAATTGCTTAATATTTCATTTCAGTCCTAAACGCTTAACGTGCTTCGTCTTAGAATGTCACTACACATCTGGGCATGGCTGGCTTTATTTTCTATATGCTGCTGCCTTGTAAAAAGGTAACTTCTTCCTTTTTTACCACAGATTGGTCTGTTGCTTGTGGTGTGACTTCTTCTTGCACATGTTTTTGCCCACCAGGACATCAAAAAAAATTAAAAGATATTAGTGATTACTACTATATAGACATTGTTGACATTTTCGTTGTTGAATTGTTGAGACTGGAGTATAACAACAGCTCAGGAAGTGAACTCACTTAATTTACAGCAGTATACTATGGCATCTTTTGGCATAACTCTGAAATTAGGTACTCTGATCAGTTAGTGTGAAACAGCTTGAAACCTTCCAGAAGTGTCTGCCGTACTCTACAGCAGCAAGTTGCAGCAAAGGGTTGGAAACTGTGAAGTGGAGAGAATGGCAATAGATGATCCCTTCACAGCAGGCTTTTGAGAAGGGATAGGGTCAGGTTCCTGAGGGGGCTTTAGGGGACACGGATATGTTGAAGTCAACACACAGAAGCAGGGTGACAGAGTTGCTGTGCAAAAGAAGCTCTGATTTTAGCCAGAGAGGTAGGTGTAGCAATGCACATAGTCTTTTTAATTCTTCTGTGCACCGTTCCTAGAAGTGTAAAAAAACTAACAATATGTTGAAAACAAAGAAGCTGGCTGTATCTCACACTCATAATTCTTAACATGGCCTCTGAGCTCCACAGAAGTATTCTGTCCTTTCAAATATTTTGTCCTAATTATAGCTTGTGTTTCAACTGCAATTTCCTTGTGGTGTTTCCTTACCATTCAGCAGAAGAAAGTCCTTTACTAATGCTTTCTTTTACTGGAAAGTGGGAGTTATTTTACTTTAGGATAGGAACCAGAAGCCCTATTAATAGATTTGGAAATATTTGTCCTAGGTGCTGTACAAATAGAAAGCTTACTGATTATTTTCAGAGGTATAACATAGAGGAGAATAACCCCAATGCTTCATATGAAGAATTACTGAACCATAGTGAGTAGTAAGTACAGAACGTCTACTACCACCTGTAACAGGGTCCTCAATGATCCCCCAGTATATGACCACATTTCTACTTTCTGTTCTTTGTCCTTTCCATCTGTCAATAGAGAGTCCCTTTAGACCAAACTAGCATGGTAATATCAGCTAAGCACTGCAGCCTTTCATCATATAACAGATTTTACTTTATATTCTTTGAAATGTTCATTATGTTCATTAATCCAATTTTAATTTTCTTCTTCTGGAACAGGCAAGATAAGGACGCACAGCTGTCTTGCATCACAAAAAGGTGTGATGTGGACTTTATTATCCAAATTCAGCTGCTTGTTTTGCTTGTAAAACTAATAAAACATTTTTTTTTAAGTTTCTTATTTGTGAAGACAACTCATAAATAAAGGCTAATTGTGAATATTATGTTCTGTATATTTTCCATTTGTAGGACTTTGTTTTAGTTAATTCTCAGATGATAAGGAACATTTAGATAAGTGCAAAACCAAGAAAGGACATTTCTGTTTATAAAATGTACCTACATATTTACAAATATGCATGTGTGTTTTCTCCATAGGAAACAAAACTGGACAGTTAACCAGAACTTAACACAAAGCCAGGTATAGAAATTTTATCTTTATTTCCCCCCCCCCTCCCCAAGTCTGTGCCTGAGTTAAGCCAGTGGGCTTTTTACCATTTGCTTCTATAGCTTTTGGATCAGGGTCACAGAGTTTGGTCCAAGTCCATTGAAATGACTGGGATCCTTAACAGAAAACAAAGTATTCACATGAACAGTTTGCTTTCCGTTTAGCAGCTACCACGCTTTCGAAAGCCGTAGGTGCTGAAAAGCAGTCATACCTGACGGAGGTTTAGGGTACAAAATAAAATTATTGGGCTTAGGGGCAGAGGGATTTGAACAAAACCACATGCTCTGATGTCCTGTGTAGCATGCTGCCACCTGTGACATGATGAAGCACTCGGTTCTTTGGTGATGAGCGAGAACAAAAGTGTTTTGCAACAGGATCCTGTCTACTTAGCCCTACAGTCTAACATTATCAACTTGTACTTACAGTTTTTCTGGCCAGTGTGAAGATGGTCAAAGTTACCCATAGCTCCTGGAGAATGAAAAGAGTGTGAAGACATTCATGTATGCAGAGAAGGGCTGTGTGCAGTTTTTAAAATCACCTGGATCACCTGAGCACTATGGCCACTGCCATTGTCTGTACCCCTGGTCCAAGAGCTCAGGCCTGGTGCAGGGTCTCATGCACCAGGGATGCTGTGGGATCTGTGTGTTGGCATTTCCTTCTGCCCAAGGTGGGACTGCCTCTGAGGGGGACAGGCAAGATGGGGTTGTTCTGTCTTTAACTTGTTCTCTCTGTGCTTGTCCCCACAGATTGTGAGAGGCACAACTTTGTCCCTGCAATCATAGACTTGCATTTAGCACAGGCTTCACGTGAGAGGTGGCTGCTCTCTGCTCTAGAATTGTTTTACCATTCCCACTCTGACAATGCCAAACCGATTTATGACAGCTCTAGTGGAAGATGTTCTTGGGACATGCTTGGAGATGGTCATACTTTTAGTGATGCTCCTTGAGAAGACATCTAAGGGCCACAAGTTATCACTGTATGAAGGAGGATGCTTAACATATAGTTCAGCTGCAGCCAAGGAAAGGAAATAGCAGTGCTTTGGGTCCCTGTGATGCAGATACACATAATGAAGTTGTGCCGTATGTTCTATTCAGATTAACATTTTCCTTGTGATGGCTTCATTTAATATGCTCATCGTAACAGCATATCCCTAACATACTCATATTCTTAGCAGATACATCTAGCAGACTAAAAGGCCATAAGCTTGTCCTTGAAAGGAGTCAGATTCTGTCCTTTCTCAGTGAAAACATCTCTGTAAATTAGCTAAAACATCCCTATAGATTTCATTTTGTTTCTTGATGAGGAACATGAGAAAAAGCTACTGAGTTATGTTTAACCAAATAACCATGCTTCCTGCCACTGACAGGACTGAGCTTGAAGCCATGTTCCAAAGTTTTCCTCACTTTCTCTGATCCACCATTATTTAAATAACAATAATAAAAACACTTAATACTTACTAGAAGGCATATATTTAAAACCCTGTCTGCTTAAGGGATTACACTAAAATGTCTCTTCTAAAAAAAGACATATCTAATTTCACCATTGTCTCTCTGAAAGGTTAAGTAGGTAGAAGAGAATGAATGCTTATTTTGATGTACAGATTATCTGTCTTGTCATTCAGTTTGATGTTTTCCATAGACTATTTCAAACTCTAGAATGACAGATAAATTGCAGTTGCAACTGGTTTATGAATTTTCTATCACAGAAAAGGAAATAGAGGAGTTAAACCAACACAGGAGCCAGCTAACTCTCATTTCAGAGTCAAAACATTTTTTTTTTTTCCACAGACATACATTGGTATTTTTGGGAGGGAGCAAAGTCTATGGCATTTAGTGAAAAAGTGAGTCATCTGTTAACATGCAAGTCTTGAAAAGTAATGTCTTTTATTACACAAAGAGCACAATGCCCTCTCAAACTCCAGACAGGGCCTTCACATGCTTCATATTTATTCAGTAAAGCTTCCCTCTGACTTAATGCTTAAATGACAGAATTTGCACTTTCTCTCTCAGGAAATAATGCTCAGGACAAGAAACTCAGCACTACACACCATGCTGTTTGGGAGATGAAAGTCCCCAGCTCTCTGAGGCTCGTGTGGGAGAGTTTCCTACTCAATCTGTGTTCTCCTGAAGCCATTCCCAAAGACCTCACTTATGCAAATAAGTTATTGCAGCAAGTTCCTCCACCTCCACTTGTCTCACTCAAATTTATGTATAAATTCTGAACCTCCACAGTTCACTTTTTCTTCTACCCTGAATATTTCTAGCTTTATTGATGACCAATTTTTCCATATTTGGTTATTCAAAGCAAAAGCTAAACCCACAAAGCAACAGGAACCCAGTCTCGTTTCCACTGGTAACCCCCTGTGACCTAGTTTCACTGACTGGGAGCAATCAGCATGCATTTATGAAGAGTAAATTCTGCCAGACCTAAACATTGACTTATATGATAAAAACTATGTTTGTGATTGAGGGAAGAGCAGTGGTTATCATTTGCACTGATTTTAACATGTTTTTTCACATAGGCTGGGCAAATGCCAAGTTCCATACTTTTGAAGGAAAAAGCCCCTGCAGTGACACAGGCCGGGGACTGCATCACCAAGGAGCTGCTCTGTAGAAAGAAAGGACCTGGATTCTGGGGACAGCAAGCTGCGTAGGAGCCAGCAGTGTGACCTGGCAGCAATGGTGGGCAACAGCTTCTTGGGCTGCATTGACAGGAGCAGAGACAATATCTGCAGACAAGTGATTGTCCTCCTCTTGTGGCACTTGTTAGAACACATGTAGGCATCGTGTCTAGTTATGGACTCACTTTTACAAGTCTGACATCAGCAAACTGGAGCGGGTCCAGCAGAAGTAATCAAGTTCATGGCTAGAGGGCTTGTCCTGTGTGAGGAGGCCAAGGGTTGGTATTTACTTGGTTTGGTGAAAAGACAGGTTGGGGGGACAGAGGTGTTAATGATGACCCAGAAGGTTGGACTAGAGACCTCCTGAGGACCATTCCCACCTGACTTACCTTGTTGTAGCTATCCCATGACTTATCTTAAGGTATTTTCTGATACTGAACAGCAGTCTATGGCCATATGACTTGTTTCTATATAGATCCTGTATTAGGAGTGATGGAGGGAACTTGCTGCTTGCTCAGTGTATTTGTTGGAAGCGTACTATGACCACTGATCTCCATGTTGCCAGTGAGCTCTGGAATAAAGGGTTACCTGAAACATAGAAAATGTCAAATTACCCAGAGAGTGAGACTTTGAAATAACAATGTAGTAGTAGAGGGAAGACTGCTGAAATAGTTTTAAAACAGAGCTTGAGAAATTTCTGAACAGGATTACATGATACAATTGCCAGTAATGGCACAGACAGCATTCAATAATCTAGGAGTCTGCCCAAGCTAACATCTTTTGTTTTGACAAATATAAGGCCAAGCTCCTCATCTTCAAGAATAAATAAATGAAAAATTAAGCATAGTAAATATTGTAAATATTTAATTGGCACTTCATACTGAGAAACTGAAAGCAGTCTTTCGTCCAGTTCAAAGTTATTGGAGTTTGTAGCTGTGATAACCATGATAACAAATGTTATTTATATTCTAGTGCAAATAGATATCAGAACAAAAATGAACAAATATAGACAAACCTAATTAAGCTGTGATTGGTTTATTCATATCACAGCAGCTGAAGGTTATATGATAACCAGCTACAGAGCAGGTGCAGCACATATATCATTGGCCTGATTATTAAAAATCAGTACTTCATTCAACTCCAAATTAAAAAGGAGATTGTATACAGATTCAGAGAAAGTCAGTCATGTTATATTGTATGGCATTGTAACAAAACAAAAAAATAATTTTCTTTGTGAAGTAATTGCATAGTTCCAGTTTATCATGATAAATCAAGCCAGAACCTGACCACGGGAAGATCGAAACAAATTCAAAATCACACAGAATCACAGAATTTTCTAGGTTGGAAGAGACCTCAAGGTCATCGAGTCCAACCTCCAACCTAACGCTAACAGCCCTCCACTAAACCATATCCCTAAGCTCTACATCTAAGCGTCTATGTTCTCTATGATGCAAGGACAAGGATATAATCTAGGGAGGGTCAAATTTAGAATAATAACACATATTTTTATAGCCAAGTCATTGAAACTATGTACAGCAAACTGCAATATCAGTGGAAGGAAAGACATGTTTCCACAGCTGCATGCCGTTGAAAGGCAGCATTTTTCTGAGATACTTGCCAAAGATCTAGCTGGCGCCTTGGGAACCACAGCCAAAGTTGCGTTTATACCTCTCTTGGTTTTAATAAAGTGTCAATTCACAACTCCAATGGGCAATCTTGTACTTACCATGAAGATATATGGAATGCCACTGACCTCAAGCAGCAGGTTTGGAAGGGCCCTGAGCACTTGTGAAAAGGGGTGAGCCTAGAAAACCTGGAAGCAGGAGGGAAGAGTGCAGTGCTCAATGTCCTACTGCTGCTGGTACCACTGGAAGATATTACAGGGAGGCAAGCCCACATCTCCATGGCATGGTTGGTGTGGTTCTCAGCAAAATTGTAGTTGGATGTGATGTGGCTATTATGGGCTAATTTGTGAAGGGTAATGTACAATTTTATATTCACCACACAGCACCATAAAGTGAATAAATACTGCTTAGCCTATAATGAAACTCAATAAAATCCAGTTCAGCAATATCAGGATTGATCTCTGTAACTGACGTTGCTATTTCTACAAACCTCTGAAAAGCTGCTGAGAGTAACGTATGGAGCAACTGCGCAATTTCAGAGTTACAACAGCTTCAACCAGAAGAACCAGAAGAACTGTAACTAAAACATACATGGTAGCTTTGAAATACACAATGACAGAAATATCATATCGAGAAAACAGAGCAGAAAAACACATTTGAACCAGAATAACATCAGTTAAAGCCATGATTGGCTCTTACAAATTGTTATTCTTCATGTTTGTTTTTTTCTTAAAGAAAATAACTTTTTTGTTTTGAGTTTTGTATGCATGGTGCCAGTGCCTTGTGGAGGGATTACCTCCTGGCAGGCATTTAATCAGTGCGGCTGCTATTAAAAAAGGAAGGGCTTGTTTCAGTCAACTAAACGGGGGTACACAGCACTTCGTGAGATGCTGAGTCGACAGCTGCCAAGCCAGAATGGAGAAGGTCTCCCTGAAGTCCTGCATCCTGCCTAACAGCATCAGGCAAAACTATTGGATATGCTGGCACATCTCAAGTGATAATAGACATCTATCCTCGGGCAATGCAACTGAACCCTAAATGTATGTGTTTTACAGGGAAAAAGGATACAGCATGGTTTGAAGGTCATGATTATTTCCATGACACAAGCACAAATTGCAAATACTGATCAAGGAAAAATTTATTTACAGAGATTTTTCAAATACAAACATAAAATAGCACATTTATATATATATATATTTTTACAAAAATGAATATTGAAATAATAAACATGGTACAGCACAATACAACATCAATGAGCTAAACATAACAGCGACAAAAATCTATGTCTGGAAGAAGTTTTCCTGTCAGTCGTACAGAACCAACAGAGTTCTACAGTACTGTAAGTGGAATTTTCAATGGACAGAAAAACGTCCATTTACTGCACTTCATAAAAGTACTATAGGCAAAGGCTACATATGCCAAGTTATTATGTTGCATTTTTTGTAATAACGCTGAAAACACAGAGGCTTAATAAAAGATCTATAGGGCTGAATAAGCAGTGGCTAAATGTTTGGGGAAGAGAAATGTGTAGAGAATATACAAAATACTGAAATACTGACAAAGTGGCTTATTGGTCCTTTTATTAAGTTTAATGTATAGATTAAAAAGTGTTGTAACACTGAATTTTAAACCACCAAAAAGAATTTAAAAATAAAAAAATAAAAGGAAAAGAAAGAAGAATCGCACCAAAAAGTTTTCCTCTCTACTCATTTTGTGCCATGGTCAACATCCGTGTGTGTGTCTGTGCTTTCAGGAACACCATGCTGAAGGGACCACCAGGTACTTACTACTCCAGGCCTCCAGCACCATCTTTTCACCAATCCCTCAATTAATTGGTGCACGCAGAATGTCACAATTTGCCAAAATGGAGCTTTCCTTGCTTACACAGTCATGTATTTGTGGAGTAGACCACAGGTGCGCTCTGGTGAAGAAGCCCTTCCCCATCCAACCTGGTGGGGTGGCTTTGGTCCACAGTCCACCCCATTCCCCAGGGCTCCCAGCACCACCCACCATCCCTCCCTGCACCGCTTCAGAGTGAAAGCACTTAAAAATTTCCTTTTTGTTGTCGTTGTGGTCCAGAAGATGCCTGCAAGCCCCTCATGCTCCTGGTGGCAGCCCGTACCCTGGGCCGCTCAGTAGGGGTACTGCTTCTGCTTCTTGCCTGAGAAGCAGGCCAGCCAGGTGCACACCAGCATGGCCGCGGCTGCACCCCCACCTGTGCAGTAATAAGCCCAGCCAATTTCGCAGGTTCCTGCAAGGGAAACAGAGAGAGAGATGATTGAGAAATCTGGGGTTGTTGTCTCCACAAATATGTCAGCAGTGGAGAAGGCGCCCCTTGGCCTACCAAGGCGAAGGAGAGCCTGTGGCACCATTTTCCACAGCAGCTGCTGTCAGAAGAGGGCTTTTCCCCCCTTTCACATTTTCTCCTTCTCCAGACAGCTTTTGAGGGTTTACTTGTTTGTTCCAGCAGTACACCCAGTGCCAATGCATGTCATACAGGATGGGGCCTGGCTCCCTTCAGAAGGAGCCAGGCGGATCCACCTCTGCCATCACTCAAACTGAACCCAAGTGCAAGCCATCAAGTGACAAGGACAATCATGTCCCAATCCCACCAGCGTAAATCCTGACCAGGCCACACTGAAATGCTTTCTTTTATTGCTTTGCCCCTGCAACCAAAACCTTGAGGAAGGCAGGGCAGAGAATTATTTAGGAGCTATTTTCTCTCCTATATCTCTGCTCTAGTGGTATGCATTTACTGACCAAATAAATGAGCTACCAGACCTCTAAGCATATATTCAGGATGTGTGGGTTCATCTGTGATGAAGGTGCTCCTGCCTGTGTAGTCACACAATGAGAAGGGCCTTTGAAAACTGCTTTCCAAGAAGACTGATTTGGGGCAGGACTTGAAGCAGCACAGCTATACCTACCA
Source organism: Aythya ferina (assembly GCF_964211825.1). Classification (NCBI taxonomy): domain Eukaryota; kingdom Metazoa; phylum Chordata; class Aves; order Anseriformes; family Anatidae; genus Aythya; species Aythya ferina. Next base: position 27,139,971 of record NC_140296.1, read on the forward strand.
TGCCATGCTCCACCATCTCATGCATTAGGACCACATGGCAGATGTCTCCATCTGGCAGAGCATGATATGGCGTGAGATAAAGACCAGGACAATGGATTTTCAAGAGATGAAACAGAGGCTCTCCAGGGTGAAGGAGCACAGGGGCTTCTATGCAAGCGGAGTCTACAAGTCCTGCCTCTTACGTACCCTGCCAGTAGGGTCAGCAGGCAGTGTGCACGTAGAGCAGTGACAGAGACATCAGCACACCAGTAGTATCATAACAGTATAGGACTAATAGTGACAGCAAAATGGTTGTGTGCTGGTGCAGTGCAAGTAAAGATCCCAGTGGATCCCAGTACTTTCACAAGTTGCCACCACAAACAGAACAGACTTAAGGACTGATCCTTAGCTCCCACTAAGGTCACAGTGCCAGTGAGCACAAGTTTAATTAAAGTGCAAAAAGCAAGACACTTCTCTGTCCCTAACCAATGACTCCACTTAAAACTTCACAGATCTTTAATCCGGTGTGTTTTAATAGTGTCACAACAATATGGCCTTGAACGCATTCAAAGGTTTCAGTATCCATGTGGAGCCAAAGTCATCACCAGTGCATAGTGTTGGGGAATCCCACAGTGAACCATAAAGTCATTGCTCCCCTTCCAGGCACCACTGTGCATGCAGTAGATTAGATGATCACAAAAACAACAGCTACTGAAGAGACTAAGCCTCCTTGCAGAGCTCTCAGAAAATAAAGAGGTGACTGCTGCTACTCCTCAGAGTCTCAGCTCATCTCAAAAGTCATTTTCACTTTGGCTGCACCATGTTGGTCATCTTGATTTTGACTGCTTGGGACTCATTACAACTGAAGTTCTCCTTCAACTGAAGTGTCCCCATCTTGGGTGACACCTCCCTGCTTTGAACAGTGAGTGCTCTCAGTAAGGTACAAGCAGAAATACAACATCTTTTTCCACCCTCTGGAAAAAGCAGCAAAACTCATTTTCATCCCCTCCAGAGAACAGGAGGTAAAAACAGTTTCCAGCTAGAAAGAGCTGAAACAGGTGGCACGTCCGTACTCTGTCCTAATGGTGTGCTCTAGGGTCAGGCTTTGGGTCAGGCAATTATCAAGTCTGCTAATCCTGCCTTAGGCACAAGATACACAAGATGTCTGTACACCCCAACACGTCAAATGCATTAACATGCCTGAAGGCAAACAGCACGTCCATCAACTGTCTGCAGGATACTGGCAGCCTTGTGAAGAGATGTCAGTGGGAGGCAACGCTTATGCTCATGGCTGCTCTGAAGATCTCAGGGCGACACCACAGCACACAGTATACTGCGTCTTTTCTTCAAAAGTATCAATTTTTTAATTAAAATGAAAGGTCGAATGAAACAAAAATCCTGACATGACCGGAGGACTTCAGAAGCTGAGATCTTGGTTTGGGCTCATTAGTCTCTCTCCTTAATGTGCTGTAGTAGAGAGAGATTTATTTGGTTTTGTAATCTTGTTGTGCTCTGTATATCGACATCATTTTTGGCTCCATTACAGAAGACCACACAAAGAGTCTGACTTCCTACAGAGAAGACCATCAGAAACCACAAAGAGCCGCCAAGTGCCTGACAATGTCTCTGACACTGATCCTTGTCTGACTGTACAGCAGCTCCTAGACAGACCTGTCTAGAACAATTCCTTTGCCTGTGCACACAAACCTATGGCTTATGTTGAGAATTTCAAAACCAGAAATAAGCATATACTGTACATCTAAATCCATTGGGCTGCTTTGAAAATTATAGTATTTACACTAGAGTGGGAGGTGCTAAAGCATTTATTTTGATACTATGGAAAAAAAAACTGATAGGTTTTTTTGAACAGCTAGGTATTCTAAAACTACTAAAGACTTGTAGTGGCAGCTTGAAAAATTAAATCTTTCTCATCGTGATGCTTCCAAGTAGAGAAAATAAATGTTAAAATGCTATTTTAAGAATAGTTTAAAGATTTACCTGCTTGCACTGCCCAAAGCTGTGACCTATATGGAACAGAATGAAGTAAATTTCACCTTTTGTGTGGTATTATTTCAACTTTTGTGCAGTAACCATGGGAGAGGGGGAAAGAGCGCCTGATACATATTAAGAAGAAAGAAAGAACTGTTAAGTCAGTGTCAGAGATGTGCCAACAAATACAACATGCACATTTCAGTCTTGGATGAGGAGAATAACGTTTGTTTCTCCATACCATGCTCCATTTACCCTAAGGACCACTGTCCTACTTAGTGCTCTAAGGCATGGCAGGCAGCCTCTTGATCTAACAAATGCAATGCAGTTCACAAGTGTGAGCTGGGTCAAGATGAACAAATGCAAGAACGGGAGAGTGCGGAACAATGGATGAACGAGTAGGGAGCCTGACCTTAGAGCAATAATAACACAGCAATAAACCTGGCCATTATTTCCAGCCTGTGTCAGGAGCAATGGGAGGCCTTAGACAAAATAGTTTGATCTGTGCTTGGATGACACTGAGCAGAACAGCATTTCAAGCTATTGTGCTGAATAAGAACCTGCAGCGGGGAAGGTGTCTAAGGGTATAGGACTTAGACATTCTTTTCATTTTAAGTATAGCCAAGTCCTAAGTTCATAGCTAAGTATAGCTATAAGACCAGAGAGAATCCATTTCAAAGGCACCTGTTGAATGATTGTCCACACTGCTAGCCGCATGTCAAACTGAAATAATGGTACCCCTTTTATAAGGCTGTACTGTACAAGGGAAAAAAATAAATTTGAAGATAATTTTTCTGCTCTGGTATTCTCATTTTAATATGTGTATGAGCTATTTTAATCCACTGTAGCCTAAAGAAATATTGTTAGTTGTCAATAATTGGGTAATTGAACTGCAATTTAAATTGCAGAATTACTTTTGTTTCACTGTGATATTAAATTCTCAATTTATAAGAAACATGAAGATTTATAAAAAGCAGGGTTGATGAGTAATTAAACGCAACACAAAATGAGAAGAAATACACCTATAGAAATGTTTTATCATAGAGAAGATAGACTTTGCTTTCTGACTTCGTAGTTTTACAAATATTGCAATAACAGGTGATAACAAGTGCTGTTGAAGAACCCTTTCTCATGTTCAGCTTTTATTTCACTGACATCAGTAGAACTAGTCATGTATTCAGAAGCAAGGAGATGGTTAAGTGCTTTGTAGAACTGGGCTTAAATTTCACCATCAAGTAGGGCACTTCACTTTCATAGAGCCCATCATATTAAATGTTAGAAACGTTGCACTGCAGTTTCCCATTTTCCTTGTTTATGTCAAATCTATAAAATAAAAAGCTAGACTACCTGATAGAATTAAAACAATTAAGTGAAAACTTGTCAATTTTCATGCAAACACAAAAGCTGTTGTTTTCCTCAAGGGTGCATAAGAATACGTATATACATGTAGAAGTGTGCCAGTCTGCTGGGGGGTGTGGAGAGGCATGCAAGAATGTATACACGTTCTTGCTCATAAGATTGCTGATCTGGTTTCATGCCAAAGTAAATTCCCCACCAGTTCAAGTACTCTTCTAGCTGATAGAGATGATGTGCCCACAGCAGCTTCTTTCTCTGCACAGAAGTGGTGTTGCTTTTAATGAAATAGTCTTTTCCTAACAGCTATGGAGGAGAAGTTGTAGCTTCATTTTTTATTTATTTATTTATTTTTTAGTTCTGGATCCTATTTGGGGGGAAAGGAGGAAAGAAAGGAGAGGGGAAGGCAGGGAAGAGAGCATAAATAATTGGAGTTCTTGCCTTCTGGTTGCTCAGTGAAACAGGGCTGTCCAAGTCAGCTCAGGTAAATTTGTAGCTGACCATTAAGAACTCTGTTTTCACATTTGGTTTTACTGGGATTGGCAGTAAAATAGTGTCATGATTAACTCTGAAATCAGAGAATCATAGGTCTCACAGCTATTGGGCTGGATGGCCACTTTCCAAGCAAATAAAAGGAGACAAGAGTGGCAACATGATGTTCCTCTCTCTTATAAAAGGACTGAAAGAAATTGCAGCCCCTTATTTTAAAGGACAAAAGCAAGGTGAATGAGGACAGTATGAAAAGAAGACTCCACAGAAAGGAGTCCCATAGAATATAAGACAGTACTTGCTACATTCAAAGAAGTCAAAGAATGTGAAAGGTTAGTTTTGGATGGAAGAGCTTATTAGAAAACACTTCTTTGCCTTTTTCTGATTTCTAAGGTAATCTTCAAGGCTGTGATATGTGTCCCCTAGTTCCTTCTCACGCTCCAATATATAAGGCAAATACAGATTAAGACAAATTTGGGAGTGAGTGAACTTTGGCAACAAAAACTCTGTGGATACTTGATCTCTTGTGGAGCTGTGCCAGGATCCAGTTGCCAAAGCAGAGTTTTACCAGGATTTCTATTTGTGATGTCGTATAAAAAACACATAGTTATCAAGGTCCTGGAAATAACATATGATGTTCATCTAAAATAACCAATAAATGACACTTATGGAAAATATCCAGAATATGAAAGTGTCTTGGATGCAAATTTGTTAATTGCAAGGCTAAGTTTCTTAAATATTTGCACCTTCTTTGCTGTTAATGTTAAGACTATCCTGGGCATGCAGACTGCCAGTATTTGGCAGACTCTGTAATCATTTAACCCTAGCTACAGCCTCTTTTCCAAGATGAAGAAAAAAGGTTTTTAGAACTACCCAGGCTGAAGAATACAAATGATACAGCTTTAAAAATAAAACCTACAATTCTTTCTTGCAAAAGCCTGTGCAGGAACTCCAATTAACAGCTTCATATGAGAGTCCAGTACTACAGGGGAATGTGAATTCATGTAATCAATGAGGGTGTTGGAAAAAGTAATCAGTGAAGAAAGCAAGGAATGTGATGTTAAGGAATATACAGGGATTTGGAGATATGAAAGCCACGAATGAATGTAAAAGATAATCAGCTAATTAATAAGAAGGCATGATTATTTTGAAACAAAGCCAAGATAAATTAAATAGTTGAAGATTTTTTTTTTTTCTTGACACAGTTACACAATGAAAAACCATCACGTGAAATCAGCTACAAAAGCAGGAAAAGAACTCAAAACTTGGAATGCATCCAGAAAGGATTAAAGTAGTTTCATGAAACAAAGAAAGTACTCTATGTAAGGTAAAAATGCAGCTGAACAAATAGTTTAATATGCAATAATGAATTTGGCGAAGGTGTTTTCTTTCTGTCTGTTGTATGGGTAGGACTTTCTCAAGGTCTTTTAAAAAATGTATTCTTTCCTTCACATGTACAGATCAAGATATTTTGCTTAATTATAATTGGTCAAGTCAATTGCATGGGCATTTTGGTATGTAATTAAATGCATGGTGTCTCATAAAGTTCAGAAGTGTAAAACTGGCAAGGAAATGACAACGTTGAAATTCTCCAGCTCTGCTGTTTGCAGACACTCCTGTGACTAAATCTCCCTTTCTTTGGAGGATTGCATGATTTTGTTTAATAAAAACTCAAATGTGCTGCATGAATGTAAGGTGGAACAATGGAAGGGGAACTGATACCTTGTCCCATACCTCTTCAATACTTCGCTGAAGAGTGAACTTCAAGCTATTTAAAGATCTAGTGGATGAGATCCACTGGAACTCTGTCCTCAGGGACAATGGAGCTGAGCAGAGCTGGCAACTCTTTAAGGATGGTTTCCTTAGAGCGCAAGAACTCTCCACCCCCCTGGGTAAAAAGTAGGCAGCAAGGGAAGGGAACCAGCATGGGTGGGCAACGACATGCTGGTCAGACTGAGGTGCAAGAAGGAAATGCACAGGCAGGGAAGACAGGGACATGTGGCCTGGGAAGAGTACAAGTATGCTGCCTGGGTGTGCAGGATGGGGGCAGAAAAGCCTCTACTCTGCCCTTGTGTGGCTCCACTTGGAGCACTGCATCCAGGTCTGGGGCCCCCAGCACAAGAAGGATGTGGGGCTGTTAGAACAGGTCCAGAGGAAGGCTACAAAGTTCATCAGAGGGTTGGAGCACCTCTCCAATGAAGAAGAGCTGAGAACTGGAGATGTTCAGCCTGGAGAAGGTTCCAGGGTGACTTCATTACAGATTTTCAGTACTTAAAGGAGGCTTACAAAAAGATGGAGAGCCACTTTTTGCTCAGGCAGACAATGACAGGAGAAAGAGAATGGTTTTAAACTACAAAAGGAGAGATTTAGATTAGAGGTTAGGAGGAAATTCTTCACTCAGAGGGTGAGGCACTGGCACTGGCCCAGAGAAGCTGTGGATGTCTCATCCCTGGAGGTGTTCAAGGCCAGGCTGGATGGGGCTTTGGGCAACCTGGTCTGGTGGGAGGTGTCCCTGCCCATGGCAGGGGAGCTGGAACCAGATGGTCCCTTCCAACCCAAGCCATTCTATGATTCTATGACCTTGTAACAATTACAACGCTCAAAATCTCAAGAGAAAAATAACTCATGTCCTGGCAATGAAGAGCTCTCCTAGCTCACTAAAAGAAGTCAGCAGAAAGCTCACTTAGTGCAGCTAAGTTAATTTACTTAACTTAATTTCACCTCTCTTTGGACATCCACAGTGCAGAAATCCACACTGGACTAGTTCTCCAGATTCCCTCAGGAGACAAAGGGGAGAAAAAGCCAGTTATAAAGAGTGATGCATTTCATCTTAAGGTAGTCATCTAAGGTACATATGGTGAACCCTACCCTAGTAGCACCTATTTTAAAATTTCTTTAACTATTAAGGGATCCCAACTAACTACTTCAGTTGCCCTTTTCAAGCAATAAGAAGCAGCAGGTACTTGCTCCCAGGTGGTCTGGGTCCCCATCTGTAAATTCCTGCTTGTCTCCATTGACTCCAGAGGGTCCCTGCATGGTCTGGCTCAGGCAACTAAGGTAAGTCCTTTAGGTTAGACAGAATACCTTGACCTTGACATAATCACAAGAGGCTTACAAAGAATTAAGAATAAAAGATAGCTGGGTAGCACCAGAGAGGAAAAGTTCCTTGATGAAACACTTTCTTTACTAGCATGTAGGCTGACTCATGCATTTATCTGAGAACTCAGCAGCTGTAGCTCAGGGAAGCTTACAAAAACTGCACTCAGCCACAGTCAAAAAAACTTAACTGGTAAAAACTTTTGAGTTGTTTGCAGAGAATCTGTGAACAAAGAACCCAGCTTTGTCAGATAGACTGCTCATAAACATACAGCTTTGAAGCCCTTGCCTTTAATAAGATTCTAATAAATTGTCCTACCCTCTAAACACTTTTCTTGATAGTGGTGGCACTGTATGTCAACACTCAGCCAGATGCTGAAATGATGCCACCTAAGGCCAATTAACTAGTTGACAAAGCTTCTTTTTTTTTTTTTTTTTTCACTGCTTTCTGTGTTCTGTTCTGTTTTGTTTTGTTTTATGTTGTTGTTTTAGTAACTGCACTGTTTGCTTTTAAAGATCATTTACTCAAATATTTCTATAGAAAAAAAAAAAAAAAAAAAAAAAAAAAAAAACAATTATCAAGTTAACAGTCCTGTTTAAGATATTTCAAGCACTCTAAAAGTAGCAAAAGTGAACCTTAATAACATTTTTTGGAAACAAATAGACCTGCCTGCACGGAGAAGCTTCTGAGAGCTTTTGAGGACAATTCAACTGCTTGTTTAGTTCAGGACAGCAGCCAGCCTTTTAACTTTTTTAACCTGCTCTCCAGACAACCGCTATGGCCAGGAGAGCCTTTTCACAGCAGTTCAAAGACGAACCACCACGGAGGACAAGCAAAGGTGCATGTTTGGAGCCATCTGCCTGGGCTGCTTTGGTTGCTGCTGCAGCCTTGCCCCAGGCCTAGGATGTCCCTGTGCATGATGGGCAGCAACGGAGCGTGACAGCTGGAGAACACGAAACAACGGGAGAGGATCTAGTAGGACTTGCAGAAGAAAGAGGGAAGGGGATGTTCCCAGCCTTGGAAGGATGGCATGAACTCAAACAAGCACAGAATGCATTTCAGGCAGGCTGTGGCAGCAGCACCCAGGTGGGTAGGCAGGGCATAGCGTGCCTACAGCCACGCCTGAGATGTTCAAGCCCTTGCTGCCAGATCTGCAATTTTCATTTACTTTATTAGCAAATAAAAGCATCACAAAAATCAAAGGTGAACCCAAAAGGTAGGTATGCATACCAAGCTATGTCTGTGGGATGCTCCTTAGCATAAATGATCACCCAGCAGAAAAAATAATAAAAATAAAAAGAGAGCTGAAGCAGGACACACACAACATAAAAAGTAATATCTCACAAAAAGGAGTAGGACATAAAATATTCTCAAGCACTAATCACCCAGGCTGAGCCCTGGCTGCCCAAGTACACTGTATCCCCTCAAAGGAAGAGGTTTTTTCTTGATGTAGTTCAACTTAAAAATTGAAGTTCATCTTAAATGTAGTGTCTTCATCCTTTCGGGTTAATAAGGTAAGTGCATAATATCATTTCTTACATCTGATGGTAGGGGAGTGGCAGCTGGAGGTGAGATTAAATTTCCTAGGGCACCTAAAATGGCATGAGTCATCTACGTTTAGACAAACGAATCTCACTCTAGATAAGCATTTTGCTGTTCAGGCATTTAGGTATTGGTCTTGTGTTGCTGTTTTACCAGATGCCAACCAAGGCTTGATTTTGTGAATTAAACTGAACATGTCCTGTCCTCTCCAACACTTTCTGTGGGATTTAGCTACCTCCACACCCATCACAACTGAGATAAGCATGCAACAACTGAGCAGCCTCTGCATATGCGTCTAGGGAAATTGATGGCCTAAAATGAAGTCTCTTACTGAGTTTAGACATTCAAAGCCAATTATAATGTAAACACACATATACACCCATGTTGTCCTTTAAAAAATATGTGCAAGTCCAGAAGTTTTCTTCACACAGTTGAAGTTTTGCAAAATATGCATTCCTTTGCAAATATCTGATGCAGTCTTACTTTAAGGCAGGCCCCCTCACTTTAATGAATTTCCTGCTTAAAAAAAAAAAAAAAAAAAAAAAAAAAAAAAAAAAAACAACTCATTTTTCAGCTGTTATTCTTCTGTGGTACATTTAGGAATGAAAACAAACCAAGGCATTAGTACCTCGAGCTCAGCAAAATTGAATGTGTGTTATATGATATGCTTATAAAGATGGTTGTTTTGGGGAAATTGCTTGCCAATTCCTTTTGCAGACCACAGGATTGTGCACACCCCTCAGACAGCAGCTCTGTACTGCTGAGCCTGACATGCCACATCAGTGCTGTCCTGCATGGGCTCACAGGTGACTCTGGGGTGTAAATAATGCAGCATAACAATAACAGTTTGCACAGTGATGAGAGATTGCAATCCTTCCTCAGACATTTGGTAGAAGAAAAAGGCAGTCACTTAGCATGTGCACTGGTAGTTTATAACTCCAGTCTCTATCTAAGGCAACGGTAATTAGACAAAGGACTTTCACCCAGTCACTGACCAAACTATTATGTTGGTTTTAAACACGAACATCTTTCTTCTCACCCTATTTACTAATATTGCCCTCCTTCTACGAGTTACCACCCGAAAAACATCACCAGAGGACTTCTCTGGCTCATAGTCTCATGGTTTGGTGGGAACTCAGCTCTACCCAGGATACAAACTAGGATGCCAAGGTGGAACACTGCCTCCACACAGGTCCCACCTAATGCTGGGGAGCTGGGAGTCACAAGCAGAGGTGCACAACAGAGACCCAGGAACAACATGACCTCAACCTTCCTGCAACAAAATTTGCCAGAGTTCATTTGTCAAAGTCCTGATTTATCGTTGTGTTTTTTTTTTTTCCATGTTGGCAAAAACAGATTGCTTGAGATGAGCAGACAGCAGGTCCTTCTACAGGTGCACAAGTCTATTTAGAGGTTACTCCCCATCCTCATTAGCAAAACAGCTCATCTATTGAACGTGATTTAATCAACAAATGGGGTTGTCTTTGGCACAGCATCTTCAACTGAAGAATGAGTCCTCTTTTTAGAGATCGAGTTGTACAAATGCTTTCATTTGGTTGAAAAAAAAATTAGACCAATTAAATACACAAATGTTTAAGTAAACCATTTGGTCGTAGTTCAGTTAATAAAAAACAAATATCCAGTTTTAAAGAGCAGCAAACCTCTGGGCATTTCACAATGTCAGCTCAGGTTTTCTAGAAGAAAATAACCTAATCCACTTACATGTAAATGAAAGGCATGGTTATTTTTCCTGCAGCCTTTTTAAATATTGCTTTGGAATTTACACAGAAATGTGTGTTTGATGGGGGTGGAGGACAAGGGTCCCCTCTTCACAATCTGGGCTATCTCAGCACTATTTGGAGAGCCTATTAGTCTAATGCCTTTTCAGAGTGCCTGAAGACACAGAGAAGCATTTCTTATCTAGCACACCCACTACGGATTAGGCTTTTTATGGGTTCTTAGCATTGCTATTTATTTCTTCTATCTAGTTATGAGCATATAACAGACTTTTTTTGTTGTGTTTTGTTAAAGCCATTTTCATTTAATTGCTAATTTTGGAATATTTCTGGTTAGCATTACATTTCAGGTATCACAATCCAGCTGCTTCTCAACTGAGTCCTTGCAGTCCCTCCTCTGCACCTGCCTCTTGCCCTTCTCATTCTCCTGTGATGTAGATGCAGCTCCTGGTTTTTCTTTTCTACATCCAACGTCAACCTTTTTCTTTTTTTCATCTTATCTTTTGCAGGTCCCCAGAAAATCTTACTAGCTGCTGAAGCCCTATCTTTGCTGGCTCTGTGGTCAAATCTGGTAAGCTTTGACTTTTACTAACACCCGTGCTCTCCAAGGCTCCCTTCATCCATGCTGCACCAGCTGCTCTGCCATCCTTGAAGAGGAGGCTGAAGCTGTCTCGTGTTCAACATCCCTCTGCTTTGAGCATAACCACATGCACCAAATCAGGCTTCTGTTGCCGTCCATGCTAGCACCCCTGGCAGCAGGAGGAGCAGGACCAGCACTCCCATTGCCACCATTTACCCCATCAGCAAGTCAGCCCAGAGTTCACAGCAGCTCCTAAGGGAAGGTTTTGAATGCAGTGCATGTATGCGTGGTTCTTGAGGCAACTCGTTTCACAGACTCAGGAACAGAAAGCATATCATTGTGGCTTAATCAAATTAAATATTCAAATGAAAGCAATAATTACTAAAATTTGTCTTGAGAGTTGGTGAGATTAAGTCTTTGAAACATCATTTTTGGTCTGCAGGCTATAATGAGGAAACCAATCTCTAATGATGCAGAAACTACTAGAGGGTTTGGGTTATCATTAACCAAAATATATTTATCAAGTGAGATGAGCATCATGGCTATTAAACAGACTTTGTACAGTACGACTTCTTCACAAATGACCTTGGTAACACAGCATCAACCAAGCACTGACATTACCTTAAAAAAATCAAAGCCACACATCTAAATTTACTGCTGGTGTATGTGGAAAAGAAATGTTTTAGTGGCAGAGCTTCCTAGTGAAAATCACTACAGCAGATTTCAGCTCTCATTATAATCTGTTAATGAATGTGTTAACATGCGATTCCTGCAGATCAGCATTGACACCAAGTCTAGGCATGCAGAGCACATGCCTTACACGGGTCCAGAATAAAATAGGCATACACACGTTCACAGTTAATATAGTACGTCCCCTGCTTATATCCCTTATGTGTACCTAGAAGGAAAGCTGAAATCTTTCACATGGGTTTCTTCACTGCCTTTAATGGCAAAATAATTTAATTTAGGCAAACAAATGACTCAAGAAGCAGGTGTTGAAGGTGGTCTCAGAGAGTGCTTTGATTGAGAGCACAACTGTGTTTAGGGTTATAGTTTGCAGCTGTCTAAGTACTGTCCTCAAGGAGTTCACACTGGTGTGAGACCCACATCCTCATGGGTTTTCAGATAAAGAACTTGGAAAAGTAACCCTTTTCTGCACTCTGGGGAGAGTGGTGAGTGAAGCCTGAGAAGGGGCAGGCTGTCAGGAGGTACAAGCAGGTGTCATGGGAGCAAATTTTGCATACTTTGTTGAAAAGAAAATTAAACATTAATAGCTCAAAAGGATATTGAAGTTCAGAATAACAAGGTAAAGGTACTAGGGCACATAACACATTCCCTGAGCAACACCATTAAGTAGATGCTGGTACCATCAGCAGTGGCAGTGGTATAGGTAGATGTTGTTGCTGGTAATGAGAATTTCTGGTCCCATGCCAGAACAAATGCACTGCAATACACCACACGAATAGTGTAAGGGAGGGTGACCTGAAGCATCTCTTCCATATATATATATATATATATATATATATATATACATATATATATATATATATGAAGCTATTTGTGCAATCCTTTACCTTTTGATCTGAATTGATTTGAAAATCATAGAATTATAGAATTTTGGGGGTTGGAAGGGACCTTGAAGATCATCTAGTTCCACCAGACAGAAGAAACATCTCTGAGTTGGAAACAAAACCCCTTGCTCTTGAAGCCTGCCCAAAATATCAGGACAAAATTAAAAGACAATGCAGCAGGTTTGCATTTAACCCCAGGAGAACGTTTCTGTCCACTGTTCTTTGCACTGTGATTACTGCCAGGCTTCCACGAGCTGTCCACACAAAGCTATGGAAAGAGTTTCTGACAGGAACTGTAAGGCTTAGCTCGCAGGATCTCAGAGATGTGTGTATGCCTTCCTGGGAGCTGGAGCTCAGTGTGCAGAGGGCTGGGATGATCAGTTTCTTTTGCTCCTGCAGGATGATTGCAGATCCCTCTCTTCCTCGAGTGACACAGGACCAAAGAGTACTTATAGAGCAGGATAGCAGCATCTGCATCCACCCTTCTCACTAAAAAAGGACTTGCATGTTCATTTAATCAGATCCTGATCATTCACATTGCTTAATCCTTAGCTCCCTGCTGGGCCTCTGTTTTCTATCACCCCAATGAGCTCTCTACAAGATGCTCACCCCATGCTGTGTGGGTGTGAGCCCAGCTTCACCGCATCCTTGGCTCTCATTTAGCTCAGTGCAGACATCACCGGTAAGACCAGTTGTTTGTTGCAGAAAAGGCTGTCATAGGGAGCAAATGTTATTTACCAGCTTTCTGAGGTTGTGAGTAACCAAAACCATACTCCTACACTTAGTTTAGAAGCCCATAAGCATGCCAGACTGCAAAGATAGTTAACTGCTCTTATTGTGAATTACCTCAACCCATTGACACGATATCTCTGATCTGTCCCTGTCCTGATTTCTAGGGATGTTAACTCACTGATTGCAAGACTATTAAATCTGATGTCTTAAATATAAATATACGTACATACATTTCTTCATTTATTTTATAATATTCTGCTGGAAAACATTCCCAGGAAGCCTTAAGTCCCCTGCCTTAGCACCACGTCAGAAACATGCAATATGAATACCCTACAGCACACAACTGGGCTGTTCCTCCAAGACTGCACTCGTCTCTTTTGCTTTCATGGACAAGAAACAGAAGAGTATAATGTCCCTGAGATGCTCTGATAATGACTTACCCAATTCAAACTGGTTGGAAAGGTTACCACAAGTTTGTCTGACTTCTTCACTGTCCCAGCCAAGAGGATAGAGAGCACAACCAGAGCCAATCAACAAACCTACAAGAGAACAGAAAATAGAAGTTTACACAAGCCGCCCCTTGGGAATCTCAGATTTAAAACAAAACGCACAAACACACAAACAAAAAAAAACCACTCTTTTTGTCCTGAGAACAGTAGGAAATAATTTGGGCTTGTACTGCTTCAATCTGCTACATGGTTTTACAGCTGGTTGGTGTGCTGGAGGCAGACTTGGCTATTCAGCATCAGATGCCAACCTCAGCTTCTGTCTGAGAGCTTTTAAACTTCCCTTGTCTCTGCAGAACTGTTGCATACACTGCTTGGAAAACTCAACACGGGGTTAAACAGAAGCTGTGTTAATCACAGCATTTACAAGCTGATTGCTTCTGATTAATTAAAACAACAATCAACCAGAGTTTATCATGGTTCCAACAGGAGAAAGTGAACTGACAGTTGTGCTAATCCCTCGTTGTTTTCCTTTATTTTTCACCCCTTCAAAAGTCAAGGAAGAGTCATTTCATGTCACCTGATCAATTCATACTGCAGGTACAAGCTGCACAAAGTTTTCTCACATTATTTCAGCAAAACAACCGAGCTCTTGAGCCATTCTACCTGTTGTTGTGCTCAGCTTAGCATTCACAGTATGCTTTGCTTTCTCCAGTCCTCATGCTGTCCAGAACAGATGTGCTTCAGCTAAGTCTTTTCCTTCACCAGATCTTGCTGGGAATCACTCAACGGGACATGATTATTTCGTAGAAGTGGCATTTTTATCATATTGCATTCTCAGCTGTCACTGCAGCAGCTGCCAAAAAGCAGGTGTAGCTGGCAAAGATCTTTCTGTTATTTTTTTTTCTTTTAACAAGGACAGCCTAAAGAGAATAGTTGAATGTGTACTAAATCATTTAATTTTACCTCCTTTGTGTCAGATCTTATAAGACTGGAAGTGAGTCACTATGTAGATAACAGCTTGGGTGCACCTCGTACTTTGCAGGATGAAGAGGCAGACAGTTCCTCAGAAAGTTCGCAGCATGGGTTTTCAGTAGTGCCTTTTACCTGTTAGGTAGGCTGGGACAGGGTTTCAAGCCCTACAACCACAGCTGTATGGCCTTGAGCAAATTCCTTGAGCTCACACCACCTCACTTTTCCTCCTTTGGCAATAGGAATAGAGACAATGTGCTCCCTGGCAGAGCTATTCTGGTGGTATGCTCCTAGTGCAGCAAAGCCCTGGATGTGGTGACAGAGGCCCTGGGGATGTCACACCAGTCTCACAGGAGTCCTGAGAGTGATTCTGACTCAGGGCCTGGACGTATCTGCACATTTCTACAGTCTCTACATTTCTACAGTCTCTATCCTGATGATATCTACGTTTTTCATGTTGCTGATGCTCCAGTAAGATATAGCAATCACCTTATTATTTTATTGACTCACTTAAAGACATAAAGAAGCTCTGTCCCATCTTTCTCCTGATGTTTGATGCTCTTAGCACCTTAGCAATTAGCAGAGGAACCCAGCAGCTCCTCCAGGCCTACCTGCCCCTGGTCAGGCCCAATATTAGAACTTCCCCCTATAAATTCAAATTTCTTCCTGCTACTCAAGTCTACTTCCTTTCTTCACTGAGTAGCCTCTGCCTGCTCCTCTCTCCATATCTATGTTATATAATAGAAAAGAAATTCTGGAGGCAGGCCCCTCACGGATGGTGCATTGACCCACAGCTGTACAGGCAGAAAAGCAATTAAGGGCACATGAATGCTAGACATTTTCAGAACTTCACCTGACCTGGATATGGTTGCTTTTAATGTTCTCACTAGCAGCATTCACAGTATCATCTGAATTTTTTTTCCCCTGGGGCTGCAGAGCTGACAGCAGCTGGTAGGATCCATGTAAACGAGAGTACCTTACACTTAAATTCTCTGAAAGGATATTTCTCAGACAAGAGAACTTCAGCCAAAACTGAGTCTATATTTGTCAACGACAGCTTAAGATTCTTGCAAAAAAAAAAAAAAAAAAAAAAAGACTGATTCTCACATGAGCTGTTAAAGCAAGAAGGGCACTGTGAAACAATTAGAGCATAGAGTGAGTGGGGCAGGACCCTGTGGGGCAAGGAGACACTTCACCATCAGTGATAAGAAAGGCTGGGGAAGGGAGGATGAGCACCCAGGTACCAGAGAGTCTCACAGGGTGATGGAGCCCTGGCCAGCCCTATCGCCTCGTTTCAATCAGCTTGGGTCCCAGCCCTCACAAATGCTTAAAGGGCTGCATTGCGAGGGGCAGGGAGGTGGGTGCAGGGGTAGGAGGGCAGGCGGAGCAGCAGCCAGCCCTTCTGCACAAATAGGTCCTGGGAAAGCCTTCTGCCCCACTCTTCCAGGAGAGCACAACAGCAGCACTGCAGGCAAGTGAAAGGACTATTAGCATGACAATGCTGCCCTTCCAAACCCAGAACAAGCTCTTGCTCGGCACTTGCCAATTACTCTCCTCAGGTGGCAATAGTCTCTGGTGCACACTGCATTCACAGAGGGCTGTTTGTTTTCAGCTCCCTTTGAGTTTTGTTGCAGCAATAGTTTGTTGCTTGTTGGTTGTTTATTTTATTTATTTATTTATTTATTTTCCCACGAATATTAATCACAACATTTTCCTCTGCCACCCTCCAGAGCACATCCTCTTCCAAACACCTCGTACCAATTCACTCTGCCTGCCCTCAATGCTAAATTACATACAGAGGCTGCAGGCCTTGGCTACCAAACCTCAGCCAGGCCTCTTCACCCCCGTTTCATACCCTCTGTCCCTTTTCTGTAAGTACATCTTTGTAAACTCAAAGCCCAGTTTCAGTCAAAATTTAATTTTGGGGGTCAGGCTGTGCCAGTTTTAAAACCTATGGGTTCTTAAAGTACCTCGTATGGGAGTATCTGGTCATGAATTAAAATCTAGCCTCTCCTTTGGTCTAAAATGAAATTATTATTTATTGATAAGAATAATTACTATTAGAAATAATCCTAGATTTCCTTGTTTCTTTCACAAAACCAGGAAACTCTTATGTACTCTACAGAGTAACAGCCTCGAATGTAAGCCTTGCTTAGGCACAGACATAATGTCTAGCCCTGTTCTCTGATCAAGTCATTTAAATCTCAAAAAATTAAATTAGGGGATGGTTGAGAATGTACTAGGAGAATAGAATCAGGATCTTTTTTTATACTAAAACCCCAGAGATACAGTTAAAAATACATTAGTAGTCCAATATACTGTAATGTTAAGTTGCTCCAAAGACGTAACTTCACTCCCATGAGGGTGCTTATCCTGAAAGCCAGCCCATATTGTTTAATAACCAGAGTAATTACTGTCTAATAACCCACTGCCTCACCACTACCTGTGCCTTCCAGAAACGAATAAACCCAATACAGACAAAATAGCATGCTGCGTCAGAAAAACTCTCTATAAATGGGACAACTGCTTCTTCAGTTGAGAATGAAATTTGGCAGGGCTGAGTTTCTTTCATGGAGCACAATGCCAATGTCGCCATGGACCCCTCTACCAAGAACCCATTTCTGAATGACCAAGGACAGCAGGAGCAGAGCATGTAACACCATACCCAAGAGACTCTAAGGTCCAAGTAGGATTAGCATTGCTGTGGTGTGGTCCCCAGGTGCAAGGGGCAGCATGCTTACATGCTAAGGTCGAGGTAGAAAGCCATGGGCAAACACAGAATTTCACAGAATCACAGAATCACAGAATTTTCTAGGTTGGAAGAGACCTCAAGGTCATCGAGTCCAACCTCCAACCTAACGCTAACAGCCCTCCACTAAACCATATCCCTAAGCTCTACATCTAAACGTCTTTTGAAGACTTCCAAGGATGGTGACTCCACCACTTCCCTGGGCAGCCTGTTCCAGTGCCTCACAACCCTTTCAGTGAAGAAGTTCTTCCTAACATCTAACCTAAAACTCCCCTGGCTCAACTTAAACCCATTCCCCCTCGTCCTGTCACCAGGCACGTGGGAGAACAGGCCAACCCCCACCTCGCTACAGCCTCCCTTGAGGTACCTAAAAAGAGCGATAAGGTCGCCCCTGAGCCTCCTCTTCTCCAGGCTGAACAAGCCCAGCTCCCTCAGCTGCTCCTCGTAGGACTTGTTCTCCAGGCCCCTCACCAGCTTCGTCGCCCTTCTCTGCACCCGCTCAAGCACCTCGATGTCCTTCTTGTAGCGAGGGGCCCAAAACTGAACACAGTACTCGAGGTGCGGCCTCACCAGAGCTGAGTACAGGGGGACGATCACCTCCCTAGCCCTGCTGGTCACGCTGTTCCTAATACAAGCCAGGATGCCGTTGGCCTTCTTGGCCACCTGAGCACACTGCTGGCTCATATTCAGCCGACACACTCCTTTTAGCAACCACAAAAGCTGCCAGAGGCCGAGGGGGCTGCCAGGAGCAGAGTGACACGTTGCCATCGGGCAAAAAGGCTTGCACCTGGTTTTGTTACAAGTACCAAGTGGCCACAACTCCTAAAGCTGTCATTTTGACATCTCTTGTGATATCTGTTATTCTATTGGTTTTGATTCACCTTCAAACGTTTCCTGCAGTGGCACTGGTAGACTGGTATGGATTTAAGCCTATTGACAAAGCAGTTATGTTCCTGGTTCTTCTCACAGACAGGGTGAGGGCCAACGCATGGACCTACCTTCTGTGCATTTCCACTGAGACTTAGAGCCCACTAGTCATTAGACTTTAAATTTGCACAAGTTTTGCCTTCTACCCTGTGGTACATATATATGCATGATTGCATGTGTGTGATGGGACAGAATCTGTCCTATTGCTTTCAGCAGGATTCCGCATGACTGCAACAGGGCTAGTACCACCACCCTTATTTTATGCATTAAATCTGGGGTGTGCCTCAAAGCCCATGATGTTAACAGGACTTGGACAAAAGCCCTCAGCCCCTCCTCCCCTTCCAGTCAATCCATTCATGCTTGTAAGCAACTCAGTGTGTGGACCAGATCCTGGGAAAGCAAAAAGACTGCACACTATTATCTCTAATAATTCATACATGTGCTCTCATCCTATCTGTTTAATCACAGAGAACGCAGATTCCATGGAATAGCTGCAACCTTCAGTTAAGTAAATTAAATAGAAAGGCCACAGACCCAACAGAAAAACTTAAGCTAATTTTGCTGCTTCAGTAGAGAGAGGTGGCTGGTTTAGCTCAAGAGTCACATCCCGGCCTGCCCTACAGTTAACGTATTTAGCTAGCTATTCTACCCAGGGCACCACACCCATCTTTACAGCTGCTTAAAATGCTTAGGATGCCTATAACATTCCTTGAGAAAAGGAAAAAAAAACACCCATAGTGCTGTAATTACCATCATCTGTCATCTTCCATTATCCGCTACAGTCATTAAAAGAAATAGAAAGGGGAAGGAAATGTGCAGGTCCCTAAATGGCTGCTTCAAAAAGGGGCTGAAGCTTTGAGGTGCTGATTGCTGGGATGGGGCCAGCAGGCAGCAGAGGTGCTGGTGGCACATGGCTGCTGTTTGGGATGCTGCACTATGTGCCAGTGGAGGTGTTGGCACTGTCCCAGACCACCTCTTCTGGAGCAGTTCTGCATTCAGGAGTGAAAAGGGCTTCTTGCTCAGTGCTGAGCCTGAGGGGCCATGAAACACTGCTGTTGTAAGTGTCATGACTTAAACACAGCCAACTTTGGCTACGCAAAGCTGGAATTAAGAGCCTGGCTTCAATGTTTAAGAGTCCCATCTAGCCACTTGGTTCTTTTTATAGTCCATGCAGGGAGGTGGATACTTCCAAAAAGCAAGCTAAAACCAGCCTATGTGCTAGGTGAAGAGCTGCCCAGACCTTCTCAACACAAAACACTGGACCTGCTTTTAGAAATCCTGAGCCAGTGGTTTCCCACATGGCAGCTGTTGTGAACCTGCAGCTGTGCGAGCCCTGCTGCCCCTCCTGGCTGACTGCACTGACCTTATACAAGCAGCACACCACAACTCCCTGAAGCTGCAGCATCCCCAGGTCCTACAAGTTGTGACACTACAAACCAGGGGAGGAGCCACCTCAGTGATAAACTATTCAGAGTGATTCTCATCCACCCCACTGCCCTCCCTGTCACTCTTGCTGCAGGTATAACGCACGGTTGTACTTTAGCAACCCTTAGTATCTGAAAGATGATCTTGTTTGTCCGGAGGTGTGATTGAAAATAATTGCATCTAGCAGGTTCTGCACACAGCTGATGCTGCTGAGCAGGGGGTGGTAGGGAAGGGGCAGTAATTATATCAGTGGTTTGGCACAGATGGAGGTTTCATCTTTGAAGTGATAAAGGCGTGATTTGTGGCGTGTAGCAATCTGCTTCCTCCAAGAGGTAAATACCAACCACTATTAATAACCCCAGGAACAGCAGTTCTCAAACAATAGCTAGAGAAGGATTAATAAAATGAGAGACATAACCAGATTTCCCTACATCACTGGGCTCAGTAAGGCCAACAGTGATCAGGAAAAGCCAATGCATAAAACCTGAAGGTTGCAATTCCCTGCGGTGGGCAGTCCTCAGCCTGCTTCTGTGGCTTAAACAGGAGCCTCCACCCAACAATGTGCTTCAATAACCCTTGTAGTCATCACCATAAATTAATTGTCTGTAATTCTCATAACAGTACATAGCTAGAAAGCCTTGGTTTACAGGCTCAGCTCTTCCTCTCTCTTGTTGAAGTCATAGTGTGTCCAGTTGTTTCATGGCTCTTTTCTTTTTTGTGCCAGCCCATTTGATCATTGCATCACCAAAATCTGTTAAAATAAAGCCAAACATTTCCCAGCGTCCTTCCTTCTCCCTTGAATAGGATAAACCTAAGTGCATGATTCAGACAAATCTGATGGGAAAACCCATCAGTTTGATCAATAAAGAGAGGTCATGATGGCAGTAAGTGGGGCTCTTAGCATTGGACTTAGCCTCCAAGTCTTGCTGCTAGAAAATGCATTTTCAAATGGGAAGAGAACCAATAATGGTTTTCCTTTATTCTGGCCTTTTTAAGTGTCTGCAATGCTTTTTGCATGGACACTGGAAACTGTATTCCTCTTTGTACATCCCAGCTACAGTTATACCCTACCAACACAGCCAGAGGGACTGCCTAGGCACCAGGAAGGACCTCTGTGGGCAGCATGCAGGGACAGTCTGCCTGGCTGTGGCCTCCTGGGAAGCTTTCTGCACCTGGAAGGAGCCCAGGGCCACTGGGAAAACACACTGAATTTGCACCTAGAAACAAAGAAAATGGATCAAGCATGATCTGTGCACTGCTGAGAGAAAATAACAACAGAACTGAAAGCTGCCTGTTGTGTGGTTTCTTTCTAGTGGGGAAAAAAATATCTTTAAAATATGTTCCTCCTTTCTTTCCCCTTCTCTCCTACTTTCTCCCCTTTCTCTGACCAAAAAGAAACCTTGGATTTTTTTTTATTTATATTTTATTTTTTTTCCTCTAGGCATCTCTAATGAATGCCGCTCATATCTGACAGATATTCAAGCCATCTGGAGAAGCTGTCAGACAATAATTTGGAAGTCATCCCTTTCAAGACCATTTTAATGATGATTTTTCCTTTCACATCTTTTCTCTATTAAGCTGGTCTGAATCTTCAAGGATGATAGAAAGTTTTCACACTCCCATCTGTCACTTGAAGGTATAGTAATATCTACAAGCAAAGCAAAACCAGTTTTTAGATGAGGCACAGACTTTGACTCTCTGGTTCTCGTGATTTAAAAACTCTTCTCACCATTTACCTAAAAATGAGCCTGCAGTGTACATGTAAAATTGAGCTGGCACATGAAGATCGTCTGCTGCTTTGAGATGTACTTTAGTGTTTGAAAGGGATTGGTTAAAAACCATGATGTGAAGTACTTCATTTTCCCTCTTTAAGGTCACACTCCTACTGCTTCTCCTGACATCATCCCTCTGTCCTTTTTTTTCTTGTCTGTTGCCCCATTAGAGAAAAGTAATTATGTCAGTCCCTTCCACTACTGCTCAGCATGTTCTCCAGAAAATCCAGGCACGCACTTGACCTGGGCTTTTAGCAAGTTTAAGCATGGTATCTAAACTTTGGGCAGCAGTTCTCTGCCAAATCAGTAGTCACTGAACATAGGGCATATAACTGGTTCCTTGAGGCTGAATGGAAAGTGTGTATGTTGAGAGAGGTACACTTGCATAGTATGTGAATAAACTCAATAAGGGAATCACTTGTCTGAGTGCAAAACACAACGAAACATAAGAACAACAACAGAAATCCCCGAGAACAGAATCCTACAGCAGGCGTTGCAGCTGCCTGCCAGCTGCCATCACGCGGCACAGCAAGGAGCTGTGGTGCTAACCAGGGGCACCATCGATCTGATCAAAGGTGGTGGGCTCATTACTACAGAGGTGCTTCAGGCTTGGAGGGGGAAATCCTCACCCAGAGATGCTGTGCTACCCACCAGGTAGCAGAGTAATGGCCTTGTCTGTTTTATTTGTCCCTGGGAGGTTTTAAAACAATGCTGAAGGCTTCAGAAAATAAGAGTCAGGGATGGGAAAAACCCAACAGAAATGGAGAAGTGGGAAGAGTAGAGAAATCACAGACCTGTTAATAAAAATAAGTGATTTAGTAAGACCCGTTTGATAAAAGCACGAGTGGCAGCACTGTGACAGCTGATGCCACGGAAAGGAAAGATCCAGCTTCGTTTTCAAAGCCATTCCAAACTGGTGCTCGTGCAGGGAGATCCAGGAGGCTGCAGCTCCCACCACTTCCAACCACTGAAAATCACCACTGGAAGAACTTGTAGTTGGATTTTATAAAGCAGCAGGACTCATACCGCACAGCCTACATGGGTTGGTACTAGATAATAGAATACCCTAGAGTTTAATCCTATTTTATGTATGCAGTAGGAGGAGTAATATGATTTTTGAGAAATAGTTGAATTACAACATCTGCTAGATGGATGTTTCACTGAAAACCCCTTTATTACTATTTATTATACAGCACCATTCACATTCAGAGGGATTTAGAGAGATCCAAGAAGACAGGCACCTGCTTGTGCAATTTAAATCTTATTGCTTATGGTTAAGTGAGGCTAAGGGAGACCTCAGACTCACTGTGGAGGCTATCTAGAGGTCACACCAATCGATTAGAGAATTAATATTCACCAAAGCAGAGACTACAGACTGAGTCCCTTACTATCAGATCACACAGTTCTTCTTATACTTCCATTCTCTCAGACAATGAAGATGCAAGTATTTGGTACGAAGTGGGATGTCCTTGGCTATTGTCCATGGCTATTGTCCATGGCTATTTCTCCTGGCCAGTGAGTGCTGGGTGTGGGCCATTGGATATAAGAGATTCTGGCATCCCAAGGTTTTCTCCTTTGGGCTTCATGCAGTATGTGCTGGTTATGTTCCCGTGGATGAGGTAAGTGGAGGATGAGCAAGACTGAATGCTCCAGTGTTTAGCCATGAGGCACAGCATGAAGCAGTTTGGATAAACCCAGATTTGGCTGCTTTTGTCAAAGGGAACACCTGGAGGTATGAAAGTGATTATTGTGGTCATGATTCAGGACTGGTCCTGCTTTAAGCAGAAGGTTGAACCATAAGACCTCCTGATAACCCTTTCAACCTGTAAGACTTTAGGAATCTGTTTTTCCATCATTCAGGCACCTCAGCTTAAGGCAGTGGGGGCTCAAGTCAAGTGTTTGTATAGGACTACTGGCATTTGAGTGTGGTATCCTACCTGGTAACTAACTCCTGCTCCAAAAGAGGTTTTGTTTTCAAGGTGCCTTACATGGCACAGGGCACAGGAAACCTATGAAGATGCCCATGAAGAGACAAATTAATTTAGACCCTTGTTAGTATAAGCAACGGAGTCTAAAAAGCTATATTTCTCATCCTAAAGAATACATAAAGATAGGTCTACGTTTAGGACACATCGAACTCTGTCTAACTAAGTCAGCAAAGATATTCACAGGGGACTGAAAGACAAGAAACAGGGCCAGCTGGGAAAGCCAGACCCTCCTGGACTGGCAGATGGAGGTTGGATAGCCAAGGGCATCTTGAATGGGAATAGACACGTAGGTCAGCCGCCGAATTATGCTCCACCAGCAGTACTGACTCAGAGTGGGATTTGGCTGCCCAAACACAGCACCTTTCACCAGTTCCAGCACTGTTCAGGATCTCACTTGGCCTCCAGATACCTGTTTAGGGAAATACAAGTCTCCCCGAAGTCCTCTCACATACCTGCCAGCCCATGCAGAGAGGTCTTGCAGACCCTAGAGTATCTCTAACAGCACAAAGCATCAAGATTTAGGCTGAGTTTCACCCTAGATATCTATTGATCTTAATGTAAACTTAGAAACCTACTTCAAGGGAAAATATCTGTATTGTAAACACCTTCGAAAAAACCTGTATGAATCTGTAATTAAATCATGCCCAAAGTTACCTACGCTTTATTTTGAGCCCTTATCTTCTATCTTTCTGCCCTCATTCTGCCCTGAAGATGCAAATGCCTCAATTCCTGTCACAAACCCTGCCTTCCTTTATGGGAAATGACCTGAATGTTAGGGGAGAACAGGCGATTAAAGGAAAAACTGCCTTGTTCCTGAGTGGAAACCTGTATGCTATATCTTGAAATTATTTCTATGGAAACAAGTTGCTGCTTCAAAATGACCCTGACCTGTCTCAATTGCCACCACCAAGCTAGACCACTCAGGACTTGCTTTGGCAAGTCTCTTCACAGTTCCCCACAGTCTGATAATTATAAAAATAAATAAATAAACAAAATATTAAAAAAAAAAAAAAAAAAAAAAAAAAAAAAAAAAGATTGACACCTCTTTTTCTGGAAAGGGTGTGACCTGGTCCTGCTAAAGGCAGAGTGAAGCTGCAAAGTGGAACTGAAATGCCTGAAGAACTCCCTTGACTGTCAGCTCATTTTGTTTGGCAAACCATGATCACTGCTTGTACATTATGAGCTTTATGGAGAAAAAAAAAAATAAATATGCCTGAGAGTTATCACATGCCATCAGACTTCTTTATGTGACAACCCATCTGTATGCTCACCCCATCATTTTGTGGCTCAGAATCAAATGCTTGACAGTTCAAAGAGTCTAAAGCAGCATATGGCATATGACATAGTGTATTTAAATAGAAATCACTCCATTAGAAACACAAGGATGCCTACTGTAATTAATAAAGAGTAATTTAATAATTATCTTCTCAAACTACATAATTCTCCATGTAGCCATTGTAGTGAAGGGGATATTCTTTTTCATTAATATGAATTTTGATAGCACCTGGTCGCTAGATAAAACCAGCCAGAAGCTTTGCAGAAGTGCCAGGCTCTAAGGATTTCCTAGTACATGAACGGATCTCATGCAGGACCATGAGGAGAGAAATAAGGAAAGATAGTCCGTGTCAGTGAATATGCCTAGGCTGACAAAAAAGATAAATGGGCAGGCATTGCCACATCTTTTGAATGCAAACTAAGCAGTCTAAGATTGTTTGTAAGCACAAGGAAAAGTCTGCAGCAGAAATTCAGCCCAACTCTCCTAAGCACCACCACTTCAGCGATGTCGCCTCTAGCTTACCCCAGCATTTGGAAATAATCAGACATGGATTAAACCCCACAGAATTACTTTTCCATGTTTATTAGGTTAGTAATCTGTGAAGAAGAATAGTTTGTAGATGCTGGATAACGCAACAAAGCTGTCCAGACAATTACTTCACTTTGGTGGCAGATCCCCAGAATGAGAGGGGAACTGGAACCGATGCAAAGCATATATCCAGTAGGGGAATGCTACATACCAGGTCTGCTCCCCATCAGTCTTGAGGACACTTTTCTATAAAAGACAATTAGTAAGATAAACTACTATAATGCTGTAAAAGTCACTGGCAAACACAGCTGAGACTCACTTTTCCCTTTCCACTATTTTCAGTGGTGATTCACAGGCTTTAGCCTCCCTCTACTCTGCTAAAATGTACACACCAGCTTAGTTGACACACAGGCCCATAGTCATCAAACACATATCAGAGAGCGTAGAGCTCTCTGATGGGTGTCATAGACAACTGAAGTGTTATGAAATACCTGGAAATTGGTGAAGGAGAAGGCAGTTTAATTTATTGTTTGCTACTGCAGCTGCAACACTTTTTAACAGCTTTTTAAAATACCTTCCACATCCATGAGGCTACATGCAGAGCATGCAGTTAAGCACATGAATTAATGTATGCATGAACAGAGTTGTACTCAATGCAATTTGCCTTTGTGCTGAAATTATAGTGTAAAATTAAAATAAACAGAGTTCAATCTAAGCAATAACAGACTTGATGTGAAATGAGTCATTCCTATGGCTTTCCCAGTTAAACTGAAAACAACTATAGACCCGTTCCCAGCTACTTTGTTTTCAGTAAGAGGAATAACAAGGTTCAGCACATCTCCAATGGGAACTGTGTAGCGCTCAAAATACCCTTTGCATACTGTCAATTTTTTCTCCCCACTATTTTTACATGCTCTAAAGTTTGTTTCATATGACATACCCAAGAAAGGGATTTTTTTTTTAATATTTTTTAAAAGCAAATTAAAACCACAAAATTTTCTATACTTACTTTCCAAAGGTGTTCAAACTCAGCAACTGAACCAATTTGCAGAGGAAAAAAAATGCTCTATCAAGTCAGTTTCCCTCAAATAGGTCCCATTTTTCAGTTTGTCATAAAGTGTGATAAATCATAATTTTGGAGAGGAGCTGTAGTTCGTTACAAATATATTGCACATCTGTAGTTCAGAAACATATGGTGCTGCCACTTATCCTCTCCAGAGAGAATCCATATGGACAAACTTATCAAAATCCCAAGCACACTTAACTCTTGCTAATCTACCTGGGTATGCTTCTTCCATGATGGGTACAAGAGTCCACCTCTGATCTCATTTTAAAATCTTCTCGTCACCCACCTGTGGGTTATCCCAAAGCAATAGAATATCTCAGCACCCTCCAGCTCTTCATGTTGAGAGGATTTTGCTTTCTGTCTTTCTCCTGTATCATTTAGGAAATTCTTTTATACACAGAGCATACTTAAACACACACACATACAAAAATATCTTGGAAATGGGTTGGAATTGTCCTATCAAGAAGTCATCTAACCCATCCTTCTGCCTCAAGTCAGGATAAGCTCCCTTGTATCTTCCAAGGCAAATAACTGTCTTATCTCTTCTTATAAGGCTCTTACAATGGAGATCCCACCCTTTTCTAAGACAATCTGTTTTTGTGTTTCTGTGTCTGCAACAGAAGCTTTTCATATTATCTAACCTAAATCTTCCTTCTGATAGTTTAAGTTCACTCCTTAATCCACAGACTTTGCTAAGCCCCTGTATTGGTTTTACATGACAAAGTTTTGATACAGGGGGCTGCAGGGTTGGCCTTTGTGAGCAGAGTCCAAAAGCTGCCTCATGTTAGATAAGGGCCAGTTTCAGCCAGCTCCAAAGTGATCCACTGCTGTCTAGAGCCAAGCCAATGATGTTTGTGACTCTGGGAGAGCAGACTTAGGAAAGGAAGAAAACTGATGTGCAACAGCAGCTGGGAAAGACGAGTGAGAAGCAGGCCTGCAGCCCCCAAGCTCGGTGCAACAGGAGGGCAGGAGGTGCTCCAGGCACACAGCAGCAGTTCCCCTGTGGCCTGTGGAGAGGCCCCTGGTGGAGCAGGCTGTCCCCCTGCAGCCCATGGAGAGGATCCCATGCAGGAGCCCATTCATCTTTCTGATTTTTCCTTCAAAAATTTAAAAACTATGCTAGAATACTATCAGACCAACCAAATAATGAATCAGTCTCATTGCATTCAGCAGAAAGAGAGAAATGAATGAGAGAGAAATCAAGTTAAATGAAGACCTCAAAGGTGATGGTAGCAGTAACTAGCAAAACCCTAAAATGAATTGTCTGGCTCTGGGAGCTCATTGCTATTCTCTCTTCCCACAAACTTTTCAGAAACAGTGTTTATGATCAGCAAAAGACTCTTCAAGAACAACTTTGCTATAAAGGCTGTCCTTGATAAAAGCCTATCAGTGCCTGGATGCCATCCCCAGCACTTAATATTTTTGCTCCAATTTACAAGATCATTGGCTTAATGGATTAATACTTGGTGACTGGAGCATGCAATTGCTAGGTACAAGCATGCATTCTTATTGGGACCAGGGAGCAGGGAGTGCTGAGCAGCAGCAGTAGCATTTGTTGGACCTCCTACAGGGACTGAGGGAGAATGTAAGCAAAACACATAAACAAAGAAAATAAACCAGGTATGAGACAATGTTAGATGGCTTCAGATGCAATGAATGATGGCACTTAGACTACTAGTAAAGCCTTTAAGGAGAAAGAGGGAAAGTCCTTTTTTTTTTTTTTTTTTTTTTTTTCCTCCTTGTGTAGAAACCATTATCTTCATTCCTCATTCAAAACCAGCTATCTCCTGTGGTCCTCACTGGCCATTTGTACCACTGATCCTTGCTTGAGTTCCCTCAATTTTTTATTTCAGATCTGATACAGGTGACCTTGTTAATGGCACAGTGTTTACTGTGGCACAAATAAGACCACCTGCAAATGTCTCCAAGCCAAAGTTGTTCAACAGAGCTGTTCATCCAGCAAATAGCCCAAGACTGGATCTGGGGCTAGGTTTCTGGTGTGCAGGTTGCCCCAAGCTGGTTACAGAAGCTCAGCTGCAATCCCTCCATTGCTCTTGGTTCGTGCAGGTGGCTCATGCTTGCCATGATTTTCATAAAATAGCATCCTGTTAGAAAATGTTGATGAGGGTCTCATCCTTAGAGCCCTCCTTGACCCCTTTAACATGTGCCAAATATTTACATGCTACTCGATCTTGTGTCCTAGAGTGCTGGATACTTACAGTAATGCTAAATGCAAAAATGGTACAATCAAATTCAAACCTCTTCACAGAAAAAGAAGTTTTACCAATGAATTACATAAAAAACATGACTTTCTCTTATGGCTTGGACAAGTGCTGGAGCAGCTATGGCCCCATAAGGGTTATGGGGTATATTTTTAGACTTCTCAAAATATTGCCATTTAGCACGCAAAAATGCACATGACCTTCTACAGCTACTTCTGACTGCCAGAAATTGTTCAAAACCAAGTATACTGCATCATGAGAGAAACTCTGTCCTTCCTCAGCTTTCTGCTTAAAATGAGAATAACACCCAGTAATTGCTTTGAGGGAAGTGATAGTCTCTCCCTCCTGGATCTGACAAGACTTTTCCTTGTCTGACTTATGTACTCCAGGGGCAACTCCACTGTAACACAAATTATCTCCAGAAGGATCAGAAGAGCCCTGTAACTAAGTCAGAAACATGGAGATCACTTTCATCGTGGCTTTTCTGAAATGTAAATGTTCATTTTAAAATGACACCATCACAGCTTCTAGGTCCAGCTGCTCATCCTTTTTCTTTGTATTTTACTTCCACTGAATCCTTGTTCTGAATTATCAGAACAATAATTAGATTCAGGGAAGGGGGGGCAGGCATTCATATTCCCCTGAGAAGGATAGATAAAAGTTTCATTTCTGAAAGCTGATGTGCCAACAGTGGATAGTGGGGAATTGGGAACCCTGCTTAACTGCATGGGAGAGTTAAGTTTATTAATAAAACAATTTAGATAAACTCCATTTATGCGTTATTTGAACAAGGATCTTGGCAACTCCTTATTTAGCATCTTGAACACATCAGGAATTTTAAAGAGGAGGACTGAAATGTTGCCTCAAACTGTAAAAGCTTTGACAGAAGTGGGTCTGGGAAGTAATGAGTTGATTTTTTTTTTCCTTTTTCTGCTTCTCCTTTTTCTTCCTCCAACTAAAAACAATTTTCAATATCCTTGGCATAACTACTTTAATGAAGCATAATTTATTTGATCCTTACACAGCCCCCTTAGGATTACTTCTTGCAGATAGCCAATTATAAACTCTTACATACTTTATAGCCCTCATTATGTGTGACAGAGGCACACTAATAAATAATGCAAAACCCCTTTTATACCCAGTCTACCTTGTAAGAAAACAGGGGTCTGGTATGGAGGGAAAAAAGCACATTGTAATGCATTCTTATTTCCAAATGGACTGAAAAAGTTTCTAGCTTCAACTTGCTTCCTTGGGACACTTTTTTTTTCTTTTCCCAGACTGGACTCCTGTGGCTTGATTCATTACTAGATAAAAATCAAGTTTAAATAGAAGTGGACCATGACACACAGACTGTCACTGCCCTGTCACTTCCTTGTGACATCCTGTCAGATGCAGAAAAGAAAGGAGGTCTGGAAGCAGAATGACCAGGTTGAATATGAATGAATTGATATTCAATTGTAGGCTTTTCACGGTAATGAAGCAGAAAAGGCCAAGGCCCAAAGAGCACTTCTCACCCTGCCTGCTCTGCCTTTCTGGTGCAACTTCCATACCCTGCCAGCGCTTGGGTGAAGGCTGGGTGTAAGTAAAGCAGCTCTGACTGTCCCTCAGCTGGTAGGATCCAAAGAGTAAAGTGAATACTGCAGGACAGATGAGGTTGAACATACATATACAGTGTCCCAGTGGACTGCTTATGAAAAAAAAATAAAAAAAAATGTTTTTGTCTTTAATTGACAGGATGCTACTTTTTGAAGCAAAAGAAGTTGCTGCTATAATGGTTGAAAAACGTTGCCGTGATCACTACAGAGACCTGATGAGCCACAAAGGTTGCAGCCTGCCCCATCCCTATGCAGGCTTATGTGCAACCGTTGGTACTCACTCCCTTGAAGTCTTCTTTCCCTATACAAGTAGAGGGGATACTAGTTCCAAAAGGCACAGAGATTTCTTGCCTTTAAATATGTGGTGCCTGGAGACTTTGGGGGACAGCAGCAAGAAGGAGGGAAGGTGTTCATACAGAGTTTGAACAGTATGGGACAAAATTTCATTGGGTCAATTGTGATTTTATTAGAGGACTTAGGCTGAACTGAAGCTCATTTCAACTTTCTGTCCTTTTCTTTAACTAGGAAAAAGAAAACTTAAAACAAAAAAATCAAACCAAGAAGCAAGTAAATAAGCCCAGCTTTCCCAAGTACAGAGCCCACCACAGCCCTTGCTCCAGGAGGAGTGGGCACAGCTACCTCCACAGCCTGGATGTGGTGTCCTGGAGCCTGAACACACAACTGTTGGCACCAAAATGAAACATTATTCCCCAGATAGTGTCAATGTGGCCACAGGTAATTACACAGTCTGACTCTAGCAGACAGCTGGGTCTACAGTATCTTTCAATATCTCCATGTGGCTTAACACAGACGTAGAACGATTGCATAGAAAGAAGAAAGCAGAAGGAAAAGTGGCTGTGTAACATAAATGCCTTAGGTATGGTTAAGTTAAAGCTTTACCACGGGGCCCTGCTAGATTATACAATTAACTCAGCAGACCTTCATAGCTGGCTGCGGGGATGGCAATGAACAAAAGAAATAAAGACATTTGACTTTGTGCACAGCTACAAAGAAATTATCTGCCATATTAACTACAGGGTTTGACTAATGTACACTGAAGCACTCACCTTCAATTAGCCATTTAACCCAGCATATCAAGCTGTGCTCTGAAAAGGCTGGGATACGGTAAGTGTTCCTCTTGCAATAGCAACAAGGGCTGGCTACTGCCAGAGGATGCACTAAGCAATGGGCTGACAAATCTCACATTTCCAGCAATGAAAAAAAAAAACATGGTATCTTTTCTATTTTGTACCCTCCTTCACTTATGATGATCTCAGTGGCTACCTAACTCCATCCGGAGCAACACGTTCCTGGGAAATGATGCATAAGTATCAGTAAAAGAACTGATCTTCTACCTCAGTGTTTATGAGCACACATTTTGTCTGCTTTTAAAGTGAAATAACAATAAATTAAACATGAGATACTTTTTGCAGTTCACAGGCAACAACAACAAAACTTATTAGTGTAAACACCTGTAATTTTGGGTTAAAATGTCCCTAGAAATTAACTTTTATCTGAAAACTGACCAAGACAAGGTTCTGGTGTCTACAGTCTGGGTCTGAATCTGCCCCTGTAAACCCACAAGAGCAGTGTCACATTAACTTCAGCAAGGTCAGCAGCAGGAACCTGGATAAAGTTATCTTCCCACCTGGCTGGAACTGAGGTATGGTTTGAAAGGTTTTCTTCTCCCTGTCTGCAACCCTTCTGTTTACAACTGTCCCATCATCACGTCTTCCTCAGGATGAAGCAGGATAATGCCACAAGCATTTACATGGCTGCTTGGGAACTGACACAGTAGAATATGAGCATTTTTTATTTCCTGAGGGCAAGGGGCACCACAGAGTCAGGAATAAGAGGCCAGCAAGCAATAAATACTTAAACAAGCTTAAGCTATAAAAAAATAAACATTTGTGCAACTTCAGCCTACATCAGATTGCTGTGTCCCAGGTCTCTGAGCATAACAGGTCCAGAAGAGTTGCAGAAATCAGAGATGGGAAAGAACAAATTGCATCCATTCCCTCCCTTCAGGAGGTTTGCTCCCCATGGTAGTCTGTGGTGCTCGGTTCCCTGAAGCACGTTGCTCTCATCTGTGCTGAAGACCATGGTGCAGCCAGTCCAGTTTCAAAGGTCCCCAGGCAATAAAGTTTATGGCTTTCCTGTTGCAACTATTCCATGGCCAAGTGGATCACTTTGGTCTGACGTCAGGGGTGTGGTTAAATGGAGACTTATATCTCTCTCTCACCAGGAAAACATATTTTGAAAGTTAAGCACCTGCACTTAAGAGCTCTCCTTCTGTGGTTAACAGGACACAAATATGACTTCAGGGTGAATTTCATGTCAAAGCTGAGCAGATCTAATGGTATGCTAACATTGAAAGTGTAGTTGGCACCTCTGTATGTTCCCAGCTATGTCATCTTGCCTCTTCCTTTGGGCCATTTCAGGCTAATATGAGCCAGTTCAGGGAAATACACAGAGGGGGAAAAAATTAAAATAAAATAAAATAAAATAAAATAAAATAAAATAAAATAAAATAAAATAAAATAAAATAAAATAAAATAAAATAAAATAATAAAGACTGATTTTTATATGGTTATTCTGCTGGCTTTAATTCTCAAAAATGGCTTACTGATGGGCAAAAAGATTGTCAAAGGGCCACCTCCTCCTGGGTACCCAGTGAATCACCTAGGGAAAATGAAAACCATAGTCCAGGCCATTTTAAGCCCACTGTGCATCGAAAATGACCCAAACAGGTCAGGACTGCAACCTGCATACATCAAGGGAACAAGGGCATCCTGGCAGCAGTCTGACAGCCCACCAAATGGGCAGAGCCAAGGGGACCCGCAGCACTGCCCATGGCTGAGAGCGGCTGTGGAGCGATGG
Organism: Aythya ferina; assembly: GCF_964211825.1. Lineage (NCBI taxonomy): Eukaryota > Metazoa > Chordata > Aves > Anseriformes > Anatidae > Aythya > Aythya ferina. The sequence continues at coordinate 27,172,885 of NC_140296.1, forward strand.
GGTAAGTTGGGCTGACAAAATAGCTTTGGAGGCAACTGCACAGAAATGAGACAAGGAGGGCACTAACAGCTGCAAATGTGACATTGAAGGATAGTCAGAGGCATATGAAATAGGAGCAGGATGAAGGCTAAAAGCTGAAGGGGCACCAACTTTCAAGAACATGGGAATAGCTTCTATATTAAAGGCAGTTAAAAGGCCAAGGAGGAAAAGATTGTGATAGGAGCCATAAACTTAGATTACTTGCATCAATAAGGGAGAATAAACTGTTGTGTAATATGAAGGGGCCCTCCAGTCAAAAGGCAATTGGTGTTGGAAAAGAGGTTTCTTAAGAGATAATCCCTTCTCAGTTCTCTGATATACAGCCTTGCTACTGTACTACCCAAATTCGTTTGTTATAATGACCTGCCTAACTGCCTAATAAGTATCATTCAGTCTGTCATCAGAAAAGGAGTTCATGACTGCAATAAAAAGCTTGGATGCGATTCAGCAATCCAAAACACCACCGCTCTAATTTATTCATTCATTTATTTTTCAGTGGTGCAATGACGCCGGCCACAATGGTATTACATGAGGCTGGTTTAAGTATCCAGGAGAGCTCAGGGAGCGGAAAATTCAATTCCCATTGCCATGGTGAGCGATGTATATACCACTGAAGGGAGCTTAACTCCCAGGGCAAGAAGGGTGGTCTCCCTGCAATATTCCCTTTGAAGGCAGGCACTGTACTCACAAAGAGCATTATCAACACTCAGAACTCATTACTCCTACTGGAGGTGAAGATGCCTCCAAATCTCATCCGGGTGGAAACCCCTCCCAGCTAGTGGCAGTACTGAAAATATGTTGCTGACAATTGTCAGATAGATTTATTGTACCATGCATTACGAAAAGTCCTCTGCAAAGCTGTGCAAAGGCAATGTTTTCTAATTCTTTGTGACCTATCACAAGGCAGGCTATCTGAGAGCTCCCCCATCATTGCCATGTCACTCAGCTGACAATAATTCAGCTGGTTTGGGATATCTCCCAAACAGAAGACAGTGTAGAGATGCAAACAGCTTTATTTACTGATTCTTTGCATCATACAACAAAGTTAGGTGGACAGTTTGCAACGTTAATGCCTCTCCCAACTCCAGGGGTGCAGCTTGCCTTCCCTCTGCAGACCCGTTGTCAAAGGAGTCTTTGACACCCATCTTCTGGTGACTACCTTCATGGGGTGCTGAAAGCAGGGGTGCACAAAGCACCACACAACGTTGGTGCTCGTTGCATGCACAGAGGACTCTGTGCCATGAATTAGGATGAGGTAGTGTTGTACTCAGCTGTACATAGCTACTGACAGGTCTACAAGCACTAATCAAGACAATGTTGTTCTCAGAACTGTAAAAAAGAAGAGTAGCTTCCATGTTCAATTATATTTAAGCCTTCCCCAGTGATTAAATCTGTCTTTTTGCTTGTCTCTGACAGTTAAAACATGTCCTGTATGTAAAAAGTGACTGTTGCAAATGAATGATTTAGATGAGTGTCAGTAAAACTCTCCCATCAGTAGGGTCCATGAAAAGTGCAGACAGAGAAACTGAAATTTACATTCTCTTCTGAGGGGTTCTCTGGGCTGGAATCCCCTTGGTTTGCATCCTGCCTTTGTGAAGAAGCTCTTCTGCTATGGGAATGCTATGCAGTAATTATTTCCTCCAGCTCTTGAAATCAAGGACAACCCTTATTCTGTTATTGCTACCTGGAGCAAATCCCCGAGCCAGATGTCTTTCCCTTGACAGATGATGCTTTTACCAGCAGAACCATAACACAGATACCTTTTAATGGGAGTGGGAAGAGAGAAAGGCAGCGTGATATTTTACTTAAATACCAGTTCAAATCAGAAGTTAGGGCTGAGCTGTCTGCAGGAATAATCTGCCTCATACCAAGAGGAGAGACAATGAAAGAAGGTCAAGGTAAGTCAAACTGTTTTGCATTTGTGGCAGGGGAAGCGTTTGCCCTGGGGTTGCCGCAGCTCAGTTGATATGGGGCAACCAGTCAAGCCCTGCATATTTCAGTGTCGACACAATGCCTGCATTTCGTGGATATTTCCAGTGAGTCCATCCTGCAGTCCCCAGGGTTGTTAGAGAGGGGCTGACTACATGCAGATCCTGTGGAAGACAAGAGTGACTTCTGTGTAACCTTGTCCCAGCTGTGCAAATACCTGTTCAGTTTTCACTGACGCTCCTTGGCTATTAAAAGGGGAGGTGGGAAACTGGATGATCCCTTCAACAGCCTTTCCAGGTGAAATTTTAGAGTAGAGGTGTCCAGAAACAGTCCTTGCACTGGGAGCATTGGGCACCAATGGCTGCTTTTTGTGAACAATGAAGAAGAAATGAAATGCTTAGAAGTTCCATTTAGCAGAGAGATGTGAAAGATTCCCATTTTGCCCATAGTAGAAAAGAAAATCATCATCATCACAAGGTTTCTTGCCTTAAGCTGCCATTTTATTTTAATAAGACCTGCTTTTCCTGAGTTTCAGTAGAGGTAGATCTTATCTGACACATTTCAGGTGAGCTAGTGTGACTGATTACTTACAGATGGGAGAAGCTGGGGACAAAGAGTAGAAAAAATAAGACATTAATATACAGCAAATCCTATTTCAGCTCTTGGATAGAATATTGCTTTCTCCAGGGAGCAAACAAAATGCTTGTGTCAGAAATAAAATAAAAGATCCAGAGAGTTTATTATGTGTGGGTCTCCTTCCTCACCTCACCAGCAAAAAAAAAAAAAAAAAAAAAAAAAAAAGAGTTAATGAAAAGAGTTAATGCTGCTGCTTGACATCAACTTCACAGCCAAGGAGATCATCCTGATCCTGTTATGGAGGTGGGAGCACAGCAGCACCTTTCCTAAAAGGCAGGGACGGGACAGGCAGCTGAGCCAGCCCGCTCCCTTTCTCCTGCACCCACAGGCTTGATGGATGGAGCTAAATTAGGTCAAATCACTGCAACAAAGGCAGGCGATGTGGCTCGGAAAAACAGTGTGAATGAGGAGCAGCAGCCCTGTGCCCGATTTCATGGGAGGTTGTGGTGTGTGCGGGGGCTGGGTTTGATTTCTGCCCGAACTCCTGGGAGAAATGCATTATCTACTGGTGTCACTTTGCCAATTATTTTAATGCGATACTTTTCCAAATGAGAGTGTAGGGTTTATTACTACATTAATGATAAGCCTAAGGTCTTCATCGAGGGAGAGGAGACTCAGCCTGAAGCAGCACACCCAAACCCTGCAAGGTCCTGCAGCAGCTGGTGACTGAATGCACTGCTCCCAACAGCTCTGCCCCCATTTCTCCCCTGCCCTCCCCCTTCCCTGTCTTGAACTTCCAGCAAGGAATTGTGCCTTTGTCATCATTCAGGGTGTTGGTGAACTCTAACCCCCCTCCAGCAGCCCCATGCTATGTGTGGAAGCATCTCCCCTCCATCCCCCCGGCAGGATCAGGCCCCAGGGCTGGCCCATGCCTGTGCCTCTATACGTGACAGGGCTCTTCAGCATAAAAACAAGCTGGGGATTTGCAGCCATTGAGATGGTATCGTCAGAGGATTTAAAGCATTAGTAGGAGGGAGAATGGGATTAATGGATGTTCCTTCATTTCTAGGCTATCTCTCCGTCAAGCACAGCCAAGCCTAGGTGACACATCGGCACCAAAAATGTGGGAAGATGCAGAAGAGGCCTTGCTTCAGCAACACTGAAGTGTCTTAATAATGGTGTTTATTTTCTCCCTCAGATTTTCTTAAGCACATTAAAAAAAGTAACATCAGTTCCTGATTTCCTTTTCTAGGTGTTAAAAACGCTGTGAGGGGTACCTGCTATGCAACCTGCTCTGCAACGCAATTACACTACGACTACAGCTGTGGAGTCTGATTTACATACACATTTTTGGATACAAGTCAGTGGGATCAAAACACAGTTTCTGCAGGTGAAACATTCTGTGGGGGCAGCTTTTAGGCTGTGGTAATTTCAGGGCCTCAGGGGCCAAGAGCTGGACTGCAAGGGTGGAGCAGTTTTTGCCAAATTTTGGTGTATTTTGGTTCAGGCCTGCATTAAAAAAGAGATCACAGCCATTAATGGTTGTGGAAACCAGATGCTACTGTTTGGTTATTGAGGTTTTACTTCCAGGAAGCATGTAAATCCTCTATTTTATCAATGCATCTTCTTTTTTGTAGTATGAGTGACAGATGGAGTAAGTGGAAATTGCATAATAAAATGAGCAGAAGCTGATATCAGTTTGAATTTGCTCAGACACTGATGATTATCTCGTGCTTTGAATAACAGACATCTATCTGCATGTCTCTCAATAAAGCAGCAGTCTTTGAGCCACAATGTCACAGCTGCAAATTTTCCAAAGTTTTCCAAGTAAAATAACTGGTTTAGCCACCAAAACCTCACAGGATTGTGGTATCTCAGAAAATTAGGCAACCCTGACTTTTCAGGACTCACTGGATCTTTCGCATTAACATCAAAGTCCCACAATTGCAAAACCCACTGTGGGTTTTACAGCATGTAAACAGCCAAATTAATCTGGAGCTCGGTGAGAGATTAACACAAAAGAGCAGAAAGTTGCAAAGCACAGTTTAATTATATCATCACACTCCACAATGCCCAGCAGATGGATTGTGAAGGTTCAGCTTTATTAAAGTCCTGGATTATGCTTCTTTCTGTAGAGAGACAATATTCGCACGTAGTATCAAGTTCATTGAGTAATAATAATTATTATTATTACATGACTTGGATGTAGTGTGATCAGTTTATGTGGGCAAGCACCCATGTTTAAGATTTCTAGCACTAAAAAGCACTGAATAGAAATAATCTAGCTAAAGAGCCTGGAATGGGGTCAAAAGGCAGGGGAAAGCTGAAATAGGAATGCTTGTAAACTAGGAAAATGCAACTTTTGTGAGCTATGATGTGAGACATGAGATAACTGGAGGGAGCTAGAGGGAACATGGGGTGATGGGAGGAGAGGTCATACGGGAACTTGAAGTGAACACATGGGAACAAGAGACAAGCATGAACAAAGTGTCAGTTCAGTAGATTAATGTAGAGTCAAGAAAGTAAGAAGTCAAGGATGTGCACAAGGATTCTGCACAGAGGGATAAGTTAAACGCTTTTGTCCCATGGGAGCGTTCCTGAGTTTAACTGTACTGCTCAATAAACGCCAGGCCAGGAGGCTGAGGCACTGCGTGCTGGGTGGCCACACCATCCACCACTCTGAGGCATTAAACCTTTCCTCCAGGGACATCTAACTCCCCTTAGCACCAGCTCGGTGTGCTCCCAGGGAAAATCACAGATCCAGAAGGCAGTCCAAAAAATTGTCACAATTCTGCTGGTTCAGGAGTACTTTTAAGTGATCAGAGAGGCCATTTATGTCTCACTCACTGCTCCTTAACTCCATCAAAATGGAACAAAATATTTCTAAGGCACATAAAATTCAGGTCGCAAGCTTCTTCAAAGACTTGAACAGTTCAGTTGCTATGAATCACTTTGTTATGAATCATTATGAAATCTGCGAGACTGCTTTTTATTTATCCAGGAACAATCAAGACCTTCATCACAGGACTCCCTCTGTGCAAGATCAGTTGGTGTATTTAACAGTTTCATATTGTGACATGAACTAATTTTTTGAGAACTTGTAATAGAGTATTAACTGCATATGTACAATACCGACGTATATTATTTTTCTATGTGGTTTTGTTTCCAGCCACCTTAACAGGCAGAAAAAAAATACTTATCACTCACAAATGTCAGTTCTGAAAAAGGCACAATAAATCATGCAACAAAAATGCTCTAAGAAAGCCCCTCAACATTCCATTCATGCCCCGGAGCTTGCTGATCATTACATATAAAACACATGCTTATTCTAATAAAATGCATTAAGATTTTATGGCACAGTGTCTTGAAATCACTCAGAAACAACCCAGAAATGTCATTAGCAAGTGACTGTGCCATGTGAATTATAGCTTTTGCCCAGTGTATTATTTCATACTCTGAGAAATCTGATCTACTCGAATCATAATTATTTTCGTTTCCATCCAAACATTAACCTTGCTCCATCTACGGGTGAGTGACCAACCTGGCTCCGAGTTTGTTCCCCTCAGAGAGGGGAGCGCACGCCGGCCCATTAGGAAAACAAAGAGCCAGGCTCTGTTTCATGTTAAACTGAAAACATCTGGTAACATATTTCTTGTTATATTTGGTACACCCTGAACAGCTACTTTGAGATAGCAGGGCAAGCACTGGTATATCAGAGGAAAAGAGGTAATAATGTGTTATTTTCTCACTTGGCAAAGAAGATGCTAAATAAATCATGCGAATTATTCAGTGCTGAGGGACATGTTGCATTTTCTATTTCTGCTCTTTGCTCAGTCTGACATGACTTCAGTATAAACAGAGGTGGGGAAAAAGGCCTTTTTTAATCCCTGAAGTACAGCTTTCTCAATAATCACTGCAAATTGTTATTTTCTAGGTGAACAGTCAGAATCTGGGTCATTTAACACAAGGTTAAATCCCCATCTCCATCATTCCACAGCTTCCTCTAAAACTGGGCAGGCCTTCCCCATTTTACTCCTTATTATTTCTGTGTCTCTTGGATCGGTGTGCAGAGGTGAATGGCTGTGCCAGCAATTCCCTCTGAACCCTAACGTCCCCCCCAAAGTCCTCAGGAGGAGGATGCTCATTGATGCTCCACTTCCATGCAGCCGCATCCTCCTGAAGAGAGCGTGTGGAGGAGGTCCAGCATAAGCAGCATTCCCACAGAAATTTATGCCTCCCTGCTCGGAGCTCAGATCGGGCAAAAAATTATGACACCTGAAAGTACTCTACCAGAATAGCAATAAACATTAACTAATGCAACAGAGTGCCTGGCTTTCATGAAGCCTTTCTTCACAGGCACTTTAAGCAGCGGATTACAGTCCCCTCGATGTACTGTAAATCCTGACTGGCATGTTGGATACCATGAATCACATTCCTGCTCCGAGAGCTGCTGCCAGACAGCGACTGGTCCCTGAAGCAAAGGAGGTGAATTGTCCCCTCCCTGGCCTCACCAGTGCTGGGTAGGCAAGGGCAGGGCTCATTTTGCACGAGTCCGTGAGTCTAATCAGCATTGTAAAAACATGGTTTCAATGTCTCGTTATGCTGCCCTGCTAACTTGTCCCAGCTGGCTTCCTCGGTCTGCTTCCTCCCCATTGTGAGAGATGCTAAAATCATGCACAGCAACTCAGGCAAATCCCATCTCCCTCTCCATCACCAGCCAAACCAAGCCAATGACTTGGCTTTTGCTGCATCCCGACTGTATGTTGGTACAAGAAAAAGTATGCACATTCTTAGCTTAACCTAGGGACACAAACAGAGAGGGTAACTGTGGGGCCAGGACTCCACAGTGCACTGGAAACAGATCTGTTCTGCTTGTCTGAGAGGCTCACCAAAAAGAAGTCTGACACTGGGGAGTATTTTTATTTTTTCACTGCCCTTTATTGTCCTCCTGGATTCACCTGACCACATTCACAAACTCATGCACACCCGTGTTTGGTGGAGGGAAGGGTCTTGATACATAAGTCTTTTCAAAAATAAGCACTTTGTCTTACGGGCAGCATACACTTTGAAATGCATGTTGTTCTGAATTGCAAAGTTAGACCAAATGTCAGGCAGGCCCAGGTATTTCAACTTCAGCTAAGATCAATGTCCTTTTCAGGTGTACTCAATTACACTTCATCTGGCTAGGTGGATACTGCTCCTTTGGCAGTGATTACCAAGCAGATTTTTTGTACTAGCCGAATGGGAATAATCCTACAAAACACTATTACAAGTAGATCAAATATAAATAGACCAAATATAAACAGATGTAACACAATTACAACAGATCCCATTTTGAGAAAGGCTGCTTGTCTCTCTAAGAGGCTGGTTACAGTATCAGCCAGATTAATACTTCTTCCTTGAAATTTTGAATAATGACTCAAAATATATTTAAATGTTATATTTATATTCCCCCAGAAATGATGAGCTTAAAACTTTGAGACGTCACATATACCACGTACTTCTAGCTTGAAACCAGAAAGCTTTAGTCAGAGTGAGCATTTATAATCCACTAATTTCCATATTGTGAAAAGTTCATCTGTCTGGTATATAGTCTTCCTTCTACATGATATTGCAAAGTCATGTAAAAAAAAAAAAAAAAAAAAAAAAAAGCACAAATATCTTGTAGACTAAAAAAAAAATGAAAGATTCCAGTGAAAAATGTAAACAGAGGAAATGACTCAAAGACATGGAAGGAAATAAGTAATCTAAACAGCTGCAGTACTAGAAATGTAAAAATAATTTGAGACATAAGAGAAACATGATCCCCAGTGAGATCTGTGCAGCTGTGTAGATATAAAGATTTATAGATAAAAAGTTCATATGGTGATGTCTTTTCCACTTGCAGAGATGTAGTCAACTTATGTCATATTTATTTCTTCAGAATAATGAAGTAACAACCCCAAAAATTTGTTTCTAAGGAAATGTAATATTTAGATTTTAACACAATAGGTGAAAGTACATAAGGGAAAGGCTGAAGAAGTGTTGGGTAGGACAGAAAAGATGCTTAAAAGAGCAGACTGAGTCTAGTTCAACAATATCAGAGGTTCCATATTGATCTGGAAGTAAGGAATCCATCATCACACTTCCTGTAGTTATGGGACTCTTACTGCTAGAAGAACCTTGGATCGACCAAGATGAGGAACTCAGTTACATAAGATGGAACAAAATAGATTGAATGGAACAGGATTTTACTGGGGTGTCTCATTTTTCAAAAAATATTTTTTTTTCCCTTTCATTCTTAAATATTTCTTAAACTGAAAATGGAACCACTGCCCTAAAATAAGGGTGAAAGGCAAGGCCCAATGGGAAATGCCTAGGACATGTGAACTCCAGGATCTCATAACAAAACTTTAAATTTGTTTCTCAGGGCTAAGTGCCCCATCAGACAGGTTTGGTACTCTTACCAGACAGATTCCTCTCTTTCTGGAATTGTTTGATCCTCCTGAAGTATAATGTAAAAGTCACACACCACCACTTAACGCTCACAGGTTATTCACCTTTCACTTAACCTTTAAAGTTTTGTTTGGTTTTGAAAAATCTTGAAAAATCTTAACATTCAAAGTTTGATATTATTTTGAATTCTCGGAAATGGAAAATAGGAAACCATGTTGCGAAACAGGAAGCTTTTTTTTTCCACAAGCTCTTCCTCATAGCAACTTGTAAGAATAAATCTCAATAGAACTGAAGTCAATTTTAAAACTTTTTACATTTTTTATCAGACATTCCTTTCTGGCCTTTTTAAAGAAGATACTGCTTGTTCTGTCTAGTTTTTCCTTCCAAGTTGACACAGGGCTTCATGTGCTAAAATTCTTATGGATTCTTCACTATTGAGTAGAAAAGCTTATTTTTATCTTTATTGAATTAGCTACATAAAAGCCAGAAGTAGATCTTTTACATTTAACAATTTACAGTCAGATGCAGTGAGATAGTTGCAGTTTTATAGAGCATCCTTCAATAAATGAAATCCTAGCAAATGAAAGTTCAGCACTTAGAAACACGCATCTGTTCAAACTGTCATGTAAAATCTTTTGCCTTTAACTTCTGTCATATCAAAGTTTCCACTTGCATCTAGAGCTACAAAGTCAGACTGATTGCCAATGTTTGAAATGGATGAGTCCTTTAAAAGCTTTCTCCTTTAAAATCATATTATGCAGTCTTCAAAGCAATAACATCAGAGATATTAACAGCCCCAAAGGCTTTATTTTAAAGACCTCATAGAAAAAAGGAAATACTTTAATATTAAAAAGACTTCTGTATAACTCCCAATTCAGGTCATAGGGGGAGAAACTCTTCTCAAAATTTTGAAAATATGTCAACCCTCTTTTGCTGCAAATCCTGGAGCATCTCAGGCTGGGTGATGGATTGCATTAGCTACACTTCCATTGCTCCATCCATGAAGAAAAACACCAACTGTGTTACTGCTGATGGCACACCGACTGTGACAGCATCGATAAAGGAAGGGGTACTTGGAAAGTGTAGTAGTCAATATACAAAATATAAATCGATTACATTTCTTTGCAGCTTTAATAGCTATTGCCTGCCAGCCTGAAGCTGTTCAGACTTGGTTAAGCATTCCTGATAGAACTTGGAGAATGTAGTAGGACTTGCTTTCAATAGGTATTACCTATCTCTTGTCAAATCTTCCTCAATGTGCCTGGGAAGCTATTCACACGTTCACAAAGCTTCACTTCCAGTAGCCATGAGCCTTTGGGAAGAGGCACATCACCTTATTGCATGCTGACTTCCAACAAGAAATATTTCTCAGTGACCCAACAGCTGTGTAGTGCCCAATGCAGTGTCAGTAACTGAGAAAAAGCAGATTCCTAGAATGGTCCCTAGACATCTGTCACATAAGGTCACTCAGTGTTGGTTGAGTGTTGCATTTTTTTGAAGCTTCTACATCACAAGAATGCAAGGACCTTAGATCCTGAATCTGACCTGAGCTTTAGTTAAGCCTCCTTCTCCTTGGTGGCAGTGTGGAAGCTGTGGTGTGACGGAAATTACTTTAACATTAAAACATTTCAGGAAAAAGATCCTACTGATTCTTCCACGTGATACACATAAACTTCTAAGATGCCCTCAGCAAACTTTCTGGCTAATACCAATTGATGTTAATACGTGCAAGCAAGAATGCAGTATGAGATACAAGGATATTGCCCTTAATGCTCTTTCCTCAGCAAGGCAAGGATGAGCTCATCTTATTGCTAAGATAACGTCTCTCTGAAGGCAATCTTGTACATGCTCCATGATCTCTGTCTGTGTCCTTACCAGGCACAGATATCAAACTGCAGTAAAAACGAGGACAGAACTACATAGAGACCCCTTCAGTATCCAGATCCAATGGCCTCCTGGCATACTGAGGCTCACTACTTGTTTGTAGCTCCCTGATCTCATAGCAGGTCTCACCAAGACGTACCAGGATGGTACCTGTCTGCTTTCCTGCAATGCTTCAATGTCGGACTGAAACCACCAGCAGACAGATTTATTTTCCCTCTCCTTATTTATTGTTGGTTCATCTTGCTTGAAAAGCAGCTGCTTGCCTTTTCTGAAAAGCACCTTGTGTTTTGTGATATCATCTAATGCAGGTTCTTATCAGCTGCTGTAACAGAGCTGGAGTCTCCATAAAGCAGCACTCCTCACTGGATCACAGCAGGAAACTACAAAACTATAAATATCCAGGTCTTTTTGTCACCCAGATCTCTGAAGCCACATCTGAGAGAGAGGGTGAAGGCAGGAACGCTGCCAGGGTCAGGGTCTGTGCTGGGCGGTCAGGCAAGGATGGGGGAAAATCCACTCTGCTACCTCAGGAGGCTTCTTGTCAGAGCTGTTGTGCAAGCAATCCTCATTTTTAAAATAATGCTCAGGAGGCAAATTCAAAAGCTTTGTTCCTTAAGCAAGCCATGTGTTACGTGGGTTTGCTTTGAACTGGAAGAGGAAAAGAGGGTGCTAGACATCTGGAACTCTTCATCTGCTGTATCAATGCATTGCCTTGATCTTTCCCTGATTCTTTTATTTTACTTATTTATTTATTTTTGAATTTTAGTTCTGAAAAGTTTGTGTTTTGTTTTGTTTTGTTTTGTTTTGTTTTTAGTTCTGAAATAAAAATTCCAGTTTATTTCTGGCAGTCCTACCACCTTTCTGTAAGGTACCTTAAAACACTTTCCTCTTTCTCCTTTCCAAAGCTTTATTTGTGCCAGAGAATGTCACAAAAACCCTGCATACATGGCAAATAAGTCATGTAAAAATAAGTCACAGAAATACTCAGAGTGATTTAATTCTCCAGCAGGTTACCTGGTCACAACGGTCACTTGCTGAAGAAAGAAGGAAAGCATCCTGGCCACCTCCGCCCCTAGCATTTAGAAGATGTACAGTCCTTGTGCTGGGAGCAGATGTCAGAGAAATGGTAAGAGCTGTGGCCAGGCTGAGTTAAATATTTTGTCATGGAAGCTCCCAAACAAGAAGAAAGATATGGTTCATCAGTATCTGGCAAGCAACCTGCAGGCCTTCCAGCCTCTTAAACTTTGTTCCAGATGCAAATTGTATTCTAAAAAAACATGCTCTAAAAAGAAGGACTTGAAGTATACTAAGTTTCTATGAACAGCTTTAGACTTAGTATCTACATTTATGACACTTTAAATACAACAGATGGATACACATAATTAGCATCCTATCTGCATATATTTGTAGATAAGAAAAGAATACTCTTAATGAGCAAGCGGAGAGCCTGTATTTTCCCTATGTTCTGCAGTCCTCGGGCCACAGCTCTACCTTTGCACCGTATGTAAGATTTCTACTGGCATCACAAGGAGCAGTGCAGATGTGAAATGCCTTAATCCTTTAAAAGTGAAGAAGCCTTACATGTCCTACCTCTTCCACCTGCTCTCTTTCAGTGTTTCAGAACTTGACAGGAAGAACAAGAACAACTTTAAGAAAGAACCAATTCAGCCACTGTTAGACCATCTAGCTTTCTAAAATCAGATGCTTTCTAAAACAGACACTGATTACATGGAGCCTGACAGAGCTCCTGTTATGAAGCTGACCCACTCCCTTCCACTGCTGCCAGTACATCTCAGAAAAGACAAACCATTTTTGCTTATATGTCATGATGGATGCTCCAGGCACAAGAAATACCCATTACAGATCATCTTATTTCTTCTTTCAGAGATCAAAATGAATCTTATCAAAAAAGGAAGAGAAGTCAAGAGATTATATGTGCTTATAAAAAATGTATGAAGGAGAATTTACCCTTGATTTTTGAACATTTACCTTTTTGTGCTTTAAGCAGACCAGAGTTTGCACTTCAACATTAACAGTGTGCATTCTCTGACTAAAACAAGCCTATACTCCATGGGCTTTCATTTATCCTGCCATGAACTACTTAAGCAACCAAATCAAAAGTCAGACATCGATAAACAAGTCAGTGGAAAGGTAAGGAAATAGTTATAATGAGTATTACCTCTGCTTTGATAGGAAGAATATCTACCTGAATGTTGTTTAAGTCAGAATTGCTGAATTACCTCTCCATGAGCACTGTGAAAAAAGGAACAGCTAAGGAGGCAGTGGAGGAGGCAGTGATGGACCAGTGAACAACCTCCATGGGGAAGGATGAGAAGGAAACATTCGCTATAGCTGGCAAGACGTATGGAAAGAAGCAAGCAGGATCTATTGAAAAAGAAGACCTTGCACTCTTGTAAATCCTGTTGAGGGATTTTCCTCTACCAGCTCTGTATGCAGGGAAAAAAAATAAAATAGAATTGAAATCTCTTTGTACGTTAACTTGGAAACTGGACCAGTTTTTTTTTTTTTAATTGACATTTCAGTAAAAACAAATTTAGACGTGAAATTGTGAATTCGATAGTTTCTGACAAACTTTAGAAGGAAAGTCAGATGAAAAGTTCAGATTTGAATAATGCAACTACTGAGCAGCAGGGACAAGCAGTTACAGACATAATGTGTGGAAGACGATTAAAGTCAGAAAGATGTGTCTGCAGCTTCAGCACAGCAATTCTTCTGCCATTTTTCTAATTTGAAGAAAATTAAAGTAGGCACCGTATGCCAGCAAGAGGAAAAGCAATAGATTTATGGCTAAAAATCTTTCTTTCTCGTTCTTTTCTATCTCTTTCAAAAATGCCTTTTCCTAAGGAATCATGCAAACGGAGCAACTGAACAAAAGAAAATTCCAAGCCAAAACAATATCAATAAAAGTTCAATAGTGTTTGTTACTGGTTCAGCAGAATTTGAATCTATTCAAAATCACTGTTTCAATCTATTTATATTTTATAGGATTTAAAAAATGAAATTTTGGATTGTTTTATCTCAGTATATTTCATACCAATTTTGTTTCAAGATGTAAATTACAATTACTATCTTTTGGATACTAAATGATTTAACTTTATAGAAGGACTAAGCATACTGATAACTATATACCTTTCCCAAGGAGCAGAATAAAACTAATCAACCACGAAAAAACACTTCTGAGTTTAACAGAGGCATTTGCTAACAAATGGCAGTGCAGAGAGTACTGCACCTATTAAAATGAAATTAAGGCACCTATTCTGCATGAGAACTTTTTGACAAAGCCATGCATTTGATTGCAGACTAATTTCAGGGCTGTGGTGTGCTGCACATCTCCATCAGCCATCGGATAAAGGGGTGATGGTAACAGGAGCCTGCAGGCAGCTCCACTTGGTGCCAGTGATTGCCCCCCCTGCGTGGCCCTGCCTTTATCTAAAGGTACAGCAACAACCTCTCAGGAAGAAATCCTCTTTTTTTGACAGCACAAATGATGAATAGAGCTGCTTTCTTGTAGGAAAATCCTATAAGAACTTGAATGACCAAACTGGAGTAACTGTTGCATGCCCTGAATGTAGACCATCCAACAGTTCACAGCTCAGGGTTCCTGACATTTCACAGGACCCAAGATTATCTGTGCTACTGCCTTCCTTGTTAGCCCCAACAAACAGCATCTAAACCAGTAATTCACAGAATCACAGAATCATCTAGGTTGGAAGAGACCTCCGAGATCACCTAGTCCAACCTCTGACCTAACACTAACAAGACCTCCTCTAAACCATACCACTAAGCTCTTCAAAGCACAGTCTGAGTGTTTTTCTTACCCAGGTGCTATCGAACCAGCACCTCCTGGCCATGTCTGTGCAACCGAGCTGAGGCCACTCTCCCCAGAAGGACTTCTGTCTTCACAGAAAGTGATTCTGAATGGAGCAATAGTGGGCCAGTGCCAAAAAGCAGATAGGAAAAAAAAAAAACAAAAACATTTAGTGTTCTCCTATACCCATGGATGCTGCTGGTATTACAATTCATATTTCAAAGTTGCAGCTAGTGAGAAGATCAAATTTACTATTTCACCCTCTTCTCTAAATCCCTATTTTTTTAAATCTTTTTGCAAGCAGAAGAAAAAATGAATGATCAAAACTAATGTAAAGGAAATAAAGAGAATTTGTCCCTTTTTTAGGAGGAAAAAAACAAAAAAACAAAAAAACAAAAAAAAAACAAAAAAAAAAAAAAAAAAAAAAAAAAAAAAAAAAAAACAGCAGAGATCTAGCTGCCAGAAAAAAAATGCCTGCTGCTACGTTTCATTTTGACATTTCTTTCCACAGTAAAAGTTAAAAATTCGTTCAGCCAGGACTCAGTGAGACACAAATAATTGTGGGAGGGAAGGAGAGAGTCACTGCATTATTTCATTTGGTATTAACAGTTGTGTTATGCTCCCCACTGACAGCAAGACATCTGGAGGGGGTCAGCAGGGGAACAAATACCTGGGCCCAGCAGTCCTGCAGATGCAGGGAGCAGTTGCAGGGGAGTCCGGTCCCAGCAAGGCACTGAACACCACTAAGGGATATTCTCATCCTCACATAAGCTCCTGACACCTTCAAATGCTGCCAAGCCCATTAAAAAGGTGGCAAATTAACCAGACTAAAAATCAACTATAATTAGAGATCATACAAAGCCTTGCCTTTATTTCGTTGACAGCTCTCAGCCCTAATACTGACTGAGTGACACAACAGCATTCGCTCAAAGTCTCCCTCATTCACAAAAATTCTAATTTAGAAAATTTTGCCATTAAAACAGGAAAGAGATTAGAATTACATGGTATTTAATCTCCAACACCTATATGTGTATATTTTTAAATGAACTGCATCTATGGAGGAGAGCTCAAATGAGAATCAGTAAGCAGTTTCCAGAGTTTCTATTTTTCATTCCATTTTCCAGCTGGTCTGAGTCAAGCTCAAGAGGCACAAATGACTTGTGGAAAGGACCGGACACAGACGAAATCAGTAACCCAGGCAAGGCAGAGAACCAGCTC
Source organism: Aythya ferina (assembly GCF_964211825.1). Classification (NCBI taxonomy): domain Eukaryota; kingdom Metazoa; phylum Chordata; class Aves; order Anseriformes; family Anatidae; genus Aythya; species Aythya ferina. Next base: position 27,188,795 of record NC_140296.1, read on the forward strand.
CTGGAGAACTGGAGCATTTTGCTCAGAGTAAGAAAGAACTGGCTAGTGAAATACTGCTGTGGCATTCATGAAAAAGAGTAGTTGCTACGTGAAATACACATGACAAAGATCTTCCAGGATATAAAGAGCATTGTCCAGAACACTTAGCATGTATAAACCCCCCAAAAGATGCTGACAATGATGTTTGAATGAGTACAGAAAGAGCTTTAGCACTCCCTTGCTGACTGATGTATTTTCCTTTCAGCATTCAGTTTCAACACATGCTGGAGAGTCATTAAACGTCAGGAAAGATCCTGTTTTGGAAATTAAGATGTCTGTGTGGGCGTAAGATTAAATGTTCCTCCATCTTTCAAGCGACTCAATGTCTGAAAGACCCAAATGCAATATTTTGGTAGAAATGCTGCTTAATCCAAGCCTAGCCATAACTTTAACCATTCATAAAGATCTGCAAAAGGGCAAAGTATGCTATCTGTCATTATACTGAATAAGGAGATTTTACATCCCTTCTGTTCAGAGCTTGATTCTCTTGGCTGTGTTCTCAGGATTAAGCAAAACAGCACAGACAGCAGGATTTTATAATATCCTTGACATGGCTGCTACCACCTCTAGTTATTTTTGGGAAGCTATTTGTCTGAAGCTACAATCTGTTCAGCAAATGACAAAAACACAAAGTTGGGAGAGGTAAGAGCTGGAGGGAATTTTCTACGAGGAGCCCGAACTGCGGTCATGGGGTGCAATTTGTGTATTCAGGATTTGCAGTATTTTGTGGGACTAAGTGTGGTGGTGGGTCCACAAGACTCAATATCCAGATTTAGGATATTGAAAACATGAAAGTACTGAACAGGTAAAATGTTACTACGATTATTCAAGATTGATTTAAAAAAAAAAAAAAAAAAAAAAAAGGATTGCTTTTTCCTTGATGACTTTGTTTCAAGTGACCTAAAGCACTCTAATTCAGGCTGTACCACATCTTCTGTCACCCAACAGCCATCACAAAACTTAATATGCATCTTGGTTAATTCAACAGGAATATGACCGTGGTTTCATGCCTGTCCCAGGTCACTCTTGTATGGCCAGGTGATTTTGCAGTGCTGAGATCCGGAACTAATGAACATGGACTGATGGCCTGATTTCTGTCCCAAGGACTAATGGGCAAGGAGGGGAGCTGGGTACTCATGGTGACCACCTCAGAGAATCACAAATGAAATGAGAGAGGCTTAACACACTTGGCTGACTCCTTCCCTGGCATTAAGCATTCAGCATCTGAAACTCAGCCTTCTGCAAGGAGATCCCCGTCAGTGGTGAGGCAACATAATCACTGGTTACTTTTGAAACTATAAACCGTGTGTTATACCCTCTGGATTTCAGAAAGAAGAAAAAAGAAAAACAAAACACCTGTGGCTGTGATTTGTGGTGAGCTCCCTCCACCAAGAGCACTGCGGGCCGTGCAGATTAAAACAGCATGCCTCAGAAACTCAGCAATTCTCCCCAGCGTTATGTGATGGATGAAGTGTGTTCCTGTGACTACAGCATGGCGTTGAGTCACATCCACCAAAACCCAGCAGCCCAGCCGCAAACATTTGGAATATAACTACCCAAGATGAAACCAGGCAGTTTGGCCACAAGGTTCGGTAAGTTAGGTGGGTCGAGGAGTGCTGACCCGAAGGGATGACAAAGGACCAGGGCTGCGGGGCTGAGCTGTGCCCCTCCTTCCTTGCTGGACACCTGGGGTGTCCTCAGGGCTGGATGGGAAGGTGCAGGGAAGAGAAGCACAGTCCCATTGCCTACAAAGCTCAACAGTAATCAGGCAGGAGCATTATGGAAACAATTACAGTGCCTTTTCTCCAGGGAACAAGGCTCTCAAATATTGTATTACCTTTTCTTCCAGCAAACCCCATGGTATTTATTTTCAGTTACACAGTGTATACATTATCCACATGAATCATTAGTGCTAAACAGAGTTATAAAATGAGAAAGCAGATGATAGCACTTTTAACAGCGTTAAGCTATAAAGTGAAGGCTGCTGTCAAGTAGGTAAAACAACAAAGCTGAAACTGAAGGAGTTCAGTAAAGAAAATGCAGAGAGAAATAACTATTGAGTAATCCCCTATATTATTTCTAGCAGGATTATGTCATAATTGGCCTCTGTACTGAAAATGAAAACAGCATTGGATTGAAATATTAATCAGATAAAGCCAGATATTTTTTTTTTTTTTGTATTTGTTAATGAAAGAAAAATCCCAAACAAATTCAGCACCTTGAACAATAGCAAAGGCTATAAAAAAGTCTTGCTTCTGGCACGTTCATCCCAGGGCATTGCCTATTGCCCACCAGTTCATGAATCCACCCAGAGCACCTCAGTGTCAGATGTAGTTCCCCACTGCGCCTCTCCTTCCCCTAGTCCCATGTTGGGGTCCCCACTGGTGACCCTAGTCCTGAAAACCTCTTCAGCAACCTCAAGGCAAGCTTCCAAATACTTTCAGGATGACTAAAAGCCACACTTTTCAACACAGCAACTGCTCAGCAAAGGGGAATGGATGGGAGGAACACTGCTCAGGGCTTGCAGGAACCGGAGGTTTTCCCTCTTGGTGAGTGCTTCACCTGGTTTTGTTGCAGTTCAGTTTCATCAAATAAGGGAAAACACCATCCCTGGCTAATTTGGAGAAGTCAGTCTTTTATGATCTTTCACTTGTTAGAAATGATCCTGGATGAAGAGATCAGAGTGGATAAAATGAGTTTTAAAAGCAGGCTTTCAGGAGTAACTTGCATTGTCAGGCAGTAAAGGAGTCCCCTGCTAGTGCATTTTACAAGTAAATCCTCTCCTCTCCCCACAGTGCCCACTGTAATATCTATCTATATCACTATTATTGTTTCCCTGACAATTTCTCTAGCTCTCCAAAAAGAGAATTTAAAAGTCTTTCTGTTCCTCTGAGAGTTCGTCCTTTGAAGCCCATTAAATCTTCCTCTGCTATGTACACCTCCGAGACAATAAACTGCTACGCCATGATTAATCAGCTCGGATCCAGATATATTTGTGAGGTGGAGATGCTCTGAGAATGGTTGAAGAAATTGAAGGCTATTAGAGCAAACAGGAAAAGAAAGGGAAAAATGAAAGCCCCTGTGCACTAATTGGAAGGTGGGAAAAAAAAAAAAAAAAAAAAAAAGAAAAAAAAAAAAAAAGGGGGGGGGTAAAAAAAAAAAAAAAAGGAACCAAAACCAAAACAGAAACTCTTCCTACTACTTGCAGAATGATGCCACTGAACGTTCTGCTACTCTGAGGAACAGGGACAGGGCAGTACAGGACAATGATGAGTCTCATGGTGGAAGACACTTGGACACTACAGTGATGAATCCTGGGGAAGGGAAGGGAAGGGAAGGGAAGGGAAGGGAAGGGAAGGGAAGGGAAGGGAAGGGAAGGGAAGGGAAGGGAAGGGAAGGGAAGGGAAGGGAAGGGAAGGGAAGGGAAGGGAAGGGAAGGGAAGGGAAGGGAAGGGAAGGGAAGGGAAGGGAAGGGAAGGGAAGGGAAGGGAAGGGAAGGGAAGGGAAGGGAAGGGAAGGGAAGGGAAGGGAAGGGAAAATTGCCTGTAAGGAAATGGAAAACTTCTATTTGAAAAAGGAAAGGAGAAAATGACATGATAAATTTCTGATACTTGAAATGAAGAGTGAAAAATAGCTGTAAAGATTAGATTCCTCTTCTCCTTTTAAATAAAGACCTTGGTTTAATTTTGCCATGCTTTTAAATATCCTGGGTTAAAACCAATTATAATGCTAATTGACTTTGAAGCATTTTCCAAGCAAACACCACTGTAGTAACAGCTGCTTTTAGAAAATGTATGTGCCTGAAGTGGCATGTACCTGCTATGCAGCTCTAGTGGCAGCGTTCTAACAGGAAAGCCACCGTGGAGTGAGAGCAGATGGTAAGACAGAAATAGAGAGTTTCTGCCATTTCTTTTTAAATAAAGAACAACCTGGGGGGGTGAGGGAGGGCAGAGAGAAAAAAATAAAGGAAAAATAAATAAATAAATAAATAAATAAATAAATAAATAAATAAGCTAAGAAAAGGAGAAGTGCAGAGGAAAAAAAAAAAAAAAAAAAAAGAGAGCAAAGCATATGCAACTTGAAATTAATGTAAGACATAATGATCTGCACACAATTAAAACATTCCCTAGCATGGACTTCAAAGGCATACTCTGCTTTTTGCAGTTTGCACGCGTCTGTTAACACAGGTTTCTTTACTCAGTGACTGTTCATCAGTTTGACTCTTCAGATGCCATCCTATGGCTTTAGTACTCGATATCTGAAATGAGAAAACACTACGTCTTTCTTTTAATTTGTAAGGTTCCTCTCACTCTGCTTCCCCTGTTAGGCAGTTTTCACACTTAAGTTTTATTCCCATAAGGGGTGCTGCTGTGAAATGATTTAAAAGGTTTCCTATACAACCAAGGCCTGAATATACATCATCCCCCACACACCAGCAGTGATACGGTGTTGCCCCATAAAGGAATGCAGCCTGTGTAGGACCAAAAAGCCCAGAATGAATTCAAACGTCAAATGCGAACCTCCTCTGAGGTGCCATGACCTTGTCTTCTTAAATCTTGTTGGTTTGCCCTCTCTTGAGGGAGAGGACACCCCTGACCACATCCTCTTGTTTTTATAGTTACTTTTTAAAGTGTCCAGCAACCACTGGGCCCTGAGGAATCCCGACTACAACCAAAACCACACCACGACTGCTGTCCATGTGAGCATAGCGAGGACGACTCACCAAGGCATTTGGCACAGCACCAGTACGATTAGTTTTGTTTGGTGAACTCCACAAAGGGCTAGGGTGTCTCTCAGCCACAGAGTCACATCCAAAAATAAGATTGAATTAAAAGGTTCAGTGCTGATGCCAACCTGTGCCAAAGTGATAGTCAAACTACTCCATCTACCTGCAATCAGCTTAAAATATAACAAAATAAAGGAGACAAAATGCCAGCAAGCTGCATCCTAATCTCCATCTTCTTCCCCACTTCATTTATTTAAGCAATAAATTCCTTAAGTTGCTACTGAAATCCTTTCTCTGGGCACCAAAACTAATTGATCCCTCTGCAAATGGATAGTGCTGTTCCAGAGGAATTGCAAATATGGTGCTTGTCAGCTCATTTGATAGCTCTTGATACATGTGGCAAAGCCTCTCGACTTTGTGATCAAAGTTGCACCAACACTTAGCCAAATGAAAGTCCTCTTAGAAGTGCAGGGGAAATATGCCCAAGGATCTTAGCAAGAATATGAAAATTATTCTGATTTTATTAATTCTCCAAGCTGGCACTCAGTCGAACATCTTTCACAGATACCTTCCCATCACACATTACAAAGACGCCTCTTCTTTGCTTTCACCTTCCCCTCAAAAACAGCCTTCTTGGCAGAAAACAGAGTGTAAAACATGAATCCCATCACACAGTGAATGCAAATCAGGAAAAAGGCATTGTCCCTGCTGGCCGTCATGTCACAACTTCCAAGAAGTCCCAGGAACAACATCATTTTGAGGCCAAGAATTGTTAAATGATTAAAACTCAACCAGATGCACCGTGCAGCAGAAGCAGCCTCTGTGGAAATTTCACGAAGGTTATCCTTTGAAAATGCTAATCAAAAGAAAAATGATTCGCTTTGGTACCAGCCACTCTTTAAAATAACAAAGAGCGTGCTCATTTGGGTTGCAAGACTATTTGTGTAAAGACAGGAAGAACATAGGTTTAGCATAATGATGAGGTCATGTTGTCAGAAGTGAGCCCCAATGAACACGTCCCGAGGGGCCACTGCCATACGGCAAAGGAAAGAAGCACCATGCTGGACTGCAGGGATTATTTTTTACTCTGCAAATGGCACTCGTCACTTCTCATCCATCAAAAATAAGGTGATTGTTCATTATTTCAACTAAATGTTGTTGGTTGGGAGATCCAGGAATCCAGATGAGAAAAAAATCAAAAACAGAGACAACATTATCCTTGTTTTCTACTAGTTCAGCAATAACTTCCCAACTTTTTCTATGCTGTCATTTGTAAAGCTGCCACCAATGACTGGAAGAGAAAGAAAACCCAAAGAAAGAAAACTGACACATCAGAGTTTGACCAACCTTTAGAAGTTACTTTTAATACAGAGCTGCTGTGGAAAGCATGTGTTTGTGATTTGTTAGGAAGTGCCTACAGAGGCACAAAACAGCCACAGCCTAACTTTACTGATTGCCTAAGAAGGCGAAGAAGGTTTAAGTGCAAACCTAATAAAATACATTAGTGAATGAAAAAGTATTGGTAGGAGAGTGTAGTCCTCATAAATGCATCTCTGCAGAGGTGAAGCAGTGCCAGCTCAAGTTGCAGGTTGCCCTGAGAGGTTGTGGGATCTCCATTCTTGGAGATATTCAAAACTTGTCTCAGCACATCCTGAACAACTTGCTTTGAGCAGCAGCTTGAACTAGAGACCTCCAGAGGCCCCTTCCCATCCACATCAACCTGTGACTCTTAAGACAGCTTGGTGCACAAGCAGAATTGATTGCAAGCCCCAGTACTTGTGCAGATACCCCCTGTTGTACAGAGGAAGAGACATAGAGAAGAAGGGGACATCTGAAACAAGTAAGCACTCACTGATTAACCCCTCTGATCCACTTGAGCAAGGTAGGCATTAGCTGCACTTCACAATTCAGGGAACTGAGTGACAGAGGGCTGGGTAATGTACCCAGACCCACACAGTAAATCAATGGACAGCCTCAGGTCCCAGGGCATTTCAGTCAGTGACCTTGCCCTCACTTTGTTATTCCACGATATTTCTCAGAAGAATCAGGGATTATCAGAATATGCCAGTTAAACAGAAAGTGGTTCCTATTTTGACCTCACTCAAAAAGAGTTCTTTGAAGTGATTAATTTGTTTGTGCATTGTAATTTCATTTACACACAGTTCAAAGGTGGAACGTTCTCCTCTTCTATGGAAGCAATTAGAGCCTGTGCTTTTTCCCAATTAAGTGACCCCCTGTCTTCTTCTAAGGGGTTGTAAACCAGAATTAAGATGATTCTGGAGAAAAAAAAATAAATCTATAATAGTAATTCATGCTAGTTGGCCCCTGATGAGGCACTGAATTCAGATGATGAAGTGAATTCTTCTATCAAAGGGTCTTATTCAGCTGAGGTGTGGGAATACCCTTCCGTGATAAAAGCACATATTAGTCAAGAAATAGCTTTCAAGGATGGCTGCTGCCAACCAGCGTAAATCAAGGGCTGCAATTGATTAACTAATTTAAACACTAAAGACAGCTTTGGTTGCTATGGCAATAAAAGAAAGGTCGAAACCCTGATGACCTTGGAGGCTCATGATCCTCTGGAGATCTCAGAAACTAAAGTCTGGAAATATATTAAAAGATATAATGCTAGCCAGATTGCCTCGTAATGGCTTGACTGTTTTGTCAGCTGGAAGGCAGACTTCGCAGCACGTTTTGCACTGGTCTCCAGTGTGCAGATAGCTCTGACTGTCTGATATCTATTCAGCTCAAAAATCAGCTGGGACATCTGAGAGCCTGAAACATTTTCTCTGAGCTACATTGTTGGCCTGTTACTCTCAAATATCAGTTCCTTTTTAAATCGAGTACTTCATTAGCAAGTTCCTATCACTAAGTTAGCTTTCTGGGTATCTGCTCCTAAATTCATTGTGCTTTTCATCCTACGTACCCCCTAGAGATTTGATTCAGAGACTTCTGATGCATAAAAAGTCAGGGTAGAAAGTGGCAGTAGTGCTGTGCCTGAACATCCCAGGAGAAAGGAATACAGCCCACGGAGTGTGGTGGACCTCCAGCTTGCACCACCTGAGGATGTGGCCAGTGATACTTCTGAACTACCTGACCAAGAGTTACACCCGACAGCTGTTTAACCTCAGCTGTCCTCAGCAAAATATCATTAGCATCCTCCTCCACTTATGTTCCTTACCCTGAGAGCAGCAGGGAACTTAGAGACTCTGCCTGCATCAGGTCTGAATTCAGCTGTTGTGTTTTATTAACAGGCATCTGTGAGAAGCAAGCAAAAATAAGCTGACTGCATGACCACAACAGCCTTATTGTGTAGAGCATTTGCCAAAAATGCCTCATGTTTCAATAATCGCACAGGCTGGTCAATTAGCCCTTTTTTTGAAAAAGCGCTCTTTATTTCAAGACATAAAAAATATTCATACGTCTTGTGTTTGAGGACAAAACCTGATTTCTTTTGTAAACATGGTAGGCAGCTTTTCTGAAAACAGGATCATTACTGTGCAGAAGGACCTCACTGTTTCAAAATAAATGCCATTTCCAACTGAAAAGCCTCAGAACATCAAGATTATTTTATCCCACGTTGTATTCATAAAGCTTCGGATTACATTCCAATCTCACTTTCTAGAAAATATCTAAGCATGCTTTCCTCAGTTTTTAATTAAGATGTTTATCTATAATTGGCATTACATTAGCATTGTATTGTACGTTAACCAGGGTAGCATCCACACTTGTTCTACTTTAAAACCACAGCCACCAAAATTACCACTGCAGCTGCAAACTGGCAAAAATCCTGGAGTGAATAGATTCTTGAGCACTTCATATGTCTTTAGATTAACCATTTTGGCTTATTTGTCTGTTTATAGGGTTTAAAATATTTTATGACCTGATCAATAAACTGGAGGTACATTTTCCACCCATCAAGGCATTCTGCAGACTTCATAAAATGCATGAAAGAAAGTTGTTTTTGCTTGACACCACAAAGGAAAGCAGGAGGAAAAGGAATCAGTCAGTTTGTTGGCTTAAGGAGGGTCATAAACTGGAGGATCTGAGGACAATGTTTGACGTTTTGTGTGACAATGACATTTCAGGCAGTGTCTGATTCACCTTCATCAGGGCAGGAATAGGTCAGCAGAGAGCATCAGATCAGCTGCAGCAGTCCCTTACTTTGCTGAATAAGAAAAGCATTCAGTTGCCTGGCTTTACTTTTACTAACAAGAGCCCACTCTGGGTCAGCTCTATGGGATACCAGGCTCATTCAAATATAAAATATTTTAATTGCCACATATCTTTATCCTCTCTTTTTCTTTTGTTTTTTTCTTTTTTTTTTTTTTTTTTTTTTTTCTGCCCTGCATCCATGAAAGCCTTTGTGACAGCTACATGCTGTTTATTTATGTGAGAGCAGATTACAGCCCACTTGGGAATGCCAGTCTTGATGCACAGAGCTCCCTCTGCACTGCTCCAGCAACAGCAGAGGGATGCATCCTTCTGCTATAAAACCAGAGGGTGCTGGGGATGGTTTGGCACATAAGCTTCATAGCTATCAGCATAGCCTTGGACCTTATTGCATGGCATGGATATGTTATAAATCTCCACCGCTATTCACAGAAGAAAGGTGGTCACTGAAGAAATGAAGTTTTCTCTGGTATCCACCCAGATATCCACTCCTTTTCCTCCTGGAAAATGGGGTTTCTGAAGATGAACAGTAGGTGCTTTCTTCACCATGAAAGCTGAAATTTTCACCAGGAAAAGTGCCAAACAGGAAAGTCACGGAGAGCTTGGTTCCTATGTTCCCCATCCTCTTCCAAGTTCCCAGCTGCTGTTCCTCCTCTCTTTGGCACTTCATAACCCCCAGCTGAAAAATAAAAATAGCCTCTGGGTCTTTTCTACAACATTTCTAAATCTTGTTTCCCATCGGAAGGATACATCCATAGGATAGGGTTAACAGCCACATTCAGTGGCTGTGCAGTATGTCATCCTTGTGAGTAACTGTGTCAACAACATGGGTGATATAATGATTGAAAATATCCACAAGCCATCAGCAGACCTCATCACAGTATTGTAGTACTTAAAGGGTGGCAAAGGAGAGGGTGGAGGCTCTGTCTTCACAAACAGCTCCATGGAGAAGACAAGGGGTAATGGGTACAGGCCACACCAAGAAAGGTTTCCTCTTGACAGAAGAATGACATTTTGTACAACAGTGAGAACAATCCATGGCTGGAACAAGCTCCCCAGGGACACGGTAGAAGCCCCATCACTGGAAGCTTTCAAGATGCAATTGCACAGGGTGCTGGATAACCTCATTGAGGCTCCCTTTTCCTACAAAAGGTCAGACCTGATGATCTTTTGAGGTCCCTTCCAACTTGGGCTGACCTACAGTTCTATGAACTGCATCTCTTAGCATTCCCACTCCTCTGCTTTCCCCCACCCACACTTCTTTCTTTCTCTTGCCTTCATTCTCCTCCCAACACCAGCTGACATCCCACTACACCACCCCGGGGGCCATGCGTTCCCCTCTTGGCAATAACACTCCTGGGTTTCCCTCTGTGGTTACATGGCACATGCCCAAGGTTTACAACAGAGGAATGTTAATAGGAAAACTTTATTGAACCAGGCAGACATTTAGCAGATTTTCCACTCCAGGCTGACAGAGCACGGGCCGTCAATGGGGGCTCATCGATTGCTGGGCTGTCTGAGCACGGCACGGTTTATCTCCTCGGACCACCTCACCGCAGCGAGCAGCAGTCGCTGCAGCAGTGCCTATGCTTGCTGGTGCCTCATGTACACTCCTGGCCTTTTTTACAGCCCTGCTCTTGCACGTTCTGCATCTTGTGGCTGTGAAAGGGCCATAAAGGCTTTAAACAGAATGGTTTTACAAAGTAAAGGGTGAGCTTGCATACCTTTTTATAACCTTTGCGGTTTTGTTCAATCTTTTCTTTAAAATACATTTGTCCACTGGAACTGTTAATCTGTAGGTTACTGAGTTTCATTGGTCATCATTTAATTCATTTGACCTAATATCAGATAGGCCTTTCCTTTGCACCCAGTTCCATGAGGGAGTCACCTGAGGGCCAAATCCAGCTTGTAGTCCCAGCTGAGCCCATCTCCCTTCTGTGGTGGCCCCAGAGGGAACAGGCACTCGCAGCCACCACTGTGCCTACACCTGGCTAAGTGCTTGAGGAAATTGGTCACCACATCTTTGTGGCCCTCCAAATGAAGCCCCAAGCCATGAGTTCACCTGAAGCACTTCAGACAATAAGAACATCTAGAGCAGTGAAAAAATGAATGTGCTTCAGCTTACTCCTCCCTCTGGAAACACCAACTCAGCAGTGAGGAGGACTTCCACAATGTCCCAGAGCTGAAGGATCCCAGCAGCTCATAAAAGCCCTGAAGCTCTGTGCTGGTCTAAACACAGTGAGCAGTGTCACCCCAGTGTTTCCAGCATGGGAAAGGGCAAGGCCCATGGGCAAGAAATATCCAGCTCATGTCTCACACACCTTTCTCTGAGCCATCCCTATGAGGCCAAGAAGAGATGAAACCCATAGCTTGGGACCAACACGATGCGTCCCACAGGGCACAAGAGGAAACGCTGAGGAACACCTGGGAGCCACTTCTTATGGTGAACTGGGGGACAAGGGAAGTGTTACGATGCAGGAGGATGGGAGCAGGTTGCCTCTTTGGCTTGGGCTCTGACTTTAATGGGGCAGCTGAGTTTTTTCTAAACATATATATATATATATATTTTTTTTTTTTTTTTTTGCAGTTTTCTTCCCCTCTGATTCTCTTGTATCCTGTATGGAACAGTTAAAATTAGCATTTATTACCATGGATCAACCGATCATTTTTATTTGGCAAACATTGCCTTCTCAGTTCCAGAAGGGAGCAATATGCATTTGTTTGCACGTGTTTAAAAGAGGCTCTCATCTGACGAAGGAAATACCAGTGCAACAAGCCTGCTTTTGTCTGGTGCATTCCCTCACTCCCACCAGCAGAACTGGCCCATACATATTACCCTTCACTCCATAATTCTCTTACATGATTCAGTAACCCTAAGCAAAGGCAATGTGTTGTCATCCATTACCAGCACTTTCCCACCAATGCCAAATTGTTATAATCACTCACTCACCCCAGGCAGTCCAACTCTATGTTTGATATGCAGCCTGACATTCATAGTCCTGCGACATCTGAGGGTTTTTGAGCTCCCCTTTTCAGAATATGTTTGGGCTATATATTCAGTTGACAAATAAAGTAATAATATTAAGACAAAAGTCATCTTATGCAGTCTGAGCACAGGCCAGCTTATACAGCAGAATTTGATGTGCCTCTGATTTGATTGATGCTCACCACATAAATTCCCCTAGTAATTAACCTGCAGTAATAACTCCCAGCCGTGCTTAGGAGACCACCCTCGTGCCCTCCCCAACTACAGACTCATCATTTAAAGTCAAATGGCTTAGTGGCTGCTCCTGGCAGGCTGGGGAGGAATGAAAGCATAAACATTTCTGAGAGAGCAAGAAAAGGTGGGGAGGAGGGAAATGACAAGGCAGTGGGTTCCCAGCTGATATTTTCATTTTGGAAGGATGCATTCTCTTGTTCATTTCACTGACGTGAATTAGGCAAGTGGATGCAGTATGCAGAGGGTGGGCTGATGATGAGGGTGGAGGAATTCCAATCAACAAAGACAGGAGAGCTCAGGAAGTCTCTAAACCTATGTTCAATTTGCCTGCAGCAATCTAGCAGGCCTGACAAACTAAAGTGAGCTTAGATCACCAGCAATAGGCTGCATTTTCAACAATAGGAAAAAAAAAAAAAAAAAGAATCCCAAAGGTATTTAAAACCAGAAGAAATGACCCTCCCGTTACCTACAGAGGACTTCCCTCCCTTCATCTCTTTGTCCCTTTTGCTGTGTATCCTCTAGAAGCAGACACAAGGAGCAGACAATAAAGGCTGTCACGCTTACGGTCCTCAGGATAAGGAGTGCATCAAGGACTTAATTGAAGTGCACTACTCTCCTGCTACTTGTTTCCCAAAGCTTGTAGAAAGATAAGCATAAATTAGAGCAGCTCTGAAGTAGCTATCTTCATATCAGGAGCTGGCAGACCTTGCAATGCACTCTGGAAAACAGTGGACCCCCAAAATTCCCATGGTAACTTATGCTATCTTTCACTTCCCAAGTCTTTCCCTAGTACAGAAACAGATAATTAAGCCCAGTACATTTAGCTCGTTAGTGTATAGCTGTGTTTTTTGTGATTGGGAAAAATAAAAAGAAAAAAAAAATGTTTTAAAAAGTACTACGAACATACTTTAAGAGAATAAGCACAGGATTTTGTTCCATTCCGCATGCCAGTCTCCCAGGCTGTAGCAACAGGAGTGTGCACCCATATGGTTAAACCAGCGAGCAGCAGTGTGCATGTGGAAGAACAAGAAAACCTTTCAAAATGTTTCAAGCCGACCCTCCCACAGACAAGCCTCTGGAACAGACACAGAGGGACAGAAACCCTTCCTGAATGTTAAGACCGCAAGCAGGGCTTTACTGGGTCAGATCAAAGATCCTCCTAGTTCCCTATCTGGCCATCTGAAGAAGAACAGAGCCAGCATGTACAGACATTTCCCCAGATACTCCTCCAGGCTTGCAGGTTTTGCAGCTCAAGGACTTTGCCAGCCAAAGGCAATTTCCTTAAACTCAACAGCCCATGTAGAATTTTTCTGCTATGAATTACTGTTTCATAAGAGGCAGTTCAGCATTTCCACCAACTGCTATGAACATTACTTACTACCTGTGTGAAGAAATAACTCCTTTTGTTTGTTTTCAGCTTGCTACTTGCTAATCTTCTTTGATGCCCTTTAGTTTTTAAAGTGGATGGGAGAGTCTGCTGTTCACTGTTCCTTATAACTCATAAGCCTGTGCCATAACCTTTTCAGTAACCTCTTTTCCAAGCTGAATAGTCCTACCTAGTTAGCCTTTCCTTATGTAAAAGCTAGTCTGAAGCTTTTAGCAAATGTTACCATTTTTATTACAGTTCTCTCATTACCTCTATGGTACCGTTAACCTGTTTCTCCTCCAGACACCAACCACCAAGTTCACATCCCCTCCATACGTATCTACCATGCAGGCACATTTATCACATATGATATATTGTCCTATCCAAAGTTATGTTTCAGATGTTTTCATTACCAAGTAACAACATGATAGCTTCTGTAGTATCTTTTCTCTCTCTGCCCCCAAGATCTACTCAGCTGTGAAGAGATTTCCATTCTGCACACACACTGTCCTCTCTCCCCTTCAATTAATTTACGTGGAGACACCAAGACGATCGTCCTTATGAATGTGTGAGTGTCTGCTGAAGCTGTCCCACAGCATTATGGAGGATCAGGGATTAATGAAAAGAGAAAGTGCAATAAAACAGCATAGATAGCATATAAAAGGGGAATATTGACAATGGAGGTGAAATTAAAGTATTTTATAACAATGTTCTTTCTATGCTTGGAATTAACCATCACCTAATTTTGAACAAAGCGTTTGTCGAACAGCTTAGTTCAACTTTCTTTTTGCTGTCATTCAACTTTCTTTTTGCTGTTTGTGATGAGTTATTTATGCTAGCGTATGCCCTAGTGATGGCTTTCAATAACAGGGATAAAAGCCAGTCAGAGCATTCAGCATTATTAGTTATTGCTGTGACTATGTAAAGAGATCTGGGGGCCCTGGGGTTTGCTAGGGTTTTTAAATCTAATTGTGCTCACCTTGAGAGGGAGAGTTACATTGCCACTCCACTTCTCCGCAGTTGGGATTTTTTACTTGAGAGCAGGAGCAAGCTCTTTTGTGGGGCTGAATGTAGAGGAAGGCTAATGAAAGCAAAATCATTTGATCAGAAAACTGACGTTCTAATGAACGCAAATTCGGGCATTGTAAGCAATGTGGATTCCACCTTGATAAATCACCCACCTCCTTTCTCATTGATTTAGTGCAGTAATAAAACACAATAGGCTCCTTTTTTATTTTCTTTTTTCTTTTTTTTTTTTTTTTCCCTCATTGGGTTGTAATGATTTACAATTGCTTTTTTATTTCCTTTCACACAGTGCCCTGGAGCTGCCTCCAACCTTTTCCCTATAAGCGCAAAGAATCCGTATCCTTTGTTCCCGGGGAATAATGCAATATTCATCCCCTGCCAGTGGGCTGGCTGGCGGGAGGCAGCCCAGACGTGAGCCAGCCGCTGCCTTCCCTTCTCACTTTGAAGGCAGGTCTCCTCACCTGTGTGACAGGCTGTCTGCACCAAGCTCTATGTGACAGGGAATAAAATCTCCCCTGCCTCAAAGAGACTGCTCTCCCCTCTTCCACTGAGACACCAGGAGGTGCTGGGAAGTGCCCCAGGAGCACTAATAAGTTGCCGTGCTGTTATTAATTCATTAGCTGGAGCAAGGAACTGACAGTGGATGGGCACAGGCATCTGGAAGCCGCTTTTCTTTGCAGCGGCTGAGGGAAAGGCAGCATGATCCCCAGGGGACTCTTTGGAGATCTAAGCCTAGCAATGACCTCCTGCTGCCGTGGATTCATAGAAGCGCGGCTGGTAAGGGACCACAGATCAAACCCACTGATGGCTTTGGAGCTTGGTTTCTGGTGGGAACTCCAGCTGGAAGTTAGCAGCAAGTTCTGACATGAGTGCTGAAAGGTAGCAGTGAAGCTCTTCTCCCTCCTTTTCACGTGCACCTACCCAAGCCTCACTTTTAAGACGTCTCCACAGAATCTCTTTAAGCACAAAACAAAGCAAGATCTTGACTGTCGCATCACATTAGACAGGGCAGAATAAATGACCACCTTCACTTACATCAGTCCTTCTTCCTACCTTGTCCATCTTGTCACTGAAGTCAACAAATCTATCACTGTTAGAAAACGAAGGGTAACAATGTCATGCATTTAAATTCGTATTTCACACCCAAATGGAGAAACTTGACTTTGCAGTAGGGTCAAAAATCAGAGAGAGGGCTGAACAGAGTCCCCAGCTCTGAATATGAAATGGTTTTGGTTTGAGTTTGAGTAAATGCCGGATTTTGGATTAAAGGTGCCATTATGTTCGAGTCCATAAACTCTTCAGGTGCAATATTTTCATTGGCAAGCAGAATGGATCCAAAGGAAGACCACATGTGTCCACCTGCAGAGTGAAAACACCTTGCCTTCCCCTGTATTTAAAGCCTGATGCACTATTACACTTCTAAGTAATAGCTGTAAAATCTCAAAAGCAGAGTCAAGAAAGGAAAACCCTGCACTGCTACAGAAGGAAAAAACATATTCAGCTCTCCAATGACTGAGTATGGAATTGTTCCGTAACATTGAATTTGCAATGTTGAAAACAAGTTAATCTCACGAACAAAAGACAAGGCTACAGGAAAGCAAGTCATCCCTGTGCTGTTACTAATGATAAATGTGTGTGCTCTCAGCCTTGGCAATACAATGCACTCTCCCCAGATGAGTAATACGCTCAAATAATCAGCCCCGGAGACAGAAAATGGGACAATTTATTCCATCTTTATTTAATGGTCAGCAAACAACATATAATTAAAACAGGTTGTATCTTCTATGGCATGCCCAAGGATTTTAAGCACACGGGCCTTCCATGGATATACTGGAAAGCAAGAGGGAGATTTCTCCGTAAGTTCTTTTTAAAAAATAGCATGTTAAAATGAATTAAAATTCATGTGCATGGAGTGAGACTACAGCTTGGACCACACACTCTTGCAAGGGAATAAGAAACTCCTCCAGTCATTATTTCCTTCCTATGGCTAATGTAGGCACAGAATAAAAGATATCCACTCCCTTTACAGGGCTGGTAGGCAGCCAAAGATGGAACAGGTGAAGCCCTCAAGCCTACTGGCCAGTAACACGAGATGCTTTACTGCTAGTTCATGGCAGCAGCAAATTGCTTCCCAGGTGCACAAGCAGAATAATTGCTCCTGCTGGGGGATGCTGCTGGAAGCCACAGGCACATGCTCACAACGCCACAGATGATATCCAGAACAAGGGTAGTACAGAGAAGGAAGATGCAAGACCACGAGTCCTCCTCCTCTGCACTTTGTTTGGGGTCTATACCTCCCTTGGAAATCATTCCTTTATTTCATTGCATAACCACTTAAAAAGCACTTTCTTTCAAGGATGATTTGAGCTATTTTCCTTTTTTTTTCCATCCACTAGAACTCAAACAGGGGTGTGTTATCAGTTAGCCCTGGCTGCACTGTTTTCATACTTGTTTTTTGTACTCTGCTCCCTACCACTCACACAAAAAGAGACACACAATGAGCCTTCCTGTAGACAGCTCCAGACTTGGTGAAAAAGGCTGGGACATGAGGTCCATGCGTGGTCTTTGTGTATAACACTAGAGAGAGACCACCACACACCTTGTTAACTGAAGTTAACCATAACTGTCTCAAGCTGAACTATAAGAGCAATTCAAGTGCCCAGGAAAATACATGTAGTGCCACTTTAGACATCCTTGCAGAGAGAAGATACCTGCATAGGCCTGGCAGGTACGACAAAGGACTTACCCTCTGGAGCATCAGCTAGAGGCCCAGTGCACTCTGAGGTACACAATGTGCAGCAAGCACCTCTGCTTTGGCACCTAAATGGGTTCATTCATCTAAGTTTCTTCACCTACGTGGTCAACAGATAGACAGACACCTCTGGAAGATGATTATCCCATGCTGGGAGATACATATTTTGAACACCAGTTTACAGTTTTGGCATTGGCAGTACACAGGTTTTCCATCCCCTCTTTCCTCCCCATACTCCACTGCTCCTCAGAGGTGTTGGTGCAAACATTTTGAGAGGGTATCCTGTGAAACAGATGACAGAACTTGTCCAGCTGAAAAAACATGCATCTGAGGGAGGGGGAGAAAGAGAAAGAGAAAGGCAGAGAGAGAGACAGTTTGTCCTGCCAAGAGTGCTACTTTAAAGTATTTGTTTTATATGTATTTCATCTATTTAAAAGATAAATTCAAGAATGTGTTCTTTTACAGTACATATTTGACCCTTAGGGAGCTGAAGTCACCTGAGGCAAAGCCTGTCCCTCTTGTCAGGGAGCTTCCCTCATCTAGACTCTTTGGACAATACCACCATTGCTTTGACACTCACAGGTGGACTTTACTATTAAACAGAAGAAAAAGGCATGCACATCTGTTCCTGTGGCAGCAATGGGAGCAGAGGCTCTCCAAGCCGTTTGGGTGGTTGCTCTGGACTTTTGGATTTCCAAAGGCATTTGTCACCTCAGCAATGAACTATGGCACTTGGGCTATATTTATATTTATCAATGAAAACCTATGCTTCCCCCCAGTTATTCCTCAGAAATCCCAACTCCCTTCACACCAAATAGGCTGAGGCAGGATGACTGTTTCGCCTTGAGTTTACCTGCTTTCCTTCCTAACAGCAGAAACTGCTTCTCCTATTCTGTAAGAGGTCATGGAAAATATCTATAAGCAGGGTGACCAGGACCTATCATTTTACTGTAAATTAATGAAATTACATCAGCAGGTACTGACAGATTTGGAACTTTTTTGAGAACATTTCATTAGTCTTTGATAAAATGCAAATGATTTTATTAACCTGCTGTGCTACAGCTCACAGTGCTCAAGGGTTGTTTCCCTATGCAACTTAATGATGGGAGAAGAAAATTAGATTTTTCACAAAAATATTTTCCATAGAAAGTTTTCAGAAAAAACACCTATTGGCACAATATTACAGCCAAGAATGTACACGAAACCTTGATTCCATTTATATAAATGGGAGTGTTGCCAGTGACCTGGGCAGAAAAGAGGGGATAGGAAAATTCCACTCAACCGCTCCTTCCCCCAGAATTTGCTGATTCATCATTTTTAAATCTTTCATATAGGCAAAGCTTTGGAAAAGTTCAAGCAACCCTGAACAGTAGCATAAGACTGATTTTGGTTTCTTTTTTTGGTCACCAGCTCCTCTGCAGTCTGCCATGGGAAAGGTCAGGAGACAAGTATCCTCCAGGCTTCCAGCATCAACACTAAAAATACATGGAGCTAATCAATCATATTATTTTAATTGTTGGGGGTGGTTGAACACAGAAAGTCTATTCTAGAAATACCCAGGATTTGTGAAAGCAAGGAAAACTATCATTTATATATATATATATATATATATGTAAAGGATATATGTATTTATATATATATATATATATAAATCTTTTTTTTATTTCTCCTGCCAGTGGAAACCAGATACTTTTTGGGGTTGGCAGTTTTTGATATTAACATGTATGCAACACTTTCAGCACTGGTGCAGAATGACTCGTCCTTCAGAGTTCCACAAAACCTAAAAAGAGACCCCGTGTTTATCTCCTCTGACTTCCTGTTTACTGCAAGTTTTCTCTTCCACTCAGATACAGCAGCACAACAACAAAGGCACACTTCACAAAATAAATGCATTGGGAGAAGAACCCTGTGGCAGAGTTCAAATCTCCTCTAAAGATTAAGTACAGGACTTTAGCACTGGGAACCAATCTACAAGGAAAGTAGACCACATCACACTAATGATTTTTTTTTTTACACTACACTCAACAGAAAAAAAAAAAAAAAAAAAAAAAAAGTGTTTGGTATCACAAGCATATGTCTCAACCCAGCACGGTAGATGCCTAAGTTACTGATGTCTCCATCTCTCCAGATATAATCTGGAAGCTATGCAGTACTATTAGTCTGGCACAGTGCTCAAACTAATTATGTACAGAGACACAGCAATTTTGCAGTTTTCAAGTACAGATGGAGAATCTTCAGTTGGCTCAAGGCTGCACCTAGTAACCTTTCTGCACATTGGTAAGACACTTAGAAAAAGTGGAAAGTGTTGCAACATGTACAAATAGCAGAGAAGGATATGAGTTTGAATGTCTCCACATCCTGCAAAAACTTAAAAGCAAATATCTCACCTGGCAAAGGGGTTGCATTTTTTAGTGAAATGCTCATAGGAACAACAGACTGGACCTATTTTCCAGGAGCCTAAAGAACAGACCAGCAGTTTTATATTTGTCTTGGTGCTTTTAAACCAGTAAAGCCTCCTCCTTTATATTCTTCCTCCAGCCACACACTGATTTTCTCATTTCCTGAAAGACAGCTGAATTCAAGTTTTTATTACACTTGTTGGGTTGCAGCAGTCTGATTTCTACAGAAAAGGCTGATTCCCACCCACACACAGAAAGGGAGAATACATGCAAATATATGGCTATGGCTGGTACACACTACGAGAGGCCTCATCTTACTTCCATTTGGATTTCTTCATCTGTTCTGCTCACCTAGTCTTCCTTCGTAGTCAGCTGAGAGAAACAGAAGTTTCTGAGACAAAGCAAAACATTTAAAACTGGCCAGATGAATCACAGCTCTGAAGTGCCCATTTCCTCCCTTGGAGTATGAAGAGTGTCTAGATAATTATTTCAGACATAAATATTACATTGTAAGCATTCCAAAATGGGGTGATGGGTCCCAGTTTAATATTTTAGCCCAGTATTTTTCTATCATACCCTGTTTCTAGGGCCAGCAGTTATGTTTGACTCCTGATCGGTTTAACTCATGTATATTAAATACGTTATATTAGATAGTATTAATATCTTATTTTAGATATACTGGTTATTAGAAAGGAAGTTTCTGAGTAGGTTTATGTTATCAGACAACAAAACGGATTAAAATCTAATATGCTTTATATTTGGCAAGAAAGCAAAAGAATGTGTGATTGAGAACTCTACAGAGAAGAGAAGGGTCCCTCGTCTTGGATCCCTCCTTTGCTGTGACTTAGCACATTCACAGCCCCTCTAAGGAGGTCCTGCCTTGGAGAAACACCCTGAAGATCAGCAAGTCTTGAAGGTGGTGTGGAAAGCTATGTTCTAGGTCCTGTTCTCTCCTGGTATGTACAACATCTGAGCAGCTGAGGATGCAGAAGAATTTATGTGGCTTTTTGGTGCCATCTGAAAGTAGCCATTCATGTAACTAAGCAAGATCTTCCAAGCAACCCTTTCAAAACTGTCAAAGCTTGTAAACTTTTCCTTTTGAAAGACCTTTTCAAAGAATCTTCAGAAAGTGTCATCCAAAGGCTTTAATTTCTCAATCACATGGTATATCCATTTGCAACAGCATCTACTGCAGTGCCTTAAGTGCTATCAATAAATAATGGATGACTCACCCATAGCCTTTGTTCTTTTTAAATAAGTGAAGAGGCTCCAAGAATACCAAATTACCACATCGTTTGTGATGTCCTAATGGAGTCCCCACTTAAATCAGTTAGAGACAGGAAGTCAGAAAAGTGCAGTGATCAGCTGAGGTTTCTAAGCACAACATTAACATCAAAAACCAGGCCCAGGAGTGAATTGATTTTAACATATCATGAAAGACATTCCCTGAGCCTTCCAATCCTTCACAACAGCTGCATTCTGGGCCTCAAGGAGCACTTATATTTAGCTGCTTACAGTGACACTCATCTTGCCAAACCTCAGCCATCTGAGCTAGCCATTTAGTCTGAGCAGCATCAAGACTCCACCTACAAATGATGATGTGAAATAGGTACCTGGAGTGAACAAAACTCCTCCCAGATATATAAAGGTTGCTCAAAAAGATGCTGATCTGGCTGACATATAAAAGCCATATAAAAGTGGGAGACAGCTCCTAATCAGGGAACCACTGAGTTGTTGAGGTTGGAAAGCACCTCTTGAGAACCTTTCACAGAATCATAGAATCGTTAAGGATGAAAAAGACTTCCAAGATCATCTTATCCAACCATCCACCTGCCACCAATACTGCCCATTAAGCCATGTCCCTAAGCACCATATCCAACCTTTCCTTGGGGACAATGACTCCACCACTTCCCTGGGCAACCTGTTTCAATGCCTAACCATTCTTTCTGAGAATAAATTTTTCCTAACTGTTTCTTCCAAACTAAAATTTCCTATTTTTTCCCCTTAGTCTAAACCCTCTGTTCAATCAGGGCCACCTAGACCAGGTTGCCCAGTCAGTGGCCATGTCCAGTCAGGTTTTGAATATCTGGGCACGGTCCAGGGCAACCTGCTCTAAAGCACAGCATAAAGCACAACACAAAATCTATGATCCTGTGACTGTATAACCTTTGCCTCTCACCCAGTGACCATGTAGTGGGTTTCAGGAGTCATTTTGCATCTGAGGAAACACACACTACCATCAAGTGGTTTGGTCCAACCTCCTTCTCAGTCTGTTCCCTCACCACCAGTGCTACCATTCTGGTAGATACAACAAGAAGAGCTTGATGTGGCTAAAAAAAAGTTGTTATTTGTTATATATTTATAAAAGTTATTATTGGTATCATTCATTTTCTGCTCTGTCACTTCCCTGACAAATTCATCATGCAAGTACAGGAGCATCGTGCTGACAGAGAGAGGACAGAAACACATGGCTGGGCAGGGAAGGGAGTAGTAGACCACTCCTGTCAGAGAGGAGGAGGGGAGATGACTGAGACCTCCACCTCTCAGTGCTAATTAGCCATTAGATCAACTCAGCTGCCTGTGAAACCATATCCTTCATTTCCAGAAGAGTCTCTTGTGAGGTTAAAAAAAAAAAAAAAAAAAAAAAAAAAAAAACCACAAATCTATTCAGATCTATTTGTCTTCTTCTAGCATGGTCCCAGCAACAGCTGTACCAGCATATGCTAAGAGACATGAATTGCAAATTTGGGAGTGGCAGCTACTTAAACCAGTTTTGCCACTGAAACAAGAATTACAGTAAATGAAACATTTAAACATGCTTTTTTAGGATGGAATGAACTGCCCTTTGGAGGTTCTTTTCCTCTACAGTGACTAAAGGCATAGCCTAGATAACTAACTTGGATTAGGCAACTGGCAGGTAGACTGCTACAGGCAGCTGAGATGAATCTGACTCCTGTGGTCATATCTTGCTGGTAAGAAAGCTTGGCCTTCAAATACTTTTGCAGTTCACACATTTCACAGGGAGAGCCAAAATGCCCTGTCCCTTAGCAACCACCAGAGACCATTTATTTTAACTTGCTAAAGCTTTTGACCAAGTCCCTCACTAGAGACTGTTATGAAAAATGAGTAGTCACAGGATGGGAGGTAACATTTTGTCATGCATTGGAAAGTGGCTAAGAGACTGAGATCAAAGAACAAAAATAGTCAGCTTAGTTTTAATGTGGCAAAAGATTAACAGCAGGATGCCCACAAATTCCACACTAGAACTGTTGGTTAATGTACTTATTAATGATACAGAAGCAAGAGCAACAGTTACGAGTGACAAAATTATTCATGCTTAACCTTTCAGCAGCAATTGAGATTTGAGAAGGAAAAATATTTTTGTCTATGTGTGCTCTCTGTTGATACAATTTTGAAAGAGATTTTGCCATTAGCATTCTGAACTTTTCTGCATCCAGAACTTCTTTTTCAGATACATCAACCATTACTGGTGAGAGGATACTAGAGTAACTTTACTGACAGCTCAGAACAGACAGTTGTCTGCTCCCCTGTAACCTCCAAGTGAGACATTAGACAAAGACATAAGACTTTGGCACAGGGAAACTACCAACAAACATTCCACAGGCTCAAAACTCAATTCCAACTAGTAGATCTGATTTAATGAGGTACCAGTCAATGAGGCACCATTGTGAGGTCTCCTTTGAAAGCCAAATTGCTTTGCTTTCTTTTTGGTTGCCTTCTAATCTAGGTTATTGCCATCCAAGACATTCAGATTCTTCTTTTTTTTTTTAGTGTCCCATAAGGTTTATCTGATCTGGAGGAAATAATTAAATTAATAATAGCATTCATAGCCTGGGCTAGTCTCCAAAGCTCGTAATAGGCCTGGGACCCCAGGAATGCAGTTTTAATGGATGAAATAGCTTGATGCAAGGTCAAACTCACATGCAATGCCTGCAGCTGCAGGACCATCACAACATCACAATGGCCAGTCTATCATGGAAAAATGGCAAAGTAATAACATAGAGAATGTTTTCCCCCTTAATGTGGTTGGACACCTCTACAGCATTTCTTTCAGAGGCAAAGACAAAAGCTGCAGAGTTGCCTATAGGGTATGATTAATCCTACATGATATTAAACCACAGGTGTAACAAAGTTGTCCCAGAACCCAGAACAAGAAATTGCGAGGCTTTATAAAATACAATCTGCAGGTGGCTACATGAAACCTTTGCACTAAAATGATAGGGCTTTGCCATCTGAAATGCATAAGCCTATACAAAATCTAACTACCTGCTGTAAATTGAAGCACTATAAAAATAAAATTGAACAATTACCTTTTGTGGGCAGTGTAGATTGAGCTATATATCAGCTTTAACATGACTGCAAAGCAGTAAAGTCCCACCAAAAGCAGATGAAAGGCTCCAGCCATGCCCTATTTAAACTTTGGGCTGGGGGTACAGATGGAGTTCAGGAGACAGAATTATCAGAGGGAGCATCATGGCCGTGACAGGGAAAGCCATTGTGTCACCACATCTATTCAAAAGCTTGAAATGACTGGAGGTGCACAAAAAAAAAAAAAAAAAAAAACAAAAAAAAAAACAGAGTTTGCAAATGATGAGACCCAATTCTGCTGGATGAAGGGAAATGAAGGTGTTCATGCCTATAATAGCTCTTCTTTCTTTCACTCCTTCCTTTGATGTCTCTCCTTAAGCAAAACTGGCACTGGACAAAATGATTCTCCTCAGGAATAATAACAGGGCTTTAGAGATGGTTCTCTATTGTTAGCCAGTTATCCACTAATTCAGAAGGTGCCTCCGGTTGTTCTTTATCCTGGTTTGTAAATTATACTGATGAGCTTGCTGAAGTAGCAGCGGTTGTGGAAAGGAGAGGAGTTTGGGGGCATAGGATTTCTGGTTTGGGGCTGTGGGACATTCTCTGCAGAAAGTAGCAGAGTAAGAGTATTTCGTCACCGCAGGGGCACACATCTTTCAAGGTAATCATGTTAGACACAATCTTGTTCAATCTTGTTACAGAAAGAGAGGTTCACTGCATATCTAACAGACAGGTAGGCATACCCAGGCATTACTTGTGTTACGAGCTAAGCAGCCTACTACCTGCTCTGGTCTGGAAGACTTTATAGCCACATTACCGAAGTAATGTGCTAAAGCTAAATCTTCTTCCAGGTCTTTCAGATAATACGCTGAGAAAGAAGATACACTTAACCCAAACACAACCTGGCGCTAGGGCAGCTTTACAGATACTGAAGGCATGCTGCTATCCTGCATTTGATGAAATCAGAGTTGAAGGCACAAGATCTCTCATCAGCCTGATATCCTTTACATCAAAGTGATTCCTACCGACCAAAATCTGATGAGAGAAAACTAGCCTGAGGAAGGCTTACTCATAGGAGTAAAGCTCAGCTGAACCAGACCTTGGGAAGCCAAGGTAGCAGTATATCTATCACATATCAGTGTGGAATAATTTCCTTGACAGTTTAGCTTCAGCTGGGAAAGCCCCTGATCCCCAAAGGATTTTGTCTAAGACAACCATCACAAAATAAACACAAGCTACCACCCATAGTCAGCTGCAGGCAACTTCTGCCCACATGTATGGAAATATTTTGATGCCAAAGTATGCAGTAGATGTTTTTGTTATCTCTATCTTGGCCAAAGGTAATCAAAGAAGGAAAAATAAAAATAAAAAATAATAATAATAAAAAAAAAGCAATGTATGCATGTTACCACTTATCACCAGTTATATCCCTCATGGCACCTAAAATTCATACCCCTCCCAAGCCTTTTGGCTGTTCTGGATTAGGCTGAACTGGAAACATGCTTTCCTGTCCTCAGAAATTCCTGGGATTTCAAAAATGTTTCCTGTTCTCCTTTAGAATGATCTCAGTAATGTTTTCTGAAATATCATGAGGTACCAACACCAACACCTTAATCCCTCCTTGCCTAGAGGAGGCAGCAAGTAGATTAGTTAGAGAGCACATCACACAGGAAAGGGATGCTCAATAGCCTGATAGAGAAAAATTTCTATGGGCTATATTTTCAAAGGTATTTTGGGCACTTAAAGATACGAGATTGATTATCTCTGGTATATCTGAATAGCAAGGTAGACTACAATAGGGTAGTATCTGGCATCACACTTGGCCTTGGGAGTTAGCTTGGAGGCTTTTGTTTGTACAGTCCTCCAAAAGATATTAAGTATATTAAACAGTGGTAGGTTCTATGACCTGTCCCTCAAATAATGGGCTATTTAATAAAGGTCAACTGAGGTGCTATCTTGCATGTTATGGGTTTAGGTAGCAATTCACAGATCTATATAAATACATTCCAGTGATTGCACCCTATCACGGTTTCCTTTGAAGATACTTCTACAAGAATTAGTAGGTTTCAATACTATCATGACTATTTAAGATTATGTTTAAATGCCTCAAGGTCAGCTCTGAACTTTTTCTCCCATGTAGGAATGTAAGACCTCAATCACACCCCAGTGACTGAATGCACTTTTTTCCCTACTTAAAAATCCATAATGCCATTAAAAATGAATACATTGTTGTTAAATAAATGTATGAAGCTCAGATTAAAGCTGTTTGTATTTCCTGCCCTCTGTCAATTATTAATATTGCCTATAATAGAGAGATTAATACCTACACAGTGGGGGATAAACATCCAGAAAACAATATAAGCTTTCTCTTCGGAAAGAGAATTATTTGCTCAGGTTTCACACCCAACAGGAAGCAATTCGGAGGCAAGGAGCCTACTCTTGCACCGGTCAGCATACATTTGAACAGAATGAATTGCTGCTCAAAGTCTGGTCACAGAGAAGGGGCAAAGGCATGGCCCGTTGGTGGATAAAACCCATGCGTTAGCATCCACAGAGTCAATATGGGAGGGGAAATGCATTTCTGAGTACAAGAACCAGAGTCAGAAGCTAAGCAATTAACATTGCTTTCATGCCCCTCTGTAATTAACATAGATCAAAGAGGACCCAAAACCATCGATTTCACCAGAAACGGGAGACAGCAGAGTTAGCACCAGCACTAGCAACTCCACAGCAGGTGTAAAAACGCCAATCTCAGCCACAGGCACAAGGCTGTAATACTAACACAAAGCACCCAAGAAGAAAAAAAAAAAAAAAAAAAAAACTTTGAAAAGAAACAACAGTATTTTAACACTCCGAAGTCTATCAACATAATGACTTTGAATTAAAAACACTGCTGTTTCGCAAACAAAGCACATAGGGTTTATGCTACCACAACTTGTATTTATTATAAGTGTGTGATGAAGGAGAAAATGATGTGAGATGATCATGTTATGGGCAAAGATATTAAGCACAAAACAGAAAAAGAAGGAGGGAAACAAAGGAAAATGTGTCAAGTTGTTTTAATTGCATGTTTACAAGCTGATTTTCTTTATTTGCATGTCTCAACTGTATTGGTAACAGTATTTGGTTTCTGCAAAGCGCATTACATTTAAATTCAGTGATGATGAGTTTTGTGCTTGGCACCACCAAGCAAATGTGTTTTGACATCCCATTTGTTTGTCCATGAGAAACCAACTAACACGGGGTGCTGGGCAATTAAGAAGAACAAAACTTGGAAATGACCTGGAAAACAAATCAGGATGCTTTGTTTAGAACACAACTAGTACGAAAGAAAGGCTAACTCAAAACGTGAAAGCAACACACAGTGGCCTTATTTCTTTAAAGGAGAGAATAAGAAGAAACAAGTACTTATCCACTGCATTATTCCAATTCCACAATTGTGTTTGAAAAGTGACGCCTGTGTGAGCTACATTCACAGGCAATATTAAAGGTAATAAAAGTGCCACAACTATAAATCAGCAAATCTATATGGTATACGTGAAACAGAGAACAGCTTGGAATTATAGAGCAGGAAAATTTCCCAGCAGGAGATAAAGGACAATAAAACAGAAACTGCTTTTGCCTGTATTTGGTGCTTTTCTGCTGATACAGTTTCCTGGCGTCACTTTATCTGTCTGCCTTTTTTGATCTGCAAGGTAAAACTCTCATCTGCTCCATGATATTTTGTCACTGACTCCACGGAATCATAAAACATTGAGCTGGAAGGGACAAAAGATGCAATCCAGCCCTTGTTCTGAGGCAGGATCAAACATATTTTGCACTTTGCACTAATTCCAGGAAACTCAGGTTTGGCAAGTAAATTCTAGGCTGAACTTTGAGTCCATCCGTCCTTTATGTATAGCACCTCCAAATGTGTTTTTTTTTGTTTACATAAAAGGAATCGTAATGGATGTCAACCCTTACTGAAACCATTCCATTTCATGGATTGTTATTAGGGTCTACTATTGCGGAGTTATGTTAGTGCCAAATACTTCATGTAGCAAAAGCAGTGGGCTTTGACAGGTTGTGTTTCCTATCAGTCCACTGTCTGTATACACTAGGAAACAAATAATAGGTTTTATATTCAGTAAATAATATGTTGCTTGGCACATCCACAGACTTCCGTGTACAATAAATTATCATGGCAGTAAATGATAAAATTGGTCAGATTAATCCTGTGCTTTGCTCCAGCATCTTGCCACAGATAATACGAATAAGCAAGGCAAGAAATTAAAAACATAAATGTTTAAATCCTTTAAAATTATTCCCATTCATTGGGCTTTACAAAGGAGTATGATCATTTACAAACTGAATCTTTAATATTTAGATGCCAATAGTGGTTTCCTTTTGATCAGTGGGCCTACAAATGAATTCAGATCATCTGAGAGGCTTTAGCTGCAAAGCTCCTGAAATCTCCGAGTGCTGCTACTGCATGTTCGCATGTACCTGATCAAAAATTACCATGAATTATTTCTGATAAGTGTTTATTAAAAGCCGGAGCATGGTAAATTACTAAGTGTACTAGCTTAAAGCAGTTTAAACAGAATATGGCTTCTTGTCACAGTGATGTGTTCAAGCAGCTATTCCAGATGAAGAGATCCGTATTATCAGAGAGCTCCAGCATCAGAGAGCAACCAGTTGTGTCACATAACCTCTGTGCTCCTCTCTGCTGCCTGGGCTAGATTAGCATTCAGTGTGAGCCTGTCCATGCCAATGGCTGGCACTTTAACTATCAAATGTTCAGCCACTATTTTTCCCACTAAACGGCATTTCTGAGCACATTTCTCTTGTGCTCAGAACAATGCCACATACTTTTATGAAGACCTTGAAAGAGGCTTCATCAGATAAAGCACAGTGAAAGTGCAGTTAGTTCATTCTCATCTCTTGTGAGGGCTAGCAAAAGTGGCAATTTTAAGGTTGCAATAACAGAGTCACTTCAGCCTTGTTATAAATCTAGGGTGCTCAGAAGAGGTCCTCCTGCACACCCCTGGCTCTTCTTCCCTACAGTGCCACAGCTCTAGCTCCAGTGTTCGTATAGCTGCATGGTGGGGCTCATCTCATCAAGTCAGGTTAATATTTTTATTTTTTTTCCATGAACTTATCTTTCAGCTGCATCACTTACCTAACCTGTACAGCCATGCAAGTGTATGAAAGCTGATGCTGCTCAAGGGAGTTGGCAAGAACAAGCCACCTCAGGTAGAGAAGAAGGTGGGCCAGCCACTCTTGGAGGCAGCATTGATGTCTCTGGGATGAGAGAATCTGTATAACCACAGATTAATGTTCAAAAGGCAAAATCCCATAATGAATATAGCATTCATCAACATGCTTTCCTGATTTAAGGAGACAAACATCCATCGCAAAAGAAAGTAAGGCTGTTGTATGACATGATCACCTGCAGTACTAAACTAAACTCAACATCACTGGAGTTTCTTTGTAATTTCATAATCTTATTATTACCTATTAATAACATACCACGACTGACCTCAGGATCAGTGCTTTCTTCTATTAATGATTGTACAGACACACAAATACCAAACATAATGGCAACCTACTAAATAAAAGAGGGGTAGGGACTGAGCTCCAGCTCTGGGCCATTGGTTGCCCCTACTCCTACGGTAAACACACCTTCCAGGTCTGTTTTTGCCAGATCCGAGTAGCATTCTCCAAAATAAACCTACTCTAGATATCTTAAGTATCAGAGATGCAGTCATTCAATACTATTTAGCCTGAGGGTCAGGGATGTCTTCCAGCCCCTCTGCCATTTAGTCAACACAGAGGCAGAAGATCCTTGCCTGGAAAAACTACAGGCTGTGGTCCCAGTTACCTGAAAGCCATCCCAGTGGGTGCGTGGAGTTGCTCTGGAGTCCTGGGAGCCATGTGGGGGTACCACAAGGCAGGGAATGGACCAGAACTGGGAGGCAGGACCTCAGGGCAGGCCAAGAAACACAGGGCTGTTGATCTTTGGGGATCAACAGGCTTGTTCACATTTGAAGGAAAAAGAGAAGAACGGGAGAGAAAGGAAGGGGGAAAAGTGTGAAGAAGCAGAACATGAAACAGCAGGAAAAAAAAAGGGCATAAGGTACAGGTGCAAAAGGAAAAGGAAAGGCTAAGGGAGAATAAAAAGAAGGATTTGGGCTAAAACATTTATCAAGCACTCAAAGGAGAAGCAAGGCATGACAGCATTTTGCACGAGCATAATGCAGTAACGTGGCAGGGTGGATCTGAAAAGCAGCAGCAAGATCCCAAGGAGGGTGAGCATCTGTCAGAGTCAGTCTCTGTCCAATTTCACGCTCCAGAGAGAGTGGGGAACTCAGGCCACCTCATTTTCCACCCAACCACATCGGGCTGACACCCTGCGGCATGAAACTTTCCATGTTGTAGGCATTTACTCCTTTAGCTTGTCACCTCATAATGAACAAGGACCACAGCTAGTCATCTGCTTATTCGAGGGAGCGCTGGGATCCTGACAGCCTGTTAAGCAAGCGGCAAAGCTAGGGAGGAGAGGAAAAGGTGTGGAAAGAAATGTGAGAGATCTCGCAGATAATGTGGAGCGGAGGCAGCTATGTAATTATAACCCTAGTTTTATTTTCACTTGACGGCACGAAAAAGGAAGGTAAGGAGAAGCTTTTAAATGAAACATGACATTCCCTTATTAAAGTCTGATTTAGACTTCGGCAGGCTTGCTGCTTTGTGTACGTTCCAGTGCTCCTGCACTGTGGGTAGCCAAACAGTAGAAGTTTAATAAAATAAATTTAAATGGTAATTTCCTGAACCATGAGGGCTTGTTTTCTGAGCAAACAGTCCTTCTGGTGTTGATACCAAAGACAACAGAGCTATCCATGTTGTAAATATGAAGAGGAGAGATATGGTCTCATTTATAGACTTAAAAGTCCTGTTATGCTTGTTTCTTGAACAAACAAAAATCTTGTGGGGACTGCATGGAAAAATCTCATTATCCAGGCAAGTTTGGGTTACCCTCTTCGGACAATAACTGCATTGCTGCCTGTTTGTCAGAAGCATCATAGTCCAGCATGGTCCAATGTGGCTGCACGGAGGTTCCTGTATTTGTTGCTGCAGTCTGACCCAGGCAGCTTCCACTCACGTCGAGGTGGAGCAGTCAGCAGTCCCTGCTGTTTCTTGGGGTGATATTTGGTGATAAATCTGCTTCGTTTTGTCCCATGAGCCAGGGAATCACAGGGTCTGTCTGGATCCAGAGACAGCAATCAGTAATCCCTCTCAGTCATTCACAGTCATCTCCTTTATGCACCACAAAGGGCTTCCCAAGCAGAGTGTTTACACTAAATGGGCAGGTGCCCTTACCCTTTAGACAAACTCAACAATAACTGACCAGCCTTCGTGAATGCTATTAACACCACTTTCAGACAAGGAAATGTGGGTTTCCCTACCTGAGAAGCCTGACACTGCAGCCACAGTTTGCCCTAACAGGTTTCAAAGTTCCTCCCTGGCTTGTATTTGCCCCCAAGGGTGGATAAATCAGAGCTGGCATCTTCTGACACAGCTTTGTCACTGGTTTATGAACATTGCCAGCAAGTGACCAGAAAGAGTAACAATTATAAGCAAATATTTCCTCTAATGAAAGTTGCAGCAGCCAACAATTGAACAAATGCCAGTGGGAGGCTTTTCTCACTTTTCTGTGGAGTCCACTTTTCCCAGTAATGCACAGTGGGAGACTGCTTTGTTGTTGCTGAGTTCAATGGAAAATGCAAAGTTGCCACATAATTTGATATTATATACATTTAGGGCCTGACCCAAAGCCAAGGGACATCAACGGAAGGATTGCTGTTGTAACTAGTAAGGATGGTGATTTGGGCTCTCCCAGACAGGTTTTCCCAAGCATAAAGCCTTACAGAAGATTATCAGTTAATTAACAACAGCACTGGAGGGATGCAACATTGAGCTCTCAAAATTACTTGTTTTAAACCCAAAAACTGGGTTTTGGTTCAGGTTTGCAAGTCAGCCTCTACCTAAGGAGTGCTATGAGCATTCTTTAATCCTTATAATCCTTTCCAACTCACACACATTTCTAAGGATGCTATTCTGGTCTCTCCTCGGGGAGATTTTTGGGCTGTCTCCCAAAACTGCAACATAGCAAAGCACTGCTCTGAAAAACTCTCAGAGGTCATGAGTTTATGCTTAGGTATTCTTAAATGCTTTGTTATTCAGTGCTGCTGAGAAAAAAAAAAAAAAAAAAAAAAAAAAGTAAAAAAAAAAGTCTTGATGGTCACAAAACTGAGAATGCAGCTCACGGTTTATAAAGGTTACCTGGGGTATGGATTAAAGAAAAACCTCCTGTAGGTCCCAAGACACCTCTCCCATTATAGCTGGCTCTGAATAGGCTTTTCATTCCATTGCAATGTCCTGAGGTTCATCAAAGTATCTGGGTTCTCGGGAACAAAAAAAGGTACCTCAATGTCACAACCAGGTACTGTTGTGCTACTGTCCTACTGTGGCAGGACAGAACTAAAAACAAGTCTAAGCACAGGCTTGGGACTGGGACCAGATTTTATTTCTGTCCAAACAGCCATGGAGAGGAGAAGGCACAATGGTACTGCTGCAGAAGTGTTTCTGCCAGTGTCCCCAGCTCCTGATCAGAAAAGCTTGATCTTTCAAAGCCAGCAGCTCTTTCAGATGTGCAATTCTGTACACAACTGCATAACAAGATGCATGCAACAAGAGGCAAAAGTTAACTCATCCCAGCATCATCCAAAAGCTCATCAAAGATCTTTCACGAGTAGGTGCTCCTTGCTTTTTAGGTTAGGAAAACACAAGTCCACTCATCCAGTGGGATTAGACCACAAAGTCTTTCACCATCTCCACTGGAACAAAACCTTTGCACAGAAAATGCTTTGAAAACCAGGAAGGCAAAAAATTCAGTGTGCTGAGATATGGCAGCTGTTGTACAAGCACCACCCTGATAAGAAAATGATTTAATATTGATAAGTAGTTACATCCTTTAAATACCCATATGCTTCTCAAGCAACTCATGTCATGCAGAAGGCCAGTTTGAAGTCTAAATGTGTTTGGAATTAAATGCTAAGTGTGTGCGTGTGGCTTAGAGGATACATAGGTTCTGTGCTGGCTTCAATGCCAAATTGCTACCAGTGAGGAACTTTTCTGAATGTCTAAATACTAGCATTTAGTGTGTTTCTTTTTAGAAAACAAACAAGCAAACAAACAAACAAAATAGCATCTGGAGGTCTTCTTTACTGATATCATCTGTATATAATCAGGTGATTACAAAGGTCACAAAACCTTCTCTTCAATCATTTCACAAAGTCTTGTGCAGCGACTTGGAAGGAGTTTGAACTGGTCATGCAGAGCTGGTCTTCTCTGAACAGCACAACTCAGCCTCCCTGAAGCTTCTCTACAAACCTCAGCATTTCATTCTGACACCATATCCACAAGATTTGGGGTCCACAAAGACGAAGGCATTTCTCAGAAAACTTTCAGGGAAGTCTACATAGATACCAATGGCAGATCTGCAAAGATGTAAGATCCACTGCAACCTATCCTGCAGATCCAGGTGCACGGCACCCCTGGAAGCCGCATCCTCCTGAACTGCTGCATCCATTTTCAAAGAGACCTGGAGATTTTTGGTTCTCCAGAGATACAGAGGAAGGAGCTCTAGGCTCTGTACTTAATGACCTCACACAGTCTGGGGACAAAGCAGACATTCATCACTTTCATTGATAAACAGTAACTTTAATAATAGAAAAACCTCCATCACTGTCAATTACTTATACGTATGCATATTCTATACAAAGAACAGAGAACAGACTTCCCATCAGCACTGTAGTTGGTAGAATAACTTCTGAAATGCAGCCTTGGTTTTTAATAGTTTTAAAATATTGTTTTATATCACTCTCATTCCCTAATTTATCTCTGCCAAGAAGCAAGGCAGGCTCAGAGCAATCTGAATGGTGAGATTAACTAGTGTGCTGATTATCTGTGTATTAACATCAGGTCTGCGATGGTTTCCCATTGCTATGCCACATACTGAAGTGGAGAAAAAAAATGACTTGCTCATAGATTATTAAGGGCAAAATTCAATAAGAGATGGATCGCATATCTAACGACAAGAGCAAGCTCCTTCCCCACACCTCCCTCGCTCACAAATTGCAGCCGTTGGAGTGACTCAGCAGCTCAAACCTTTTTCCTCCTTTGGCTTTTGCTGAGAAGTTACCATACTATGCTCCAGGGCTCTGCTCCAGATGCCTTCCTCACTGCCTGGTGGGGTAGGTGGACTGGAGGGGGCAGCAGGGATGCATTGGAGACATGGTAGGCATCCATCCTTCCCCAGTAGGCTCTCTGCACCCCAGGTGCTTTCCCCTCCCATGCCATACTGAGGAATTAATATAAGGATGTTACAAGAAGTTCATTTGGCACTGATGTTATCACACGGTGTGGGTGCTTGTGATATCAGGGCTAGATTTGATGGTCCAGGTCCCCTTTTGTTCTCATGTAAGAAAGGGATGGCATTTAGCTATGGCAGAGGTTCAAGAGCAAGGCCTTCTCCAGGAATGATGAATACTGTCACTGGCTGAGAGGCCAATCTTGCCTGGTTAAACCCTTGATTTCAACATATATAAATAAGTGTAACAAGTTCCACAATGCAGAGGTTTCTGGGGAGCTAATTACAAGCTCTGCTTTGTTCACCGTAGGTATTTTTCAATTAAAGTCACACCAAGTTTTCCCTGCGTTAACTTGCATGCCCCAAAAGCCCAAATTCTGTGGAGGCTTAATTACAGTTTCACGCTGCTGAGTCCCTTTGGTGCATCTTCTTGTAAGTCACACTTAACATATGTTATCAGCAAACTTAGGGCCCTGCAGCAACAACAACAACAACAACAAAGACCCTTAACAGCTATTCTGCACATCCAGGAGCCTCCAGGAAAGGAATACAAAACATTTCCAGCCAGCTTTCATACCATCCAAATGATGTAATTTATTTACAAGCCACCTCACATTCCTCTGCTACGTTTCACAGGCTAAAGCATCCATAATGCCTCTACACCTACTGGGATCAGAGATCTCTTCAAAGCTGACATGGTAAGACAGCTTTGTGTGACCTCAGCAAAGCCATCCAACCTCCTTAGAGCTTGTTAAACCAAGCCATGAAATGAGCTGAAAGAAGGACCCTTATAAAAAATATACGCTATTTCTAAATTAATCCAAACAAGCTTTCTTAGGTAACTTCATCATTTCCACATAAGGGACAAAATAACATAGCTGGGAGGAAAAACACCTACGACTAAACAGAAGACATGTCTTCTGAGCTTTAGGACACCTCTTCTGAGCTGTCCATCTCTCAGAAGAGAACTTAAAGATCAATATGGTGTTAGACAAGCCTTCGTTTTGGTATCAAGTTGAAGAGGATAAAAATTACACAGATAACCACTTGAACCCTTCTTAGTAGCTGAAGGTGGGTCTGGACTAGCTGGAGCATTAGTCTCATCTCCTATAACCATACCTACATCCTAATACAACTTTTGACTAAAGTTGTTAACATGAATACCTGTCTTAAGTTTTCTACAGCATCCATCATGGGGATATCAAAGCAGCATAGCTCAAGGGGAGTGAGTAATTCTGAAGCCTCAATGTGCAGAAAAAGAGTAAGTTTCCTTCCTAGAAAGTTAATTTCAGAAATCCTACAGTGAGGTTAAAGGGATTAGTTCTCCAGCTGCCACTGACTTTGCAAGAATAACACTAGATGAAGACTGGAGGGGGAGAGGGAAGGGGAAAAGGGAGCTGTGACTCTTCAAAATGCTAGTTAATTGCAAAGATTCTGCTGCTGCTTCAGATGTGACTTGCTGACAGGGAGAAAAATATATCAAAGTGCAAAGGAGATACATCAAAATATCAAAATTCAGCTGAATAAATCTCAAGGGATGACAGAGGATCCATCGTTTAGAACTCATCTAGAAGGATTTTTCAACTTGTTTGCATGAATCAGTCCCTTTTTTTTTTTTTTTGGTGTACTGTAACTCCATTCCTACAAAGTGAACCATTTTTTCAAGACCCATCAGAAATGATTCCATAGAGGCCAGGGTCTGTGACTTGAAGCTACCAGTTGGTACGGATAAAATATCCATGAAAATAAGGTTAGGGAGTTGCATATCCAGTAGGGATGGGAGGTAGCTGGCTGCCTACCCTTGGAGGTACTCTACATTATCACATCATTGCATTATACATACACAGTATGTATGGAGTGATATTATTCTGAAGGTAGATGAACTTCAACAGTCCAGAGGCAGTTGCTTTAAGAATATGAATACATTGCCTTGCTTCATTTCCTGATGTGAGGGCTCATCTCTGCTCCCTTGAATTCCCCACCCTAAGCTAGGGCGAGGCACCAGTTTCGTGAAAACATGCTTTGGAGACCAAGGGAAAGAGAGGGTGAGAATTTTTCCCCAGGGAACTGCCTTTGCCAAAGAAGCACACAGATAATCACTGGCTGGGAAATTTCCACCAGCCTGAGTGACACTTCCAACAGCCTGAATCGGCTCAATTTCTCCATGCAAAGTTACAGTTCAACCTACTCATTAGCAATCAGCAGAAATCAATACCCCGCATTGGCAACCGACATCCTTTATCTAAGGGACACACTGCCATCAATATACAGGCTCAGCAGCATCTGAAGTGACAAGAACAAAGAAACTAGAGGCCTAAAGAAAAACTCGTTCATCTACAAGAGCTGCCAAAAAAGATTCTTCTCAAGGTAGGGCAGTGCTGTGCTTGGGTTTGGCTGTAGAAGGACACATGCTTTATGCCCCCACCCCATGCCCAGGTAGGAGTCTGCATGAAAGCCATCTTGCCCTCAGGAGGAAGAAATACAGGGGGAAAAAAGGGCAGAAAAGAGTAATTTCTGGACCTGTTGTGTTTTGGAGAGGCTGGTTTACACCCTAACAGCCTCAGTTACTGGGGGCAGCAAACTCTGCCTTGCACAGGCCTCTCAAGCCCCTATCTGAATCACTCCGGCGGCTTCTGGGGAAGACACCTTAGGCTTCCTTCAGTCAGAGTCCAGGTGGCAATTCAGAAATACAGCAGAGTATTCAGGTATACACTGAAAGACCCAGAGAGAGCCACCTGGTGCAATTACGAAAAAATGATAGAACCATTTGGTTCATCAAAGTTCACTTAGGTTTTCTATTTAACGCTCTATTTCCTCTGAAAAGGCAGCTTATGATTTACTGAATAACACCAGTGTCTTTCTACCTCAAAGATAAATGTTTGTGATGAAGGCATCCAGTACACATCACCTGTCCTTCCATTCTCTACCTATCCCTGTTGGGTGCTACCACCAATTTAGGTAATTCAGATCTTTACTTTTACCATCCTTCCCATTTACTGGCCTAACACCTTTGGCATCGCTACTGGTTTACACCCCAGCCCAGAAACCATTTGGCACGGGACTGAATAAGACAAATGTGCAGGTGCATTTCTTGTTCAGCCCCCACATCTCTACCGAAAGTTGGAATGCAGCATCCCACCCACTGTGGAGAAGTGTCCTGAGGTTACACCTGAACTTAAATGCCACAATATGGAAAGAAGAAATAGAATGGAAGTTTTCACAGTTTTCCAATTAATTTCCCAGTTTTCCTTCCTACTTTTTCTCTGTGGCTTCCTGAGCTGCAACTGCCTGTTCCCATTAGGGTGTACATGCAGCATCCCTAGGCCTCCAGCAGAGTACCAGGGAAAATCGCTTGCTTAGGACCTGCTCCGTTTCCTCATCCTGCTCCCTTTTAGAAGCTTTCAACAAGGAGCTCTTTGTTTGATCCACAATTTTAAAAACAGATGTTTTAAAATCCCCCATGGATTTTGTAATTGGTTTTCTCCCAAGGCCTCCCAGAGACCCTTCCCCTTGCTCTGATGGACGAAAGATTCTGTGGCTCTCCCCAGAAGAAGGATTAAGTTCAATTTTCCTCACAACTTCAGAAGAATTTCAGCTGCAACGGCTGAAAATGAGGAAATCTGCAGAAATCAGAGCAGGCTCCACATCCTGCTCAGGGTCAGCTCCCCGACCATAACCCAAGTAACGAAAGCAGTTCTCCCAAGCTAAAGAGCTGACTGCTGTGGTCAGGTGTTTTAGCAGGTTCTCAGGTTTTGACTTATTGTCTGGAAACTAATCTCTCAAACGTTCAGTCCTTTCAGTAAACGAGGCAACTGCTATTCCAAAGGCTTTTCTTTGTGAGCTGTTCTTATTAGCTTCATTTATTTCATGTTTTTACCCACCATTTTCTTTATATTTTGACATTAAATTCCATTTGCTGTGCACTGACCCAGTTTCTCAGTACATCTGACATCCCTTTGATTTCTTTTTGCTGCCTGCTCTGCACTTACAGGTAAGAGCAAACATAAGAAGCCTGCAGCTGGGCTCTTTGTGCAGGTCATTTAGACAGATTAGAAACACTGAAGGAAGCAGTAACTCCTCTTCAGGCTTCAATCAAAACTTCCTCCAAGTTTGACACAAGTACTCTCTGTTTTTAAGCAATCCTTTGCTATGCGATGCGTGGACAGCCTGATCCCTTCAGGTTGAATGGGAACCCGGCAAGTGGCACTTCACTGGGTGTCTGCAAAGCCCAAACACAATGTCATGCCAAGTCTCATCATTACCCAGCCTCCTACTTTATGTATGTGTATATGTGCTTTTTAGGACAAAAGCAATGAAAGGCAGAATAAAGCCAACAGAAGGGAGAGGACGTGTCAACCTTAAATGTACCTTCCCTGACTGTAACAATTGAGCAGCTTCCAGGGAAAATATTTAGCTACGTTCATTGTGTGCAGGCTCTGGTGCCTTGCCGTCTCCATACATTTGCTGAAGTCACCCAGTGAGCAGATGCATCTGCATATTTATTAACTCCACCTGAAACATTCAAGATTCTCAAGCATCACTGTCAGCCCTGAGGATTCAAAAGCCACCTGACAAGCCCTCCTTCATCACCCTTCCACTGCCTGGGCAGAATTAGGAGAACCAGAGCTGGTGGCACAGGACCATGTGAGCCTCCCCACATCAGCCCCATGGTGGGCGAAGATTTGAGGCAAAGCCACGGCTGGTCCAAAGTGGCCGATGCTGTAAGGAGAAGGAGACGTGCAGGTGCCGTGACTGTGATGGGCCTAGTATCCTCAGAGGCCTGCTGCCCACCCCCTGCCAGTCCTGGCCTGGAGGTCACCGTGCTCTCCCACCACCCCGCTGTGGCTCCTTCACCCCCAGGGTGGGCCCACCACAGGGGAGCAGCACACACATCGGGATGAAGCAGGGGACCAGTCCTCTTCTCCCTCCCCCATTCCTTCTCCATGCTCCCAAGCATACTTTAAATTCCCCCCCCCCTCGCCTCTAAGCCTTTCCAAAACCCCACGTTTTCCTAGGAACAAGCTACATGTATCCCTCCCTTCAGCTCCCTTTGGATCGTGCTCTCATCCAAACAGGGATGCCACAGCCCCGATAACCCTGTGCCAGCACAAAAGGCAGCTCTGCCTCTCAGACACCTCATCATCATCCTCTCTAGGGCTTTCCTCTCAGTTCTTTCCAGCTCTCTCATCTCACAAAAACCCTGGAGCTTTTTTTTTTTTGCTTTTTTTTTTTTTTTCTCGTGGCTCTGTGCTTTCCTCTCTTTTAATGCAAGCGTGAGTCAAATTCTGTTCTTTGTCATCCCCACCCAGACCTGGAGACACAGAAGAGATCAACAAAGTTACACTGGATCTACATACGGATAATGAGAGCAAAAACTGGCCCTTTGTCTTTGTGTTTTAACTTTTACCTGTTGTATTTTTATTTGTGGCAGTGTTATTGTTAGATTTGCTTTGATGTGTCTGTTTGAAATTCATTAATCTGCAGCACGCTCTAGGAAAGCTCTTTATATGTGCTCTCTACTTAGAATATAAAATTACTTCGCTTTACAAAGTATGTTACAATATTCTAAATTTATGACATTACTATTATCTGAGGAATCTCCAGCTATTCATGAATATTCCCTCTTTGTTTCAAGCCCTTCAAAGTTAGTACAGCTAATTCTACATTTTCTTCTCTTGGCATCAATTGCACATTATACTAAATGCTATTATATTAAAGATCCTCACTGCTTTTCCTGGAAACTTGCTGGCTGGCAGAGTAAGATTAGATCTGGATATTATATGCAAGGCTTTTTTAACAGCTTTGGTTTAAGATGCAGATAGCATGTGAACCTTCAGCAAGATGATGTCCTTAAAAGCATTAAAAAAATTGCATTAAGCTAAATGATGTCACTTCTAATCAGAATTTTTATCCCTTTCTTTCCTGATTAGTGCAGCCTGGGCAGATTTACTAAATATCTCTGCTAGCCCCAGCATCTTCACCTCATGGCATCTTGAGTCAGCATTTCTGACAGCGAGCACACTGCCGTGGAGTGAAATGCATAATGTAAATTAGCATTTAGCAGCGGGACCAAGAAGGTCATTAGCAAATGCTTCCAAATGACCTGTGGCAATACCACCTCCTCTCCAGGCCTGCTTTAAGAAAAATCTTAATTATTGCTGGAGGGAAGAGGGAAGAGTTTCTTGGTGTTCATCTAGGCAGCTGGTGGGGAGCGATGCTGGCATGTCATGCTGACAGCTCCGTGGGCATCTGTCCATGCCTGGTGGTCCCTGGGACAACAGAATTGGGGGCAGGGAGCTGCTTGTGATGGATGGGGAGCCTCTCACACCTGCATCCTGCAGAGCCACTCATTCCCCACCAGGAACAAGCTGGACAACTTCATGCTTCTGCTGTTCCTTTCCTATTTCAGTAACACTATGTGCCAAATGTAAATTGCACCACACGTTGTAGAAGTCCAGCTATAAAAGTGAGACCTAGCACATTTGCTAATTATTGGACTTCTGAGAATCTTCTCATTAATTTCATGCATGCATGCCTGTGTTTGCCTGTGTCAAAGCTCTCATCTGTACCCTAACTGATAAAAGCAATAAAAACCTCTCTACAAATTTGCAGCCTACAAATTTATTCTCTCAGAGTTTCTTGTGTAAAGTACATGCAGTTGCTTTTACATTTTTGTTTCCTTTGGAAGGAAATACAATTCTTCTTTTTAATTATGTATAAATATTTTTACTTAATTTGAAAAAAAAAGAAAATACTTTTGGAATATTTAGTGTCAGCAGCAAGGTCATTAGCTATTATTGGCTTTGCTGAGAAGGGATTCAGAAATGCCAGGTGAAGAACAAACTGTTATTTCTCACCAACCCAGGACAGACAGTAGAGGTTCACCTAGCACAGGACTACCTCAAATGATGACAGACGTGTGGCATAAAGTAAAGATGAAATGTTTTGGCAGAAAATGTCTCCTTATCCTGCCATGCGAGTTTGCAGCTCAGAGATTTCCACAGGAAGCGATAACAGCTTTCCAGCTCCACTGATACTAGTGGTTTCCACAGGACTGAGCCCTTCAGATGTTTCTTCACATAATATACCCCAGTGGGATGACTTGTGGAAGAATAATGCATGTGAGTAAGGATTTGTGGGTCTTTTAAGCCAGATACAGGCAGCACAGTGTGTGGACCACTGTCAGTATGCACTAGCACAGGATCAGATACCCAGAAAAGCCTGGGAGAGACCATTCATCAATGTGAAAGCTTATTATTACATTTTGCAGCATCTCCTTTCTACCACCCCTCACCCCAAGCAGCCTCTGGGCACTCCTGATGGAGCAGGTGCCAGATAAGATTGGGATGTCCATGGGGGAGCACCACGCTACACCACTAAGGGAAAATAAATGGGATTTCTCCCAGGAGAAATGAAGGCAGATAAGGGCTCCTGTGCTGTGTCTGCAACCCACCAAGCTGCTGACAGCTTGGCCCCACGCAGTGATACCCAGTGCCAGGGGAGATTCTCCCGAAGTCATCTAAAATAAAAATACTCTCTGTTTTCCAAAGGCTGCTTCTCCAAAGCACCAGCCTAAAAGCAACAGGTTTCCAAAGGCAAAAGGTGAGATTTCCAAAAGCAGGGGTGAGAAGAAAGGGGCTGCATGCTCCGCGCCTGCACCCCGTCACTATTATGGGTGCTGGAGCTGCTTTGGCCAGGGCTTCTCATTTGCAGGGAAGGAGATGAGTGCAGATTTCATCTCAGAGGCATCATACATGACCCTCATTTGAAGTCCAGAATAGCCTGCACCATTGTCTGATCCCCAAGGGTCTCCCAGGCTGGCTTTATGTCTCCAGCATGTGCTGGTCATGTTCCTCCACCA
Organism: Aythya ferina; assembly: GCF_964211825.1. Classification (NCBI taxonomy): domain Eukaryota; kingdom Metazoa; phylum Chordata; class Aves; order Anseriformes; family Anatidae; genus Aythya; species Aythya ferina. The sequence goes on from NC_140296.1 coordinate 27,231,097, forward strand.
GCAGCACCGTGTCTTCCACATGTGTGCAGCACAGGCCCCAAGCTTCTCTCCCACCCAGAAAGAACCAGAAAGGACTTGCCACCCAGCTATACTTGCAAGACTATTCCAGGTACATTACCTGCTGCCTTACAGTCAAGACACAATGCCCAAAAGGGTGTCAGAAGTCACCAGACCCCTCCGCTGCCACCACCAGCAAGCACCTCCTGTACATCTGTCCTGCTGAGCATCGTCCACTGAAGTGAGTGGCTGGGGAGGGAGCTCACCAACAGCCTCTGAAGAGCTGCTGCAGCACTTTGCATCACCCCTCACATTCCTGTGAGGTTGGTGCATGGACCCAGCCCTCCGCTGTGGGCTCAGCACCCTCGTCTGCACTTAATGCTGTTCTTTTCTTATTAAGGAATGAATAAAACACGGGACCAGCTACCCAAGCCCTAGAAGTTGCCTAATTAAATGCATAAATTAGGTGGCAAGATACAAAAATGTGTCTGTGGCTTTGAAGGACTTTGACAATTTCAGGCAGATGGCAAGATAGGAATTAGCACTTCTTTCAGCACCCAGCCAGAACAGATGCAACACATAATGAGGGTCAGACAGCAATGCACAACATAATTCCCTTTGCTCTCCCAGGAAACACAGAAATGCTAAGTCACTGTGTCACTACAGATTTTGTTGCTGGAAACATAACAAGTGTCAATTGTCGAGGTGAATTAAGAAAGCTGCATAAGCAGAAGCTGAAGGTAGAAGAGGATCTGCCAAAGAGGCAGCACCAGAGACAAAATACTTCCTAAAGCAGCTCCTCTAAGCTCTTCTCCTGTACACATATTGCTGTTTGTGAGGGGTTTACAAAGAAGGTAACTCTCCCTGAAGCAGTTGTTTCTTTCTCAGTGCTGATGGGAATATTAAGTTAATTAAAAATTGTTACAGGGGTAGTGATTCAAGAGGCATCCGACTACAGGAGAATATTACAGCTATCTGTCTGGCTGTCTTGTTGGTCCATTTATCTATCAGTTACAGTATTTTAACTCACAAAAAAAACATCAGAGCAAAGCAATGGAAAGTTACTCTGTGCTTAACTGCCCAAGAATTATACTCAGGAAGAAAAAAGCATAGATGTAATTTGTCAGCAGCTATAAAAATAGATCTTCTTGAGGCATTACCTGAACTTGGGAAAAAAAATGTTTAATTTGTTGCCTCGGGCCCTCCAGTATTTTCATTTTTCTAAATTAATTAGAGTACATTCGCTGTACAATAGGTAGCTACAAGTAGGGAAGTGTTTCTGTGCATTCATTCAGCTGTTAATTCACAGCCTGACAAACAAAGCTGACCAGGTGTAGAGAGGAATCCCTGTTCAGGTGGCAGAGTTTCTCCTTTGTTCTGCTTTTTCACTGGCAGCATTCAAAACCCGAATTTGCATGAGTGAAAGTCTTGCCTGGGAAAGCAAGCTCACACTTTGGGGTTCTGTTACAATGCCAAATAATTCAAGCAGCTTAAATGGATTTGCAAGGTGGATGCTCAAATGCAGATTAAAGCGTGAATCCACTTCCCAGAAAATCATCTAATTTATAGACGAGGAATCTTCAGACCTCAAGGTAGCCAAAGTGACTTGGCTTTTAAAGGAGATTACTGACAAAAAGCTCTGGCTACCAATCTGCCAGAGACTGACTGCGTGACTCTTAAAGCCCCAGAACAAAAGATCAAAGCCTGCCTCAGTGAAGCCCAATATTCAACCGCTGAGTAAATAACTCCCACTCGGCAAATAGCATTTTCCCAAATACCATATCATGATTCAGATCTCCTCACAGGTGCAAACACAGACTGGAAACGTGTGAGAAAATGTGTCCTGTGACTTTAGAGAACAGTCCGGGAACCTGCACGCACCCAGCACCTTTGAACACTGGGGTGCAGGTGCCATCATGCTCATGAAACCCATGGGCACAGCCTCACTGCAAGGTGATGTCAGTAACGGCAGTACTTTTCAGGCTGAAGCCTTCAAAAGTGAGCTTTTGGCTACCCAACCATCACCAAACCCCCAAGGAGTTTCCCCACCTCAAAGCAGTGGCTCAGCAGACTGGCCTCCTGACTAGGCCCCCAAAAACTGCTGCTCCACCTTCTCAATGGGGTTCTCCCTCACCCCTCTCAGTGATTTTGCTTACAGGTTTCTTTGGCAATCAGCTGAGTCCCACACAGCGGCATAGAAGGCTGTGTCCCCAAATGGAGGGGACAGGGGAGAATGGCTAAAGGGGGCAAGGGAGTGCTTACCCAAGAGACTTTTCCTGTGGGCATGGCTACCAGAGGGGACAACTTCACCTCCCGAGAGGCACTGAGTACCCAAAAGTCTCATTCTGGGACCAAGCTGTCTGCTCTGTGATCATTTTTTGCTGTGTATTGTGAGTACTGGAAGGCTTAAAATGTGAGTAAGGCTGTAAGCAGCCCAGCAAGGTGCAAGGGATGCTACAACATCTGGCCTCCATCTATACCAAGTGTCAAATATAATTATGTGGACGTGCAATAAATAGTCAGGAGTAATAAAAAGGGAAAGTAAATCTCTTGAAACCTGAACATGAAGCCACAGCACATTCACCTGGTAGAGGCCCAAGTGGCCCAGTAATGAAGAATCACCTCCAGAGGCTCTGAATCTGTCCCTTGGGACGTGTGCCATTAGCTTAGCGTGGAGCAGTAGCATTCAACACAGAAAATATTTTTCCCAGTGATCACCACTGAGAAGAACTGAAGAATCTTGACCAAAGAACATTAACTGGTGAGCTAAAACATAAACCCTGCAGTGTTGACACAGTCTTCTTGCAACTCCCGAAAAGCATATTTTACATTCCAGCTGATTCGAGGCACGTCCTGGGTAATGGATAAGAGCACTCAGCATGCCACAGAGAAGCCTGATTTTAAAACAGCAAGCTCCAGTACTCGCTGGAGAACTAGCAGATGCCTGCAGAAGAACAAATGCAACAGAGTCTTGTTCCTGCGTGGCTCTGCAATTTGACTTCTGTCCAGTAGTGCTCACAGCAGTGGCAGAGTGGGAGCAGAAAAGAAAATAAAAGAAAAAAAAAAAAAAAAAAAGGAAATAAATGGCAGCCAGCCCTGCAGAGTCAGGATTCGGTGTAATTCTCACATCTTACCACAAAAACACATGATGTGGCCAAGAGAAAAACCAATTTGGCCCACTGCTCCTACTAGCTTTTGGCATGGTCTGCATCCTTAGAAAGAAAACAAAGAGCAAGAACACTTCAAAGCAGCATGCCTTGTAGTCAGGGGTACAGCAATGGGTTAAATAATAGTATAAGATAGTGCAGCAGTAGCACATTTTATAATGATTTTTTTTTCCTGGTTTTCTGCTGTCATTCACAATGCTTTCCCTAGGGAAATCATTTCGTCACCTCTGAAATGGCAGGATGAAGGAAGACTGACCCCTGCCTAGGAAGCCAGATTTATTCCTCTTAGGTGACTGCATCCATAAAATAAAAGACATCATTTGCCAGCTTTCCTGCATGTCACACTTTTATTCTCTCTTATTACATATACATTTTTCTCTGTCGCTACCCTAGTAAGTTAACTTGTATTTTACTTTCCATTCTACTGGAGGTTTCTATATAAATCTAACTTTCTAATTTTTGAACTGCATCTTCTATTTTTCCCTGCCAAAATTTATCTTTCGGTGCCAAAATTTTATCTTTCTAATAAGTAACTTTGGCCATTACGGGGCAAAAAACACTTTGCAGTTACTCTTGTGCAAATCCAAAATAATCCATCAAGGAGCAAAACATGGCCCCTAGAGTGGTCATGTCTGAAAATGCTTTGGTGTGAAATAACTTTCTTAGATGCAATGCAGAACTTGCTACTTTGTCCAGAAGGTGAAAATCATTTCTTCTACCACTGCTCAGCAAAAAGTCTTTCCTAAAAGCCCTTTGCAGATACCCCTATATAGGGAGGAAGGTGTGTAGCAGCACATATCCTCTCTTCTAGCGTGGAGATACTCATTTCTCCTTGTTGGTTGTCAAGGGGTTCTACACCAGTCACCTTAAGAAGATCTATAATTTTATATCTGTGATACATCCAACCAGCAAAGGGACCCTGTGGAGAGGCAGTACGGAGTATCAAGAGCACTGTAAATTTGCATCTGATTCTTATCTTACCTGGGCAGACAGAGTCTTTTATTATAACCTCTGTTCCACCAAGGAGTCTTGCCTATAAATATTAGTCATGCAGCCCAGAAGAATCAATTTTTATGATGATGACAAACCAAAGCACAAAACTGAACATTTATATGCAGGCTGCCGTTGAGCCATTTGATGATTCACAAATTAGTCCTGACCCTCACAGATCCAGCTTTAAATATTTCACTTTAAATGTTTCTACTGTTTCGAGTACCCTTTAACATAGCTGGAATTTGATCTGCCTGCCACTAAGTAATTACTTAACATAGCCTCTGAGTGAGGGAAAATAGATGTTTTCAAGAACAGTTCCTTTTAGCTACTGTATGCAGGGGAGAAAGATTGGTTTTATTTAGTTTCATGTCGTAGGGCCAGATTTCTTCACATCTGTTCAGACTGAGTAGTTCTTTATTTTGCAAGTAGCTCTGTTAAAATCAAACAAAGGCTGTTTGTCTTCACTCTGGCTTAACCAAAAGTACACTGCATAATCTGAATTATTTTGGTTTCACATACCTTCTAAGGGTACGATCTGATTCTTCCCATTGTACTCAACCACTCACCTTAGACCTGTTTGCACTACACTGAAGTTCAAGATGCATCATCTGAAGTGTTATGCTGTTTACTGGAAACAAGAGCTGTCACCCTGAGTTAGTTTTAGGATGTTCTGAGTGGATCTTTGGCAGGTGTGAAGCCTCACTGAAAATAGTGGCAGCTTCTCCGAGTTTCACAGTTTGACAAGAAACAGACACTTATAGAGGATGCTTGTCTTTCTTTTGGGGAAATGTGATCTCTTTCTTTCTCCTTCCTCCACAAAGCTGGGTGATTTTCAAGGCACTTTTAGGAAGAAAAGATTGTGAAGGAATAGTCTGTTAGGATTTTTCCCTAAAAGCTTTGTTTTCAGGAATATACGGATTTAGGATATGCCTGAGGGTCTCTTCCTGCTCTATTCTTGTTATGTATGATAATTTTCAACCTTCAGTTCATGAGTTCACTCTCTAATCAGGGCCACGACACATCTCAAGCTGTTCACTTTGAATGAAAAGCTTTTCCAGGCTGAAAGCTCAATTTACCCCTGCTAGTGACATTAAGATAAGCAGTCCCTCAAGGGGTCCGGTCTTATCTGATACACTGTGTTCTTTGCAGGCTATGGCAGAAATTAAGTGGAGTTTCATGTACACACATTTGGTACATGTGTTCCCTGTTGAACTGGACCTTCCATTTGCACATCAAATGAAGCTTTCGGTAGCTCGGTTGAGGCCCATTCCCTTGCTGAACATCACCCCTATTACAAGAGCCTATGATAATGACATGCCAATATATCATAAAGACAAAAGATTACTGCACCGTAGGAGGTGGCTATCAATCCATTGCCTATCATCCTGTGTAATGAGTTCCCTATAACAAAGTGATACTTTTTATATCTTTTTTGACAAATGAGTTTTCCCCTAGGGGAAGCTTCATTAGATGTCCTTCACAGCCTCCTATCGCAATGCCGAGACCAATTATTTATGCTAGTAGCACCTAGGAAATTGAGATAAGGTGCTGTGCAAACCCAGAACATGCATGCATGCACACTACAGTCATGCTGCTGTGTACTTTACTGGTGTATGCCTCCTGCAATGTCCTTTCTCTGCAGCTGTTGAACCTGATCCAGTCCTTCTTTCACCTTCATGCTAGGGAGATGCATGCCACTAGTCTGAACAAGGCTTTGTGCAGCCTTTTGCTGGAAAATGTAGGTAATGTCATATGATGGCAAGATTCTTACTGACAGGAAGCAGTTAAGAACATTAATACAAGTATCTGAAAATGATCGTTTAAATTGAAGTCATTAAAACAAATTAAACATACATCTAGGTTCTGCCTTTAGACTAGAAATGGACTTCCTTTTGCTTAAAGGATAATTAGTTGTGAAGGATATCTACCACCAAAACACCAAGGGGAACTAAGGGCCTGGAGAACATTACACCTGGGAAGGTTTAAAGGACTGAACAGGGGATTGCCACTTAAAAAAATCCTCTCAGGAGATGTACTACTGAACCCCAGTGCTGCTCCAACTCAACCACTAAATGTATTATGAGAAAAATCTAGAAAATGTAAAGGAAAATAATATTTTCCCGGGGATGTTTGAATAATCTCCCTGCATTGAACTGAGGTCAATGTCTGTCTCGTGGCATGATGCAAAATGGTTCAAATTAGCTTTAAAAAGGGTGTTTGCATTCCTTAAAATAGCCTGCCCATTTTAGAATAATTTTATATAGAATCCTATCAGACAGCCTGGAAGAGTGCTAACTTCCCTGTGGAACATTATAGATGTCTCCATAAGGAGACAAGGTCAAATGCTGTGTGGAAACTGAGCTTGGCTCAACATTAATATAGTGAGTATTTGTGACAGCGGTGGGGGTCAACATCCTTTTTAAGAGAAGAACTGATTGCTCCAGGACTGCATAATTTGCATTGTTGGCCATGGGAAATCTCTCTAGGTGATTTGTCACCTGGCGCTTAGGATGTGCACTGTAGATCATGACAGCTCTCAGTGGAAGAATTTCTGAGAGTAATGGAAGGAACACAATAGGTTTCCTAGGTAATCAGGGGGAGACAGAAGGAGTAAAGGATTGAACCACGCTAAAGGCAACAGCAAAAATGAAATTCTTATTCAAGCTGGGCAAGAACTTCGCTAGATCAGTGTCACATTATTATATATGCTAGATCAAGCTTTATGACAAGTGTGATGGAGAGCAGTAACAATCATATCTCAGAGAATTTCAGTGTTTCTCTTCTGGTTTTACTTACAGACAGATACTGTGATTCATTTCTCAAAGTATCAGAATGCAATATTTTCTTGCTAGGGAGGATCATGTATCCACAGCACTAACCTGAAGCTGGGAAAGAACATACAGACACTACTTCTTCTATAAAATATTCCTATATAGTTAACACACTGCATCTCCAGAGTACAACAGATACCAGGTCTTCCCCAAAATCAAATCATCACACAGTCTTTCCCATAGCCTGTCAAACCTCCTTGCAAGGGATCTCAGCATCATGCCATCCAGTTATGGAAAAGGAAGCTGAGGTACAGATCTGTGAAAAGATCTGATCAGGAGCATCCAGAAACTGATCAGAGAAGCAAGCAATTGTGATTTCCACACAATCTGTTCTCCAATGCTTGGACTTGTATCCCAATCACCTGGCAATAAAGAGGAAGGCAAGGCAAGGCAAGTCCACAGTAGGTTTTTGAAAGTCTCACTTGAACCTTTTTTCCTGCCCCTCTCTGAGGTGAAGGTCTTGTTAGCTAAAGGGGTTAGCCTATGGTGATGGAAATCAGTTGTTCTTCCTCAGTTCAAGAACAACAGGCTGCCTATAACAAACTTTGCATTTCCCTCATCCCAGTTCTAGGGGGCTGTGTAATTAATTTCACTTTCAGTCAGTTGCTTTAACATAAGCATCTGGTGCCATCTGAGTTTCCCTAGGGTATCTAAGATGTCTGCACAAGCCTGGCACATATGACACAAGATCTATGAGAAACCCACGCAATTCTTGTGAGGCAGCTGGAGGTCAGTTAGGATTTCTTTGGGCATCTCAAATGATGCTAAACACCTGTGTTACAGCAACTGAATGGAACTTTTTAGGTTGGTGACAGACAGAGTTAACCACAGATACCGATTCAGCACATTTTAGACCTGAATTTCCCATTGCAGGTGGCCTATTTCTCATCGCTGACATCAGAGGACACCTACGGCAGCCACATGCAGAAGTCTGTTTCCATACGTGCCTGAAGCGGGGAGGGATGAAGCTGAGCCGTAGTCCCCAGTTCTCTGTTGCTTGATCCCCTGAGCACTTCTCAGTTTCCCTGCCAATTGCGTGGAAAATGCTGCCACCGGGATTTGGAAGCACTTTATATCTGCTTCGTAGAAGTATAAATAATTATGCAAGGCGGGGGGGGGAATCAGGCCTGTTTTCTCCCCGCCTGGCGGAGATATGAGAAAGACACCATGAAGAGTAAAATAGTTGAGTTGGATTAAATTTACCATGTCTGCAAAATTTTCTATTAAAAGGTTACCTTTGATATAATGCTTCAGCCTGCAGACTTTTGCTTCCCGACCATTAAATTCCGTTGTAATAAACTTTAACAATATGCATCATTATAGGAAACTTAAATAGGCTTAGCTCTTGAGTGAGGCTCCCAGAGACAGTAGAACCGAGGGACAAAAAAAAAAAAGCAAGGTGTCTGGCTGCTTGAGTATTTAAGAAAATGTGCTTCGATTTTAACTAATGCCCATAAGGAGGGATTGGGAATTCTACTTTTTCAAGGTTGGAATGGAATGGGATCTGCCTGGAGAATTGCTGATCTCAGACCCTGCCTCTGCCCCTGCTGTATGGCCTTGGGCAAATCGCAGAAGCCCAGACAACCACTGAGCCCCTTGGTTCCCGCTGGGATTCAGCCCTTGGGACAAGCAGGTTGTGAATACTCACCCCCCTTAAAGAAGAGTCACGACAACTGCTCTTTAAATTCTTCCTAGCATTGTTCTCATATCTGTGGGGAAAGGCTTAGAAAATATAAAATGGCTCAGTATTATAACAGAACAATTGGTGGAGGTTTAAAGGCAAAATTCAGGGTCGCTCCTCTGCTTATAATGGGCATTGCAATGCAGCATGGGCAGCTGCAGAGAGCCTAAAAGAGAATGAGCCTCCTTGTTATTCCAGTGGGTTATGGAGACATTTGGCCTCAAGTATATTCCCTTTCATATTCTGCTGGTAATTCATTTGTTTAAAGTGTAACATAATTGTCCGCAGGGATCACGCTACACTCCTTTTTAAATCCTTAAGTACGGCGGCTATTTAACAGATCCTCTGTCACGCATGGGTGAAAAGAGAAAGCCTTTCCTGCAGAAGAGTTACAGTACTTTACACATCTGTTTATGGAGAAGAGGGGGTTTATATCTTATTTTGTTCTTTGTGTGCTCTTGGAACATCAGCGTTAGGATAGCCAGGGAGCATACATACATCAGCTAATGCTGCAGTTCACAGCCTGGTGTAAACACAGAGAACGATAGCTGATCCTCACCGTGTGTGAAGTGGAGTTAGACAGGGGCTGAAATTTGCCCACACTCCTGAAATAACAGATTCTTCATCCTGGCTATACAAGGAAAGGAGCAGACACAGCACCACCTCCGCAGTCTTCTGAGAGGCAGAAGCAGGGGAGTGCTAAGACAGAAATAAAAACACAAATACACTCCTTCTCCAATGATTATTCTGCTTTCCCCCCAGCTAAAAGAAGGTACCCATGCCCTACAATAGTCAAGTATTAGATTCCTTGGGATTTTCTCTGTTCCTGTGGCTCAGTGGGAGATTTCAGCTACTCAGGAGTCTGTAGGTTGGCTTGGCCACCCGGGTCCCTGCATACCTCTGGGAGAACTGCTTCTTTCTCTTGATGAAGTGAGCACAGACACGTCCCCAGAGTGGCAAGAGGCGAACAGCATAGCCTGAAACATTGGCTTGCGATTTGCATCGCAGTGTCATTTGCAATCAACATGAGACTCCGGTGCCCTCCATTTAAGATGCTGGCTTTCTTCCCACTAGACTCAATAATACACTTAATTCGTACAACACCCTAACACGTTATTTTATTTCTGGCATTGCTTATTCTAAAGGTCAAAGGCCTCCCTGGCTTTCTCAATCGGCAATGCTATTTCATTTAATTATTTTCAACTGCAGAAGGCACACCTCTCATCTTTCCCGAGGCATGTTTGTAGACACAAAGGAACTGCAGTCCACAGGGCAACCTCTGTTAATGAGTGCAAACAGGGATTCCCCAAACTGGTTCTTTTTCAGAAGAAGGAAAAAAGAATAGCAAATGAACAGACCTGCTGGTCCAGAAACTCAAACTGACTCACAGGCAGGAGTGAGTATCTGAGCAAAGTGGCTCACAAGCACCCACCCAAGAAGCACAAGTATATAAATGTTCAGTATAGGTGATATTTATTGGGTTTGGCTCTGATTAAGGGAAACAAAAGCAAGAATAAATGTTCATTAGAGACGTCACTCTGGCTTTGCAACTTCACTTTAAATTCAAAACACTGCCTGTCAACGGAGAGGGAAGAAGACACGCTGAAAGGTGGAGTATGCTTTGTCCTTAGACACAAGTGAAATGCTGCCCCTGAAGCCAGCAGAGGCTAGGGTTTGACCTTATAAATCTTGGTAGGTCCTAAACTGACATACAATTTACTGCAAACAGAAAATTCAATTTTCTCTTTAGATTTGAAAAAGAAATAAAGATTGGTGGCCATTGTAGATCCTCTTGATCCTAATGGTAAGATCCAGGAGACTTCAGTCTGTGGTCATCATTGCCTATATTAATTGAAGATATCAATTTTCTCTTCTGACGTTGATTCACCTGGGAACTGTGATAAACATTCAAAGAGTAGGTTCACTGTAATAAAAGGTAATCTAATGAAAACCCGAATTTACTCAGGCAAACTCTTACTTAATGTACTAAGTGTCCCTTCTTGCAGAGTTCAACCCATTGTAGCTAACAGAACATTACCAAGAGCAATGCTCTGAAGACCAAGGCTAGGGATGAAATGCCCCTCTGTGTAGGGCCAGTGGTATTGACAGGTAAAGATCTCCCCACATCACTTTGTGCCACCATGTTCTCATTACTTGGCAACTTTCTCCAGGACTTCTGCTTCAAAATGGAGCATTTTGGAGCTCCATCCTTTGGAGCTGCTGTCCTGGTCGAGGAAAGGGGAAGTTCTTGTTTTAAATACGTGGAAACCAGGGCAGTTCCTCGTCCTCAAGCAGGTTTGCAAACCAGTTCAGTGTTTACTTTTGGCAAGGGAGGAAGGGAAGGGTGTTTGCAAGCCTCTGTTCTAGCGCGTTTGCCTTCCTCACTGTTGGGAGGCACAAACTTTGTTCTGACCGTGGGCTGGGCAGCACGGCACAGGCCTGAAGAAGCCTTTCTTCTTGGCCGAATGTGTTGTTTGGAAGCTGGCGGCGGCTGCTGCTGCTGCTATAATTGCTGAGTTTATTGCTGCCCGAAGCAAATGAATGAGTAGGAGGAAAAGTAGGAGGAACAGAAAGTGCCATTAATCTACTCTTTGCTGAGTTTGTGGGAAAAAAAAAAAAAAAAAAAAAAAAAAAGAAAGAAAGGAAAAAAAAAAAGACAAGCATGATTCCTGCAGGCACTTAGTGTGGTGATGAGCACAACGAAAGCAGTTGGATATTACATATTAGCATATTTGGATTGAAGAGGACAATGGAGATCTCGTGCCTTGGCAGGCCAGAAAGCCTCTCACCAGGCTGTCCTCTACTGGAGGTCTCACTCAGGACCCTGTTGACTTTGTGTCTCCTTGCAGCTGCTGTGGCAGCACCCGATCCCATGCTTTCTCCATCATCAGCTCAGGATGTGACCCTTCCTTCTTGCAGAGTTAAAGCTCCCTTCTGCAAAGCATGGAGGGCCAGGTCTCAAATGAAAATATTACGTAAAAACAAAAAGTATGTAGGTATCATCTTGTCTGTAATCATCTTTGCTCCTAGTTTGCTCAGAAAGTATGAGTTGTATTATAACCTCAGATATTTTTCTTAGAAAAGAGAATCTATCAGCATTCTGTATAGAAGGAAAATGTAGAAATCTATCCTTTACTGTAAAGGCCACTGAAAATGATTTTTCAAATGAAGCAAAGTTCATAAAAATAGGAACTCATTTAGAAATCGAAATAATTTATGGGAGCTTTTTAATAAGCTATCAATAGCTTTCCTGCTGCACTAGTTCTGGTATCATAGAGACCACGTAAGGGTATCAGAAAGGCAAAGTATGCAGGAAGAAACTATTTGTTTGTTGATGTTGTTGTTAAACCAACTGATGTAGCTAGGGAAATGGGCAAGCTTCTGAGTACCCAGTTCTTCTTCAAGCCATTTCCAGAAAGAAGCAAAGTGTTTAGCCCAGCAGTGGAAACACCGCATGATAAAATATTGATTTATTCGAGTGTAACCCTGAGCTGATTAATGTGGAAGGAGGTCTACAAGTCCACTGCAAACTCATCAAGGGAAGCAAATAACAAAAGACACGGCAGGAGGGTAGGGGGAGTGTCAGGGGTAATTTTTTGGCTTCTAGGGAAGTAAATGGTAGGTAGAGCTCCCCAATCCAGCAGGTTTCAGACTCCTATCTCAGGGTAACTTGTAATTACATGATTTATTAAGAAGTTTTTTCTTGTTTAAATTGACAGAATGAGATAAGCCACGTCACTGAAACTCCACAGCCACCTCAGATCCAGGAGCATATCAGGAGTTGTGGCAAAAGAGCCCAGGCAGAGAGGAAGGAGAGTTATTTTAGGTTGTTGATGATTGAATCTGCTGCTGGGGCCACCATTTAAAATTGGAAGTGTATTTAAAGTGGAATTGACTCAACCAAAACATTCAGCAAATCCCCAGAGATTCGGATGCAGAACAACAGTGGCAAGCTTCCAGCCTGCAATAGCAAGCGTTCAAAATCCTCTGCAAATAAATGACTTCAAGGCTCAGAAAGGATGAAAGGACAGCCAAGCCAGACAGATCCCAGGGTATATTCCTGCAGGCCCCAGGCATGCACTGCTTTGGCTGATTTCCAGTCGTGTCCGAGGAACATCAGGACCATCGTTAAGTGACTGCTGCCTTCGTGCAGGTGACAGCCACGACTGCCTTTCACCACAGCACCGTGGTTTACGTGAGGACATATGAATGGTCATTTTGGTTCAAGTGAAGGGTCCATCAGTTTCTGTCTCCAGCAGCATCAATAAGTACACACCCAGTTAAAAATAAGAAATGGGTAAACATTTACAGTATTTCCCCTGCAGACTATCTCAGCTTCTGAGTATTTCCAGCTGAGGAGATTTTCTAAGCCTGATGTGCTTTGCTTGGTTAATAATCCTTTGTAAAATCTCTCTTCCAAGCACTTGTCCAGTTTTTCCTTTATTTTCTTCATTCACAACACCCTTTGGCAGGGAGTCCCATGGACCCATTGCCTGTTACACTGAGAACTGCCATCTTCTGAACCTGACTCCCAAATAACTCCATCTGATGAATATTCATCCTCACTCAGGATGAGACTGTGAATGTTTAGCCTTTATATACCCTCTCCATATTCAGGATTTGTAGTTCTCTAGTGTATCCCACCTACACTGACTATTTCACGATGATGAGTCCTTGTCTAACAGCCAGTTCCTCTCCTATTCCCTGACCCCACAGCAAGGCAGAGCCAGTTATTTTGCCCCCAGCATCTGCCAGATAGGCACATACTGTACAGGAGAGCATAAAGATGGAAAGAGACCTCAATCCTGGGCTACTGTGGTGTAGACATGATCGAACTCAGACCCATGCTGAGAGAGGCCCTGCTAGATGGCACACACGCCAGCCACAACCCAGCTCTTGGTGGTCCCTGGTCAGAGAACAACTCTGTGCATCTCCTGCCTCAGGACAGAGAAAGGGAAGGCTGCACCCCTGCAGTATGACCCACGGAGGCCCTTCTCCATCATGTGGCTGAAAACCTTTCAGCAACTAAGCAGAAGGCAGCAGCAATCTAGTAGGAGCACTCTGAGGGCTCCAGAAGCTGTTGAGATGCAGAACAGTGGGGTGGTCCCTCGTCCCAAAAGCTTCATAGTCTAAACAGGCAAACGATGTTGTAGCTTACAACCGAGCGAACAGTGTTGGCTCGATTTCACCTTACACAATTTATGTGTGTATGGCAGGAGTTATAGAGATGTCTCCTATATTTCACATTACAGACCTATTCTAAATACCTCTGCCTTAGCATAACAATCTGTTTCTCTCATTCTATGCTTTCTTTTCATATTTCTTAAGAAAATTAAATAGAAAACTATTCTCATAGAACAAATAGGCTTTTCATATCAAAAAAATAAGGTATTTTCTATAATACAAGTTTCCAGAATCATTCTGTCTGTCATTTGTGAAATGACTGTACTTTCATTAGACAAGACAAATTATCTACAGCCCCAGGAAAAATTAATTTCACGGGGATGTGAAAGATTGAAGACCTATTGGTAGAGTACAATATATGCTTGGCAGATGTCCCCTGCCTAGGGCATGAAATGGCCCAACTATTATCTTGTCTGTGGTTCAAAAGTAATCGTACACATTGCACAGAGAGCAACACACGCTCACAGAGCAAGCACCTAGAGATGATGGATATCACTACTGATACAATTCGCATCTAAAAACTCTAAGGACTGGAAAAAGTATTGTAAATTTTAAAAGGTAGTATGAATTCATTAACTGCAAAGAACACACACAGTTGCATTCAAGGAGTAGGGCTGTGACAGTAATTGCTGAATTGAATATTTTTAAAAAGCCCTTTTGTTCTTACTGGCATCAAAGCTATTGTTGAACAGTGCTGTACTGTCAGCAACGTGAATATTAGGGGTTTAGATCCATGCATGTGAAAGATCAAAAGCAGTGATGAAGGATTCTGTAATTATTAGTAATTGCTTCCCAAGTGACCATTTTTTTTTTAATAAAGACTCTTTCTAACAAAGTGTTCACTGAAAACTATGGGTTGAACTCATATTTTCATAGCAAGAGCATGAGCCCATGGAAATTATTTCACACATTATCATCGTAGCTGGAGACTACCCCTAATAAGAAATACAAATGGTACATAAAATCTGGATATCATTATTATGATTATTACTTGTAATTTTAATGCAGATTACAATGCTACTTTTTTCAGTGAGAAGAATTTAAGGACTCAAAAAAAGAGAAGTCAGTTAAACTAGCTTTCGGGTTCAGCAAAGTCTTTGTTTCTCTGTATTCAGAATGGTTTCATTCAAGCAAAATATAAATGGTGCATCAGCTGTGAACAACCCTTGTCTTGTAAAAGGTCCTTTCTAGGTTCAAGTCTCCAGCCACTCACAGGGATGTAAAACCTTACATGGACATATAACTAAGAGTACAGACACCAAGACAATTACGACAAAGCCAAAAATAAGTGCAAAAGCCAAGTCATGCCCTCCTGTCGCATAACAGCACCCATCCCATTGCCAAATGAGATCAGACGTGACTTTGGAGCCTCATTTTACATTTGATCCTTAGGTTTGCCTTGGAGCTGCTCTTTCTTATTACAGGACTGAACTGGCTCTGAATAAAATAGAAATCAAAACCATGGAATTATTAAAAATAACTCATGAGTAGAAATAATAGTTGACTATATGTCTTATAGGAATACATTCAAAATATCTATGAAATTGTAGTGTTCTAATTTTAAGCTGCAGCATGAGGCAGTTTTCCCCTACCCTTTGCTGAGGACAAAGATCACTTGTGAGGACATCACCTCCACAACTTCTGTATCTCAGTCTAGACAAGGAGAAGAGGGAGCAGCTCTACCACGAGCTTGTAAAGTCCTGTACATTTCCTAGTGGGTCATTTTTTGAGTGTACACCTGCAGCTGTACAGCTTTGGGACTTCTTCCTTCCTAGACATCAAAGCCCAAAGGTCAAAAATCATAGAGTACATGAGACGTTGGCAGGGGAAGGAAAGAATTTGGGCTTTCTGGGGGAGATGTCCCAGCTTTGCAGGAGCGGCCCCTACCTTCCCCCAGTTCTGATTCTAGAAACAACATGTATTTAATTTTAAGTGCTGGAATTATCCTGTTAAAGTTACTGCTATGGGTTAATTATACTCTCATGCTCCTCAGGGCAAAAACCTTACTTCGTCTGTCTGCAAAGTGCTTGTTTGGATGCTATACAAATTAATAAAGAATAATAACAATGGTGCCAGCATGAGAAGCCAGCCCTCATGAATGGATCCTGTTCTACTGAAACCAATGGGACTTCTGTTCACAGCTCAGAGCCTTCCATTGTGAGCAAAAAGCAATATTCAGTATGTGGTCTGTTTGTGACCTCTGAAGAAAAACACATAGAAAACCCCTTCAAAATATTCATTAATGTGGGCCAGCTTTTTGTTTCAGTTAAGTAGCTTTGTTCAATATGCTAAAGCACCCTACTGAACTCATCACGTGGCACTGCTATTTCTTGTATTAAACCCTGTTATCCTTCACAATACGGCCTCCTTTACCATGCCAAATGGCTTAATTCCCTTGCATTTTCCTTTCTGTCATGGTTCAGTCTCCCATCTCGCTCATGAGACACATTGATACTATAACATATATATATCTGCTCCAGGGTAAATACTAATTTATCTCACTGGGGAGGTATGAGTTCTGCCCTGACATACACAAGGCTGTAACAGGAGACTTTAAACAGCCAGCCCAATAGCTTCATTATTCTCCAATGACTCCCTCAATATCATCTCTCAAAATAAAACCAATTTTTCTTCGCTTTCATCAGTGCAGATCAGGATGAACACCACCGAACCCAGTGCTTCCCCTCTGGTACGGAACAGGCAGGGCTGGTGTCTCCAATTTGCGAAGCAACTGGGGAAACAAATCATGTCACTGTTTTATTTATGTTTCATCTAATTATTCATGGCACAGCTCACATTCATCCTCCTTAGTGACTGCCTCTATTCTACACCTCGCCACCACAGCTCACCCATTTTTCAATATGGATTTTGATATCTGCTCAATGTGCTGTTACTTGTGCCCTGCTTTCCCTGCAAGTTGCATATTCGTGTGCCAGGGTGTGATGGCAAGGGGGGAAATTCTGTAAATCTCACAGGGGAAGCTCTGAGAAAGCCCACTGGGGTGACATATGAGATGACAAGAAACAAGGAGGCCCATTCTCCTTTTGATGCAAGGGAGATTTACAGACACAGTTCCCATTACCATTAATGGTAGTTATGCATATAATTTGTCCCCATACTCTGAGAGGAAAATAAACTTGAGAGAGGAGAAATAGAGGGTACTCAAGGGGAAAATATTTAATATGGAAAGCCTGTGGCTGCCAGTTGGTAATGAATGTGGCAGGCATAATAATGGTAATAATAGGAAAAGACACCTACATATCTGAGTTAGGGTTATTGTAATATGTCATACCTATAGAAAATGAAACCATCAAGGAAGCTACTAAATAGAATTTTGAAGAGACAGCAAGAAAATATACTCAAGACTAAAGAGAAAATAAAAAGGAGAGCAAAAGCAGGACTGTGAATAAGCAATTAAGGTACTCAGAGAAATCAGGAGCGTTTTCACCTATGGAAACAGAAGCCACCTGCAAGAGCACTGGGAGGACTGGGGAAGGGACAGTAGTATAAGGGATGCCTGCAGCATGAGGCAGAAGGCACAGAAGCATTTCCAGCCATAAGAAGACAAAAGCAAGCACGTTCAGAGGAGACTGGAATAAATCAGTTTACAGGATAGTAATTAAATCAGACTGTTCAATACAGGAGTGTTTAGGCAATGAGATTACGGACCTGAAATAATCACAGCAGCTACAGTTTACAAATCTGTATTAAAGGGGGACTCTCAAGTGGTGGATCCTAGTGGTTCAGATACTTTGCTAACACAGAGAGAGTGTTGGGATAACACTGACACTTCAGACAGACAGACATCATACGTGAAATCCCATGTCATGGTGTACTGTCTCCCTGGTGCCAAAATCACTGCCATTTATTCCTCGTTGTTCCTTTTAAAATACAGATAAGATGCAACTGCAGCTGTGGTAGGAGTTATTACAACACTGATATCATTCACTTACATAAATAATGCATTTAAGATTGTCTAGAACACTTGAGAGGTAACTGTCAGTGGGGAATCATTCACTGAGTCACCCAGGGTGGCTTCCAGGCAAGTCCAGAAGTTCATGCAGGAGCACCACATAGCAGGAACACCAAACCTCTGCCCTATGGGACAACAATTTTGGAGTGGAATCAGTGACCCAACCTACAAACTGCTCTCTCCTCTAACTGTAGAGAGAGCCCAGGAGAGCAGCTTAAGGAAGGAATCTTGCCTGCAGGTGGATAAATCCCACCCTGAGGGACTCGGTTAGGATCGTAAATGAAATTTCTGGCCTGAATTGTGGCTTCAGGCATCTCTACAGCTGCCTTCTTCTGTCTCTGAACAGGTACAAGCCTCTTTGACATGAGTGGGGCTATGTGAATTTTAACTAGGAACTTGGCCCACTGTATGCAAGACAGACAGAGCATAAATCAGGAGTAATTATTCTAGGACAAAATGGAGTTCCCATTTAAAATACTGATGAATCTTGGTTACATAGAAAAACTATAACTGAGTTTAAAGCCTCTAGCTGAGGAAAAGCAAAGTAAATCCATGTTTGGGGAACTGTAAATTACAAGGAAAGACTGATCAGATGTTGCTTCTATAAATAAAAACAGCTCATTAATTCTTACTGCTAATCCACACATATTTAAAGAACTCCCCAGCCCCTCTTACCCCTATGGGGACTCATCCCGCTTCTCAGCTGAACTTTAATTTATGCTAGTAGCAAGATCTCATATTTCTAGTACTTCATTACTTAAAAAAAAAAAAAAAAAAATTTACAGTATGTTTACTGCCAGGCTAGAAGATATTACCATAAATAATTGAAAACCAACTACAGTTGTTGAAGACATTAACAGACTGCATTGGTGTGTGTCACACTTGAGCCTTACTTTTCAAACACATCTTTTCACTCATGGGACAATTTCATCCCTATGGAGTGGGTCATGAGAAAGGTCTACCTAATCCAGAAAAGGAGTTTACATACTTCATGGCCTTCTGAGTAGTCTGCTGTGCAGATACAAATTTCACATTTAATTGCTAAGCTTAATAAGAGTACAGAGGATGCTGTCATTATCCATGTGAGCAAATGCACAGGGTCTCCCATCACGTAGATACACAGACATGGGATCACCCAGAGCAGATCTCGAAGCCCAAGTACAAAAATTAGTAATGTTGCCCCTGATGCTGAGTAAGGAAATACTTATATTGCCAGTGTTAGCATTCTTCAGAAAGACTTCTCTGATTTGAAGTGTGAAATGCAGATGGAAAATCAATCAGGGAAAGAGGCCTTCCACATGGACAGCAGGCTACCACTTCCTTCCAAAGCTCTCCTATGGGATGTGCTCAGTGCAGCAAAGCGTAACAGATGATAAAGGATTATGCCATGGTATCCATGAACTGATTCCAAAAAAGATTGTGAGGTGTTTTCATGCCCTACAAAGCCAGCTTGAAGGAGGAGAACCACATCAATATGTGGCATGGGTGTCATTATCTGCACTCATACATCATCTCCTAGTCTTACAAGAGACTGACTGCTACCACACATGGCTGTTCAGTGAGGGCAGGATTCATCTTACCAAACTCTAGCCACCTTATATGAGCATCTTATATGAATCAGAGCTAATTGAATATGAACTAACTGTAAAGATCTCTCCATACTGGCCAAAGGCACCTTCAGCAGAAAAAATATTCTCTATTAATACAGGTGGGATCTAATACAGGTGGGGCCAGGCTCCTGCTGGAGGTACTGATCTCCCTTCACTGAAGGTAGAAAACCATGAGAACTGGTGAAACCATACACCTTAAGCACTGAGGGCTGCCAAAATGAAAAACAGGAGCAAGAAATTTTGTGCACGTTTGTGACGAGGACTAACAGAGGCAGATGACTACAAACTCTGGCTTATAAGAGTAGGCAAAACAACTCAAGATTTTTTCTTAATATTGTAATAGAAGTAAAGCCTGACTAGAGATATGATTGCTGTTTATATAAATACATTGGAGCTATTTAAGGTAAGGGTCAACACTGGCCCAAGAGCAAATAAGTACGTACTAACAATACATTGTTCCGCCTGGAGACAAAAAGACTTGTAAACATCAAAGGGCTGAGGGTCTGGAACAGCCTTTCAGAGCAGAGATATCTACTATTTCTGGAAAGTCACTGCTTGTAGAGAAGCTACTCTGCTATCTTTATGGCATGCTCAAAGACATTATCACAAAGCATTTAAAACTGATTGTGTAACCCTGCTTGAAGCACGGGATGCAGAAATATCAGATAACTATTCCGAACCAAGAAATGACCTACTCCAATGTGAGAGACTGCGCGCGTGTCAAAAACAACTCCATGTTTAATCCGAAGTGTTAGGATAATTTAGCACGGTGGTTTAAAACCGGCCTCTTTTTGTTTGGCTGCCAACTTCCAACCCCAGCTTCCCTGCGTGTCAGGATCCAGCTCTGCATTGTTATCACTGCCACCGGGATCACGAGTTTCCCCTCGTGCCCAGCCAGTTCCATAGAAAAACCAAGAGATCGTGGGCACCAGCTGCACGATGGGCAGCCATGCAGTAGGAGCTAACTCCAGCAGCCCACTGAAAATTAGAGATGTGAGGAGAAGGCTAAAATAGAGCACAATGAACTTGGGCTATAATTTTGGTATTGTGGTTTTGGTATTTATGTTCATCTTAAAATGACATAGTGTGCCAGCTCCATCAGACCTCAGACTGGACCTGTAGCAAGCAAATACACTGCAGAGCAATGGGAGAGATAAAAATAAATTACATTATTTTGCACTTTAAGTGAGAGATTTGAAATCCACTGGGTCTCTGAAAGGGGCTCTCCCATTCACAGACACTGAGAAAGCAGTGGTCTGAACTGGTGGTACTTAGAATAAAAGGCACGGAGTCAATTCAGTTCAGCCTGCGATACCATCACAATTCTTTGGAGCTTGGTAAGATTTCTGGAGCCTTTGACAGCTTCTCCTCCGTTATTTGGAAACAGAAAGCTTCGAGTAGATCAAAGTCCCTGGGAACACAGACACTTCTGCAGCTCTCCTTTTTGTAAACAAAAAATATTGAATAATGCAATCCTCAGTAAACTTGTTCTATGTGAGTTTACAACCACAAATAGAAGAAAGTTGCATTTAGAGGATCGTGACTTAAGTTTAAAATGCTACACAAATGCAAGGGAGATTAAGTAGTGAAGCTACTAACACAACATGATGGATCAGTTTGGCGTGCTATGTAAGGAGGATGCTAACAGCATCATAAAGCACCCAAGCATAATAACAAAAACACTTCAGCTGACAGGGCTCTGAAAAATACCTTCTTTATGAGTGCTCACTTTGCAGAGAAAAAGCCTCAAATTTTCACAACCTGGTTGCAGGCATTAAGCAACAATCAGCTCCCAGATAAAAGTGCAGTGATGTATTACGACATTAGGTTTCACAGAGAAAGCCAGCCTGTGTCATGATTACATGCAAAATTAAACCCTAAAAAACTGTATTAGAAATATCCATGACTTTGAATTTCAAATCTACTTTCTTCCCCCTAGAAAGTATTGTTTAAATGTTAGCTACAGGAATCCCACTGACAAGCAGTCAGTACAGGCTTGAAACCATCCTGGAAACAAACAATAAAACTGCTTCACTTAGGCTTATTAAATATACAGTGCATAAACTCTGGCTTTGGAAAGCTCATTGGTGGGAGGTTTCTTTCTTTCTTTTTTTTTTTTTTATTTTTTTTCTTTGGGGATTACTGAAATCTCTGCATTATCCACTGAATAATGACAATGTTCTGCAGCTTCGAGCTGTGACTAAGGATTTGGTCATCGATGCTAAAAGGTAGGGAACCTGGAGGCTGCCACTACAAACATTATAATAGTAGCATTATAATAGAAGTTAATTCTTTTCTAAGCAATTAAGCATGCAACTGTTTATCCCATACATTTCTCACTTGCAGTGTGTACTCAGAAAAATCTGATTGTGGGAGAGAATGTGCCGCTTTTGTGATGATGCTGTTATGTTCACTGAAAAAGCCCTCTCAGGATCAGCAAAGCTCTGTTAAAACTTCTTGCTCTGCAACTCCCAACATTGCTTCTCAGACTGTTCTGGCTGCCTCACTTACATGAAAACATTTACTTACCACATTCATCATGAAATGCTACAAGTGCATGGCCATTTTTCAGGGTGATGCACACAGTTCCTGGTTTCCTCCTTGTGGCTAGTCACTCCCACTCCCACAGCAAACTTTCAGCTGGGCCAGCACAAACATTTGTGGAGCTGTGCCGAGAATCGGATAGGGAAATTGATCCAGCTAAAAATAACTTTTTTTTTTTCCTAAGTCAGTTTTCAGGCAGAGCAGTTCCTGATGCAGCTCACTTGCAGTGGGCTGATGGAAAGCTGGTGTGCTGCAGGATCAGGAGGTGGGGCTGGGAGAGCAGGACGCCTTCCTGCCACCCCAGTGCCTGGTTATGCTTGCTTAAACTGATTGGGATATCAGGTATGAGTTTTCAGAAGAGGATCACTGTTGTGAGGACACTAGCATGGTTCTCCAGCCTGCTTGCCAGGGGTTCTTCTGTACTGTGACCTGGCCAAACACAATTATTAACCACGTTTGCAGAACGTAAACACCGAAACTGGCAGAAGCCCTCAGGCCTGATGCAACATTGAGTCTTACCAAGGGAGTAGGAGGGCTCAGCATGGAGAGATGAGACCATCCTGTAGCCTTCCTGGAGCATGGGCCTGGACAACATGCCACCATGGTCTGGCGTGAACACAACAGGCAACCCCACACAGCCACTCCGTGACAGACTTGCTAAATTCTTATGCTTGCTATTTATTGTACTAGTCCTTCAAGAAATAAATGGCTTAAACAAAAAATGCTGGATGTAAGGAGAACTGCTAGATATCCATAATAGTTTTCTAAAACTTCACTAACAAACTCAGGCCAGGCCTGAGGTCCTTATCTCTTAAAGAAGATAAGAAGTAATGAAACATGCTATAACCTGGAGCACACGTACAAAAAACAAACAAACAAACAAGTGACATTGCTGATCAATGTAAAGACAGGGACAGAAATTATATGAAAGAGAAGTTTCCCTTAAACACCTTAGAAAAGACTGAAGAGAAACAGTAGAAATAGAGAAGCCAGAGGATGAAAGAGAGAGGAAAGAAGGTGAGAAACTAGTGAGACATCAGTAAGCAGCATTGTAGGTATTGGAAAATGTTCAAGCAATGGTGGGAGGACAGTTTGGTGAGTAGATGTGGTGTCAACACTTCCAGACTAAATGTGTCCAACAAGGAACTGGGCTCAACTTCCAAGTCATGTTTCATCCTCTCCCAGTGGCAACAACACAGAAACAGAAATCTGTAGAGACAGGTGAGAATTAAAGGAAGGACTTCAGAGTCAGCCTTGGCTGGTAAAGAAAGAGAAAGATCTGAGCCCTTTGGATAATGCCAGGTTTGCAGTGTGCCAGGGATACTGTAGGCACTTCTCTAACAGAGCACACTCTCCACCAGTCCTGGGGCTCCTTGCCACCAGTTGCTAAGTAATGTTCAAAGATAGCCAAAAATCTATCAATATGTTCTGTATTTTTTGTCTTTAGTAGGAGGATGTTAAAGTGCTGTGAGTTGGTCCACTGGCTCAAGAAGAGGAGAGACAGAAGTCTGGATGAAAAAGTTGTCTGTAGCGTGGAAACTTGAAGCAAACAGCAGCAGTACTCCAAACCAAAGGAGCAAGAAAAAAAAAATCTAAGTGTAGATGTACATCAATGCTGCAATAAGACAGGGATCATCCACAGACCAGTGTTTGGCATCACAGAGAACAGAGTATCAAAATGTCATCCTGGGAACCCCTTCACTGCTTGTACTCTTCCTCAGTTTCACCAGGTTGTTTGGGCTATTCCTCCTGGAACTATTACTCCTCAAGATCAAAATTAAGCTTTTAACTTTGGGAGATGAGTAAGTAAGCCTCTGAGCAAGCCTGGAATATAAAATTAACCAGCGTGAAACCAAGTTCTTTTCTCCTTTCCCAAACCAGGCTGTGAAGCGATTGACATTGAACACCCGTTTGTCTCCTCCAGGCAGAACCGAGGAGCTGGCTGGCCAACGTGGCTGCTCCGCAAGGAGTCATCTGGGTACCTAGGCTTTCCATGCAGGCCAAGGAAACTGTAAGAGACAGCACAGAGGTCCCACCAGAGCAACCCAGCAGAAACCTGCCAACCTGCAAAAAACCTGCTGGAGAAGTGCATCCGTTCACCAGGCAGCTTGCACAACCTCCCTGGGTGGTGGGTATTGCTGTCTGGGAACCCGGGCTGAAACTGCTATTACTGGGGTGAGGCTGCAGTGGTTTGTTAATAAAAGCACCCAGATGAATGTGGCCAAGTAGAAAGGCACATTAACGTTCGAAAAAATAATTTAGAATTTCTTTCATTGTTCCTGTATCAGCCTCCATTAGGCAAATTTTGCTGTCTCTCTGGGAGTTGCCTTTTAATGACAGTGCATTTTATTTCCCAGTGGGTAACTGAGTGGTATGATGCAGATTAAGACAGAGCAGATTCAAGTCACATTAGAAACCACTGGGAAATACGTCTGGTTCATCATTGTTTTAAGGTAAGTTCAAAGAGTTTTTCCGATGTTTTGATCAAAATGAACAGATTTTAGCCTACTGTTAAATTAATGAAAATCTTTGCTTCTTTAAATGACAAACTAAGCACTCTTATGGAAATGGCTTGTAGCTCAAAGTCATAGCACTGATCTCAAGTACACTGCTCCCAGAAAGTATAAGTATAAACATAAGCAAAAGAAAGGCAAAGTTACTTTTGAGGACATGCAATAGACATATTCTCAGAGGCAAAGCTTCCAATAATCTCTTAAATTAATATAAAAAAAAAAAAAGGAACACATGGCACATGGGTCATACTCCTTTCCTTGTTCCTTGTAAAGGGAATTGGGACTGCTTGTGTACCACAGAAAGCAGGCAGATATTTATCTGGATTTCAGGATTTCAGGTGCACTAGGAGTGAACCTGAAAGAGAAATCCCATGGGAGCCAACAGCATTGTCCTGGCAGTAAACAAGTGAATAAGAAAGTATAATTTCAGCTGACAGGAGTACAGACTCCAGTCACTTCACCACTGCTTATGGCATCAAAAAGGACATATTAAATACAGCAGCATGATAAGAAATACCTTTATTCAGTAGAAAACCCTGCCTTAGAGAGGAAGTTGAAAGCACTCTTGAATTTTAGGCAGTAATAACTTCAGTAGGAGGTTCTCTCTGGCAACTGTTGAAAAGACTGAAGAAGATATTCACACAAAAATGCCTCAAACCCCAGAAACTTGACAAGATTGGGTTACGATGCTGAACAGGAATGTTTAAAGCAGCTGGCAACTCTATAATTTATTTCACCTGTCCTTTTCATACTGCCAGGGAGTCTGCCACGTGTCTGAGAACCAAGCTACATCGCTGGATGCCTGATATCACTCCAACCCTCATGAACAGATGAGACAAAATGTCTACTTCATTTAATTGCCAGGTGTCGAGCTTACTCTTTATAGAGCGTGGAAGGTGCTATATGCAACCAATCAACCTGAAGAGACTTATCTCTGTGACTGCTGTCTATACAGCCATAATTAAATCAAAGCAGATGGAGGAGGCACTGAATAATTATGATTGTAAGATAAATAAAATGCTGGGTAAGTAACTTCAAAAGTATAATTTAAGCATCTTACATAAATAAAAAGTATCAGCATCTTTTGTGATATGCTTTCACACTGAGGTAATTCAGAAAATTAAAAATAATCATGAAAACAATAACAAGAAGTATTAAAATATCAAATATATGCGACATGCATAATAGGCAACAAGTACAAAGTCATTCTGACTCACTCATTTCACATGGAAATGCATATATTCCATTTCTACGTGTCCTCTGCTAGCTGCTTGTGCAAATTAATCTTGTGATCACATTATCACAAGACTTTCTGTTCGGCACTTTTTCTTACATGCCAGAACATAAAAGAGCTGCCCCACTTCTTCATGGGCCCACCTCTGTAGGGTCCCATCACTGTGATGTGCCAGAGGGTCATTTGCCTGGCGGGCTGAGTTATACAGGATTCCTTGACATTTTTTCCCTGGGGTATCTCTACACCTTGGTTCTTTTTCAGGTATCAGATGTAGATACCAAGTCTTCTCCTTGAACAGGGTGAAGGATATAGGGACATATTTCAAAGAGATGGTTCATCCTCCACTGAGGTACCCAGGTGAGCATCCCCTTTCCGAAATCAGAAGATTTGAAAGAAAGAAGAACTCAGACTCCTGCAGATTAAAGGCTAAGATGCAAAAAGAGAGTGGAAAGAGGGAGCTTTTCTGCAATGTTTTGTATCTGTGTTCCCCTGCTCCCCTAATAAAGGATATCTCAAGAGTAGTTCATCTGTGTGTGTTAGCTTGTGACCAACAGTGTTTGTACAGTTGCCCATCAGTTGCCCATCAGCTCAGGCTGCACACAGTGTAAGCTTCTCTCTGCCTCAGAAATGCTAAGCAGATAATCCTGTAGTCATAACTCAGTGTAAGGAAGAGGCACATTATTACACCTGTATATTGAAGTCATGTTTCCATATAGCAGCTGTTTCAGTGGCTGCTCATGAGCATAAGACTTGGAAGGTCTCTAATCAATACTTACTTAACTATAGGTTTTATAAGCTACCTTCAGTAAGTTTCTAGCCTCCTATCTGCAAAATGGAAATATTCCTTGCATCTGTGCTAAGAAACACTGTGAAGATAAGGATTTTATGCAAAGGTACTTTTATAGCTTTGAATATTGAATTCTGTCATTCAAGTTTGCCAGCAGAAATGACATCAATTTTTGTGCCTGAATAATGTAAAAAAAAAAAAAAAAAAAGAAAAAAAAAAGTTTTAAGTTCCCTCAAATCTTACTTTTCAGCTATTCTGTTTTGCCTGCATTACCCATCTCAAAGACTGTCTTTGTTCAAGATACACCTGCCTCCTCAGTTTTACTTCTAAATATTTGGAGAGAGGCTGCAATGAAAAATCTGGTTGTAACTTGTGCATTTGTATTTAAACCTGTTGAGACTGTAGGCGTCTGCCAACAAGTGCTTTCCATTCTGGTTTATGTACTGTTCAAGCTCACAGAAAACCATGCCCCCTCTCCCTTTGGTTTGTAGCAACCCAACTCTATTTTCAAAGTCAACTTTTATTCACGATCTGGAAGCAACACCTCTGACCATCTGTTTGCAAGATAGAGGATTCTCCATTGTCCTTGTAGCTTTAAAGGTTAAGAAAAAAAAACCTCTGATATCTTAAAGAGCACCTGAGCAGTCTGGATTCAAGTGGGAACAACCACTACCACAATGATTAAGGCATTCTTGCTGGATGTGGAGTAAAGTACTTCAGAAAGTGTCCTGGGAGGAAAGCGGGAAAATGTGCAAAGGAATCAAAGATATTTTATGAGAGAGGCATGAATGACTTCCAGATGAAGATCAAATCCAAGTCTCTGTGCCAATGGATCAGTACATAGCTCACAATGTGCTAAATCCAGAGGTAAATGGAAGTAGTGAGGGTTGTTATACTCTTGCCAAAGTAGAAGTTAAGACAATTTTGCAACAAGTAAACAGAAAAATGTAAATATTAAGTTAGAAAGGGGAAAGAAACTAACATAGCCCAACACCGCTTCCACTGAAACTTCCTGCTCTCCTGGGTCCTCTCTGACTACCTTGATCTTAGTGTTTGGAGTACCAGCTGGTTCTGTGCAGATCTTGATTTCCTTTCAACTGCTCACTAGGTGGTCTCTTTCAGACTGAAAATATAGCAACAGATTTGCAGTTTCAAAACTAATTTAACAATTAGCTTATGCTCCCTCTCCACCTAAAAATGCCGTCAAGCTCCACCGCACCCAGAAAGACTAAATTGCATTTCTCTTGGGAAGACTCATCTCGACACGCAGACCATCTTATCTTTGCACAGGTACCTGGCATTATTAAACTACAACTTATACCTCATTTATGAAGGTGGTGAGGCACTGAAACAGTTTTTATGAAGGTATTGAGGCAGTGGAACAGGTTGCCCAGAGAAGCTGTGGATGCCCCATCCCTGGAGGTGTTCAAGGCCAGGTTGGATGGGGCTTTGGGCAACCTGGTCTGGTGGGAGGTGTCCCTGCACATGGCAGGGGGGTGGATCTAGATTATCTCTAAGGTCCCTTCCAACCCAAACCATTCTATGATTTTATGATTTATAGTTTTCTTTTTACAGAACAAATAAAACCTAGTTATTTGTTCTGATGCTTTTCAAACTGGATCCTAAAAGCTTTCACTGAGGCTGTTAGCAATCTTTTGAAATGCAGAAAGGCCATCACTGACCTATTTAAAACAGAGATAAACACAGAAAAAAAAAAATGAAAAGAAAAAAAGAAAGAAAGAAAAAAAACTCCGTCACAGTTTGTTCCATTTTCATTACAGACAGACAGCCATGCAGCCTAACATCACAACAAAGTATAAATTTTGACTATTCTCACGAGGGCCACTGAAATGAAAGCATTTGCTTGCTAAGCTTCATTGACTGAAAAATGTCTTGACAGAGTACATTTAAGAACACTGCTTATCTGAACTGTTTCAAGAGATTAGTTTGCATATTAAATATGCTAAAGTTTCACAGATAAGATTTCCAAGTAACTTATTACGGGACAAGTAACTCGGCACAGAATCTTGAGTTTTTTAAGCTAGTGCCATAGTAAATACCAGCTCCACCATCGCACACACCCTCACAGTCTGTCTGTGGCAGTAAGCCATTTTTGCGGATCTCTTTCCAAAATCCAGGCTACGTTCTGTCTTTCAGCAAGCTATTTCTCAGTGGTTTATATTTTCGCTGTCACCAGCATGTCAGGAAGACTGCATATCTTTTGAGCTCTGATTAATTTTGCTTTGACACCATTGAAATGCCAACTATAAACTTTAACTTAGGTTCAGAAATGTTAATCAGTTTTGAAATATCCATAGATTGCATACATATTGAGGCCCATAAATACTCAGAGGAACCTGTCAGAAGCCGTATATCATTAGCAGTCTTGCCTCATTCCAGCTGAAGGGCCACCAAGTCATGTGTTCATCAGCACTGATACTGGAATATGTCATCTTGAAACAATAGGAAGCAGTCCTATTTTAAAGTCTTAATAAGTCATAAAATATGAAGATTAAAACTCTTCTAGGATTTATACCTACCTGCATTCTCAAATAATCTTCTGATTACTCTTTACTCTTTCAGACCTGCCACTGGCCACACTGGAAACACATTTTTAGAAATTCTGGATGTCTCAGCTAATCCTGTCTACTGAATACCTGCATAATTACATGTTAATCATAATGTGATTGCTGTGATGTAAACCTCCACCATTACACCAGATACACAATTTAGAGGAATCTCAAGACTTCAGGACATAAAATAATGATTAATTATCTGAAATGGGAAGAAACATCCCCCAGAGCTATCTTGTTGTTGAGCAGTCTGCTTGTAGGATGCCTGCTAATTACACTGGACCATTTTGTGCTGGAAACAGCAGAGTAAAGATCCTGAATTCTGTGCCTTCATACTAAGAACAAGGAATAATCCTTACTCTTATGTTCAGCTTAGTAGGAAAAACAAAGCTCACAGGAACTCTTACTTGTGCCTTCACCCTTAAGTGAACACACTCAGTCAACCTGGAAAAAACAAGCAAGACTTCAGTCTGTAGCCAGAGGTCCGTGCGCTCAAGCTGTGCTCTGGAAAGACATTTTCCACCCCCAGAAGAAAGGATGAGGCCACCTCTTCCAGCCAGCTGTGAGCCAGGGCTCACTTCAGCAGCACCATGCTAACTTACACACACCGTTTATCTGGCTCCCTGGTTGCAAGGCTTCCGCAGCTCTCTGGCAGCCACTGCTCTCTGGAGACAGCAGGGGACATGTGGAGACACTACTAGCAAGGCACCCTTGCTTCCTTGGCACTCCCCAACAACTCAAGCTGCTGCCTGAGATGGAAATTACAGCCTGCCAACCCACCAAAAATATACATTATATATGTATAGGCTGACCAGTGGGAAATACATGGGAAACCTTTCCCTGAGAGGGAGGTGGGGAGCACCTCCAGCTTCCCCAAGGTGTTCAAGGTCCTTCCCAAGACTGTATGCATTTGGAAATATTTTATCAGCAACGGGAATTATGGAGACCGTTGGGTAGAGGGAAGTAAGCTGCTCCATTTGTTAAACTAATTCCTTTGAAAGGACAGAAGGAAAAGTTTCATCAATCAGAAGTCTCATTCTGAAAATGATTTATGGCCTCCCACGCCCGGCTGCCCTTGGCTTGCAGTGAGACACGGCTCTGTCAGTCTCTGAGTTATGCCTGCATGCAGAGCTTGCTTTTAGGCACTCTTAAACTTCGTTTTAATTAGCTTTTTTAAATTTTACTGAGAAGCCATGACGCATTAGTTTTGCATGTTCTTATTACCCCAGCAGACTACAAAAGGCTGGCATTTCAGACAGGCTGACGCTCTGCAAATTAAGACCTTTCAGAGAGAGCCTCAAAACCACCTCTACTGACAAAAACCTGCCCAGCACCTGCCTTGGGCACAGACTTGAGAAAACACCGCTCTGTGTTGGGGAGGAGGTAGAGGTGATGTGACCGAGAAGTGCCAGGTCCATGCTGGGGTGCCCACCTTTCCTCAACCCACTTACCAGGGACCAGGCATCGCATACTAAATGGAAAACCACCACGTTTGCTCTCTGTGTTCCTGCATGCATCCCTGCACACACACCTTCCTCGCAAACCAGCTTCCTCATCTGGTTTTGAAAAGAAAACTCCCATCGTTACCTAGCCGAGGTTTCACAAGGCTTGTCTCACAACCTTACACTGTCAATTCAGCAGCACTCCGAGAGCTCTGCTTTTAAAATAAAGCTGTGATTAACCTGAAAGAAATGAAATTTGCCTTTTACAGCAAGTTCTTAAACTGCACTTTTGACAGTCTTGGATGATAACGACTGAGAAGGAAGGGAAGCAGCTCCTTTTTGTTATCATCGCATGCAAAAAACACTTGCAAGCTGACCTGCCATCCCATATATTAGTTTTCTACATGGATTTACAACAGTATCTGCATCTTCTTCCCCCACCTGCTCTGCTGAATTATTATGGTACAAGCACTTTGGAAAAAAAAAAAAAAGGAAAAAAAAAGTACAATTTCTTGAAATTACACTAGAGTCAAATGTTGATAAAAAGGTGTCACAGAGGGAATGAAAACTAACTGCTGTGAAATTTAATGAAACCTACTGTGTGCCAAAGGCACAGGCAGCCAAATTGAATTTAAAAAGGTGCCAGGCAGGGAAGCTTGTAATCGGACTAGCCACTGTGTTAGATGAGATAAGCAGAATGACTTTTCTCTATCACGAGATCAAAACAGACGGCAATTCTTATGCATGAGATGAAAAGTTACAGTATTTATCCTCCCAGCTTCCTGTGTACTTAGCACCGGATCTCTGGCTTAGTGGCCTCAAAGGGAATTTGCCATCCCCAGCGCAAGGCTGGTCCCAGCCCTTGCAGGTCACTGAGCGTTACACAAAAGGGCTCTTTCCCAACACAGTTTTTATTGCAAATAGTTATGGAAAAGGGGAGCGAGCTAAACAGAGTCCTTAATGGCTCAGCATAAGCTGTCTTCAGCCATGGTGTCCCTTTCCACCGTCTGGGAAGGGAACTGAAGCCAATGGAAGAGAAAAGAATATAAATATAATGCAAACACAAGAGAAGAAGGAAGCAATGGACAACTTTCAGCAGATGGCTCAGTGCTCACAAGGAGAATGGTTTCCAAAACATCAACCCCCTGTAGGAAGTTAAGAAAGCAATTTGCTCCTTAATTACACAGCATTATTTTGAAACACTTAAGAAAAAGCCTGATCTGTCAAACAGAACTGCGCTTACGTTCATTTATGGGAGCAGTCCCTCACACCACGGCACCACAAGGAACTATAAAGCTGTGTAGCCCATCTTGTTTGTTGGACACGGCTTTCCCTACATTCCTTATTTCAGGGCTTTGCAGAGTGATGAGTAGCTTGGAGGATGGACGGGAAGAGCACATTGGTATTTGCCTTGGACCCCAGCCACACAGCGATGCTCAGGGTCTGCAGCTTTGCCTTGCTGATGGGTTTCATCAGCGATGACCTGGCCTGAGCAGCCAGACCCTGCTCACCCCAAAATACTGCACATCGAGAAAGCAGAAAGCTTCTGGTTAGAGAGATTCTGGGGACTGAACAAAGCTCTCCAAAACCAGCCATTGGGATTCCTATAAAAGGAATTATTGTAAAAAATAACTTTTATAACAACCTCTTGATTTTGCAAAATGTGCCTGCAACAGTTTGGGGGGTTGTCTTGGCTGTAAAGAGCTTTGTGCCAGTGTTTAGTGCTGTTCATCATGTTTTTACTGATGTGGCAGAAAAATGATTGAAAACGAATGGAATTCCTTCAAAGCTAAAGCACAGGGAGAGGAGGCAGTGGGCAGTAGGTGCTGGACAGCACAGGCCAGCTCTGAAGTTTTGTATTTTACTGCACGCAACCCATGCAGCGCCTGAAAACCCCTCTGCAGCTCAGCAGTAGCACACAAGATGTATGTCTGAAGGTATTTAAAGATGTCGTGAACTCAAAGTGCCCCCAGTTTCCTGGCCTAAGTTTGTTTCTGATTTCTTTGCAGTAGCAGCTGTCTCTCCTCCCTTAGTGCTCTGCACGAGGAGTTTCTAGAACCGCCTACGTTACAACAACCACCACCAGAACGACAGCAGCAACACTGTATGACTGAGGGTGTTTTTTGCACTAATTTGCCAGGCAGTCGTACAAATCTCCAAAGGACAGATGAAGTTGTAGTCATACAGCAGCATCTGGGCCAAGTCAAGGCAAAGCTCAAAACAAAATCCAAAGAGTGTTACACATGCACTCAGAAAGGTCCCCTAACATCATGCTACCCCAGTTTCTACATATTTTTGAAGCTAAGTGCTTTTTAACATGTCCTCGTAATCCATTCCAATAATTGGCATTCAGCTGTATAGTGCCTGACCTAAATTGCTCGTGATGCTCTGAATATCAAGTTTATTCTGATTTTTGTAATGCATTCATAAATAGGCCTTCAGTTAGCTGCAGACTCAGACGAAAGCTCCAACTTGTGAAGAAGTCATGAAGCACATTCTTACGAGGCCTTAGGGCTATTTCTTACACTCCACTGTGCTCGTGGGTTCCATATCCTTTCACAGGGTGCTGTATTTCAGAAGCAGCTTTTGTTATTTCGGATTGATCATTCACGGCTTTATCTCAAATACTTTCTCCTCAATGCAAGGGACAAGCGCTGTGACCCTGCGCGTTTATTAGAAAACCATTCTTCTCAAATCAACAATTTCACTTTATATTACAAAGGCATCTTTATTGGGAGACAATGCGAGACAACTAAACTGTCAGATTGCAAAGGGAAGGATGAAATCTTTACATTACTACAGAAACGATATGGTGTTTAGCAGAACACTGCATTTTCTGCTTCATTCTCTCTGGAGCTTTTTGGATCAAGTTAAAAGATAAAAATAACAACAATTTGTAATAGGTTGTAATTGTTTAGGTTTTCTTTCATTAACATTTTCTTTATTTTCCTTCCAACTACTCCCAAACTCACTTAAAAGTCTGTTAGCCTACAAATTTTACCTACAAATAAATTCAGAGTAGTCAGTCTTCAGGAGAGATTGGGGTTTATCAGGCTTATGCAGAAACAGGTGGTCTTAGTTCATGGTGCAGCAACCCTTTAAACAGAAGAAGGTTTTTATTTGTTTGTTTGCTTTTAGTCCTGATGCAATTACTATTTAGTATCCAGAGAATTAGGTAGGATCTGGCATCCCATAAAGTTCTCTGCATTGCTATGCAACACCAACCTCCTCCAAATCCCACTAGCTCAATGAGTAGCAACAGCACTGAGCTCTTGGTCCTGTCCTGCCCTGGTTCCCATGGAGGAATATTGTTGTTGATTTCAACAGACCAGGCTCTAAGGTTTTCCTTAGAGAGGAAGGCCAATCCAGAGGGGGAAAATGTCTGCGTCTGTTCTCAGAGGTACCCGTGACATCAGGGGACTGACAGTGAACAAACAATGTAAATGAGATCTAATCAGGCCTAGTGAGTCAGCCATACCACCAGCATTGTCAGCGTGCATTGACCATGCCCAATTTCTCATGCCTGAGAAGATACAGGACAGCTGCTAGAAGAGATTTGTCAAAAGCAATATTGCCTCTCTGACCTGTGATGTCTTGTGGTGGCAGAGCCATCCCAAGACCGAGGAGAGGATGCACTTCTTGGTCCTCTGCAACTTAAGACTACCTCCATGCGGTCTGAATGTCACTTTGAGCCTTAGACTTGAGCAACAGAGAAAGCTTCACAACTCTAAAGCCAGCAAAGATATTTCAGAGAGACAAAGGAAATCCTTGAACAGGGAGACAGGCAAAATGATGGCCACTGCAAGGCTTGCGGCTGTGGGTGAAGTTCAGGTGGTACACATATATTCCAACTTTCTTCATTAGGGCATGCTCCTTCCAGCTCATTCATTCAGTTTTCACATTCACATTCAGTTTTCATTGCATGGAAACCATACCTCAGTTGTCTTATTCTACTTTATAAAGCCAAAGTCAAAGAGCTCAGAAGGTAAAAATGTGCATTGGAGAAGTAAAGGGATATGAGCAAAGAAAGGAAAATTCAGGTTGAATATCATGAAAAAATTCCAAATGTAATTTTTTCACAGCCTTAAGTTGTGTTTCCTGAGAGATGGAAGAAAAACATTACATAGACACTTAACACCAGACTGGACAAAATCCTGGAAAATGCACCATTGGGAACAATCCCATCCTGTCTGTGGGGAATATGACTTCATCTGCACTGGAAAGTATTGCAACACTTTGATATCTGAGTGAAGCTCCCAGCAATGTTCAAATATCTCATGGAGCTCAGGAACCAAAACAAGCCAGATCTTTCAACGCAGAAACAAAAGTGTCAACTCCCCTCCCCAGATTTTGCTCTAATCAACACAAATGCTGAGGATCTGAAGTGAAATAACTCTGAGTTTACTTTGACTGCACCAGCAAAATAGATTATTTGCTCCCCTGCCTCACATTTCCTGAAGTTTCACTGGGTTATGCAAGCAAAGCCCTTTGAAATGAAGAGCATCACAGAAGTGCCGAGCATCATTGTTCCTTTCTAATGAAAGAGGACAAAAAGAAAAAAAAAATCAAGAAGCCTGAACTGCAGATAAATAAAACAGCACTCCAGGACTTCTTTAGATCAAAAATTCTGTTCTTAATGCAAAAATCTACTTTAACCCAACACAGCTGCAACAATATTCAAAACATCACTTTTTTATTCAACATCAATAGGAAAGCCAAGAGAAGTCAAGTGACTCTTTCCAATATTTTAGCAGCATCTTTTATTTTTTCCTAATACATCAGCATTTCCATTTTAAATGTGCTTTCAAGGCATCTAAAATCTAACTTGCTCCAGGCTGAAACTTAGCATGTTTTTTCCTCTGTATTTAGCTGAATATTATATTAGAAGTGAATTAACTGAAATAATTGGGGAAAAAAAATAAAAAGAAGGCCTGTTTGGGGTGCATAATTCACTATAAACAAGCTAATTCACTTGGGTAGCTCTTTGAGAAGAAACTCAGCCTTGGAGCCTCACCCATTTTAAAGTAATGTTGCAAACAAATAATCTTCTAAGAAATATTGACGTGATTTGTACTAAGCATCATTGACTTCAAAGGACCTATGGAAATCTGCAGCTGAGAAGGGCCTTGCCACTTTTTTAGCAAGATTTTGAAAAAAAAAAAAAAAAAAAGAAAGAGTCAAGATAGCTCAACTGGCTGGTGACAGAAAGAACAAAGACCTAAGTATGAAGACTACTATCTTTTCTTCTTCAGGTTGCATCTCCGATATTCCAAGAGCATTACAACTCCCTACTTGCTCTGTGCTGCTCATGACCTTGCTGGCAGGGACGTCCTCTGATTCTGCACTTTGTGACCAGTAACATTTATTACTGATTCTTGCTTGCTAACCTGCTCCATTAAAATGGTTGGTGTTAGCTACAACAGGAAATCATCGCTAACTCAGGTCTCCTTCGGTTGAACTCCTTGGGGAACAATTGCACAAAGAGCTGTGCTGGTAGATCTGGCAGGGCAGCAGCCTTTAGCAGGGCTCCACAGAGGACTGAACCAAGGTGAAGACAGCCACAGGAAAGGAGATTGTCTCTTGAGAATATGCTGAATGTCAGTCTGCATGTTTTTGTAAACGCACTGCATACAAGTACCTGATAACTTTGATTCTCCTCCAG
Source organism: Aythya ferina (assembly GCF_964211825.1). NCBI lineage: Eukaryota > Metazoa > Chordata > Aves > Anseriformes > Anatidae > Aythya > Aythya ferina. Next base: position 27,267,288 of record NC_140296.1, read on the forward strand.
TCAGATTTGGTGGGCCATGCACAGATGAAAGATTCAAGCAATACAGACTACACCCAATTAAGTGAGTAGAACTCTTAAGTAATGTCATTGATAAGCCAAGAGCAACAGAGGACATATATTGCATCAGTTCAGCTTTGGTCCTGAATTTGTCTAGTATTTTAACTCCTTTCTGTCTGACTACAGCAGAGAGAGCTGGCTAATCTTCAACAGAACATATGCTACAAAATCCGCTAAAGATAACATCACCTTCTAAATTCCCTTGTTCTGAACGTCTTCCCAAACACTTCCATGCCTTACTCAGCTGGACTCCAAACCCAAATCCAAGAATTTGACTCTGTGCTGTATCACAGTATATGAAGGCGCCTTGTAGTGCTGGGAAGCAAATACTGAGCATCAGCATTAGCAGTCACAGGATGCAGTTCAGCAAGACAAAGTGAAGCACAGTCAAGCTAAAAAGGGATGAAGCTGCAAAACTATACACTGCACTTAATCTCTTGGGGGATACCTGTAGAAAAATGGAGTGATAGCTGGTGTGAAACACAGCAGCTATGAAGCTGCCTCTATACTGGTTTTGGTAAAGAAAGCACAGCATAGCACAGTTTAAAGGGATTAAAAGCAAACTAACTGATGGATCTTGAAAAAAAAATAATAATTGTAATGATCCTTAAGCAAATGTGATTTTACAGTGATCTATTCTTGGTGCTACACTTTTTAATATTTGCATTAATGATCTGGAGGAAAAGCAGTCAGGGTAATTCTCCACTGGAACAACTTATGAAGATCCTGCTTTTCTGTAAGTAATTAAATTCAGACTAGAAGGAGAGATTTTTTGGCTATTTTTGTGTGTGTGTGCAGTTTTCTTCCTCTCAGAGATATACTCTTGTTTAAACAGGAATTATATGAAGGCTGTCCTATGACCTATGCTACAGCAGACCTTAGTCTAAATAGTCACAGTGCTCTCTGCTGACCTTATTACTGCTGAATCTACGAGGCTATGACATGACATATAATCACTCACAAGCCACATTTAATGGTGGCCTGTTCCTTGTATGTTCTTCTGTTACCTCCTGGTGAGGCATCTGTTTCTTAAAAATGCCCCTCTTGCTGTGCCTGTATAGGTGCATGAATACATTGGATTAATACCTAGCATGCAGTTTGTCTTTGTCTAGGATGAGGATTGCCCTGTCACATGTCTACATGAGCAAAGTCACTGAAGCTTTCCATCTGACAAGAGGAAAGAGAGGAGAAGACGTGGCAAAACAGCCATGAGCAGCTAACTTGCAGGGGAAGAAGAGAGCTTGGCTTTGGGCAGAAACAGATGCTGCTCCCTACCCTCTCCCTAAAAGTTACCCTTTGAAAAATATTTTAAGCTAAAGAGGATATAAGAACTAAAAAGCTCTTTTTGTGTGTTCTTATGACTGCTTTTTTTTTTCATTTTTTTTAGGTGCAAATTTCAGGAATTTGGAGGAACATGTATAGATGGAAGAAATGGATGAGATAGGCTTAGAAGAACTGCAAATGAGTTTGGGGTAACCATTTGCTTCCTGGAAGCCTCTGGACCATCTTAGATCCTTCCTGTCCCCATCGAGGTTCATTTTCTCCATGCTATTTTCTCGTGCTTACATTTTCTCCCTATAGGCAGAAAATGATCCTGATCTTAGTCTTCCAGGCAGAAAGTCTCACTTCAGCTGTCAGACAAAATAATGGTTACTGGTCACTGCCTGCAGTTCTTTCCCTACAGCTCCACGCAAACCTCCCCCAGGACAGTTTCTAGCCCCTGTAGTCAACTGGAACTACCCTCACCAAAGCCACTGCTGACTTCTTCTTAGCCAGTCTCCAAACTGAGGCTGCCTTCATTCTCCTTGCCCACGGGATGCCTTTGACTGCAAGCCACGTTTCCCGAAGCTTGACTGTCCCTTAGGTTCAGTGACTCCACCTCTCCCAAGAGCTCCTCTTTCTTCTTCAGCTGTTTCCACAAGCATTTCCTTTGAGGGACAGCTTCTCTACATGGTCCCACAGTGCCCTGACCTTAGTCCTCTTCCCTTTTTTTCCCCTATATTTTAGAGCTTCAGCATCTCACCTGCTAAGTCAGACCCAGCCACTAATATGACAATTTGAAGATTTCCTTTGGCTCTGTCTCTTTTAAACCTCAAAGAGTTTCTCTGTGATTTCCTGACAGGCAACACAGAGCCATCACCCACACTCAATATTCTCTCTTGATCAAGCACTAATTATTATTCATAACTCCACACTCAGCAAAAACTACTTGTGAGCAAGCCTCCAGAAGGCCACATTCTTTCAGAGACAAAATCAGAAGTTGCTAGGCTCTGCATCCTCTTCTCTAACTAAATGCTCCTTTTACCACTGCCCACTTAAGAGCTCTCCGTATTTTCCAACCAGCAATTAAAGGACCATTGTTTCGGGAATTTTAGCACTCCCATGAGACACAAGGGAAACAAGACAGAGAAATAAGGAGAGGAAGAGAAAGTGCTGCTGAAAACTTTACTAAAAGGAGCAGCAAAACTTGTGCATTTCATGGGTACAAAGAGTGAGTGATGAGCACTAAAGATGACAGACCACATGGCTACCCACAATTACGGAGAGTGCTCGCTTCTCACATGTCACTCAGAATCAAGGTCAAAGTGTCAGATTCAGAGAGGTCTCCAAGTCAGGAGGCTATTTCATGCTCTGTCCCCTTGGATTCTTACCCCTCTGAGCTTGGCTTAGCTGTCCTACAGAGCTAAAGGGAATCCTGAGCAAGTGTAGATTTCAGCCATAATTCCTGCGTGCTGGCCATTTTAATGAAAAACTTCACCTTGCCAGCATAACGCTCTTTAAATTGACCATCCTTGCAACGCTTGCGTCTTTTGATCCACTGCCTCACATAAAACTGGCTAACCTTTCAGTTCATTATGTTCTTAAAATTATTGCTCTGTTCTTAAAATCATTGCTCTGCATTCACAGAGTGAAGCTATTCACCAAATTAGTATGTCATATCTGAGCTACCTACCCGCAAATTTCTAGTCTCCTCACTTAAGTGGAATTGACTTGCCAACGCACAATGAAAAGAAGATCAATAATTACAGACTCCAATTTGCCATAGATTTGTTAAACTTCACTTCCTGCTGTCATGCCCTCAATAGTTATGGTCAGAGATGCATCCCTGCAATCTGTTCTAGCTAGATTACATATCCCTCTGTCTTCCAAACATTCAAAGGAAACCAGCTGGAAACACTGCACTTACTGCTATCAGTGAAGACTGTATCCATCTACATAACTGTGCCCTCAAGAGGTTACAGACAGCATAACTTTCACCTCGGTTGTCAGCTCTTCGAAGCACTTCAGCAGCAATGTTCACGAAGCATGCTGCTGAGATACTGCAGCAGCAGTTTGCAGACCATAAACTGCAGGCCGCTGACAGCCACTGAAGAAATGGCCAGCCTTGGGGTGTTGGCTGCTTCTCGTCACCCGCTACCATGTTTTGCCTTGGAAGAGGCTCAAAATAGCATTGTTTTTTTGTGGAAGGAGTTGCTGCAATGGCTACAGAGCTGCCACGTGATCTTCCATGGGAAAGGAAGTGGTTCCTATAATTGCAAATGGGTGGAAAAGTCGTGATGCAACCTTTCTATTAGAGACATAGACTCAGTGCATCCCAGAGTCATCTTAAAATATACGTATGCTCTGTAGCTGGGATTATCTGAAATAGCACACACGGGCTAAGTATGTAAAAACAACGAGTATCTACAGAGCTCTTCTGACTCTGCACAGATCTGCAGTTTCCTGCAGGCTCTGCCACTCAATTTTTTATAAGAGCAGATTTATGGTATAAGCACTCATGAATAATTCACTCGCATGAGTTGCCACATACAACTGGGGGAAATCCCAGCTGTAAAACCTTGGCACCACTTAGCTCGCGCTACTTCTGTACAGGTGCTATTCCACTGACCTACTTGGAGTTACTTTTCCTTGCCCTGCTGGAAGAAGAGGATCAGGCTGTTTGCTTACCACCTCTGGAGATTACACCTCCCTGCCACCTCTTCACAGCAGTAAACATGTCTCCAGTATTGGATTAAGCTAGTTTTAGCAGCCCTGGTGCTCTGGCCCACCACAGCTGCAGGGCAGCATACATCTCACCCACCCACGGGCCTCCTGTAATATGCCACTGTCAATTGGCTAAGTTCTTCATCAAGTCCATGTTCTTAGATCATGCTGAGAAAATTATTTAGATCCCGGACTAACAGAACACCATTAAAACTTTAAACTAGCTACGCCGAGCATGACCATGCTGATTTCTAAGTTCAAGAAAAATACAGTTTATTCAGACACCCACCCTCCGCCACTGAAAGTAGCAATCGTGTTGGTGCAGGTGACTCAGATGAGAAGAAACAGAAAGTGAAACTGCCTCTCCATCTCCTTGCCCAATGCAGAGAAAGGCACAGAGGATGAATTAACAGCATCTCTCAGTGCTCTGCTTATTTTTCCGCAGGCTTTTTCTTCACAATAAAGATGGCAGGGGGTTCTTTTACCCCCAAGAAAAATATTTGTGAGGGTTTTATTTGGTTAGATCTCCAGCTGGAGGCCAATTAAAGTGACAATCACAAAAGTGCCACTGAGCCACAGTCAAAGCACACCCCATGGTATATAACTAAATCTATAATGGTTACACAGGGAACAAAGACCTGGCATTCCTAGATAGCAAGTAATCTGAACAGCTCATGACTATCTTGATTTAAAACAACCTAATAATTACAGAGCCTAATTTCAACATCTGGATAAATGTTGTCATGTCATTTAAGCAATGAAGCTATGCTGACTGATGGCAGCTAAAGATCTGATGAAGGATGTAAGGATCTGAACTTTACCTTAATCTGTGCCTTCAGTTCAGCCAAATTATTGCCTGCACCACCTGGCCTCTCTCCCTGATGACCCCAGAGTCAGTTTTTAAGCAGGTTAAGAAATGATGGGTTCTCGCTTTGTTCATTTCTCACACATTTCCAGCAGCGCTGAGCGAAATGAGAGACAACCATAAAACCCAGCAGAGGGGAAAATTGGACATGCTGTGTAAATAATTTCTGATCTGTGAATAAAGTTGTTGGCAATTCTGATTTTCTACCACAGGTTCACGGATCTTTGAATTGTCACCGACTGAGGAGAAGCACTACATGCTCACACCCTTCCTGGAGGGAAAGGATGCTGCGCAGTCACCTGGGGCAAGCTCCAGGAGCGGTCATGGCATGGTCTGAAGAGTCCTCCTTGAGCATCCTGCCTGGCAGAAGGGTGCACACCTTCAGTCCACACCATGGGCACAGGTTTCCCCACACCTCCCCTGTCCCTTGTCTGTTTGTCCGGCCACCCCTTGGGCTGTCATCTTTCACCAAGGTGGCTGTAACCAGACCCAGGCACACAGCACCACCAAACGCAAATTAAAACCAGATGAGCAGAGGCAGCAATTGGAAGGAGGGGGGCGGTTAAAGCACAAGCACAGCCTGTGATGGCTCTCGGTGAGAACAGCCAGACCGAGTGGACTTGCAGAGCGTCACTGAATCGAAAATCCTCTCCACCCCCCAGCTGCCCGACCGGAGTTTTATAAAGGAGCAGCCTTCATGAAGCAGCAGCTTCCAGCAGAGTTAACTCTCAAGCAGCTGCTGCGTTTTCCAATTGTCAGCCAGATTAAACACAGGAATGCAGCACCGAGGGAAGGGCGAAGTGACAGGGGCACTTTGCTGTAAAGCGCGGAAAACGCCCAAAAAGTCAGAGCCAGGGCTCCTGGAAGCCAGGAGAGAGCCGTGCCAACGTGGCCTGGCTGTGGGCTTGGCACAGGTCCCTTCCAGAGCCTCAGCTGTGTCCCCCAAGCTGCACCTTTTTCATCTTGTGCCTCCTCCTGGCTGCATGCTGGCGATGTGCATGTGCTGCCCTGCCTGGGTGCATCCCACTTTGCAGGGCAGAGGGGCAGAAGCCCCCCCTTAGCTGAAAGCAGACCCAGAGGCACATCCCAAATGCTGGTGCCTGGGCAGAGAAACCCATCCCCTTACGGGGGCGAGCGCACGCCGAGCAGCACGAGGTGACAGTGAGTGCCACCGAGACGCGTGTCAGCGATGACAGGAGCGCGATGATTTACTCGGAAAACAGCCCTATAAAAAACACACTGGAGGATCCTGCTTATTGTCTCGTACCCTTCAAACACTCCACGGCTAAGGCCGTGCAGTTTGCAGGCTAAAAAAAGGAGGGGAGGTAATTCTCCCACGCACTGTCTAGACCACAGGCTCCACAAACCCCACACCCCACCAGGCAGCGTGGACCTGGCAGGGCTCCTCCTGGCAGCTCGTGGGCCACATCTACCAGGGATAAAGGTTCCCTGCTTCCAACGGCGGCCACAGACTTGCCAGATGGTGGAGGGAGCTGTTGGTGACAGGAGTGGGAAGGAGAAGGAGGAGAGCCAGGGCTGTCCTCACAGTCACACAGCCTCTACTCTGCAACACTTTGCAGGGCTCTACGGCCCCCACACTCCTCCAGGTGCCACCACCTGAGCTAAGCTCTGCTGCAAGCCTACAAAGCCTACAAAAAAACCTCCACAAAGACACAAGTTAGTTGGTCTTCAGCACACAGAGCTGCACCCAGCAAGCTGAACCTGTCGTGCAAGTCTCAAAGGTCATACAACAACCGAGCAGGGATTTACGCGCAAGAGAGCGACCACAGGTGACCAAGCCTTTAGGCCACGTTCAAGCCATCCAGACAACCAGCTCAATGGTCAAGGGAGCCAAGAGGTCTCCTTCACTAGCGGAAACTTGGCATCAATCCCTCCTCTCCCCAAAGCACCACACGTGGATACCTGCAGCCTGAAGACGCCCCCGTCCCCGCACGAGCAGGCAGCACTTACCCCCCAGGAACTGGATGCCTCCTGCCACCCTGCCCACGGTCCTGGAGATGAGCTCGGACACGCAGCAGCCCATGAGGGCCGTCAGGGCCACCAGGAGGAGCAGCCCGCAGCCCAGCCCCGTCACCACCGTGCAGATCCTCCACTCGGCGCTGGGGATGGCCTGGAAGGAGGCGTAACGGCCGCACTGCTCCACCATCACGGTCGTCTGGCGGCTCTCGTCCCGCACCGGGTAGGAACACCGCCGGAAAGTGCCGAAGGAAACAGACTTCTCCAGCTGGGACCCCAAGAGCCAGTAGGGCATGAAGAAGCCCACGCAGGAGGCTGCAGCACAAAGGAAGGAGAGGAAAGCCCAGACCACGCCGGCGCAGGTGAGGCTGGAGGCCATCTTTACGTGCGCGCCGAGCCCCCTCGTGATGGGGGGACAGGAAAGCTCCTGTGTGTTTTAGAGGAGGTTTGGGGATAATCCAGAGTCTCTCAGCCTTGACAAATCCTTGCGCTGGGAGAAGCCCGGATCCTAACAGCGAGGGGGATGTTTCCTCCCATCATGAAGACAAAGGTCCCTGATGAAAGAACAACAACAAAAAAAAAGAAGAAAAAGGCAAGTTCAGAACCATTGAGATTAGGGAAAAGCAACGTTTATCTGCCAGAGCATTTCTCCTTCCTGCAGCACTTTTCATGAAGACATCTCATGCCTCTGTCCCATCCTTGCGAGCGGCCACTAGCACCGCTGCCGGCAGCTGTGGGGACGGTGACGGGAGGCGGCGTGGCTGTGCAGGCTGTGCAGCCACCGCCAGGGCTTCCCTGCCTACTTCCCCACTCGCTTCTCACCCCCGTACATCTTCATCTTTCCCAGGCGAGGTCTCGGTTGTTATCCTTCCTCCCGCAATGCCTGGGGAATGTACTTTAGATGGGGCCCTGCAGCTTCAGTGCAAAACTGTCCATGGCTTTTTAAGCCTGGACCCCCGTGGCAGCAGAAAACCTCGCTAACACAAAGCCTCCTCTTCTTTGCCTCTTCCCAGCCCAAAGCCAGGACCTTTAACTCCTCTGCTTCCTCCTCAGAAAATTCCCAGCCTCCAAGCTCTGTACTGGCATGACCGAGCGCTTTTGGCTGTCACAGAAACGCTGCTCCCCAGAGGCTGGGGGCACATTTCTTGTTCAGTCCATGCTGGATCGCTGCTCCTAGCGCATTTGTAAATTTATGATCATCTCTCACCGTTGCTGCCAAATTAATCCCGATAGCTATTTACAGGGGCTTTTTTTCTAAGCATGATTAGACGCCAATCAGTGAACGCAATTAATGCGCCGGCAATAAAATTAAAACTCCTTCTGCACAAGGAGGGAACGTAGGGGAAGAGTCTGGAAGTGAAATTAAGCATGTGCACCGCACAAAAGTTTTGTTTACTTTTACAACACTGCGAAAAAGAAGTCTTTTCCCTAACGTTGGCAAAGGCCTGTGCCGCTTCCCAAGAAGCACACGCCTACCTCCTCGCAGACGTAGCCCATCTGCAGAAATGCCTCCCAACCTGCAAAAGCCCCAAACCCCGAGGGACAGAAACTTGGCGGAGGGCACGGGCTGCCCCCATCCCTCCAGAGGCATCTTCTCGGGGAAGGATCCGCCCGTGCCTTGGCGTGGCACCAAGCGGCTACGGCAAAGTGGGTCACGGCACGCGGGGAAAGCGTTCCCTCAACCGGCAGAGGAGACACGGCTGGAAATAGGGGACAACATGGAGGCTTCCAGGGGCAGGACCCTACAAATCCAGCAGGACCCTACAAATCCCCCAGCAGGACCCCCCACCTCCCGCGGGCTGCCAGCCAACGCCTGGGACTCTCTCTGGGGAGCGGGACTCGCCAATTTGGCCCCAAAACCCCAGCCCTAAAGCAGGAGGGGGCGGTGGAGAGCTGGGGGGGGGGGGGGGGGGGCAAGGGAAAGCGGGGGCCGGGAAGCGAAACTCGCCGGGTGATGCGAGGGGAAGGCTGCGGGGCGGAAGGGGGGCGAGGGGCTGGCAGGGCTGCAGGGGGGGTCCGGGGGGAGCAGGAGGACAGAGAGGGGAGAGGGAAAGGGAGAGAGGTCCGGAGCGGCTTGGGGATCCGGGAAAGACGGGGGGCGAGGAGGGGAAGGGATGCTGGAAGGTGTGGGGTTGGGAGGGCAGGAGGGGAAGGGGGACCGGGGGGTCCGCTGGGACGGGGAGGGGATGCAGCCGGGTGTCGCTGCGGGGAAGGGAAGGGGAAAGAAGGCGGTGGGGGAGGGAAGGGGGTCCCGGGGCTCCGGGGGCAGCCGGGTACTTACTCGCAGGCCGGTGCCGGCAGCACATGGGAGAGCCCCGCCGAGGAGGGGGGGGGCGCGGGGGTGGCCGCCCCAAAGCGACTGTCCCCTTGGTCCTCCGGACACGGGAGGGACCGGGACCCTCCCCAGCCCGGCCTCCCCAGTCCTTCCCTGCCTTCCTCGGCGCGTTTCTCTCTCTTTCTCTCCCTCTCTCCCCTCCCTTTCCCCACGTCTGATGCCTCGGGAGGCAAGGCGCTCCGCCGCCTCTCCTCCCACTTCCCCGGCCGCCGCCTCCCCGGGCGGGACCCGCCGCGATCGGGGCCGGGGGCGAGGGGTCGGGGGATCGGGGGGAGCTTCCCCGAGCCCTCCCCGGGAGGAGCTGGGGGGTCCCGGCTCCGTGGGGCCGGCCCGGGGGGGTCCTGGCTCACCCAGCCCGCCCCCGGGGTGAGCGGGGCGCTGGAGCCGGGGGGCGAGGGGGAAAAAAAGCCGGAGGGGTGGGAGGGTGTCAAAAAAGGGAGGCTGCAGCCCTTAGATAGGGAACAAATAAAATAAAATGGGGAAATCTGCCGATGGCGTGTGCGTGCGAGCTGCTGCTGATCCAGCGTTTTGATCGCAACAGTTTTGGGAGGCGAGAGCAAATGTGAGCGGAGTACCAAGCAGCTCAGCCCGGCTGCGCCAGGGCCAGGCGGAGAGGGGAGCCCCGCTCCCTTCCCTTCCCTTCCCTTCCCTTCCCTTCCCTTCCCTTCCCTTCCCTTCCCTTCCCTTCCCTTCCCTTCCCTTCCCTTCCCTTCCCTTCCCTTCCCTTCCCTTCCCTTCCCTTCCCTTCCCTTCCCTTCCCTTCCCTTCCCTTCCCTTCCCTTCCCTTCCCTTCCCTTCCCTTCCCTTCCCTTCCCTTCCCACCGCCTGAAGTGGGAAACTTTTGGGGAGGGATGGTGCGGGCAGAGCCGCTGGGAGACGGAGATTTCCTCCTCCTGCTCCTTCCTCTCCTCCCCGCAGCTTGAACAAATTCCCGCAGACAGAAGACAATTTTATGCCACGTTTAATTTATGGCGGCACCAGACGCGCAAAATCTCTTTGGTAATGTTTCTTTTACAGTCCGGGAACATGGCGTGTGATTTAAGTACTGATCATTAATATTATTAATGCTAAATGGAAGTGAGGTTTATTGCGCTTAGTCTGTATTTACACCATTTAATAGTAACAACAGTCATGTTCAGAATTAAATTATAAAGCCACTTTATTGGATTTAAAAAAAAAAAAAAAAAAAAAAAAAGAAGGTTCTCCATTTTTTCCCTGTAATGCAAAGTCTTAAAATCAGAACACTACTGAAAATGTGTGTTTTCTCAAGGGATAAAAAATGGATGGGGAAGTACATAGCAAGAGCTAGTTTTCCACTCTAGCATTTCAAGCATATTCTTTGAGGAAAAGTGCTTGAAATAAAAGAAGCAGGCTACATATAGGTTCAGTGCTGGAAGCTATTCAGTGATGTGCTTCACAAGGCAGACAATAAAGGCATACCTCCAAAATAGCCATGCCTCCCCCCCACCCCCAGCTACATCCACAAAGCCTTCATCTGTATTAGCAACTGTTGTGGATCAGCCTGACCCAATCTCTGCAGCAAACCGGTTGGTGTTCAAAGACCTGATGGATATTCATGTGTCTTCTGATTCACTCTAGCACTCAAGACTCATTAGATGCCCTTCCAAAACCTGTCTTCTTGTTTAGTCTCATCTGAACAGCATCCTCTTTGTGTACACATCACTGCAGGGTAAACCAAAACGTGGTTAAGGGAGGATGATCTGGAGACTCGCCCCGAAAGTGTGCCCTTGATCCACGCCAAAACACGAATGGGGATGTGCCCATCGGGTGACTTAGTGAAAGGGCGCCAGGATGACTTTCCCAGGGGTGAGAGACGGAGCCTGCTCTGCCACATACCTTGCTAGCACCCTCCCCTCACATCACCTTTCTGCCTGCTGCCAAGCCTCCACCCAGAAAGTGCACCAGCACCCAGCTCCACTTTTGCACAGAGCTGTGCACTTCCCGATGAACACAGGTGCTCTTCAGTGACTGGTCTCATGCCTTCAGCCAGCACTTGGCTCGGGAGTTTCATCTCCTGCTGGTCATTTTTCCAATGTGGGAAATGACAGGGGTACGAAGCTAATGCTGTGATATTTGAACTGTGCTCTTGGTATAAAGAAAGAGGAGTTCAGTGTACCATTATTACGTTTGCAATTGCCTAAAGACCTGGTCTTACATTCTGTCTTTAGCCAAAGGCCTTGATTAGAATGAAACAATGATAAATGTATCTAAATTAGGTGCACATTGGGATTAGATATGGGTAGAAATTGCTTGGCAGTACAGTGAGTGTGCAAAAACTCTATTTCACGCATGTAAAGCCTCTCAGTTAAAACTAACTTTGTAAACCTAGGGAGAGGCAAACAAGTCTGCATTTATTCATGCAATTTATCTCTTCCATGGTATATGCCAAGGTCCCCAAGTCAGTGTTTGCTTTGCTAATGGCATCTCTACAGCAGTCCATTTGCTTCCCTTATATGGCCTTTATATTCACTCCCTGAGCTGCTGCCATTCCACATTCCCTCATGGAGACTGCACACTGCGTTCTGCATCTCTCCTGGAGCATCTTATCTTGCCAACTGTCTCCGAGTGCCCCCGCAAGCTGGCCGCATGGCATACTCACTTGTGGGGGAATAAGCTTTATTTCACCATCCATTTTCTGTCAGAGAGACAAGTAGTTTTGTTTTGATTAGGGACAAAGTAAACACATTGCATGTAGAAGTTAACATCCAAATTGTTATTCCTTTCCCCCCCCCCCCCCAATGTTTGCAATTCAACATGCTTCAACTATATCAACATTTGCTGCCCTTTTCAGGGAACATTGTGCTTAGATGTATTTTCACTGTGGAAACCAAAATATTTCAACCCACATCTAACCTGTCTGAAAGAAAAAGGGGGTTGCTACATGGCGCTTCTGGACCCACGGTCTTTCTTGTAGCCACAAAAGCAGACACCTCCTCAGAGCAGAGCAATAACAAAAGTCCTGGTCCCTGGGGTCTTGTCTATACTGAAATAGCAACTGGCTTTAGAATTGTTCAGGTGTTTTGATATTTAAGAGAATCCTCTTTTGATAGAGCCTCAGAGCTGGTGCAGGAACGCGAGATGTGGAATTCCCACTGCTGGAACCACCAGAAATCAGACTGGATCAAACGCCCACGAGCACACTGTCAGAAAACTGCCGTAGCAGGGAGATGGGAAAATATGCTTATAGATTTTACCGTCTCTCTTCTCCCTGATCCATTGACTAAGCTGCTGTTACATCTGGGGTCCTACAGCCTTGATGGAGCTAATCAGTGCAGCAGAATAAAGAGAAAAAATCCTGTCAGCGCACCTAAATCAATCCAGCTCGCACACACCACAGCCTCGGCCAAAGAATCTTTCATTATAGCATATCCTGTAAGACAATCCACCACCATATAAAATGCCATAGGGGAGTACGTATGTTCCTGAAAATGAAACAGATACTGAACCTCCATCTCTTTTTTCAATCTTTAACAAGAAAAAAGGAAAAAAAGAAGCTTTTCTTTTGCAGGCCACCATCTGGCTTTCTCTTGTGTGGTCCATAGGAGAGTGATAGCGTCTACATGGTTCCGAGCATCTTACAAAACTGGATCTTCAGGTCATGTCTGTACTCGATTTTAAATGAAAAAGAAAGGTGTAGGCACAACAACAGACTTGAGGCTATGTACTGGGAGCAACAGAAAGTCAACTCAATTATTCAAATATAGTCACTACAGACCAAGCAGACAAGTATTACAGGGAGCCATCTGATAATTAATACATTTACTTTAAATTCTGCACAGCAGTAGGAAAGAAACAACAACTAATTGGGGGAAAAAAAAGTAGAATCTCAAGTCTAACACCTGCAAATTTCTCAGCCAGAGGAACGTAAGAAAAGAAACTCAAGTCACTAAATCATCGTACATCTGTATGGTGTCTCTTCCAAATCAAACACATTGTATGTTTTCTAGCGTGGGTGGAAGTGGACTCCAGAGAGTTGGGGCTGTCACACTTGAACCTAAATCCTGGCCTAAAAACTTAGCTCTAGGCAAAACATCCTCTCTCCAGTTCCTTTCCAATGCTATATTATGATTAGGATCTATTTTTATGGTGGTTATGGTGGTAAATTTTACAGATCACATTACTGAAAATTCATGAACAGGACGCATTTCTGAAGCACAGCTGTCTCACTGGAAACACTGCTCCTGTTGCTAACATCAGCCATGATCTCTGGACGCACCTACAAACAACATGTCAATGAATAAGAAAAAAAAGGGAAGCATCCTTCGTTATGTGCAATAAGCCCTCCTTATGCTGTTTCATCTTTATACCGTTATTACTTATTATGTATTACATAAAAGCCACCAGGTGCTCCCAAATAGCAGCTACAGCAAATCAAGCTCCTGATTATCTCTTTCATGTCCTGTTGCTAATGAGCCTGGTGGCTGCGGGAGAAGCTGGGGAGGTTCATTCTGCACCAACCCCACGGCCAAGGAGGGGAAAAGCCTACTCTGCCCTCACAAACTCTGCCAAGGTGACAGAGCTCAGAGGTGACAGGTCCCAGACCTGTCCTCCTTCAACAGGGAATTGGCTTAGTCCTGCACAGATGGAGGAGAACTGCATGGGTGATTTTAATCCTAAATTTCCACTCTTCCCAAGCAGGCTTGGAAAAACAAGGAAAGTCTGGATTGTGAACAAGTGATTTCTCAGACACTCATTTACTGGCAGCCCATTCCCTGTGCATATAGACCGATGCAAGCAATTTAATCGTGGCATCTTATTTACCAAGGGAATTTGTCTATCTTCCCCAGACGTTGTTTCAACAGCATGGAAGAAAGATCTAGGGAATGTCCTAAGTGCAGGTCCTGCCACAGTGCCTTCTTGCCCTTTTGGGAGCACATCTTTGGAGGAATGATTGTTTAACCACTCATTTAATGGGACGAAGATTTTCCCTTTGAATTTAAAGCCATGGTTAGAGATTGGTTTTCATCGCATTTAGAAATCAGGGGTGGAAACTGACAGTGCCCAAGTCCACAAGGGTAGAGGGGGGCTAGTATGCCAGCATGGGGAGACTGCGTGCCCTCGTGTCCTTGCTTGGGTGGGAGGTGACTTGGTTGCTACCCCTGAAGGGTTTGGTGCTCCTGCCACCGGTTCCGCAGGCTGCTGGTGGGGCAGGGTGGGTGTGGGAAAGGTGGGGGCAGGGATCTGAGCTTCTTTGTGTTCGCCACAAAATTTATCTGATTCATAACTACCCTATTCCAGTCCTAAGGTTCATGAGCTGCGTTTGCAGAACATGTGAGGCTGCCTTCCCTGGCATGTTTTGCATAAACTGTGTCTGTGTGAACGGGATGCAAGGCATCGCCGTGTTTCTCCCCCCAGCTTTTTGCTGCAGGACTGGAGCTGAGCTGCCTCTCCCCCCGAGCTGCAGCAATCGCCTGCATCTAGGTCACCATATTAGATCACATTCTCAAGGATGAGGCTAATGTTTTCTGGTGGGTTTGAAAGGAAAGCTGAAAATCCTCTTGTTGGGGACAAAGGGCAATTCATCGTACAAGTGGAAGCTCATTTTCCCCAGATCACACACAGAGGTTCATACGGCTCTCAGGCCCTCTGAGAAGCTGGAACCTCTGGACTCTCTCATGGCTTCATTCGTGGAAAAAATGTCACACTAACACTGACTTGAAACCCAAGCAGTGCCCCCTTTCTGGTTTATCCCCATCCAAAACACAGTGGATGCTCTCAGCGGGGGAAGAAACAAGTTCATTTTTTATAAAGCTGTCTAAAAGTCAATAAATAGCATCCACATATATATATGTGTATGCATTGATGTGTTATGCATATATAACTATACCTACATATATATATATATATATAATAAAAATACTGCACAGGGAGTCAGTGAGACTCAAATTCACTCTGTGTAGCTGTAGACCCCAGGCTACCTGACCTCTGCTGCAGATGGAGGGGGGTCAGGCCCCTATTCAGCCACATATTCTAGCCAAGCCTTGTGTGTACAGGGCAGCTGCAGCAAGCCAAAGAAGGATATATCTCCGTTAATCTTTGGCTTTGGCCCGTGTTTTCCTTCCACATTACAAGTTGTTCATCCTGTGTCATTAAAAAACACTTTTTCCTCCTTCCATCAAAAGCTGTGTGCTCTGGAAAGAGCTCTTAGCAGCACGTAAAACGGTTTTCTCTATATTTTGTTGTAGCAAAATAACATAGTCATAGACTGTGCTTCTGCAATATAACTACATATTTCAATATTCCTTTTTGTGATGAAAAAGCTAATTAGCTAGGTCGTTACAGTTGCCACTTGTAAAGGGGAAGATAGTAATACCATTAATGTGCTCACAGGAACTTCATTTATATTACCTCTTAACCTTTACAAGGATATTATCATTTCAATAATTAATTGCTTTTTGCCATTTAATTTGCAGTTTACCATTTTCAAAGGAAATTACCCATTAAACTGAAGACTCTTTAAAAAAAAATAAAAAATCCCTTACTTAACTATACACCACAGGCTGTCCTTAGAAAAGCTAGATATTTTGTAAGCCACTTTCACGTGTTTGTCTGAGACGAGAGGACTCTGTGGTAGCTCTGAATATTAAAGAACTGCCCGTCCCATGGATGTTTAATGATCTGGAGCAAAATGAGGCAGAATGGGGCCAAGACAATGCTGAGCAGGGAATTAATCCTTACCCTCTACCTCCAAATTCAGGAAGGCAATGCATCCTTTCTCTTTGATTGATGCAGTGAGAGTTGTCTTCCCTGTTCACAACCATCTCATTTCTTCAGCTGAAGTTGATTTACACTGCAATATGCATACATGAGTTCTTCTGCTAACTTCAGCAACTGACAAAATAAAGGAACTTTGGCTCAACCTTGGAAAGCACAGAAACGCCGGCCGTGAGTCACCAAGCGCTTACGCACATCTTCAAGCCAGTGCCCGACACTTTGGAGAATGAAGCTCAACACACATATTCCTGCTCTCTCTCAAGCTTCTAGTAAAACAGCTATTCATTTCAATGAATCAAACATAAGCTGATATCCCTGTGGAGCTGTGCCGGCACATTATCTCTGTTACAGATAATAAAAAATTGTGCCCAAATCTCACCACGCTAAAGGAAAAATGGATTAATATTGGTATCCAAGAAAGGGAGTCACGCATCCCAAGTAGGCTTATCTATGATAGAGTGAAACACATGCCTCTGAGAGATGGATTTGGATAGGAAGATGGAGAGGAGGTGACAAAGTGAGTGAAAAAATGAGATAGAGAAGAAGAGGAAAGAGAAGAAGCAGGTATGAACTAGATTATACCATTGATTTATGAATGAATATCTAGAAGTTTTTGTGATTCAGGTGCAAAAAATAAACTAGCCTTTGGGCAGTTCCACCTTCGCAACTGGCAAGTCAATGATATGTCACCCAAGATGATATGCATCTGCCTGATATGTCACATGCCCACAGGCACCAAGTGGATCATTTTACTGTGAAAATAAGACTTTCCATTTACTTCATTGCAAAATAAAACATTCTGTTTGTTTTATTTTTTTTTCACTCCCTTCCCCATGAGTATAAGAACAGCATTCACATACAGGATGTCATTTCCACTGCACTGATGCTGGAGTATATTCTCTGTATCATTTGCAGCAAAGTCAAAAACCACAGTCAGACCTAGTAGGGGTCAATGAGGTCAATGATACAAGTGTACTAGGCTCCTAGTTGAGAGGACTAGGTAAGAACTTTAGGATGAAATTACTTCTAACCATCTGTTTCTTTCACTCCTTTGATAGATATGAGGTCTGGACAATTAGCTATGGCCTTCACCATGGACTTTTAGATGGTAGAAGGTCGGTGAGATGCATCCCACCACAGGTACTTAATTATGACTTCAGGCATACAGGCTCAAGAGAGAAGAGACTCAGATCCTATTCAGAGCTCCCTATACCAGCAGTCACACCACTGCTAAAGCCCCCAAATAGTCTGCTTTTGGACAAGTGGGAGGAAAGCCTAACTCCACGTCAGCATCAGCATTTGTTGCCTTCACATTTCCGCAGTGAGGCACAAATATTGCTTGAAGACAGCCTGCTAATTTCTGCCAGTTAGTGCTGCAGCCTGCTGCTGCTTAAGGTACCTGATGTTTCATTTTACGGTGTTACTCTGCCTATATTACCAGGGCTCTGGATTTTATCATACAAAGGGCCATGTATGGGACAGAAGTAGAAAGAAGCCACTAACCATCAAAATTAACATTAAAATATTCAAAACCTCCAGACTGGCAGTTCACCCAGCATGAACTTGGCTTTCAGAAAGGCATGTGCTCTGCATGCACAACAGTGGTTTAAGGTCTCAATGCTGACATGAAGTTACCTGATGCATGAGGTACAGACAGGCTGACGGTGTTCTGCAGACAGCTCTACCTGCATGGACAGGATAGTCCTTGCTGGTTGGCATGCAAAAGGAAGCTTGGGGTCTATCCTGGGGAAGTTGATAATCTCTTGTAATTAATACCATAATTGGAGGTGCTGGAAATGCTCGTTGAGTTCCTGCCAGGGAATGTGAGTGTTTCACAAAGCTGTTGAGGCTGTACTGTACACCAGCCGAAGCAACCTACTCGGCTGCTGTACATGCTTACACAGAACCCCTGCGTTGGCAAAATGCTCGTGTGAGCAGCGAAATGTGCAACACTTGTTCCTTCAGATGTAATCACAGAGTGACATCAATACCATCCAGCCATCTGACAGCAGCCAGGGTGGCAAGGCTGAGCTGTCCTCCCTCTGCATTTAACGGTAGGCAGCCTGTCAGCGTTACTAGGCTTCCACCAGCCATCCCATAGCCACACGGCGAGGCCAGGATCGGGCCATTCCCATCTATTCCTGGCAGAGCTGCCCAGGCCAAGTCCAGCTTCACTATTACAGATCGCAAATGCACACAGAGGCACCAAAGACACTGAAGTTTAGAAAAAAAGTTGCTTCCTATAACCTTTGCTGTCCTCCAGGGACATAATTATTGGCTTCCAGTGTGCCAGCCTTAGGGATGCCAGCCCTGCAATAATGCCATGAAGGCAGAAATGACCACCAGAAAGGAATGGCTGGTCATTTTAGCAAGAAACACACACTTAAAACACACTTCTTAAACACACTTAAACACACTTCTTCTGGAGGTGGGGAGATCTTTGCAGAGAAATTGTTTGCAGCTCATCTGCAGTGACTGAGACCAGTGTCAGCCATTAAGTAATAAGTTATTTTTATCCACTGCAGCTCTCCAGCATCTCTGAGGGTGATGGCATCTCGCCAAGGCTTTGGAAAGGCTGCTTCAGCTGACACACAAAGATGAATTGTTGAGGCAAGCCTGGAGGACACTTCTGAGACAACTTTACAGAGGGAATCAAGTCTAAATATACCAGGTAGTTCCACAGCGGAGTTGCTGAGAGGTGTTTTTTGCTTCCCTCCTGAGAGATGACACAGAGTGTGACTTCTCCTGGCATTTTGGAAACTTTTGCTGCTATAGCAAAGAAGTTCCATTAAATTCTCCCAAACAAAATTGTAATGAGTACTGGGGAAGCCTGTTTTTTGCACCCGTACATGCACAGTTAGGTTTATGTCATAACGCTGAAATAAAAATGGCCATGTTTGTGAACAGTTTTTGTGACCTGCTCTGGCAACATCTCTAAGGTGCAGTTTCACAAGATAATGGCCTTTGTGGTGAAGCAGCTTGACTTTTGCCACTATGCCACACCATTGCTTGTTCCTTCAAAAGTTCCTTCTTCCCTCATGGTTCCAGATTCACTTTTTCATGGCAAAATTGTCAGCTTAAAAGGTAAGTCCTATACCAAAGGTCTTCCTAACCATATGCTCCTATCTCTTCTTTGCCAATACTTGTATTTGTGCAGGATTTGCTGGGACGCTGAGGTGAGAAATCTATCATTTTATGCAACTACTGGACCCAGTATAGCAGTTATTAATACAAAAGACTGTACTTTGAATAATTCCTGTGGTAAAGAAATTGGCCAGAGCTGAGAGAAGCCAGTCATTGCAGCCTGCCTGCATGGCAGAAGTGTGCAGGAAAAGGCCAAAAGGGCAGAAGTTACACAACAGGGGTTTAAAATGAGGCTCTGGAAAAGACAAACAGGCTTCAAAACAGAGACCAACTAATGAACACAACAGAGAAAATGAAGTGGAGGAAATCTGCAAAAAGCACTTCATCGCATATTTTATTATTAGGTATATATTCGTACATCTCTTGTCCTGGCAAGTAAAGTAATAGTATTTTGGAATCCTGAATGACACAATATATGCTACTTTTATTGTGTTTGTCCAGCAACCTGAACTGTAAACACAAAGCAACCGTAATTGGGTTCTGGGGAAAGTAAGAACACCTAAGCTTTGCAGGCATTTCAGTGATGAATAGTCATGGTTCATCGCTATCTATGGGGGCTTAAAGTAGTGGTATGGACTTCATTTTCCATAAAGAGATCACAACAAACAGTCTGTTCACAGGAAACATGGCAGAAAATTCAGGGGAAGAAAAAGTAAGATTCTACTGACATGCTTAAGACAGGGACAATTTGACCCACAAGTTTGGGTTTAAATACAGCAGCTTGAGGAGCTGTCTGAAAAGGGAACTCTGCCAAGTTTGCAGCAGGTATGGTCCGTGTTAAAACTTGTGCTGATGATGTACTTGCTCAAAAGGCATTTTTTTCTGCTCCTGTTAGAAATCCATGCAGTTGGTTAGGCCCATTGCTATGATTTATCTACCTACCGTTGGCTTCTCATGATCCATGTCACGGCCATGTTATGATCCTATAGATGGCCTCACACTGATGGGCTGATGCAAAGGCAGTGCCCTGTAATTGTCATTCTCTATCATTATCTAGGTTTTCTTTGCCAGAGACTGACCTCAGCTGAGATCAGAACCACAGTAAAGAGAGCTGTTTCTTTACCTGATGGTGAATATTTTGTTGTTATTGTTGTTCATATTGTTCAGATGTTTGGACTACTTTCACTTCATCTGTAAAAAGAGAATGCATTCCAGAGACTTTTTAGTAGCAGGACTGTAGGGGGTTTACGTGGCAAGGTTTTGGTAGTAGGGAGCCATAGGGGTAGTTTCTGTGAGAAAGATCTAGAAGCTGCCCCATGTTTGGGAAGGGCCCCATTGTTTTCCAGATCTGAGCCAATAAGTGATGTTGTTTTGCACCTCTGTGAGAGCATATTTAAGACAGGGAAAAAAAACGCTGCGCCAGACAGCAGCCGGGAGTGAGAGAACAGCCTTGCAGGTGCCAAGGTCAGTGTAGAAGGAGGGGGAGAGGTGCTCCAGGCGCCGGAGCAGAAGTCCCCTGCGGCCTGTGGTGAGGACCATGGTGAAGCAGGATGTCCCCCTGCAGCCCATGGAGTACCATGGTGGAGCAGGGTTCCACGCTGCAGCCCGTGGAGGAGACCACAGTGGAGCAGGTGGCCCTGCACCGATGGAGGCTGCCGCCTGTGGAAGACCCCTGCCGGAGCAGATTCTGGGCTGGACCTGTAGCCCATGGAGAGGAGCCCACGCAGGAGCAGGTGACCTGGCAGGAGCTGCTGCCCGTAGGGGAGCCAGGTTGGAGCAGTTTTCTCCTGAGGGATGGACCCCGTGGTACGGACCCATATCTGGAGCAGTTCTGGAAGAGCTGCTGCCTGTGGGAAGCCCACGCTGGATCAGTTCATCAAGGACTGCATCCCATGGGTGGGACCCCACAGCACAGGGGACGAGAGTGACTGAGAAGGAGCGGCAGAGAAGAAGTGCTGTAGACTGACCATAACCCCCATTCCCCCGTTCCCCTGCGCCACTCGGGGGGAGGAGGTGGAAGAGGGTGGATGGGGGGAAGGTGCTTTTGTTTTTTTTTTCCCTTTGTTTCTCACTTCTCTCGCTTGTTAGTAATAGGCAATAAATCTTACTATCTTCTTATGCTGAGTCTGTTTTGCCCGTTACAATAATTATTGCGTGATTTTCTCGTCCTTATCTCAACCCTTGAGCCCTTTTCACATATTTTCTCCCTGTTCCTCTTTGAGGAGGGGGAGTGAGAGAGCAGCTGTGGTGGAGCTCGGCTGCCCACTCAAGCGGAACCACGACAGTCTTTTTTGGCGCCCAACGTGGGGCCCGAGGAATTTGAGATAAGGATGATAGTTGGTAGAAGTAACGGGCAAAATATGCACAGGATGATTGTTAGGAACGTACAAGTTGTGAAGAATTTAAGAAAGCAGTAACTGTGAGATGTTAGTGTGGTGAAGGGACGAGGGGTGGTGTGTGTGTAAAATGTCCACCTTGTCGGTGCTGTGATGATTTAATGTTTACTTTGGTGTGGTGAATTCTTTTTCTTTTTGATGTAAGTGAAGTTTGTGAAGGTTGTTGTGATAATTGTAAAGTAAGAGTATATTGTGAGTAATCTTAAATATGCTTTTAACAGAGGCGAGGGGTGGAATGTAGTGGGTTTACGTGGCAAGGTTTTGGTAGCAGGGAGCCATAGGGGTGGTTTTTGTGAGAAAGATCTAGAAGCTGCCCCATGTTTGGGAAGGGCCCCATTGTTTTCCAGGTCTGAGCCAATAAGCGATGTTGTTTTGTGCCTGCTACTTTTTAGTAGCAGGACATAGGTGGACATTGTTAGAAGAGAAAGGATAGCAGGTCTGGTATACATCATTAGCATTACATCATGTATATGATCCTGTTTCTACTTCTTCTTCCCCCTGCCTCCCCCCACCCAAAAAAAAAAAAATAAAAAAAATCCCCTTCATTACTACATTATCATGTTAATAATAATCTTCCATATTAAAGTTCTTATCAACATGATAAAGGCATATGCAAAGAATGATAAGCTTTATACCTGAGCACAGAGCCACAAGAAGATACTAGTGCTCTTGGCTCCACCATCTAAGCCATTTGTTTCTTCAGAAAATTTTTCTTCCTTTTTCTAGATGCAAGTCTGGTTCTCACTGAAGTTAGTGGCAGTGCCATGACCAATGTTATTGGCTTTGCTGGGAATTCGGCCACATAATCTAGACAAGAGCTTCCTTGGAGAAGTCCAGTAGAGGTCTAGAGCTGAATATATTTCAACCAAATCCTGTTAGCTTTGCTGACACAGTATTTCCCCTGAAATCAATGGTTGTTTTTTTAGCAGGAGATGAACAGCAAGATTTCATAGGTTTGGTATGCATTAAAGTGCATACTGTACTGCTAGCGTTATCTTTTTCAGTGAGTTATAACAAACAGGAGTTTTACAGCTCCTCAACCAGGTGGCTGATTCAGCATCACATATATTATAGCCAATGCTGCTGACCGTGAGGTATGACAATAAATCCTCAAGTGAGATAGCATGAGCTAACCAAAAACTGCAGAACTTTACATTTTTCTGGAGCTTCGAGGGATGCAGACATGTTTTGCTACATGACTACAGGTTGCTGTCAGGGTGATCTCTGGCCAAATCACTCATAGAGTCATACCTTAATTTACAGATCAGGTCAGATCAGATCAGGTCAATGCTGTCTGAGCTTTTGAAAAGTGGTTAGCTTAAGGAATGGGTTGGTTTGGTCTGGTGAAAAGTATCTACAATAGTAACCTCTTTCTTGACAAAGAGTCCCTCCCCAGCTTTCCTGTAGGCCCCCTTTAGGGATGGGAAGGCCACTGTAAGGTCTCCCCAGAGCCTTCTCTTTTCTAGGCTGAACATCCCCAGCTCCCTCAGCCTGTCTTCATAGGAAGGGTACTCTGGCCCTCTGATCATCTTCATGGCCCTCCTCTGGACTCATTCTAATATATCTATGTCCTTCTTGTGCTGGGGACCCCAGAGCTGAAGGCAAAACTCCAGGTGGGGTCTCACAAGAGCAGAGCAGAGGGGGAGAATCCCCTCCCTCGCCCTGCTGGCCACCCTGCTTTTGATGCAGCCCAGGATATGGTTGGTTACTGGGCTGAAAGTGCACAGTGCTGGTTCATGTCAAGCTTCTCATCAACCAATACCCCCAGGTCCTTCTCACTAGGGCTTCTTTCAGTACATTATCTGCCCAGCCTGTGTTTGTGCTTTGGATTGTCCCATCCCAATAAAGGACCCTGCATTTGGAGAGCCTGGCAGAGCCAAGTTCAACTCACCTGATATTCTTGTGAGCAACCTGATCTAGCAGAAGGTATCCAGGCACATGACAGAGGGACTGGAACTAGGGGATCTTTAGGGTCCTTTCCAACCTGAACCATTCTATGATTCTGTGAATTTCTCTGGGGACCATGACACAGAGGGCTGCTGTCACCTCACCAGGGATGGGGTAGCTGAGCAGCAAGTTACAATGGCCAGCTTCCTGCAGATACTCTTCCTTGATACATCTGAAATGATCAAGGCCTACAAACTGTATGTAACAGTAGCATTGTCAATAGTCTTTTTATCTATTACACTGTGAGAAAATACTACTAATTATGCATCATACTGAGGCAAACTCTATAATAGTCTTCCTGTTTTTCCTTCCTTCCTTCCTTCCTTCCTTCCTTCCTTCCTTCCTTCCTTCCTTCCTTCCTTCCTTCCTTCCTTCCTTCCTTCCTTCCTTCCTTCCTTCCTTCCTTCCTTCCTTCCTTCCTTCCTTCCTTCCTTCCTTCCTTCTTTTCCTCCTTCCCTCCTTCCCTCCTTCTGTCTTTCCTCCTTTGTTCTCACTTCCCTCCTCCTTCTCTACCTCCCCAAAAGATTCCTCAGTCTCTTCTATTACTCTACTTTCAATGCATTTTTACATTCTCTTCTTCCTTCATCACAAAAATTCTCCTTTCTCACTGTCATTTGCTTCTGATGACATTTATAGCAAGAGCTATTCTCCCCTCTCTATATTTAAGGAAACATTATCTTTATGTTGTGCTCTGTCACACATCTTTAACCATAGGTAGGGAAATGCTAGGGAAATACTAGGGGCAGTGAAATACCAGCTCTGGCCGCATCTTTGTCTGATCCTAGCCAATCTATCTATCCAGTGGATTTTTCCTCTTATTTAGCCTTTTGAGAAACAGATTCAGGCGACTACTGCAAATGCTTTTGTCTTTCCCTTCCAAACACACATGTAACTCCAAGCGTTTGAAGATACAATTGCAATATTAGCTTGGGCTACTTAAACAGCAGGTGGCATTCCACAGGAGTTGTTCCACAGGATAAACTGTGCTCCTATCTGTTGCGCACCAAATGTGTGTTTTGTGAACACGTTCACCATAATAAGGAACTGAGATAAGCGAATTAACAGAAAACACTGTGTACCAGACATTTCTTTGCTGACACCTATAGTTTTGCTGCCATATCTAGCTTTAGTGAGGAGAATTATGCTTGCTTAAATTATGCACAATACACAAAGTGTCTTCTACTGGCACACAGAGACTGCTATCTGAAATCAAAGCACCCTCTGGCAGTTACAGATCACAAACACCCAGTCATTTTATCCCACAATATTCATCTGGTTGACTTAACAGGAAACAATTTGCTGGTGGACAAGTAAGTCGGTAAGAATGCCACGTCAAAAGTTCCCTCATGACACTACGACGTTTACGAGCCGTGAGACAGCAGCTGAGTTTTAGGCAGTGATCTCACTGCATGATCACATTTGAATATATATTTTTTTAATCATTTTTTAGGAAAAATCTAGCCTGTAAACATTAAAATAAATGATTTATTTGCTTGTTATTGTCTTTGTAGATGCATCTAATATTCCTAGACACACATGCGATATATATGTGTGTATATATATATATATAAGCCCTGGTGCCCTTATACAAATGCTTCTCTCAGTTATAGGAGATTAAAATGTGTTCCCTTGATTATTTCTTTTTATTTTTCTTGGGGAACACATGCACAGATAAACACATACTGTTTCAAAATCCTATAGGTTACTGACTTACCTAGAAGTAACCTGTCTCATGAAACAAATTCATGAAAAGATACACTTCCATCAAGGAGCGTCTGAAAGCAAAAGTGGATGCTTCAAAAGACAGTGCATGAACCAACTGACAGAGGAAAATGTTTGTGGTTCCTTATATGTCTGTGGTATAACTTGCTGGAAGAGGCTTGGCAATGATTTTATCTTGACACTTGTGGTTCTTCAGATGTTAAAGTCCTTCTGAGTTCAAGGTGTGCCTTTGCTGTGTCAACTCATCCAACAGGTTAATGGCATTGGAATCTTTGTTCAGGCTGGTAGCAATATCCAATTTCAAGTTGGGATGCGATCTTTCTAATAATGGAGTTTTCTTTACATGCTTAAATATAATTGCTCACATCTGTGATGGCATGCACCTGTGACTGCATGTTTTATCTCTTAATTTTTTAAAAAATTAAACCTGTCTAAATCTGTCTAATCTGTCTAAAGCAGATTCTTGACATGGAGAAGGAAGATCCTGGCTCCTGGAAGCTTGGTCAGAAGTAAGGGACGTCTGGGAAGAGGGAACACCAACAAAATAGGGCAGAGAAACAGAAGCTAAGGAGGGAAACTAGGTGTCTAAAAACATGTGAAGATCTGTTTGCTGACTATCGACAAGAAGAAAATGACATGACAAGAAGAAAACAAACGTCTGAGCTATAATCTGTTTCAGTAAATGAACGGCCAATGTAAGATCTCCCCATTTTAACATGCTTTTACTTTCATTTGTATAACAATAGCCCATTTCTTTTACATTTCTTTGTTTAGTTACACTCGTTTACACAGCAAGCATGAAATGAATACAGCCATGTGACCTCAGGAAGAGAATCTTTTTTCCTTATCACAAATCCCCAAATTTTTCTTGTTCCCCTGAGAACTGCATGTACCAAGGGTCGTGTATTTTGGTCTCATAACCAACCTGAATGGTAACGAACCCCATTTCAGATACTAATAAAGTATGTTTGCAGGATTACATATAGGTATTCCAGGAATGCAGTGTGTAAGTAAAACAGAGAAATCTTTTACAATTCCAACTTTAAAAGGTTAATCTTTTAAAGCCCCTCGGCGGCCTCTGTGAGCCTGTGTCCCCTCCACGCCCCCCAGACGGACTCAACTCGGCTCCCGCCCTGCAAGCTGCAGGATCTCGGGACCGTAGCCGGCACCACGCTTGTGGAGCAGGCACAGGGTGACTTTCTGTGTGTCTGTCGGTGTCTGTCTGTGTGTCTGTCTGTCACACAGCGCCAGCCTTGCAGGAGGAACCAAAGCCCGGGGAGCGCGTTTCCTCGGGAGCCGCTCCGCCGCCGCACGCAGCCATGGCCGACACCGCTGCCCCGCCGCAGGTCGCAGCCCCGGCGGGCCCCGGCATCAACCCGCTGGCCCGAAAGCTCAACAAAATCCTGGAGACACGGCTGGACAACGACAAGGTGGGGACACGGGCTCCGGCACCGCCGCTGAGGGGGGCGAAGGGGGCGGCAGAGCCGGGCCGGGGGCCGCAGGGCCCCCGCGGGCTCCCCGAAGGGAGAAGGGAGCCCCCTGCTCTGACCCAGGGGGCAGGCAGGGGTCTGCAGTGGGAATTGGGAATAAAAGTTGGGTTTTGGCCCTTCGGGATATGCCCCGCGTAGCTGCCTGTGCTGGGGACGCTGGTGCCACGTAGTTGGGGTGGCACCGCTGAGGCTTCTCCGGGTTTAGGTGTTTTGTAGTCATGTTTTAACCAGCTGTGACCCTTCTGGTTGAAGCTGTTATCAAGAAAAAAAAATAGGCAAGAGTCTGTTAAAACACATACAAAGACAAGAGACCTGAGCCAGCAGTGTGTCCAGGTGGCCAAGAAGGCCAACGGCATCCTGGCTTGTGTCAGGAGCAGTGTGGCCAGCAGGAGCAGGGAGGTGATCGTCCCCCTGTATTTGGCTCTGGTGAGGCTGCACCTCGAGTGCTGCGTTCAGTTTTGGGTCCCTCGCTACAAGAAGGACATGGAGGCCCTGCAGCGTGTCCAGAGCAGGGCTATGAAGCTGGTGAAGGGCCTGGAGAACAAGTCCTGTGAGGAGCGGCTGAGGGAGCTGGGGGGGTTTGGGCTGGGGAAGAGGAGGCTCAGGGGAGACCTCATTGCTCTCTGCAGCTGCCTGAAAGGAAGGGGTGGGGAGCTGGGGGTCGGCCTCTGCTCACAGGTAACCAGTGACAGGACCAGAGGGAATGGCCTCAAGCTGTGCCAGGGGAGGTTCAGGTTGGCAATGAGGAGACATTTCTGCTCAGAAAGAGCAGTCAGGCACTGGGACGGGTTGCCCAGGGAGGTGGTGGAGTCACCGTCCCTGGGGGTGTTCAAGGAGAGGTTGGACGTGGTGCCTGGGGACATGGCTTAGTGGGTGACACTGGTGGAAGGGGGATGGTTGGACCAAATGATCTTGAAGGTCTTTTCCAACCTTCATGATCCTGTGATTCTATACTGTACCTTTTTGTCTAAAGCAGTGAATTTGGGGTGGCTGCAGGCTATGCAACGTGCTTCTTTGTAACCTACTGAAATATTAATTTCATTTGCCCTTCTACTTTTTAGGAAATGCTGGAAGCACTCAAGGCTCTCTCAACCTTTTTTGTTGAAAATAGCTTGCGGACCCGAAGAAATTTGCGTGGAGACATTGAACGACGAAGCTTAGCCATAAATGAAGAATTTGTCCACATATTCAAGCAAGTTAAAGAGGTAGCAGTTTTACAGTTTGATTAGCTATCTTGTCAGAGTACTGCTGCATAATTTTAAAAAAGAAAAAAGGGTTATGAGAAATCATTATTTTTTACTAGACAAATATACATTTACAATAAAAATGTTTAATCGTTTATACCATTTGATGAAAACATTGCACACAGGTGATATTTCAAACAAACAAAAAAAGATTCAGGCGAACATTGATCTTTAGGGGTGCTTTCTCTCCATTGATTATATAGAGTAACTATAGAATCATCAGGCCAGCTCAGGTTGGAAGACACTTCAGAAGATCATCAGGTCCAACCTTTCATGGGAAAAGGAGGGCCTAGATGAGATTATCTGGCACCCAGTCCAATTGCATCTTGTAAACCTCCAGTAAAGGGGATCTGCCGTGTACCATTGATTTTTCTAGGTGAACAGAACTAACTCCTTCGGTTTTTCTGCAGAGGGCAGGTTCTCCAGCCCTTTGGTTGTCTTCGTGGCCTTCCTTTGGACTCTCTCTGTTCTTGGACTCTCTCTTACTGTTATTTTAACTTATTTAGGAGCTTGAGAGTATAAATGAAGATGTTCAAGCGATGAGCAGCTGCTGTGAAGATATGTCCAGTCGTTTAAAGGTAATATATGAATAGATGTGCTCTGCGTATTTTTCTTTTTAGGATTTAACTATTTTCTTTTAGAAGAATAGTTACTTTGGAGGATTAACAGTGACACAGATGTTTCACTAGTATGTGTATTATGTATTTTAAAATATTAATGTTTCTTTTTACTTGAAAAATGTGTTGAGGAAATTATTTTGCTTTCTTCCAAGTTCAAATTTTGAACATAGCAATATACTTCTCTGAGAATATCAAGGTAGCATTTGTGTTTGAGTGGAGAGAAAATATTTCATTAGATTACATGTGTGATAGATTAAAGGGTTAACTATTTTTGTGGTTTTTGATTTAAAATTTGAATCATTCACACCGACTAAAGCTGTTGAATTACATGTTCACATAAATACATCAAGTATATTTATAAGAAATTATCTTGTTATCCATTGAGCAAGAACAGTCTAGTGTACCATCTTGATTCTGTTGGTTTTGTTTCATAACATGTCTCAGGATGCCTTTGTGCAACAAAAGCAATTTGTTCCATATTAATCCCGAAGCCACAATGTAGGTGTTTCATAACACATTGCTAAATCTTATCTGGTTTCAATGTACAAGTTCAATATTCAGAACAGTCATGAGTTTAAAAGGATTATGGATACTGAAGTGTAGATGTTTGCCAAACCAAATCTGTTCTGAGTACAGCACATAAATTGTAGCGTGTGAATGAGGATTCTTCACTAAAGTCTCCTGTGATAACCTTTCCTTTTTCCCCTGATGTGTACTCAAAAGGTAATTAAGTGAAGAGGTTTCATGGAAATGATACGTAATCCTCCTGAGAATGCTTGTAGTTTGATGAACTTGTGCCAAAAAGTGTGAGAATACAGTTAGCCCGCTGCAGTACTTAATTTTCAGTTTTGGAAAGCGATGAGTAATGTAGCTCTGAGGTCTCACATCTCTTTGAATGCTGTTAATCTGGATGTATTCCCTAATGCAGTTCAGGAGCAGTTTGACTAAACTGTCAGATGTGGAAATGAGTTGAGTGTCCATGCAGCTTTTTGTTCTTTTCTGTCTTTAGATCATGAAGTGTAGCTGTCATCTGTGATTTTTTTTTTTTCTTTTTATGCTAAAGCCATCCCACGGCGATCTCTTTTTCTGTTAAAATCAGTAGGTAGTTTTGTGCTGTGCCCCAGAGGAGGTTTCTGCTAGTGCCCTTTAGCACTCACAACTTGTCTTAATTCAACACATGTTTTCTTTAGCTGTATGAATAGAAAGTAAGTTAACAGGGCCAGGAATTAGCACTTGGTTGTCAAACATTCTGCTGTTTTATCTGTAATAGGACATCAAGACTTCCAAGCATGTGTTCTAGTTGAATAAGAAGGCATCAATGTACTAAGAATAGAGAGAAAACAACATATGAATAGGAATATCCATAGCATATAAGGCATAAGAGTGCTTAAAAAGTAGCATATTAAGAGAGCAGAACAAATATAAGATATGAAAGGGACTGTATTCATTAATCAGAAAGCTCTTTACCTTTTTTGTTTTGTAAGGTTGTGGTATCATGCAGTCCAAACAACAGGCTGGTGTGCAAATAAGAATATATATAATGACAAAAATATGTATAGATAAGATTGTTGTTTTCTTTTTAATGCCTGAAAATTGGGAGAGTTGAGAAATACTTCAAATGTATTATATATTTTAGAAATTGTGTAATGCATTTGACATGTTTGTGCTTTTCACATTCTTGATGATTCTAATTGTATTCTAGGCAGCAAAGGAACAAACCCAGGACTTGATAGTAAAAACAACAAAGCTCCAAGCAGAAAAGTATGTATGCCACCTTATTTATTTCTTGAAAACATGAAAATAGTGATGTAATTTTATTTTAGGTCTGGTACTGCCACTTTTATTTTTGCGTAAGGACTGTTGGTGGTTTTTTTTTTGCATTTGTATGTTGTTTTTAACACTCTCCTGTGTTCGTAGCTCAATTAGAATAAAAATGTAGAACTCTTAAGTTTATTACTAAAGGATACAAAAAGCTAAGAATATGTTAATGCTTATTGTCATAAAAATTGACCTTTTAGGGAAGAGAAACAGTTACAGTTGTACAGTGTGCTGAGTAGGGATTTGCTTACCTATGTCAGTTGACAATGTAAGTTAAATAATTTTATAATAGATAATGTAAGTTAAATAATTTTATAATAGATACAGTCCTACAAGATCAAAATTCTTTAAACATTAGTATGTTATTTTGCATTTTGGACTTAAATTTTTAGAGTAGAGTTTCAGAAACTTTAAACTTAGAATATGTTATTTGGTAACAGTTAAGGTTTGTTTACTTTTATTTTTTTGTCTGAAGTTAGTTTTTTTCCTCCGGTTTGGTGTTCCTGTAGTGTAATGCCAACGACTGTCTGATTGGTATTTCCTGTATAATTCAGAGACATGCACAAATTTTGTGCAATAGATACAAAAGTATCTATTATTTGCTGTGAGCTTTTTCATGTTACAAAGAAACATTTGTTACATGAAGGACAATCACTGAACAAAACAAGGTGTGTTCATCTCATTCAAGCGAACTCCTTCAAGCTACGAATACGTAAATAGAGAGAAATTGTTGGCTGTTATTTTTGTTTATTTTATTTTTGTGCTCTAATATTTGTGCAAGGAAGAACAGTGTAGGTTTAGACTTCACAGGAAAGGTAGTAGGGAGGGAAGGAACTGGGATTTGTACTTTTAAAAAGTTTGTGACCTTGGGGTAATTCCTGTACTGATAAGACCTTACCAAAAGTAGTTCAGCACTGAGTCTTGCATTAGTTTTGTGGGCTTTGTGGTGGTGTTAATGCTTTGCATCCATTAGAAATCACTCTTGTGCAGGGACTGGACATAAGAAGAGAGTTGGTTTATGACCTACTTTTCCATCTTTAAAGCTAACTGTGAAATATATAGGTACCTTAATGAGCCTAATGGAGACCACTTTTTTCCTTGGTTCTCCAGCTTCTTGTGAAAGATTTGTATTTTGCTATTTTCAGTATTTTTATTCATAGGAAGAAGATGATAATAGCCCATGACAGGTTCATGTAATCTTTATCGTTTTTATGGCTAAGGCATCTTGTTTTACAGCTTTAGCCTTTGTCAGTTCAGAAGGATGAATCTCCTTCCTTTACCAACTTTCTTGTGAAAATTATATATAGCTCACTAGAGATTAGAAGTAATTATTTCCAGCGATAAGTTTCTAGTAGAAGTTATGACATTGGATAGCTCTGGGTGTACTTTCAAAATTAATGGGTTCATGTTGTGGACTTCAGTAGCATGTGGATTACCTCCTGTGAGAGTCTGAATGTGAGGTTAGAGTATAATCTGTACATAGTATAAAGTCGAATGTACAATAACTGCATAAAGTGCAGTACTGGTTGGTATAAAATGAAGGATTTGGCAAAGTGATAGTTTAAGTAAGTGAGCAGAAGTCGGGGCTTAGAAAGGAGAATTATGCAGACTGTACATCAGTACTTCTACGATATATTCCTTACAAAATAACTTACTTAAAAGGCTTCCTGCCAACTAACATGTCAGGTACAGAACATCCCTCTAGCATGAGGAGAAAAAAATGTAAAGGAAGTAACCTGTCCTTAAGGCACTCTGTGACCTCAGAGTGCACACCTAGGAAAAAGTTGTATTTTGAAAGGCAATTCTGTAAGCATACCATGAAAGCACTCACACTAGCAGTAGCCAAACAGTATTTGTCATTTTACAATGTAATGGTTGTGGAAGACTCACAGTGCCGTTTATTAACAAGGTTAACTTTTTTTTTCCCCTGGCTAAATTTATGGCAACTTTAAAGAAGAGTTATTGTTGTTGTTATTAATTTTATTTTGTCAAGCCACAAAGAGAAGGCTGTTTTGTTCCATGTGAGATGCCTGAGTCATCTCTTCTTTTGACTCATTGTTTCTTCTTACGCATCTCTGTGATTTAAATCAGGCACAGGAAGAGAACTCTTCGATCAAATGTTCAGGGTTTTTTGAAAAGCTGAATACTTGCCTACAGTCCGAAAAAATACAGGTCTTGTATTTTCAACCCTTCACCTTAACAGGCAACATTTCTTAGACAGAAAAAGAATAAAAGGTGAAACTGGGAGGCCATACCTTCTCTTCTGAGGGTTGTCCTAAAATGCTGATTGCAATGCAGAGAAAGTGAAAGCTGGGCCCATCCAAAACCAGGGCAACTGAAACAGTGAGTCTAAAGCAAGAACAGTCAGTCTAGAAAGCGGCAGTAGCTGCTGAGGATATTCATTCTTTAGAATTCTTCCTATAAGAATGAAGATGTCCCTTTTCTTACCTTACTGAGGAAGTTACAGAACTCATCTGCAAA
Source organism: Aythya ferina (assembly GCF_964211825.1). NCBI lineage: Eukaryota > Metazoa > Chordata > Aves > Anseriformes > Anatidae > Aythya > Aythya ferina. The sequence continues at coordinate 27,300,043 of NC_140296.1, forward strand.
TTTCATCAGTCCCAAATTTCTACTTCTACCCTCTGTGGTCCTACCATTTATTTTATTATAGGCTTTTCACAAGAAAATGAGTTAGTTAGAAGTTGATGAAAGTTCAGTAAAATGTGTATTTGTATTCAAATAGGATTAGTATAGTAGATTTTTCTGTGTAATTTTTAACATCTAAATATTTTTTTCAAAACCAAATTCCATTTTGCATACTACAAATTTGTATTTATGAATTCTTTAAGTTCTTAAATCAGTGCTTTTGAATTAAATGTTTTTAAACGTTGCCCTGAAAAAATGAAATTAATGGTGTTATTCTTTTTTATATTAGTTATATACTTCTTTCTCCCACTAGTAGTTGCTGAACATTTTGTAATAGCAGAGATAAATCTTTCATTTTGCTGAACCAGATGTTTACGCTGTCCTTCAGGAAAGTTATTTTGGCTCTGACCTTCTCACAAAGTTCTACGTTAAGTCCTCATCTCTTGTTACCTTTTTAGCTGTTTTTTTTGTTTGTTTGTTTGTTTGGTTGTTGTTTTTTTTTTTAATAACTTCAGAAATCACACCATACTGGGTTTGCTGTACTAGCTATAGATGAAAAAAATAATTCCTTCTATCGTGATTAGCATTTATCTGATTTACTTCAGCTGACTGTTTCCTCCTATGAGGAAAATGTTTTGATTTGATTCATTGTTCTAAAATTGAAGGAAGGCAGTAAACTTTCAGATGAATTTCATATATTTAAGGCAATTAGGGAATTACTTTTTTTAAAACGTGTTATTTTTGTATCTGACAAATTTTAGGGAAAAAGAGCTGGTATCTTCACTCGGATAACCTGATGAAGTTAGCAAGTTACCTATGTTAGGTACTAATAGAGTTAGTAGTTCAGAGTTTTATTTACTTCCCTTCATTTTCGAAGAACATAGTTTTGTGTAACTGTTAGCCCTTGGTTTGATCAAAGATGTCTCATCTTTCTGTACTCTTAAGGCTGTTTTCAGTAAATGACAGGTGGAACCTTTGACTTGGGTAAGCATTCTTCATGCCTGACCTGTTCTCAGGGAAGTAAATTTTGTCAAAAAGTGTTGCAATTAGTATCAAGTTTAAATCAAATTGCAATTAGAAGAACAATGTTTACTGCAAAATCAGGGAAAGGCTTTCTAACTGCAGTTGTAACTTTATTCCCTGAGATACACAAAGCACATACGTAAAGGAAGCATTGAAATACTGTGGTCTGTTTTCTTAGATTGCAGTGGTTTTTGACCTTGCAAACGTAAGTATCTCTTCAGAATTTTCCCTATGTGGCTTTTGAACCTGCATAGTCTGTTTTTTTTTCTCTCTTTTTTTTTTTTTTTTTTTTTTTCCCCAAGAACAGTATAATAACTGTGAAATATGAACACTTTTAACTGAGAATGCTTATTCATGCTTTTGGCTTTGCCAGGTATTCTTTCTCTCCTGCAATACTTGCAGAGGAGTGGCTGTGTCAGTGGTTCCATGCAGGGATTTGGTTTATTATGGTCACCTGTTATTTTTTTGCATAGTTTTATCACTGTTGTTAACTGTACTTCCATTTCCTAAGTTCCATTTTCATGTTCCTAAGCTTCCTACCTGAACTCCTGGTTGCTTTTTCTAGCCTCTCGAATTTGTGATTTGAAGGTGTAGTGGTCCCTCTGCAGCATCATGTAGGTAATGAGCTATTTGGGACTTCCTATGTTGGTAACATGCACGATTAAGACACTTGGTTAAATAGCTGGGGAAGAAAATAAGATGCTCATCTCAGATTTCAGTTAAAGCTATGGCATTCTCAAATTGTTTGCTAGTTGAAATAGTTGTATTGTACATTAGAAGCAGGGCAGTTTTCCTTCACATTAGTTAGGTTATGGAATTTGCTTAATGTAGGAACTAGTTTTTGTTTTTTTTCTCTAGTGTCTTTAGAAATTAAGATCACAACTTGATAGAACCACGCAATGTGAAATAGTGTAGTCTAACCCATTTAGCCCATCTCTCTACAACATAAGATTAATTTATTGATATTCAGTGATGTGGAGTGTTTAATAGAATGTTTTAATGTATTTCATAATAACCTTCAATAATAAAGAAAAACTGCAGTAGTTAATTTTGGCAATTTCTGTAAACCGCTGAAAATCCTCTTCAGTATCTTCAGTAAATTGCTGTACATTTACTTTAGCAGGCTAATATTGCTTTCAGGTTGCATTAGGCTTTGTATGTATAGTAAAGAGTAATTTGTTTTCAAACAACATCTGCTGTTTCTTAAAATATGTGGGTTTGTTTATTCCCTTTGCTAATAGGCTGACAGAAAAATGATCATGTTCCTTGAAGTGTGATTTTTTTTTTAATAAAAGCTTTCTGTGACTTGTCAGTTCTCTTGCTGTATACAAGTTTAATTCTTTTTTTCTTCTTTGTATGAAGCCAAAAGCCTACTTGCAGTACAAACTTCTTTACCTTACACTGGGAGCAAGTTTCCTGGAGCTCAATACAATTCCAGAACCAAAGAAATTACAGTGCAGTTCCAAAATTTCGTGTGCAGAATGGCAGAAGCCTGACTTCATAGTAGTGCTACCAGCTGTTTAATGTAAGGTGTTTTGCAGGGCTGTTTTTGAGATTAGTCACAAATGACAGTTGTGGACTTAACAACTGAAGAATGACACCAGAAGATAAGTTACAATGTAAAAGTAAATAAAAGTAAAAAGACTTATAAAAGTAAATAAAAGTGATTGAGTGTATGCAAGTGTGCAGGGAGATCACAAGGAGATTTCTTCTGTAAAGAAAGAAGACCATAGTCTGAAAACTGTATAAAAGAATGAGAATGGAAATGGATTGGACAGTTATTTTTGAGACAGGCTAAAAGATTGCGGGGCTTTCATTGAGATTATGCCCTTGAACACCTTTACACATTATCTTACATTGCTAATTTCTATTAATTGTAATCTTAAATGGAGCAAAATGTGTTTCAGTGTTAGAGTCCTTATTAGTTCTGTTGATACTGGAAAATCAGTTTTTGTAGTACTAGTATTGTTTTGCTTTTTTTTTAAAAAAAAATAAGTGATTTCTATTTTGAAATGCAGCATGTACTTCAATTTGTTTTAATTGAATTATGTTGAAACTTGCTATTTATTTAAATTCAACAGCCACGGTTCTTGGAGTTCAGTGAATGATTTGAGTGTCACCTCAGTGCTCAATGCAAGGTCAAAAGCCTTAGGAAAAATGCTTCTCAGTGAACATCTGCTGCTTCAATAGCTCTGCTTCAATATACTACAGGTCTCTCATGCTTGTCTCTTAGGGATACTTTTCCATTTTCTTTTCTGTTTTCAGAAACAACTTTTTTGTCATAGTCAATTTGGAAGTGACTCAGGCAGTTCAGCACTATTTGTAGGAGATTTAGAGAGGTATGCTGAGAAAAGTGGAGATCTGGTGGTTTGCGTTAAGGAGATAAATTTCATGGCGTGACCTCTCGAAACTTGTAGTTACATTTATTCCTGTGAAAATTCTTCATGAGAAAAAGCAGTAATTGCCTAAAATGAATTATAATTTGGGGTGTGTGTGTGTGAGTTTTTGAAATTGTGCACCTGGTTTCCTTTCCTGATTTGTACCACAGTAAAGCATAGGTGATGGGGCATAACGCAGGAATCAAAGCAGCTGTAATGAACCTGAAGGCAAAAAAAAAAACAAACTAATTTGTCACATTCTGGCCATGAGCAGCAAAAGGGGAAAAAAAAAAAAAAAAAAAGGGCCTGATTTGATTTCCTATGTGCTCAATCCTGTATTCGCATGAGGCATATTCTTGATCAATATGAAATGAGGCATGGATTTACAGATGGAGAAACATTTCTCAGAAGTGCGCAGTCAGTTATATGATAGCATTCCTGACTGATATTTGTGTGATCTGCTCTTAGGAGAAAAGTCCCCGAGCAGAGAGCCCATGGTGTTCCCTGGAAATTGATTTGGGTTCTTTGTTGTTTCCCTAATATCTGATTTAGTTTTCCTTTTGCTGCTGGTTAAGCTCTGATACTACTCCAAGTCGATACAGAGAACAGCGTGCTGTTTCCATGCCTTTGATGACATTTTACAATTTGATAACAAATTCAAAGACTAGACCAAGCAGTCCCATTTCAAATGCCTTTCTATCAGATCATATAAAAAATGTGCTGAAGATATCAGCCCATTTGATGTGACAGTATCTCACCTCTACAAGATGCAAAAGAATCTATCTACTGGAAACATGCTTCTTTAAATTTAATCTCTCTTCACAGGTTAGAAACCATGTATTGTATCTTAACGATTGCTAAACACTGATATATCTAGTAAGTATATACCTCAAATGACTGCTGTGAAGTTCTGCATGTGAAAATCTTAGCCAGACTATTCTGTAAATGCAGATGATGTCCATAGAAAGCCTGATGATTATGTCAGGGAAAAACAAAAACAAAAAGCTCTGTGACTTTATTTAGAGCATATAAGCTTTTTAATTCTAGTGTTTAGTAATCGGACAATATTTGAATCATTTTGGTGCAGTTAATATCTTACGTTGTTAACCTTTCCATTTACCATTTTTGATTTTATTTTTTAAATCCATTTGTTTTTAGAGTGGAATGTATTATATAGCACAGCTACTGCATTGCAGGTTTACTGTCTTTAGATTGGGACTTCAGCTTGGAGAAACCTAAGTTCAAGTCCACTTTCCTGCTTTCAGCTCTCATTTGCATAACGTCTTTCAGAAACTCATCAACAGAGAAGTACTTAATTATTTTTGCATTTTGTTCCTGCTGCTGTTCTTGGAGCACTTACCTTAAAAGCTTGTTGGTCTTTCAAGCCTTTTCCTCATTTCCCACTTAATTCTTGGATGTAAATCAACCATTTGCTCATCTTGTTCTTGATCTTAAAGGATACGTGTATTTTATTTTTTTCCTTATATGTCTTCAGACAACAGTCATCTGTCCTCTCAGCTTCCATCTGAGGAAGATTCTTAGGCAGACCATCTTGAAGTCTCCTCTCATAAAACAGGTTCTCCATTCCCACTGTCCCTGCTAGCTCTGGTCTGATGGGAGTCCATTGTTCTTGAACACAGATAATCGGGTTTATGATGCTTTCCAGATGAGGTCTCACTAAAGCTTTCTGTAATAATAATGCTATTTTTCTTTATCCTGGAAATACGTTAGACAATTCACTGTGTGCCTTCCTGGTTTTTACTCTAGCAGAAAATATAATAATTATATTCTAAGATGGAATTGGTCACCAAACACCTTCACATAATGACTGTGTTCTCTTTTTAATAAAAGATGTCTGTTTGACAGTCAAAATGTACCATAAACATTTGTTCTACAAATGCATTTTTACTTATACAGCTGGTACTTTTTTTTTAGGAATGGATACTTGTGTGTAGGTTTTTTGTTGTATAATTGCATATATTTGCCTTCCACAAAAACATCATAGAAAAGTAATTTTTCCAGCTTCTGCTGAAGAGCACTTATATCTGTTGAAGATGGTTGTTATTATTATTTTTTGAGTTAAAAATACTAAAGATATCTTTTGAGTCTTTAAAAATATGAACATTGAGTCCTCAATAGTGAAAAATAAAGGACTTTCAGAAAATTATGCTCTGCCTTCCTAAGAAAAGGACGCTAGCGAATTGTTATAGTATGCTTTGGTGGTAAGATAGAATTAAATTTTGGGGAAGTCTGTTTCTCCTCCACCTCATTTTTCGAGCTGTCTAGGTGATAATCCTAACAAACAGTGTGCATTTGTATTTAGTTTGAGGGAAAAGTGCATGAAGTGCATAGTTTTCCCAGCCTTTTGAGTTCTCTTGCAAAAGAATTCTGTCTCCGTGGTAACGATTAAAACGGGGGAAATTGCTCTTTGTTGGAGTCCTGTCCCCCATCCAAGCTCAAAAGTCCACCAGTGCTTGGCACTTCCCTGCTTTGCATCAGCGCTGTGCTCCCGCGCCCTGTGAGCCTTTATGCAGGGGTAACTTTTGTAGGGAAACAACCAACCATCCTCCAGGATGACAACACACTTTGGCTTTTCTTCTTCTGTACTGTGCATGCCAAGAATACAGTGTAGAAATGCTTAGGTTGACAGAAAGGGCTGGGGGTCTCGAAGTCCCTGAATGTCTCCACGGATCCCAGTTCCTGTGGGATGTAGGCAAAGTGGCCTCATTGCAGCTTTTCTTGGGGCTTTGCACAGCACTTAACCCAGTGAAATAACTGTAGCAAGCTTGAGAGATACTGTAATCAATTTCCCTGGTTTAATAATATTCATTAAATTCTAGTTAAAAATCTGTTTATCTCTGAGGAAATACCGATGTCATTTAATACCCGTGTGAGTGTGTTGGTCTCATTAATACTGGGTGCTGCCAGGTAGAAGGCAAGGGTACAAAACACGCATGTTTTGCTACTGATCAGTCATCTTGTAGGAAACAGGATCTCTTTCTCATGCAGATTGATAATCAAGACAATTTACACATTAAGTGTAAGCAGGGATGGCTAACCTAGTTTTTGAAACTGGATTCAAGTAGTTTGTTGAAATCCTGTGTCTTTTGTGCAGAGCCTAAATGAACTAGCTTTATCAAAAGTCAAAGCTGTGTGCTTGTGGATTTAGGATAGATGCTTTTCGTCACTTCCAAATCACTGTCTTGAGAAAAATACATGAAGCGTTGCTGCCACCTTGAGGTGGTTATTTTAGGCTTACATCGTGGAACTTTTTACTTAGCAGTATGTTAGAGAATAATGTATTGACTTTTTTTTTTTTTGTAAGTAGATTGCTGAGAATGTGCAGAGTGGACCAATGAACAGTTATGGCAGGGGTTAGCCAAGACACAGCCAGAGATGGGAATGGCTTTAAAGCATGAATTTTGATGGAGCCTTGTTCTTTGTAGCAGCAGGAAAAAAAGAAAAAAAAAACAGGAGGGCTGTGTAGAGTGACGACTTGCAGAAGGAGAGAGATTTAGTAGTTAATTTCTGTGTGATTTCTCATTTGCAGGATTTTCCTTTACAGGAGTAAATGGGGCACAGAATCCCAGAGCTGACTAACAGTGCCTTTATGTATGTTTCCTGACTCTGGGCCTTGTACTTTGGAAGTCTACAACACTAATTCCAACAAATAAGCAAAACAAACTGAAAAAAAATAAATTGTATGCCTGGTATACTGCACTTCTTAAAACCAGATTTCACCCTGCCCCAGTTTGGTGAAACTGTACAGGCTACTGCTGAAAGCTCCTGTAAAAATATATTTTAAAAATCTGACAAATGAGATATAATTGTAAATGGAAATATTTTGTAAGAAATGCTAAAAATCTTTATGCTCAGACCAGATGCCTCTACATCCCAGTTGTTCCTGTGTTTACAGGAGATCTCATTTCTTCAGCTGAAACCAAAGATAGTTTTGTATTTGCTTTTTTCAGCCTTTTTTATCTTCTTTCTCTTCCCTAAAGGGAAGGATAGTCCAGTGTAAATCTACTCAGATTTGTAGTTAGTTATAAAATAGGAACCTCCCTCACAAGAGAAGAGAGCAACTAATCAAAGGTAATTCACTGAGCAACATTGATGGATTAAAATTCCTCATAACAGTAGCGTGGAGCAGCAACACGTTGCTGAAAGCACCAGCATTTCATGAAATCTGAAGTGTCCGTGCCTGATTTCCAATTTGAGTAGCTAAGGCATATGCATTTAGTTTATGTTTCTATGCATTGGGATGTTGTCAATGTAAAGGCCTAACAGCCACATCTGCATTGGACCCTTGTGAAACCTGACGTCATTTAGAGATGTGGTATTAAATCATGAGAGGTTTTGGTTTTCTGTTTTGTTTACATTTTTTCTATGTAACTTAAATACTGGGCTTTTTGTTTATTTTCTTCTCTGTTAAGCAGTTTTGGATTTTATACTCCTTTCCTTTTCGCTTTTCTGTATGCTATGACAATTGCAAAACATTTCGTTTGACCTCTGAAAAAGTTTGCACAACTGCATGCAGGGTGCGAAGGTCATCGACGTCTACAGAAGGGAAGTCTGTTTTCTGTGCTGCTTCAGCTGAATGCAGTCCAGAGAATAGTTGGATAGTAGAGAACTGGTAAATAAGTAAAAGCTTCATTTTCAAGCTTTGGTCTTGTAAGAAAATTTAATTATGGCAGCCAGTATTAGAAGTGGACCTTTCTGTCTTACCACTCTATTATAGCAGCGTATTTATCTTGCAATAAGTACACTAGAAGCTGAAATGGTCTTAATGTTGTGACAGCACTTGTTTCTGTGCCTAGAAAACAAAAGTATTTATTTCACGGAATATTCTGTACCCAAACCACAGTTTGAATTTCTGTTGCTAGTGGAATTCCCATCCCTCCCTGTGGAATAAAGCGAGATTCATTTGGGTCCTTCTGTGGTTGTAAGGTGTGTGACAAAACGCCTGCTGCTCACAAGATGGAGTTTGGATATTAAATCCCTGTTGTGTTTATTTCAGGAAGGGTAACTAAGAAGGCAATTAGCCATTACATTTTGATTGCTTGTGAGATTAGTACATTTGTATCCCATCAGTATATTGTTAAACAGAAATGCATCTCTTCTGCAGAATAGTAGATTAATCTAATGATCATTTTCTCATTTTGGATGCTGCAGCTTTTTGTGTCTTTCTGAGAACATGAGCTGAAAGCCCATTCTTTCCTGGATGAATTTGAAAGGAGATAATTGCAAGCATTAAATTGTAGAAGCACAAAGTATCAGGATTAGATATCTTGTGTTACAAATGCTAAGGGAATATTTGTAAAGAACTTCATAGTTTTCAGATGCGTTAACTTTGCGTTGTTTTACTCAGTAATATATTTAAGGTAATGGAAAATTGTACATGAAGATGCAACTCAAGTGTTTGATGGCAAATGTACTATTAGAATTTAATAGCATTGGTTTCTAATGCTTATTATATTTCCAAAGGTATGAATATGCAAAATGAGTCGGAGATAAGGATTAAAAGCTAATGTCCTTTTCACTTTGTTTTATTACAGTCAGCGACTAGAAATGAAAGCACAAGTTGCAGATGCATTCATAGCAAAATTCCAGCTGACACCGGATGAAATGAACCTCCTTCGAGGCACAAAAGATGAGCCAATTACCGAGGTAACTCAGCAAACATTAAAAGCTTTGCCCTGAACTTAAATATAAAAAACATCCTAGCTGAATTGTACATGAGATCTTATTATCAGTTTTGTAGCTTCTTTTTTTAATGGAGGAATGTACCTTTTAACACAGTGGTAAGTTTCTGATGAGTTTGAAATGTGCAATGAAAGATTCTAGTAACAAGAAAGAAAATCAGCATTAAGTTCTAGTTTGTATAATGAGTTTATGGGGCAATAAGAGCTATCGTGTTTCTACACTTCAAAAAGGCTTTTATGGAACCTCAATTTTTAGCTAAGATGTTTTAAAATTACTACACGCTCGACTAAAGCAAATGAGAAATTTGGTTGTCTTCGGTAATATGTAGTACTGCCCTTGTTCATGTGCATCTATATGTATATATTGGTATTCAGGAACTTGAAATAATAGAATTTAGAATTTTCTCTCATTATTGTTTTGTTGATGAAGCTATTAGGTACTGATTCACTTTTAGCAACCTTCCAAAACAAGTTTTTGAATCTGTTCTTCTTTTTTTTTTTTTTTTTTTTTTTTTTTATAAGAAGGCTTATTGTTCTGCAGTACAAGCAAACTGAATAATGAGAGCATTGAGTATCATTAATAGATTTTATTATTGTAGTTGCATGGAAACCTTTGCTTTGACTCAGACTATCTGCTGAGATGCAGTATCTCATTTCCACAGGCATCCTGTTTGCAGTTAAAGCATTATTAAAGACATGGAACAGATAACCATAAACAATGCTAATGAAAGCATAAATGGAATGTGTTAAATGATTATGCACTTGAGTAATTGCTGTATGCTTTTGCACCAACTACTACCATGAAAGAATATTCAAGCAACACCGTGCCATATATTCAGTGCTTGGTTTGCAGCAGAACAAGTATTAGTCCTCGTGATACCTTGAGATACCTAAAAAAAAAAAAATATGCAGAAGTAACTGAGGTATGATCCTAGCTGTGCTACTGAAGTTGCAGACTTCAGTAAAGTCATGTAGGTGCTTTTCACCTAGGATAGAATCAACCATTGTGTTTAGAACATCATGTAAGTCAGACTCCTGTTTTGGGGAGATTTTTTTTTTTCCTGAAGAAAGAGTGATTTGGGTTTTTATAAACACATGGTCTTCAACATAGGTGGTGCAAGGCAGTATGTTAAATCATTGAGTACTTCACTTAGAGAAAATATGTATTTTTACATGACTTGAACCAGAACAGAACTCCTTTTTTCTGAGGTAAACTGTGCTCAGGTCAAAAAAGAAACATGCAGTTACATCTGAATTTTCTGGACTCTTTCCTAATGTCTGAAAGATGACTTCATTCATAAGACCCTGTTTGATAATGTTAGTATATTTCTATTAAGGCTCTCAAACAGTAACAAAATAACCTTTTTGTACAAATGTCCATCTAGAGTTTTTCTTGAGTTGTTTTTTTTTTTTTCACTGATAGCAATAAGTTATTTGGGGTGAAAACATCCCTGAAATTCTCAGTTCAGTCTGTATGTGAAATGGAAAGTACAGAGAGCTAGAGGTGTGAACGAGATGTTACTGCTTTTTGACCCTCTTTTTATTTTATGTATTGGTTTAGGATTTTTTCAAGGCCTTAGGACGAGTAAAGCAAATTCATGATGATGTCAAGATTCTCCTCCGGACAAATCAGCAAAGGGCAGGGTGAGTGTTACTTGGAAGAGTGCAAGACAACCATTTGGTAGTTACAAGCAGAAGTTACAGCACGGTGTCATTTTTACTTTATATATCTGTATAGAGTATTTCACATCAAAATGAAGAGTAATAAAGTTTTTAAGTTTTCTTATTTTTCTAGTGGTACTTCTTATGTTTTCACATGCCTATGGTAGTACTACTAAAAATAGTATTTGCAAATAAAATATTTTTATCATGTAGGTTGGAAATTATGGAACAGATGGCTTTACTGCAAGAGACGTCTTATGAACGGCTTTACAGATGGACTCAAAGTAGGACTACAATTGTTTTTATGTTTATGAATATTATGATGATGGTTCCTTTAATTTCTTGATGTGGATTGAACTCAGTAAAAACCCTTTCCAAGATTCATTAATGAAGCTTTGTGTTTGCTTTTGTAAACTAAATGATTAGCTGGAGATTCACCCCTTTTTGTCCTGTTTGTAAATCTGTATTATTTATTTCTGTTTTCAGATGTTTTTCCACAGAGAACAATATTTACAATTTGGTATTCTAAGCCAATTGTGAAGTGTATTGCATTTCATTTTCTTGCAGGTCACAAGGAAGTTCTTGTTTTTGAAAATTTGCTAGTAACATTTAGTTTAGTGTGAGGAGTGGCTCATTGTTTAAAAACAAACAAAACCATATTGGATTGCATGATTTTTTGATTGATTGTAGGTGATTATTTTTTCACATGTTTTCTGGATCCAAGTCTCAGTGGTTGATAAAACATCTTGATAGTGTAAAATGTAGATGCTTTTGAATTATGTCTCTCTTCTCTGTTGACAGGAAGAGGTGTGAAAAAAGCTGGTGCAATAGGAGATTAATTTAATTGGCTATTCTTCTGTGGATACCAAAGTCTCAGATAATGTTTGCAGTTCCTCCTTAATGAAAATTAAGCATTATTATGCTGTTGTGTGATTTAGCCTATGCGATTTCCACATTCTTGTATGGAAAGTACAAGATTATATAGTTACAACACTAAAGCAAAACAAACAAAAAGCCCTCACAGCTTGGTTGCATACTTGCTTCCTTTTTTTCTCAGTAATTTACCTGTAAAGTGTCAGCCTTTTATAAAGGAGCCTAACAGAGTGTTGATGGTTGAATGAGTTAACACTTACATGTGGGTGCAACCACATAATAAGCTTCTTTTCATTGCTATTCTTGAGATTAGCGATGGGCATCCATTTTAGTCAAAGTACTGCTTAAGGAGAGAGTTTAATTACCTTAGTACAAACAAGGGCAGGTAGCATATTCTACAATTCAAAATCAGAAGCCTTTGAGTTTTTAACCCATTTTCTTGTTTATCAGCCTGGTATAAAAAGATACTGCAGTGTAAAGAAAGCACTTTTACCACTGTTATTTTATAGATGAGTGCAGGACTTTGACACAAGAGTCGTGTGACATTTCTCCAGTTCTTGCTCAAGCCATGGAAGCCTTACAAGATAGACCTGTCCTGTACAAGTAAGTAAATGTTCATCATCATCTCTAACAGAAATGAGCATTTTCAGCCTGTGAAACTTAAGTTATATCTCCATGAGTTGCAGTGCAAAGGACAGTGACAATTTAGTTAGCATCAGATTTAAAAATTAATATAAAATCACACTTCTCTAAATTCAAAAGTCTTTTTGACATAATTATGATACAGTAAATGTTGGACTTTCTCCAACTTACTGCTTTGAAAATAAAGTAAAATGTCAGAATTTTGATTTTAACTTAAAAGAATTGTAAATTTCTGCTGCTCTCCTTGTAGGGTTTTTCCGAAGGAAAAAAAAAAAAAAGCAATGCAAAGCATATGGGTGTGTCATTTAAAATCCCAAAGTAAAAATTTGACAAATGCTAATTAGCTTTAACTGAAGTGCTCCTGGTAGTGAGAATGTCTTCCATTATGAATTGTTCAGTATATGTTAAAAAAAGTCTACTAAATTTGGGCCTCCGAAGCATAGGGGTACTTAGATATGTACATTATATACTAGTTTTTAGTTCTTGTCCAGAATTTGCTGAAGGGATTGTTAACTTGAATGAATTAGTTCACAACTAGTATGTAGACAACGTAACCACGAGGTGGCACTCTAAGAACGTTTTATATTGGGGTGACCATACACCTGAGGAGGAACTGTTTTATCGTTAATCCTAGTACATTTAACTTCTTTGCTTGTGAGCAAAGGTTTGAGTCTTTTGATTTGGTTTGATTTTTGTTTTGATTTTTGTTTTTAATTTAAATGCATTTACCATATTTTGCAACTATTGCAAATTACTCTTAGCCGCAGGCATGCAGGAGAGCAGAACACTCAGCTGTCTTTCAAAGGCTATCTTTGTCTTTAGCTCTGTCATACTGTACATTTTCATGGGTAAAATGTGTAGTGTGAATGGACATTAAACATTCTGTCAGTATGAGAGATAGTGCACATCTCTACAGGCTCTGTCAGATCTGCTAGTAATTATAGGAAGAGTTGGTGCCACTTGACCTCTCCAGCTATTGCTTGTGGTGCTAATGCTCCGTACATGCTCTACAGCCAGCTCCTATATTAGGCCAGAGCTGAGGGTTGCAGACCCCTTTTTGCAGCCTGTCCACCAGGCCCTTTTTCACAGCTGCATAGGATTGTTCACAACATTTTATAGGATTCTTTATAAATACGTAGTTTCTACAACAAATATTTTGTTTTATGAAGTTACTTTCAGACTTTACAAAACTATAGCTTTGCTTTCTTAACACTTAAAAATAAAACTAAACTATCTTCTGTAGGAACTCACATCTGTCCAGTTTAAAATGAATCTGCTAAAGAGACTTCATTTTTCATCTGACGTCTTTCTTACGAAAAGCAATACTAATGTAACCTGAAGTAGGGCATTGATAGTACTTCTTTTCTCTCAAAGGCAAAAGTAAACATTACTGTAGAAGATGGAGCCATGTCTCTCACCACAGATAACCATGCTTAATCACTTTCTACAGCAGTATTGCCAAAATAACAGAACTCATGCTTTATAGTTGAAATCTAAAGATTATTTATATGCCTTTGTACATTCCAACTGCTGAGATCAAAATATAACAATTATCTCATAGGAGAAAACTTCAGTTTGTTGTTGTTCTTATGCATTTAAGCACTGCTGCTAAACTTACTTTTTCTTCCAAATCACAGTCCTTGTATCTGATAAAGGTTGTGATTTGGTTGGATGAAAATAAGATGGAGAAGGACAGGAGTTTAGAAACAAGACTACAAATTCTTGTTTACTTATTTTGAGTTATGTTTCCTTAACTTTGCAGTGGAAGAAAGATTGTACCATGGATGGACTTTTGGGAACTGCAGCCAGTAGGGATCTAAAATAAATGTTTGCTTTTCTTCCTGTTTCTAACAGAAAAATTGAAAACTGTTTCATAGATAGTGCATGGAGTCATAGCTGGAAGCAGTGTGCTTCTTCCATCCTCCACTCTGATTTTCAGAGCTTTTCCACTGCCTTCTTCCTCTCCCCACTAATGATTATTACTTCACTGGGTTCTGGAAAAATTGGAGCAGAGCTGAAAAGAATACAAATGTTGTTTTCTTACCCTATCATGAACACATGTAATAACATAGTATTAAATACTGTGTTTCTAGTGTAAATAATAGTTACTAATGATTTTTTATGCATGCAGGATTTTGTCATAGCAATACCCTTTTCTACTGAGAGCAAAAGCAAAATGAGTCTTTTTTTCTTTTTAAACAAAATTATCATTACTAACTGCGTTTTTCAAAACAAACATCGTGCTATTATGCTGCTGTATTTTTAATGATACGGCTGTTTATTGGAGTGTGGTGGGGAGCTTAACTGGTTTCTCCAAACACTTGAGGTTTTTCACTGCGGTGCTGCTATTCCTGGACCATGGGTAGTCAGCAGATCCCAGGACTCTTCCACTCTTAATTGCATAATTTGTGTGAGTACTGATTTGTTATAGGCTTACCAGCCTTTAAAGTTTAGATAGATTGATCTTTACTCTGCAAGTGAGCAAGTACAGTGTGTGGGGAGAAAAAAGATGTAAAAAGAAATTTACTGATTCTTCACTGTGTTCCCTCCTTATTCTCCCTTAAACAGTAACAGAGCAAAAAAAAATAATGAAGGATCCATTAGATTATTTATAGCATAAGAGAAATCTAATTGAACTTACGCTGTGTCAAAAATGTTTCAAGTTATTATTTCCTTTTGTATTTTGTCCTCCGCATCTGTTTAATTGCGAGCGTAGTGCTCATTTAACTTCAGTCAGTGAGTAACGTGCTTTCTATTATTATTATTTTATTTTTACATCTGTTCAGCTGCTGGGTGTCATGGGTAAGTGACACCAAGCCTACTCTGTGGCATTTCTTCAGTTATATGGGAAAAATAAGCTGTTGTGTTTTTTATTTTTATTTTTTTATTTTATTATTATTTTTTTTTTTGCCATTGTAGTTTGTGTGCTTTGTTCGAAATACTTAAATTCTGTTGTTGAAAAAAAAAAAAAAAAGTGTTCCATTGCTTGCAAAGGTCCTCTTTCTAAGCAGATAAGCGAGGATATTAGCAGTGTTCATTTCCCATCACTTGGTATTGTGCTTCAGCCTCAACAGGAAAGTAGGCTGCTCCAAAAATGAGCTGTGTGTATCCCCTGGGTACCTCCTCTTTTACCAGCATGCCATTTGGTGTTAAGCAGTCTGGTCTGTAGTGTCCGTGCATTAAGTATCTTAAGTAAGACTCAGTTGATTGACATAGAGAAACCATCAAATAAATAACTGTCACCATTATTCATCTGGTGGCCTAGAAGAAGGAGATGGAAAGCCTTGTGTTGTGGTGGAGTAAGTTGCTGCTTCTGCCATTTAGCTGTGAACCACATGTGAACAGGACTTCTAGACCTGTCAATACATGCTTATATGTGCAAAACTGAAAAAAGATGATTTTTCATTTATTTATTTGTGTGTGATAAGCAAAGGGAAGCCATCCTTAGTATCTGTAAATGCGGAGTCAAGACAATCAGGAAGTTTTGAACGCTTTATAGTAGAAGCATTGCTGCAAGTTGTCTGGAACTGTAGAAACAGTTACTTGTATTAGCTGTAAAGCTGAACTAATCCAGTGCAATCAGGTGAACTACTTTGTTTTACTCATTTTCATGTTTTGATAACAGGTACACTCTGGATGAGTTCGGAACAGCTCGAAGGAGTGCTGTAGTCCGAGGCTTTATAGATGCTCTTACTAGAGGAGGTCTAGGAGGTACTCCCCGCCCTATTGAAATGCACTCCCACGATCCTCTGAGGTACTGTACTAGTAAGAATGTGTAAGAAATAATTCTTCTTTTCACACTTTAAATCTCTCACACTGTGAACCCCTGATTTACACAGAAATTTCTGTCTTTGTTTAGGTACGTCGGGGACATGCTGGCCTGGCTGCATCAAGCTACAGCGTCTGAAAAAGAACATCTAGAAGCGATGCTAAAGCTTGTAACTATTCAAGGTAGTACTAGATTTTGAAACATATATTGGGAAGCGATAAGCAAATAAGTTAAAAAGTGTGAGTAATTTGTTAGACTGGGCTTAAGTTATGAGAGTTGAACTTTCATTTTCCTGGAATTAACTTCAGAATAGCGTAGGTTGCATTTTGCCAGAAGAAAGCCCTTAGCAAAGAGGAGTACTTCAAATTTTACTCTTTTCACTTTACTCAGAATAGGTTTACGCTAAATTTATAAAGGGACAAAGAGTTCAAAATTGTCTCTATGAAAATATTGTGATAGATTACTTGTTGATCTGTTAAGGATTATTATCTCTTCACAGAATCACAGAATCACAGAATTTCTAGGTTGGAAGAGACCTCAAGGTCATCGAGTCCAACCTCCAACCTAACGCTAACAGCCCTCCACTAAACCATATCCCTAAGCTCTACATCTAAGCGTCTTTTGAAGACTTCCAGGGATGGTGACTCCACCACTTCCCTGGGCAGCCTGTTCCAATGCCTCACAACCCTTTCTGTAAAGAAGTTCTTCCTAACATCTAACCTAAAACTCCCCTGGCTCAACTTAAGCCCATTCCCCCTCGTCCTGTCACCAGGCACGTGGGAGAACAGGCCAACCCCCACCTCTCTACAGCCTCCTTTAAGGTATCTGTAAAGAGCTCTTGATCATTTGCTTAGTAATTTATTTCAATAATTCTGTTCCTTCCTTCCTGCAAGTAAAATGGAGTTTTCTTCTGTCTTGTAACATACCAGCGTAGGTTTCTGAAGGTCAAAGCAGGTCACTCATAGATGTGTGAAGCTTTTTAATATCAAGGCTCTCCTTTATTAATGCATCTACAGATTCTAACACAGATTCTTCATCCCCTTTGCTGTTTTTTAAGTAGATTGAACCATGCTTTTAAGAAACTTTTCATGTAGAAGCTGTAATATGTTTAGCCTGTATGGCTTAAGCCAAAGACTTACTAAACAAATAAAACATGTATGTTCAGTTGTAACAAACCTCAGCGTTAAGAGCTGATGTTTAATCTGTATTTTTGGTGAGTTTCTCAGATTGTATGTCTTAATTGAGTCCTGCTCTGGGATTTAAAGTTAATATGCATTCTCATTTTCCTTGCTGCTGGAAGTATTAAATAGCTTTTGTAATTAAAGGTATATGAGCAAGTAGGCTGTTTAAAGTAGGACTGTTGTAAATCAAACCAAAGGAATGTTGTTGGGTTTTAGCTACAGTTACAGCATACTGTAGAAGTGAATTTAATTTTACACAGTGATAATATCTCAGAGAGTCAAGAACGCAGACCTTGTGATGCCTGCATGGTGGAGAAAAAGACATGGTAATTCTGTACGTGAAGATCTGATGCTTTAGCTGTAAACAGGGAGTTGTTCAGGAAAAGCTGGCCACACAGAGAATGTTACTGCATCTGGTTCTGCAGCTGACTCTGCTATTGCCCAGTCTTCCATTCTGTTCTGAAGTTCTCCTCCCTTGTGCAGTGCTTTGTTTAACTATTAAATACTCTAGTCTTCTGGCAGGAAGTCAGGCTCAGATACTACGTCCTTCGAATATAGATATATTTTGAGAATTTCAGCCATAGGCCAGGGTAAAGTAGTTGAGAATTCAGGGAGTAGAAATGTTTTGGAGAAAAAATTCCCAAAAATATCACCAAGACAAAGCTTTTTTTTTTTTTTTTCCCAAGGGACTGTTATAAACAAGAGTTTCACTGTCTGAAGCAAAAATGTTTTTGAGAGCTTATCAGGAATGGCTTTGCCATCACTGTTGCCCAGTTTTTAGGAAACCTAGGGAGGGATTCTTACCTTCACAGGGGGAGCAACAAAGCCTAGAGGATGCATCCATTAACTGTTCCTCTGCATCTTTGGGAGAAATACTGATGATGATAGTTGTAGGATAAGGTTTGAAGATGAAACAGTATTTAATGGGATACCACTGAGTTTAACAAGGACCATTAAGTGGAATGTGCAGCATTATGATTCAGATTAAGTAGATTAAGATGATATGCATCATATAGCTATACATCCTGAGTTGGTGCTGACTAATCCAGTGAGCACAGCATGTATTGTACTGAGAGATTCAAGATGAATTATCTGTATTGTTATACAGTCTTCAGGTGTCTTGTTGCACAGGCTACAGGAAAAGTTAAATTAGTTTAACTTGCCCATTTAAAAAGTGGGCATCTTGTTGATTTTGATGATAAATCATGAGAGTGATTTGTGTCTCCAGAAAGCAAATCTTCCTAACAAAAGGTAGGTCTGATAGAGGCATTTTCAGAAGCTTCATCAGAACTGTTTGTTCTGTTCTGTTTTTTCCCTCTTTCCTATAGAGGGAGCCCAAGAAGCTAGCATAGAGTAGGCAAGTAAATTTGAAGGCAAAATTTAAGTGAAATAAGCTTTCTCTGTAATAGGTCAGTCAAATGTTTTAACTTCAGTTTCAGCCTGGAGATCTATTTTGGAAGTAAAACCATTTTTGTAATTTGAAATCAGGATTCTCTGAGTTCAGATTATTGTTTAAATTCTCCTATAATGTCTATATAATTTCAGGACTGTGGAGAAGGTGGTAAATTGCATCTAAACAAAAATATTCCCCCTTTCTGTAAAAAAAAAAAAAAAATGAGAGAGAAAAGAAAAGATACATCTAGCTATCTACAGATGGAGGCAGATGTAGGTTTGATCCCAGTGGAAGCAAAACTGTGTGAATGCTATTTTGGAGAGATGTTCACAGTTTTGAGTGTAGAGAGAACGATCTAAATAGCCCACAAATAAATATTCAAGAATAACTTTTTAAAAGTTTTATAAGCTTGCAAATGTTAACCCTTGAAAATTAACCTGACCAAAATACTTCCAAAATTTTAAGCATTTAAAACACATTCAGAAAAGATTAATGATTTTGTATTGTACTGGACAGACATAAAGCATCTGGTTCTCTTCTGTGGAGCTCAGGTATGCTGCTGGTAGGGAGCTTTCCAGTCCTGCAGAGAACTTGTACTTGAAAAGAAGGGAGAATCGCAGGCATTCTGTTTAAGAGAAGCAGTAGAAACCTATTTTTTATGGAGTTACAAGAAGCTAACTGGAGAGCAGAAGCCACATGAAGGTACAAGAAAGATGTCTCTTACAGAAGGGTATGCAGAGTAAAATTATATATGGTGTAGCAGGCAGCCAAAAGCATATGTTCAGTAATGAACTGTTTCCTAAAAGTGATTTTGAGTCCATAAGAATTGTTTAATCCATAATTCTTCCATGTCACTGTGATGTGCTAATACTTGCAACAGTTATATAATCAATCGTGTTGGAAGATTTATTTTTCCTGTTTGCTGAGTCTAAAATATTCTAATTGGACATGAAAGTGTATTTGACAGCACAAGCATGTGATATATCAAAATTGTAATTCCATCTCCCTTGGTATTTAAACTCGTATATTTTTGCAGCTAAAACTTTCATATCCAAGAATTCGTTATTAAGTCAATCTGGTCTAGATACACGACTGCAAATGTGTGCTCGAACAAAAGTGGCTGCTCCTACCAAAAATTGCCTAAATTATTAGGGTGTGTCTGGGAGTTAGCCATTACATAACAGGCCACAAATCTTGTGGTTTGTAATCTTACTATCTTCCTTAGTATTGATACTTCAATATACAGACATGTTTTTATTACTTACCAACGTAGTGTGCTTCAAGACAACCACCACACCGAATTTAGTTGTTTGTGCTTATGTGCCTTTTCATGTGTTTTGGTCTAAAGAGGCTTTGTCACACATCTTTAATCTTTTATATGTTTTTTTTTTCTCTTAGAGGTATTCTCTGCTAGTGTGAAATGAGATCTGCAAAATATAGCTTCAGGTCACCTGATTTTTATCACATGTCACAGTCAGTTTGTTTACTGTTCATTGCATGGGTCCCATCTGAAGATGAACTCCTGTTGACAAGTTTTAAATTAGAATTAAAGTATTGCTGTCTCCATAAATCTATTCTGAGTTGTTACTGAAGTGAGAGCTTGAAGATCTGTTGCTTTCAGTTTGATTGATTTATGACAGTGCTGGTTGCCATGCAACAATTCATTTGTGTTTCACAATAAGATAGGGCAATATTCTCTTTTGTATATAGTTTGTTCTCTGAAAGATCAGTTTCAACTGCTGCTAGAGAGGAAGCATTTGCTAATGCTGTAGTAGTACACTGCAGTGTGCAGGTACGTGTGTGATTTAATTTGTAACACTACAACAAGCACGTCACTACCCAACACTGATAGATGCATGTACTTATAGTTCGGGCCTTTCAAAATGATAAGTACTGTTGCTCCTTGAACATCCCAGTGCCCTTTTTTTTTCCTGTTTAGTTTTGAGAACTGCCTTACTGTGACAGCTTCTGGCTAGATCATTTACTCTTTCCTTTTTTCCTTCTGCCTCAAATCCCCAGGCACTGCATTGTGCTAGGAAGCAATCACATAGCATAAGGTAGTGACTTTTCAGGACTATGGTTTGTCATGCAAGCATTTCTTAATGGCTAGATGTGAAGTTCAGTGGAGGTGTAAACTAGTCCTGTGGAGAAAAGGACATGTAGTTCATAATGCTTTTTTATGGAAGAATAGCTCTTACATGTGTTTATTTGTTTTATAATAGACGAAAAGAGAATTAAATTTGCATATTCTTAGCATGTGCTTGCTTTAACTATAGGTGTGGAAGAAAATATTCAAGAAGTAGTTGGGCACATCACAGAAGGTGTCTGCAGACCTCTAAAGGTGAGGTGTATTGCTTTTCTTAGAACTCTAAAAATAATTAAAAAAAAAAGTTCTGTAGGGTTTTTCCAGGTCCCATGCCCTATCTCTACAATGTATTTTCATTTTCCTTGTTTGTGTTAGGTTATCAGCTTTAAAAATCATAAAACCCTTCAAAATTAAAGGTCCAGTAGTTCACAGATAGGTAGTTCATGGTATGATAATAAATAGTTGTATAGTGAGAGATACTAGGATAGTAAATCTGTATCTCGATTTTCTTTTACTTTTCTTAAAGTTTAATGATGCTTAGGTGCAAAAATTTAGCTTTAGGATAAGGGTATCAGAATGACTGTAGTGGGTCAAATGAAAAATCATTTTAGCTTAGTACCCTGGTTTTTCTAGTGTCTATTTTATATGCTTAGGGGAAGAGTGTACAGTTTGTGCAAGTGTGTCAAGATACTTCCATGGAATAGTTTCTTTGCCTGTTTGTGGACTTATTGAGGACTTACTGAGCCATAGCTACTCCTCTGTATTTGATACACCACAATATATTTTTCTTCCTTGAATATGTCAAGTTGGTATGAAATTATGTTCACAACATATCCAGCAGGAGGGAAGTGCACAGTTCAACTGTACTGTTTGAAAAGCCAGCTCCTTTTGGGTTTGTTATGTTTAATAACTCTAGCTCTTGTATTGGAAGAGACTGTGAAAAATCGTTTCCTAGTTATCATCTTTGTGCCCACCTGATTTGCTGGATTTCTGGCATATCCCTCCACAGCTTCGCCTTAGTTTACTGTCACCAGAACAGTACAGAAACCATTTTCAAAATCTTTGATCATCTTGTTACCTTTCTCTGGACCTTTTTTTTACTTCTGTGGTATTCTTTAAAATCTTTAGGCTATACTCAGGCCAAGAGACTGTACTCAGTACTATGCCCCTGCCCAAATGTCCTTTCACACAATGGAAATGGGTATTTGTATGTGTACGTCTGTATTTATTCATGCTTTGAAGAACAAAGTACACCTGAATGTTGAAATTAACTTCGTGCATCGAGCTTTGCAAATTAGAGTCAACAAATATTCTGCATTTTTGGTCTCTGACCTAGATGCCAAGGGAGCATAATCTTAGTTCCTTCTCTGTGCAGCTGGCGGTGACAAGAAGGCACTGCTGCACATTGCGCTCCTTTGAACAGCAGACAAATAACTTGGGAGGGCGGGTGGCGGCGGGTGATTTGTGTGTAGCCCTTTCACACACAGGCACGTGGGAGAATAGGGCAGTGATAAGTCACTGACTATCACTGCTTCATGAGTGCCCAGAGCTTGACCTTGGCGCAGCCTTTTATGAGTGAATTGAGACTGTGTGTACCATGGAGACAAGACAAGACATCGACTGTCCAAGTGTAAAGAAAGTCAGCACTGTTTTGGTCTGCCTAACCAATATCTCCTGGTTGAGATAAACAGGCAACATAGCTGTTAGTAATAAATAATTACATACGGATAGCAGGTACATGATATCTTCTTTAATAAAGGAGAAATTAATCCAGGTGAAGTTTTGTCTTTTGTGTAAAATACCTCATACTTCGGATGTTTGGAATTGCTGCATGATGCTAATGATCAGCGGTTGTAGATTAGGGATTCTGCAGCTGTTCTTGCTCTGTTCAGTGCTGGGGAGAATTCCAGTATGTACTGGTGTTAATCCATAAAGTGATCTCATTATTTTGAAATTTTCAATAACAAGTTGCAACAAAAACCTATAGAGAAATATTCGCAGCAGTGGGATTACTTTAGTTTAGTTTTTAAGAATATACCTGCTTGTTTTCTACCCAGAGGCTTTGCACCCAAGAAATACTTTGGTTCAAGCAGAAAGCTAGAGTTAACTGGGCATTGTCTCTTGTTGAATTTATTTCTGTTCAAATTTATTTCTCAGAAGTCAGCATTGTATTGTATATAAAATCATAGTGGTTGGCTTTTAGGGTGTTTGACCTGAAGGATGTTTGTTTTTTCTGCAGGTTAGAATTGAGCAGGTGATTGTTGCTGAGCCAGGAGCAGTTTTACTGTACAAGATTTCCAATCTTCTCAAGTTCTACCACCATACAATCAGGTATACAAACTACAAAGTATGTTAAGGATATAATTTTTATTACTATTATTTATTGTAAGCATGAAGATTACTATATTAAAAAGGGTATTCTTGGCCTTAGCAGATGCCATTTATCTGTTCACTCCCATCAATTCATATGGAGTCTGCTTTGGAATATGGCATCAATTTTTAAAAATCGATAAATAAATTTTATTGTGTTGATAGATGTTTTATTTATATCTATATATGTATATATAGATATATATGCACTAAGATGACGAAGTATCCCTTTGAGAAAGTGATAGAATTAAATTCTCTCTTGAAATTCAATTTTTCTTCCTTAAACAGCTATGTTTGGATACCATTTTTTCTGACTGTGCACTTGCATTTTCCTGTTGCGAAGATGCTTGCCTTATTCTGTATCTGGCTGTTCAAGGTACACCAATAATCTTCCAACCTGTCAGGTGCCTCCAAGATCAGTGAACCAAGAGACAAGCCAGAACCTCTGTTTTTTATAGACTGTGGCATTCACAGTAGTTCATATTGGTTAGAAACAGCAGTAGCAGGAAAATTTTCATCCACAGCCCTGGACTGAACTGCTGAGAATTTGAGTCACTAATATAACTACCATTTTCTGGTATTTATATATTTGTTAATAATAAATGGTTCATGGGCATCTCCTCAAGTCTTCACGTGTGATGGCACTACAGGTCTATGGTAGAACACATATCGGACCTTTTTTCTTTTATAATATTGAGCAAAATGTTTTATTCCTAATTTTGTTGCCAAAAACAGTTTCAATACTTTTGCTGTTTCTCTGTCTCCAAAGTCTGTTTCCCGGTGGTAGTAAAACAATTGAATATGTGATGTTAAAATGGAGGAGGGTCTTAGGCAGACCCTCCTTAGGAAATCTGTTGCTTTCTCTCCTGCTATGATACGTTGCCTAAAGACCACTGAAGCACCTTCTTTCAGCTGAGTAATTTCCTCTGTATACAGGAAGTCCATCCAAGTAATGAAGGGAAAACCCACTTGGAGAAATGACCCATTAAATGCAACAAGATCATGTTCTGAAAATCAAGCTACAAGAATTAGCTCCATTATGATGCAATTAATTTTTAACCTGCCATTTTGGTAGCATAGAAGTGTTTTTACTTTAGACAAAAAGTAGATTAGTGAGACGTTCATAGTCAGGTAAGGTAGTTTAAGGTTTATGCAGTAGTTATGTTACATGTAATAGCCTGACACTCAGAACAGCAAGGCATGAATTCTTGTATCGCTGGAAATGCCTCACATCACACTGAATAGAGGTAGGATGCTATCCCTAGAGGACAGTGTGATAGAATAAGGTTATCAACCCTTTTTGTTTATGTAATCTGTTTTGTATAACAAGTAGATTTGCATAATAACAAAACAAAAATCCAGTAAATGTTAGAATTATACTAAAATGTTTGTACTCAACTTTAGATAGACTGTACTTAACCATGTCATCAAGCAGATGTTACTTTTGATAATGCTTGTTCTCACAGTCATCTTATGAGTGAATCTCTCAGAAAGCCAATATGGAGAACTGTTTCCTACAGTGATTTGTTGTACGTTTTGAACTCTGACAAATTTGTGTTTGAAATGCTGTCTCAAGTTTCTGATCCTGTCTTATTCCTCCCTCCCTTCAGATTATGTAGTTAATCTTAATTTTGTTTTCAGTGGTATTGTGGGAAACAGTGCAGCCACACTGTTGACAACAATTGAAGAAATGCATTTGTTGAGTAAGAAGATATTCTTTAATAGTCTGAGCCTTCATGCAAGTAAACTCATGGACAAGGTTTGTTTCAACATCATGCGGCTTTCATATTTCAAAACCAAAACTTTCATTTCTGTTTTGTCTAGTAAGATTATTAGATGAATAGCTGTTTTAGACTTCAGCTTTTCCCAAAATCAGTTATGTTGTGTCTATATTCTAGAAAAGGGATATCGTTAAAACTTAAGAAGTTTTTTAATTCTTTAATTACTGTGGGTAAATATGTTTAAAAATAATGTTATTAGCAGCATTTGATAACAGAGCGGCAGAGAAGTTTACATAGTTCTAAAATCTACAACCAACAAAAGTACTGATTGTGAAATTTCCCAAAGTGCAGTAAAGCAAGGTCAGCTGATTGAGCTAGATAACTTGTATTAATGCATCATCAGATCAGTAGTCAATTACTCAAGTGTGTAATTCCTTTCTTGAAGTTATGAATATATCCCAGGAAGCTAAGCTGAGTAAAAGCAAAACTTAAACTTTTCTGTCTTTTATAAAAACAATTCTATACCGTGAACATGGCTGTTGTTAAAAGGAGAATAGACTTTTGTTAAACCAAAAAAACACCTGTCCCTAAGCCAGCATCACTTCCTTGGTATGTTTTCTTCTTCTGTTTGCATTTCAGTGAACTTTCCATTCTTCAGTACCTAATACAGTTCTTGTTAAGCTCTGCCCGCTGTATTCGTATCTGGTTGCTGATGGTGGATCCACCAAATAAATCTCACCTTCCTGAGATCTAAGCAAAGTAAAAGCAAATTGTTAGGCTGCATATCCTTTTCCATTTGCTAGGGATCTGATCTTTATCCAACATCCCTATTTGAGATGTGGTAGGTTGCCTAGGTCTGAGAATCAGGAAGAGGTGACTTTTCCAAGGCATTGCACAACCCCAGAGTTTGGCAAAGAAGTCCCCACGTTTCTGTTTTTTCAGCTTAGAAACGCGGTTTGAAAGTGGAAAACAAACACTAAAGTTTTGTAAATGCATTTCTGAATTAGTTGTATTTAACCCAATGGAAAAGCACAGAATACATGTAGATTTGCAGAAGCTAATCTTTGTGCAAAACCTCGTAGTTCCCCGAGTAGTCACTGGGATGTTCTGAGTTTGGCTAATGTTGTTCTGTGGTCCCAAGGTAGTTTTCTCATTCTGCTGTTTGCCTCTGGTTCTGCTTCCTGGCCCTTCTGCAAAGGCTGAGGAATGTCTTTCTCAAGGGAATAGTTGTTCCTCTTCGTCTTTCCTTCCTTATATTTCAGTGACTCCTTTCAGTGGTTTTATACCCTTCATCAGATGACTCATTGGTTGCTGCTGGTCCCCCAGTCCTTACTGTCAAGTCCACCTAGCACATTGTTTGTTGTCATGGGGTGTTTTCA
The DNA here is from genome assembly GCF_964211825.1 of Aythya ferina. NCBI lineage: Eukaryota > Metazoa > Chordata > Aves > Anseriformes > Anatidae > Aythya > Aythya ferina. The sequence continues at coordinate 27,326,258 of NC_140296.1, forward strand.
TTTCAATATAGTGTCATCAGAACAGTAGTTCCTCTACTACTGATGGTGAGTTCATGAAAAGTACAATGAACACAGACCGTATGATTTTACCCAAGTATGAACAAATAAAGCTTATAGTGTATGCTAGCTGCATATTAGTTCCTCAGAGTATTTTCTTTCCTAATGCCTAATCTGAAATAAACTATTTGTTTGTGTATTTGCTCTTTTTATGAAGAGAAATCAGTAATGGACCTTAGCAAAGAACTATGACTGCTTAGAAAGAATGTGCAAAGTAGTGTTTAACAAAAGTTTTCTTGGCTTTGGGCTGTATTCATCTCTGTTATATTTAGCTCTGTTGTATTTAACTTTCTGGGTTTTGCATCTTACTCAGACGGGATCCAGCATAATTTTTCTGCTTACATAACTCAATCTTTGTACTTTTGGTTTGGACGGTAGGCTGTTTTCAGTTTGGAGATGAGTAGAATTAAGGAGGGGTGATAAAGAAATTGTGATCCCCAATTAATGGTGTCTGTTCTTTTTGTGGTCACTAAGGGAAGGTTGTGTAATCCTCTTTGACCTCTTAGTTCCATTCCCCCAGTCTCTGGCCTGGATGTAGCTGCCTCTAGACGCTGCCTTGTTTTATAAAGGAATTGAATTTGGGTTTACTGACTTTAAATGAAGATGGTGGTTGTGCGTGCAACCTTCAATGGCATTTCAGTGCAAGTCATTCAGGATGAAGTGGCATACCCAGCCTACTGTGTATCCCATAAGATCGTAGTATTGTTCTTTCTTGTAAACACATTCTGTATATTAAATCTGAAATTGTCAGTTGTACTTTGCATATATGCACTCTGAAGATCTTTCCTCAGGATATAATTGAGGTCAATGGATTAAAGAGACTCAGAAGTTGATTAGATGTATGAGTAACAAAGGCTTTTGCAATTATTTATTAATATGCACTTTCAGAGTTAGCTCTGGTAACCATTAGGGTGAGAAGAAGCCTGACTGTGGTGATGTGTAGTATTTGTAACAGCGTTTTAGCCAGTGAATCACTTTATATTATTTCCCTTTTTAAATGGGCTACTAAATTGATAGAATCATGTCCTATTCTCTCATGACTAAAATTAGTTTTACTTCACAAAAAATGCAAAATTAGTAGGCTGAATTACACTCAGAAACATTAGTTTTCAGTTGATATAGACGTTTATTTTGTCATAAATTTTATTTTCCTGTTACTTTATTGTGTTAATACGCAGGTAACCAACTTTTATGCCTTTTCATACGTCTCCATTAATATAGCACTGGAAGTCACAATGGTTTTATATTTTGAGGACTCTCAAGACTGCTTTTTATCATCCAGGGTTTTTATTTTTTGTTGCTAACGTGTGTTCAGACCAAAACAATGCCTGTGTGTGAGTATGAGTCTCTTCGCATCCCAACTAGCTTTTTGCTATGCATCCCACTGCATCCGTTTCCAGATTTTCTGTTTTTATTTTCAGAGAAGAGTAAAGTACTGGAGAACAGACGTTTGTGCTTACATATATGATTGCAAAGGCTTTGCTGCTGATCCATTATTCACAAAGAGGATACTCACTTGTAAAATTATTAAATTACTTTTCACTTCTACAGTCTGGAAACCATGTTTTTTTCATAATTCTGCTTACATTTTGCATTTTAAGCAGTTGATAAGCCTGTTTCAAAGAATATCGACTGTCCGTTACTTTGATTAAACCACCATTTTGATGATAGTATTCCCTCAATATCAGCAGTTGTTGATAATAATCTAGAAATCACAAGCAAATAATTTGAAATGGAAATCAGTTCTACAATTTTTATTTCATTTAAAGAGAATGTAACTGTTTTTGTAATTACTGTGCATAGCTACTCAATTCCAGAAGATTTAGTCATCATTACTGATGAATTTGTAACTTGACAGGGGTTTCTTCAGCCATGTGAAAATTTTCTTGTGCTATAATGTGGGGAGAACTGTCTAGATTAAATTGATATGTTGTTATTGTGTCTTGCTATGATATTTTTTCTAGTATCTACAATTTAATAGTTGATAGGTGAGCAGTATTTAAGCAAAACTTGCTCTTAAGTAGAGCTAGTTGTGAACTTTTTAGACAAAGAAGGTTTCACTAAATATGCTAACTCCTCTAGACCATCTCCTTTGAATGTAGAGGAATGACAGGACAGATTTGTCTCTGTCCTCATTACCACAGAAAACTTAATTCCCTGGGTTGTTGATTATTCTGGGTAGAGCATTGCCTTCAAAGCTGGCTGGCGTTTTGTTTCTGAAGCACAATGGGAAACTGAGACTTCAAGATGTTCTTTCTAGGACAAGAAAGCAGCTTCCTGTTCACATCTGTTTTTGAGGAAGAGTCCCATATTGCATAACAAGTTTCAAAGTCACAGGGCTGTATGGAAACTTGAAGGCAGTCTTAGATCAAGATTCTTCTTCTTTGGTTGTCAAATCGTCATTGTAGATGATACAGGAAAATCCCTAGTTATTTCAGAGCACTTATTGGCTTGCTCAGGTGCACTTTCCTGTAAAGGTTTTTTTCATTACATCCGAAAACCTCAAGCATTCTGGTTGTAGTCTGAAAATAACAGAGTCAGCAGTTCTCACAACTTCAGATTCTTCAGTCTGAGAATCTTTTTATCTTGTTCACGGTCACACTTCTCAGGTGGCTCCTTAGGATCTGAAATCTAAGCTTACTGTCTAAATGTAAGTTCATTCTTATCAAAAAAAAGGCAGTAAGTATGCAAGGGAGTCTTTGTCTCCTGTGCTCCTTGAAAGCTGCTGTGAAGCTTGGTGACAGAAATTCCAAAGCTACTTTGTTTTCAGGGTCTGAAATGCAATCCACAGCTCTGAGATTCTTGGATTGTCATAGGACTCAACACTGGCATCATATAGAAGCTGTGCATCATTAGCCTTCAGTGTCATTGAAAGTTCAGTGCATCGACTTTTATTCTATGGGCTTTTATCCTTCAGAGGCAGTCATTCCAGTGCTTTTGAGCTCTGGTAACAATATGTTTAGGTTCTGACTTAGAACACCTTCCTTACTGAACCCAAATGGGGTTTGGCCCACGTTAGTGTCTCCAGTCAGAAAATCTTGTTGGTATTTGTTTCTTTATATCTTTCTCAAACCCCCAAAAACATGCAAGGGAAGTGATTTAGAACTGTGGGTTCAGTCTTTAAATATCCTTTGTGTTTCCTTTGCCCATGCACTGATAAATGAAATGTTCAGGAATTTGGGATTCTGATTGTGTTAATCGCTGTCTAGATCTAAATAAAACCAACCTGGTACAGGTTACCATTTTACAGATGATAATAAATCCAGGGGAAAATACTAAATGCAAGTAATTATCAGAAAACAAACCAGTCCAATGAAACTGGAAGCAAAGTTAATAACACCTAGTGCACTGGAGTGGATGGACACTCTTCAGTTCTCTCATGCTGAGAGAATTGGCATTTGAAATCACGACTCCACTGGTGAGGCACTTTAATGAGCCTCTTACACACGGCTCATTATGACAGCATGTTTTATTAGACCAGCTTGAAATAAGGGAATTTTCAAGCACACCTGTCCTTACTCTGGTTTCAGTAGTACTCCAGAACAATTATTAAAGGAAAGAATTTAGTGAGTAATATTGGTGATAGGGGGACAGTTGGACTAGATGATCTTGGAGGTCTTTTCCGACCTTTATGATTCTATGAGTAATTTAAAACACTGGAGTGAATCAAATGAAAGGTATCATAAGGGTACTGAAGAGAGATTACTCCAAGCTAACCTGTCAGCTGCTGTCTGAAAAGGATGATTATTAGTAGAGTACATAAGGTCAGGCTTTGGGATTTTTGTTACTTAATGCTGGTCTTTTAGCATGCATACTACATGTATGCAAGTTAAATGTTACAATTGCATTATCTATTAAGTTGGAAAGTGGGAGAGGTATTAAAGTATTGCATGGGAATAACTGTAAACTTCTCCCTCATAATTTGGTTCCCATCAGAATAAGGCCTCTTGAGTTTCTGGGAAAACAGCTGTGGGACAGATGAAACGAGGTAGGTTGATGTGGTCTGAGTGATGTTGTGGTCTGAGTGGATCCATGTGAACAAAGGAAAGCTAACAAGAATTTTTCTATTGTCTGTTCTTCCAAGTCCAACTTAAAGCTAGAAAGAAAAGCATGCCATTAGGCATTCTCCTTTGGAATCTGTGATAGGATTCTAACAGGGCTGAGGAGAGCTTAGACAGCTGCTCTGAAGCTTCTCTGGCAGACATGCACACGTTTCTTATGCTGCTGCTGTTTAACCGTGGTGAAAGTTGTCTCATTTTCTAGAATGAAGCATCTGCTGATATGAGCCTGTTGTAACTGAACGGGTGAAATACCCCGATATGTTTTTACAGGGTTGCACATCTTTAGTGCTTTGTCTCTGCCTCCTTGCCAGTGAGGGTTTTGAAAGTCTAATTTAAAAGCTGATTAGGCCGTTCAAAAAGCCACTAACATTTTCATCCTCCCTCTTAGCAGTGCATTCTTTGAGGAGCTGTATACTTAAAATTACTGTTGTCTTTTATTTAACACTGCTATCACAGAATTGCAGAATAGATGAGGTCAGCAGGAACCTCTAGCGATCATCGAGTCCAACCATCCTGCTCAAACAATGTCATCTAGAGCAGGTTGCTGAGAACTCTGTCCCATCGAGTGTCTCCAAGGATGGAGACTGCAGAACCTAGTAGTGCAACTGTCTCCAGTGTTTGACTAATTTCACACTGAAAAATTGTTTTCTGTAATCCCATGGAATTTCTTGTGTTTCAGTCAGTTCACATTGCCTCTCGAATTTTCACAAGTCATTGCCAGGAAGAGCTTTGTCTCCCTCTTCTTTACTCCTCCTGTGAAGCATTTATACACATTGATAACATTTCCCCCAAGCCTTCTCTTCTTGGGGCTGACCAGTCCTTGTATGAGAGACATTCCAGTGCCTTCACAATCTTTGTGGACCTTCACTGGACTTACTCCAGTAAGTCTGTGTCTTTCTGCACTCTTAACTTTCTAATGGTCAGGTAGGGTAGTATGTAAATAGTTCTGATTGTGTGCTTATAGAGTGTTTTCAGGTGCATATATGAGCTTCTTAGAACACTGCTCTCATTGATGTCTGCTCCAGTACTTACTAGTAGTACGTCAGTAGAAACAAAAATCGTGCAAGATTACTTTCTTGGTAATTATTCCCCACTGACTGATATGCAGAACTTCAAAGCTGAAAAGTTTAAATGAAGATACAACCTTTTATACTAAGCCTCACATGCAACTTGTAGCATCCATTATTATTTTAGGAAAACTAGTTTCTGTTTTGTGTATTAAATTTTAAAAATTGGGATTTTTTTTTCTTGTTTTCTTTGGATGAACAGCTGGTTGGACTACTTTTGGCATGTCTGAACTGCTAGTTACAGCTGATTAGACACTTAAATACTCTTAGAGTATGTTTTAATGCTATTGAACCGAACTCTTCTGAGAATTTTTTAGCTAGTTCTTGTCTGGCTTGTGTGTGAACCAGGTACTTCAAAGGGTGCATTTCAAATCTATTTCTCTGGAAATAGCGTCATTTATAATCATTTTTTAGTTCATGTAAAAACATTCAGGACATGATTTTTTTTTTAATTAGAGCAGCAATTTAGTTCTCACAAATTGATGTCAGTAGCTTCATCTATAAATTAAGATACATCTGCTTTAAACCTTTTTTTTTTTGTTTTTAATTCTGAAAAAAATCACCCTATATTTATGTGCAAAAGGTTGCAATTCTCAATGTGAATATAGCACTGCTTTAATTTTCCTTACACTTACTGATAATTCTGCCTCTGTTGAAGTAGTTGGGAATTTCAAGCTAATCCTAATAGAATCTAATGATCTAAGCCTCTCTTCCTTGTGGTGGTTTATTCTCCAGCAGTGTTGTTCCTTGTTCCCATCTAGAAAACAGTGGACTTCAAAAGAACAGGTTAAATGAAAGATGAAGCTAATTTAGAAACTTCTGACCATCATCTACTTCAAGGGACAAAAATTCTCTGCAAAGAAGCCTGAGATTATCATTGCCATGATCTGTGTGTGTATTGGAAGTGAAAGCCCTATCAGTCCCTACTCTCAAATTAATGCCAAAATATCCCTGAACACGGTCCAGTTCAGGTCTGAGAACAAGCTGTTCAGGGCACAATCAATACCCCTAATAATAACAGGAATAAACAAGGAGGAAGTCACTGCTGTAAATTTCAGTAGATTTTACTACTAATCACCGCTGAGTAAGTGCCTTTTTCCAGATTAGTTACTTCATTGCTAGGAGAGTATTTATTTTAAATTTTCAAGACTATTTATGCTGAACAACAACTGTTCTCTGAGCTTATTAGTTCCAGTTCTCCATTAGTTCCTCGAATTCACTATACCATCTCTTGGAAAGTGAGCACAGAGGAACATCTTGTATTCAGAAGGATGCAAAAGAGTTCTTGTTAGCGACAGCTTTGGACCCTATTAACCATGGCTTGAGGGTCCATCCAGAGCTACCTTCTTTTCTTGCTGAGCAGGAGTTTTAAGAGCTTTGCAGAGGTGCCTACTGCCTAACTCTGCTGCTCCCACACGCCTTGAGTGGCACAGGCTAGTCCCAGGCCAAGCCAAATTTTGTTCTCACACCCTTTTGGAAAGAGATTATGCTTTGATGTGTCCGCTTGGTCTGTATTTCTGGGAGTCTCCTTACTCCCACGTGATCCAGCCAGACTTGTGTTTACCCTTGAACAGTCAGGAGATGGGAGAGAGGAAGACAGGTTGGCAGAAGGAAATGGGGTCAGCAGTTTGGGTTGTGGTAAGGGGTCTGGATGCAGCAGGAAGCCAGTTTGAGGTGTCACTGAAGACGGGAAGATACAGCTACATTCCTAGTGAAAAAGGGATTCATTGCAGTTTCTTGAGTGTACTTGAGTTAGCTTGTGCTAGTTCATTTGTGTACTGGTAATTTGTGGCACAAGCTTGCTAGGGATTAAGACTGTTGCATCTATGACTACTGAAGCCTGGCACGGCTCTCATACCCGGCCACTCTGCATGACAGGGGCTACGCAGTCTTGTCGAGAAGATGACTTCATTTGACTGTTTCAGTATGGCCCTAATATCCTAGAGCTCTGCTTGTACTAGATTATGGAGCATTTAAAGGAAGCCTTGCTCAAAGTGAACTCAGTGGTGCCAGCAGTGTGGCTGTTCTCTGGTACTTAATCTAGCAAATGTATTTTTTTTGCTACCAAAACCTGTAGTGTTTGTGTTTCTACAGATTATAAGGTAGGCATGCTTTGAGTGAAAGGAGAAATTCAGTTTTGCTTGTTTGTCACTGAATGGGGTGGTTATTCTGAAAGTTGCAGGCAGTTATAATCTGAAACATGCACGATTTGTCCAGTGCCAAATTAAAATTCTTCTCTGCATGGCTACATGTAATTTTTCAGTTAGAATCACAGAATCACAGAATCACAGAATTTCCTAGGTTGGAAGAGACCTCAAGGTCATCGAGTCCAACCTAACGCTAACAGCCCTCCACTAAACCATATCCCTAAGCTCTACATCTAAATGTCTTTTGAAGACTTCCAGGGATGGTGACTCCACCACTTCCCTGGGCAGCCTGTTCCAGTGCCTCACAACCCTTTCAGTGAAGAAGTTCTTCCTAACATCTAACCTAAAACTCCCCTGGCTCAACTTAAACCCATTCCCCCTCATCCTGTCACCAGGCACGTGGGAGAACAGGCCAACCCCCACCTCGCTACAGCCTCCCTTGAGGTACCTAAAAAGAGCGATAAGGTCACCCCTGAGCCTCCTCTTCTCCAGGCTGAACAAGCCCAGCTCCCTCAGCCGCTCCTCGTAGGACTTGTTCTCCAGGCCCCTCACCAGCTTCGTCGCCCTTCTCTGCACCCGCTCAAGCACCTCGATGTCCTTCTTGTAGCGAGGGGCCCAAAACTGAACACAGTACTCGAGGTGCGGCCTCACCAGAGCTGAGTACAGGGGGACGATCACCTCCCTAGCCCTGCTGGTCACGCTGTTCCTAATACAAGCCAGGATGCCGTTGGCCTTCTTGGCCACCTGAGCACACTGCTGGCTCATATTCAGCCGACTGTCCACCATCACTCCCAGGTCCTTCTCTGCCTGGCAGCTTTCCAACCATTCCTCTCCCAGTCTGTAGCTCTGCTTGGGGTTATTGCGCCCCAGGTGCAGGACCCGGCACTTGGCCTTGTTAAACTTCATGCAGTTGACCTCAGCCCATCGGTGCAGCCTATCCAGATCCTCCTGCAGAGCTTTCCTACCCTCAAGCAGATCGACACACGCACCTAACTTGGTGTCATCTGCGAACTTACTGAGGGTGCACTCGATGCCCTCGTCCAGATCATCGATGAAGATATTAAAGAGGACCGGCCCCAGCACCGAGCCCTGGGGGACGCCACTAGTGACTGGCCTCCAACTGGACTTGGCTCCATTCACCACGACTCTTTGGGCCCGGCTATCCAGCCAGTTTCTAACCCAACGAAGCGTGCGCCAGTCCAAGCCAAGAGCAGCCAGTTTCTTGAGGAGAATGCTGTGGGAAACAGTGTCAAAAGCCTTGCTGAAGTCAAGGTAGACCACATCCACAGCCTTTCCCTCATCCACCCAGCGCATCACTCTGTCATAGAAGGAGATCAGGTTCGTCAGGCATGACCTGCCTTTCATAAAGCCATGCTGACTGGGCCTGATCGCCTGCTTCCCCTTCAAGTGCTGCATGATGACTCTCAGGAGGATCTGCTCCATGAGCTTTCCTGGCACTGAGGTCAAACTGACAGGCCTGTAGTTTCCCGGGTCTGCCCTCCGGCCCTTCTTGTAGATGGGCGTCACGTTTGCTAGCCGCCAGTCGATTGGGACCTCCCCCGATAGCCAGGACTGTTGATAAATGATGGACAGTGGCTTGGCCAGCTCCTCTGCCAGTTCCCTCAGTACAGCTAACAGTTCCCTCAGTTAGGTGGTTTTATCTGTGTTATCAGATTTGATGGTGTTTGCTGTAAATGGAGTTTAAAACAAACAAAACCAGATATTTTTGTTCTTCAGGTTGAACTCCCACCTCCTGATCTGGGCCCAAGCTCTGCACTAAATCAGACACTTAATTTGCTACGTGAGGTTCTGGCATCTCACGACTCATCGGTTGTTCCATTGGATGCTCGTCAGGCTGACTTTGTGCAGGTACACGGGATTTTGACTTCTTTGAGAGAAGGAAAAAAGAAGTACATTTAAGTTAGTCTCGGTCCATTAATCTTTTTTGTCTAGTCCCATTTTGGAGCCTTCTACCAAACCTGAGTTTTTAATGTGAATAAGATGGTGACTAACTAAGTGGATAATTACAGTACAGTATGGAGTGCTACTCTTAGCACAGTGTCTAAATTCTGTTATCCAATTACTACTCCATTAAGTAAATACTCCTTCAAGATCGCACAATTGCCAATTATCTAATCTGGGTTATTCTTCTTCCTGCTAGGTTAGAATCTGTTCTTCTCAGGTTTTTATACTTTCCCCATCACTATGGTAGCCGATCACCTGCTGACAAATCCAGTAGAAAACTCCTTTCACAGTTGGAAACTCTCATTCCTCTTTATTCTTCTTTGAGGAATAAATACATGATAGAGACAGAATGATCTTAGAAGCCCTGTGTGACATGATTTCCTCCCTCCTCTCCCTCTTTTCTGTATGTTTTCTATTTTAGGTTCTATCTTGTGTGCTAGATCCATTGTTACAGATGTGTACTATGTCTGCCAGTAATTTGGGCACAGCTGATATGGCAACCTTCATGGTAAATTCGCTTTATATGATGAAGACTACTTTGGCTCTCTTTGAATTCACTGACAAACGTCTAGAAATGTTACAGTTTCAGGTGAGCATAACCAACCCCAATAGAAAATAAACTTATTACTGTTTTCATTTTTTTTCCAGACTATAAGTCGTGACATGAACATAGTTATCTTTGATTATATTGGTTTTGGGTCAATGCTAAATCAAGGAAATGGGATAAGAGGGAGAGGTTCTTGCCAGAGATCATAAGCAAATACCAGCTATTAGAGCTGATGATGGTACTCAGCATCTTTTATACACAAAACTAATAGAAAAGTTTTGTTTTGTTTTAGTTGCAGATAAATCCTTATTAGTGAAAAATTTTCATTATCCAAATTTTTCAAATACACACCTGCAACTTGAAACAAATAGTAGTTGAAAGCTTGGTCAAATGGCTGGCTATGCTCATGTGGGGTTTTAATACGGTATAGCTGAGGGTTACTGCTAGTGTTTCTTTCTACCTTTCCTTTCCCATTTGTTTGGTTTCACCTCACATGCCAGGGTAGTTGTTCATATTTGGTACCATTTTGAAATGGAAATGTAGTTTATAAACCATTCACTTGGAAAAACCTAGGCGCTACCCATTTATAGTTTTGCTACATGAACATCTCTGCAATACATCTCAGGAGAGCTTTTGGAGCTTGAGGGCTTTGAAAAAAGTCACAACTTCTTATTTGAAGGCATCCGTAAAGATGGGCTGTAAGACATTTTTCCCTATCTGCTCCTAATTAGAATTTCTAGCACCTTTTAGCACGGAAACAAACAAACAGACAACCCCACCAAACTGTCTGGGGCATTTTGAATCTCCTTTATCAGAGCTCCTTTTTCACAGTAAGTGTTGCAATTGATTTATTCCTAAAATAAGCAGTAAAGCTGAAGGTTATGCATTTAATATCATTTGCTTTCTTCACACGTTTTACAAATACAGGAATAGATTGAAAAATTCTTTAAGATTATACCTAAGTAGATTAATAAAGCGGAGGTAGAATGGCATATTAAGTAAGAGAAAAAAAAAATCATGGGAGAAAAGAATTCCTGAAGACAGTTAAAATCTCCAAACTGAAAGATTATGACTTCCCTCCTAATATATAAGGAAAAGTACATTTTTTCTAAACAATTTCAGGAAGTAAAAATGTGAACTCTTAAAATATCACACAGAAAACTTGCATTTTACTAGAGTTTGATATATTATGAATTTCAGCTTTTTTTTTTTTTTTAAGAGAATAGAACTAAACAAGCATGGGGTAGTTTTCTGTAAAAACAAAGTAATAATGTATATATTCCCCAGTCTTCCTGAGACTACTCAAAGGTGGTTGCTTCTGCTATGACTGGATTTATTTATTAGGTTTCTTGGCAAATTGACGATTATATTCAGAATATAAAATGTATATACATATATTTTTTGTATGAAGGTAAATAAAGCAAAATTAATAGCTGTAACTTCATTGTCTGTTGTTCTTTGTCAACTTATTTTTTTTTTTCAAACACACAGCTATCAGTATTAAATGTAGAAGCCTTACTGATCATGCTTGGTTTCAATTTAATTTTCCTTGTAAAACACTGGCATTTTTTCCTTTTGTTTATTATAAAGCTTCCATGCTGTTGTCAATATTTTCAAAGAATTATAGTAGAAAAAAAAAAGGATACAACAATTTATACGGGTTTTGCTTTTTCTTAAATTTTAGTGCTGCTGAATTTACAAATACAAAAAAAAATAGTTTCTTCTGTTACACAGAAAGAATCAGCTCTGTTTTTATTATTGGCTTCTCATAATATGGAAGATGCAAATGGGTAAATTATGCTGTTTGTACTTGTGCTTTTTCCTTGTTTGTTTATAATTCTAGTATTATTTGTGTTTCTAGACCTTTTAACTCAGGACGTGGTTATATTTAATATTCTCCTGCCCATTTTATAAATATATGATGCTTAAAATTTCAGATTGAAGCTCATTTAGATACACTCATAAACGAACAAGCTTCCTACGTCTTAACTAGAGCTGGTCTGAGTTACATATATAACTCCGTGCAGCAACACAAACCAGAACAGGTAAGATTATGTACTGGATGTATTCAGATGATAGTGCATTCCTGCCTAGTAGAAAAATTCTGACACTATGATTTTTACAAATTAATTTTCCTTTGAAAGCAAAAACTCCATACTATCTGTTGATTTTTCATGTGGGACAGTGGCTATTAGACAAAGGTACCTTGGAAGTACAGGTTTTTCCCATGCTCTGTGTTATAGCAGGTTTGGGATGCATCAGTCCTTCTGTGCAGCTTATCTGTGTACTATCAACAGGCTCTGCACACCAGAGCATCCTGTGCATTCTTAGAATAACTGTATAGCTAGTGTAATATCCCTCAGAATGTATTAGAATGAAGCTGGGTCTAAAACACAAGTAGTGAGTGTGTGTACCACTTCCATCTAGAATGTATCAGACCTACTGGGTATGTGGCATTCGTGTTTTTTTTTGAAGTGCATGCTATTGTACCATAGACAAGAGTGGATGCCTTGCATGCATTAGACATTTACTGCATTTTTCGTCTGTGAAAAAACGTTGGAAGAGTTTAATAGTAATTTGAAATCATGTGGCTTTTTGTCTTTATTCACTGCTCTACCTATTTGAGGACCAAGACAGTGTGATTCTCAGAGCGAAAACATCAGATTTCTTAGGACAAGTTGAAAACTGGAATTTAGAGCTTGTGCTCTTTTTTCTTTCAAACCATCTTTCATGCATGATAGGCATTAATACATCCCCTCTTCCCTGTGCCTAAGATCTTTTGTGAAGAAGGTGAATAATGGTGTTTTCTGGAGAAAGCAGTACTATGTTAGAGAGCTTCATGGTTTTTCTGTGGCTGATATTTTTATGTGAAGTGCCCAAGCTCAACAGATTTTTAGAGAACAATTAGAAGTGCAGAAATAATCTGATTAGTAACTCAGCTTGGTTTCCTTTTCATGAGCCTATCTCCTCTTCTAAAACCAATTTCAAACAGACCAGGGCAGATTGTTTAACGGAATGTGGACAGACTTTCCAGTAGCAATTTTCTTTCACATCTGTCCTTCTCCCTGGCTGCAGGGGTGAGGTTCTTAGAGGATTTGCCAGGAGGTTAGGCAGCATGTAATGCCTTGTAAACACAGGAGAGTTACTAGGGAGCAGAGTTGAATTTTGCATGGTCCTGGAACAGATAAAGAGGTGGAAGTTGTTCTATGTAATTCTGGAACACCAAGGGGATTTGAACAGTTGCCAGTTTAGTTTTCATTACAGACCTTGTAGAAAGCATTTTCCTGCATTTTTGTCATCTAATGGTGAAAAAGGAAGAAAAGAACTTGAAAGCACACATGAAAAAGTCAGTATTCCAAGTCTTTGATTCAAGGGAGTGGTGGAATACAAATGAACTGTTACAGCACTTCCAGTATTTGTGTGGTGATTCAGTTTCCAAAAATGTAATATCTTGTAGCAGGACCCAGTAATGATTTAGTACTGAACTGACTGTAGAATTTATAGTTTTTTGTCTTTTTCCTTATGCTAGATTGACTTCTTTTTTTCCCCCTTTTGATTACTGATTCTTAGGGTCCTCTTTCAAATTTGCCAAGTTTGGATTCCGTGTCCCTGAAGGTAGCGATGGTAAGCATTTTACAATTTCATAATGTAGCAGTGTAGCTGTGACATGGGAAAGAATTCTGTTAATTGTGTTATGTAGTAGACATTCATCTAACAAGCCGTACTCTTCAAGAATAGCTAAATTACATGTCTGGGAATACTTTCTTCATTTGTAGTAATTTGACCACTTGAAGTAATAAATTCATAAATTATGTATGAGCTGGTAGTAATAGAATATTAATTTCTAAGTCTTAAGAAGCAGGACTTTATTTGTAAGAACGTTATCCCATGAGTCATCTTAAATTGCTAAAAGCAAATACTTAGCTCTAATTAGTTTTAATCATCAAAATTTATTTTTGCCTGAATGCTTTGAAATATAGGTTCTGCTATCATTTATAATTTTGGTCCTAAGGCTTTGATTTTATGCAAGTATTTCAGCTAAACTAAGAAGTTAGGTGCTGGGCATATGCCACAGTTAAATGTATATTTCTTTAAGCTGAAAGCTGCAATATATTTTAAAACAGATTATTAGCTGTTGTTTTTTCTTAATGTGTGTGAAGGGTACTTTGCATAGAGATTGCAATATCACAGTTCAGTAGACAGTAGCGTATGATCTGTCACTCTTCTTGCTTAGCCAAGTTTTGCTTTATTCTGAAAATTTAGCTGTAAATAAGGGCCGCTCAGCCAGCAGTGCACACGTACACCATGAAAAAGTTCTAGTATAAATCTAGACACCACACAGTGGCTTGAATTTCAGGGAGAGGAAAGGCTGTTTATGTATTTTTTTATTAAGAAGTGGGTCTTCGTAAAAATTGTATGTTGAATCCCTTGTCGTGTCAGTATAGCCTGTTTTCCTCCACTAAAGCTCCAAACCAAAGGTATCCTAAGCTCCTTGGAAGAACAGAGCTCTGGCACAGAGCACTCAGTGGTTTACTCAGATCAGCATGCATTCTTTCCAATATTTATACATTTTGCCTTTAAAATATCTTCACCTTATTACAGCCTTGTTGATCTACAAGAAATCTAAAGACTGCAGCTTGGAGACCATTTTTTTAAATTGCATATATATTACAGATGTATAGTCATACATAATAATTCTACTTGAAAAGTTAGAAAAGAATCCAACTTTTCTTTTCTTCGTAACTTTGTTTAATGTATGCTTGTGTGAACACACTTGAACCAGAATGGAACCCAGTATGATGAAATCAAACCCACATAAATCCCATCTGTCAATGTGTTCTGCTTAGAATTTAAACCATAGGAGGGAGGGAATACTTACAGGTAGGTTCACTGCCTCCCAGCTTAACAGAAATCAGAGTGCTGTGGTATTTTTCACTGTTATGTGGGGCGGGAGAAGTAAGCATAGAAGCAGTTCATGGAGCCTGAACTAGGTCAGTTGGTCTCGTTTCTCCCAGCATAACTGCTCACTAGATTATTAAGCAGTGGCTTCATGTAAAAAATATGAAAGTAATATGTCTAACTTGGACAGACTAGATTTTAAAGGTCTTTTCCAACCTAAGGGATTCTGTGATTCCACTGAACAGAGTAGGTCTGATCTTCAGTGGTGATCTTCAACATGCACCAGCTATATAGAAAACTTGGGTAGTTGTAGAAACTATTTTCTCATTTGTTTGCTCCTCAATCTGTACTTCCCAGAGTCAGAAACTTGAAATGTTGGTGACAGGTGCTGAAATCAGATGTTTGCTTTTGATATTGTATTAAGCTCCTCTTTAAACATCTGTATATTATGTTACCTTCAGTTTTAAATACATAAAAATAGAAAACTGTATCAAGTAAGAAGACGCCATTTTAAAGTAGTCCTTTTTCAGAGATCTGTATTTTTATCTATCCACATGTAACAGCAAGTTCTTTGTATGTTGATCTCATATTCTTTTTCCCACCCCTAGGCTCAGTTTGATCGCTATCTGTCTGCTCCAGATAGTCTGTTAATGTCCCAGCTGAATTTCCTTCTGAGTGCCACTGTGAAGTAAGTATCTTAACTTTGAATTTCTATTATGCCTGTATAATAATCAGAAAGATGAATTTGATTAGGTTTTAGCGGATCGTGATGAGAATTCAAGTTATCAGCTGTAATCACATTTGCATTGTACTTCAGTTCACAATTCAATTTAGTTTCGACTGTCCTCTTTTTGAACAAACAGGAATATGTAATTTTGTAACTTTCTGAAGTAGTTACTCTTGACTTAAGACTGTCGAAATGAATTACCTATTTTGAACGTGTTATGCTGCGTCAGCATTCTTTGTCAATTTAGTTGTAAATTGTTTTAGAACTATTTTGTAAGCATTCCAAAGATAGATGAAATATTTAATTCTCTACTCAAGATTTCTTTTATCTCCATTGCTCCATCAAGTCTAAAATTATCAAATTTGTTGTCTGTACTATGAAGTATTGACATTGTGCCATTGAATATTGTGCTGAAATTACTTCTACGGTTCAAAGGAAAAAATCACTAAAAAACGTGTAAAAGTAAGAACTGTATTATTTATCTCTTCTCTTGTTTCATGAATATATTGTATAATAAGACAAATAAGGGCCAACTGAACTGTAAGGCTAGAGAAAATGCCAAGAATTTATTTCCAATTAAATGTGAACCATATGAAGGCAATTTGTAGTATTTAAATTCAAAGAATTATATGCTGCACTGATCCAAAAGTTTTCTTGACATTATTTTTTGTATTTTTGTCAAGAATGCAGGTTACAGAACATCCGAGAAATTGCAACTAGCACGTCACATTTTGGTGTAACATTCTTAACATTTGGATTCTCATTACTGCTACCTGTTCTCCAAATGGGGTTGCATTATGGCAACTTGTGATTAAAAAAAGTGACATACGTCAAGGGGAAAAAAATACTTACTGCTGCAAACTTGCTGCTCACGTTCTCCTCATGCAGAGACTTCCAGTTTCCTGCCGCATGCCTGGTGCACGGCTTGGCCTGTTGGTTTTTTCCATCACTTTGTTGGGTCTCTCTGCTCGGGTCACTGTTCTCACAGCTCAGCCAGCAGAGCTGACCCTGTCGTGTAAGAGTTGCCCTGTACTGGTACAGCTCAAACAGGGCAGCTTGAGCAGTAATGTAATAGACGCACTGGAACTTCCACTTCTGGGTGTCAAGCTCTTAAACCTGTATTTTGGCTCTTGATATGTATTTTTTTAATGTAGGTCCAATTAACAATCATAGTAGGTGAATTTGGAAAGCCTCTGTTTTTACGTTGCTAACACAAAACCTATCTTATAGAGGCAGATTTTATGCTACCATAAAGACTCAGGCACACGGTAAAATTACCTTGACTTAATCATTTCTTTCTATCAGATGAACCAAGATAAACTGGTCACGTATGCACTCCCACTCTTAGACTTATCCCCTTTATGAGCTTTTTAAACCTCTCTTAAGGTGAATTTGGTTTAAATTGTGCTATCTTGTAACAGTGGGCAGCTGAGAGGTGAGTGAGGAGCTTGTGTGAGGATGATTGCTATAGCTGCTACAGCTCAGCCTACAGAGGAGTTTATTAACCTCCTGTAACAATGTTAAAGGTTAGCTTCTGCACAGAATTAATAACAAAAACTTTCGAAGATACATATTTACGTAGATGGATGCTTGTAGGATTCAGTATTCAGTATTTCCTGTAGTAAATAAACCTGCAAAACTCTGAAGTTTCTCAAAATTCAAGTAAAACATTTAACCAGTGCTATCATTTTAATGACTTTAGTAGCTCAAATTTTCAAGCTAGTTTTGCAGATACTGGTGATCCATTTTGAAGACTTCTTCATTGAAGTCACATAATTATAATCTCCTGTTCCAGTTGTTGAGCTGGAACCCGACAGTTCAATTCTCAAAACCAGACCACATGCTTTTGTTAAGGGAATGTTATATACTCAGTGGCAAAATAATTTAAGCTTTATGACCATGAAGAGCATTCCCTCCAATATTTGCTTTTCAAATTCCTTTATTCATTTAAAACGAAGTTTTAAGCTATTTGTTTACGTGGTTGTTGGTCTTGTAAAGCTCTTTTTGTTTGCGTTGGATCACAGAAACTGAATGCTGGAATTACTATTTTTAGAGAGTGCTGCCATTTGTGTTAGTGATAAAATGTATCACGTTGTTATGGCAACTGAAATCCTCATGTACTGATTAATGACTTTGACATTAGTTGATGGAGAGACTCGTTTGATGCTGTTCAGTCCTATGGAATATTTTAATAAACTTTTTCTTTTAATTTAGGATTATTTTGTGAAATACAGTTAGTCTTATGCAAATTCTGTGTGCGATACTTACTTTCTTAAAGGGTTGTCACGTTACAGTAGCTTAGTGATCCTAGACGGAGTTCAGAGACAGTTGTTTACCTGAAAATGCTGAATACATTATAACAGTCTTCCTAGATTTGCTATTATAAGGACAGTCTGTTTTTCAGGTATTCAAATAACCTAGTAATAGGGGCAGTTGATCATGTTTATTGAAAAAGTGGATACTTTGCATCAGAATCAAGTGCAGTATTTGTCTCTTCATCTTCTTTCTCATAGCTTCCATTTTCTAATATTTCCTGAAAATACAAGGCTCTACACACTTGGTATTCGAGACTCCTTTAGCTTTTCAGTCCACACTCACTGTGGTCAGAGCTGGTAAATTTAGCCCTGATTTCAGTGGATGAAGTTCTGGTGACTTTGTTCCTTGGCTGCGTAGTTCAGCAGGGCTGATGAATCTGGATTCATGTTTACCTCAGTTTCCTTAGCTTCTCCTGGTATTCCACATGCATGGGCTTGGCTGTAAAATAGTTGTAGTTACCGTTTTGTTAGATAAAAATGCAGGTGGAACTGTAAACACATTGCCATGGTGATTTAAGCAAACATTCAACAGGTAACATAAAATAAAAATATTTGTTTTTCTTCAAAAAGTATTAAACTTCCCTGTTAATTTTAGCATGCAATCTACATGCATTGTTACTTGTTTAGATCTGACAAAAGCAAACACGATACAGGTTTCATAGCATTGCTGGTAAAAGCCTGTAGTAGGTTTTAAATCTCTCACCACTATCTCTTTCAGCTCTTCCTCTGAGAGATTATGGAATAGGTGTTGTCAAGATAAAGCAAATAGAATATATTTGCTGGTAGATGGGGAGGGAGGGAGGGAGGGAGGAACAAAAACAACTACAAAGGTCAGCAAGAAATGACAAAAAGTAGAAAGTAGATTACTAAGAATATCAGTCTTAAAAATTGCGGGAGAGTGCAGGTGAACAACTAATATATGCAAATTAAAAACTAAATTAACCTTCTGTAGTTGTTTCCTTCTACATTTTTTTCACGATTGCAGAAATAAAAAAAAAAGCTTCTTGTTTATCAAGATCATATATCTGAGTTCATGTGTGTACAATACAAACAGATGAAAGTCTTTCATTGTAAAACGTTTTTTCATATTTGAAGCAAAATAGCTTTTAATGTAACCGACGCTGAATTTTTAACGTATATTTGTATTATATACTGTGAATTCCTTGCATGTAGTACTGTTACATTCCCTACAATTTGCAAATTATGTGGATGTTTGTTTTATTTTTATTTTTTAGAGAGCAGATAATAAAGCAGTCAACAGAACTGGTCTGCAGAGCTTACAGTGAGATATATGCAGCTGTGATGGATCCTTCAAATAAGTATAAGGATCCAGAAACCATACTACACAGATCGCCTCATCAAGTTCAGGCACTTCTCTCATAGTCTTGCTTCACCCAGATTTATTTGAATCCATAATTCTGTCTTTGAGTATTTAAATTGAGTTATTTTTCTGTTTTGAATTTTGATGTATAACTATATGCTTAAAATATGTAGGAATGCAGTTTTGTTTAATTTGTTTGGCAAAAGTTGAGTCTTTCCTGTATCTTTGAATGCCTTCTATAGGCCAGGAAATAGAATATAGATTAAAAATTATTTTGATGTATTCCTCTAATGGAAATGGACCTTGACAATATGCAATTTCTCTGAGAAAGAGTAAAGGAGAGAGACGCCTTTTCTTTGCCGTGCATAATCCTTTTGACCAGATGTTGAACCAGTGTCTCTTATGACCTCACCAATATTTTTATTTGCTCTTTTACCCTGTTCTTTCACTCTTCTTCTCAGCCTATCATCAATACACACTGATACTGTTTCATTTTAATACAGCTGATATGCTTTGAATGTCTGAAGTCTTTTGCAGCTCATAAATCATTTTAGAATATTAAACATATTTTTTCAAAGCTGTTGATTAAATCTTTGAAGCAAAATTCATATATATATGTATGTATATATATATATATATATATATATATAATCCATTGTTTTTGTTGCTACTCTGGTGGTTTTTTGTAAGAAAAAGGAATACTTGAATAATTTGCATGTACATAACCTGGAACTTCATGCTTTAAGTTATTTTTATAATTTTATTTTACTAGAAAGATTTTCTTAGTGCAGTTGTTCTGTAGCAATCCTTTTATCAGTTGAAGCGTGCAGATCTCTTAAGGTTGGGACCAGTAACAGCGTAGGTTAGGAAGATCGTTTGCACAGCGGTGTGGCCATTAGTTATTTGCATGCATCAAGGGGGAGATGAGCAGTCATTCATATTGAATCAGTTATATACCTAAGATGGATGCTTTTATTAATAATTATATTCCCCATATAAAACGTATGCTTAGTGGCAGTCAAGTCTGCACGTTAGTGTATGCTCGTGAAATAGCAAGAAATAGAGAATAGCAGCAACAATGCCTTTTAGTCTCCTGGAAAGCTCATTGCACGAGTTAGAAATTAGCTTTGGCGGTAATACCACACTATAATATCTTCTTTATGGGCATAATTTGTTAGTATATTATAAAAAGATTTGAAATTGTAAGTGTCCCTGGAGTTTGTGGATCAGGCATAAATTCTTTTGTAAATGTGGATGTTAGGTTTATTCTGTTCGAATACACTAGAGCTGTAAGAAAAAAAAATAAAAATCTAGAAGCTTAGGAAAATTGTATTGGAAAATTATGCTTTTACTAGGTAACGCACTTAAATTATTCAGAGTTTGTGTTACCGTAGTATATATTCAGAAGGCTGTTCATTGTTGTTTAATAATGTTAATATTGCTTAATATGCCTGTAATTATTATCTAATATGTGAGAATTACATTAGTTGTGAAAGGGTTATGAATTAGCTTGTTATTAGATTAACATACTCTTAAGAATGAACTTTTTCCTCAAATTACACTCAGCCTCCGTCTCAAGTAATCAGTCAGTAGTTTGCATGAGGATTAGTATGAAGTTGCTTCCTGTCTTTGAGTCCACCTAGAGACTTATCCATGATTTTATCTTCACTGAGCAATAATGGAAAAGCTATAGAAGTTGTAACTTGTAAAAACTAAAATCAATCACTAATTTTGGTCTGTGCAGTTAAAGTAAATGACAGAGGGTCACAAGTGAGCGAATACATCAATAAAAGGCATTTGATGTACTGACTTCTGTCTTCTGTGTGTTTCTTCTGCCTGCCTTCCTCCAAGGAGGAAGGAAAAGATGATGAGATTTTGACTTGTCTGAACTGCCACGCCAGAAATGGCACTTACATTTTACAAATACCACCCAGGATTTCCACACCAGGACTCGTGATGCTTCGGTCCTCCAATTGCTTAGTTTAATGGCTGACCTGTAAGCATTGCAGTGAATGGGATCGTGGTGGGTGGCAGTACTGGTTCCATATACACACCAGTTGTAGAGCTGACTTGAGTATCACAGTGCATCAAGGGATGCTCACCTGGGCTGGTTTGGTCAGCACATCTGCTGTTGGGCCTTAAACACTTCATACAGAGGGGCTTGCCTTCATAGAGTGAGTCTTATTCTGTGCCGAGCTGCACTGTGCTTGGGAAAACTGCAAAAAGAGGTGTTTGAATACTGGCACTAGTAGGCAGCGTGCTCTGCATTTGACATTCAGACGACCCAGTTCTGAAAGTAGGTGAGTAAAGGGCTTCGAGCGCTTTTGTGGGAAGTGGGAAAACTGGGTTCTGGGCCAAAGGAGTTTGGAATCAACATCCCTCTCATTCCTGGAGAGCACCCAAATCCCTCGCTTGTTGTGCAGCATGAAATGGGACAGCTCTGATGCTTCTCTCCTGAATATAGCAGCTGCACAGAAACCAGTGTAAAGCATGGGAGGCATGAGATAGAACAAGCAAGGAGGGGTTTGGATCTGTGACATGTATGTGAGAGCTCTCCTGAGGAGTCTGAGGGCTAGATCTTCAGCCAGTTGTTACTTAGGGACCTTATGTTTGACCTCCAATTACATGAGTCCCAGAAACAGAATCAATATCCCAGGACTTTATCACGCACAGAAGTATCAAGCAAAGAGAGTTGAGTCTGAGTTGGACCCGAGGTTGTACACCAGCATTGGTGACAATGTCTCTGTCTTCAATCTTTTCTGTGAAGCTTTCTCATCACCTCTCTCTAGATACGTACACCATACTAAAACTAAAACTTGAACCTTGTTTTAATTACAGCAGCCCGGCCACTGATTTTTTCTTTTCTAATAGAGGAAAAGAGAAACTTAAGGAGGTTTAGAAAGGTGATAATACATTTGTTTTGTAGCATTTAAGTGCTCCTCCTTATTCTCTAAGATTTACTCTAGCCCTGAATTTTGTTTGTTAATAGACTCCGCTGTAATTATTTTTATTAAAGTTTTTGAAATGTTTGTTAGAGGAAAATACTTTCAGAACCACTAAACTTCTCCATTCATTTCAAAAAACCTCTAGCTGCTATTTAATCCCTTTGCTTGCCTTGCTGAGTCACTTTGCAGTCAACCCAGGGGGTGGGGAGCTTAGCAAATTTTGAAAACGAAATGGAGGGCTCAGACGTATTTCCATGAGTAAAACACACCCTTTAGAAGCAGCACAGACACGGGTGTGGGTTTGTTTGAAGTCTGCTGCCACCTGCTTCTGAGGGAAAAACGTCGAAAAGAGCCATTTGCGTGTGACGAGGGCACCGATCCAGAACAGCCACGAAGGGCTCACTGCCATAAATCGATGCTAGGCCCATGTTACGTTTGACGAGTCAGGAGAAAGAAACTGGCAGAAGAAGTGAAAGGTATGCTGCAGAACTTAACTCCTTCACGCACTGGGATTCCTTGCTAAAGGTTTTCAGAGCCTCTCCACATCCTTTCCCCCATTGCATTTAAAAACTTCATGCGTTAGACCTCAGGACAATCCTGCGACTGCAGTACCAGCTCTGGCTGAGTAAAATGAGGTTCTTTGAGGCATCCAGCGACATACAAAGCAGTAGTTGAACTTGGAGCCGCCAATTAGTTTCTTGAGAGGATTTCAAAAAATGGGGAGTGTAACTTAAACCTGGATGTTTGTCCCACAGGGCAAGGGAGGCTGTACCCTTCATACAGCATCCTTCATGGAGGAAAGGCTTTGGGCCTTATTTTTTTATTCCAATTCCAAACAAAAACCAATGTTTTCTGTGGAATGGTTGTGGCCTGATGCTGTGTGTCAATGGGCCCTGGGAGAGCTCAGAAACCCTCAGATCAGACTACTGAATAGCTGCAGCTCTGTAGCCAGGATTCCCGGGGCACCCTGTGTTTTCGGGAGCGCACCGAGCAGGCTGTAGGGCTGGGAGCAGGCTCGCTGCTGTCACAGTGCTGGTGGCACAACTGAAAAAAAAAACAAATCCACAGGTATCCAGCCATCCATTGCATGGTAGGGAGCCAGCTTTGTTTGTCAGAATTAAGCTATTTTTTCAAAAAGTTGAATTCTGCTGAAGAGGTGGGTGTGCCTCTCACCACACAAAGGTCTGCTGATATCCCAGCTGTCCACATTTTTGTGTAAAGAGCCATTGATGTGGTGTGGGGAGAAAAGGATTAAAACCCAAGCCATTGCTTCTGCCTCAGTCCTTGACCGACTGTCCAAACCCTCAAAGGTAACGTGGGTAAGTCGTTGGTAATCTCCAGAATCCACTGGTGCAAGCTGATGGAAAGACAAAGTGCAAAAGACACCTGGCAATGGGCATTTAGCCCTACATTATGGCCTGAATCAGGGTACAAAGCCCTCATGATATAACAGGCTTGGCAAACTATAAAGGGTTTTCTCTTAAAAAAAAAAAAAAAAAAAAAAAAAAAAAAAAAAAAAGCTTATTTTGACTACCTTGTTTTAGTAGTAAAGAAACATTGCTCAAGCAAGATATGGCTGAAATATGTTTGATAGATTACTGTAGAGGGGCTGACAAAAAAAAATCCTGTTGCATGTTTCATATTCAGACAATGAAGCTTTCATTTGCTGCCTCGTACACAGATGTGGTATTGTCAAATTGCAGGAAAATGCCTGGCAGACTGTATCATCAACTATATTTAGGGAGAAAAAAAATTCAGCACACACTATTTATAGAAGCCACACAAATAAGCACAGGGTTCTTATCAGCCAAAGATAACATTAGTCGTGATTTATCAAAGTAATCTTTATTTTATGGAAAATGGATAATAGGGTGTAATTTAATCTTTTGTGAATGTAATGTATATTTCAAAGGGTTCTTTCTTGTCAATAAAACCATTTGTTGTACTCGTTAAACTAATTAGTCTTGTTGCTGTTGCTTAGGACAGGATAAAAGATACCCGTTAACAAAATGGGGAGGAGAAGATGGGCTCGAAAGTTTGTACACCAGACTGTGTGCCTTGCCAGCCGGCCTTCAGACCGAAACAGGCTTCGCTGCGAGCCTGTGCTCATGGAGACGGTGCAGAAGACACATCTGCCTTTTTAAATTCCAGAACAAAACACCCCAAAAATTCAGCTCGTCCCTGCAAGCACCAGGGGCTCCCCTGACCTCCGGGCTGGTGGTGGCCCTGGCCATGGCCTGGCTCTGGCACCCAGCACTGCCGGGGAGGGCGGCGTTCCCAGCCGCCTCTCGCTGCTCCTTGCATTTTTTCCACCATAGGCAAACACATTCCAGGAGCTGTGGAGAAGGCAAAGAGGGAAGAAAACAGAATGGCCTCAGTGCTCCCTGCGTCGGGCCCTGGCCATGTGCGTGGAGCGAGGGCAGGTTGGTGCTGGCTGAGGCCAGGCCTGGGCTTGGCTCTGCAAAGGGACCCGGGGAAGTGCCAGGCTGCAGGCAGGACATGAGCTCATCCCCTGGATCTGCTGCTGACCTTGAAAGAACAGAGTCAGAAGTGGGCAAGAGTTAGAAGAGGACACATTTTATTAACTCTTTTTTTTCTTCTTCTTCTTCTTAATGTTTTTGGTGTCCTTGTTTGTAGCCTAGCAGCCTCGTGAACTTTAAATAGGAATTTATGAATGATTTGCAGAAGATGACTCGCTGCTCTCAAACGACCAGCTAAGCTCTTAAAGATCCTTCTCCCTTAGAAATGGTTCAGAAAATGGCCTCAGAAGGGCCAAGTTATGGAGAAATCCTTAAGGAGGGGTCTTGTCCCTACTGGTTCATCAGTTCTGCCTGGTCATTCCAGTTCCTTGGTTCTCTTTGTGCCCTGCATTGTAGAAACTGTCCAAATATAACACTTTTGATCTTGAAACATTGCATCCAGAAGTTTCGCAAGTCCTTGGATCTCCTGGATATGCTGGTGAGGACAGGCCCTAGCTTCCAGCTCCCACAGCCCCACTGGCAAGCTCACAGAGCAGATTCGCAGGGCTTCCAGCACAATGACCTGAGCTCAGCATCCAGTGCACTTGGGAGCAATGCTCCAAAAGGCTCTGACCCCAGAGATGCTGTCCCCCGTTTGAGGACAGGGTGCCTCTGAGGCTGGCCTGCCGGGCTGGCTGCCCAGAGTGGTTTTCAGCTAGCCAGAAGTACAGGGCAGGGCCCTGCATCAAGTCAGGCCATGCCAGAAAATGGAAGTGAGCTTGGCAATGCACAAGGGTATCACAGCAATGATAAAAGCATGTCGGCTTTCCCCTTACATGGGATCACTTTAGGGAGGCCTTTGATATTTATTTTTTATATCATCCGGAATGACAGGAGGACCAAAAGCTGTTTCACAAATAGCATATGAATTAGACAGCAGAATGAGGAGCACTACCCATTAGTCCTTGTGGTTGTTTTATTTTATTTATTTGTTTATTTATTTGTATTTTATTTATTTTTCATGAGATCTGAGGCTATTTTCAACCCCCCTCCTTCAGGTGCAGCCCCTGTACGGTAATGCCTGAACATAAAGCTGTAGTACTGAAGGTGATTCAGGGCACTTACAGAGTGGATTTGAGCATCTTATAGAACCAACACAGAGAGCCAGGTGGCCTCTGGAGACCTCTGAAGGGTGCCTTGAGACAACAAATCAGCTTTTTGGATGCCAGTATCATGTCAGAGCTACTATGGGCCCATGATGAGAAACTGTACAAGCTCCTGCTGCCCTTTCAAATTTTGCTTGAGACAAGTTGGAGGTTTGGGAGGGGTTATTTGGCCATGGCAGATCTTGTAGTGCTGGAGGTCAAGGAAATTTCAGCAGGATACTGACTTGGGATGCAGGCCCATCCCTTCTAACACTATTTTGCTTTTTCCCTGCGATTCCTCATTCCCTATAAAGATGACAGACTGCTGAAGCAGGTGGCTAAACGCAAGAGAGCAGCAGCCTGCGTTTCCCCTGTGCTTCTGTGCAGCCACCCACTCCACGCATAAAACAGAGCCTGGAGAGGGAGGTGCCCTCCGCAACTCTACGTGCAGAATTTGCTCCACTAATCCCCAGTGTGCAGAGGAAAACAGCCACCTGCATTTTTACCTTTCATTTGAACACTGAATGATGCGGCTTTCAGTTCAGGGAACTGATAGGGACTGACAAAATTGCAGTAAGGTGAGATGCGATTTTTTTTTTTTTTGCCAATATTTTTTTCTGTGCCACAGAAACCGCGTTGTCTTTCGTAAACAGGTGAAGAGGTGTCTGTGGTTGTGAACATGTTCTTCCTTTTTCTTCTTGGAAATCCACTCTCAATTAGTCGGGAACATTGGGTAAACTGGTGCTAATGAAATAAAAGGGTTTATTAGGTTACACAACGGTATGCGGGGGCTTAGGGGACAAAGTCAAACATTTACTCAGGCTAACTTTAGGGAGAGAAAACAGGCAGGGAGATCACAAGGGAAAGAGCTGAAAACCACAACTTCACCCACCAGGCAGATTCGTAAGTTAAACAGGGAATAAAGAATATAACAAGGCTTCTGTGTGGAGAGTAACTCCACTTTTTCTGACTCTCTGTTGCAGTTACCACATTCCCTCCTGCTACAACTGAACACTGGCATCAACCTTGCAAGGGCTGGTGTCATTAAATATGTACTTAATATATACAAGTGACTTCAAATTTTTACTGTGCTGTAATTTTTAACTTTTAGTCCAATAGGTGCCAAGAGCCAAAGACAGCTCCTGTTTGAGGCATAGCTCCCAAAGAGTTCAGCAGCACAGGGCTGGTGCTCAAAGTGATGCTTTTCTGATCAGATGGAGAATATTTCAGAAGAGACTGACAGTGCTGCAAAAGTGCTAATTTACTCCCTCAGACAATGCAGAGAAGACAAGTTTAGAGCAAGCCACCTGCCCTGGGTGGGACTGAGCCCTGAGCCCCAGGTCATGGCCTAAAACGACCTTAAATGCCACAGGCACAGCAGAAATGAAATAATTCACTGGGCACTTAGCCAGCCAGCTACATGCATACACTCCTGCCTGCATTTTTCTGGATACAAAGCAAACCTCTCCAGGATCCTTTGGAGAGCTGTTTTCCCCAGCACACCTGGGATGCCACTTAACCTGAGCATTGCAAGTCTCAGCCATTGAGTACATACAACAAAAAATGAGGGTGAGAGCCCTTAATTACCATATAAAATATATGTTGATGCCAGTGTATAAAAAAAAAGTTGATATAAACTTTCATATAAAATGTGTATATTGTTGTATATAAAGTTGATATAAACTTTATATTAAAAAAAAAAAAAAAGTGTGTATAAAAAGTTGATGCCAGTGTATAAAGCTGTAGGGATTGTGCAGTGTATAAAGCTGGGTAGGGATTGCTTGACATGGATTTGGCAGGTATCATTTCTCCCAACCCCCTAAAGTCACATTTTCTCACAAGGTAAGCACATGTTTCTGGGAACAGTGCACCAGCCTTTCTGAATTTTTTTTCCTGATTTTCTGTGTGCAGAAATGTGTTGGTTATGTCCTAAGACTAGAAACAAATGAATATTAGCTTCCTAGGCATACTCACCCTCAATGTATTTTCTGAAACATAAAAGAGGCTGGCCTAGAAACGTTAAAAGTGTTGCCTAAGTGGGCACTAAAGTCAGCCCAGGGCTCTGTTACAGGTGCCTCTGCCCTGGGAGGGATGGCAGAGCATGAAGGCTGGGAGCATCAGATTTTTTATTTTTTTTTAATAATTTATTTCTTCAGTAAGTTCCTGATACTGTAGAAACTTAGGCATACATTTTAGTACATGAGTAATTCTATTGTGTGTGTATGTTTCAAATTAAACAGGGGGTTTCAAAGGAAGGTGGCATCTGCACGTGTGTTCTCATGAATTCTACTATCAGGGATGAGTGATGCTGGAGCTCATTTGAGGTTCGGGCTCTCAGCAGAGGCATGGTCTAGGAGCAACCTCTGAGAGTGTCCCAGCACATCTGAGCTACTTCTGAGTGCAACTGAAGTCAGAGAAATAATGTTCTTCTGGCTGAGGACTAGCAAGTCTAACAAATGTGCTTAGAGGAAAACTCCCTATCCAGCTCTCCCCATGGAAAAGATCATTGACAGACTGGTTTCTAACAAGCCAATAGAAATCGATTCTTGCTGCTTTTAAGTGTGTTAAAATTACAAACAAAGTTTAAACATGTTTATCCACTGCTATTTTTGCTTTTGAAGAATCTCTCATTAACCTCAGTTTAAACTAATCTAGTCACTGCGTTATTTTTGTATCCTCTCCTGAAAGAAAAAAAAAAAAAAAAAAACAAACAGGTGGATTTCATGATAAACTGTGTTAATTTGGACCTTTTATGCTATGTTGTGTTAAATAACAGAGTATGGTACATGGAAATCCTCAGATGTGGTCCTTTCCCATATATCTGCTTTACACAACATATTTCTTAATGGTCTGTATATTTAAGCATAATCACTAGATTTCTAGTCCTGATTTCTCCTAAGCCTGTAGAAATACATAGAGTGCTGTGAATTTAGATGTGTATTTTCTTATGAAGCCTCTTCTTTTGACTTTCAAGGAATAAAGCATAAAATATTTTCAACTTCTTTGACTCTACTTATATATATGCTGTTATTAAATATCCCAGCTGCTAAATGTGTTGCCCACATACCCAATTCCTTGTGAACAGCCCGAGCTGCAGCCACGATTAGAGGCAGGTTTGGGCACAAGCAGCATAGCAAGGGGCAGTGCTGGAGCAGGGGAACCAGCATGTGCAAGGTACGCTGTGAGTGCAATGGAGTTAGCTGAAATACCTTAACCAGATCAAAAGTCTGTATTATACTGCCTAGAGATCCCGACTCCCAAGGACAGGAAACACTAAAATCCCAAGCCAGTAGAGAAGGGATTCAGTGGGACAGGAGGAAACAAGAGGGACAGAGGCAGAGCAAGATATATGGTCTGCAGAAAGACACGGCGTGGCAGATGCTCACCGGAGGCAGAGATTACTCAAGGCAGGAATTAAGATACAAGCAGCAGAGAAAGTACGACAGGAAGCTGCTCTAGACCCTGCTGGCAGGGTGCAAGGATGGAGGAAGGGCTGTTGGGGGCAGATAAAGCAGGCGGTTGCAGCCCAGATAAGGGGGACAGTGACAGGGACAGGGATGGAGCAGGGCCAGCAGGCGCAGCACGAGCAGGGCAGGTGTGATGCAGACAGCACCAGGATGCTCCTGACACCGCTTGCAGGGCAGTGACAAGATGCTTCAAAAGCTGCTGTAAGAAGTGGGAGCGAGAGGAGGAATGAAATGGGAGCTAGTGAACTTTCCAGAGCAAAGGATTGTGGCATGCATTTAAAATAGAGCCTAGTGTGCAAGAATAAAGGCTTTCCAGGCTTCAGGTAATGACACCTCAGACAGGCCCATCTATAGCAGAAGGCAGAAATGTTAAGACACCGTATTGCAGGTGTTTATAGGCCAGATGCAAACAAACAAAAAACAACCCAAAAGTCAAGCATTTATTTAGAAAACGTCAGAGTTGTGCTCCCCTTTGCACAAACCTGATAGCCACGCAGCTTGCACTGATGCATCCTTATACTTTGCATCCTGCAAAGCCGTGGTGAGGGCGGGCTAAATGCCGTGCTGGGAGCAGGCTTTGCTTGCTGATGAGCTTGCTTGGAGAGAGGGGGGGGATAAGCAAAGGACAGTTTTGCAGGAAATCTTTGTGGTTAAAACCCCAAACTGCACAGCAGGAAATCCGGGTTACGTTCCTGGTGGTCACAACCGGTGGGGAAGTCACTTTTAATCTCTGTGCTTCAGTTCCCCCGCTCTGGGTGTCGTGAACAGCTCGGCTGGAGCCGAGAATAGCCGTGGGCCCCGGCGGGATGGAGGGGGCTGAACCCAGGCGTGTGCGAGGAAAGGGGCCCCGTGCTTTGCTCTCCCATCCAAAACCACAGCACTGAATAAGCAGATCTTTTATTACCCCGATGCTGTCGGTCTAATCTGAATCTTTCCGCTCTGTTTGTGCCCTTATCTGGCCACAGCCGGCAGGAGGCTGGCAAGGAGGCTCCGCTCGGCCCGCACCGCGCATCCCATAGCACCCACTGGCAGCACAAGATTAAATCTGGTTACGTGCCCTTCTTATTCTGCCTCTCCAGCGGTGTCTCGGATGGATGCCAGGTCACTGCCCTCATCTGAAATGTCACTTAGCAAGGACTAGGAGGTAGCAAGGCAGTAAGGATAGCTGTATACTTAACTGCCAGATCAGGTCTTAATGCCAGAAGAAAAAAAAAAAAAGAAGAAATGCTTAACATCAAACACAGAAGGTAGCCCAGGACAAAAGCCTGAATGTTTGCCCTCAGTGGACCATAACTCCAATGGTAACAGCTCCCATGGGGACACAGCTTTGGTCCTACCTAAACACCCACCTAAGGCAACTGCAGGTGTAATGCCCTGCTTATTTTCTGGCTGTTGTTTATGTTCATGGAGAGGGATTATTTCTTTATTTTCCACCCAGCCAGATAAAAGCTTTCACTCAGAGCTATGCCTAATATCCACAGAATTGTTTCTTCTACACCAGAGAAGAGTTGGCTTTCTCCAGCCCCATGCTCTTCAGGTCCACTTTGCCACACCATTGCTAAGCTGGTGATGGGGAGTGGTAGTGGGACACTTTGCACGGATATTTGCTTCATTGTCCGCATAAATCCTCAAGATCTTTTGCCTTCTATATTAAAACCCTTTCCTCTTTTCTTATCTTCTTCTGGCCTTATCTTCTCTCTATCAGAATTTATCTTGCAATTTTGACTCCTTTCTTTTGTCCCTGCAGCAGTTTCCCCCATAAACCCTGCTTCCCGTGTAAAGCCTCATTGCCCCCCTGCTCTCTTCCTGGAGCAATCTTCTGTCACAGACTGGAGCCAGGATCTTTTAACCTTCTCCCATAGTGCCTGATTTTAATCCATATCCCTAGTCACTTGTGACTAATTAGGTTGCTTTCATAAAATCACAGACATTTACACTGGGATTTTAGCCTGTGGTAATCTGAATTTAAGTAGCTCTACTGTTTGTTGTTACTACTTTCAATCACCTTTCTACTGAAAAAAAAAAAAAAAAAAAAAAGGGTTCAGGGTGGATTTTTCTACAACTTCTTTACTTTGTGGATCATTAAGTCATATTCTCCGTACTAGAGGTTATTCTTGTTGCTTAACCTCATCCTTTGTTTTGCTTTAAAAGCCACAAATCCTAGGAGAGAAGGTTTGGAGTTATTTTCCCTCTCTTTCTGCACCCAGCAGTTGCTGAAGCCCTTTCTGCTGTTTTCCATCTCCTGGCTCTTTGTCCAGAGGAACCATCATCTATGATTTATTTACCACACAATATCCCTATATCATCCCTAATCTTACAACTGCTGTGTGGGGCACCCTGCACACCAGACCTTGGGTAGCAGCAAGATTTGTGTGCTTTCCCCTCCAACATCGCCCAGCCCAGACAGCCAGGACAGCCAGGAAGACATTTCCAACATGTTCCTGTCTTTCCCATTTATTGCCAAGGATCATCAAGAAACAGGACTCATGCTATTCAGGGAGGACAAATGGCTTTCCCCAGACTCCTGAACGCTTTGTGCTTCTTCCTTTTAAAGAGTAATTGGGAGGAAAATAAACAAAACAAACAAAACAGCAGAATAGCACTTCTGTATTTGTAGAAGATATTTACAAGGCAAGAGATACTAAACAAAACTTGAGAAATTTCAATTAGAAGTGTACTCACTGTCCTGATTTATACTGAGACCTGTAAAGTTTTTTAAAGCCTACACTATTGTTGTAGGCATTTTGTACTATGCTGCAGGAGATGAGTTGCACATAAAAGAATAATTAGTGATTAAAGACATTTCCTGGTTTTATCCAGCCTTCCTCTGGGATCTGGGGGGCTGCTCACCTCTTTTGTTGTCAAATTTCTGTCCACTAAATGCAAACATTACAGAACTGGGGGCAGTGGCTGATTCACCAGAGGGCACGCTGCCATCCTGAGGGATGTTGACAGGCTGGAGAAATGGGCTGAGAGAAGCCTCCTGAAGTACATACTTGGAGGTGTCATAAGCCAGTATCTGTGGGTTTTAAAGCACCATTACGCATGTGGAAGGTGAATGAGAATATCAGAATCTGATGTTGTGAATAAACATTGTGCAATACTTATCACTCTTCATATTTAGATGAACTCCATCCCGGGGACCTTGTGTGAAGATGGATTCCTCCCTGCTTCCCTTTGAGAACTTCTGACGCCTGCTGCTTGCTCCTTCTCCCAGGCCCCTGTACACAGAGAAGGATCCAGCTCAGCTTTAGGTCTAGTCCAGGAAGGCAGATTTGCAATTTCTGCAATATTTGATACACATAGAAAGTTAAACATGCAAGCATAAAATTGGTAGCCCCCACAAATTAGTCATTTTACAAACAATTTTTTTTTTTTTTATTTCTATTTTTATTTTTATTTTTATTTTTATTTTTATTGTGTGTGTGTGGAAACCTCTTTCTATTGTCATCATTTCTGCATGATTTCTGCCTACCTTTTGCCAGGGAATAATTTCACAATCAGTTTCAGCTAGTTCATTTTCCAGAAACCCAGACTGAAAATTAAAAAGAGATTAACTTCTAAAAACAGCTCCAAAATATACACAGAATGGGAAAAAAAATAAAATAAAAATAAAAATAAAATAAATAAAAGGAGGGAAAGGTTTGCCTTGAACCCTGATAAAGGGTTGAAGTGCAATCCTGCCCTGTTCCCTATTTACCCAGTTCAGCAGGCAGCTGCATTTGATCCTGCCAAGTAAAAACAGCAGCAAAATGTTCCTGTTTATATTGGTGCTCCTTAAACCTGTTTCAGTGGCTGTTTGTTTAGCTTTAGTTTATCAAGAGAGATACACCAGGAAAGTGTGGTTCCAGTTGAAAACCTTGAAGCAGGGTCCTTTGCTTGGCATCAACACGGCTGAATGAAGTTGTCCAAAAAGCCAGCCAAGGCTCAGCGAGAGCCAAGCACTCCTGAATCAGGGGGGAATGGAGAGGTTAAAAGCTGGATGCAAGCCAGAGGTTGTGAAAATATAACACCTGGCTCCTACTTTAATACACAAGCTTGTGTTAGCATCTTCCTCTCCTACAGAAACCTCTTCCACCCATCTGTGTTACTTAAGGCCCACCAAGAACCATACTGTTTCCAGCAGCAGCTGGTCATTTCACCACTGACCCCCTCTGTCATTTTCTGTGGTCTAAAGCTGGTGGTGTCTTTTTGAATGCAGTGCCAGCCCCCATGCAGGCAGGGAAATAAAAAAAAAAAAAAAAATAGTAACAACAATAAAATAAATCCTTGTTGCTTACTATGTGAGCTGTCAGAACATCAGCACTGGAGAAACTGGATACCTTTCACGTCAGCAGTGGGGGGCCACTTTTATCACCTCCTTGCATCACAACTAAGGATAAAAAAAAAAAAAAAAAAAAAAAAAGAAAAGGAAAGGAAAGGAAAGGAAGAAGGAATGCTTCAAGGTGAATGAATCCTCTGGAGGTGCTGCAATTTGTCAGATTAGATCAAGGTTTTCTGAAACTTTTGAAGTATCTTCAGATTAAAGGCTTCCTCGGAAACTGATATCACTCTGCTGCTGGTCCACACAGCATTGTAAAATATACCTGAAATTAGTTGGGGTTGGACAACAGAGGAAGAAATCACCATCCCAGGATGCCATTGCCCTTTAACCTGCAGTTCACAGGAGACGGGACCACACAAACTTATTCGGGCAAAGTTGCCAGCTAACCTTTGCACTCTCAGCAGATGTGTTTTGTTTCTGGGCTGTTGATTTTTGCTTGGCACAATAACTTACTATGTTGTGCATAGTGCTGTGATTGCTACCTGCATAGCCCCCGTGATCTCAGATTATCTGAGGAACACTCTGCTATGGAGATACCATTCAAATATGCAAATATGTGCTGTGGGAATGGCCAGAAAAGACAGTTTCCCATCTGACTTTTATTTTTGCAAAGGAAGATAAACATTAAACAGTGCAAAGAACAAAAGTATGATGGGGGTTGTGAGCAGGAGGCAACAGGAGAAGATAGAGAAATTCTGCAGATGAAGGTTTTTGCAAAACAACAAATATGCTTGCCTTGAAAGTCGCAGACATTGTTTTCCTGTGAAAATAGCTCTCACACAGGCTCCTTGGGCACTTAATGTAGTCTTACAAGATATTTTTAGAGCAGGGTGGCTATTGCTACTATCAGAGTGTCTAACCTCAAATATCCAGTTGATTGCTTACCTTTTAAGTCTCTTGCTTTGGCCTTGAATAACAACTAGGATTTCTGAGCCTGTGTGTATGAGCAGGAGACTTACCCCGACAAGCAGAGTGGAAAAATA
Organism: Aythya ferina; assembly: GCF_964211825.1. Classification (NCBI taxonomy): domain Eukaryota; kingdom Metazoa; phylum Chordata; class Aves; order Anseriformes; family Anatidae; genus Aythya; species Aythya ferina. The sequence continues at coordinate 27,360,687 of NC_140296.1, forward strand.
GTGCAATCTGTAGAGGCAAAGAGAAGCTGTGAGTTCAAGGCAAGGTTTAAGCAATGCCAATACACAGAATCCCAAAGATGAAGGAAGATTTGAAGATCGTTTTGAAGGCATAACTCTGAAAAGGTGAACAATTCCCTTCTTTTCTCTGCCCTTTTTGTATGATTCAGCTGGACAATGTGAACTTGCACAAGGAGATGTTTTAGCTATTCTTAAAATACATTTTCTGTATTTAAATCCATAAATCTGTCACTGTCTTCAAACGGTGGAGAGCTGCAAGCATGAAGAATTGGGGTACCTCACCTAAAAGCAACTTTGCAAAGCACCCAGATGCAACAAACTGTTGGGGGTATGAATAAATAAAATATCTCAGAACTGACAAAACTCCACCGTGACATTTCTGCACTTGAAAATAACTTCTAGCCAATGCAAGGGCATTCGTTTACTGGGGTGGGAGGAGGGTCTGGAAGATGTCTAGCAGGCAAAACAACATGCTCAGTAAGGCCAAGCCCCTGTGTCCCAAAAGTGAAGAGAGGGGAGGTGGAAGAGTGGCAAGAGGAGCTTTAAGTAGGCCCTGAGCCAGCAGGACTTGCAAGAGCAGCCTTAAACATAAATCCTGAAACCATCTCAGCTAAAAAAGATGTCACCACAGTGACAGTTAATTGACAGCTGATAACACCTTTTCTCTTATACTGCATGAGTCATCCTAGCTACAATTAGTACCCCAGAAGTAGCATCTAAATTAGAGGTGTAATTACCCCAAGATATACCTTGCAGTCAAGGAAAAGGAAGAAACTCCAAACCCCATCCCAACCTCGTTCTGGAGGGGTGTCTCCCTTTAATTGACAATGCACCTACACTGGTGATTTAGTTACCTTGTTTGGTGTCTAATTTTAAGTAGGACAAATTGTTTGGGAGGCTGTTCTGGAAGAGGGTAGAAGGCAGCAGTGGTAGAGCAGGAGATGCAGTTCTGCAGAGGTATAAATCAAAGCAGTAAAGGATACTAAGGAGTGGAAATGGGTTGGTGCATGAGCAGCAAGAGCATGCCTTCTGTAGATGCCATGTTTTCCAGTAGATCTCTCTAGTATTCTTTCTAAGATCTTATGAGGTCTTTCTCACCAGTGTATCCAAGCATCCTCCAAAGGATGTGGGTGACAGGAATGTCATCTGCCGCAACAGGCTTTTGGGTTTCACACATAACCCCAAAGACAAGAGAAAATGGTACTTTTAGAAACAGTTGCTATGTGTATGCCTTGTGCCTGGGTTTACTGAGATATTGAAAACAAGCTCAAAGAGGCATAGAATCATAGAATCATAGAAACATTCAGGTTGGAAAAGACCTCCAAGATCATCTGGTCCAGCCATCACCCTACCACCAATGTCACCCACTAAACCATGTCCCTAAGGACCATGTCCAACCTTTTCTTGAACACCCCCAGGGATGGTGTCTACCATGATCCCCAATACCTTTTCTGCAAACATCACTTCCAGCCATTTGGCTTCCAGTATCTACTTGTACATGAGATTTCTCCTCTCCAGGTACAGGTCTCAGCATTTGCTTTTGTTGAACTGCACGATGATCCTGTCAGCTCATTTCTCCAGCCTGCCATACTGAGGTTATTTAATTTCCATAATGATTAAAATTTATTATTGCTGAAGAGTCACTGCAAAACACATAAGTTGCTTAACATGCTTTAAAGCTCTCTCTTAAGTACAAGAAGATGTCTTAAATGGGCTTCTAACATTTTACTGTCACTATATAAGATACATGAGCATGAAGGCAGGTATCATCAGTCTTAAAGACTTATTATGAAGAATTAATTTAATACATCTTTAAGAATTTGATCTCCGAAGTACAAAATATTCTCGCCTCCAAAAATGGACAGCTAATTCTTTGCTAGATAAGGCTAGGGCTAGCTTTGTGATTCAACATCACACAGGTTGTGTACATTCAGAAGCCCTATGGCAAAATAGCAATGTATTTACAGAGTGAAAAAGTTCATGTAGATTATCCATTGTTCTCACTACTTGCATTTTGGAGGACATGCAGTGGAACGTGAGGAACCAGTTGAGTTTGCTAGATCCTGTGTTGGGCAGAAAGTGTATTTCAGGTGCCCAGCATATACATTAGAATAGTCTAAAGGTTAGTACCTTGCCTTAGTGGGATGGAGTCGGTGTCTAAAAACAGTGTTATGGCTCAGGGGGAGTCTTCAGAGGCTAATTGACATTGTTCAGGGTGCTGGAGACATCTAGCTAATGGAAACATAGGGTGTGAGTTGGTCCTGTTGTGGAGCACATTCCTTGCTTCTTGCTTCTTGCTTCTCCTCCTGATGTCAGGAATCTCAATGCCTTTTCTGTATGACAGCCCAGCTTCTCTTTCAGACCAGACTGAAGACTGATCTTCCCCCCGGGGCCCTGGAGACCTGCTGCCAGGTCAGTGGAGAGATGGCTGGTGCTGATCTTTGAAGACAAGGATGGCTTACCTTTTCTTTCTGAGAAAATCGAGGCATCACATTCTCTCTTTAATCTCAGAGCTTTGTAATATCATTCTTGACTCCTTTAATATTTGAGGGGTGTTGGGGATAGCTCAAAAGGAACAGGTTTTATATTTTCCCTAAGCATTACTACATCAGAAGCGGGATGTCTAGGCTGCACAGACCTTGGGTACAATTCCTGTCTTCTTAACATGTGTGTATTTATTACTATGCCAATATTTCCCACTAGATGAAAGATCTTTTAGGTGTTTTACCTTAATGTATTTAGAGGTACCAAATATATCTTTCTGTCTTTGATTTTCAAGACTAAGGAAGCCAACAGCTTTCATTGTCCATTTGCAGAAAAGTTTTCATTACCCTGACCATCCCGCAATTATGACAATGAGTTATACATGAACAAGTAGAGGGATTCCAATGTGTACACTGAAGTGTATAGACTACAACCTGGCATGAAACGTTTCTGAAAAAGTACTGTGCTTTGAGGCATCCTATAATCAGTTTTTTTATTATTATTTTTCCTTCTGAACATACCGAGACTACCTCATAAAATGGATGGATGCCCTAATAATACTATTCAAAAATTTAAAATGAAAATTCATGGAATGGGAAATCTGTAAAATATTTGTAACATATTTTTAAAATCTAAACATTTCCAGTAAAAGTATTTTGATAAAATATACAACCTTATGTTACAAGTCAAAACAGAATTGGTAGTCTCAAGGATGCTTTAAACTAAGATAATTTATACATGTGTTGTTTAATATCTCTAAGCAATATTTACCTCACTTCATATAGATTTCAGGTTGTTTTGGTGGTTTATATATAGCAGCTAGTTCCTTAACACATTTGTGAATCTGATTAATTTATTTCTTGTCTTTTATGGCAAGTTAATATGTTCCTATAACTAGCAATGATAGTAAAGCTCTCCCAAAGCATGCCAGCTACAGATGCAAGCATTATAAAGACTAAATAGTGTGTATCATCTCATAAATGTGTCCTTTGAGATAATGCAAAATGAGGCACAGTCAGTTAAGATATTAATCGTGTATGTTTAAAGTCCCTGACAATGAAACTATTTTATGAAATAGCTTTTAAGGCAGTTATAAGAATGGTTCTGTCTCCATTAACACCCACACACGTTTCATAAGCCTCCATTTCACTTTGATAATTTTAGAACTGGATAGCTTTGTTGTGAAGCTGAGAAAGCAACAAACTCACTATTCCTCCTGTGCTACCTGCGAAATGCTGGAGATGACCTCCAAAACTGGGTTCCCCTTATTTAAAGGACAGCTACAGACAGTAGGGTGTTCCCCCAGGTGATGCCTCTGTGTCTCCCGAGGAGCTGTGGTTGCTTCAAAAGGGGCAGTCGGTGCAGGCACCTCATGTGCACAGTCTGGAAGCTTACAACAGCCCCCAAATTATCTGCTGATGGCAGAGGTGTGACTGAGTGCAAAACTGCACATCAAAAGCTGCACCATAATGCTGTCCATTCAATTTCACCCCCAGGGTATATATATACATATATACGTACATATAGGTAGCTATATGTATACATATTCACATCTGCTTAAGGCATGGAGCTTTGGAGAGATGCTGAGAACTAAGATGATGATCTGAAGAGGTCTAGAAAGGCTATAGGGAAAGGCTATGGGTAAAAAAATCCTCTCCTTATTCCCTTCCCCGTTGCTCATACAGCTCATTAGCTCAGCCAGCATACTGTATTTCAATATGCTGATTTCAAGCTCGGTCCCAGCAGGTTCTCACAGGGCTGATGAGCAGTTACTGATCTGCACAGACACATTCCTCTGTTATTATCTGAATGGGATTGTTGCTGATTGATTGACAAGGGGATAAACCACAAACCAGTAAATCCTCCCCTACATTCCGTACCCTACAACAGCTTTTGGGTGCAGGAAGAAAAAAAAAAGCTGGTGTCACTTAATGAGGATAAGACACCAATGTGCTTAATGAGAATACACACAATTATATGAGATAAGAAGCTTAGGGATATCAGAGCTCAGGCTTCAGGGCAAACCCAACTCATAACTAATAGGTGCTCTGAAGAGATACCCTCAGTGGGCTGTGGGGCTGTCCCTGCAGCTGCAGGGAGGTGGCCCACCGCTGGTCATGCCTGTGCACCACTGATGGAGCCCCAGGGACCTTTCTGCTCCGCTCCCAGCTGTCACAAGGAAGCCACACAGGCACATCTGGATAAATTACCATGCATTATTTTTGGTTTGATGCAAGTGTTTCTGCACTATGTGGTCCCCATCTATCTCAGGGTCTCCAGTAGGAAAACACAACAGAAAGTCCTCTCCAGAGTAATCGCATCCAACAGTGCCAGTGCTGCTTGGAAAAATCAACTAGGTGGTTTTTTGTTGTTGTTTTATTTTCTTTATTTTATTTTTTATTTTCTCCTTGTGGTTCATGTGCTCCTAAAGACCAGTGCATTGGACCTCACCTGAGCAGGATGAGCTGACAGTGCCATGGGACACCCCTGCATAAATGCAGTGCTAAGGAACAGCAACATCTCTGCTACGTCATTAGCTTAGCTGATGTAAAGCCTGTCCCCAGGCAAAACAAGATGCACTGCTGGTTACTGATGTATTTCTGGTTATTATATTGCATTCAGCCAAATCTGGAGCTTTGCCCAGCTGGAGACTGGAAGCAGAGCACCCTACTGCAAGGTGGGGATGAGATATGGAAACTCAGCGGAGCAAATAAATTACAACCCTGTACACCATATGAAGATTGTCTCCATGCTGCTTTTACAGTGTGGGGTATTTCAGGGCCAAGTCTATCTGAGGGAAGGAGGACAGTGTCCAGCTTTGAAGGAAACCCTGCAGCACTGGCAGCTGTCTCTGAGCAGAGGAAGATTGCATCATGGTGGTCTGTCCTCTGCCCTCTAGTATGTAATTATTTATATTATTCACTTCCTAGTGCCTGCTTCAGAGTAACAGATAGTTGTGCCACATATTTGTGCCTTTGTGCCAGATTCTGTTATTGTGTATTCTTCGTATTGAAATGCAGCCGGGGACAGCACCTGCTCCGCAGGGAGCTTTTTCCCTCAGCGGACAGGACAGATAAAAACCAGGTTGTTTTCTGTGGTTTTACACACAAGAGGATGTGCAAGGTCTAGGATGCATTTCAGCAAATCTTAATCACATCTGCTTAGCAGTAGCGTGTGTTGAAGTGATTTGCTAAATCAGGCCCTTCAGAATCAACCAAAGCCTTTCAGGAAAAAGGTCCCAGTGCCAGCTATCAGATGGACACTGGCCAAGTCCAAATTTTCTGTCTTAATTATAGGAAGGTATTTTATTTATTAATGTATTCTTTCAACTCACGTATATAACTCTTCCACAAGTAATCCAGGAGACCAAGAAAACATCTTTCAAAGCTCCCAAGATCCAAGGGGACAATTAGAGGAAATATTTATTTATTTATTTATATTCCACTAAATGGTGAAAACATAAAGAAGGGAGCCACTTCTCAGGAAAGCCACATTGAATCGCTTGCTTCTCGGGGGTTTTTCTAGGAAATAGGATGGGGTTCCTTCGGTTCCCTTTGAAGAGGGCAATGTCACTGAATTTCAAGCCATTCATTTGCAGAGACCTAAGACAAATATTTTCCTGAACTTTGACTACCTGAATCAGGAAAAAATAATGTTTATAAACAGACACTGATGTTACTGATGACATACTTGGATGAAATCACAAAGGCTTATCAGTATTCAGGGGCTTCTGAAGTAGGGTTTGTAAATGTCTAACATGTGTGTAAGTGAGCAATTTCCTGTAAATCAATGTACCTTACTTTAGACTTCAGCTTAATAGCAAATCTACCCTCCAAAACAAATGACACAATCATTGCTTTATCTCTACATGAACGCTGCCCCGTACCGTTTTGCTATTTTCTTTTTTTCTTTTAGCAGAAAATTTGTACTCATCATAAGCTTCAATTACGCTAAATGAGCGCTATAAATCTGGAATACCTGACTGCATAATCAGCAAACAAAGGCTGGTTTCTTGGATGTTTTTATTAAAAGGATGTACCTTAATAAATAGATGGCAACAAATGTTAGAGAGAACAACAGCACAGCAAAACGGGTACTTGCTTTTTATGGTTTGAAGAATGCCTATTCTGATCATTTAAGGGATCAGAAAAGTAAAACAGAGCAAACACGCTGATTCAGAGAGCAAAGAAAACAACCACATTCCTTCTCGGCCTTCGTACTGCAGAAGACAGATGGGCAGAGTTTGCATTTTCTGTGTTTCTGGGATAAGCACTATTTTCATGGCTGGTCCACCCTCAGCTGATGCAAGCAGGTGACACTGAAGTCACTGCAGCCCAGCCGTTTTGCCAGTCCCCAGGATGCCCTCCTCTGTTTTTTAGAGCTGTTATTTGAAGAGTGTGCTTTTTAGCAAAGCAGCAAAAGTTAAGCAAGGCGTTGAAGTGGCTCTCACTCCACTTATAAGCCTGGTCCAAAGCTCCATCTTGCACTTCATTTCCCAGCCAGTACCAGGGCTTAATGCGTATAACTCATCCGACAGAGTTTCTGAAGGAGACCTGGTTTGCCGTTTCCCAGCCACAAAGCCTGCAAAACAGGGCTCAGAGGGTACCAAACTGAATTGACCTGAACTAGGAGCCTCCAAAGCTGTGGCTCAGCAGGAGCTTTCCCTTTTATAAAGAAGCCAAGGAAAGCAAACATCCCGGCCTATCTCTCTCATGGGTCACATGGGATGCTGACCTGTGGGCTCTGCTTGCTGCCCCCTGCTCTGGGTGACGTATGTAAATGTGTGATGCTGTGCTCTTTGGACAGGGGCTGTTTGCCAACCTTCGGAAGAGACCAAGGCTCTTGTTTCACAACTGAAGGGAGAAAACTAAGCTGTGTGAGAGCTGGCCCCACTTGCTTACGTGCATAGCTGTTGCTGAATGGGATGCTTAAATTGCTAATTCTTCAGCAATCCATTTCCATCAGTAATATGGGATTACAGAGACACCTCTTACAAGGACAAGCATACATACAAGACAAACAAAAAAAAAAAACACCCACCAGGTAGGGCTCATGATCACTTTGAGGCCCATGACTACTAAATTTTCTTCTCATATATACAAAAAAAAAAAAGGATAAAATGGCCTGGACCATCTCATACGTCTGAAGCACTACCTAAGGCCAGCAGAAGCAAAAACTGGAGCTTCCTGAGCAGGGTGGAATTAGAGCAGGAACACATATTTTTGGGAAATGACACTGAAAATTCTGATGCTTTCCACATATGTGGTCCACTAAGTACTGATGCCATAAAGAAAAGGTGAATAAAACCTCTTTAGTACCACTTTTCTGTGTGGATTCTCAGATGTCTGGACAACAACAAGCTTATCAGCCATTGCCCGACCTAGTGCATAAGGAGGGGCTGACTTCAAGATGCTTCTATAATCACATACACCTCAAAACTGAGAAGTTAAGCCACTGGGTTCAGGCATCATAAAGACAGGATATACATGTGCATGCCTGCAAACTTGATAAGATTATGTGGGAAATCTCCCCACATGTCCACGGCACAGCCAAGTGTATATAGAGCTCCCATCCAGCCATGCCACAGAAGAGCATCACGGCATCAGTGCTGTGAGGGAATGAAGGAAAAAACCCACACCTTCACTTCTCATCCAAGCTCCTTTCCACATGGGGTGTGGGCTGCATGCAGGGTCACTCTTATGGAGAACATCCGTGTGTGCATGAGTTGCCTGGTGACCATCACCTCCTGAAGCTGAGAGGTATTCCTGGTGGCCCCCAGCTCTACTGCGTGAGGGCTCAGCCAAGGGCTGATACCAGGTATGAGGCACAGGGATTCATTCCCTTGCTGCAGACTTGGTGAGGAGGATTTTATCTGTAATATCTGAATCCCACTTCATAATAAGAAGCTAATTACCTTAAATGAAGCCTCAGCGCAGCTAGTGAACTGGAGGTAATGTATAATCATCCCTCGTATCAACAGGATAGCAAGTAATTGGCTACTTTCCTGCAATCTTCACCCCGGCTCACCTTGGTATACAATAATTTCACTGCTCTGCCTCAAAATTCCCTTCCATGCCAAGTAAATAAGGGTGCAATCTTTTCCATTAATTCTAAGAGGCCTTGGAGCAAGCCCTGCATATGTGGGCAGTGAAGCCACAGTGTGGTCCTGTTGGTTGTGGTGTCCGCTGAAGCACTCATTCACAGAGCTCATCGTACACCAGCCCGCATACCCAGGGCCACAAAGGCACTTCTTGGCTCCCTTTAAATGTGCATGTGATGCAGCTAGAGCAGGAACAGGTATTTTTGTGAACTGGCACACTCTGAAAATACTGGTGCTTTTCACAAATGTAGGCCCAGTGAGGTCTGACCCCGTAAAGCAAACTAAGGCAACAGCCCACAGGAGTGTTTTGGGCATGCTGTGTTTGGGACAGCTGCAACAGGCCTTTCATTTTCTGCTCATATGATGAGCATGTGGACCCTCAGGATGCATTGGGGTTCTCTAGGTGGATTGCTCTGTCTGCATAGAAGAACTTGAACCTGCATTCCTCGAGCAGTGTGCCAGCCACCAGACAAGGAGGACTTTCCATGACTGTGTCATGGTGTCTCTTCCTGGAGTAATTATAAATGTACAGTAATAGTACAGTAATTCTATATGGTGCATAGTATTTCAGTAATCACTGGAGCAGATCCTGGTCCCTAGCTGCCAGTTTACTGTTCCTACATCTCTCACTTAATATTTAAGTATCAAATAGTTATTCTTTATTAAGAAATATTTAAGTGGGAGAAGTATTGTTTCTGAGGTCACATGCAAGAGAGATGGTTAAGGTGCATTTATAAGATAGAGGTAACTTGGCTTAAATCCAAATGCAAATCACAGTGAGGATTTGACCTGCCTCTTTCACCCCCTGAATGAACGCCTAAACCATGTGAGTTCAGAACTGAAGAACAGTATTACTGCACCTTACTACAGGCAGCCAACCCCTTGGTGCGTATTTGTTTATTTATCTCTTATGTGGCATGTCTGGGACTCCTCAAAGGCAGTGTCAGGACTACTCGTGGTTAAATCCAAACCTCTAGAGGACAGCAGAATGCTGTGCATTGTCGCAGATGCTGTGGACATCAGATAACTTCCACAGCAATGGCAGAGCTCATGGCAGCTGGGAAGTGATCAGCAGCCACACTGGGCAAAAGAAATCTCTCCTCAGGTTTTGAAATCACACATGTGAAAGTACACAGTAAGTAAGTGTAAGTACATGGAATTGAAACAATTTCTTTTCAGTCAGCCAATAATATATATACATATATTGTTTTGAGAAGCTTTCTTTTATTTTTTTTTCCCCCAGGTTTTATTTCATACAGTCAAATGAATACATCTTTTATTTGTTTTTCAGTACTTGGAAAATTCAGTGTGTTTGCTCTCTGGATTTTATTGTATGAGGTCCAGTTCTCTCTTACCCACCAACCTGTTTGATCCTAAAACTAGACATGATAATCAACATTTCTGAATATTCATGAGTAGTTTAATGACAATTTTTTCCCCCTGGGATGCTTGTTCCCTCTTTGAAATGGCACCAAAGACAACTCTCATACCTCAATGTCACCTTGCCTTTATTGCCATATAGCTGTCCACTTCAGTACAGTGTCCCAGTGGTAAATGCCAGGTACATTTATCCTTCAGGTACATTTATTTACACAGTAGCACTTTTGTTTTACTGAGATTGAAAAATAAGCTTTTTGTTGTTGTTGTTGTTTGTTGTTGTTGTTTGGTTGTGTGGTTTTTTTTGTTTTTTTTTTTTTTTTTGTTTGTTTGTTTTTTTGTTTTTTTTTGTTTTTTTTTGTTTTAAGAAAAGAGTCAAAACCCAATGGGAGCTAGGTGTCAAGCTCTCAGGCTCCTCTCAAAACAACATGCTTAAGGATGCTGAAACAGGTGCAGAACCAATACTCTTGCATGCAGCTCTCCCCATAAAGGGAGCTGGCCAGTGATACTAAAACACCACGGTTCACCCCTCATTCTTTTTTCAGAGCTGGTTGGGAATCTGGATGGGGTCTGTTTTTAGAAAAGTCAGGACAGTGAAGTTATACACACAATGCTTGTGTGGCTCTGCACACACTTCATGCAGTGCTGCATATAACAGTGGTTTATGTCTGCAAGGGACAAGTTGTGCTGGTCCAAACAACAACTTCAGCAAAGCTCTGGCAGGCTCAGTCATTTGTTCTTTTGTTAGGTAGATGGAGGTGCACCCATGCAGGTGTTGTTCATGCATCTTTACATCATCACCAAATTCTCCAGTTTCCCTTCTCTCAGAAACTGCAGTGACTCTACAGGAGGTGTCCAGCATGCCCTCCAAAGGACTTCAACTTCTTTCTGCACACTATGGTCCTGACTTACTATTGCAAACATGAGCCAGAAATGTGCACTTGCAGCCCAGAAAGCCAAAAATATCCTGGGCTGCATCAAAAGCATTGTGGCCACCAGGACATGGGAGGTGATTGTCCCCCTCTGCTCTGTTCTTGTGAGACCCCATCAGGAGCACTGTGTTCAGCTCTGGGGCCCCCAGCACAAGAAGGACATTGAAGTATTAGAATGAGTCCAGAGAAGGGCCTTGAGGATGATCAAAGGGCTGGAGCAACTCTCCTACAAAGACAGGCTGAGAGATGGGGTTGTTCAGCCTGGGGAAGAGAAGGCTCTGGGAAGGCTTTATACATACATAGTGAGGAGCACTACATTTCCTTCATCGAGGATGCCTTCTGGTGTGTGTCTATTTACAGGTGTTAGTAGATGCCAGGAATACAATAAAGCAGAAGACTTGTTCCCTGGTGCAGTGATATTTCTTTCTGTTTATTCACATTACAGTTATTACACAATGAACATGAAGACAGTTATAATACAGAGGGCAGCAGACATAAGATTGTGTGCCTGGCACAGGCTGCTGGTACTTTGCACGCAGCTTGATCCTATTCAAAGGCTTAGATGTGCTTAAACCCTATCCGAATACTTTATCACTTTAAGCCTCTTAAAGCTTTAACACTTCAAAAATACACCCTGGACAAGTCAGCCTGACAAACGGGAGTGAGGAATGGCTGAGACCTTTGGTGGCACTTGTGGCTAGTGTCCAGCCTGGCCACATGTGGGGAGCTGGGGTGCCCTGGGGAGCAGGGCAGTGCTGGGGGTACAAGCACAGGACACCTCCCTTGCTGGGTGGGGGGTTTGTGGTGCTGTAAATAAAAGTCTCTGCAGCAGTGGGTTGTTTGAAAGGGTCTGAGAAATGACAGCTACAAAATGAATTTGGGAATGGTGTTTATTCTGTAAGGAAAGCTTTTTTTTTTTTTTTTTTTTTTTTGCCTCTTAAGTTTGACATTATGATTTGAGGCAAAGGCATTAGTATCTGCCCCAGTTCCTTTTCCTGAGATGAAATATGACTTCAGTATGCTTGGCATTAAAGTCTGTTTTTAAAGAGTCCTTTTGCAGTATATTTTGTTGCATATATTCATCAAGTGTGGGAATAAAATGTCATAGTTAATGGTTTACTCATCATGCGGCTTCTCTTGTTTCAATGAAAATAATTGATCCCAGGCATGTACATGCAGTGGCGCTTTGCAGAGAGCCACAGACTGTACACATACTGTACCAAACGCTGCATACTCTACTCACAGACTGTGTCAGCCCATGTGAATTATTTGCAAGGCAAAATACAGAGGAATTCTCTCCAGGGTAACACTGAGGTTACAGCAGTTCATTTAGCACAGAGGAATCAGCTTCTGGGCTGGAAAAACATGTTATGTGATCTGCTTGTGGAGTGGTTCTGGTTCAAACACAAGTGTGCCAGAAGCAAATACATTACCAAAAGGAAGAGTAAAACACATTCTGCAGAAGAAGAGTAGAAATGATTGTACTCAAGCACATCCTGCAGGCAGCCCAATAGAGACAAGCTCCTGCTGTGACCATGTGGAAGATGCAGCTGGACTTGGATCATGTTGTGGTGTTGGTGATGCAGCCTGGGCTTGCTCCCTTTTCTCCTCCTCACTCCCCCATCCCAGTCTGTTTGTGATCATGGCTCGATGTGCTTGAGGGTGGCAGAGCTGCTGGGTGACAGGGTGAGGGCACGCACACACCCTACCTATGGGTGATGATGATGATGATAAGGGGGTATGTTTTGGTGTTAGACGCTGCCTTCCTGCCCACTCTCATGACTGCACAGCAACAGTCTCTTCACCTCTGAAGTTCAGATGCCCTGATTCACCACTAAACTTGTATCATCCTGCAAAACCCTCTTATGCTGTCACGTCAGACCTCACTGAAATTGCTCTCTGTGGGCTAACACTCATCGCTGCAGAGCACATCAGTGAGAGTATGCCTATGTCAGCTCAAATGATGCACCTACCAGGTATATTTGGACTCAAATTGCTATCAGACAACTTTTTTTTTTTTTTTTTTTAATAGAGTCCTCTTTGGCCTCATGTGAACCTTGCACAGCAGAACCTGGCCTAGGAAACTGGTCTAGTGCACTGAAATGTTGACTTGGGCTGCAGTTCAGATCCTGAAAGCCTGGGTGCCTTGCAACCCTGCCCCATAGCCTTGTACCACACTCCTCCTCGTGGTGAAGATGCAGTACCATCAATGTTAGGTCTTACTTCCACTCTGCCTTCTGTCATGGTGAGAATTTGTCTGTTCTCACATAAGCCCATGTGCTTGTCCAACTCCATCACCCTCCCAAAGCCTGATGAGAGGGCAGAAAGTACAAGAGGAGCTGCACAGACATGCAGGGCCAGGGGGTGCCTCTGTACGTATTGAGGGTCAGTATTACCTGTGACTCAAAAGCAACAATAGGAGCTGTAGGGTGCTCAGCACATAGCAGCAGGAAGACTTGATGTTTTCCAGAAATGGACAAAGTGAATGTACCCAATAATTAGTACAGATTTAGGGAAATTTCCCTGAATTGTTTAATAGTTACAGAAGCTTCTTGATAAAGTAAGCCAACTCCAAATTTGCATTAAATAGAACAGGTCTTCATTTGTTTGTTTAAGCTTTAAGTTACTTTTTTGTTACTTTTTCATGTCCTTGCTTTGTCTTCATTTCCTTCCCTGCTTTTTCAACCACTGTTCCGGTACTGGGAGGCAGCCCACCTTTGCATTATTTCTGATATGACCCAAGCCAGAAAAGGCTGGCTTTCATTTGCAGAGATTTACAGCCCAGCTTACAAGTTATATGTATACCAGAGCATGAGCTGCATTTGTCACATTATCTACACTTCCAGTCAACAGCCCAAGAAATCCCAACATATGAAGAAAAACATTTTCTATAGAGGTTGACCTAGAGAATGACCTAGATGGTCATTCCAGTTGGAGAATCTCAAGGACAATTACATGCATTTGCTATGGTACATACAACTATTTTTTGCTCATTTGCTGCTTTTTTTTTTTTTTTTTCTGAGCAAATGTAAGGATGCTTCCTTTCAAGATAGCTTCATGCAGCAAGATAATGTTTGTGTGTGGGAACATTTCTTATTAGATACTTGGTTTCTTTATGAGTTGGGAACAGTGGAGAACTGGTATGATCCTCTATTGCATGTATCAGGTATGGTGACACCTGATAATCTTATCATTTTGTATTCTGATTGTTTGTGAAATCTTCCTTTCTCCATGTTTTTGGGCTTGGTTCTGGGGTCCAACTCTATCTGTGTGTCTCTATGTCAGATTTTAAAACTGGTTATTATTTTGCTTGTGCATGTGCGTCTTATTTTTTTTTTCTTTCCTTTTTTATTATTCTTTGCTCTTATGTATGAACCTTTGAAACCAGAGGAGCTGGAGGAAAAAATCTTGTGTTGGATATAGAGGGGAAAATCACCTTCATGGTTGTAGTCCTTTGAACAAAGCAAGCAGTGTAACAAGCAAAATGACAATTTCCCATGACAAACCAGATTTTCCCATCTGAGCCAAGTACTGGGGTGGGTGGGGTGGATTCACCACTCCCCATCTCTGCCCCAAACTACTGCTGTGAAGGGACAAATCAGGAAAGGGAACAGTATCCAGGTGTTTTTGTTGTGAGAGCTATCTAGATGGCAAACAGTTGAAGGTAAGCCAGTTCCACACACTTTTGTGAAGGCCCACAGGCCTGGGCTCCCACTGACCTTCATTTCTCATCCCCTTCAACCCCCAGACACTGCCCAAATCCTGGGTCAGCACCGCAGCTCCTCTCACGCAGGGGTCCAGCCCCTGAAGATGAATGCTGCACCAAAACGGGGACACAACAACAACATCAGCACTCAGCTTCCCCAGCTACCCCAGCTGCCCCACGCCCCTTGCTCAGCAAGGGCCTGGCTGGCTTTTTTGCAAACATCTGTCTTCTAAAAATGACTTGACCATTCATTCCTTCCACTTCTAGACCTCACAAAGAAATGGAGGGCTGGGAGGGGAGCTGTGGCCGCTCGGTGCGGCTGCCAGCAGCTGTGGTAAGCCACTCGGGCCTGGAGCAAGCACAAGGACATCTGCTCCAGCCGCCTCATAGCAGAAGCCGCAGAAGTCCGTGCAAGAGGCTAAAACAAGCTTGAAGACTTCAGTAACAAAGGCTCGGATGTTTAGAGACTCCACTGCAGCCCAGTCAGAAGAAAGAAGGGGTCATCTACATCTTAGGTCCTTTCAGCGTAAGTAGGTCATGGCCAAAGTTGCTGAGGAATAAAAACAATCCCTTCCTAGCACCAAAAGCCAAAGGCAATATCATGGCAACAGGGATGTATCTCAAGGACTTGAAAGCAGGTCTTTCTCTTAACTTGAACTGGCAATTTTCCTGCAAGAAATAAACTTGATTTGTCCTGTGCATTGGCAGGCACAGCTTAGAGAGCTTCCCTTGTGTCTTGGTTTCCGTGTGGCTGGGTATTCCTGCAAATTTTCCGGTAGCTATTCAGCACACTCCCGAGCCTTGGTAGAAAGGTATATTTTGAAGTGAGGTTAAGAAAGGCAATGCTTCTGAGGTCAAGAAGATTAGCAGTGAAATTTCGTTTAGCTAGACAGATCATTAACTACATTGTACTGCAAGATTTCCAGTTTAGCTGGCCTGGCCCAGCTCTGGAGGTAACAGGGCAGTTTTGCACCTTTCAAAAATGCTGTGGGTTGATTTCCCAGCAGAAATACTTGAACTCTGTCCAAGTGAGTGATCAAATCCTGCTTCTCGCCTTTCCCCCTCAGCACAGGAGGACAAGCAAGCCCGCTTGGAAGAGAGCTTGCATTTCTTTCCGCCTTGCTCTCTAAAGGCATGTCAGTTCAGCTGCATCTTATCACTCCAATCTTTGTGGGCCTGCATCTCTGGTGTTAAGAGAGTTCAGGACCACACAGACTCAGATGTTAGTTTAGATGGATAACATGAGACAAAGAACAAGGCTGAGGCTAACCTCGAGAGCTGTGCAGTGGGAAAGCAGACATTGCATTAGCTGAATGTCATGGCTGATGCTTTCAATACATGCTTTTTCAGTACTGTGATACTATTTTATTGTATTTTATAAAAACAGCTTGCGAGTTTTAGTGAAATTTGCACAAGTCTGCTGATCACTTTTAGTATACCTGTGTGTGTCTTTCATCAGAGTGCAGAGTGCTACCCTGTCACTTACTCCACCATAACGATCCTACAAAAAAGGGTTAAAAAGGCTAAATCGACTACACCAGTTTCAAGCAGCTAGGACATGAAAACACAATTTTACAAGCTGCTGCATGACAGTGCATTATAAAAGATTCACTCCAATCAGAGAGGAGACCGGATATGACCTTCTCAAAAAGTCTTAAGAGTGTAAATATTTTGTATCAGCTGTGTAAAATACCAATGCGATGAGCACGTGTAAGAATGCTGTCCAGGCTGGAGCACATCTGAATGACCGTAAAGGCAGCTTGGGACTGAGAGGGTTGTAATGGATGTGGGCTGGGAGTCTTCTGCCTTTGCACACACAGTAATAAAGGGTTTCTAGGATTATTTGAAAAAACAGCATCACTGACTCCTGAATGCAGAAGGACTTCCATAGCTCTCGCTCCCCCTTAAACTTCAGTTCAAAACCAGTGTCATTTTGTTTATTTAAGGAGTATTCCTAAGTAAGTCCCCGCAGATGCCCTCTGTGGTGGTACTGGTGGCTTGGAGAGATTCTCCCAGCAGTGGTCAGCTCTGTTTTCCTTTACCAGACCCCTCCCCTGAAATGTGTGCCCTGGAAAAATTAAAAATAGGCAATAGCCTATGTTCACTGAAGCCCAGCTGTGAAGCTGTTAATTAGAGGGATTTTCCAGAACTTCAAGGCTTGGTAACTTGACTGTACGTCTAGTTAAGCATTTCATTCTGGCACTTGATTTATAAAGGAAAAAGTCAATGTAGTTCTACCTAGATTGGAAAGATTTTGTTCCCCATGGATTTCACAAAACCCTTGCTCAAAAGCTTTGTCTTTCTACATGGTTCCCTTCCCCTTCACATTTCCCTCCTAACTCTACTTTTACTTTAAAATAAAAATAAAAAAGCCACACTTAACAGTAACATTTTTTGCACTCAAAAATATGGACCCCTGACAAGTTCTCTCTGAAGGTACCGGTGGACAAGGGGGTTCAGTAAGATCAGCATCCCTGACCACAGACTCAAAGGAGTCCAGCCAGCTGCAGAGGTGCTCCAGAAAGGCCTTTCTCAGACATAGCAGTGGTGAGAAATGTGCTAAAGCAAGAGCAGAAGGGTTCAATGCTGGTTTTGTTCAGTAAATCTCCTGGTATTTGTAAGGTGTTTGAACCATAAGAGTGCCCAGATAGGCTCTTACTAAAGCACCCAGTGTCTCAGCATTGTTTCTCTGCTGGTATAATCTGAAGGTCCTCAGTGAAAAGGGAAAGTCTGAAGGCACTTCTCAGATGCTCCTTTCCAAATTCCAGCTCTCCATGTCTCAGGGAACTGAAGCTATACTTAATAAACCTCCAGGAACTCTTCTTCCATGAATTTGTGAAAATGGGCTTTTTGGCACCCTGCTCCTTTTCCTCTCGTCTTTCAAACCCAAATACAAAACAAGAAGTTTAAGACAGGAAATGAGCTGAGGGTCATGGCATCAAATGATAACAAAAATGATGAAATATAAAAAAGTGATGAAAGAATAGTAAAAAAAAAAAAAAAAAAAAAAAAAAAAGAAAGAAAGAATCAAAACAAGTTTGCTGTGTGATATCGTGTTATTTTATTGCTTAGCAATGTCAGAATCAGCTCCTGCTTGTGATTTCCAAGAGTTTCAAAGATTACTTTTTCAAAAATAGTTATTTCAGATAAATATTATTGCTATGAAGTGCATATCTGTATATTCTCTAGCTTCTGAGTGGCAGCCATTTAAAGAAGGGATAGGACAAATACCACATGATTTGAGTGACTGATTACACTTCATTAAGAGCAACTATTGTATATCTAAAACATCCAGGGCAGGAGCAGCCTACACAAAAAAAGCATTCCTGTAATCCATACAAATAATCAGCCAATTCCCAGAAATTAGGGAGTGATTGGATGGCTAACTGATTGAGCTATTTAGCCAGAGCAGATGATTTGGTTACTCTAATTAGCATAAGTACGTGAAGAAAAGCTTGAAAACCACTTAGCTGCTGAATTACTTAGCCCAGTGGTAGTTGTCGCTTGTTTTTATTGGCCTTTAATTAACTGATACTCTTACAAAGGCTAAATATAAAAAGGCTCCTTACAAAAAAAATAAAAAGGAAAAGAAAAATGACAGTAGCAAACGGAGCGCTTTGTCTCTCGGTGACAGCTGGAGCAAAGGTCTCTGAGCTGTTATTGCTGCCACCACAGCTCTCATCTGGAGCCTTCACTGCATTTCCACCTCTGCCTGCTATGGCCATGAGATTTTTCATCCCAGGGCTGCGTGGCGAGCGCTGGGAGTAGTATGGGGCCATGGCAGGGATGTTCGGTATCTGTGTGCCGCACGCTGAGCTTCCCTGCAGGAGCTGTAGGGAGGATTTAATCTGGCCGTGGAGCTTTGGTCACGCCTGTCTGCTCACCATGCCAGCTGCAGACAGGTGGCTGGTGTGGGCTTCAGGCATTTCTGTACTCATTTATAACCCAACCTTGCTCCAAAACCCGAGATGGCTGACAGCAGCAGCTAACGTGAGTGCATCCTGGACCCTCATGCTTGCTCTCCTACCAGGAATTGTCAGTCAGGATGCTGTTTTTTGTTTTTTTTTTTTTTAATCCATGAATTAATCTGTTTCTGTGATGAAGTGTCTCTCGGCTGGAAAATGCTGGTTGCATGAAGGAAAACACTCCTTGCAGAAAATGTTGTTTTCTAAAAACTGAGCAAAAGCCACCAGTCAAAAGCATTTCTCTTCAGTCTCTTTGAGACAAAATTTGATTTTTCCATTTCAAAGCAATGCTTCAATTTTGTATTAGGAACTTTTCAGATGTTCTAATTCCCCACAAAACATTGTATTTTTCTTTTGGCAAAAAGAAATTATCTGACCAGAAGCATTATTTTCCTCATTTCAGTTTTGTCTCCTAAACAATTTATTCTTTTTCGTCTTCTTCTTTTTGGTTCCATTCCGAACAGGAAAATTTTTTGAATCACCAACTTTCCTTTGAAATGCAAAAAACTGTTTTCTACACAGCCCTTTTTAGTAGAGGGAATGTGTTTCAGCAAATGTCCCTGCCATAAGGACCTTCCAGACAAAACTGATTTAAATCTCATTTAATTTTGCTTTCCTTTCCTGCTCAAGTCTTTGCTGGTTCTCCCTATTGTTTCTAGACCTCTGTTCCTCATTCACAGCAGACTCACACCAACCTCAAAGCCCACTTCCCACTAAGTCTGGGACAAGTGGAGATACCAGCTTTGCAGCCCTTCATAATCCTGCTCTCCCCACTGGCTGTAGGCTGTAAATTAGCTTTTCCCTTCTTTCTTTCTTTCTTTCTTTCTTTCTTTCTTTCTTTCTTTCTTTCTTTCTTTCTTTCTTTCTTTCTTTCTTTCTTTCTTCCTTCCTTCCTTCCTTCCTTCCTTCCTTCCTTCCTTCCTTCCTTCCTTCCTTCCTTCCTTCCTTCCTTCCTTCCTTCCTTCCTTCCTTCCTTCCTTCCTTCTCTCCTTTCCCTATTTTCTTTCTATTTTATTTCTTTCCTTCTTTATTCCTCCTTTCCTTCCTTCTTTCCTTCTTTATTTTCCTTCTTATTTTTTGTTCTCCAAGGAGACACATTACCTCTCTTTTCGTAATGAAATGAGTTCTTCTTCACAGATCCCAGCTACCTCCTCTCAGATCCTCTGATACCTGTCTGATTTCACTCAGGCAATTGTTCACAATCTGTATTCAGCTTCAGAATTTGCTGCTTCTATTTCAACCCTGAAAAAATGGCTTGCTTGTTTGAAAGCTTGCCTGCTTTTCCAAACTATAGTTGTTTGTTTAATAAGAGATGATAGTATCTCTGCATACAGACCTTGCCCTGCCTTTTATTACAGCTATATTTTACAATAAATATTACTCACATGGACAGACACAGTGAAGAAGAGCACGAGACAGGAGGAGAATAGCAAAACACCATCATTATGCCAACTGCCCCCATGTAGGCATCAGGGTAAGGTTCAGCAGACCAAATACAGTCTCTGCTGTTTGCATCTACTGGTGAGATGGTCCTGCTCTTAGTGGCAGTGTAAAGTCAAGATGCTTCACGCAATCAAGCTTTGCCCTTCCATAAGGTCCCACTAGAAACTGTGCAAATTGACCTTTAGATTGAAGTGAGGTATTAAAATTGGGCAAGGAGGTCTTTAATTTGGTGAAACCAGAGCAACTAGAGCAGAAAGCCCTTCTTCAAATACCCAGAGAAGAACAAAGCTAAAACACAATGGTCTTTCCAGCACATTAAAAGCCAGTCCAGTTTCCAATTCTTCATCAGATAAGAATGTTTTGTGCACATTGGGCCAATTTATTCTGGAGCAGGAAAGCCTGTAGCCATGCACAGCCCACCCCACCACTTCCTGTGGGAGTCACTGAAAAATCTTCTGTCCTGCCATTCCCCTGACCAAAATATTTCTAAACATTCTGGGAGATTCTTGCAGGCACCCATGTGACTGCATTTAGGAAGCAAACAGCCAACTTCAGGCAGTCACCAGGGGATGCACATTCATTCCTAGTATGTTTTGCTGAGGTTTTTATTAAGGGGGCTTAACCTTTCTCTGGCTTGCAGAACCCTAAGCAATTAATTGCTATTTATGTAAGCTAATTCTTTGTAATTATAATAGGATAAATTCCCCCATCCACATCCTTAGAGGGCATAAGGAATACGAGAACATAAAAGAGTGTCTAGCCCTGAATATTTGACCTTTTCTACTAAATTTTAGAATCAGAGTGGAGTAATTCTTCCAGGATAAAATCACTTCTATTTCAGGAGAGAATGTGTACCTAGGGAACTATAATGAAATTGTGCAATCTGTTGGTCATTTCCCCCATGTAGATAACTCCTAAATCTTATTTTCCTAGAGTTCCTCAACTACTGTCTTGCTTCAGGAGTGGTTTAAAGAAATGTGAATTCATCCCACGTGCATGAACACTTCTGCCAAATGAAATTCCATAGGGTATTCTGTTTGTAAATCTTAAGAAACTATCAAGTGTAGTCCATTATTCAGCACATCTCAGAGATAATGTATTAGCTTGAGAGCTGTATAGAAGAGCTTTATCCAAATAAGATAAATCACCAAGAAAAAGCTACATAACAAAGAATATAAATCTGAAATTAAGCCTGTTGGCAAATCTTTTACCAGAGCATAAAGCATTTTTCCTCTTCCTAAGCCTGGTTCATCATTATAATGTGATTAGTAGTAAATGGCTCAATAAAAGGACTTAGGGTACATGAGCTTCATTTTGGTCTACACCAGGAAAGAAGCTGATTGACTCCAGCTCTGCAGCATGCTCCCATGGGCACTGGGTGCTGCTGCCTCTGCAGTAGGCATCTATCCTTCACAGACATTTTAGATGGGCTAGCTGTAACTTGCCTAGTCACAGTCTTTGGAGCAATTCTTCAGTGGAGTGTCTGTAGAAAGCTGAAGGAGTCATAATCATTTCAGCTTTGCACAAAGACGTGGAAGTGCAAGGAACGATCCTTTCTACTCTGTTCCATTGCCCACTTTGTTACAGCAGTAACTCTTGGGCAGCAACTGAGTCAAGCAAGGGTAGGTGCTTCCTTCTCCTGATTTAGTTGTGCAAGGACTTCCAGATCTCATGGCTACAAAACCCAGGAATCCTGCAGCATACTTCTTGCATGACAAGGGCAGTCAGCCTAGCCTTCACCTCACACTGCAGAAGGAGCACTCACAGAAAATGCTGCCATCCCAGAGCACTCCTCCACCTCATCCATCAGAGCCTTTCCCAGCTCCTTTCTTACCCAGATATATGCCACACTTCAGAGAAACCATCCACCTCCTCTACCTATTTCTACTAAACAAGATCCATTAACTAAAGGCACTCCACATCTCCACTGTGGATTCAGCTCCAGTTAAGCAAGCAGGAATTCCCTAATTCCCTTCTGTTAAAGCTTTGTCCTTTCCTGAACAAGGACACTCAGCAGACAAGAAAAACAACTTCACTTTTTCTTTCTCTTTCCTTTTTTTTTTTTTTTTTTTTTTTTTAGGTTCAAACCTACAGGATTCCTCTTCCTGTTAAATATACAGACTGTTTTGTTACTAAATACAAAACATGACACATACAGCTAGAATAGCCACCAAGCTGTTTTTACACAAGCAAACCTGTTTCAGCCTGAGGGACCTGGCTTGGGCCCTCTCCATCTATACCATGCAGGGTTATGACTCAGGCTCAGACAGACAAATGACTCTGTTTTGGAGCTGTGTCCTTGACCAGAAGGGACAAGCTAGTTGATTTTTTGGCCGAGTGCAGGGAGGGGGGAAGCCTGTTGCCACTCCAAAGCCAACACTTGTCCATTGGATAACGCTGGGGCTCAGGCAGGAGCTTGCAGTGCTTCCAGAACCAGCAGTGGAGCTCCTTTGTGCATTTGCAAAGTCTCAGCTTGTTGCAGGAGCCTTTTTGCCCAATGTTAAATGAGACAAGAGTAAGCCCAAGCATGCCGCCACGTCTCCTTCCACCAGCAGCCCTGCCTTCCCCTTGGGCTATGAACTGTCTGG
Organism: Aythya ferina; assembly: GCF_964211825.1. Lineage (NCBI taxonomy): Eukaryota > Metazoa > Chordata > Aves > Anseriformes > Anatidae > Aythya > Aythya ferina. The sequence continues at coordinate 27,383,300 of NC_140296.1, forward strand.
AGCTGCAAAAGCCAAATGTCTTCAGCACTGCACTAGCTCTCCTACTCCATGCATCTAGAAAGAGTTTAGGCCCAAATACATCTTGCCCCTTTTCTTCTGACCGACCTCCTCCTTTATTCACTATCTCCAGGGATTAACATGTCCACTACCCCCAGACTTCTGCTTTCTCTTTGCTCTGTACAGAGTAATGAGCTTTGCCATGCCATGGGAGCAGGCTGGCTAGGAGCAAGGACTATGATAACGTGGTTTTTGGAGCCTTTGAACTCATACTAACCATGGTTGGCACCATGAGATGAAGCAAAGTTCTTAGATCCCCGATGCACACGTGAATAAAGGTTTAAGATCTGCCCTCACACAGACAGATGGCATATGTCCTTGGCCTCACAGAGACTTCACTAGGAAGGAAAAAAACTAATGAGCTCAAAGCCAACGTGTTAGAGATAGATGTCAGAGTACCTGTCTGCATTCAAGCCAGCACATCATAAACAATAGCTTTTTCTTTCTTGGGAGAATCTGTCAGTTCTGGTTCAATGGAGCTTCCTGGATGGCAAAAGTGGGAAGTACCCAAACCTAGGAGATAAAATGAGGGGACTTACTTGGCACTACATCCACTCCACATGTAAAAGGGACCTAGTAAAGCTGAAGATAGTTATACAAATTAATTTAACATGCCCTGTCTTCTTTCTCTCCTTTGGTACAATTTATCCACACCTGGTTGCTTTTTCATTATTGCCATAGCAGCAAATACAATTTCCAGCTGAAATATTACCCTTCCTCTGAAGTAATGGCTAGGTCCATCCTTTTACACCATCTATTTATGTTGCCATCCAGCTCAGCAAAATCAAAAACCATCAGAGTTTTGCACATGCTTAAATTTCTTCCTCTGAGACATTTCAATTCAGCATTTATTTTACTGTAATTGTGAAAAGAATTGACCCTGAGATCCAAGCCCTCTGTCAGGAAAACCCACAGTTATACGTGGAACCGTCTTCTGGCAGAAGTCCTCCAGATCCTGCCAACAACACTGACCATGAGACCACCATGCATGGGCTCCAGAGGTACCCTTATGTGCAAAGGGAGTCTACAGAAGATGGATGCACCCAGGATCTGAAGTTATGTTCCCCTAGGCTCTGTTAAAGAGATGGGCACTGGCAGAGGTGTCAAAGTTTGGCAGCCTTGGCAGGCAGCCTAAATTCCCACTTGGATTTTTCCACAGGAGGCCCTCAACCCAACCATAAGAGATTATTTCCTTCTTCAGCATGCAGCTTCCCTTTTCAGGGGCATTCAATTTATCTGCCTCACAAGGAGCTGTGCAGCCCTTACAGTTACCCTGGTACACCTCAGCCTTCCCTTTCATTCTCACCACAGCTGCCTCCTCATGCTGGACCCAATTACTACCTTCCCACCCTTCACAATTTCTGCCTCTCCAATGACATGTGTGCAGCCAGAGCAAGAAAGCTGCCATGGGGATTTAGTGCTGCTGCAGTGACAGGTCTGAGCACTGCATAAGTTGAGCAAACTTACATAAGAGTTATAGCAAGCTTAGAGCCAGGCTGTAGAAGCTGGTATATAATTCAATAATGTGCTGTAAATTCATTGAGGCAGGACATCTGGGAGACCCATTTCTGACTGCTCTGACCTGCAGCTGGATAAATTCTCCAGAACTGCAGTATATATAAAAAAATAAATAAATCAGAGGCATCATCCCAGCTTCTCAGATATATGATAGCATCCACTGCATCTCTTATTTCATCATCATCATAACAACTTCATCCTCAGTCAGGGGCTGTTTTATTCACAAATTCAATGCAGAGAATCAGACATAAGACTGGGACTGGATACATAACAAAATATTTTATATTTGAGAGTAGCAGTACAAATATTCAGAGTATCCGAGAAAAGTGGAAGAAGGTTTACTGTGAAAGTCAGGGGAGTTTTGCTGCTGCCTTTAAGGAGATCGGCATGTAACCTTAAAAGGTGCAGCATGTTCAAGAGCGAAAACAGAAGTCACCTTTTTTTTTTTTTTTTTTTTTGTTACATTTTTATGGTGCTTCTGCTGCAAAATAAAAACTTCTTCGCTGCCGTTAAAACACCATCCAAAACATGATAGCCTTGATATTGTTGAGTCTGCAACAGAATATAAACACATTCTATTGGCAATGCTGCATGAAATGATCGCCTTCAAGTGACCTTCAGAGTGGTAACACAACAGATCATACTCTTCATTATTATTATTTCCAGGCTGCTCTCCATAATATCTCAAGTATGAGCCAGATAAGCAGAACTGCATCCCACTGAGCTGGTTTTTAATGTCTTGATTTGTCGAGTAATAGGGTGGCTGTTGGCATACATGATTCTCATTCACACACATTGGTGCTAATTGCAGGAGACTATCCTGAGCAGCTTATTTTTCAAGCTCTTAATATTCACGATTATTGTGAAGAATTTCCCAGCCTGTCCTGGATATAATTAACAGCTTGAGTGAAACATTTCTTTTACTGCTATTGCTAAGCTCTTCTGAATACACTTTCAGTTTCAGGGGGGTGAATTGACTAGTGCATGTAGTCTTTAAATGATCAGATTGATAGTGCGTGCTAGGAAGACAAAAGACTCTCTTCAACATGCAAAGAGAAGAAACTTAGTCTGTAGCCTCCAGTGAGGAAGTGCTTCAGGTATGAGGAGGAATAAATGCCACAGTGTGGCGGGCTGTGTTTTAACTCTGTGTGTGGACTTGATCAGCAGCACTGGAAAACTCTTTTAAACAGTAATTCACACAGTTCGGGAGGGGAAAAAAAAGCTTCTGTTCATTGTTTGCACATTAGAGTAAATAACATTTGATGACAGGAAAAGGAACATTTGGCTCTCACCATGCCAGGACTCCGAGTTTGTCTTTTAAATTACTCACATGGTTATGCGGTGGATTCTTTCATGCCCTTTTTGTAGCATCCTGTTTTTGGAGGCTGCTGTATTTTCTTTTAATTAGCGCATCCCTGGCCCACCTCGGGATGCTCGGCAGGGACTGGGGAAGGTACAGTGGCTGAATTGATGCCTGCCTCTGCCCCACCGGAGCTGTCAGCTTTTAAAATAGCCATGCTTGATTACAGGATAGTCATAGAGTTATTGACTGGAAGGGCCCAGGTCGTTAAAAATGGACTTGAATTTATTTTAACCCACTTATACAACCCAAGCCATCATTCACTATTTTTACAGAGGAAACCTGGAAAATGCTGAAGGAGACTGGGTGAGGTCTCCAGCCACCCCCGGGGTGGGGAGATGGGTTCTTCTCCCCACCAACCTCTCTTCTGCCTCTCACCAACATAATTTCACTGGAAGCTATGGGTTTAAAATGCTGGCATTTTCTGATTAAAAAAACACATTGTGTCTCTCCAAACCCTGGCCACTTCCCACCAGTGGGTCTCCTCACCAGGCAATTCCATGTTTTGGGGACTTGCTGTGCTGTTAGACATGGGTAGTGCCACCTGCACAGCAGACTCATAGCCTGAGGATGAGAGCTGGGATAAAAATATTTGAATATTTGATTGTTATTAAAGAGCTCTCACATCTTATGCTTGCATTGCCCCCTCCCTGGTTCCTCTCTGACTCGAACATAGCTGCTTTTTTAAGCCATGATTTTAGACAGGTGCCTATAGAATAGTTTTGGTTGGTTGTTTTTTGTTTGTTTGTTTGTTTGTTTGTTTGTTTTGGTTTGTTTGTTTTTTTGGTGGGGGAGCAGAGGTAACACCAGAGAAAGCAATATGTCCCAGATCTGTGTTGGGTCACGTAGGCTTTGAAGCGGTCTGAGCCCCAGGAGATGCTCCATACTGTGGCTGGGGAACCTCAGCACCAACACAGCCACAGTGTGGCTCATGGTCACCCTGCAAGACATGCTGGCATTCTTGTTCTCCTTAACCATTTTCATTACTGTTAAAAAAGCACACCAGCCATAAATCTTTGCATTGTGTTTTTTTTTTTGTGTGTGTGTGTGTTACTTTTTTATTTTTTTATTTTTTTTCCCAAACCCCAGATATAGAGCTGAACTGAACTTAACAGTGTTTTCTTTATGTTCATCATAATCTTGCTACAAACTCACCACACGCTATGCTGGAAATCTGCCTGACAAGTGTTTTTAATTTGAAGGGAAAATACCAGAAGTTATATTGCTTGCAAGTTGACGAATGCTATTTTTTTTTCTTTTTGCAAAAATGCTTTGGTCTCATTTCCAACACCCTCTCCTTGCAGATGGTATCAGCATGAGCAAATCAAGGTATCGCTGGAGTAGGCTGTTCGTGGTTCAGCTAAGTACACTTCTGTCCCTTTGCATGTCTTTTTGTGGAAAGGCATGAATGGTTTATAAATTCAGCACTATCCCAGAATGTTACTCCAGACAAGATTCTGCCATTTTGCCTTCCATAACATATTGTAGCACTTCACACTGCATACCATCTCCTGGCTAGCCAAGATTGCCAAAATTATCTAGGTGCCTCAGTCCTGTGGGAGATCTGAACCCTTGTTCTTTTCGGACCCCCAAAAAGCAGCCTTTGTTCCATCTGTTTTCTCTGTTCACTTCCACACCTGTAACCAGTTCTACAGGGACCTAGGACGTCAAGGGGAGAGAAAATAATTTTATTTGTCCTAGCAGGATCATTTCCATAGCACCTGTTCACATAACAAAAAGAGAAAAAAGTAAAAGCAAGGAGGGAGTGAAGGCAAAAGAACTTTGAACATATCAAGTAGCAAAATGAAAATACATGGACAAAGTTGGAATGAGCACTTTACTGAAGACCATTTCAGAGAAAAACAGGGAAACATAAACATACGCTTGTATCATCTGCGTTAGGGGCCTACCAGAGAGGAAACACAACTACAGAGGAACTTACAAAGCAAAGCACAGGATTTCTGGTCCTCCTCCTGTTTTTCTCTCTTGGCCACAGACCAGAGGAGCACCGTGGTATTCACAATAAATATTCCTTGTAGGTCAATGCCAGCAAGAGGCACAACGTAGGTCTGAGACAAACAGCCTAACTCTGCCCTGCTGGCCTGCCCCCGTACCTGGGGGCAACCACATACCACCCACCCTTACACTCCTGCAGCACAATGCAAAGTAAAGGCATAAAAGAACACATATACAGTTATATTTCCCATATCTATGTTGTATTCAGGCAAAAACAGTCCTTTTGATCAGATTTTGAAAGAGGGCTTCTACCACAGGTCAGGCTGTATCTGTAGGGCACAACAGAGACTCAGGAGGCAGGGAACATACCACACAAAAATATAGCATCTGCCCCAAATCTGGCAAGGGGTTCTTGAGCTATACACCTGCTGACACACACAATGTCCTTTAACATAAAAGCTGCTATACCTTGGTTCAAGTAGCCCAATTGTATATAATAATATAAACTGTTGCTTGTAAAATTCTGTTCAGTAGGTGCTGAAGAAGCTATTTTAACCCAGGAAAGCAGTCTCCTACCTAAGCTTGCTAGTACTGCGCTGTAACGAGTTAAAACAGACTACAGCTTGTTAAAAGGGCTGAGATGAACCAGCAGATATATGTGGGGAGGTTTATGCTAGCACCTACTCCTACAGGGTATGAGTCAGGCCAGCGCTGTTGCTCTTTCACTTTTGTAAGCACTAAACTTTGCAAGCTTTTGAGCTGCTCTGAAATTTCAGGTGCGTATCTTTTAACTGACTAACCAGCTAAAATGTCTGCAGGCTGATAAAAATTGCAAAACAAGCTTAAAAACAAAACAAAACAGGTAAGGTAGTAGAAGAAATAATTTTGTGTGTGTGTGTGTTTTGTTTTGTTTTGTTTTGTTTTTAAAAAGTAAAACCATAGGATCTAAACCTTGAAAACATGAGGCATCCTACAGATGTATAAAGTCATAAAGACGGTATACTAACTTGTCTCATTCTGGGCCTTACCTGTTAGTTGTAATCCAGTCCAGCCTCTTTCTTAATTTGAACCTGTGGGGTTCAGATTACCTAAACTCAGTGGGTACATCACTCCTTTAAGGCAAACAGTTATAAAAACAACCCTTAAAACATTGATCAAAGCATGGTAATATAAGAGAGGAGATGGGACTTGAGGGAAGTTACTGCTTGAAGGAGGCAGGAAGATGAGAGCAGAAGCTTGTGTTTGAGCCGCTTTCTCACCATGGCTAATGTAACTATTCTGACTCCTCTGGCTTGTGAGGAAGCTGAGGAGAAGCAGAAAAGTCAGTCCTCATTTTCAAGTTTTTGTATGTTGTTTCACAACCCATTGCAATGCAAACTGCATTCAGCACTTCCTTCTTTTCCATCAGGCTTCTCTTCCATCAGGCAACTGAGTATTATGAGTATTTTTTATTTATCTATTTTTCCTTACTATAATACTGTATTAAGTCATTTTTAATTCCTCTCCATCTACTTTTTTCTAGAATGTACACAGACATGGAAAAGGTCAGAGCTTAACTTCAGAGCTATGCTTAAAGTTAAAGGGAAGGTAATTATACCTACCACCTTATGCATAACGTATGTTGAAAAACTGGTGATGTTCAAGGTAACTTTGAGATTTTGAAGCCCCCCCCCCCCCCCAACCCTTCAGCAAGAAACCAGAGAGCACAGAAGCATGGTTTGCTACAGATCCTTGTCACAACATGACACATTCCTCCTGTGAGACGACCAGCACCTCTGTCCTCTTCAAATATCCTGATGGAGGTAGTGAACCTGAGGTACGGCAGTCCTGAAAGAAGAGGGAGAAGCAGATCAGGATCAGAAAAGCAGAACAAGGATCATCATTCTGATCATGGTGAGTCCATGACTGAGGGACATGCCCCCAGAAAGGAGAGCCAGAGCTGGCATTTCTGTAAGTCCCAAAGGCGGTGTAAGTGTACAAAACCAACAAATAACCAAAAAACGCAGAAGGCCTGTAAGAAAACCTAGGACTTTGTGAAGAATTTTTTTCCTACCTACCATTTGTTTCTCTGTACTCAGCCATTTCCAGTTTCGAAGCCTTTGTGCCTTTCTTCCTTCATACATAAAACTTCAAGAAATAATACTTCAAAAAGTCTACATGTCAGACTAAATTCAACACCTCTCCTGGTAAATACATCCCACTGTGCCCCGTAGCTTTCATTGTGAATCAGAAGAGATGACTAATGCCATAACTGCTTATTAAAAAGAAAATTAATCATTTCTTTGTGAGTTAAACTCTTAAAATTTTTTTAACACTTTAAAACCGAGGAAAATTAGTTTTGATGAGATACAGCAGTGGCACTTGGTTTTTGTAGATGTAAAAGAGCATTTTGTTCTCAGCAGCTATTGCTGATTTTTCTTTTTGCTTGACAGATGAGCTTATCAAGTGTCACTGACATTTTTGCAGTACTGTGTTAAAATATGCTTCATTTGCTACTCATCTGAAAACTTAAGATGTGTGTTGTTCAGAAGGCACTAAAGGATTGATCCAATAAATCATGTGGGCTGGAAATGCTTCAGTTTCCTAGAGACCCCTTGGCTTCACTCTCAGTGCCTACACCAAGAGTAGCAGATAACTTGATGAATAGAGATCTTTCCCAGGCAGTGGGAAGTGATGATTTGAACCTCCTCACACTGGTCCAGGATATCTTTTGCAACACGTGGTTGAAAGCAGTTACACACTTTGTTCACTCTATAAGGCAGCTTAAGGGGGTGATTAGATATTTGATGCTTTTCCAGGCAAGAGTACACTTAAACAAGGAAGAGGGCTGCATCCATTGATTATCTTTTGCATCTATAAGCACTTCCTTTTCTCTTCAAATTCTTCTCCCTCACCCTCAAAAAAACACCAGGTATTCGAAACAATATTGTAACAGGGGCCTAAAACGTGACTATACATAACTAGCAAAATAAGATTTACCAGTAGATGTTCACAGAAAAATATAGGATGGAAGAGACCTCTGCAACCACCTCATCCAGCCCTTTTCTCCTTTGAGAACCAACTTCAAAGTTAGATCAGAAGCTGGAAGGTCTTGTCCAGTCAAGACGTGATTATATCCGAGGATGAAGATTTCCCCAGCCTCTCTGTGCAACCTGCTTCAGAATGACCACACACACAAAACTGTACACAGTTCCACAGGAGTGCCTCATAGAAAGGAGAATCACTTTCCTGTGATCTGGCTTTTGCTGATGCAGCTCAGGATCCTGCTGGCCTTCTTCACCCAAACTTGTTGTCCACAGACTGCCAGGTTAATGTCTACAGAGCTGCTTTTCAGCCAGTTTGTCCCCAACTTATACCAGTTCATGGGGTTATTCCACCTTTGCACATGCTGTTGTTGAGTTTCATGAGGTTTCTGTCAGCTTGTTTCATCAGCTTGCTATGATCCTGCTTAATGGAAATCCTACTTTCTAGTGCTCCCTCCAGATTGGTGTCATTGGTATACTTGCTGCAGGTTCATTCTGTATCATCATACATGACATCAATAAAGATATTAAACACTATCAGCCCCCCTTTATTAAGCCCTAAGCAATGCCATTCATGACTGGCCACCAAGACATAGATCCTTATTCTTTCAGTGGGGCAGTTCAGACAATTTTTTTCACCAACCTTGTACACACAGTCTGACCACAACAGTGCTATGGGAAATTGTGTCAAAAGCCTCGTTAAAGCCTTGATAATGCTGTGCTCTTGATTTCCAAGCCATTCATCTCATCAAAGAACACAATCATCCTGGTCAGGCATGATTTGCTCTTGGTAAATCCATGCTGGATGTCCTCTGTCATCTTTTTCTCCTTCATGTTCCCAGACTTGCCTTCCAATAAGGATGTGCTCCCCTTTCTGAGGAGGGAAAGTGGAGAGGGAGATACTGGTTTCTTCCCCTGATAACTAATGCTGGATTGTGAGGGAATGTCACAAAGTTGCACCAGGGAAGGTTCAGCTTTGGACTGGACATTAGGAAAACTCTCTCCTGTGAGGGTGGTAAAACACTGGAACAGGCTTCCTAGCAAGGTGATTGATGCCCCATGCCCATCACTGTTCAAGAGGCATTTGGACTATACCCTTCATAATATGCTTTAACTTTCAGATAGACCTGAAGCAGTCAGGTGGTTGGACTAGATGATCTCTGAAGGTTCTTTCCAACTGAACTGTTCCCTTCCCTTCCCCTTTCCCTGAAGTTGGGAAGATTCTGTCCAATAATCAATTGATTGGTCTGCTACTCATTCCATAGCAAAACTTAATGCTCTCAAAGCCCTCCTCTGTGTATCATTAAAGCCTCCTCTCCTCTCCTTTTCTCTCTACCCTTCCTACAGAACCTGTATCTGTCCATGGCACCAGCAGGCAGGTAAGATCTTCCCTTGCATTTTGCGATGCCAATGGCACTTTTAGTTTCCTCTTTACTTTCCCATATTTTGTCTTTTGCTATTTAAAAACATAAAATTAAAAAAAAAAAAAAAAAAAAAAAAAAAAAAAAAAAAAAAACCTGTCTCTGCAATTACTTATGGAAATGCAAAATTTTTTAAAAATAGAGGATTTTTAACATCAAAATGCCCCTAGGAATGATCATATTTTTTCCTCAGCCTGTTTTAGAGAACACTTGCTTCTGCAAAGACTCTAGCTTTTCAAGACAGCTATTTCTGCTACAGCTAAGAGATAATAGTTTCATCAAGTTATACTGTAAGCCCTTTAAATACACATAAGTATGAAACACTAAAAAATTGTGATGAGGTACTATAAGCTACTGAACATTTCTACTTCTTTCCCTCTTAGCAGCAGATGCAAGCTTGAGGAAACAACATTCACAGGGTGATATGTAATTCCAGAGGTTATATTTGTAGTTTCTATTATGAGATTAAAGCACATGAGCTACTTTGCCCTCCAGTACTGGTTTTCACGGGCTTTGCAGAATTTGAAGACTTTTAACTGCTGGAAAATAGTCTTAATATATCACATCTATGCCAGTAAATGTATCCTTTCATTGAAAAGATTTGGCCATTAGGTTTCTTTACTTTACAGAGATTGATGAGATTTACCTTACACTTAGGGCTATGCAAATAATTGATTTTTCTGTTCAGCAGAACACAGCTAAAGCCAAAACCAATATTTTGGGGATTTTCTTGCCAAAATGAAAAAAAATAATAATAATTTTCTGGTTGAAAGGAACATTGAGATCAACCAGAAACTAAATGTTTCATTTTGTTTTATTTTTAATAAAAACAAAAGAAAAGTAAGGGACAGAGTCACAAAATCAGCATGGAGGATATTTTCCATTTCTACCTGGTTTCTTAGTGGTTGGCAGATCACAGAATCATTTGGAAGGGTCCTCTGGAGACCATCTAGCTTAAACCCTCTGCTCACAGCAGTGCCAACAAGAGCAGTTTAATTTGCAAAACTGGTTCCATCTGTGACCACACTTTTCACAGGATCTGGATGAGAACAATCCCTTTCTTCTCAAGTTTCTTCTCATGTGTTTGCAATGTCACTTCAGTTGCACCAAGCCTGAGTGGCTGCAGGAAGGTTGAGCTGGCAGTGAAACACACTTCTGACACAGGGACTAGGATATAGGTTGTTATACTAGTTAATGAGGTGACCAATCCTCTCCTAAAAATGTTTTGTATTACAGAACAATAGAAAAAGTCTTAGCTGTTCTGCTGCTTAACACTCTTGTTGCAAAGAGAAGAAGATAACAGTGCAGAGATCAGAGAAGATGAAGCAGTTCCCACACTACTGAAGAAGCTTACATAAAGCAGGCTATTCATGTCTCTTACAAAGCATAAGATGTTACATTGATTTATTTTGGTGTATGGTTCTGATTTCCCACAGTGAGATTCTTTAAGATGAAGAACATACTCTTGAGTCTCAGGGTCTGATCCTGCTATGTTTACTTCCCCCTTACTCCCAAACAATAGAAGGGTAACTCTATGTTGGAAGAGGCTACACAGGCAAGGAGGCTCATGCTTCTGCAAATGCCAGACCAGGCACTGCTGTACATTTGTAGCCAGCTCTGGATTCAAGGCTGGCTCTAAATGGGAGTCTCAGAGTTCAGGGCACCCCAAAGATACAGTGCTTTTGCATCTCTCAATATCACAAGCTTGGCCTGAGGTGTACTGTGGGACAAAGATTTGACCTTGGTCACTTTGAGGACAACCTAATACAGATCAGAAGCAGGGTGAAGTAAGCACAGCCTCAGCTTCCACCCTGCTAAGCAGCAGGTTTGGCTGCTCATTTGGTGCACACTGCCTTCTGTCTGTCCCTAGAGAGACACCAAGCATGCCTTAGGGGTATGACACGGCATTTGGTTTCTCATCCTGCTCAGTATGTTTAGCTCTGATGCTGGCAAAAATGACACTGTGAAGAGTCTACAGGTAGTGTGAACCTCATGAGGTTCAACAAGTCCAAGTGCAAGGCCCTTCTTCTGAGACAGGGCAATCCCAAGCACAAATACAGGCTGGGTGGAGGATGGATTGAGAGCAGAGCAGCCCTGAGGAGAAGGGCCTGGGGTAGTTGGTTGACAAGAAGCTCAACAACATGTGCTTGCAGCCCAGAAAGACAAATATATCCTGGGCTGTATCAAAAGCAGTGTGGCCAACAGGTGGTTCTCCCCCTCTACACTGCTCTCATGAGACCCCACCTGGAGTGCTGCGATCAGGTCTAGGGCCCCCTGCAGAAGAAGGACATGGAAGTATTAGACCAAGTCCAGAAGAGGGCCACAAAGATGGTCAGAGGGCTGGAGCACCATACATGTGAAGACAGGCTGAGGGAGTTGGAGTTTTTCAGCCTGCAGAAGAGAAGGCTCTGGGGAGACCTTACACCGGCCTTCCAGTACCTAAAGGGGCCTACAGGAAAGCTGGGGAGGGACTCCTTGTCAGGGAGTGGAGTGAGAAGAATAGGGGTAATGGCTTTAAACTAAAAGAGTGAAGGTTTAGATGAGATATAAGGAGGGAATTTGATGAAGGGCAGCTCCTCTGCAAATTCACATCCAGCTTCCTCCCATGCCACAGTCATAGCAATGCTTTCATGGTATCCAAAATTTCCATGGCATGCGGTGAATAGGAGATCTGCTTTCCTATTTAATTTTGAGTTATGGCTGAAGAGGGTAAGACTAGTAGTTTTGCAGTATAAAATAGCTCTGCATTGTTCTCCCTTAAAACCAGGAATTTTGCCCACAGCCTCAAATTTGAGGCTTTATTTAATCAAGGCGTTATGCACACACCTGGTAATGGATCCTCACTGCTGATACGGTGGCATGGGGGCAGCGAGAACAAAATGACTCCTCAGACAGCACCTTTCAGTAAGTCATTAGCAGGACACATACAGCAGTCTAGCACCTGTGATGCTGAGACCTAGACATTAAACCACTTGTTGCCAGAATTTTTGGGCTCTATTTTAAGCAGGACTGTAATATGGTTTATAAACATTGCTGCAGACTTGAACATTTTGACTTTTTAAAGCAGGTTTACCAAAACAGAAAGAAATTATTAAAGTTGGTTGCAAATTCTGCTGCTAAGTGATTCAGAAACTGTCGGACTCTACAAAATTAGTCATTTATTAAAAGGTGCAAGAATCATTTCTTAACCTATTAATGAATGCACTCTACTGTAAAGCGTGACTAACTTCCCATAAAAAGAGATCAAATTTGTGGGTGCACATAGTCACTTTGTTACCCTTCTACCATAATTCGGTCTGTTTCTGCACTGTGCATGGGCACATCCAGGAACTCAATGCGCAGGTGCTCGAAGGCGTTTGGTGAGGGCTGACAGACTCGCTCCTTGAAGGGAAACCTTTTCTCGGAAAGTCTCACTCTGTGCTTATTTGGAAGATAGGAAAAGCAACAGCAGGCTCTCTCATCTGGTTCACCAAGCCTAGACCTGTTCCCAGTCAAGCTGTTAATCTCAGCCTCTTTTTAACTCTTGTGGCTTTTCTGACCCAGCCTTAATTTTATATTTAGGCCATTTTCTTGTAATGAGTCACAGCTGTGACTGTCATTTTAGTACAGTGAAATGTGTCGACAAGACCAAGAATAGCAGCTGTCTGTCAGACCTGCACCTAACATGTTAATGGAGATACCAAACATTGGAAACAGAACCAAAGGCAGTGAAATGGAGAATGCAACTCTACAGTGAAAGTCATCTTTTAAACAGCGTGTTTTTTTTTCTCCTCTAAAAAGACAGTAGAGGATTAAAAAAAATGAATTTCACTGGGGCTTATCCTGCCCAGATCAACCTTAAGGTAATGGAAATAGCTGGGATAAACCCTCTGCTGGGAGGAGTGGAACAATTAGGGTTATTTCTACCTCATTAGGATCTCCTTACCAAGGTATTCTTGTTGATACAGGCTAAGAACTTGTCCCTTCCAGCTTCACTGTATATGGCCTGAGAGTGTAGCATGAGATTTGAGAGGAGGTTGGCCCAGCTTGTCTTCTGCACCCCTTGAGGTACCACAGCTGCCTCTGTTCTGGGCAATAAAACTTCCCAAACACAAAAGCTTTCACTTCTGCAGGAGCTGCTCAGTTTTGAGATGTGGTCAGTGGTGCAAAGGCCAGCTCACGCCCAGTACCTACTGGGGTCCCTCAAGGATCAGTATTGCTTCCTCATGACTATAGTAACAACCTGGGTGATGGGACAGAGTGCACTCTTAGCAAGTTTGTGAATAACACCAAACATTCAACACTGTTTCAATGGCTCAGCTAACATTTGAAGGACAGGCTGGATAAACAGACTGACAGAAACCTCATAAAGTTCAATAAGAGGAAGTCTTGCATCTGAGATGGAGACAGGACAGTCAGGGGGCTGCTCGTATGGGAAAAAAAATTGCATAAGAGGATCTGGTGGACAACAACGCCAACAGGACCTTGACCTTAGCCAGGTAAGTCCATGAAAAGGACTCTTCCTCCTGCTTGGCATCTGGCGCAGTTTGTGTCTAAGCTCAGACAAGGGGCAGACAGCAGGAATTTTCTTGGTTAGGCTGCTTGAGGAACCCACCTAATGAGTGCATATCTATTTTGTGTTAAGATCAGTGCAATACGACTGGCAATGTCAGAGACCTCCAGGTCTTCAGAAGAGGTCAGAGACCTCCAGGTCTTCAGAAGAAGGCTAATGTTGTGTTGGTGTTGTTTACCCTGCTGTCATCAGTGAGTTTCCACTATCTCGTCTGGAAAGGAAAAAGGCTAGCTCGTGCCTTTCACATCACAGACTGAAGGGCTCTTGAGGGATTTAAGGAAAACTACTATTGTTGAGGTGATGTTACCTTATCAACATCTGGACTGAGATGGTGCAGAGGTTGATGTGAAATCAATCTCTTTAGCTATAGGTGGAAGTGACCCAGACAATGAGGAACTGTTTTTATTCCTACAAGAGAACCTGAGACTTCTAGGCATCACTGTTCTTACCCACCTGCAAGTAGTTTGGATCTGACCTGTTGCTCTGCTGCCATGTGCCTGGTGGCACTCAGTCCCATGTGATTTGGATGTGCCACTTGTAAGTGTAGAAGCTGTTGGTTAGTGCATGTCTGCAGGCAGCTGGGGAGCAGAGCCCAGTGCCATCCTGCACTGATGTGTGTAACGCTGCCTCTCCCTGTCAGCCAGATTCACCCCTGAGAAGCTGCACTCCTCTCCACTCTCCTAGGAGTGACATAAAATGGGAAACAAAAATTGAAGAAAGAAAACACAAGAAGAGTCAGTGGGTCTGGCATTGACTTTGGAGGAAGGAGACCTTGGTCCAAGGTCATTCCCCTGTTCTAGTCAATGATAAATAATTCAAGGAGCAATCCTTGCCATTGATCTTTTATTATCATCTATCTCTGGGCTAGTGTTTAGCAACTTCAAACAGCCCTCTTAGCGTTTGGCTATTTTGGAGGTTTGACCAACTCTCCCAAGCACCGTGTATGGTCTACACATCTCACACAAGTTTATGGATTACACTTTGAACCTGAAGTCTTAAAGCTGGACATCATGGCACCCTCATTGCTCAGCTGTACAAATCTTTATTTGCATCTACTAATCAGTGTCTGTGTATGGAAAACTTTTACCATGGCCACAAAGTTTTCCATGGCTTTGAGCGCTAGTATGTAGTAGTAGTAATAGGATGCTGATGCTGATGACAAATGATGATTAAGTGAGCCCTCTGTGTTTGTCAGGGAAATTTCAAATGCCTTGACAAATCTTATTTCCTTAACTCAACATAACCCATAGTAAGTCAGTAGGTTGGGAGGAATTAAGCACAAACAAATACAAATCTTCATTAGCCTGGTTGAGTCACTAGTGTTTCAACAAAGTTCGAAAGGCTACAGGTCCCCTGAGGCACAGAACCAGAGAAGCTAGCTAAAGCACTTCCTCCAGCATTCAGACTGGTGCTCGAGTGGTTCAGACTACAAGATGTTAGACCGGGGTTCCTAATTTTTTCTTCCTGGAGGGCTGTTTAATGAGCCAAACATCAGGCTGGGGCCAGATAACAAACCTCATGTGGAATGTAATTCCCTTCTGATTAAGAGTGTAATAAAATGTGCTTTACGAATTGAATTTGAAGTAGAATACAGCAGTATTTTTCTGTGTTCATGTGAGGCGTATGCAAGTGACATCCTTGCCAATACAGCCTATATTCAAAACCCACCTCAGCACAAAGAGCTGAGCAAAGGTAGTACACAGTGCAGCTCTGCACATGCCACCCTTAAAGGAGGTTCAAACTGATCCCAGTGACACAGTGTGTCTGGAACAGACCTTGAAGCAGTCTATTAGTGCAACATAGGGAAACAGGAGGGCTTGGTGCTACACAGGGAAACAGGAGGGCTTGGAAGCCCCATTATTGCCTGTTCCAGGAGCCTGAGTTCATCAGTTTCATACAACATTGTGGAGTTTTGTGGTAAAAAAATAAATAAATAAATAAAAAAGTCATACACTAATTTATGCTGTGCCCTTTAAAAAAGAAAAATACCAGCAATAATTACTGTTATGCTGCTCTTGACCATACAGAGAAGTGGTGTAACAGCTTTAAGGACACATTCCCTCTAGTTCTGATGACACGGAAGTCTAATCCATCCTAGATAGTACTATACAAGCATGATGGATCTGCTTAACAGATTCAGAGAGTTTAAAACTCAGGGGAAATTCAATCCCTCTTCTGAAACAACCCACAGTGTTGCATCCCATCACCCTTAGTTGAGTTCAATAACTTGGGTCTGGCTGAAAGCTTTTTTTTTCAGAACAGTATCCAGCGATGGCAAACCCATCACTGCTTTATGTAGCTGGTTCCACTGAATAACCATATTTCTGATTTGAAATCTTGGCTTTTTTCTGATTTGAAGTCCTCTGATTTCTGCAGCTGGACGTTGGCCTGAGCTCTCAACTAGACAAATCTTTTTTGCTCGATGCTACGCTGTCCCAAGAGGCAGTGGTACCCATTATGGTACTTCTCCTATAACAGGGTCATATTGAAGCCTTGTTTTGGATAATTAGACCTAACTCTTTAAGGTTTCCCCTCCAAGGCATTTTCTCCAGACTACAAATCATTTTTATGGCTCTCTTTGTGACCTTGGACACAAACACTGCGAGCCAGGGAACCTCTGAAGCGCGCGGGCTGAACCCGTGAGCGTGACTCTGCCTCAGATGCTTCTGTGAGAGATAAGAGTGTTGGGATGAAAAAGGGATCTGTTTCCCAGGAATGGTGAGAGTTTCCTTGAGAGGCAAGTTTCAAAGCAATGTCTGACAGATGCCCGCTCCAAACTGGCATTAGGGAGAGCTGCCTGTATCTGAAATACTTAAAGTATTTCCAATTCAGTCCAGGACATTTCCAATTCACTATGTAAAGATTTAAATCAGGCAACACAGGCACAAACTAAGTAAGAAGTGAACTTGGATTTATGAGCTTGCATTCACAACCACCATAGTCAACCAATTGTACCACGTGTCCGTAAATAACAGGCAATGTTGAGATCACATTCTCCTATTATTAGAAATGTAATAGTCATATCTTGTTTAAAAACCTGTTTTTAAATCTGTTGCCACCTGGAAAACTAGACTAAACAGATCAAGAGTTAAGGTTATCTACAAATACTCTGGGCAGAAACATAATTAGGGCTGTAATTAGGATTATCGTTTAGTAGGCAATGTAGACAAGCCTGAGAAGATAAGCCACTATCAGCTGCTGTTGAGGGCTAAAGTGATTATTAAGCTCATAAGTTTGGGCCATGTGTTTTCCTGGCAATGTGGAAATAATCTTGAACAGCTTCCAAAAACCCCCGGCAGGACTGCAGGCTGTTTCTCCTAAAAAGCATTCCCAGTGTGGCAGCACCAGCAGGCAGGTAAGGTGCTCACATCTGCCAGCTCTTGCTTGCAGCTCTCCAGCACCAGGTTGGTGGAGTGTGGAGGCTGCAAAGCTGGGTGTAAAGCTGCTTGCTGAGCAGGCTCCCTCCAGTCCCTCCTGGCATGCCCACCCGTGGTCCATGCTTTCCATCTGCATGGATTCACTCCCACTACTGAGATGTGCAGCACCCAGCACCACTGCACATCACCAGGCTGAAGGCTCCTCTCTGCAATAAGAAGGAAATCCAACCTAGGATAAATAGCAAACACATTTTTATAGCAAACCATGCTAAATAGGCAGAGCCTTTAAATGAATGTGCTGCAGGATGTGTAATTGTCAGTCCGAGAGCTTTTTGTGCCCCTGCAGTGTGTGGCTGGTGGACACGGAGGAGCCCCACTCGGAGCCTGTAAGGTGGCAGGGGAGGGCAGACAGCCCTGCAGCAACACATGTCCTTCCCCTCTGCTCCCTCTCATCTCTGCCAGTGAGACAGGCAGCTCCCCAGCACCCTCACCTTACCTGGAGCTACATTCCCCAACTCTCCCATGCCCTTACCATCCTGAACCTATTGCTGTGACCTCCTGCCACATGGAAACCCATCTGGGATCGGGCACTGGGGCAGCCACCAGGACCTGCATGCTTCCCTGGCTCACTCCACTCCCAGGCACCACTGGAGAACAAGTGGCACCTCACCTGCAATGCAATGTCTGCATGGCACTGGGGACCAGTAACAAACCGGTAACAAACCAGTAGCAGTCCCCTGATCATCTGATGTCACTGATATTTATTTATTTTTTTTTTCAATTTGATGAGCTGCTTAGTCAGAAACCATAATTTTGTTTCCAGAAACAGAAAGAAATTGAGTCAGCACTTGCTTTCCTCTAGATAACTGATCTTTTTCTTCCCCTCCCGTTTCTCAATGGACCTGTTTTTATCTGTGTGGTGTTTACTTTCCAGGAGGCTTTGCCACGTTTGCAGCTCCATTTTATTTATTTATTTATTTATTTATTTATTTTTATTTATTTATTTTTTAACCTCAAGCTTCTCCACAAAATACATAGAGAGCTCCCTGCTGGTCCCTGTCATTGGGTGGGTAAATCTACTCTTGAGGCAGAAGGGATGGCACTCCTCATGCTTTTTCTTTTCTTGACTCTGTTCTGACATTTTATCTTCCTCCATGTTACTTGAACAGGAAACTATAGGGGCAGTCACAAACTTCTCCCTGGCTTGCATCCTTCAGCTTCACTATTTTTAAAATGTCAGTTGTTTTCATACATGTGGCTCTACACTTACAGGACAAAACGAAGATGGCAGAACTTCTCTTATTACAAATTCCATCGTATATACAAAGCCCAAAAGCTGTTCCCTTACTCAGACCTAGCCGATGAACTCAATTTATAGTAACTATAATTCCAAAAGATCCTCAGATACCTCACAGTGGTTTTTCAGCATGAATAGGTTTTACAGCTGGGCAAGGTCTTACATTACAGAGAAATTTATGCTTAAACATCTGCTCTTAAATGTCCTTCAGCTAGTCGACATGGTTACAAATCCACCCACAGAACCTCCTGGAAGTTATAAAAAAACTACTACTGAGGCTTAACATGCTAAAGTATTTGTTATTTCACCATCAGTCTGGATAGTAGGAAGGAAGATGTCAGGAAACTTTAGATTCATGTCAGACCTTTCAATTTCTGGTTATTTCATAGTGGTAGGGAAAAACTCTCTCCTTTTTTTTCTTTTTTTTTTTTTTCTCCACAGCCTGTGAAATGTGCTCAGGAGCTGAACTAATTCAGCATTGTTGTGAATACACAGCTTTACATGTCCTAACAGGTAGGAAAGCAGTGGCTACTCATTTATTTTTGCTTGCCCTAAAACTTTTGATAAGGATTTGACGAAGCACATTGCAGCAGGCTGACTTTGCACACATAATAAAAACTCATCCTTGAGATGTGAATTTCAAAGTTGAGAGCTGAAACCTACAAATGCTTGTATATATGCTTCACTTTGCTACCATGAGTAGTGCCTTATTCAAGATAATAGGGTAAGCAAGTCTGTAAGTGTTGTTGCATTACTGAATTACTATACTGAATTACTAAATAGTTTCCCTTGCTCAGCATTGCTTCTCAAAAAAATAAAATAAAATTAAAATTAAAAATATAAAAAAAAAAACAAACAAATAAACATGGAGAGTCATCTCCAAGTAGACCAGCCTGGCTTAGTATGTTTGCCCACTTGAATGAAGATTTATGGGGCCATTCTCCATGGAGCAGGTCTTGTCAGGGGAGTTCCCAGCCTAATGGCCAGATTTGTTACTTAATTTAGTGGTATTGATATTGACCTCCATGCCATTGTATCTCAGCATCTACGCTGTTGTTCTTCCCAGTAAGATAGGCGTTGAGATATATTTACTTTTACTCTTACAGATTTCCAGCATTAATATAATACAAACAACAGCGTTAAAGTTATATCAAAACAGTCATATCTGTTATCGTGGAATTACATACATTTTGTTATAGTAATTGAATACATACAAATACAAATACATTGAAAAAATACAAATACATTGAAAAACAAAACAAAAACAAAACAGTCTTTCAACTAAAAATGAAAATGTAAACTTCTTTAGGTTGGCCTCATTTGGGTTCTGTAAATGCTCAAAATATTTTTTATTTACTATGCCACAACCTTTTTTTTTTTTTTTTTTCCTTTTTTTTTCTCCCTGCCGCTGCATCTGAACCTGAATAGCTCTTTTTACAATGCTGTTATGGAGTTCCTGCATCTTCATCAGAGCCAGATTTAACATCATGGTTTCTTTGAGCATTTTATACAGTGGTTTTCTTCTTTAATCAGCTCATTCAGTGTTGAAATAAAGCTAGCACCTCCCCTGGGCTAGACATTCAAAAGGGTAGACTGGTGGTGCTCCAGATGGAGTTATGCCAACTGACGCCAAGTGAGGACAGCTTTTAGAACCTAAAATCTCTGTAATAAAAGACTGGAGCCCCATACCACAATGATTAAAGCCATTTGGATTATTCCCATTAACTTTATCAGTATATATATTAATATGTGTTTTGTTTTCTTTTTTTTTTTTTTTTCTCTTTTCCAGCAAAACTATCTTCTTTGATGCATACTGTGGCTCTCTTACATGTGACGAAGAGCTGTGTTACACATTCTCTGCTATTTTTTATTTGGGTCTTTTGTAGCCTTTTGCCACACTGGTGTGTGGGACTCCCGTGGCTGGTACAAGTGATGAATTGGCAGAAGATACTACACTGTGGATGAATAAAATAAAATAAAATAAAATAAAATAAAATAAAATAAAATAAAATAAAATAAAATAAAATAAAATAAAATAAAATAAAATAAAATAAAATAAAGAGTTTAAAAAAAGGGGAAAAAAGTGATGTGTGTCAGGAGAAAGAATTTCTGTGTTAAATACTTGTTAAATACTCACTGTTTTGCCAAGATGCAAAAATAAATGTCATTGCCTGGAAATAATGGATGTCCATTTATTCTTTCAAAACTTATTTGGTATTTGTTAACAAAAAAAGACTATGTATAATCTAAACACATCAACATACCCAGCTCTGAGAGAGTCTAGGTGGTAGTTATAAAGCCTAAAAGGAGTCACCGACCTTCTAAACAAGCCTTAAATCAATGTCTAAACCTGTGCTGATTTCAGGGATGTAAAATCATACTGTAGAAGAGCAAAATTAGAGCCTAAATGCTATGCTAGGCTGAGTTCAGTCTAATCAAATTCATTTAACCCCATTATTTTCTTCCTCATGTATCACAGATGAACACAATGGAGCCCTCTTGGCAGGAGGCCAGCCTGAAGCCGTCTATTACCCTCCATGCTGAAGTTCTGACAAGGAGAACAAGGCAGCTGTCCTTACAGTAATTGATATTAATGACTGAGGTTAGAGCCCATAGAGACAGCTCGGGACTTAAAAACAGACAAAGAGAAACCCCAGCCCAGCTCCCTGGCAATAGTAGTCTAGAGTAGTCTGATGTAGTATAGAGACAGCCCGGTGAAATTGGAGCAGAACTGTACTGTTCTGTCCTTTCGTTTGTTTGTCTTGGAAATGATGTGGATGGGATATCAACATGCATTAAATAAGAAAAAGAATTACGGTTCAAATTGGCAGTAGAATTAGGATTTTTATTTCTCATTTTTTTCTGATGTGTCCTGCATTCACCTTTGGATGGGCTGGAAAAAGCAGGGGTGGGGCTGGCCACCCACTCATGGGGCTTATCCTCCATGGCATGGGAATAACAGTGTCCAGGGGGCCACATCGCAGCACAGTGGTCCTCATGGGCTCAGCCCCAGCTGTTTCTCAGCAAGTCCAAGCCTGAGCCTAGGTCTTGCCCTAAATTCTATTCCCAGGCTTCTTACTAAATGCCTGCTAAGGTCATTTTCAGTGGTTTGTGGAAGTTGTGCTAATTTCTTCAGATGCCTGCAGATTTCACACATTTTTATGCATTTGTGTAATGCTGAAAATTAGCTTTTGCATTCAAATTTGCTAGAGATATTTTAACCAGCAGAACCAGTGATTTGCATTGGTGAAAGCTGAAGTGATTGTACGTACTTAGTTTGACTTTTAACAGGCTCTGATTATTTGCTTTCAGCTTTACCTGTTGAACACAGAAGTAGAGTATCCATTAAAATGAAAAGCCCTTCTCCCATGACAGATGTGATCACATTAAAAGTGGCTAAAGGCTGAAATAAAAGGGTGTAGAGACAGCCTTCATGGTACAAGAGACAGCTTTTATATCCAGGAACAAGATTTTTTGAAGCATTTCTTGATATAGTTTTTGACAGTTTGGGGCTTTTAACTGCTGAATGGAAAAGAGGTCAAGGGGACAACTGGATATGACAGTCCTCTGTCATACCAATGTGGTGGCAGCCACTCTGTTGTGACCTTGGGTTTGATAGACCACTGTGTGCTTTCTCACTCTTAACTCAGGTTTCCCATGTCTTCTTCATGTGTTATTTTCACTTTGTCCCTTATTCTACTCTTAGCTATTATACCCTACAGCCTGGAAACTATGTTTAGATGAAGAGCATGGAGAGGTGTCACAAAAAAATCTAGTACTGCTGGGCTCCTAAATCTTACCTCCATGCAAACAGCAAGTAAAATCAAGTGGTTTAGAGTATGAATATTTCAAATCATGTTCTCATTGTGAACCTTAAAGGGCAAGTAGTGGTTGTGGGACACAGTGCACCTACTTGAGGGGCTGCAGTAATCTCAAGAGGTGGGAAATGCATTTGCCAGATGGTCAAAGAGATCATAAGAGGAGTTATTAGCATGTATAGCTGCTCTGCCTCCTAGGAGTGTTTTGTCATTTGGTTACCCTATTGTGAAGGTGTTGAGAAGTTCAGCACTGCAGCATACACTGGCTATTAAAATAAGTGTAGTGTCTGCTGTTGTTGCTGAGTAAAACACTTTCCTAAGCAGGTCCTTGAGAAATACATTCTCTTCTTGACCCAATTCCCTTCAAAAGACTGACAGATATTGTCAAGTGTATCGCACTCTTGAAAAGAAAAAAACAACACTCGAATTTGCTCTATAATTTCTGTTCTCTCATGTAAACATATAGTGATGTTCCCTTCCAACCATCCCTGCTTCTGCACTTGTGGAATTTTTTAGCACAAAGACAAAAGAGCAGAGACTATCCAAGAAGAAAACGAGACTGACTGTACATCCCCACTTTTCAGGAAGACAGCAAATCCCTGAGTTATTGCTAAAAAAACAATGTTTGCAATGCTCTTACTTTCCTAGCCTCTTATCTACCATCACTGCTTTGGAGTTCCAATATACAAAACATGCAGTACAATTCATCTCAGCTGGATCCATTAAAAATTATTTAATGACACAGTAATCTGAAGTTCCAAGACACTGTTACAATCTGATTCTAATAGCTACCTTTAAGCTGCTGACATGACAGTTCCAAAAAGATGTTACAGTCTCCTATGAAAGGGAGTAGGGTTAAATCTCAGAAAGCTAATCCACCATATAACACAGAATCACAGAATTGTAGAGTATTTTGAGTTGGGAGGGACCCACAAGGATCTTTGAGTCCAACTCTTGGCTCCACACAGGACCAACCAAAATCATGCCATGTGTCTGAGAGCATTGTCCAAACACTTCTTGAACTCCAGCAGGCTCAGTGCCGTGACCACTGCCCTGGGGGGCCTGTTACAGTGCCCAACCATGCTCCCAGTGAAGAACCTTTCCCTAACCCCCAGCCTGACCCTCCCCTGTCCCAGCTCCATGCCGTTCCCTCGGGTCCTGTCGCTGTCCCCAGAGAGCAGAGCTCAGCGCCTGCCCCTCTGCTCCCCTCGTGAGAGAGCTGCAGGCCGCCATGAGGCCTCCCCTCAGCCTGCTCTGCTCTGGGCTGAGCAAACCCAGGGACCTCAGCTGCTCCTCAAACATCTTACCCTCTGGACCTTCCACCATCTTTGTAGCCCTCCTTGGACACTTTCAGATAGTTATGATAGTTATGGACACTTATCAGATAGTTCTTATATTGTGGTGTCCAAAACTGCACACAGTACTTGAAATGAGACCACACCAGTGCAAAGCAGACTAGGACAATCATTTCCCTTGGCCAGCTAGCAATGCCGTGCTTGATGCACCCCAGATATATAAATATATATATATGTACATATTTTATGTTTCAGATAAATCAAGAGATTTGGGATCTTTTTTCCCCTTCCTAGTACTAGCAGGGTATTTTTGAGAGATTATTATTGTCTCTATGGAAGCCACAGATGGACTGTGAGTAGGAGATGAGTAGAGGAGGTTCCTTTGATCATGGTTGTATAAATCATGGGCACAGACTCAATGGCGTGGTGTGTGACTTTTGGACCAAAAACCATTTATGAACAGTTTATACAAGACCAAAGCGCATGGCCATGGATAGCTCAACATCTGTGCTCATGAATCATCCTAATCCCCAGCTGTGGAAGAAAGCAATGAAGCCTTAGGCCTACAGTGTGTCATGTCCAGAAGACCCACTACCATCTCCTGCTGGGAACTCTCCAAGGACATTCACATCCCTCAGTTCCCTGAGGTGTGCCATAAATGTCTTCTGGTTGTCAGATGTGTGGAGATTTAGCTGTGTTTTGTAGAGTTGGTGTGGCAGTTTTACCCAGCTGAGCAGCCAAACTCCACCAAAACCTCTCTCTCGCTACCTGTCTTCAAAGGGAAAGGGGGAGAAAATATGATGAAAATGGCTGAAGGGTTGAGATAACGACAGGAAGATCATTCAACAATTATTGTCACAGGCAAAACAGACTCAGCATAGGGAGAATAATATAATTTATTACCTACTATTAACAAGCTAGAGCAGTGAGAAACTAAAAGTCAACTGAAAACACCTTCCCCCCATCCACCCTCTTCTACATCCTCCCCTGAAGCAGTGCAGGAGAACAGGGAGTGGGGGCTGTGGTCAGTCCCTGATGCTTCGTCTCCACCACACCTTCACGGTCCCTCCCTGCCCCTGCTCCCTGTGGGGTCCCTCCCACGGGATTCTGGCACCCCCAGCCCCCTGCTCCTGCGTGGGCTCCTCTCCACGGGCTGCAGCTCTGGCCCGGGGCCTGCTCCTGCAGGGGCTCTCCATGGGCCGTAGCCTCCTCCAGGCCACATCCACCTGCTCCACTGGGGGCTCCTCCGCAGCTGCAGCGTGGAGATCTGCTCCATGTGGGACCCATGGGCTGCAGGGGGACAGCCTGCTCCACCAGGGTCCTCTCTACAGGCCGCAGGGGAACTGCTGCTGCATGCCTGGAGCACCTCCTGCCCTCCTGTTGCACTGACCTTGGGGTCTGAAAGGCTCTGAAGGGCTGTTTCTCAGCCCTCTCTTTCCCAGCTGCTTTTGTGCAGCAATTTTTTCCTTTTTTTTTTTTTTTTTTTTTTTTTTTTTTAATTTGCTCTCTCAGAGGCACAAAAGACATTGCTAATTGGCTTGGTTCTTGCCAGCAGCGGGTCCCTTTTGGAGCTGGCTAGAGCTGGCTCTTATCTAACATGGGGCAGCTTCTGGACTCCTCACAGAGGAGTTGGAAGGGTCACTATCCCTACTATATATAGTATGGAAAACATCCCTTGTTCCTTTCTTGGCAAGTTCAACTTAATCACTTGGTATAGCTCCCTGCTCAATCTACTCCTGAATTTTATCTATCCATTATTTTTATTTTATTTTTATTTTTAATCTTTACTTACACATGTTTTTACACTCTGCCCTCTGGGCTAAAAGCTTCTTTCCTGGGGGAACATGCAGTATCTTTTTTTAGATCTCTCTGTAGAAATCCCTTCCTCTATGAATTCCCCAGGTACAAGTCTTCTATTTTTAGATCAAGGGCTCACAGACAGAGCCTTCCTTTGGGTCTCAAGTGAAGTCTTGGCCTCACAACAAAATTGTTGTCATCATTTACAGAAGCACAGATTGTAGAATTACATGAATTGCCCATTTCTGCCAGATTCTGTTAGAAGCAGCACAAAGGAAAGTTTGGCATTTCCATTTTTTAAAATACTTTCAAAAAATGTAATGAAAAAAATAAAATTTTAAAATATCCACTTTCAAAACAGTAGCACTGACTGTCTGGAGATCTGGGTCTTCCAACTTAAATCAGTTGCTTATTTTTTAAACACTGTGGATGCCTGGAGGCACTGTATGAATGTCATCCATTTGCACATATTTTTCTGAGCAAAGGTGGTTCTATTTCACTGTTTCTTTACAGAGATATTTGGCAAGAAGTGAAGAAGTGCCTTGGTGTAAGAGATTGGCATGTTGTAGTCTGGGTTTAAGTCTTAAGGCTCTCAGACAACAATGAGAGCACTGTTGGTGTTCAGATATTTTTCATCTTACAGTCATACAGACGGGTCTCAGCCTAATGTCTTGTCTGGTCCACCACCACAAGACAAATTCTGGGTCATGATTGTCCTTTGTGTGTGATAGGAGCTGGAAGAGAAGCACAAAAAACATGTCCCTAGTCACTTGATCAGAACTTGATCAGGATTAGAACAAGTTAGGGTAATTTGTTACTGAGGAAAAAAAATCCTACTCGTAGCTTTTAATTGTGCTGATGAAAACCTGTTCAACATCATTTCATCCAGAGCTCTGTCATAAAAAGCGTAGCTGATGCACTTCTCAGAGCATCACCTTCCAGCTATTCTTTAAAGATGAGTGCATTCATCTTTAAAGATGCTGTTAAACAGCATCTTTGAGATGCAGTTATTTAGTGGGACTACATGATTACAGAATCAGTAATAAATTTAAGTGCACTGCCACTATTAGAAAGGTCATAAATAGCTATCAAGAACGTTTATCTCCATATCTGAGAAAATTCTAACACCATAAAATCAAAAAACTAAATCAATTTTTTTACTACATCCTACCATACTAACCCATGAAAAAGCCTTTGTTGTTAAAGATAAATGTTTCATTGGGCTGTCATTTACATCAAAATAATTTAATTCTGGATGGCACAGATTTTTATATCTATTGTTCCCAGAGGTTTAGAGAGATCTTATATTGTCCAGAGAAGGGAAATCCCCCATTTATTACTTTTCTTGCAATAAGTTGACCAAGGGGATACAGCCTGTGAGCATGCAGGATTTCAAGCCCGTTATCATGTCTCAAGGGAGAGTTCAGTTAATGAGACATTAGGAAGCAGTTTCTTTCCTGAGAAGATGAGGGGTCACAGTGCCATGGTAGTGCTTCATAACCCAGTTTATTCACAGTTATGTGCTTGACAAAATTTAGATCATCGAATCATTGAATCATTCAGGTTGGAAGAGATCTCCAAGATCATCTAGTCCAACCTTTAACCTAGTACTAAAGTCCACCACTAAACCATATCCCTAAGCTCTACATCTAAATGTCTTTTAAAGACTTCCAGGGATGGTGACTCCACCACTTCCCTGGGCAGCCTGTTCCAATGCCTAACAACCCTTTCCGTAAAGAAGTTCTTCCTAACATCCAACCTAAAACTCCCCTGGCACAGTTTCAGCCCATTGCCCCTCATCCTGTCACCAGGCATGTGGGAGAACAGACCAACCCCCACCTCACTACAGCCTCCTTTAAGGTATCTGTAAAGAGCAATAAGGTCACCCCTGAGCCTCCTTTTCTGCAGGCTGAAAAAGCCCAGCTCCCTCAGCCGCTCCTCATAGGACTTGTTCTCCAGGCTCCTCACCAGCTTCGTCGCCCTTCTCTGCACCCGCTCAAGCACCTCGATGTCCTTCTTGTAGTGAGGGGCCCAATGCCACACAACCCTTTCAGTAAAGAAATTTCTCCCAATGTATAACCTAAACCTGATGCAAGCTGAGGCCATTTCCCCATATCTTATCACTTGGTGCTTGAGAGAAGAGCCCCATCCCCACATCACTAAAGCCTTTTTTAGGGTAACTGTGCAACACGATAAGAACTTTCCTAAGCCTCCTTTTCTTCAGGCTAAATAACCCCAGTTCTCTCAGCTGCTCCTTGTAAGACCTGTTTTCTAGACCCCTCAAGAGCTTTGTAGCCCTTCTCTGGACACGCTCAAGCACCTCAACGTCCTTGTAGCAAGGGCCCCAAAACTGAACACAGTACTTGAAATGCAGCCTCACCAGAGCTGAGTACAGGGGGACAATCACTTCTCTAGACCTGCTGGCCATGTTATTTCTGATACAAGCCAGGATGATGTTGACCTTATTGGCCACCTCAGCACACTGCTGGCTCATATTCAGCCATCTATTGACCAATACCTCCAGGTCCCTTTCTGCTGGGCAGCTTTCCAGTCACTCTCCCCCAGCCTGCACCCCCCAGCACTGCTTGGGGTTGTTGTGCCACAAGTGCAGGACCCGGCACTTGGCCTTGTTGAACCTCATGCAGTTGGCCTCAGCCCATTGGTCTAGCCCATCCAGATCCCTCTACAGAGCCCTCCTACCTTCAAGCAGATCAGCACATAGCTTGGTGACAACTTCTGCAACTATTTCAGTGTCCACATGATAATTCTTTCTTTGGTTGGTTCTTGAAACTGCTTTTGATAACCCCAGTTTACTATCAACTCAGATGACACATTGGTTTTAATATATTAATTGCTAAGGTTGGATCCAGGAAAGTAGTACAATTAATTTTGCTGGTGTAGATCTGGAAAGCTTAGGTGTAGTATTTTGGACTCTACTCACTTGGCACAAACTTGTTTAAATTACAGAAGGCCTACTAGTGTAAGTTAGGAGAGATATTTTTCCCCTGGTGTAGGGGAATATTTGATAGACAGACTCACCAGCAGGAACTCAAAGTCCCTTTTCTTGTAAAGACGTGATGTGCAGAATGTTAGGCTATAGTGTTACCTGGCATTATAAAGCCCTGAAGCAGGCAGAGTCCAGTGAATTCTCAGCAAGACAAGAACAGTGGCTCATTCACGTCACAGGTATATGCTATTTTTGGCATCCAGTTGACTTTTCCTTATCAGGAAAATAAAAACTATTTAAGTAGAAAGTCCTTCTTGCCCAGCATATTCCCAATTCAATTGCTTTCAGCAAGATTTATTTCTTTTCAAAATCTGGTGGGGTCTTTTTTTTTTTTTTTTTTGGCTGCTGCAGCACGTTTTAAAGCAAGTGCATTACAAGATCTCTCTGTTTCTCTGTGCTTCTTCTGTGAATATGGGAAAGGCTGGCCCCAAGTGAATGACAATGGATCTGGTTATTTGCCAGGGACCAAAGGAGTTAAAGTAGGCAAAAGAAGGGTAGTGAATTTGCAGACTTCACTTGGTTGTCCATGAGCAAAGCACGTAGGTGGTCGCGTACAAGAGAGGCTGTAGGAACACCACATCTCAGCAGTGTGTTCATCCTGCTCTCCACATTTCCCTCCTGTGTAGCTTCTCCTCCACTTAAAATTCTACAAACATGTTCCAGAGTTTACTGGACCAAGGATTTTTCAAAGAAGAACCATGACAATGTTGATTTTGCGCCTTCCATGGGGATTAAGCAGAAATGCTTCATTAATAACAGCTGGAAACCTTGTTCTGGCTCTCTTCTTGTTTTAATCTGAATACCACATCTGATCAGTAGAGCAAGGCCAGGGAAAATCAGTCCTAAAAACATCACTCTAAGGTGGTTTTTGCTCTATTCATACCAATCCATTTTTGCACAAAAGTAGCAGCTTACTAAATTAATACCTACTGACGTGTATCAGCATAATATATAAGCAGTAAGAAAAAATGTGTCAGTCTATTCTTCATAAACTTTACTGAGGGAATGAGATGATACAGTTATTGTACAACATGACTTTCCCTTATTAGGAGAATAAAATCCATTCTATTGAAAAGTGTCTCTTGGTCATCTCTTAAAGTAGTTCAGATTTTCTCCAGTCTCTTCTTGTTATTTAAAAGGAATGCAATTCACATCCATAACGGTCATGGGTTATTTTCTGGAATGGATCTCTGTCAGGATGGCAGGCATACATTATACAATGTACAAATGCCAGTAAAATCGTGCAAGGACAAGTGTAGCTCCCATTCTTTTCTAAATGATAAATGAAAGAAGTAAATCTCTTTATTTCAGAATGTGTTTATGGTCCCAGCTGGAGATCAGCTTCTTTCCAGATTCTGTTAACACAGAATGTTGAACTGAATTTGGTCCAAATCATTCAGGACTCTTTTTCTTATATTGAATCTAAACTGCTTTCTGAAAGTTTTGATGGGTTTAACAAGAACCAAACTGAAACTGGAACTCCATCCATGGCTGAACCTGAACTGGAACCGACTGGTTCAGCTTCCTGGCTCACAGATGTGGTTTTGTAAGACCTGACTCATTTTGAGAAAGATGGGACCCAAACCTGTTGTGATATTTGGGTTGAATTGAGCCTTAGTTGAGCACAAGTATTACTTTCCCATAATATCCATCCTAAAGAAAAAGGAAAATGTTGTGACTTCATGAAAAAGAGGGATTCATCTCAACTCTGAACTGGGCAGTTGGTTTAAGCTGGTTGTCTTCTCCATTTACAGAGACAGAGACAGATCCAGTGAAAAATTCACAGAGCCCACCCCAGCAAGTACCCTAGGCTCATTTCATGACTTCCAGAAGGAGAAAGTCAGATTAAAATATCAGAGTCAAAAGGTCTACCCATGCACAGACACTTTTTTGGGTATTTCAGCCACTCTTCTCCTTTTTTTCCATGTGTTCCATCTTTCTCCAATTCATACCTTCACTCTTCCCAAGGCAACTCTGTGTGGCAGCAAGAGCTGTGAAAGCTACCAGGTTCCACTTCTTTTGGAAAGTTCATAACATTTTTGAAAGATGGCTCTTTTTCCTGTTTCATCACAAACTGGCAGCACCAATCTGAACAAAGCCAATGGAAAATATGCACTTAAAGGTCATAATGAACTAGGAGAAGAAAAAAAAAAAAAAAAAAAAAAAAAAGGAGACAGAAGACAGAAGGAGATTGTTTGATTTTTACTTTAATTCTTATTTCCATGATCGTATGAAAACATGATGGTGAGAATCTCTTCCCTTTCTCATCAACTCATTCCATCTGTAACTAGTCAGGAAGAAATTACAGATGAAGAATGGGTCATTCAAACTTATTTGTCCATGAAGATATCTGTTGCAAGAATGTTTTTTTTTTCTCTCAAAAATCTAAACTGCTTCATTCTACCAGCCAGACAGGATGAATGTTATGAAGTGTCCACAAATAGTTGAAATATTTTTTAATGAATCCACTTTAGTTCTGTTTGCATCTGCTCTGGTTTGGCTTTCCACAAATATTCATGCAATATATTTTGTTAGAACAAGGTTCTTCTCAATGTAAATATTAAGTAAAAGCACTCAAACATGTGTCCAAAGGAAATTTGAGATTGGCTTTCTGCTTCAGAAGACAAACAAACAAGCAAACAAAAACTCAGAAGGGTTAGGTTTGTTCCTCCTGTTGAGGAGCAATAAGAATGCAAAGTAACTGAAGCGACAAGTCCAAACGGACCAAGCCAAGGCTCTTTTTCAAGGGTGAAATCCTAGTTCTTCTGAATTCAGTAACAGAATGTCCATAGATTGCAGTGTGACAAGATTTTATCATCTTTTTAAGGTACCTACTCCAGCTTATTGTTGTTGTTGTTGCTTGTTTGTTTGTTTGTTTGTTTGTTTGTTTTTTGCCTAAGGGCTAATTAAATGCTGACAAAATAAATTCAAAAAAATCCCTTTATATTTTGAGGACTTTTAAAGAGCACAGAGCTCTTTAAAAGAGCTCAGAATCGTTCTTTTCCACTAGTGTTCCAAATTCATTTTAGACCAATTTAAGACTGCATCACTGCCAAAAAAAAAAAAAAAAAAAAAAAAGATGCTTTGCCAGCCTTGGCTATGCCCTGCCATTCCTTCCCTTGCACCTGGCACCCTGGTTGTTTTGTTTAGCTACACCAGTGAGCTGACACAGCAGAAAAGGGGAAAAAAAAAAAAAAAAAAAGAAAGAAAAAAAAAAGAGGGAGGAGGGGTTGAGACTTGTGTCATCTTGATGAGCCCCTGATGAGCCCCTGATCTGGCTGGCAGCTTTTCAGTACAGAGAGAGGTGCTGTATAGGGGAGGAGGCAGAAACACAAGCTCTGGAAGGGTGGCACAGCATTGGACTATCTCTAATTTTCTTTTAAGCCAGCTGCATCCTTGCTCCTTTGCAATAACGGACAAGAAGTGTGCAAAGAGACTCCTTTAGCTGTTGCTATGGCTTGAATACCTTGTCTTAAAAAGGGGTAAAACCAGAGACAATGCTAGGTGAGGGGTTTTAGGGTGACAGGCTGCAAAGCAGCACACAAATTTACCTTTCTTCAGTCAATGAGGTTACTCAGCCCTATCTCAGGGCTCTGCCCTTCTTTCCCTGCTCCTGTGGCATAGTTTGCCAAGCTCCAGAGGATTAGGAGCCTGGAGGCTATGGCTGCAACAG
Source organism: Aythya ferina (assembly GCF_964211825.1). NCBI lineage: Eukaryota > Metazoa > Chordata > Aves > Anseriformes > Anatidae > Aythya > Aythya ferina. The sequence goes on from NC_140296.1 coordinate 27,415,451, forward strand.
ACCTACGGCCTCTGCTAGGACCAGACCCAGAGGGGAGTGTTCCCGCAGAGCCAGGGTGAGCTATAGGACTCCATGCTCAAAATTTGGTTGTGATTGTGTCCAGGAGTCAAACGGCACACTTAACTGAACTCAGGTGGGTGATATTTGACTCACAGCTCTGTTGCCTATGCTGGAATTAGGAAATAGCCCCTAGCCACCTCTTCCAAATGTCAGTTTTGAAGTCATTGCCTCCACCAAAGCAGGGCAGCCTCCTCTTTCCACTGCCAATGGAAATCTCACCAGCATCAGGATGTCAAACCTTTGGCCTTTATCTAATCTTGCCCATGCACCACTTCCCAACCCTTCACTATCAATATCCCCACAGCTGTAGATGTGTTTTAATGCAGCCAAACTTAGTCATTGCAGGATCCCACAGGAGTACTGTTTCTAGACCCTTATAATTTTCCATTGTGCCTCTGTTGAAATAGAGAATACTGGAAGGCTTTTATGGAGGAGGCTTATAAAATATGAACATCTGTTTGTTATGAAACTTAATGCTGACAGCTTGTAAGAGCCATCTAGAAGAGTATTTAACTTGAAGTGTTCTTTGTGTGTGTTGGAACAAAAGGTTTATATAGGTATATTGGAGGAGGCATCTGCTTCAGGTAAGATTTATTTCAAGATGGTGTCATTAGGGAGTTAGAAAAGATTCAAATCAGAGGATGTGAATTCCCCAGAGACTCCTTTCCAAGGCACACTTGAAATGCCAGATTTCCTCACTTCCAGACCACTATCAGGCATGCTTTGTTACCTGATTAGACCTGCATTTCTTCAGTGCTGGCTTTCCACTGAATATGAGGATTGCATTATGATGTGAAAATCACCGGCATTCACCAAATGCGTGCAATATGTCAGAAGGTCCAAAGGTCCAGAAGGTCCAGTTGCTATCCTGTAATTACAAAATGCTGCCTGGGACAGGTTAATTCCAACAGAAAGTTAGCAACATACTTATCTTTGAAGTGAGGCTATTGAATTACGTTTGGTGTAGCAGGCTGTTTTATACCACGGTTTTACATCACACCGGTTTAATAAGCAGCATGAGAATGGGAAAGGAGTAAATAGCAAGCTTTGTTCCAGACATTCTTCGATTCATCTATGTATCCGAGGGGGATGAGAGAGTTACTCTTTTCTGAAATGCATCTGTCATATTAATAGACCATTTGGTACATTGCCATATGTGCGTGTCAGATATTGCCAAAGGCAATATAATATTGTTAATAGTGGGATCCTAGGAATTAGAAATGGAAGAAGCTTATTAGATTTACAAGCTGCCCTTCTGTCGATATACTGCTAAATGACTTTCTCTGGTGTGTTCTGCAATTGCATTTTAAATGAGTGCAAAGTTATATTCTGTTAGTCAGCCATCGGGTCTGAGGAACTCGGAGCCGGAGGAAGTGTGCAGGTTAAGTCTCAAGTAAAAAGAATTTGTTTCCAGTGGAAATAATATTTTTTTTTCTCTGAAACTGATTATTGTTTTGTCATTGATTCAAATGGAGCCAAGAAGACTCAAATTGACAAAGCTGTCCTTCAAAAACAGAGTGCAAACCAAAACATGCTGGTGGTGTTTTAAAGCAACACTGAAATATCGTTGGAGCACCCTGTGGTTCTACATTCCCAAGTATTTTTTTATTTCTGTCATGACTGATCATTTTCCCCTTTCCCCTTTTGCTTTGTGAGCAACCAAGAAAAACAGGGGAAATAACTTCCCTGAGAGTACAGGAGGAACAAAATAACCTCATCCCACACCCAGAGGTGAAAAAAAAAAAAAAAAAAGGTTTCTTCTTTTAAACTATTTTAGTAGGCTTATCTCAGGTGTAACTTAAAATACTAGAATACCCAACGGGCAGCTGAACAGAGTGTATTTATTTTAAGTTTTTAGCATCCACTTGAAGAAATGGCACAGAATACTTTAGCTTAAACTTTGTCTGACCTTGCATTTGTGTGCACTTTGCCAGTTTAAACACTGATGTAAGCAAAGCCATTCAAAACTGAAAGCACAACATAGCCCATAACACATTGTCTTCTGGTTTGAAACGTCAGCTTAGTAAATACTACTATTTTGTATAATTTACTACTTGACTTATAAACAAAGACAAACCTCCTGTGACATGGGTGATCTCAGTTCGCAGTGGCTGGACCACACACGGGCAGATCTATTTGTAAGATATATGAGCACATATGCATGCAGGACATACAATATCTCCTGTTATTAATAACGTGCTGATATGATTAATCCCTGGGTCTGGCTGCACTGGCTACTATTGAGCTTCCTAATATGTTATCTTCCAGCTGCTTGTAGTCTTAAATCCCTGAGCACATCAGGGATTGCTAGGTGTTCATGCTGAGCTGTCCCACAGCCATAGCCACCCAGGAGACCTCTGGAAACTAACTGTCCTCCCCACCATGCAGAAAGATGTGCTGAGGTGGGGGTGTGCACTCAGGTCTCAGCCTTACAAGAAGTAGGACTGGTCCAGGCTGTGCATCACAGTCCGGGTCCTCAGGGCATGCAGCAGTTCATCCGCCTGCTGAATTGTCCAAAATGATGTGAAAAAAAAAAAAAAAAAAAAAAAAAGGAAATCTTGCTACTTAGTTTTTCAGGAGACAGGCCCCCCTCCACAGCCAAGCTTGTCTGCTGCTTTACTAGCCCCACAAATCTCTCAGAAGTGCCCCCAGCTTAAGGCCCTGTGCTATGCGCTCCATACCATTGCACAGAGGCAACTGTGCTCTAGCATGTAACCACATTAAATGAGATTACTTTGTTCATGCTAAGCCTCCTGCGAAATAAGCCAGGCTTCAGAAAATGAGAAACCACAAAAAATACCTGAAGCGATTTATTTTTTATCAATGCGATGCTCCCAACTACAAGTGCCAGATTAAATTAAAACTCACTCTGAATGATCAAAAAGATGCACAGCAAGCCTACTGCTCGCAAAGCTCCTCTTGCTCGTGATGTTTTGAAAACAGGAGTAGATGAAATCCAAGAGATTTCTTGCAGCCTTCTGGATGTATTTAAGGCTTTGGGGAATAGGCCTCCAACACAGTTTCAAACCACAGCATATAAACAATATGTTCTTGTTACTGAGAGTTTTAAAAAATCAGGTGAAGGAATTAAATATAGAGCTCACTACCTCACTACTTTCCTGCAAATAGTCAATATATTGTAGCTGATATTTAGTCAGACCAGAGATCATGATGAACACACTTACAGCAAAGACAATTATGGGGCAGAAGAGGCGACAAAATGGATTACTGATTTCTTTTCTTTTTCAATAATCAGTCCTGGTTATTTAAAAAACACTCCCTAGGAATGGCACTTAAAATAAAACTAGAGTCACATTCTCTAACAGGGAAAGTGATGATATTTTGGGGCTTCCCCCCCACCATCACCACCAAAAAAAAAAAAAAAGCATCAGAATGGCTAATTCCATTATATAGAGAGAAATTAAGTTGTGGTCACTGATATACAGCTTTGCTAACATTTTTCTTCATTTTCTTTTGGCAGCAGACACAGGGTTGGCTTTCATTCCTGGACCGCTGTCCTCATTTCTGAGAAACAGGGTGTCCTGGACTGTGTGTAACTCATACTAGCATGAAAGACGATCAGGGCCAGTTGCATTTCATAAGCTTCATGAGCTTTTGTACTATACTCTTCTGCGGTAGCCGCCTTTGCACACATCCTATGGAAACGCTTGGTCCCAGGTCTGAAATGGTCTGCATTCAGTAGAAATCCTGTTCCCTTTTCCCTTCACAAAGCTCAGTTGGACTCTGCAGCAGCCAACTGGCCATACCAAGGCATGTAACTGGAAGTGACCTGCAGCAAGTCCCCCAGCCTTGCTTCTCATTTCCATGTATGAATTGGGAGTCATCCAAACCAGGAGACCCACACCAGCTATACGCTGCTAAACACATCATTTTCAGAGGGTGATCCCTGCAGGCTCAGCCCTGCAGGCTCAGCACTTATGGCTCATCCCCTTCAAGATAGTCTGGCCACATCCCCCACTGCTTAACACAAATCTCCTCCAGGTCACCAGCGGTACTCCTGCATTACCAGAACGTCAAAAATCTAGTAAAAATTCAATGAAACAGTTAAAATTTTGCACTTTAAAATGCTCTCGGGGCAAGACTTTCCTCCCAGATCAGAATACGCCAGCACTCAGCACTGATATTTTGCCTTTCCTACATGTGAAGATCTCTCACAGTTGACAGTATCAAAGAGCAAATATCAAAGCTCCTTGGTGCCTGGAGGATCCAAGAAAAGAGTTTTGCGCCCTTACAGCAATTTACACAAGGTGTAATGTATACTGTGCATGGCATGGAAATGAAGCTGTCATTTCGTAAGATTCCTTGTGATATTGCAAACCTCGAGGGTGAACACTGAGCAACGTGGTTGTGTGCCTGAATCCTCTTTTTGCATGCAGTCTCTTTTCACAAAATCTGGGGCTTGTCAGGTATTTCTCTTAGCAGTAAACCAGCTATTTGAACACTAAACTTAACAGAAATGGCAGGGTATGGAAACTTTATATCTATTCAGGTTTTAGTGCTTTTATTTCCTTAATTTTGAGTTTTTTTTCCCCAGGCCCACTTGTTCTTCAGTGTATTCCACACTGCTGTTCCTAAAGCAAATACACACTGGATAAGACACTCTCTGTGTACCAAAAGTTGAGCCTAACCTAACTGGAAGGCAGAAAAAGAGCAGCATACATTTGCTTGCAGCCATACTTAAGGGCAAACTTCAAAGCAATGAGATGAGGGACTCCTGGGAGTAGTTTGCTCGGGTACGACACAAAGCAGCAGCAGCTCTGTGCAGAGCTGCATACATGTACAAGAACCTTAAAAAAAAAAAAAAAAAAAAAGGCTATTTCAGTAGCATTTATCTACAACTTTGATGTAGATCTCACATTGCTAATGATATGTGTGCCATGCCATTTGGGAACTGTGTTTTACACTACTAGGCTGATATTCATTGGTATGCTGTCTACCCCTTGGAAGAGGAACCTTTATGAGAGGCAAGCAAAGTAGAAAAGGACATACCAGGATATGTGTTTTTTTTTTTTTATCTGAGAACTTCTAAATGCTGATATCTCTGAATATCTCTTCTGAACACCGGTATTCACCTACTGAGAACTTGTCCCCTTATCGTTCTCAATCTTTTAAAAAAAATAGAGAGAGAGATAAATAAAAATCAGGTAAAAATTCCTGTTCAGTTTTCTCCCCAGTTTTTCTATATTAAACCTTACATAGGGGAAATAATTAATTAATTGTATTTAATTTAATAATAAACAAATTAAAGACTCCTTCACAAATGTTTTCTGTTTTCCAGTCATTCACATCACTGTAAACATATTGACGTCAGTAGAAGAAAAATTAGCCTCATTGACTTGCCAGACCTTGCATTCAAAGGACCAGTCACTGTACAGACATAGTTTCTACTGTATCCTCAATAGACAGTGTATTTTACTTATAAAAACACATCCCTCAAGAGGGAGAAAAAGAAGAGAACACATGAAGTATCAAGAAAGAGAAGAAATGGGGAAAAACGTTCAAGAAATTCAGATGCAAGAATGGAGACAACTATTGCAAGCATAACATGAACAAGCACAAACTGATGTCCAAGCCAACAACAGGCAATAAGAAGGTCTGATATTGTAGTACTAGAAATTTTGGGGGGGTGGTTTTGCCAGAATCTTATGTGCAAGCTCGTTTACCATCAGCATGAGCTCTAGCTGCCTATCCCTGGTTTTTGAACACGTGGAAACATTTTCTGAGGACTTTGTCAAAGGTCTATCTGAGTTCCTGCACTGATCTCTATCTAGTCTCACATTTACTAGGCTTGGGATGGTGCAATGCAATTTGGTAAAGAAGAATGGAGGCACAGCATTAAATCCTTTACTAGTGATGTCTCTGCAATGTTAGGACCTACTGCTAAAATGTTAAATTCCAGCAATATCACTGTTCTCTCGTTTCGTCTGTCCCACTTCAGTGGCAGAGGAATACGAAATCCTAACTCTCCTCAAGATCTGAGCCCCATGGGCTGTGGGTTCCCAAACTGCATGAGTAGCAGAGCTTGCAGATGTGGCGGGGGAGGGCTCGTTGGTGGCTAGATGTGTTTGTGTCATGCCAATAGCGGCAGAAATTGCTTTAATTTCATTTGCATTTAACTATGCCAAACTGCCACTATAGAAAGACCAGGTAGAGCAGAAATCTGGATACATTTGTGTGTGTTAGAGCAAAACCGAGCAGATAAACAAATAAGCAAATGTTTAATTAATAATTAATAATAAAGCATTTAGTAACTTGGAGCTTGAGGTCTTGATGCTGCTAAAGTATGAATTAGGCAAACTGGTATTTTTATAATTGTTGTAGCTGAACAGGTGAATGTTTATAACACTGAACAATAAGATCTCAAAAATACTACAGTTTCAAATATATCCCAACTAATAGAAATTAGGGGGAAAAATACTGTATTTATTTGTTGAAGAGAGATTTAACATCAACAACAGTTAAATCTCCTCTGTCTTGAAGTGGCAGTAATCAAACTTCAAAGAACAGATCAGGCTAGCAATGAAAAGAAATAGGAATTTCCCTAAGACACAGTTAGATTTTTTGAGAGTCAGATTTTTTGATTCACGTAAAGTTGTTATTCCTTTTCTTCTTTCCTTAAGTTATTAAAACAAACCCTCCTTCTGTGGCCTGTGGTAAGCGCAATCCTTTCTGCAATGTTTCATTTCTATTAAGCCAACTATGTGTTGGATATATCAGAGCCATTTTTTTTTTCTTGAATTTTTCAGCATTTGACATCTCTTCCTTCCAAGAAACACACATACATAAGACTTTCTTCCAGTACTGGGGTTGATTGTGAAATTCAAAGGGAGAAACATCCATTCTTTCCTTAGGCAAGCTCTATCTTTAACATTTGTTAACTCCTTCTGAAATGGTGACAAGAAAGCAAACTCTAACTGAAATACAACATAATATGATTTTTTTAAATAAATATATGTAACTACTACAACTTAAATCCTACTGCTGCCTTCTGCAAAGATTTATCAATGGTGGCACTGTTCCAGTCAGGCAGAAACCCAGTAAACTGGTTCTTATTGGCAGGATTTGTATATCACAAAATCACTTTCCCATGCATTTTCTTTGATGGGTCCCTGAAGAGCTACCAAAGTACTGTGGTCCAGAAAGGAGAAGGAAGAGAAAAGAACAGCAACCTCATTCAACAACAGGAATTACTCCAAACCCCTGCAGGTGCCATGGGAAGAGGACAGGTTGAAATATCAAGCAGAGGTAACAAGCAGCATGTACAAAAAAGAGAAAACCAGGATGGAAGTGACAGCCAATGATCAAAATATGTCAGCAAGACCTATCAGTTTCCCTCTGCTTAGATTTTTTTTTTTTTTTTTTTTTGGGTGGGGGGGGTGGTGGTGGTGGGAGGTAATACACACAGGTATAACTTTAAAAAGCTGGATGGGACCTCCAGGACTCTCCAGGACTCCAGGACTCTTCTACCCTGCCTCACCAAGCAGCATGACCCAGACCTTTGCCACCAATCAGTCTCCAAGTCCCATTCAGTAACATTAGAAACATTTGTGAGGACCATCCCCTCACAACAAAACTTCTTCTGCATCCCAGAAGAAGATGCTCACCTGGAACTTCCTGACACTTTCTCATTCTTCTCCTCCAGCCTCCTCTCCTTGGGTTTAATTTCCTAGACCCTCTGCTTTTTTTCTCTTCATTACACACTTATTTTCCATTGGGTTTCATCTGGGAGAACAGTGCTTGCTCCATTCTGCTCAGAGAATGAATAATATGACAAACTTCTGCATATGGTACAAGACCCAATTGCATTTTTGGTTCCTTAGCCATCCAAGGAAACTCATTAAAGAATAAAACAAATATCACACTCTTCAACTGAATAAACTAGGTCAAGTTTAGGAAAGACTAGCAACTAAAGTGCCATATTCTGGCTCTACTGCTCAGGGAGACAGTAAGGATATACCCATAAAACAAACACAAACCATTAACATTGAGTTGGGAGCTCTAATAGGCTTTGGCTTATTGCCTTTGCAGGAGCACACTGTGCCAGCAGAGCACAGAAATTACACGTTCAGGCAAATGGTCCGGGGCATGGTGGCAGAGTGCGATCTTTCAGACCTTCAGAGCTATTTAACTGCTCTCAAAACACACACACAACAACTCTGATAATTACACCCGCTGCAAAACCTAGGCATGGCACGCTGGAAACCTTTTAGGGGCTCTTTATCATTTCCTGCCTTTGCCAGAATAAGGCCAATTTACTCCTTGCTTGTGCAGAGTGCGAAAGGAGAGACCGGATTGTCAGCATTATTGAAAAGATTCATGATTAGTCACACTCACTTGAGGACAAGTTACTTGCCAGACACTACAACGCTCATTAAAAGACCTTCAAGCTGGCAGCCCTCCAGCTGCTGCAAAACAGCTCCAGGGCTGGCAGGTCCAAGAGGACCTCCAAAACCCTGGGCTCCTCCGCACGCCGGGGTGTGAAAGGCCAGTTCAAGCATGCCTGGGTGTGATTGGCACCCCAGGAGCTCAGCAAACCAGGCTCATGTTTCACAGTGTTAAAAATATACATGTAAACACAAGGGTGCCCAGCTGGTGCTAACATCGAGGTACTGCCTTTTCAGGCTGGTCTGAAATGGTTGCTTTAGCACGGTCCCTGTATTACCTGTAAGGCTCGTGCTTGGTTGGCCAGAAAAGTCTTTCAGTGATCTAGGAGCTTGGGTGGTTTCTTAACCCGCTTCAGCTCTTAGCCAGTTCCTGCAGGAGACATCGAGGTATATTGGAAAAGCCCTGCCAGCTCAGACACACGAGAGTCTGTTCCACATTCGTAGTTTCATTTCCACGCCCTTGGCTTTGCCAAAAGAAAGGGGAAACAACACTTCATTCCTCTCCTCACACGCCGCAGCGTGCATGTCTCTTTCTTTGCCCCTTCTCCTTCAGGGCCAGCCCGAGCCAAACCCTTCCAATTTTTCCATCTCTCGCAGCATTTGATGAATGCTGACTTCCTACTTGGTGAAGCCAAGTCCACCACTGCCCGTGGCACCCCGAGGAAGTGCCTGCAGCCTGGTGGATCAACAGGGACCTGCACCAACATATGCCTTATTCTAGGCTGGAGGGTGAGCCGGAAAAGACATCTAAAGGATGTGCATCCCAGACTGACAGCAGCCTGTGTGAGTGTGTGTGGGGAATAATTACTTCTCATAATAATCTGAAGCAACGTATAGTTTCCATGGGGAAAAGTTCTTTTTAGTTAATCACTCTTGCTTTTCCCCATCCCTCTCTTGTAAACAAGCTTTTAATAGAAAACCAGTGCACAGTATGCTTCTAATATGCTAGATTTGTATAGTGTATGTGCTGGGGAATTCATCTTCACGCTGAAGTTAAACTGCAGTAAATGAATAGCGCTCCCCATGGAGAAAATACCAACTTCTTTGCCCTTCAGTACCAAGTTTAAAGCTTGAGTGGCTGCAGGTCTCACTTATCTGCTGTGAAGCAGCCCTGTGTTGCCATACTTGCACAGCACAGACAGCTCTGAGGAACCCACACAAGGCTGATCGCATCCTCTCCAGCAACCTGCAAGCTCAGCCCTGAGCTATTCCCTAAAGAAAGCTGAGCGAGGACCATTACACGTGCTGAATCCCAGATGCCACTTCTCCCCATGTCCTGGCCACATGGTTGCTCTGGAGGACTTGCCAAATTTTATGTGAAGGAGGCTACATTGTCCTGTATGAGTTCCAGGCTGGGTTTTCACGTTCTCAGTGCTCAGTACATCCTCTGGGCCTGTGAAAGTTTAGGAGCCATGCTAGTCACACCCCATTTCTCCCAGCCATCTGCCACCACCACACAAGTCACACAATCACTTTTGCATCGTCATTTCCACTCCTCGGGTTGTAATTCCTTCCTCCCACCTTTGCCTCAGAGAAATACTGATCATGGGACTGCACCCTGAAGTAACTCAGTGAAATCATTTAAACTCAAAGCAAGAAGCAAGAAATATATTTCCCTATAAATTCATCTATCTACCCATCTATTTATCTACCTACCTTTTTGTGTGCAGATTAATTTTCAGCCTCAGCCTCCCACTGAGACAGTTTACTGCCTGTGGTTGTCCTGGCACAGCTGAGAAGGTGGTGAGCGGTGGGGCTGGTGGGAAATAAGAACACAAGAACATTTCAAGCTGGATTAACCACAGAGATTGATATACCGTGTAACGACACCATTATCCCATCTCCTGGCAGTGTGTGCCATCCCGTTCCTTGCTGTGTAGTTGCACATTTTGCCTTTCCATGACAGACTTGACAAAGAGCTTCCTAAGCCTTCCCACTCTGAGCTGCTGCTGCTGCTTCCTTCCCTTCTCCTCCCAGTGTGGAAAATCCAGCTGTGTATGTTAAGCAGGGAGACAGAACTTCAAGGCATGACAGAAACATTTGATTTAGGTGGAGAAACCGACTGCTGCCAGAGCTAATAACATGCAAAGATACCTGGAGAGGTCTGGCCTTCCATATTTGTGTAGAAGCACAAAGGCTATGAGGAAAATGCTGATGTACAACACTTTTCTTTCCATTACTGGGGCTTCTTTTGACATCTTTATACCATTTGCTGACTCAAATAAAAGTTGTGAAGGTTTAAAATTGAGTACGTACATGTACTCACTGTAAAAAGTTACCATATTTCAACAAGTGCCAATTAGTTACTACTCTCTCCTGTTCCTAATCCATTCAAAGTACTCATAGGCAAAACATTTGAGATACAGCAGCCTAGAGTCCTTCACCCCTGAAAGTTGTCCCATACTTATGCAAAGTACCACCCTGCCCTTCCACTGTTCCAAGAAACAGCTTGTAAAAATAACACATGCATTTTTTTTTTTCATTTTCATTATTTATTTATTTTATATGTACAAGACATATTCAGGGCGAACATAAGATTTAACACAGAAGTCTTCTACAGACAGAACTTAAGTTTAAAAAACTACATCCATTTCTATCAAACATAACATATTCCAGAAATTCCCAGATACAGGACTCGGGAGTGCAGGTGTGGGAATCAGGGTGGCTGGTAGGGCCCATTCACATTTAAGGCTGCATACGTGTGCACATGTTCATGGAGTGCATATTCAGGACACAATTTAAACAGCTGTCAATGCTGGTGTGACTTGGACAACATTTGAAAGGCAGCTTTTCCCTCTTCTCACCACAGACATATCCAAAGCACTTTGAGTGGTAAAGTTGCTAATCACGTCCCTGAACAAGTGACATTTATTGTCCTTAAAACAAAACACTCTTAGAAACCAGGCCACTGTGCTGTAAACACGGATGCCTACCACCCACCAGCTCTTGCACTTCTGCACCAGATTCCCACCTCAGCGTAGCCTTTTCCAATTTGAGTACAGGGCCTTGCTGACCAAAGCTGGTGACAGATTTCTGTTTTCTGGAGCCTTCTGGAAACAACACAGCCTGCTGCAGAGCTCCCACGTCCCACAGAGAGGAGAGGGAGCCCACAGCTGGTAGCCTCCAGCCCATGTTGGGCGAGTGCTGGTGTGTTTTCAGGAAGCAGAGGACAGACAGCGAGCGTGAGTGTAGGACGTGTGAGCCACAGCAGAAGGTTAGTGATGAATACCAAAGAATCCCAAAATTATGAGTTACAACCCGCAAGCGGTTCCAGGGGAGTTTCCATTCGGGGCTGTGACTCAGCAGGGCGACTGTCACAGACAGCAGTGTGTCGGTCGCAAGCGGCCACGAAAACCAGCTGTGACGATCACCCTCTCCCCAGATGGGCGATTGCTGTGCCTCCATGGTTTTTCATAACTATCATTTTGCTCTCACACAAACTGTTGACAAGGCAAGAAACCAGAAAACTCTAGGTTCTGGCAGCGCTGGTTTCAAAGTGAAAACACAAAAAGTTAAAAAGCTGAAGCACCCTGGCTTCTTCTGGAGGTGCACACACAACTTGTGGGGGAAACACAAGTTGCTGAGGAGCAACCTGGCCTGGAAACCAGCTGCAAGGTAAGTTCGCTCAGCGTGCTGGAGCCGTGCAAGGCTCACCATGAGATGGCAGCCTTCCCCACCGCCTTTGCGCGCTGCGAGGAAGATGTGCCAGCTCCAGCTTCAGCACAGAGCAGTTCTGTCTTCCTGGCCGAGCCGGGCTGCCAAGATCTTAACAAAGGGCTCCCTCAAAAAAAAAAAAAAAAAAAAAAAAAAAAAAAAAAAAAAAAAAAGAGAGAAAAGAGAGAGAGAGAGAAAGAAAAAAGAAAAATCAGCCTTGCTTTGCAATGCATGTAGCAATCTCTTGGTGAAATCCCTTTCCTTCCTTCACATAAAAATGAAATCCCAAAATTATGCATTTCCAGTGGCTGTGCTCCCCACACGGGTCTACCAGCTGCAGATAGTCCCCATGGTTGAACTCAGACCCCTCAGATGCATGAGCCCAGGCTGCGCATGGCGTGCCACCGTCTCCCTGGTGCTGCTTTGCACTTGGTGAAGGCCCTTGCATGCTGCCAGCCACATCACAGCCAAAAAGGCTGCTTTATGGGTTGAAGAGCAGCATGACTTTTCCATAGGAATAGAGGGCTGCTGGCCTCACAGCAACACACTTCTGGGAGGCTCAGCGTGTGTTGAGGAGCCCCTCAGCTCTTACACTGTGCAACTTATGCCACCCATTCCTTAATGAACACAGTAAGAACTGGCACAGCTCTACTTCGTGCTGGTCACACCTGTTCCTAGTCTCACAGAGAGGACCCAGACAGATTTGGCAATATAAGAATATCTTCCTGCTTTCCTGGCAATTGTTCAAGTAGGAGGCAACAGTGGGGCCATAGCAATGCTAATCTTAATGGGGGAATAAGAGAAAAAAGTCTGTCACTGAGCTGAGCTGTCCCTTACCTTATGTAGGTGTAGTCACTCCGTGGGTAGGGTTGTGTCTATTTAAGCCTGCTTCAGTGAATTTTGATTTGAAACTGCACTAATGTGAATCTGGAGAATCAGCACTGCCTCGAATGAGTCAGAGAAACTCTCATGTGTCAGATGCTGACTTCAGTCGCACCACTGTAAATCCAGGGTCACACCTCTGAAGGCAGTAGCGTGATTTCAGTGGGACAATTGTGCAACCGTGATCAAAATCTGCCCCGCTCACCTCCAGGTGTTGTACTGGTACTACTGACAGCAGCATCTGACCTCTTGCAGCTGCAGCCTTCACTGGGTTTACTCGTGAACTGAGCTGCTGAGCGTGCTGTTGACAACACGAGGTGACAAAGTATAAATGAGCAGTATTTGCCTTCAATATCAGCTTCACTTACACAGCTGTGTGAGTACGGGTGTATGTGTAGCACAACCTGAGCTCCTCACCAGGATCTCCAGCCTTCATCTTCCAAGTCCAGGCAACTTCATTGCCTTCAGCAAAGAGATTCCCAATAGACAAAAAGAGGGTCTGATTCTGCCCCCCTAGATTTTAATTAACACCCCTCTCAATGGCACTAATTGTGCTACTGAGTCCCACTATACCTTTCACAGCTTTGTTCAGGCTGTAAACACAGTGGGCAACTTTAACATCGCGGGCTGCAGTCGAGCTTGTATACTGAAAACATTCAAATATAGATGACTTTTCACCTTTACTTGCCAGAGGCCAAATTCTTTTAAACAATGATAAACCTTATTTAACCAGGAAGTCTTCAAAATTCTGGAGTGGGCCTAAAGGTCATGAGGTCTGAGATGACCTTGAAAAGTGACTTTTATCTGAGTGGACATCCTGGTGACTCAGGGCTTAAACAAATAGGTTCTGATACCTAATTCTCCCCAGAGCAGGTCTTTGGTGCCAAAGGTTATATACTTAGTGAAGTATTCTGCACAGACATGCAGAGCTGGGAGCCATCGTATGCATTTCCTCATAATTAACAGGGATTACTCGTAATTAATAAATATGGGTCTTTAGGAGGAGGAGGACTGAACTCCAAGAATATGCAAGCCTCCTGCAGAATGTGTGCCGCTTGATACAATAATTACACAAGGCCAGATGATGCAAAGCTACAGGCAGAAGGATAAGCACAAATCTTCAGGTCCAGGCACAATGATTTTTGTTATTTTGGAGGAAGGCAAGCAAACAACACGGATGCAACAGCACCAAAGGCACTTATGCACAGAGCAGAAGCTGGCAGGATGTGTATGGATCTGCAGCCATTCCTGCTTGTGCTCACAGAAGTAACACAGAGGCCATCTACACGAGGTAAATGAAGGAGCAAAGTGGGCAGAGGCCTGCATTAGGGCTGTAGATATGAAAAATTCCAAACGATGTGGAAAAGAGAGAAGTGGCAGCAGGGTTAGGAGCGTCTCCTGGCACTGCATGAGTAACAGGCTAAGCATGCGAGGCTGGGTGGAGCACTGCTGGGCTGTCACCCAGGCAGGGCAGCCCTGCTGCAATTCCAATCATCTGAGGGCATCTACTCCAGGGATTAATCACAGCAAAGGTACAGAGGTGTTTTGAGGTGCCTGAGTACTACTGGGCAACCCAGAAAGGATCTGTCTGTGCCCTGTAGGCACTCTGGCATTCAGAAACCTCTGCCCCTCTTTGAGAGGTAAAAGTGGTACACCTCTGCTTGCAACGGGAGCATCTCATTTAGTCTGGGCACTGCAGTCTGAACAGCAGTGGTATCTAAACCTGCACCTCCTCCTGTGCTCCTTGGCTTGTGCTGAGCCTGGCCAGGTGTGAGACTTCAGCAGCTGCTGTGTTTCATGTGCATAGGTTGCCTACAAAACCCCTGTGATTCCTTACCAGCATGGGTTATGATATGCACAGGTAACATGCAGGGAAGTTAACTTCAGGGCTCCTTCTCTGCAACAACTTCCCTGGCTTTCTTGCACTTCCTTGCCTGCTTTCTCTCCTTCAGTTCAGTTCTCCTTGGCTTTACCACTGGTTTTATCCTTGTTACCTGCAGACAAGTATGTGAGTCACATATGTGAACATTGCCATTTTTATTCCATAATAGCTGCTGCTTCTATTCCAGCCAGGATAGGAATTTAGAAGGTGCTTTACTTAATCTTTCCTAGGTATGTCACAAACAAAAGGAGACGTAACAGGAAACACAGACTGTTCTTCAAGAGCCTGATCACTGGTGCAGAAAGTCATGGGAAGACTTCAAATGGCTCCTATGTTGCTGTAGCTTAGTCCCTGGTCATGAGTTAGATGGTGAGGGTGCCTGAGAAGTGAATGGGGGGAAAGGGCAATTGCCAGCAAGTTGCATGGCAAGCTGCCTTATCTGACTAATAGGTTATGCCTCAAAGAAAGTTGGGTCTTAAATCTCGTCTCTGTCAAGGACTCAAGTGTTTTATTCTTGTCTGAAAAGGGGTATTTCCTTCCACTTAGAAACCACAGCTCTAAATCTCTTGGAGTTGGTCATTCAAGCCCTTTAAAATTTCTTCCAAAGAAAATCTGCCAAAGAAGATGTGGTTCACACCCCCATCATTCTTCTGTCCGTCAGCTCAACATCTAGAGCATGACTAAATCCCTCTTTTTCCCAGGATGTGGAGGGAGCTGCGCCCCTTCTCCCCCAGGCCAGAGCCGTCTGCTGTGGGACTGACTAGGAGGAGAGAACTGGAGCTCACCAACCTGCCGTCACCGCTCCTTGTGCCAAGCCCGCAGCACTTCAGTAAGCCCTGCTAATCCCACTGCCAGTCTGGGCTGGAGGACAGACAGCACATGACCGGAGGAAGAGGAAGAGCAAGATATCCTGAGGTGATATCACTGCAGTTAAACTAAGCCCTTTCTGCATGCACAGAGGCAGAGCTGTGCTGGAGATTGTTTGGTCCCATTTGGTTCAATAACTGTTGAAATCAGAAGAGACAAAAACCAAGCTGCCTGTTACAGCCTTCAGTGCCCCACTTCTGTGCTGCTGCTCTTTTCCCTTTGAACATATCACTAGTCTTCATTTCCCTAGGCAGTTTCTGCTCTGCACCATCTCAGATTCAGACATCAGTGGCTCTCTGCTAACTTCTGCAGCTCCATTCCATGTCCTTCCCCTCATGTACCTTCCCCAAGGCCTCTTGCCACTCTTTCTGAACAAGGCGACCCTGAAAGGCTGAAGAGCTCCTGTGTGCAGGACGCATCAGGGGAACTTTGCTGTTGAGCCCAACATCCCCCAGGGATGGCAGGTGCTGCCAGGGTTCAGTGGCAGCACAGCTGGGCATTTGAGAGTCATAGTTTTGCACACAACATCTAAATCCTCTTGTGGCTCCAGTCACAAACCTTAAAGCATAACCCCCAGAAAGCAGAAACCTTGTCTGGAAGGATATTTGGAAGGTGACTATGTCCCCTGTATGTTTCCAGGGGAATTGTGTGCTTTGCTGGTTCTCTGACAAACAGGGACATCTGAAGTAAATATTTCTCCATGATGTACCAGCACTGCACTACTGAAACAAAATTTGGCTATATTATTCTGTATAACCAGGCACTTCCACCCTTTTTTCCACCTTTTTTTTCTTTTTTTTTTCTTTTCTTTTTTCTTTTCTCTTTTCTTTTCTTTTCTTTTCTTTTCTTTTCTTTTCTTTTCTTTTCTTTTCTTTTCTTTTCTTTTCTTTTCTTTTTCTTTTTTTTTTTTTTTTTTTTTTCTCTACATCATGAGGTTACATAGCAAAAGCTTCATTTCTTTTAAGGGCAGAGTGCATTCAAAACTGGTCAATGTATAATACTGTAATTATAGGGCAACCAACTTGTCATGTAATTCTGTATCAGTCTTGTCACTCCAAAGTTATACCTGTAGATTGCTTGTCTAAATTCTCCTGGCATTTCTATGAAATATATATCCTATCAGTTCACCAATGCATTTACATACCCTTTCCATACTTAGATGGATGTTTTACTCCAAAAAATCAGTGAATCAGGAAGAATCACAGAATCACAGAATCACAGAATTTTCTAGGTTGGAAGAGACCTCAAGGTCATCGAGTCCAACCTCCAACCTAACGCTAACAGCCCTCCACTAAACCATATCCCTAAGCTCTACATCTAAACGTCTTTTGAAGACTTCCAAGGATGGTGACTCCACCACTTCCCTGGGCAGCCTGTTCCAGTGCCTCACAACCCTTTCAGTGAAGAAGTTCTTCCTAACATCTAGCCTAAAACTCCCCTGGCTCAACTTAAACCCATTCCCCCTCGTCCTGTCACCAGGCACGTGGGAGAACAGGCCAACCCCCACCTCGCTACAGCCTCCCTTGAGGTACCTAAAAAGAGCGATAAGGTCACCCCTGAGCCTCCTCTTCTCCAGGCTGAACAAGCCCAGCTCCCTCAGCCGCTCCTCGTAGGACTTGTTCTCCAGGCCCCTCACCAGCTTCGTCGCCCTTCTCTGCACCCGCTCAAGCACCTCGATGTCCTTCTTGTAGCGAGGGGCCCAAAACTGAACACAGTACTCGAGGTGCGGCCTCACCAGAGCTGAGTACAGGGGGACGATCACCTCCCTAGCCCTGCTGGTCACGCTGTTCCTAATACAAGCCAGGATGCCGTTGGCCTTCTTGGCCACCTGAGCACACTGCTGGCTCATATTCAGCCGACTGTCCACCATCACTCCCAGGTCCTTCTCTGCCTGGCAGCTTTCCAACCATTCCTCTCCCAGCCTGTAGCTCTGCTTGGGGTTATTGCGCCCCAGGTGCAGGACCCGGCACTTGGCCTTGTTAAACTTCATGCAGTTGACCTCAGCCCATCGGTCCAGCCTATCCAGATCCTCCTGCAGAGCTTTCCTACCCTCAAGCAGATCGACACACGCACCTAACTTGGTGTCATCTGCGAACTTACTGAGGGTGCACTCGATGCCCTCGTCCAGATCATCGATGAAGATATTAAAGAGGACCGGCCCCAGCACCGAGCCCTGGGGGACGCCACTAGTGACTGGCCTCCAACTGGACTTGGCTCCATTCACCACGACTCTTTGGGCCCGGCTATCCAGCCAGTTTCTAACCCAACGAAGCGTGCGCCAGTCCAAGCCAAGAGCAGCCAGTTTCTTGAGGAGAATGCTGTGGGAGACGGTGTCAAAAGCCTTGCTGAAGTCAAGGTAGACCACATCCACAGCCTTTCCCTCATCCACCCAGCGCGTTACTCTGTCATAGAAGGAGATCAGGTTCGTCAGGCATGACCTGCCTTTCATAAAGCCATGCTGACTGGGCCTGATCGCCTGCTTCCCCTTCAAGTGCTGCATGATGACTCTCAGGAGGATCTGCTCCATGAGCTTTCCTGGCACTGAGGTCAAACTGACAGGCCTGTAGTTTCCTGGGTCTGCCCTCCGGCCCTTCTTGTAGATGGGCGTCACGTTTGCTAGCCGCCAGTCGATTGGGACCTCCCCCGATAGCCAGGACTGTTGATAAATGATGGACAGTGGCTTGGCCAGCTCCTCTGCCAGTTCCCTCAGTACCCTTGGGTGGATCCCATCTGGCCCCATCGACTTGTGCACATCTAAGTGCCGTAGTAGGTCACCAACCAGTTCTTCATGGATAATGAGGGCCACATCCTGCTCCCCATCCCCTTCCACCAGCTCAGGGTACTGGGTATCCAGAGAACATCCGGTATTGCCGCTAAAGACTGAGGCAAAGAAGGCATTGAGCACCTCCGCCTTTTCCTCATCTCTTGTAACTAAGTTTCCCCCCGCATCCAGTAAAGGATGGAGATTCTCCTTAGTCCTCCTTTTTGTGTTGATGTATTTATAGAAACGTTTTTTGTTATCTTTAACGGCAGTAGCCAGATTGAGCTCCAGATGAGCTTTGGCCTTCCTAATTTTGTCCCTGCACAGCCTCGCTACTTCTTTAAAGTCCTCCTTAGTGGCCTGCCCACTTTTCCAAAGCTTATAAACCCTCTTTTTCCTCCTAAGATCAAGCCACAATTCTCTGTTGAGCCAGGCCGGTCTTCTTCCCCGCCAGCTCGTCTTTGGGCACGTGGGAACAGACCGTTCCTGCGCCATTAAGACTTCCCTCTTGAAGAGCGCCCAGCCTTCCTGGACCCCTCTGCCCTTCAGAACCACCTCCCAAGGGACTCCACCAACCAGTGTCCTGAGCAGCTCAAAGTCAGCCCTCCGAAAGTCCAATACAGCGGTTTTACTGGTCCCCTTCCTGGCCTCGCCAAGAATAGTGAAGGTCTCAGAATGATGGCTAATCAAAGACTGAACAGGCTTTGCACTTAGTGGAAAACTGCAATAATTCACTTTCAAATGAGGTTTTTCTTCCTTTGGGCACACACGTGCACAGGTACATACTAGTATTAGCTGTGTCAGACCTGGGAGAAGCTAGATAAGCAAGATAAATATGATGATAGTGACAGGTGAACATTCAGTGATAAGATCCAGAGATCCAATTGTTTATAATATTCATTATTTTCAGGCCTAGATACCAATGTTAGCTTTATTTGTGTGCTTACGATTGCATCAGGTTTTCAAGATTTCTGAGCTACAGGAAGTAAATAGGAAACTTGATTGGATGAAATGGCGAGTGCAGCCTCCAGATCTCGATGGCTTTATCTAACGCATCCTTATCTAACACTATTGCAGAAGTACCTGGGGCACCAGGCATGGTGGAGGAGTGAGGGAATGGTGTGCTCACCTGAGCCTTGCTCTAACAGGATGGTAAGACGTGGTTCAGAGAGCATAGGTGGAGGCAGAGGTTTGCAATCTCTTCTGGGTTTGCTGCAACAAACTTCCTACAGCTAGAAGAGATACTTGCAGCTATATCTACATCATTTTGTAGAGCACAACTGGGACTCCTCTGACTGTGCAAAATTATATTTTGAGGTGTTGATACACTCTATACTCTTCTCCTAGAAGTAACAGTAATAGTAGTAGAGATAATATTAATAACAACAACTTAGGAAAAGAATGTATACTGGAAGATTGTTCACTTCTCACATTCTAACAGTCTTATTATTATTATTATTAAAAGACTCCATAAATCTTCCCTCATCTACATCTTCGCACTGTCCTGGCTACCTCAACTCTACAACATGTTTGCATTCTTGTATGTGTAAGAGATGGTGGAAAGCCTGGAGGGAAAACAATTATTAAGGTTGCTCAGTGTTTCTCATTAAGACATCTTTTTTTCATGAATTAATTTCAGGTTTAGAGCTGGACTTATAAACATTAAGTGTCTACCTCAAACTGACTGAAATCTCATTTAGAAAGTGAATCAGCTTGTGATTCATATTGGAGCTAGGAGAAGAAAGGCTGTTCAATGCTGTTCCCTCAGAAGCCCTTTTGGCATATATATATGGTTATTCAGCTCTTAGCTTCTTTGCTGGATTGCTCCCAAAAGGACTACCACTTAAATCTAGCTATATTTGAGAAATGGGTGCTTATCACAAGGAATTAGTTGCGTATCAGCTCAAACCAATCCACTATGAGTTGGTCTGAAAGTCTGCTGGGGAGCAGCGTGCTTCCGGGTTACACGCTACCTAGAGGGAAATATTCTATTTCTCTCCTGCAACACTGTGTTAGATTTGAAATTAAATTGCTCTGAATGAATGCACTCCATTGATTGCTATGGGAAAGATATTGTATGTCATAAATTCTACCCTACTACTTACCACAGGTAAATTGTCCTTTGGTGGCAGCGACGGAAATATGGGCTGAAGGTGGGGAGTCTCCCTTCACAGCCAGTGAGACATTCACTGTGTGCAGCTTCCTGACAGCTGTGGATCCTTGGAGACCAAGGATTTGTAACGATTTTTTTGTGGGTGTTAAGTGTTCTTATACAAGTGAAAAATAAATGACTCACAGAAAGAAAAGAAATTCAGATTTTTTTTTTTTTTCCACGCTGAAAACCCCACTATTGTCATATTTGTTTTATCTCTAGTCAGGATGAAAGTCAATGGGTTAACATTATTTGAGGAATCTCAAGTCCCCCCAAAATTGTTACATGAATGTAATACAAAAATGCTTCAATATCATCAACTGCAAGAAAATGTTTGGCTATTTTCAAATCCAAACATTTCATTCCGTATGTCATTTCACTGGTGGTAAATTCAACTTAAGTTACACTTAATGCCTCAGCAGGATATTGGTACTCTGGTGCCTCTTGTTGATCTTCTTCCCCAGGGGCTGAACTTCCTAGACAAACAATACTTACAATGTGTCTGCAAAGGCTCCCCTAGATACCAGCTACAGCTCTCAGGATGCACAGCCAGGAAAAGTTAAAGAACAAAAACAAACAAAACAACAACAAAAACACACAACAGGTTGATTTTCCTGAAGGAGACATAGAGCCGAAGGAAAAAAAAAAAAAAAAAAAAAAGTCTTGGAAAGTGAAGATTTTGTAGGAACTGCAGTTTTGGTGGAAGTTTTCCCAGTAAGCAAAAGAAAAACCAGCTATTTGCAATGTTGACAGTAGGCTGAAAAGCTAAGTAAATAGAATAGACCTGGACTGTCACATGTCTTGCCCCTTCCACCTACCATGGCTTAGTTTTTGTTCTTATCTAGGGCAGCATTTGCTAGCCCCAGACCCACAGGTTGCCACTCTCCTTACATGAAAAGAGGCAGGTGCCTGAATTGCAGGGGAAAAGGAAGAGGAGGAGAGGAATTAACTTCCTGGAGGCTTCAGTTTCCATAGCTCTGCTTCTTATTCAGACAGAGGCAGATATGCAAGTACATGAGCTGGGAGTAAGTTAAGAAAATAAAGAAAAGACTGCTTTGAGTTCTTGCTTTAATCTATTCTCTCAGACAAAGGTTAAATTACCATTTGAATGCCGCTGTAGAAGAGCTAATAATATTGCTTTTATGTTCCAAGGATCCTCTCTCTCTTGATAATACGCAGTCTTTTCAACTCCAATTAAGGAAAGCTGTGGTTCCAATCATCTCTGCGCTGAAGATCCCTGTTTTTGCAATGCAGGAGCTGGTTGCCCTGTTGTTCCTTCATCGATTTCCTGTAGTGCTTCAGGTGGTGCTTCAGAAACAGCTGACTGTAAGGATTCGCTGCTGCATTTGGAGAGAACGAAGCTATACTTTGAGGTCTTTAAGAAATTATGCCAAGTGGTTTGTGTTTTCCAACTTCTGGACCCCAGGGAGAAATGTGAACCCCTGGCCGAGAGCTGAACAAAATCTTTGGTACTCCATTACTGTCCAAGAAAGCATTTTTGGACCACAGTTGAAAATACGCTCTCCCTCCTGATTAGGATACAGTGTTTTCATTGCCGTTTAGAATGGATTTAGCTATCTATGGAGGTTATCCTGCAGACTTTCCAGGCTTTCCCATTATGTGTACACTGAAAAGGAAATCAAAACAAATGTGTATTTGTCTTCAGCACTGGCAGTGGTGTCAACTGGCAGATAAACACAGCTAAAGTAGGAAAAGGAATAACAAAATCACTTACAAAGAACTGAGCTAGTATATATAATTTTTTAACTGGGCTGATAATAGTTCAGCATTAAAACTCCCAGCTCAGCAGTCTGCAGTGCGAAAGAGTTTGTGGAGTGGTGTATCATGGCCCAAGCGAGGACAAGGTGCAGCTTATCCTCTCGTTGGTGTGTGCTCCTCATTTTCCTGATCTACACCACACACTAACAAACCTCTGGCTCAAAGTCCCTCTTGGAGCTGTATATCCTCCCTTGGTGCTGGTCTTGCATTACTTTGGATGAGCAGAGAAGAAAATGTCCAACTGCCCAAGGTTTTTCCTTTATTTTCTGATCACCCTGACCAGCTTCTGAGAAGTCTCATTATTCATGGGTATCAGATAGGCAGAGCATGTCTAGGAGGACTTTTATGGCCACTGTGATTCCTTCAACACATGAACTAATAATTGGAGTTGATGAGATCCGTGACCTGAGTCTGCTTACAGTCCTTATTCAGCTCTGAGTCTACCTCAGAGCTCCTCCTCTGGACACCACTGCACTCACCTCTAAGGCCTGAATAGCTCTACACATATGCACTGCACAAACAGACCAGGAGAATAAGACTGGAAGGCTCCCAGTTACACAAGATGCCTGTCTAACCCCTCCATGAATCCCACAAAGCTCTTGGCTTTTGGGACATGTTGTGGCAATAAGTTTTGCAAGCTAGTTCTGTGAAAGGTCAAAGAGCTCTGTCCCGCAGCTGAGTATTTGAAATTATGCCTTCTCATAAACACTGACGTTATTGCATTGTGGTAGCATTGCAAACACTATGGCCTTGTGCACACTAGGAGGAACTGCAACGTTTCATTTTACAGCTCAGCTCCGCCTTTGGTAGCATTGCTGGGAACCATCAAACCAGCAGGAGGGAGCTCAGCTCCTTGGTAGCACGTGGCCACCTGGAGGCAAATTCCAGACGGGCACAGGCAGAAGAAGACTTTCTGCTGGAGAATCTCAACAGCTTGCTCAGTTTAAACACAGCTGACAGCCCAGAAATAGAGGTTCCTCTGGTATTTCCCCAGTGATGCTGACCTGAGGATATCCTGGACATCCTCCCCATATGTTGATCAGCTTGGAGCCTGTAAAATGAGAAATCTTTTGAAGTCTTTTTGGGTTGTCCATGGACTTGAACACGGCTCTACCAGGTCTAGTAAGATGGTTCAGCCATTGATAGAAACAGTTTCTGTCCTCTTTGTTTCCTGGCCTGTTGCAGCAATAAAGAAAACCATAGAAACCCAGAGGTTTAAATCTGTCGGAGGAGGCTCATAGGTATCACTCAGTACAGAATTTAGCATGGCAGCACCCCGATTGACCTTTGCGTCTCACTCCACTCTATGTGCATGTGAATCTGTTATCTGTCAGCTCAGAGAAAAGGAAAGAGGTGCCTTCCCACACTGTAGCTTGATTTTCTGAAGACATCTATGGATATTCTGAACAGTAATTTTGGACATTATCACAGGAATAGTCAAAAAGTGAAGTTCTTTTCATGTTTGTATTGCAGTAAAGTACAACAGTAGTTAGCCATGTAGCAAAATGAGCAGCAAAATTTAGCTGTAGGCTTTCAGACTGATACAAATAGCTATAGACCCTTTAATTGTTTTCAGATCCTTTAATTTATTCTTTGGTTTTCCTGCTAAATTAAGCTATGCATCTGTCAACTCACAATGTAAAAACTCCCAGGACTTCATGGCCAATTAAACTCTTCTGGCAGAGGAAGAGCTCCTAAAATTGAAGTAAATTGTATTAAAAGCTATTGGAAAGCTTTTCCATTATTGGCAAAAGAACTTCAGTTTATATTTGGATCAAACTACTTACAAAGAAATTCATCACATCCAGTCAAAGATCTTATATATCTTAATTGTGTCTTTGCTTTCTGTGATGTGTTGAGAGAGGAAACCAACTACTTCTGTGAGAATGAAAATCAATGATGCCTCATATTCCACAGATCTGTGCTTGTGCTTTACGGTAATCTCCAGCTAAGGTTATCACTGTGGTTTGGGCACCCATATGGTCTCTCTTCTTTTGCTAACAACATATGAATTCACTTGCCAGGCTTCTCCTACTTGGGACATTTGTAGGATGGATTTTTGGAGTCTTACATCTCCACTTGGGTATACTTATTTTCGTGAAACTGCAATGTAATCTCTCTCACAGTTGTCTTCCTGTCTTAAATAGGGCTAAACTTGGCCAAGAATAGGCAAGCAACTAGTGAGGGATGATCAGGCAGACTGATCACAACACATGATCACATAATTCCCAATATCAGGAGGAAACCATTTGTCTAAAAAATGAACAGTTATTTAGAAACTAATAACGTTTCAGAGTGACTTCATAGACTGCTTCTTTTCTAACGACTTTACAAGCTTCTCTGGAAGTAAGTTTGAAGAAATACATAACATTAGATATCTGACTCTTAGTAGTGACACTTGCTTGGACAGAGGTAAGCTGATCCACTGAGGACCACAAAGAACATTTTCATTTCACAATATGTTAGCAGGAACTGGGTCATTCCCCCCACCCCCCACCCCCCACCCTTTTTTTTTTTTTTTTTTTTTTCTGGAACAATGAACAAGAGTTATCTCTTACATTCAAATGAACATGGCCCCACAACATTTCCTGCATCAACTCCCTATGGAGAAGGCAGGATGTTTAGGAACCGTGATGCTGAGGACAAAGGTTGGTCAAAATACCCCACCAGCCCACTGCAGGAGTGGAATAATGGCTTCAGTGGTATTTTCCATCAGAGAAAATTGCAAATAAATGTATTTCAACTTTGTTCAGTGGTGAGCCAACAAAAATCACTTTTGCCTCTGACAGAAACCTGTCTCAAGTCCAAGACATGTCCAGACAAGGGTGTATTTCTCACTTCCCTGATCTCCAATATGAGGTTAATAAATTTTCAAAAAATCTGTGCCACAGACAGTTAAGATACATATTGCTCAGTGACAACGCAGACTGTTTGATCTTTGCTCTAAGGGTAAAGCACCATTTCAAGGTTGCTTGGCAGCTCTGTTTTCCTTCCCTTAGAAAAAGAGATGGATTCATTTAGAATCACAGGCCACTGAGAAAGGAGCTCAGGTGTGGCAGAAATGGCAGGTGGCTAGAGCTGACTTGACAGCAATTAAATGTACAAATCTTTGATTAGGCTCACGGGAATGGAGTCATTAGCTACAGCGAATGGACCAGCTTGCTTTCCACTGCCTCATTAGCTATAATACTGATATTACTTTAAAAAGCCTGGAAAAAAGCCCTCCCACACAGAATTAGGAAAGCTGAGTTTCAGGGGAAAAAAATAAGCTAGTGTAAGCATTTTCTTGCCGAACAAACAGAGCTTGGCTTTTCTGCATGGTCACTGACAAAAAAAGCCTCGTGTTTGCTGTACTGTGAGATAGCCCCATACCCTGTGCTGTGAGCAACACATTCACCGAGATCAACAAGTTGCTTTTGGCCACTGAAATTTAGTAACGGCCTCATCAGGCAGCTTCCTGCTGTGCTCCAGTTCCGAATATTGGTGCCTTTAACAACATCCTACACTGCAAGTGAAGACCTTTGTTCAGTCACATGGTGAAATGATCAGGCTGCATACAAGTTGCACATAAATCTTCTAACTAGCAGGCTTAGCCCAGAGGAAGATTTGGCTTGGGCTGTATTTATCTTCCTATAATGCAACTAGTTGAAGAAGGGCTGCAAAAACATTCTGCCATAAATTAACATTCTCCCACCCCTAACTCTACCCTTGCTATTTCATGGAAAGTTCATAATGAAATAATTTGTACTCACTCACCCTTTCTCTTCCACTCTACCTCTCATACTCTCTATCCCACCAGTTTAATTTCTCTGGCATGCTAACTGAAGAGTCTTCTCAACAAAGAGAACTGGAAGAAGTGCTTTCCCCCAGGGCCCTTTAGGTAGGAGTTCAGGCCAAAAAGCTATCAATAGATAGCACAACTGAACTGGGAGCAGAGAAAAATCATGTTTGCAGGTCAGTGGCACCACTGTCACTGAGCACTGCAGGGCCAAGACTTCACCTTCAACAACAAGAGGAGGACTGGAAACAAGAATGCCATGCTTCCTCAGGATTAATATGATCCTCTTGCAGCATGGAGCATTGAATTGCTGTGTTTTTACACTGTCCTTTGCTTATTTCTGAAGTCTATGTTTAGGTACCTCTGGATCTTTTCTCCTATTGCAGTGGTTGGACAACATTGCCAATTCCATCATTTGCTCCTTCCAAGATTTCACAGGGACGGGACACCGCAAGAGATCATCTGTGTCACAGATGATTTATCAATCTAGGCACTAGGTTAAAAAAAAAATAATAAAATAAAATAAAAATCACATGAACATAGTTTGAAATTAATTATACAGCCTCCCTGCCATAATAACCAAGTACTTCACCTTCTTTAGATACATTTGTTCTTTACATGTTCTTCGAGATATAAGAGCTACTGCATGGAAGAAGAATATAGCTGTAAAGGATGCTTCCTCTGAAGAAGTTCCTAATTGTCAAAGTCAAAATAAGTTATGGAAATTGTCCCCTGCAGGTAACTTCACAGAAACAGAACAACCAGCCCAACCTCAATATCTCAGTGACTCCCAAAGTCACATGAAGTAGATGCCATGTCATCCAACCAGCCCACACTGTACATTTCAGCTGACAGACTCCCATCAGGATGTCCTTTCCCAAGGCCATGCCAGCAGAGGACAGAGAACTGGCTGCAGAACTTCCTAAAACAGTTCAGAGGTTCATCAAATACACAGCAGCCTAATCAGTTGTGCGGCACTGTTTTTCTTTCCAAAATGGTGGTGTTAGAAACACAAGGCGGGATTCGGTCAATAATATCCCTGGGGTGTCTTTGTTTTATTTTAATGAGCAGTGAACTTCCATGTTGAAACACAAAATATGGTGTGGAAAAAAAAGCAAAAATGGTATTTGGGGGAGGGGAAGTGTGAGGAAAAAGGGAATTAAGAATAAGAATAAATTTAAGAGGTAGGAGAAAATTAGAGAAAGCTGCTAACCAACTTCTAAATTCTTCTGCTACAGAAAATTCAATTTGCATTGCTTTTACTCTTTTGCTGTCTGTCTCCCCTGCATTTCAATGTGTGTAAAGTATCTAGCCTGCCAGGCATTTGTATAAATCTTCCTTGATTCCTACCTGCTTATGTATGCACCCAATTTCCTTTTCAGACCTGGCCTTGAATGATTTCACTCTAGAATCAGGCCTCTGAGGATCCCGAGTCTCACCGTGAGTCACTTTTTAAGTGGAAATTAAAGCCTCAACAAGCTTTGACAGACACAGGATTCAGAAGACTGCCGTGGAAGGAGAAGGTCCGTCTTTGTTGCTCCCACTTCCCCTCCATGCCCATCTCTCAGTGCTTATTTGTCCCCAGAGCAGTGAACAGCGGGAGCCTGACTCCACTTCAGCAGTCACAGTTCATTGCCTAATTTCTTAATTCAAGCTGCTGAGGCACAGACACAGGCCCTCTTTTGCTGACTCTGCTATGGGGTTGGCAACCTCCAGCCAAGGAATGGAAAAGACATTGGTGGGCTGCAATAGCTGAAATTGCCACACAGAGTTTCTCTGGAGGTCATTTGTCAGAGTGGTAAGTGGTTTAAAAGCCTTGGAAAAGTTCACCCTCTAGGACTTAATATGTCTTTTCCATCTCAAGCTTCTGTGGCTCCGAAGAAAGTACAAAGGTTGTAAACAGTGCAGAAAAAAAAAAAAAAAAAAGGAAAAAAAAAAAAAACACTTTCCAGTTGTCTTTTTCTCTTCCCATTCACAGCAAATATTTTGGTAAAAAGACCCGCTGAAACCAAAGAAGAATACGCAGCAATAGCCAGAGCTGCGGCTGCAAAAATCACAGGCAGTTCTTGGGGCTCCATCATCCTGCTGCCTGGCCGAAAGCTGTGGTAGGGCCAGGATGGAAACAGGAGGAAAACGTATTTTTTCACTGTGTGTTTTGACTCTGCTCCTGGGGCTTAGATGACCTGTTGGTAAAAATGCCTGTGTCCTGTCTCCACAATAGATATATCAGTTGCAAATTATCTGCCCAGTTCTGCTATTGTGAGTCGGGCCCAGTGGGAATTAATGGCACCGTATGATTGTTGTTGTTGGCGGTGGGCCTCCAGAGAAAGCCGGCTTCCCTGCTGCGGTCTGCTGGGCCTCAGAGGTTGGCGTTGGCCATATTTCTGTTCGGGGCAGCCCACTGTTTTGGGAGGAGGTCAGAGGGGTGAGGGGGCAGCCCCTGCCCGGGGTAACAAGCTCTTGGTGGACTGCCACACCATGCAGGGAAGGCCACAGGACGGAGCATGCCCATCCTGCCGCCATGTCGTGTCACGGTCTGGCCTCCCGTTACAGGCGGACGGGGTCGGGAGGGGGGAAAGCAAGGCAATTTGTAGTCATGTTACATTTCCTATTTCAAAACTTTGTTTTTACAACTATTGGCCTCGCTTGCCCCGGGAGCTCTGGCCTCCGCAGCGAGCTGTGTTGTTTCATTTCTGTCAGCAGTGGGTCTTTTCTCTTTGCTCCTGCAGGAAGGCTTTTGTTTCATGTCTTTCCTCCCCTGCTGCATGCTGTGCCGGCCAGGCAATTTGCCACGTGCTCGAAAGCCGGCTTTCCACTCCTCTCCCCTGTGCCGCAGTAGCCTCCTGCTCTGCTCACCAGGCAAACACTCCTCCAGTGTATCGGTCACAGATGCTGGGGCTGTGTGTGACCATAGCGTGTGGTGTGATAAGAGGGTGGACACCTGGATGATGGCCAGTCCAAGCATTATGTCCCTCTTTCTTACGCTGTTTGCTCTCGTGACATTTTCTCCTTTCGATTCTCGTGCCTGCAATGTTGATCTAGGAGGGTGGCCATCTGGGTTCCTGCCTCCACTGCTAGCTGCTGCTTGGTCTCCACCTCCTTGCTTCTCCTCCCTCTAATTTTAACAAGGTTGCCTCTGGCCAGCCCCCTTGGTGAGGCTCTCCATGGCCAGGGAGGCACAACTTTCATTTTCCATCCTCTCCTTTTGCCTCTCTCAGGTTAGGCCAAACACAAGGAGCACACAGGGGCCATCTCAGCTCTGTGCCACAAGGATGGTTACAGCTGAATCAAGCATTAGCTGATAATGAACTGAGACTCATCTAATCCTCAGTCCAAACAGGGGCACAGCCTATGATAAGTGATGGGAAGGGCACGCACAGATCCATTTTATTATTAAGATTTCCATCCACCCTGACTGTCCCAGGGCTCTGAGGTTTTCCTGTGGCTTTTCCCTTTGGAGCCGCTGCCTCCATTTCACAAAGGGTTTGAATGGAGCACAAAAGTGACTGACCTCATCCAGGACCCCAGGGTGTGAGGTATTTTCAGAAATCATTGCTGAGTTGAAAAAGCAGAGAAGAGTCTGCATGAATCCTTTTTTTTTTTTTTTTTTTTTTTTTGGCCAAAAGCTTGTCTTAGGAAAAAGAAACAGCCTTCCAGCCCGCCAGCTCTAGCTATTCTCCTCAGTCCTCAGTTGGCCTCTCATTGGGGTTTGCTGCCAGGGTCCTGAGCTCCTGGGAAGCAATCGTGGTATGTCTGCAGCACAGCATGGATGTGATGCAGATATCTAAGCTAACTGAGACCAAGCAAGAGCTGCAACCCACAAAAGTATAGCTCTATCAGCATGGCTCCCTGCCCAGGCTAATTAGCCCTGCCAAGAAGGGCTAATTAGCTAGGCTCAGTGCCACACTGATGTGACTATACTGCTTTCAAGAGGCAGCAAGTATCACGTGTAGCTTTCTGTAGCAAGGAGATCCACCACAAAGCCGAACAGACGGAGTATATATTCACGGGGCTTCCCCCTCCAGTGTAAGCACACTGAAGGTGTAAGAGCCAGTTGCACATACCAGTGTTCATTTGGGTTGCAAAGGGGTTTACAGCTGGACATCCATGAATTAAGCTTCACTGTGCCCACAGTGCAATCAAGCACAGTTATATCTTTCCCTTTGCTAGAGAGGAAAACCAGAGCATGCAGAATGTAAGCCATTTGCTTGAGTTCACATAGGGAACCTGTGGCCAGGCTCGCCGTGCCCTGCCCATGAAACCACCCTGCCTGCTTGCCCAGCAGCACTTGGCTGCCTTCCTCTCCCACATGCCACAGCACTGGCCGCTCCTGCACAGCTCGCAGAGGACGGCTCCCAGGCGTGCTTTGGAGCTTCTGAGGATCCCTTCCCCACCTTGACAAACAGTCACACGTTGTATTTTTCCTTCGACGTCTGCTTCCACTTAAACTGTATTCCGCAATCTTGCACACTTTTGGGGGATGCTGCAGCTCTCACTGGCTGCCTGTGGGACAGCACTGGTTCCACGGTGTCTGCGGTTCCCCACAGCTGTAGGAGGGTGGAGAAATTCGCCCTTAAAGTGCGTAAGAAGGTAGTGAATCATAGTAGCGGCAAGCTCTTGTTTACCAACATATCACTCTGTAAAGACTTCTTTAACACAGTAATTTGAGAGATATCCAAAGCCTGGCTTCCAGTTGAGACAAGCTCAGCATCATGCTTGAAAAAGGTTCCTCTTGGCCAACATGGTGGGGACACTCTCCATGGGCCACCATGGCCCCAGCTCCTCCTGTGGCTAAGGACTTTGTGTGGGACATGCACACAATGAATTTGGCTACCACAGGAAGGGTTCCAAGGTTTATCCACTTACTTCTCAGGTTTGGCAGACAGTCTGGCAGGGATAAAATATATGAGAAGAAGCTTACAGAGGCAGTAATAGCCCTCCTGTTGAACCACCATTTGGAAGTGCAACAAGAGGAATCATGGGCTACACACACACTGAAATACTGTAGCATGTATTACAGAGCTGCATATTCCAGGCAAGCATAGCAGCAACTTGTTACCCTAACTGAAGGCTACAGTATAATTAGTATAATTACAATGCCATCGTCTGAATTCACTTGAGAAGTATACCATTCCCTGTGCCCTAAAGGGTAATGCATAATCCCAAATACTTCATCAATTGAAAGTGAGCTATGAGACACATTTGGGCTGCAGCACAGGCCCTCAGCCGGGTTTTTGCTTAGTGGTGTTTTTCCCCAGCTGCTCAGAGGATCTGACTACTGTCGGTGCCCACTGATACATTTGCTCATTTTATCAATCATTTAGAGAGATTGTGACACTTTCTTTCAGGAAAGGAGCTGGATTTAAATTTACTACAGAGGCCACAGGAACTTCCAAGGGACATCCCCAACAGATATTACTGTGAAATTATTTAATTTATAGTATATCAGGCCAACTGAAACAACAAAGCAAAATAAACAATCGTTTCCCACATACCCACATACATCTGCACACCACATAACCTGTACACCAAAGGCAGCCATCCTGCCTTTTGGGGACCAAAGCCACAAGCTCAGTAAGCCAACATGCTCCATCAGATTCAGAGCTAAGTACAGGATCAGGCTGGGGATGCAGAGGAGTTGTCAGTGGCAGCAAGGCTATGAGCACCAGAAGCTCCCTACACACACAGCACACAACCCTGTCTTTCCCAAAAGGGTTATGGCAAACACAGCCTGGGCAGATCTGCAGTGCTTATTCAGCTGGCCCACATCTGGGCTGTGCAAAAGGATCCCAGCCCTTAGTTGCTCTCGTGCTGGAAGGCAAGTAAGTATCTAGCATTGCTTCAAGACCTGATCAGACATAATCCCATACTTAGAGTGATATTTGGACCTTCACCAATTGCTCATTTTCTCTTCAGCTCCAGTCACTCATCACCTTCCCACACACACATGCACTGTCCTGTGAAAGCTCACCTCACTTCCCAGAAAAAAAATAATTCCCCAAACTTTTTTCCTGAAGAGCAGTAGGAATAACTGGCTTTTGAATTCAGAACAGCAACCCTACAATTACGAAAAATGTTTCATTTGGGTTGACAGGAAATCAAACTGTATTTTCTTGGTAAAACAATAAAACCCCAAAATTCCATTTTGGATAGAGAAAAGTGTTTGGTTCGACCTGAAACAAAACACGTCATTTTTGTGTTTAAACTTTTCACCCCTTTTTATTTATTGCAGGCAGGAAAACCTCAAAACAAAAACAAATGTTTCACACTGAAAAGTTGAACTGTTTCACTTTGAAATCAGCAGACTGCATTGAGTGCAATTTCTCAGAATTGCTCTCAGTCTTTGGCTGAAACTGCTTGCTAGATTTCATGTTTAATTCACAAAAAGTTTTGCACAACACAAAACATCATCCCGAGGATTTCACCTGGCCCTACTTACCTACTGTTTGGAATTGCATGCCTGGAAGACACACACCAAAAAAAAAAAAAAAAAAAAAAAAGAAAGGGGGGGAGGGTGAAGGGAGAGAAATTATTTCATTTAGGCAATTATATTCTTAATATTAATGTCTTCTCAAAACAAGGTCCTTCCCATGGAATATTTAGCTCTTCTCTTTATAATACTTCATGCACAGGATGAAGGAGGAGAGAGGTGTTTTCTCTGGCTTGGTCCTTACATGGCCTGAGGGCAGAACCAAAGAGCAAGCATCAACTCCAATGCACTGCGGGCTGCAACCGGGATCCCGTGGCTGAGCTGCAGGCAGTGCCGCTTCACACCAGGCATGTGGCAAGGGGGATCCAGCTGTGCGGTGCCGGGAACAGTGCGCATCTGGGAAGAATCACCAGACTTAGGTCCAGGAAATAAGGAGCTACTCACTCAGCCCACTTTTGTCTTCTACTGCTCACCAGCCAGTGGGAAAGTTTAACTGCATATGGGGCTTATTGGGCTTAACTCTGTCTCCTGGTTTTGTCTGTTAGAAATAGAGGGAAAACAGCCTCTTGAAATGTTTTATTGTTTCCATTTCTGGTTCCATATGAAAAGGCAGAACAGGGAATAGATTTGGTCTTTGACCCTAAAAGAGCCTGGGGCAAAGATCCCATCTGTTCTGCATTTTAGCTGGACCTCTTCACCATTTCTGGTAACATCTGGATATGTAAAAACAGTAGAAACAGCCCTCAATACAGATCTTGCTGCCTGTAAGCAAAAATATGGCTTCCCTATCCATATACCCCTGCAGAATCACCCAGATCGTTAAAATGTGCATTAAACTGCCTGGTCGTAAGCAGATACGCAACAGAATGTGAGTTCAAAAAGGAGGAGTAGAAGTGCAAGAGTTAAAAAAGTGCTACAGCCTCTCCCA
This sequence comes from Aythya ferina, assembly GCF_964211825.1. NCBI lineage: Eukaryota > Metazoa > Chordata > Aves > Anseriformes > Anatidae > Aythya > Aythya ferina. The sequence continues at coordinate 27,449,029 of NC_140296.1, forward strand.
GTGTTTCCTTGGGTGGAGTGTGTAAAGGTTAACGATTTCTAAATATTCAGGAGTAATAAATGATCTAAGTAGTTTTCTGGCGGTACCTCATGTTCCCAGAGAAACAAATGCTTGAAGGATATGCACCATTTCAGAAGAATGTGACAGAGAGAAGGGAAGATTTATTTTAAAAACTTGAGATGATCTGTCTCATCACTGGTAATAAAGGTGCAGGCTCTTTCCATGCAGAAATACCATCAGCTAAACAATGAAGAACACAGTGCCTTAGGATTTGTGTCTCACCATTGAAGGGCTTAAAATTGCATTATAAGAAGATTTGCTGTTTCCTCCAGAAATATCTGTAAAATTCTCCATTCCCCCATAGAGCCTTTCCCCTTTGAGTTGTTTTGGCAGCACACTAGGGGTTATTTTATTCAATCAAAATTAAATTGCCTCAAAGGATCAAGTAGGAGTAAAAAATCTTACAGATATTTGACGAGTGGTCACTCTTGTCCCCAGTTACCAGGGCTGGGGGTGACTTTTATGGGAATTTAATTGTCTTCACAGATACCCCACTGTCAAGCCCAGGTGAAACCAGTCAATCACAGAAGAAGCTACCAAGGGAGTGAAACACAGAAGGCATCCCTGGGCTGAGCTGTTAAAAATATTTTTTCTTGCTTCATTGGCAAAAGGGAAGAAGAATTTTCTCCCTTATACACCTTTTTTTTTTCAGGAGTAGAGTATGGAAAGGGATGAGGAGAGTGGGAGGCCAGTTTAAGGCCTGGGATAGAGAGCAGCAGTGTCTGTCCCTCTTCCTTTACTCCTGGATGTAAGGCTGAAAAGGGGGAAGGAAAAGTGATGTAGTCTGTGGCCAAGATAAGGATCGGTAACATGATTTTCAGGAGATGATACAGAAGTGGTAGGAAGCAGGACAGATGGGTAGAGCCGCTCCTAGGAGAGAGGGTAGAGTAAGGTTTACCTCCCACGGGATAGGAGCAGGAACAATGTCAGGATGGGTTGCAATAGGAAGCTCAGGACCTGACTCAGATTATAGGATAGGTGCAAGTGAAATTATGTATTTATTTATTTTGATCTGTCAGAAACATGTGTATTTGACTAACAGCCCACAGTCAGAGAGCTGATGGTTTGGCATCTTTGCAGCATGTACTCTGGTTGACTGAGCAGGAGCTGATGATCATGTTTGCATTACACACAGGGATGCTATCTGATAACAAGCCCTTCTCAACCATGAGCAAGCAAGGCTAGGATTTCTCACTCAGTATGCAGCTGGAAGGAGCAGAGACCTTCAGGAGATTCAGAGAAACCTGAATGAAGTTACTGTGGTTAGTGGTGCAAATGCTAGAGAACCCAAGCTAGATTAATATCCACAGGGAGGACCCATCCTACCCCCTACACATCAAATATTACTTACTATCTACCAGTTTCAAACTTTTACTCCTTTCTAAGTCTCCTCCGTGCACTTACTCTGTATACTATAGCACATCAAAGATTGACCCAGCACACAGTACTAAGTACTGTGACTGATCTTCAGTACATACTGCTCCATGGGTGTAACAGCTCCCCTGGCTCTTCAGACATCCCTTTAGATCATGCTGAGTTCACCCAACTGTTGCTGACAACTTCTTAGTTGAGGATTTAGTGCAATAGCTTGGGATCACCCCCACTTCTGACCAGATCCTTTCCTGTTGCTGGTACGGCAGCAGGAGCAGCAGAGGACACCAGCCAGACAGCTCCTGGCTCCAGCTCCAGGGTTCTCTCATAGAAAGAGAACCAAAGACTACTTTTAAGGGGGTTTTCTGGGATAACAAATATACCTACAACCTCCCAGACCCCCTCAATTAAAGACAGCTTCTTGTGCTGCACAGCCGTTTAGCTAAAATTGGGTGATTGGAATTGAAACGAGCGTGGTGGGATGAACCCTTACCTGCATGATCCACACAGATTCAACTGCTAGGACAAGCCCATAGCTATGTGCACCTCTCTTTGGTAATAGCTTGGCTGAAGTCCAAGGAATCTGGATAAAACATGCTCAAGACTGTTCAGCCAATTAATCTTTTGTAACTTGTGGGGGGGAAAAATGGCATGTGATCATGTAATTAATGGTTGGCTCCTAAGGTGTGTGCACTAATTTAGGTTCAGGCCTATGGTTGCCCAGCAACTGTATTTGCAGCATTTTCTAGCACTGAAATTCTTGACTTTACGGCCTGAATAAATGTTTAACCTTAATAAATGTTCTCCCAGGCCATTTTTTGTGTTTATTTTCCTCAACCAAATGGGAAAGAAGCAGACAGGAAGGGCAAAAGGCACTCTTGAACATGCACTGACCATACCAGGCCAGGCCAGGCCAGGCCCAACCTCTTGCGCTCCTGTCCAGACCCCTGCTCTGAGGGCTGACTAGAGATTTGCTGCCCCTCCAACAAGTTGTGTTCCTGGGGAGACAAAGTCTGGCCATGGTGTTTCGCAGATTGCAGCTGATAGCAGAAGAATGATGGTACCAAAAGTTTGGGGGTCTCTTCACAATGCTACAGCAGAGTTGCAGTGCTCCTGCTCTACAGCAGCAACCTTCTGCCTGAGTCTCTCCAAGACGGTTTCCTTCTTTCCCCTCACCTTCAGCCTGTCACTGTCCCAAACTTGTCTTCTTCTCCCTGCTGTTTTTTCCCAGTCCTACATCAATTTATAGTTCATCTCTCTCACTCACCCCAGATCTCTTTGGCTTTCCTTTTCACCTCTCTCTCTTCTTCAATGCTTGGAGGTCAGCCAAAAGAGAGGAACAAGGAGAGCACAGACAGAAGGTGGGAAAGAACTGGAGAGACCCCCAATGACCCCAGTGTGGCCTGTGACAACAATGGCAGGGAAATGTGTGTTCAGCTCCTGCTTCCATTTGGGGGTGGTGGGGAGGGAACATGCTTTGAGCAGTCAGAGTCCTCTGCCGCCAGCAGTCTACAAACTATTTTTCAAAGGTTCATAACTTGGCCAAATTTGGGCAGATTTTCCTGGACATAGAAAAATTGTATATTCCTGCTTCAAAGGCTTCCTCCTGCCAAATTTCAAGCCTTTACCACTTCTCTTGATGAATGCAAGCACTTCAGAAATAAAAACTTCACCCGGACACAATACAGAGAAAGTTTTCCCTTAAAGTCTCAGAAGTGCTTGGCAATATCTGAGACAGGCGCTCAGAATGGAAAATATCAACTTAAACTGTAAAAACCCTGCAAGACTACAGAATCTACCAAAAACTTACATTATAATAGCAATGTGAAAGTAGTTGGACTTTAACATCACAAAAGCAATACTCAAGATATTGTCAACTTAATTCATACTAAAAAAAATAAAAAATAAAAAAATAAATAAAAATAGGTGGAATTAAAATGGGTAATTGTACAGAACAGCCCTATTGACTAAAACATGATGGAGCTTGATGGACAAATCTGTTAATGTATTGGCAAAGAGGGTAGGTAGTTCCTCCCCCAAATTTCTGTTTCATTCTATATGTAATTTACTGAAGTTTTATTAATTAAAAAAAAAAAAAAAAAAAAGACGCCTTTTTCACCCAAAACCGTGAACAACCAGATTGACCCCTCAGTCCCTGTGCTGGACCACATCCAGGGACATACCACCACTGTGGCTCCCAAGAACAGACACATGCCAGAGGGATGAGTTTCTCATGTAATTTTTCAAGTGTAATTTGCTGACAAGCTCTAGCAGCCTCCCAAGAAGTTTACCTAACACTGTTGCACCGTGACACTTTGCTACAACAAACTAATTGTCCTGAAAGGAGTCGCTGGAGAAAGTGCTCACAATACTGGCACTAGACATGTTTCAGCTCACTTTCTAGGGACTATCTTGAATTTAATATTTTTAATATTTTTATATTTTAATGATATTGAATTTAATATTTTTAATAGGTGACAGGAAGATACTGAAAACTATGTTGGATATCCTGAATTTTATTTTACCATTTAAATTCCCTTCAATTTTTCTCATCCCTAATTAACACCGCAGACCATTAGCCTATATTATTTAAGCCATTCACTGAATACAGAACAAAAGGCTATCAAATTCATCTGACTATTTGTTTATACTGTCATCATCATTATAGCATACAAGTATATGAAAGACAATGTGTTCTGTAATCATAACAACAGTGAATTGTCCATGAGCTGTGCAGCTAACAATTTACACCTACACAGATTTGCATGAAATGAATTCCAGTACTTTTCAGCAAAATCAGTGTGAAGCTCACAGACACTTTGAACTGGAAACTCATGCTTAGAAATGAATGTTGACTTTTCCCCCCCCTTCCTCTATAATGTTTGGGGTGCTTCCTCATTTTGAATTAAAGCACAATCTGTACTTATTTTTGTTGTCATGTAATCATTGAAGTTGTCTGTCAGACTGCTCAAGAACATTCCTATGTTCCTATTGGAAAAAAAAAAAAAATAAATGAAAGAAAGAAATGGATAATTCAGAACTATTCCGTTCAACTCCAGGATTCTACAATCTAAGTTAGAAATTTTATACAGTCTGATTTAATGGAAACTCAACATTCTGGGTGGAAGCCTATTACAGAATGGAAAATTTTACCATCGACAAGCTCAATATGATTTTGCAAGATTTTACTTATTTTGAAGCTATTAACCATCATTTCTCCAGCTAAGAATCTAATTGGGTTTTACAAATGATATGAAATGACACAGGTTTCACTGCTGGAAATAATCACAGAATGCAGTGTGAAACCTGAAAACTGCCTTTCAGTGTGCTCAGAGGTTTGGGGAACGGGTTGTTAAGACTGTATAGGAAGACTTTAAAAATTGAAAACCTCTGCCTTCTCATAAATGCAATGGAAATGTATTTTAACAGTTATGGCATGTATCTTTTACTACTGAGTACACCAAACCATTAAAATATTTCTAATGTGTATGTTTGAGTACTTGTTGTTGGTTACATACCAAAACACCATTATTCACATTGTGTGGGCAGTCATTTATGTTGAGACCCTTTCATTTCCATATGATAATTAGTCGGGAATACCTGAGATCATCTCTTGTTTACATTCACATGCCTTAGTTAACTCTATTGACTTCTCAAAAATTGTCATCCCAAAGAATCAGTGAATGCAGAAACACTGAATTTTGTGGTGCTTATGAATCTAAGTCCTGCAAATCTCACCTATAGGCAACCAGATCTTAACCTCTTTCCTCTAGATTCCCTTGATAGTTAACAAAGAGGAAAAAGGATCTCCAAAGGAAAATTGCTTCCAGTTGTATTTGACATCTGTCTTTGGGCAAGGGGAGTGCCCTCTGGAGTTGCATCTCTCTCTGTCCATTGAGGATGGAGGGAATGCCTAAATTTTCAAACATTCAAAGTCACTTGGGATAAGCTCTGTGATAAACAAGTACATATGCAGCCTTCAGTATGGTTTACTCATATGGGTGAAACTACACTGAAGCTCAAGCATTTGCTTGAAAGAGCAAGAGATGTGGGCATAACTTTTATGTGAAAGGCACAAATTTATACCTATCCTTTGTAGGAAAATGTATTAAGACATACTCCTTTATTTCTTCGGCTGGCTCCTGTACCCAGATTTGTTATCCATGAATGTTCAGGTCTTCCTGTACAGCAGGAAGAGCAAGTTCCAGTCAACATATACATGGGTTGCAAATTATCCATGAGCTATATTTTATCAACCTCAATCAGATTTCCGTGAAAATAAAGCGACATATACACTCCTACTGCTGCAGAGTGGATTACAACTCAAATGATCAGTGGAGATGAGCATGTACAGAACAGAATTTAGCTAAGCATCTCATATCTCCAAACTCCACTGAAGACTGTTACCCTCTGATCACCTTTCAGCTGTACTTCATATTTCATGAGGCTGAGAGATGGTATTCTGAACCTACTTATATAACTTGACGGAGTTTTGAAACTTATACTCCTTTGCCAAGGAAGATTACCTTCTCAGTGAGCAAGCAATGGTCAATCGATTTCAAGAGCAATCCTGTTGGCACTTAAGACAGAAATGATTATATCCCTTGTTATCAAAGTCCCAAGGTCAAGTCATCAAATATGACTGATTACATTTTCTAATGGTTTTTCTATGCTCATTAAAGTGCATTCAAATATTCAGAAGCACCTCTGATCATGACATTCAAAGCCTGCTCCAATGGGTCCTGACAAGCAGGAATGCATTCTCTAATCTTTAACCACATAAACAATAGATAACCACTCGTAATTGGGTTCAAATTGATTTCAGGTGGCTTCAGAGAAAAGCAATTTCTACAACAGATTAACCTTTTAATTAATGTTTATTAAGGATATTACCAGGTGCTGGAATTCTGCTAAAGCAGAAAATTACACTTCATTGACATTCATTTATGATAAAATAGCTGAACCATTCCCAGGTCATTATTCATGTATTTATCATCATTTCTTGCTCTTCATGAAAATGCCATAAACTCTAATTAACTATTGTAACACTGTCTGTGTTAAATACATTGTTTTGTGTTGAAAAGGAGAGGGGGCATATGAAGATCAAGATGTCCTTTGGCATTAGTTTTAGAGAAGGAGACAGCCTTCTTTACTAAGTGGCACTATGGGCAGGATATTGAGGTGTAGCATCATCCTTCTCTAATGGCTTGTGAAATACCTCATTCATGAAGGGCTCACACACCATAATAGACTTCATCTGCAGAGGAAAGATGAGCTACTTTCTTGGGAGGAACATAACCTGGGCTACAGATAATTTTATTTTGCCATGTTTGTGGTAAACTGATGCATCAGCGTTTAAGTGTTCAAATCCAGATCGTAAGGAAAATGATCTCTCAGAGAACTTTGGATATTTCCAACTGTAACTGAACCTGATGGTGATTACCTGATGCTGATGTTGTTACCTCCTCTGGATACATCTCCAATGCTAATAAATAAATAAATAAATAAATAAAAGTCCAGTTGTTTTCTAGATACATCTATAATACTACTTAAGAAAGGGACAATTATTGGCCGTATTGTTCAGCTGCCAACTCTTTCCCTGGCTCTGCTTCAGACAGTTTCAACTGTCTCTTCCCAAACCATATCTGCTACGGATAAGGTTGACCCTGGCTAGTGTGGATGTGGACTAGTATGCACCATCTGACCTTGGGGTCAGGATTAGTCCCTGATCCTCTTTCATGTGGCTGTGTAGATGCAGGCTCTGTGGTTATTGGTAATTTGCTCCTGCCCAAAAAGAACTTCCTGTGGCCTCAGGCCATTCTTCTGATGAGCAGACTGATGAACCTCATATTCTCTGGGGGTTGCTGTATTTTGTTTTGTTGCAATTGTGGACAGAGTCACTCCCAAGCATTGTACATTACTTCCTTCTCTATCCATGGCTTCAGTTCAGCATGCTATACACGTTATATTTTTCAGGCACTGAGTAAAAAAACATCTTGCAAAGTTCTCATTGTTCCATAGTATGTTTGTCATTCTGTAAAATTAAGACATTTTAAAAGGCCTTTTGGAAACAATTAAATAAATAAATAGATACAGAAGTCCTTCAGTTCTCTTTAACACTGAAGCCTGGGGTTTTTAGTGGAAAACTTTTTTCAGCTACTGGTAGTATATGACTTCCTTCCAGTGTCATTTTTGTCCTCCCAGTTCCAAATGAAAGGCACCAGAACACTACTTATTTGATAATAAGAAAATATTTCAGAAAGTAAAAGAAGATTAATACTAGGTTGGGGAGAACTCCAGGACAGACACCGGTGGGGATTCTTGTCCAGAAACAGAAGAACTTGGTCAGTCTATGCATCTCTTCCAGGAGGTTAGGGCTTAGCCCCCAGGAGAGTTAGGCTGACTTTGACATGTCAGAAATCACAGAATATGCTTGCAGCAGGTGACAATATCCTTCACATCTCTTTGTGACTGATAAATCTCTGGACACCCTCCCAATAACTCTTATCTTTACTCTGTTATCTCATACAGCGTTACCTCATAAACTTCACCATAGATGCATTACTGGATGGACTCTAACGTATAGGTAGCTGATCACAAATTGGCATAGCCCACAGAACCTTAGTGAGATCTCCTAAAAGTGTCCTAAAAGGTCATGGAAAGTAGATCCAGCTTAAAAGGTTATCTAAAATATTTGTGTGTGTGCATATGTCTACATTTCAGTACTCAGGTTTATCTACTTACTCGAAAGTTTTTGATACAGAAGTAAACTGTAAGAGGGTTTGGTAATGTTTTTGTATTTCTTTTAAATGTATAGGTTTCATGACGCTATGATACTTTATTAACTTCCTAAATCATCCTAATCTGAACCAGTTTAAAATTTAATTTCCCTACCATTTCAATGTAGTTTATTTGATTACAACAAATTTAACAAATTTTGTTAGATATCCCAGAGGTGTGGAGTTCATTTTCACTCTCTGAAATACAAAGAAGAGTTATTTTTCTCTATATTAAACTTTTCTGAGCTACAGAAGAGAAAGGTACAAGACTGCAAGACTTAGGGGAAAAAAAAAAGCAAAAAAAAAAAAAAAAAAAAAAAAGCAAAAAATAATAATAAAAAGCTTAGGAAGCTGTATTGCTGGGCTCTGCTTCACAATATGCCTCTTCCTGATTAATATCATTCAACTGTAATGAATGAATAAATTGTAATTTAAATGATTGTACGTATGCACCATCACATCAAAACCAAAATGAGACACTTAGACAATCATAGCTTTCTCAATCTCTCTCTCTCTCTCTCTCTTAATTCCATATTCACATCTTTCCCTGCTCTAAAAAGGGAATTTCTATGCCACAGACTTTTTCTATGATTTTCTCCAAAGGCAGGACTGATTGTAAGGCAGAACTTTGACAAAACAGGGAAGTGGACTATGCAGGCACAAATGCAACCAGCTCTGTGGAAAAACAAAAGCATGTTACAACCTGCTAAGCAAAAAGAGAAAGAAAAAGTAAAATGTTGTTGATAAGGCACGAGCCCAGGATACACAAAAGCCAGATTTAAGTTCCTCCTGCAGAACAAATTTCCTCTGAGTCACCAGACACATGCTTTCTGGAGCAGTTTGTGAGATACAGCCAGAGGGAGAACTGAAATAACACATCTAGGCTTTGAGGATGTGTGAACTAGGTTGCCTGTCTTTGCAGGGTCCAAACATTCTTCACAGTGTCCTGGAAAGAAGCTTGTGGCTCAGCTAACCACCCTTTGCTTCCCTCGTCCCAGAGAATCAGAAGCTGTTTGGAGCACAGAGTCTCACGACGCTGCAGGTAGCACAGTAGGGCTTGGAGCAGGGCTGAGCCACAGACAGGCTCCAGAGACAAGTCCATGGACCCTGTATCACTGAGACAGTTTGGCTAAGTGGGGATATATTTAGGAAAAACTAGCAGTGACTTTTTGCCACTGTCCCATTAGCCATCCTTTCTGCTTCTCCTGCGTGGTATGGGATCTATTGCTTTTCCCACACTTCTTGCCACTATGAGGAAAAAGGTGCTTGTACATTTATCTGAATGTTTCTCCAGTGAGGGAGGGGAAGTGACATCAAACAGCAGCAAAAATTAGTTACTTAATGCAGACTTCCAATGTCATTATGTTTTTCAAGCATAGGATATGTAGTTCTCAGATAAACATATTGATTGTATGGGAAATCAATCAGAAGCCTGAATTGATGACCTTTATATATAACTTTTGGTACAGAAGAAATTAACTGACGTCCATTAAAGTGTCACGGACACAACAAGAAACATGAAGGTTATGGGTAGGTTTTCATCAAAGGTGAGAGTATCTAGTATGAAAAACCACAGTGCAACAGGTAACATTGTTTTGGTCCTCAGATTTGCCATGTCGAAGATGCTGCAGCTGAAGGAGTTGCTGACATAGGACATCGACTTAGGAAAAATGGCTTTAATTTAGTTAAATGTCATTAAAGTTTTTGTGATTGTTACAGCAAATGCACCCTTTGTTTGTATATTATATCTTGTGGTCTGCCAGGCACTCCACTTTAGACATGGTATCATTACAGGAGAACCACAAAAATGCTTTAGATTCTTCGGAAAGCAGAAGGGGGACAAAAACCTCAAGAGATCCAAGGATTTAAAAAAAAAAAAAAAAAAAAAAAAAAAAAAAAAAAAGAAAGAAAGAAAGAAAAAGAAGAAGAAGAAGTAGAGAATAGAAGGTTTGTTATTCATCCTGTTCTTGGAAACAGAACCAATGGGGATAAGACAACAAGGGCACATATTTATAAAGCACAATAAAAGGCCTCTGTGTGGTCATGTCTGCATGGAGCAGATGAGCAGGGGAGTTCTGGGAAGAATTACATAAGACGGCTTGTGTACACGTGCCTGCAAACACGGAAACACGCATTCGCACACATACACACAGGTCGTGCCCAGATGATGCCCCTCATCACATACAAAACCTCTCAGTCTCAGTCGAGAATCTCTGCAAACGCCTCAGATGCAACACATAAGAAGTCCTGTTTCTAATACTGCCAAACTGCCCAAGTCATAAGCAGCCGAAGAGCAGGACTGTGAGTAACTTTTCTCAGAAACAAGGCTATTTAGTCTGGCTTCAGCTCAGCGAATCCGTGAGTAATTATACACAGTCTTTGAGTGAATGTCATGGACTTGACAGACTGGAGGAAAGGCAGCTTATGTGCACAGCTATTCAACAATAGTGTAAATTAGAGGATCTGCTACAAGACGGTTTTAGATGGATTTGTTGTGTGTGTCCCTAGCAGCTTGCCATGTGTCCCAGCAGTTCACAAAGCTTCCAAAACATTAGCTCAAACCTTGTGTCCAAGAAATAACAAGAATACATTTTCCTTCGGAGTTAAATGTTAATTCAATCTATCTGGACACCCCAAAGCTCTTGCTCTCTCCTTCCCACTTAGATCTCTGCTCTAATTGTTCCATCATGTTAACTATCTAGTATCATATTTCCTTCATCTACAACCTCAACTTTATTCCTTTTCTCGACAGAGTGAATGCTGTCCAGTTGTGTACCATCCCAAATGCTCTCTGCTGTGCATCCATTTTTATCTTCCTCCCTTCTTTTAGCTTCCACATCTTTAACTATCTCCTCGCAAGACCCAGTTGCCTGTCCTAGTACTGTCCTCGATTTTCCTGGTGGCTTTTATAAAATTAATTTCTTTTTTACAGAAATAATGATCAGCGATGTGTGCTGAGATGATGCCAAATATCTAGCTTTCTCCCTCTCTCTGGGTCACAGTACATAAGTTTTCTACTCTACCTTCTTCTCCTTAGATGTTTTTAACAGCAGACTTCCTCAGATCTGTTGGATTCAGTTCTATCTCCTTTCTCTCCTAACATTTCTTCAGGAAGAAAAGCTAAGTCTTCGTCCATACCAAACTCCCTCCACATGCATAACATCCCATCCAGGTTGCAGAAAGGAATAGGAGTCGGATGAGCCACTTCTTGATTAGTTTCTGTTGGCACTCCAGAAACTGCTGACATCTGCTCTGTATAATGAGGTTGCTATGGATCTCGGTTCTCACCAACTAGCAGCATTACCCTGCATGATTAGATGTTCAGATTAGACTTTAGGAAGAAATTCTTTAGTATGGGGGTGGTGAGGCACTGGAACAGGCTGCCCAAAGAAGCTGTGGATGCCCCATCCCTGGAGATGTTCAGGTTGGATGGTGCTTTGGGTAGCCTGGTCTAGGAGAAGGTGTCCCTGCCCATGGAAGGGGGGTTGGAATTAGGTGATCTTTAAGGTCCCTTCCAACCCAAACCATTCTGTGATTCTTTGATATTATGATTCCCCAGGAGTTAACTGATTTATGCACTCTTTAGCTAAGGTTAGAGTTAGGGAGTTATTTATGCTGCCAGTTTGCTACTGTTTCTGAGCTGTATAATGCCACAGTCCTTCAGGCCCTACAAGTACTTCTGTATTGTAGCCCTTGGCCCCTTTCACAGAGCAGAAATAAACCTTTGGTCCAGAAATACGAAGGTATTTTTAAAGGCCATTCTCTGAGAAGGTAGGGCCGATCATAAGGGTCCAATATGAGACTCTTCTAAAAACAATAGTGAACTTCTAAAGCTATGCCAGATCATCACTGGAGATTTGAGCTAACATAGCCTGTGCAATCAAAGCACCTCAGAGACATTTTGCAGAGAAAACCAGTAATTTACAAGATAGAACTCACCTGCTAAATGGAGACATCTGAATCAGAACAGGCTTTCCTTATAGTCAATAGAGGACAATATGCATTTGTAGGATTCAAAACACTGGACATTCATTAGAATGAGACTTTTTTTTTTTTTTTTTTGGTCTTACAAGAGCCCTATTTATCTCAGTGATCAATAAGAGGAATGATAAGATGATATTCAGACAAAAAACATACTTCATAGGCTTCCTGCAACTCTGGGCAAGGTAAAACCTACCTTAATTACAGGCTGGTCCTCTGATTATCTATGCTGACATTTCAGTCAGATTGCTCAGGTTGCTTTTCTCTGTGATGTGTGCAGCTTGGTAGGCTGACACATGGGGAAGGACCACAAACCAAGGCTGCTGCTGGGGAATGTGCCAGTGGAGCTGGAGACTTCTGAGCACAGAGACCAATAACCTTTCTACTAATCCCTGATCTCATATACTTACCTTTCTTTAGCTCTCAAGGTTCCTCTTTTTCTACACTCCTATGTCCTAGATCTCTGTGTTTCTGGACTCTACTCTACTGACTCTACTGGTAGCCCACATGGTAGCCCTGACAAAGCGGCATCTACAAGATGTTGAAGGATGGAGGAGGTAAAGAACATGATGTTGTGGCATAGGAGAGTGCCGGGCAGTAAAATATGATGTTGTGACAAAAGAGCTGCAAGGTCCTCCACATAATGTGTTATTAAACTGGGCCACGAGTAATTGCCCTGGATACTTTTCCTTGGATGTCCTCTTTGGAAGAGTGTCGGGGCAGGACCCGGAGGGGTCAACATCCCCCTCCACGGGCATTCATACAACTTTTCTTTAATATGCCAGATTTTTACTCTGCACTACCTTCTCCAAAGGATGTCCTAAGATACCAAAACAGATGAGGTACCACCAGTAAGACCACTCCTGAACAAGAGGTGCCCTGTGTGGGCCTGACACCCAGACGCTCAGGTCCTTTACACTCACTGACTGCTAGCCACAGCCAATACAAATCCCATGTGCTGTTTGGACTTCTTACACACAGGCTGAGGAAAAGATTTTAATCACTTCGCCTGAGGCCTGACTTTAAGGAGCAGCTGCAGGAAAAATGAAGCGACTGTACCATTAAAACACGCAGTGTTTCCATATTACGTACCCATGAGCTGGGGAGCCACAATATGCCCAAATTAGCCTCCTGTTTCTGTGGGTGGCTTCCCCAGGCCATGAAGGGTCTTGGTGGGGATGCTGTGCCAGGCTCACCAAGGGGGCTGAAGAAAGCAAGGAGCAGCTTCGGGTGTGCGGTAGGGCCTTATAAAATGTCTCAGCAAATGTACTGGGAGTTCAGGCCTGGACATAAATGTCAACAGGGCTAACATTGCGTATGTCCATTCTTAACAGGAATTTGCTAATTAGGTCTGAGTAACCTACGGAAAAGGCTACTCGCAGACACAGTCCAAGAATGACCAGCTTCAAAAAGCAGCTGCAAGTGGTTTTGCAATATGATTTTATCTGGGCAGAATGAGTTCATAATTGGAAACTGCCCAATCTTTCAGTCAGCTGAGTCCTTACTTCTCTTGACCAGATCTCTATCATGTAAGAAATTCCTTTAGCTGAGGGGGTGCAAACTCCCCTGCAGGTCTCTCCTGGAATGGAGGGACAGGAGAGTGAGCGGGGTGGAAGACAGAAGGGTTTCATCAAAGTTTCAGCTGTCCACACATTTGAAAAACCAGAGCTGGTATTCTCTGGCCAGCACCTCAGAGTCATGCTACAGATGTTGACCCATAAACCTCAGTGGCCTATCCTGCACCAACAGCATGAAACCAAACCACAGGATATGGGTACAGCACTTGAGAATGCTAACCAAGGGGAAACAACTCATTGAAAAATCAAACATAGCAATGGATCTTTAGAAATAGCAGCTTTTGCCTTGATCACTTCTCTAATAAGCACCGATATTGTTTCAACCAATTGATTTTTCTTCTATATGTCCTGCACCCCAAGTCAAGAGGAGCAGGGAGCATTTGGCCAGGCAGGAATGATTAACCAGGTGACTTCAGCTGCAAGGGCTGACGTCTGACAGTAGAAAAAACAGATGTGGAAGAAAGAGCCCAGTGTTCTCAATCTAAAATACTGACTCTGTTCTACTGGGGTTAGCAGTTAAAAAACTCAGAAGCAAAAATATGCACGCTAAAGCTAATTTCATGGCTCAGAAGGGTCAGAAAGCAGGACCACAATTCTAGGTCCCCACCCCCTGAAGATATCTGGTAGGCAGAGACCTGCCATTCAATTTCCAGTTCTGCTGGCTTCCTTTCTCCATTAATTTCCCTGGCAGTGTAAGGGTCTGAGCACAGTGCTCATGTCTGATTGCATCAAAGGGCCGCGAGGCTGATGGTGAACTGAGCAGCTGCATGCATGAAAACTCCTTCCTTCGAGGAGCAGAGGAAAGAGATTGGGCTAAAATCTAGACTTATGAAAGGCAAGTACCCCGAGCTATCCTAGCATTAACCCAGCTTCCACATTCAGACACTTGCAATAAATGCCACAGATTTTTTGTTTTTCTATCACTGATTAGGATTAGGATTTAGGTGATCACTGGTTGATTAGGACTTAACAACCAGAACTGTTTCTCAATGGCAAAGCATTTACAATCAAGCCAGACTAGCAGGCCAGAATGAGATTCCTTTATCTCTTGGTGATTACGTTTTAGACAACATTGGCTTCAAGATGAAGATGGATATGCCAGCTTCACAGATTTCAAATATAGTCATGTTACTGCAAAGAATATTTAAATGTTTGTTCAAATCACAGCTGAAGTCAACTTTTAGTTTCACATACATGTTTGGAAACTAACTGAATATCAGCTTTTACAATAAACAAGGGGCTTGACCTCTGTGTTAGAGGAATTACTGTTCAGTATTTATTCTCATGGTATAAATCTTACCCAACTAGGAAGCTGAAATGTTTTCAAGTGACATAAATGGCAGATGAACACAAAAATTTCTGCTGGTTTTCTATTAGTTAAACCAAAGAATATCTGCTTTTTACTTACTCCTTTCTTTTCTTTGAATTTGCCACTGCTTGTGATGCTTGCCCCTAAGCCCTGCTGAATCTACTTGGGCATCCTTACCTCTGAAATCTCTTTCTGGTTGTTTTGCACTTGAGTACAAAAGGGACAAAAAAATCTCTTTTTTTTTTTTTTTTTTCCTCAGGGGAAAAGATAGCATGTTAAAAACAACTATGCAGATGAGCTCTAATTATGATGCTGGTCCAACTCACTAGGCCAATCATTTGATCCCTGAAAGTAGGAACAGGAAAACTTCTGTTCCATACTCTTTATTTCAGAAAGAGCTCAGAACTGTTAAATCAGATATATTTCTAAAGTATATTCTAATCTGTGGCTGAGTTTGGCATGTTTTAAACTAGACAACAAAGTCAGTAAGATGTATGGTGTATTTTATATGGAAGGGGAAGGTAAATTATGTTCTTTTAATTTAAAGAAATTGAACTCTGCTTCCTGTACTTTGCTGTTTTCCTTCACAAATGCAGCCTTTTTTATTTTTGCATGCTATAGCCTCAATAGAAGTGGAGAATATATAACACACTAACATTTTCTGAGGTTAATGACTGGACATGGACCCAAGAATCTTGGCCAATATTTAATAGAACATGAACTTTTAGCATAATGTGGTGCCTAATTACATCTCATCTATCCTTGGGTATATGCACTGGGGAAGATCATGAAGTAGGGAAGTAATACTAAGATATTTTTCTCACGATAGAGCAACAATTTTACAAATTCTATGCAGTTTTGATGCTCATATTTCAAAAGGGTCATAAAACCATTTCTAACCCTAAAAAAAAAAAAAATAAATAAATAATAAAAAAAAAGATATTGTTATGGCTAACAGTGATGGTAAGAGTCATCTTGCCTAATTTCAGCCACCAAAAAGCTAGGTACCTAGTCTGAAATAGAAATGCAGTCCATGGAGGCAGATAGGTGTCTCCAGAGAATGATTCATCTCATTCTGAAAGAAGTGTCTAAAACGAATTGGATGAGTAATCTTCTGAATGAATCATCTTTCCCCATTGACTACAGAAGGACTGTAGAAAGCTACGTTCAACTAGATGCTTCTCATGTTTAGGCAGCTGAAGATACAACTCATCCCAAGCACCTATGCTGTCCTCCACAAATTTAATTTAACCAAAAGAAGCCTTCAATTGATTTGATTATACATACCTCGATGGGGATTTGGAACAAAATTAATGAAGGACATAGAGAGTTCTTTGTTGTGCAAAAACCCAAGTCTAAGAGATGTTCTTTAACCCATGAAAACCTTAGCGCAGTGCAGGAAATATTAATGAAATCGTGTGCCCCAGAGTATGGAGGTCAGACTGGATGACTGGAGAGTAGCCCACCCTAGCTTTTATCACTACCTCTTATCTATGAACAACAGTGTTCTTTTTATACAACGGTAACCCTCAGAGCAAATAGATATATGCAAAGCATCAAATAAAGTATTGGACAGTTTGTCAGAGCAAAATCCATACATCTCTAATTCAGCAAAACTGAATTTTGGGGTTTTCTTTGACACAAAGATAAGTGTTTGCAGCTCTGTGAAGGATATTTAAAATAGCCTTGTTTTACTGCACTGTTCTAGTCCTATGTCCTAGAGAAACTAACCAGCTGTTTCCGATGAGGAAAGTGGGATCACCTGGGTTTATAGTTGTTTCTGGATTAGCTTTTCTGATCTGAAAATCAACACTGATTGGTGCTTCTAAGGATAACCAGACACTGCTGAAGCCTCACAAGTTAATTATATGAGGACAGCTAATCATTATTCACAAAAAATTACTGGGTTGTAAATCCACAGATGTCACGTCCCTCAACGAAAGTGTATTTTTAGCTGTGAAGCACATTGGCCTTTCCTGGCTATGTTTGCTTTAAAATTAACATTAATCAAGTTTTGGCTCTATGCATGCAGTATCCCCCCAACCAGGTAATTACAGTAAATTTCCAGAATAAAGACACAAAAAAAAAAAAAAAAAAAAAAAAAAAAAAAAAAAAGTTTCATTTATAATTTCTTGCTTCCAACCTTTAGTGGCTGGTCACTTGTTTCTTTTGGTATTGCACCTATTACTCATAAGTCACACTGAAATCAAGGATGTGTGTGCCTAGAAATGTGTCATTTTCCCTAGAACATCGGTCAGTTAGTACAAGCTATTACCTCTCCCTACACACCTGGCCTCTCATAAAAAGGGTGAAACATAGGCTGCATGCAAAATGCTCTGTGAGGCAGGAAAATCATCGCAGAACTCTTCTACAAGCTGACATCTTTTACAGCAACAGCCTTACCCTGTACATTGGGAGAAAAAAAGATATATTTAGCTGTTATGTTACAGGCAAATTATATGGAGAAAAGCAATAATATTTCAAATTATTACCACTTAGAAACCATCAAAATAGTTACAAACAGACATAAACAAACCTACACATCTTGTTGCTTTCTTGAAGTTTAGAGAAATAGCTGGAACCTCAGTGCTAGAAGGCTTTGTTTAGTTAACAGATGCCATATCTCGTGGCTGTTAGAATCTTGTGAAGCCAAAAACTGTGACTGGTAAGTATGAGATAAATTATATGTTACTTCTAGCAAAAGAAACAGCACTATTCCCCCTTTTTCCCCTTCCCCACCTCTCCCCAAAATTGGCCACTCGTTCATGGAAAATCTTGCTTCCCTCCCAGCTAACCACTGCAGGTGAAGGATGTTATTTGCCCGTTGCTCATGATATTCACTGCAATTTTTTTTCCCATTGTCAGTCAGTGAATACAGTGTAAATTGGTGTAAGGCATGATTTTGCAGCTCTGAAGACTCAGCAGCATAATTTAGTAGACAGTAGCCGTGTGTAGAACAATGTTGTTCTTGTTGACATTTATACATTTTCCTACTCCGTGGATGACAGTTTTTGTAGGATCAGCCCAAAAGTGATCAAGTTGCAGCACAGAGGACAGCCTATGCAGTGAGGCTCGCTATCTTTTCAATCTTTCTTACAAAGACTTAAGATGTATGCCTTACCTCCCTGACTATTGCACCATTCTGAATATTTCTTGGACTCTCGAGGTTATTCAGCAAGTTTTTCCTTTGTTCATACATTTACATACATTTAATGGCACAGGGCAATTATCAGAGTGTAGACTACTTCCAGTCATAACTACATGCCTCCCTCTGCCACTGGGCTAGTGCCTGTTGCCCCTTTATCAATTTTACATCACTGAAGTCCTTCCATGATGTGGACTCCCATAAAGTGAAAGAAAACTTTCTATCTTAAAAAGCCCTGAATGCCCAGTATAAGCAGAGCCAGCACAACCTCCTCTCCTGAGAATAAAACTTGGTTTTGTTGTTTTATCTGTAAGAAGCTCTCAGTCAGAGGTCCTCAGACTTGCTCCTCTACCAGACCCCTCATTGCCACCACCACAGTCACATTCACACAGGGGTACTGAGCTTCTCAGGCAGATAACAAGTCAACCCCAACAAAGCACAAATTCACCTCCAGGTCATTGTCTTTCCACAGCCAGTGCTGCAGCGTCCCAGGATAAAATCAATACCTGCAGGTGCAGTCTAGCAGTGCCTACCACTTAGGAGGGGAGTATTTTTGCATTTTATCTATTAATGCAACATTTGTGTTGATCTAAAAGTAACAGTGAATGATAGTATTTGTTTTTCACATGAGTTGCAAATAAATCAGTCAATAACAGGAAAAGCCTGAGTGCTGAGTATCAGGAATTAAAGCTCCCATTCTTAGACAGCAGATAATAAGTAAATCTAATGTTCACATTTCACAAAACTACACTGCATTTTTACAAATATTTTGGTTTGGTTTTATTTTGTCTTGTTCTTTTTTTGTTAATAGGGAGAATAGACAGTACATGAAAAATTCCCATCCATTCCTACAGTCTCACCTTTCTTGGCTGCTCTATTGACTTTGATTTTTGAGATATCGCACTCTACAGGTACCTTAAAGGAGGCTGTAGTGAGGTGGGGATTGGTCTATTCTCCCATGTGCCTGGCAACAGGACGAGTAGAAATGGGCTAAAGCTGCACCAGGGGAGGTTTAGGTTGGGTATTAGGAAGAACTTCTTTACTTAAAGGGTCGTTAGGCATTGGAATGGGCTAACCACTGAAGTGGTTCAGTCATCAGCCCTGGAGGTCTTTAAAAGATGTTTAGATGTAGAGCTTAGTGATATGGTTTAATGGGGGACTGGTTAGTGTTAGGTCAGAGGTTGGACTCGGTGATCTTGGAAGTCTCTTCCAACCTAGATGATTCTGTGATTCTGTGATCTACAACAACTACAGATATGTTATTAAAGAAGAGCCACCCAAGGGGGAGTGCCATTACAGCTGTCCCTTTACCAAATTATCTGCATGGGCACCTGCTTTGTTTTATGACTGCTAGTCCATAACACATGCCAAAACCCAACTGTCACAAGATGCTGTCTTGGCATGTTCAATCAATATTTATCTTTTCTTTCAAAACTCTTTTGACTGTCCCTGATGGACTTTGTTTCTCAGTCCTTCTGCCATATTCCGTCCTTACATGGATTTGTAAAAACTGAATGCCACAAGGTAATTTTTTTTCATAGTAAATTACCATATCAGAAGACAAAGAAGTTCATAGCCTCACCCACTCAGAGGGATGCATGACTCAGGCAGTGATAACTGACGAATCATCCAAAAGTCACCTGGAACACTCCTTGCATGAAGATTAAGAGGGGGAAACCTTTTGGTAATTGATAGGTAGTTCTTCACTTTCTGTGTCGATACTGAAAGTCATCTAATGACACTGTGACATACAAAGAAGGGAAAGGTTCGGTGCTAAGTTTTCAGGTTTGTCACTCAACTGAGATCACAGTCATTACACATCCAGGAGCTGTCAGTCTATTACTTCTCTGAAGAATACCATTTTCAACATGACCTTTTAGCTCAGACTTACTCATAATGATAGCCTCCATACTACTTGAAAATTCACGTGGTAGGAGACAATATAGTTTCATGGGTACTATCAAGACAACTGAGTATTATACCAGACACAGGTAAGAAACATAAGTGAATCTGTAATCTATTACTAAAAAAATATTAAAACTTGAGATTTCTTCTTCACTGGCTTCTGCAGTGGTTTGGTCACTCTTTCTCTAGCACTCGAAAAGATGACAGCTGTCTCATGAACCAAACTGACTTGGCTTTTGCTCAGGAGAGCCAGTCATTTAATTCACAAAGGTCCATTTTATTACTGGGCCCAGAGAAAATCCATCTAAACTGTTAAATAATTTGTCCTATGTGAAAGCATATTCGCTTGACCCTTCCATCAACCCATTCTTACAGATCTGCAAAGTAAATATGTTGCTTTGTCACTGCCCTCCCTCAACCTGGAGCTGCCTTGCCACTTACACAACCATCTTTTGAAAATGGTTTACCAGCCACTTTTCACATTATCTTGGAGAGAATGCCTATTCATTATTTCTTAAAGTGACTGGAATTTCTATCCTCAAACAGAGTGTTTTGCCTCATCTTTCCTGGATTGTACTCTAGTTCATCTTTCCCTAAATAACTCTTTGCTGATGATCCCTTACCTTGCCTGCACCTCATTACAATGCATGTCATTCATTTCAGATCTAAATTTATCCCGCCTGCCCACAGACATAGTATTATCTGACTGCAAATTACTGAAATCAGAAATGCTGAGTCCCAAGTCTGAGGTTATGGAAAAAGTAGTATGTTAAGAATAATCCCATATAATTAAAAGCTTTCTCTGCTATTTTTGTCATGTTCCTCATTTAAAGTATCAGTTGCACGCTTTACAGGTCAGTGTCAAAAATATTAGATTTTGACAGATTCAGAAAGCAGGGTGGGCCACAAATTGTCCCACTCAGTAAATCACACTGGATGGCTGAGAGTAATGAGATACTGAGTTTGTTTCTAGGTCATTCACCTCAAATACACTCTGGTTGCCAGTTCCTGAAATTCATAACAATCTAATGCTGCTCTGTATATATCCAAAGGTAAATGATGTGGCCTGAGTCTGCTCCAATTAAATTTTTTAGGCATAATCAGTGTGACCAAGGCCTGAATGATCATGTAAATGGAAACTCAGTGTTTTTCCTATAAGCAATAGAGGTGTTCTGACAGAGAAGAAGCTTTTGGTAGCTCTGTAGGGTAGAATGTGATTGTATGGAGGCTGGAAGGTACTGTGGTAGATGGTCCATTGCTCCTTGTGATCCAGTACTAATAGAGAATAGATAGAGATAGCTTGTCACCTTAGTTCCTTTTCCCCACTCTTTCTTTCTTACCATCTTCCTCTATTGGTAAATCCACCTCTGGGCCGAAGACTTCTGTGGTTGCACTAATTCCTCATACTTGCCCAGATGAGCTGGGCCCATGCCTTTACAAGTGTGGTACAGCAGGCCTGAAACTTTTCTGCTTGCATAAAAGCATTTGAACAGACACAACTGCACATGCCAGGAAGCAAAATTTTGCAAGTACCATTTAATTAAAGCTGTAAATGGGGCCTGAAGGAGAAAAATAACATATTATTAGCAGCTTGAATCCAGATCTGGCCATAGGTCCATATGACAAGCCAGCTGCACTTTCGGTGTGAAAAGGAAGCTGGCCAGTGGCCCTTGCCCAACTGCACTAGAGTTTTCCAAAACACACCCTTTTCTCATGCCTCCCATCCTTGTGACACACCTAGCACTAAAACAGCTTCCAGTAAAGTTGTGCCTCTGGCCTATGTAAAATGAAAGAAGGTCAAGCCTGAACTTGCCCTCTCTTGCTTTAGGAGGTAATAAACTCACTCCTCTCTGTTAATAGGAATTCTGCTACACAACCAAGAGGTGAAAGTCTACCACTTCTGAGCAACATGCATTTTTTCTCTTTCAGCTGCCTAATTATTCTTTTTTTTCCTGATTATTACCAGGCTCAGAATCTACCAGCTACTTTCATGGTGTAGCATGATGACAAGCTTTTGTCCTAACCACAGATATTCAAAAGGCTGTAAGAACACCTCGGACCCTGAGGCAAAGTTAAAGGCACAAGCTGGAGCCAGAATACTCTGTACCAACCCTGCCAAAAAGCTATGGCATGTTAAGCAAGTTGCTTCAGTGCCAAAAAAAAAAAAAAAAAAAAAAAAAAAAAAAGACAGTTGATGAGAATCTACTCAACCTCTTCCATATTCTCTGAATCAAGCAAATAGCACAGTCCAGGTGTAGACCTTAAAAAAAAATGCTAAGATGGTTGGAAGGAAGTTGGAACGGGCATGATAGCTAACAACTTTCATCAAAGAACATCTCCAGCTTGTCATCTTTTCAGCTTCTGTTATGATGTTATGAACTCATCTACCTCCATCCGTGTCTTTGATTTTTTTCAATGAAATTGAAGACCATCACTAAAACAAAATTATATTTGCAATTGCAATACCTGATAGTTAGGCACATTAATCTAATTTTCTCACTGGTCATCTTGAAAGAAAGAACACTGAGGAGACAGTGAAAGGAAGAGGCCTTTTAGAAAAGAGGTATGCAGACAGGATTCAGTCAAAAAGCCTGCATTTTCTTTTGCATGTGTGCTTTATTGCAGACTAGAAATAAAAATGGAAAAGGCAAAATACATCTTGTACAGGATGTGTTCTGTGTGTAGGTGTATAAATTAATCTTCTTACTACATTCATGGGTAATAACATATCCTTTATACACATTACATAAAGGATATCCTCCTGAGAGAAACTTTCTGAAGACCCAGATGGCAAGAGAAGCTCATACAACCAGCTGGATCACAAATTTGTCACTAATTGAAGTGATCAGAAAGAGGGCTATAGTGTGATATTTCCAGCACCAAAAGCTGGAGGTCAGCCACTGATGGTAATCATACCACTCCTTAACTGATAGTTTAACAAGACGGAAATGTAAGACAAGAGGACTGGTTCTGCCACCAGGTAGTATGGACAAGACCAACATGTTTTTGGATAGAAAAAAGTGAGCCGAAGAGATATGAGCCATGCTGTGCCAATTGCTCTGGCCAAACGTTGTGTAGTTTACTAGAAAAGGT
Source organism: Aythya ferina (assembly GCF_964211825.1). Classification (NCBI taxonomy): domain Eukaryota; kingdom Metazoa; phylum Chordata; class Aves; order Anseriformes; family Anatidae; genus Aythya; species Aythya ferina. The sequence continues at coordinate 27,472,249 of NC_140296.1, forward strand.
ATAGCTAAAGATTTTAGATAAATTACCCCATAGAAGTATTGTTCCCTCTTCCCTCTCTTACACCCTTTTATGCCTTTTTTTGGTATTTTGTGTTACCTCAGTCATTTATTTTTTTTTATAAGTTAAATAGTACAGCCTATTTCTAGGGGAAAGACCAAGTCTTGAGCTGTTACATAGGCCTAAAACTGCAACCACTGCCCCAACTCACAAACACATTTCTGGCCTTTTCATCCCTTTTTGCTTTGTGACTTTCTTTGTATTGAAATCACGAAAATGCTTCTGCAATGGCTTCTCCCCAAAACCAAGCATCACATCTCAGAAAGAGAAAGTATACACATGTATGTGTTATATGGGTATAGGTAAAACACCTACAGCTGTAGAGCTACTGCATAATATAGTCTACACATTGTAAACAGAATTTATATCATGTCAGCTTATCCCTGATGTGTCCAAAGAGAGTGCAGATGGAATATAAAGGGTGAGGGAATTAAGAGTTACCAGCGGAAGGAAATGCTGAGAAAAGAATAGAAAACTCATAAATATCAGGGAAGAAGGATAGAAACAAAGGGTGATGCAGAGAAAAAAACCCTCTGTTTCTAAATGAGTGAAAATTTTCTCACCAAATAGTTTCCTGTTTACTTGTTGCTATGAGAATCAGTTAGTGGGAAATACAATAAATGACACTCTAATGGATGATGGAAAATAGGTTTTCCCTGACACCTCTCAAATCACTAGAAACACAGAAAAGTAGGTATGGAAGGAACTCTAAGGGTTCATATTCTCATTGAAGCATTGTTTGATGAAGGTAACTCAGTACATATGATAGACCGTAATCCATTTGACTTAGCACAACACGCTCATTAAATAGCAGTACTGCACAATAGCTGGCTCTAACTTCAATAGCTGGCCCTGTTCAGAGTGGGGGTTAGATCAGATGAGCTCCAGAGATCTCTTCCAAGCTAAATTATTCTATGGTGATATGAATAGAGTGATGATAAATGTGCAAAGGATTAATGGAGGGAAAATCTGAAGAAGTCATGAATGGAGATGAATGCTGATCATTGAATAAAGGTTCCTATAAGGGTGGATGACAGGCAAAATGTTCTGCAACATTTTGACAACAACCTAAGATTTGATACAGAACTACTGCTGGCAAAATTTGTACATGATGGTGATGGGAGAAAGAGCAGATAATGACGAAGACAGAGATGTCATTGGAGTCTATCTAGCTGATTTTTTAAGACAGTCTAGTAAAGCCAAGAACAAAATTATACCTGTAGCAACAATGACTGCAGGCTGGGCTGGCATAATGGTGGACCTTAACATGGACAACAGTAAGATTGGGAAGAAATTCAAGGATAGATTGTGCAAGCACTGCTGCAGAAACAGCACTGCAACCTTTGTGATTTTGTGACCATAGGTCACACATCCTCAGACTGAAGAGACATTGCCTAAGGTAAAGGGTAACTGGGCTTTAATTTGCATTCTTAGGGACTCTTAGAATATAGATAGATAATGACCATCACTTCTTATAAATATTCATTTCAGTAATTTTTACACACAACCTCTCAAGCAAACAACATTACAGTATTGTTGCAGCATCTCCAGTAGGTAGAGTATGTTATAATACGCTTCATATGCTACATAGGTCACCTGGTGATAGTTCAGCACAAATGTATGTATCCTACACATTAAAAATCATAACCCGCCTCTAGCAATTTCCTCCCGCCCTCCTGCTTCTCTCTTTTTAGGAAATGAAATAAAAATAAAAGGAAAAAAATGTATTTTCTGAAAGTAAAGCAGCAGCATTTAATTATCATTAGGACTGTAATTCTGCTCTGGCATTTCTTACAAGGTGTCATGTCACCAGGTGGTCAGGTCACAAGTCATGGAAACAGCAACATATGAGCCATAGTTTCATCTCCTCATTTTGAACCCCAAATAATCTCTGTTTTATCACTGTATAAATTGGCAGGCCTGATTATGTTGTTTCAACACCCAGAATCAGAAAGGATCATTTTCATTGATAAACCAGAGCCAAATTTTGAAAACCAGCTTTATTCAAAGCTTGAGGAAAGCATTAATGAGATGCTTGGGTTGGGGTTGCAGAGCACTGCTGTTGTTAGGCATCTGGTATCTGACTTGCATGCCAGGTATGAAGCATCTCTGACACCTCTTTGGTTCAGCTGGAAGGAAAAAAACAACAGAACAACAACACAAAAAAAGCCACCACCACACTCTTCAGAATCTGGTAAAAACTCATTGTGACATTTGCTAGAATTGAAGATGAGTTATGTGTTTTGCCTTGACAAATTTCAGCAGGGCTTTTTGACCTACTGTGCTAGGAAGTGTTTCAATCAATATGGATCTGAAATCCTGGACAGATTTTTTAAAAGTATTAAAATCATGGAATAATATGTAAAGTTAACAAATATGATAGCTTACCTTCTGTAGCTCAGGATGCCTCAGTAATCATTTATTTTAAGCAAATGTCCTAAACACGTTACATTAGATCAAATATGGAAAAGCATGTGATATATGAATTACAAATTATTGATGCAAAAACTAAGTGGCTAAAATTTCTCACCATGTGTTTGGGAAGCTCACATTATTCATGAGCAGGAAAAACCACTAAGGACTCAAAAATTATCCCAGATAGGAACCAAGTTATGGGACAGTGGATGCAAATTTCAAAGTCTTTACTTGTGTTAGTAACCAGTTACTTCTCCAGCTATTCCCAGTGGTTTCAGTATGAGTCAGAGCTTGTCAAACTAATCACTCCTGCACAAAAGTGATCTTTTGGGCGTAGCTACCTACATTCATTGCCACAGTATATTGTACTGTTTTAGAACTCTAGTATTAGAAGTATTCTCAGGACAAATCAACAACTTGGTCTGTAACTTCAGCCAAAAAAAATATGGATCACAAAGCACTGTGTGTTCCTTTGTAGCTTGGAAGGTCTCACATGTATTTCTTCAGATCTCCTTAATCTCTTCCTAGAATTTTATTCCACTGTTCCTTAAAACTTGCCTGGGTCTTAGACTTGGCTTCTGCAGAATGGCTTCTGTATTCCCACCTTGCAAGCCCAACTGTTCAGAAGTAATCCTGATATTTGAGACCCATAAACACTCCACCTCATGGCTCAGTTGGAGAAGTTTCTACAGATACGGAAGATGCTTCTTCCAAGGCATTAGAGCTTATCACATAGACCAAATCTGCAAGCATGTATCCCCACAGACTTTTGAGAATGCTATATCAGAACAGCTGTACTTGGCCAGACAAAAAGTACATTTGGCAAATATCTTCTGAGAATAGACAGCACTGAACACTTAGGGACAGAGTAAACAAACAGCTTCAGAATAGAGATCATTTCCACACGAGTCAGTATACAGACATTCTGAGCCAAAGGTTGCATCTGGATAGTCTCTTCACACTTGAAAGAAGATTTGAGAAATATTTAAGCTAAATAAGAAACTAGTCCATCAATACCTTTTTCACTCCCATTTTGCCTGTTTACAAACCTTTGAATTTCATGTTTCCCATTCTTTCCATTCTCACATACACAGACAGAAAACAAAATACAATTACCACAATTACAAGATGAAACAAGTTATATTCTCCCAAACTATCTGTTCATTTAACCTAAGAAAAAGCCCATCACATGTTCTGAGAAAAAAAAAAAAAAAAAAAGACACTATGATACAGTTTTAAGATAATGAGTTTCACTGTTTCCAGTTCTTATATAATTGCTGATGATTCTCTGGTACTTGATTATAACATTGACATGTTAGAGTGGAATCCCTTAAAGCAAGATATAAACACACACACACACACACAAAAAAAAAAAAAAAAAAGAATTCTTTCCTGACCTCAGTGTGAAAATAGACATATTTTCTTACAATTTTTCCTTGCAATTATTTCTCTTCCAATCAAGTGGATTATCCCATTCAAGAATCAGGCTCATCCTCCTTCTAGGCACTCAACCAATTCATTCATGCAACATCTGTATCCTCTGATATTTCCTGAATCACGAGGGTTATTTGAGGTTCTCTCCAATTTCATAGGGTATTCACAAGCCAAGTTTGTCTTGAGGGTTTCCTTTCAGGCATAGTTACCAAATATGTTCATGGTCTAACACTTCTATAGGATTTCCTAGTGGCCTTGCCACCAAGCCAAAAATTTACTTCCTGGAAATAGTAACACTTTTTGTTCCCTTGCAAATTCCTGTATTCTATGCATGTTTTGTTTCTGCTGGTTTCCCCAAACCTCCTTAGAGTTTCCCTTTCCTGACCAATAAAATGCTGCCTGCTGTCCATTGTCGTGACTTGGTCATTTTCTCACGGGCATCCCTTGTTGCATCTAGTGATGAGGGAAACAGTACAGTAAAGGAGTCTTGATGTTTATTCAGGAAAAGGTACCCATATTCCACAAAAGGAAATAAACCTTTAGAACAAGTTTAGACACCTAAACTGATGAAAAAGCTCCTCTGTAACTTCTTAGAAAGAGCAGATAACATGCAAGGAATGGAAGAAAAGCAACAGTCAGCAAAGAAAGCTGCTTCTCATAAGACAGAGAGTGCAGGGAAAGCATAGTTTCAGGATGATCTGGGTCAGCAAAGGAAATTAAAACATTCTGGGGAGGAAAAAAATATCTTCTCTCCACTTGGGAGGGATCAGAGGCATTTTAGGTAATCCAGATGGGAAACTACACCAATTGCTTCTGCTACTTTCAGGAAGAGCATTGCTATAGTAGAGTGGGAAAACAGTTTGGCTCACTTAGCATTAAAGCAAATGCAGACAAGGGGTAGGACTGCTTTCTATGAAAAGGGAATTAAAATTCTAAAGGGAGAACATCATAAATTTACTGCAGGAAAAAAAAAAAAAAAAAGATAAGTAAATAAAAAGAGACTGGCTATGCATACATTGAAAATGTCATTTTGGAATAAAAACTCTAATCATCAGGAAAGTGAGGCTGCAGAACAACCCATCTTTCAAAATACTGTAGTAAAGAAACTCACCAGTTTCAAGACAGACATGAAAGGGGTTCTCTTTGATATGACTGACCAGGACAACTGCCCAGAAAATCCCTTCAAGATTTATTCTCTGAAATAAGACAAAAGTGAGGAACTAATGAGGCAAGAGTGTTAACTGAGACACACACCACAACCAAGATTTTCAAAAGCAGCAATTTGTAGCATCTCTTGCACAGACTACATAGTCAAAGAGCATATGCATATGTTACAGAGCTTAATCCAAAGACTATTTCCTCTTTACTCAAAGAGGAAATTGCTCTGATTGCTAAGGTAACTCTAGCTCTTCAGGAACCAGTGTGTGTTAATAGCTACCTTCCCATTCCTTCTGGCATGATACAACTCATTCAACTGTTTCCTCTACTTGGTTTTGCCAGCCCTAACTAGCAGTTCAATGCAGTCTTCCTGAGTTCATATTGTGCTGTTGCAGCGTTAGTGCGCTATTGGGCTCATACTGTGCTTAGCTCTATGCAAGAAATTTTATATGGCAGTTGATATGAAATTGCATCAGGTGGAAATAACAGAACTGAAGTGTGTGTGTGTGTAACATATTTGGCAGAAAAGGCATTCATCAAGAACTTGAGTATCATTGAATATCATTACTTATTTGAAAAAAATTCCCCAAGCCTGAGGTACTGCAAACTCCAGGGTTTCATCACAAATTCTAATATATTTCTAACTCCACACTCAATAACACAGGCTGTATGGAATCCTAAGTTGCCTAATAGAAAAATCAGAGACAGGCATCATAATTTGCATTGCATTAGTTCCACCTCAAGAAAAAAACAGGAGAAAGGTAATGAAATGGAACAGCTCTCATATTAAGCAGCTAGCTATTAAAGCTAGAAGAGGAGTAGAAAATAAGCTGAGATGAGAGAAATTCATTAAATCAAAACTACTCATTCAATGGCTTAATATCTCAGCAGATTAATGTTATTGAAATGGCTGCAATTTTTGATCATGGGGATGAAGATGGCAAAACTTTTTTAAGATTTTCTTTTTCATTCCAGCATTCATACTGAAAAAAAAAATGAAGATAACACATCAGTATAGCCTTACAATGGAGCTGCTGAGTTTGAATACAGCTAACTCTGTGGTCTAAGACAAGCCACTGTCCCTGCACTTCCAAAGACATCTGTGTGTTACTCTGCTCTGTGCTACACAAGTTCTGGGCTGCTAATCTTCAGTGGATGACAAAAATAACGCATCATAATGTAACTTTAAGTAAAATAACAAAACAAACTGAGTCACTCCAAGGATAAAAGTGGCCCAGTATCCTGTCTTGTAAGAAAGCCAACAGCAGACCTTTAATGAAGAACATAAATGAAGCACGTGGTGATATTCTTACCACCCAGTTACCTGTGGCTCAGGTGTTCTGCTCAGCTGCTAAGATAGCTTCTAGACTATATTGGGTGCCTGTGGCAAGGTTTTGGCAGTCAGGGGTGGGAGTAGGGGGGAGGCACAGCATGGGATACATCTGTGGGAAGAGGTGAGGGGCTGCCGTGTGCCAGACAAGCAGTTCTAGCTGACCCCACAACAGTTCCCCAAAGGGGCTGCAGTCCACAGAAAACCTATGCCAGAGCAGAAGAAGCAATAAAGAAGGAACAGGAGAAGAAAAGAGCAAGGAACAAGGAGTGGCAGAAAGAAACTGTTACACCCTGATGTAAATGTCCTGCACCACCTATCGCCTCACCAAGTAGAGTGATACCACCTGTGGTGATAACAATGTCAGTGGGTGACAAGGGGAAGAAAAGGTGTTTTCCCTAAGTGTTTGAAAGTTTATCATCTTTGTTTCCCAATACCCAAATCAGTAATTAAACATTTTAAATTAATCTAATTTCCCCAAGTTAATTCTGTTTTGCATATGACAGCGGCTGGCGAGTGATTTCCCTGCCTTTATTTAGACCCATGAGCTTTCTTGCTCCTCTTCTTCCTATTTTCTTCCCCACGGTCCTGATGGGGGAAATGAACAAGCACCTGGTTGGGTGCTTGCCAGCCAGGGTCACCCCCACCACACATTCAATAGCAGTAAGTTTTCAGGAGGAAATAGTGTTTCAAAAGCCTAAGTGTGGTTTGAATCTTCAGTCTCTGCCCCTCTTCCAAAGTTTCATTGAAGATGCTGAAACATTATGCTAGGGCCTGCCTTTATCACAGAAGAGCCTGGCATTAACAGCCTGCATAGCATTGTCTTTATAATCACACAGTGAATATCTCAAGTTGAATATATTAAAAGCTAATATGATCAAATATTGCTGTGATGGTCAAGTGAGTTCCTAATGCAGATGCATTGTATAAGCTAGATCCATGTATGCACTAAAGCATATATCTCCATGGGTACCTCCCCATTTATCTCCTGGGGAGAGCGCAGTTCAGAGGCTCTGTACTCTCAGGCTCTCCATATGAAATTCAGCTACTATAACAAAACTAATGCATGTGGAACTCTTCTCATTTAGATCTTGCTGAAGAAGAAAGACACACAGTTAGTTATCACACCACCAATAATGAAAGGTAGATGGGAAAATGGACTTGTGTCTGTTCAGAATAGATTATGTGTGCTCACTCAGCTGTATGACAATCATAAAAAAGGAATGGTTCATTTTGGTAAAGTTAAAAAAAAAAAAAAAAAAAAAAGTCATTACTTCAGGGACTGACTCTTTAGATATTACTAGCACTGAATCAAAGTCATGCAACCAAAAGTGACTTACTGGGCAAGATTCTCAGCTGTTGGAAATTGGCATAGATCCATTTAATTTCAATGGATCTATGCCAGTTTCTACCATCTGGAGACCCAGCCCAGCATGCATAAATGTTAAACAAGCTGTTTTTAAACCAGGAAAATAATTCCATTTCTCACTCACCTTCCAACACATCCTTAATAAATTGCCTAAATGAATTACACTACAAATTAAAAGGAAAATACCTGTCCAAGGAAAATTTTCTGCACCTGTCCTTTCAAATGTTTTGAGGACTTTGTTCTTCTAAAAGACACCTTCATTTCTTTTCACAGACCCCTGTGAACATCCTCAGAAAATTCACTATGTCAGGAACATCTCCCTTGCTTTATCTCTGTTGTGAAGACTACTAATCAAAGTAGGACTGACACATATTAATCTGGAATATATACCGAGAACGTGAGAGTTACAGAGACTCCTTGGTCCCCAACTCACTGAACTCAGCATTCAGCTGAGTGTTATTGTCACTCTCTGTGTGCAGATGCATCTGGGATGTGCTCCTTTGTGGGTAGCATTAAGTTATCTCAAGGGATCAAGAGGGAATTTCAGAAGACTATAAAAGGAGAAAAATTACAAGGGTACATAAATATACAGTATAATCACATAATTTCACGCTCTCCAGGGAAAGCATCTAGGTTTAAGTTGCTTACCAGTGGAATTTTATACTCTTGTCAACGTAAATTTTCCCCAGTCCCAGTGACAAGAACATATTGAAAAAAGGTATCCTTCAAGGAAGATAAAACTGAAGTGAAAGCTGTGAAGTTTAAGATAGATAGGCTTACTCAAAGGGTCTGTTTTTTATAGTGATGGAAAATTAACTATGCTCTGGGGAAGAAAAGGAGAAAAAGATCTTGAGGATACAAGCCTCAACCAACTATTGCTTGTGGACAGTTTTACGTAACCGCAGAAACACTCCAAAAGCTGTCAGAAGGAGAAACCAAGGTGATGACTGGAACTAGATGACTAATCTGTCTCAGACCTTGTCATTTGTCGTATCAGGTAATTTATTCATGAGCAATATTTTCTCCTAGCATTCAACTTATTCTTTTTATTATGTGGTAGTGCCAAGCCTCAGCACAGCTCACAGTGGAATATTTCAGGATCTTGTGAAGAGTTTTATCTAGTGATTCACAGTACAAAAGGCACAGGACTGCTAACCACGCTAAAGCATTGGGCTCACAAACTGTCTAGGGTGTCCAGAAATAGAGCAGCCTGACACTTGTCCTTTCAAGTGAGCAGGAAGCAGGCTGTCTTTTATTTTTAATGGATACTTGAAAATTTGGGAAAATGTGCAACTAGTTCAGCAAATAAAGGTGAACTACTAGAATTGATGCTATTCTTATTTATTCTTAAAGAGACTATTTTGCTTGGTTTTGTTATAATGACAAACAGAAGATGACCTTGAGTGATAACCAGTCAAAGAATGATAACCTTGGGCATGTCTATAGGATGTATTTATTACTTGACCTTGCTGTCCCATGACATGTGAATACAGCCATTGTAACTGGAACAACATAGTTTATAACTAGGAACATAACAAGGGCACTTGTTTTTGTGAATTTGTCATCTCGGGAGAATTAGAAATTTGATTTCTCTAGAAATCAAGTAATACAATCATATGCACAAAAAAACCCTACTACTCTGAAATCAGAAATGCCAGAATTTACATCTTTCTGACTCTTGTGGTCATTTCAGACTAATCTCAATGTCTCAAGCGATGCCAGGCTGGAGGATCGTATTTGTTTTCAAAGGTTTGGCATGTATTTTCCTCCATTTATTCCAAGTTCCATTAGTGAGTGGAAGAAGCATGGACTTCCAAAAGTGTAAAAGAAATCCATAGCTACAGGCATAGCCTCACAATCCAACACAAACAAATTACTGGGGTTGACTGCAATATCGCCTCTTAGATAAGCAGAAGCAATGGTGTCAAAGCCCAAGCTTAGCAACTCTCTGCAGTTATATGCCTGAAACCAAATAGAGGCATCTAAATCTCGTTTGCCTTTCCAGAGAAAGTGCTTCAGTTTTCCTGGTTTCAAAATGCAAACAGTGCTGTACAAGTATCCCTTTAAATTGGTCTGAAACATGAACTATATCAAGGCTCCTGTGACCACACTGATAAATTGCATTAAACTATCCACTAAATCCACACTGGCTAGAGTATAGTACAAGATCTGAGATGAGGTAGAAACATTTGAAGGTTTGCAAAGGATAAGATTTATAGAGATATCTTGTAAATGCTGTTTCCTCAGTGCTACCAACTGATAAAGACATATCCTATGATAAGCACGGTGCATGTGAAGGTAGATGTCATATGATTGCTCATTCAGATGCTTAAAAATAAATTAGCACTATTGCGAAATCTATGTGCCACTATTTAGAGTAACAAGCTGCAGAACTATTTGTTTCAGCAAAAGCCACCCGAGGGAACTTTGAGAAGAGATGAAAAATTTCATAGTTTTTTGTTGGTGGTTTGTTGTTTTGTTTTTTTTTTTTAATCTTTGCTTAATTGTGTCTCCATTTTACACTACGCGCTTTATTCTCTGCCCTTTTGACATAGCCAGCTGCCTTTCGGAGCTCTGTGAAGAAGCAGGCTGGCTTCACGCCGTAACAGGCACCGGCTCCCAAAGCCCCGTCTATTGATGAGTCACATTGCTTGTGTGTGCCTGCAAGCACATCGCAGAAGTTCCTATGCCGCTTCCTTCCAAACTGCTGGGGAGGAGTGGGGGGAAAGTGTGCGTGAAGCGTAAAGCTACAAAAACAATGCTGGTAGCTAAGTCTCCGGCCCCACTGTAGAGCACAATAAGCGGTGACACAGTGGAACCTCTGGTTCAGGGGGAGTTCAGGTTCATCCTGTTATCGGCCCAGCAGCCCGGGGAAGTGACGTCAGGTGCATGAGGCTCTTGTTTGAAGGCAGGGAAACACACCGAGACGTTTCAACACTTCTACTAAGGCAGGAAGTCCCTTTTTTTTTAAAGGCTGTGCTCACGTCAGTGTCCCGAGATGTCTCTTTCCCTGGCTGGCTGTCCCCAGCTCAGCCCAGGACCGGGCTGCCACCCTTGGCTTGGAGATCGCAGGTCCTTCAGTGATGTTTGGTAACAGGCTCAGGTTCTCTGTTACCTCAGTCCGAAATCTTACCTACCCAAAGTGATGCCTGCAACCATACCATGGTGCTGTACATCGCCTGAAAAACAGAAACCATAGCTGCCAAACCCTACTGATACACTCTCCTGCAGGAACATATGTCCTGAAGACTTCTGTTTATCACTGGACTCTCTCCAAATATCATGCCGTCGTTATAAAATTGCTACCACTAAACCTTCCCCTTGAAATCAGCATTGTATGTGAAAACACACGTCAGAGCATTCTTGGCACCTACCAAATCTGCATGCATGTGCTTAATGAGGTTTTCCCATTCTGTTTCTGAATGCCACCCCACCTTTCTTGCAAGGACCAGACCCAACCTGGAGTCACTTCGTCCCCAACACGTGCTTACCCTCACTGATATCCATAGCCCCTCAGCAGCTCAGGCCAGGTGCAGAGCAACCTCTCAGGATGTTCACAAGCCCTATTCTGCTCTTTTGGGTGTACCAGTGTGTCTCCAAATACTACTGATAACTCTACCTTTTTCAAAGCATTCATTTTTGCTCATCTAAAGCACTGGTGAATTTAATAGCTTAGTTTAGGATAACATGAACTTTTTGTGAAAGCCCTCTGCGAAGTCTCAGTAAGATGCCATGAGTGAGAAAAGGTATTTCATATATCCCATGTCTCTGCTTTGCTGGAAACTGGCAGCCTGGCAGATGCTAGTTTAAGAGGTGGCATTCTGCTGGCCAAAAACGTGTTTTTATAAAGTTTCCTTTTTAACAGAGATCAGGGGGGTCCAAAGTGTTTCTGGAAGCCTTAAAGAGTTTCCTGTTACTACACAGTCTGAAAAAGAAAAAGGTGGAGAGTCTCTTCACCCTCCTCACCCGTTATCACTGATGCCAACAGCGAGGTATCCGAGTTACAGTGAGGGGCCTTGAGTTAAGAGCCGTGATGACTCTCAAAAGCACAGGGTCATTTTTGCTGTGAAATTCAAAGACTGTTCAAAAACACAAGAGGAGAAATTTACCCTTAAACCTTCTACAGTCCCAGCAAGGCACTATGATATTTAAGTCAGGGCACAAGTTACATCTTGCAAAGCCTCAAGTTCCCCTCTGGACCATCAGAACAGGTGAGGTAGAAAGTGTGCATGGTGATATGCATGGCAGAGTTGGTCCTGAAGCAGCCAGATGTTGGTCTGTGCTACCAAAAGGCACAGAGATGCCTGCACAACTGATGGCCTGAAAACTCTGGAGCAGTAATGCTTCACTGTGCTCACAAGGAGTGTGCAGAAAGCGGTGGCATGGATTTCCCCCAAGGGCCACAGCAGGTGGAATGAGCACCTGCAAACCATGCAAGGAGGACGTCATGGTGGAGGAGCAAGCACATAGCAATGTAAGTCCTTTCCAGTGTGATTTTTCTTGAAACGTAAACATCCTATAAAATGCCCACTGCACTCTGAGTGGCTGGTCCACTTGCAGCTCTCTCCATTGAGTTATAAAATAATGTTGTTACTGCATTGAAATAGGACTTTTTTTTTTTTTCCCACATAACCCAAAAGCTGGGGTTTAAAATTCCTATTGTATGAACATTAATATGAAAAGAATGCTGTCTCCTATTATGGAATTGTGTTATAAAACTGGAATGTCATCCCCGCCCCGTCTGGCTCGCGATCACCCGGACTTTGCCAAAAATCATCCTGTACTACAGAGCGTGTGTGTCTCTCAACGGGAACTGCCTCCTGACTCACAAAGACAAGAGGCCGTGAATGTGTAAAGTTGGCAGAAGGGTGTTTTTTTTCTAATCTGTCGGTAACAATCAGGCGACTTGGTTAATGGTTCTGCATTCTGATCTCTACCCTGTGCGCAGCAAGCCGCCGAGCACGCTGCAGCTGTGCGCCTCTGCTCGTGAACTGCTCCCATTGTCTCTTCCAGGAGACTGAGAAGAGCTCCAGCTAGAATGCTTTTGTGTGCCCTCCTTGCTGCTTTTTTGGGTTTTAAGTGATGACCTAAAATATATAATGCCCAATTTTCGGTGTCTCGGAAAGCTGACAGGAGCCTTCCTCTCCGGTGCTTTGTGCCTCAGGAGAACACCTTGAAAGAGCAGTGTGCATGAAGGGACTTTCAGGCTTTCTTTGTATGCAGCAGCGCTTGTCCCTAAAATCCCTCTTTCAGCAGTTGCAAAAGGGTACTTCAAAGGCCAAACCCTCACTGCAGCAGTGCCCATGGTTGGAACACAGTTTCTCTGGATATAGACTGCTCGTAATCCACTGGCACTGGTTTAATGCACTAGGGATCAATTTCCTTTGGCCACGCTCTGAAACATCAAGATGTATTTTTTACATTATTTATATGCCCATGCTGCTTTACCAGCTTGTTTCTTGCTTGAGATTTTTCTTTCTCCACCATTTCAAACCCTAAAGTTATCAAATTAGCTCAGGAAATGCCTCTTGGGAGGGCTTTTTCCTCTCCTGTCCCAAGGGCTACATCACATGCCTCATAACCCAGGGCAAGAACTGGTAAAATTGCTGGGGTATTTTTGAGGGAACTTGTTCAATTACACAGAGCACATTCTAACCATACGGCCAAGTCCTCCTCCACACAGGGATGATGTAAGCACATCCAGGAAACTTGGGATGCCAAAAATCTCAAACTCTGGAGGAAATATTTGCAGGTCGACATGGCTGCAAATTGGTCAGAGTTTAGCAACCTGGGAGTGTTCCACTTGCAGCTCCAGTCCGAGCCTGGAGAAGATGGACACAAACAAAGAGATGGTTGCACAGGTCAGAGCTCAGAGCAGAGCCATGCTGGGATGCGCTGAAATGCAGCTTCTCAGACCAGGGCTGAAAAGGTAATATTTTTTCCTCAGCTTGTATGTCAGGAGGGTGCACAAGGAAGACTCACAAGATTAAGGAGATGAAAGTTGCCAGGATTTTATACTGATGAAGCTGGATTTGAAGAGAGGAATGCTGGATATAAATGAAAATAGGGTTGCACTAGTTTGACGGCGCTGGGACGTGTGCCAGCGGCAGATACCAAGGCAATAGATGGTCAGGAAATATGACACACGGACCGACTTGATTACTTGATAGATGCTTTTTAAAGCCTTTCGTCTGCCTTCATCCAAAGTTATTTCCGATGTGGTTCCCAAAACGAAGGAATCTCTGGCAAAGATAAACAAGACTAAGCTGCCTTCCTCTTCAGGCTGAAGCAAAGATCAGAAAATACAGCACAAGCACAGAAAATTAAAACACAGAAGAGGAAATGCCAGTCATTTTCCTGACTAATAAATGCTCGGAGGAGAAATCCAAGGTTCACTGAAGGACCCGCGTCTCTATGGAGTCTGTACATTTCTCCCCTCCACGATTTTCTGGACTCCACAGCACTGACAGTTCAGTTTTGCCAATTATGCAACTTCTTAATGCTTTTGTTGCTTTTATGACATGTGTCAGCTGAGCGTGCAATCAAACCAAATAAGACTACCATAATAAAATAACCCACATTAACTAATTATCTTAATAACAACCCTGTTTAAGAGTGAGACATCTGATAGGAGAGATAGAAGCAATAATAAAAGGGCACTGTCAACTGCATGAACAGACTTGCACTGCTTCCCAATGCGATGCTTCAAGGATATTAACCCCTGAAATCCTGGGAGAGGAGTCCTGGGAGACACCAGAGGATGAGGTTTTCTAGAGACTTTTAAGGAATCCAAACAATAGGGATCAAAACTGGGGAAAAGTTTTGGGATGGGAACGAGAAAGGAATGCCTAAGATACATTTCCTCTGTTGTCTGAGAGCTGCCCTCTGCAGCAGTACATTATGAAGTGCATGGGCTGCTGGGACAGGATGTACCAGAAAATAAACACAAGATTTATGGAGCAGTCTATGTTGTGAACTCAGACTTGATACGTGTGAGGCTGAAAGGTCATCCCAGGAAATCGCACTCCACCAGGCTCCACTGACCTCAGAGGCATGGGAATGCCAGTGTCCACTGCTTGTAACAGCACCAGCCTCCCAGCACTGGGGGGAAAGCAAACTGATGTAACACCAACCACCGTGTTCCTCAGACCCAGCATGTGAGCTGGATCAGGACAGAGGAACTCTTTGGGTCTTGTTTCCTCCTCAGTCCTTCCAAGATCTTCCAGAACTACCCCTGAAGGTGAAAGCCACTTTGCCCTATGCGCACATATAGACACAATTGGTTCTGCACTTTGGAGCTTGAAACCATCCTTTAGTGGCTAAAGTGCAATAGTGAAGTTGAGACTGGTGAAACAACAGAGCTGTGCTTGTTGGGGTGACAGATGTGGGAAATCTTATTGCTTCCAATTTCCATTCCACATGATGTGATCCAGAAGCTGTTTCTGCTTTGAAAGCTAAAATAAGAGCATGGCCCAGCAAATTCTCCTTTCCCTGACCCTCTTCTTCATGGTAGCACCTGCTTTGCTCTCCTGACCTGAAACCTCCAGAAGGTCCATTTAGACAAAAATCCCTTCTATTCAATTAAATTGGGCTGGAAGTTGATCTGTAGAACCAATCAGATCCAAAGCATACACAACAAATCTGAGGGAGGAATCACACCACCTACATGGGGGATCCCACTTAGGTGCTTTCACCAAGTATTGCTCCCTGTACTAAAAAAAGAGACATGAAGGCTCCAAAGGTTGGGAAGGAGTAACTCAAAGGTGGCTTGCTGTCTTTCTTCAGTAACTATGGTTGGAGCCTAGGGCAATAATCACAAGGGCTAACATTAGCCTGCAAAGGCTAGTCTCCACAGGTTCCCTTTGTAGTCAATGGAGGGTGAGAGGCTGCTTTGGCAGCAGTTCAGAGCACCTAATAGGTCTGCACAGCTCCTACTTGGAGTCGCCATTCCCCAAACTCTTTTTAAAGAGAGAGGAAAGAAGGGCAACTGCCATGGACCAAAGGTATTCTTTATGAACAGCAGCCTCAAAGATAACTTACATCCATTATATCAGTCCATAGGAATAGCTCAGGCCCAAAATCCAGCCCACAGTGCTAAGGGTGGCCATTTATGAGCACATCAGCAGGAATAACCACTGTGCATGATTCTGTGTATGTCAGTTTCCTTTGGACAGGTAATATATTGTGCATTTTGCATCATATTACTACAAGATCCAGCGTCACACAGCTTCTGGTGTTCAAATTTATTTCTGCAGCTCCTGCTTTTCCTCCTATCATCCTGTTGACTCACACAAAAGTGACATGGTCAGTGCGAGTGCTCTGTCCAATGCAGACTTGCTGCAGTGGGTGAGTGGAGGAGGAAGATAAAGGGTCTGTGCAGCATCACCATTGTCACTGAGGCTGCACTCAGCTCTGACCATCCCCATTTCCTGTATTTGGTGTCTTTCTTAAAAAAAGCAGTACCTAGGATCTCCTCCTGGTTCAGACTGTTCTCCAGCTAACAGGTGGGAAAATGTTTTTGTGGACAAACATGAGTTATTCTCCACAGTCACTGCATGTCTGAATGCCACATGTGCAAACCTAAAAGAAAAATGAGATTTTTGTGCAACTAAGGGACTTAGGTAGGACTTCTGTAAAATCACCTGCACAGTCCCTTCAACCCAACCCACGTTCTGGGGCTTTCCCACAACTAGAAACACGAGTGCACCACGCTTGTGAAACTCCTGAATAGGCAAGAGGCTTCCTTCTCTTCCTACAGAGTGATCTTTGTTATAGTAAATGAAACAGGCTGGAGGAGCATCAATCTGCCTGCTCAGGACTTTCACAAACACACTCATCCCCAAGGTGCAGCCCAGCGGTCCTTGGGTCCACTCTGAGGCTGGTAGAGCTGCAAGGCCACCCACAGCCACCATCAGAGGAGACCTTCTTCCAGGAGTGCTCTTTTGGATGCACAGGTGGTTCCAGCACTGAGACCAGTCAAGAATTCACCTGCTAGCCCTAACACAACTTCCTGGGAACCATTTGTGCTTACAGGAAACAGGGTGAATTGGTTATGTCATATCTACATCTCCACTGTCTGAGCAAACGTGAGTTGCAGCTCAGAACTCCACAGTTTAAATCAGGAGAGAGCAAAAGTCAGCATGGGTCTTGGCCTTGAGTGCTGGAAGAACCCATGTAGGAGTGGATGTGTGGCAGAGAAAGAAAGGCCACTTCGAAGACAGTGTGAACTGAGTGGGTGAGAAGACTGGGAGTTTGCTTGCCCAGCCAAAATTTCTCAATCTTTCCTGGGTTCAGTTGTCACTTCCACCTGAGAGTTGTTTACAATGTTCAGAAAGCAGGAGGAAATGGAGGTGTCTAGTACAAAAAAAAAAAAAAAAAAAAAAAAAAAAAAAAAAAAGTCAAAATCTTAGCAGTGCAGCTCCTGAAATATCTGTCTCACTCCATGCTTTATTTCAGGATACTTTGGGGATATTCTGTGAAAATACGTGTATGCAGAGAAGCCAGGTAATTAGCTTAAAGTCTTAGCCATATAGATATAGCCCTTTCTTCTCCCCATAACACACACACAGCTCATCATTAGTGGGGTGCTGCAAAGACTTCACCCATTGGTGACAAGGTAGGACTAGGTCAGGCATCACAGAGTATCTTCTCCCCAGAAAGGCATCCCCTCCACAACTTGTAAGATTTTATTTTATTTTATTTTTTATATTTATTTTTTTTTACTGCTGTCAGGTGCCAAAACCTCTTTTGCAAAAGACAGCATCATGTGGAGCATCCTCCTCTCCTTCTACCCCATCTTCTTCCATTCACAATCTCCCCAGTGAAGGGATAACATCCCAGTAATGGCAACAGTCCCAGGTCACATGCAACACTAAACAAGCAAAATACTTTCCCTATTGACAGCTGTCTTTTCATGTCATTTAGTAGCTGGAAATGGAAAGCAGACATACAAACAGCTAGAATGTCTTCAGCAAACCTGCTTTTCTTCCCAGGCTAGCATCTAAGAGCCCTTCTTGTAGATGAGAACCAGGTGTCTTGCTTACCTTTCATCTCTTTTCAGTCCTGAACTCAACAGGAGCTTTTTACGCTCCAGTGGCTGTGATTTGGAGTCATTAAGGCTATATGCGTTTCTGTAGCGTTGAACTGCATTGCAAATCAGTCAACACAGAAGCAAGCACACTTTTCCCCATGCCTCAGAAGTGTGGATTTATAAAGCCTTTCACAGAAAAGGTCACTCATGGAGAGAATAAATATGGTAAATGCAGTTTACTCCCACCAGAATTAGATTTATTCATACCTAGTAATTAGTTTTAATTATACAAAACATAACTGATAGGCAAGAAAAAAGGAGTTACTGGTAACATTATTTGTGGCAAAAACAATGGTATGAAAGTAGAAATCTCCCCCTGACCCGCCAGAGACTAAACACAGACCATCTCAACATGCATTCTGGCAACCCAGTTCCTTCCAATTAAATGACATCAGGGAAGCACTAGAAATAGTGTGGGCCCTTTTTCGTTGCTGCTTATGACTAACTGATGTAATGCTGAACTGTTTATCACCCTAATCCCAACCTACATATCCTAATCACTGAGTCAGTATTTAACCAAATCTCTCAAACCAAAACAGTTGTATAGCGAATACTGCATGCGGTTTTAATTCCGTGGGTTCAGAAGCTTTAAATGATTATTAATTATATTGCTCTAACAGCATGGTTCAGAACCCATGTGCTGGGCCCAAGCAGGGTCATTGTTCAGGGTAGTGGACAAATATAGAATAAAAATGCCTTGCACCCCAAGTAGTTTATAAACTGTTTCTCAAGCAAAAGGTAGCAGAGAGTCAACATAAGCTTCAGAGACAGAGAGAATTCAGAGGACCAGGAGACAGGCTTCAAGTCACCATCCATTTCTACTATCATCATGTTTATTAGAAGTTTGAAATACCTGATTGTTTGGAGAAAGCAGCCTGCAAAACAGAGCTGAGGAGCTTCTTGGCTTAATTCCGTGATGTATAAAACGAACTGCTGCTGAACTGCATACACACTAGTCAGCACATGCCTTACACATGGCAGGTCTGAAGTTAACCTTCTCTCTGAAAGCTGGTCTTTCAGAATACCAAAGGGAAGATACCTTTGGTATGCAGAGCCATGATCAGCTGCACATTGTCCAGATCTGTGGTACAGACCACAGTAGAAACTCAGGCTACATTTACCTCACATTTCTTCAAGTCTGGACATATCCCAACCAGCAGGGAGCCAGTGGGGGCAACCAGAAGCTCTACACTATTGTATATACACTAAATTATTTGGGCCATTTCTTGTTTCTGAAGTAACACTAGTATGTTCTGAAGAGGATGATCTGTGTTGCTGGTCTGGAAGATTTAGAGGTAAGATGGCAGGCATGACCATGAACTGACCAGAACAAGCAGGTGTTTACACATATGCCCACACTTTTGAGTGGGTCACGAAATACACAGGTTTTTGGTCCAAGCCTGCTCTGAGGACTAGACCCACACACTGCTCATGTAGTTAACATTACGTTGGAGATGAGGAGCCACAGCACGTCCATGCTGTTTGTAGACCAGTGATCACTCATCCAGTCAGCCTGGATGGATCAAACACATGTAGGCCAAAGACAGCTTGGGACAAAGTTGTTACCAGACATCCTAAGACACCTAGAGCAGGGATTCATCTGACCTAAATGAAGACATATAAAACCTTAGGTGCCTTGTCTTAGCCAGTTGTCCAGCCTTTCCTTGTAGTCAGTGGTAAGAGGCATGTCCAGAGGATGAGTCATTCCACTCCAACACAAATACCTACAGCAGGTGGGAGGAATCGGCCTCCCGAGATGCCCATCTCTCCTTGCTGCATGCCTAGCTAGCCCACACCAGTAGGTTATACCAGGAACCTGACTCTGCCATGCGGTAAGAATCCCACCCCAAATGACCATTCTGAGAAGGGCTTTATGTCCTCCACAGCAAGGCAGCAGGGGTCTTTCCCAGCACAAAGAGGAACCATGCAGCCAAGCCACAAACGGAGAAGCTGTGGCCAATCTAGTGCAGGCAGAAAACACAAGGGTAAGATGTTTAAACATGTTTAAGCCTGCCCTCAGACCTACTCTTCACCACCCAGTAGAGAGGTGGGAAAAGTGTCCTGGGAGGAAGCTCAGGCCCAGGGCATGTGGATCCAGTATGCGTTGGGCATCGGGGGCAGGACGAGATCTGGGGCATGCGAGTGACGGGTGGCTGGTGTCTGCCTGGCATAAACACGTTTCTGCTCTTCCTCACATCAATGGGTGTGCCCTCAGATCTCAGCAAAGCTCGAGGCCGCCCCGGGCAGTGCAGTGCAGAGAGAATGACAATGAACGTGAGTAATTCTTGAAATTTGTGGGAAGACTACTCAGACGTCTGACTTCCTGCTTCTGCATGTACAAAGGAGATGTTTTTGTCTAAAGGAGTGGAAACAGCATGTGGCAGCGTATGCTGATACAAGACCACATGTGAGCAGGGGCAATGGAGAGCCCAGGAGGGCTACAAGCGGCAAGGGGGGAGCAGGGGAAATTCACAGACAACTCCACCAGCAAGACCCACTGCAAAGAGGGAAGTAAGACATGTCTGGGAAGGAGCTAATATATAGGAATTCCCCTGGGAACAAAGGGGAACCAGCCACCAAAGCAAGACTCTGAGTCACTACTCGCTTCCCATGGCATTGCTGGCCCAGGCAATCACATGGTTGCCCCCGTCTCAAGGGCAGATTGCATTATTTCAGTCCAGCCCAAAAAACTATTAATAAAAGTTAATCTGGATGGCAGCACCAGCTTTACAACACAGTTCATCAGTTAATCATCAGAAATTCTCAACAGAGTTTGAAAGGCTGCAGCAAAGGAAAACGTTTTGCTTTAAATGCAGCCAAATAATAAATAGGATTTCTGTCTGTGGAAGCTATTTGCTGTATTCTCCAGGGCACCATTGGAAAAAGGAGAACACTTGAGGTTAACAACAGTATTACTTTTTACAATTTGAGTGTGCAGAATCTCTTCCCAGCAACTGGAGCCACTTTAATATGAAATGCATCATTAGAGCGATAGGGCCCTGGTGATGGACGACACTGAAAGATCACCGGAGTAACCCTGATGAGAGCTGGTGCTCAGAGAACGCACCACATTAATTTACAAGCCTGTCATGATTGCTCTGGGTTTATTTTTAACTAAAATATCCTGGCCTTCAGCAATCCACACCAGGGATACCCTGACTCTGCAGAATGTGCAGAGCAAGAGCAGCAGCATATGCTTTTGTTTTCATCAGCCAAAGGTTTCAAGTTAGGAGCATTCAATATTAAAGTAATGCACTTTTTTTTTATTTTTTTTTTTCCACTTCTGCTCTAAGGTTAACATTCATTAGACCATCAGGAAGTCCAGATCACATATTACGCATTCATCAACATGGTACTGAACCACAGACTGGGGAAGGACTTGGAGAGAGGTGGCCCATCTGATCTGTCTCCCTGATCCCAAAAGAGGATCCTGTATGTATATGGTTGATCTATACACCTTTCTCTTTAGTTCAGGAACAAATTCATACCACAAGGGTGCACACCTACAGCTGCCACATTTCTGTCTTGCATTCAGAATTCCCTCCTGCCTACAGCAGAAGGTATGCTTGAGCCTGTCAACTACTGCAGCTCAGCCGTCACTATCCAGGAGAGCTGCCACATTGGGACAAAGAAAGAGCTTGTATAGGTATAGTAAAAGTGCCTTGACAACTGCACAGCAAGGGAGCAAATAAAAGCTGGGAAAGAAAATGGGAAAAACAAACAGCTGTTTCTCAGCTCATGGCATGGAGAAAACACAAGAGGCCGTAAATGTTTGTTGATTTAAAGGCCCTGCTGATTTCAAAGTGACCAGCTGGCAGCAAGTGTTGATTTTTGGGCCATTTAAGCAATTTTCAGATGATGGCACAAACATATCAATTGCCTTGGGGACCTACTGGCAGCTTTTCTGTATTGTAAGGAATCACTTACTGGAACAAGAGATATTGCAAGTGACAACCAAAGAGTCTTCGCAGAGTACAGATAGAAAGGGAGAGACCCAGGACAAGGATGTCAGGGCAACTGAAATCCCAGTGCATCATAACCACACACTGCTACGGCACCCACAAGAGAAAAGAAAAACCTCAAAATGCCAAAGCTGTGTGGGAGAAGTGGTGCCTACAACTTACACAGATCCAAGTCCAGTGAAGAACAGAGCTGCCTTGGAGACAAAATCTGGTCAGCAGAAACATGGACGGAAATCTATCTAATTTGCTTTCAGTAAAATCTCCATCAGATGGTTTGGAGTCATCACAGTACAGTACAAAGATTGCCTTGGTTACCAGATGAAATTACCTTCTCTGAATGCTCCTGGCCTCCCAGTTCAGTTATTCAACAGTTGCCATGAGTTAGACTCTGCACTCTGCATGCTCGGTGGTCCTTCAGGAACAGGGGCAACCATGAGTTTGCTAGCAGTACTGTAAGAATAAACAGACACTTGCTGGAGGTAACAGAGCCATCTACTCAGTTGGGATACTTGGGCAGTATTCATCTTATTCAGCTTAACATGCCAATACCAATGACTCCAGTGGCCTGGCATCCCTGTATAATCGTTGGTAGTGAAACAGATCATTTCTAGCACACAAGCCATCTGGTCTTCTTTGGACATCTGCACGAGGATGTGATAAGCTGTACCCAAGAGGTGCTATTTCTCTCTACAGAGAGTAGCACAGAAGGCAGCAGCACTCATGGGAATGCAAGAGCGAGAGCAAGGCCCACCCAGCCTCTCTTAGCACCCATTAGAAACCCTTCATGTTGCCAGAAAGAGGGGGGCAGGAAGTCAGACAGTCTCAGAAACCTCTGGGATCACCCCATTGTGAACCAGCAGGACTCATGAAAACATAGCAAAATTCATGGGCTTTATTTCTTCATGTCCACAAGTGCAGCTTTCATTAGATCTGTAAAGCAGCTGGATATTTTTGGATCCATGAGCTGCTGAGGATATACATACTCAAACCACTTCATAAACAGGTGGGTGTGAAATAGCTAGCGAGTGCAAGAAAAATTCTGTGTCTATAGGCGATTTCTACTCTGTGGTGATATAAATGATGAAAACAGTTGTTATATAAGCAAAATCTTTTCAACAGATGGCAAGAAAAAGATACATGTAACAATAAAATAAAAGGAAGATATTTGCCAAACTTTATATAAGAGGGCCTTAAGGAAGGAAAATGTTCTGGCTTCTGCCCCATGTACAGCCAGGAAGCAACTGAAGAAATAGGTTTTGATAACCATATAAATGAAACCCATGTGTAACTGGAGTGAGTTTGTGGACCTGGAATAGAAAAAATAAATAAACAAATAAAACAGATGCTCTCATCATGACTGGTTTCTGGTTCAATGACAGCTCCCCAGCAGCGTGTAGCTCACAGAAAGTGAAGCTAAGAGGAAGTCCAAGTTTCCATGAAGCAACAGGGAATAGAGTATTGTGCAACAGCTTTTCCAAACCAATGTACATTCAGGCATTGCCCAATCAAATGATAGCCAACAGCGTATGCAACAAAGAACTGATTGAATCTTGGTATAAGACACAACCCAAATGACGCTATTAAATGCCTTAATCTTGGAGCTGACAGAATTGTGGCATGACGTTTTATGAGTAAAAGTTATAATGAAGCGGTGGCATTACACACACACACACTCTTTCACACTCTTTCAACTTCTAACACAAAACTGGAGGCTGGAGGAATGGCATGTGGCATCCTCAGCCAAGATTTTTCAGGCATAAGGAATTTTCTCACACAAGCAACTGTAGGTTAGGAAACTGTCCTACTAATTACAGCAGATGAAGAAGCCCTTCTTTTCATAATCGAAACATTTTCAGTTCATATTTTCAACCACATAGACCAATCCTTATGTTTGGAGTTGGACTGGTGATTTTATTAACAAGCAGAGCAGCCCAAACCCCGCAAAACCAACAGATCTCTGTTATAGTTCTCTGACAAAGTCCATGCAGAAGATGGGACAGCACAAAGTCCATTAGCATGTATCTTTGCAGAAATTTTATTCTTTTCCAATTTCCTTTAATAATTCTGAGGAATATTTTCACTAAAATCAATGAGAAGACACCGGGTGCAAAACTAATCAGCATGAAATTATGAGGTGTACTGAGCAGCAGTATTCTTATATGATGGATGGACTTGTTTTGGGTAGGCACAAACTATTCGATCGCAAGTTACTGGAATCCAGGCTGGGATATATGGAAGTGCACAGTATCTGTGTGAAGTCACCCCAGATTTTCTGATGGTCCTTTACAAATCTAACAATCTATTGATTGCCTGACCTGGATTCAGGAGAGGACAGCAAGATGCGGTGCTAAAAGATGCACTGCTCAGTGCACATACTGACCCTATCAAGACCCAGGCTCTAGGTGAGATATGGAGCCCACAGCCTGCCTCTCAGGAGAGAGCTGTGCTCTTTCACAGGAGTGAATCCACTGGCACACCATGTCCAAGGGCTCTCTGTGATTCCCTTTATACCCTCACTTACCTGGTGCCAAATGTTTTAATGTCATCTTGATCCATTTAGAACTGGCCTCACAAAAGTGACATTTGAAGAAAACAGTATTTAAAAACAATCTATGCTGCACACATGAATAACGCTGGATTTTAGGCAGGCTTTTTTTTTTTTTCTGCAAACAGAAAGAGTTTAAATTTCTTTTGGTAATAACCCCTTTTGACTTGCCCACATGTAGACGGTAATTATTACTGCTTTTTACGGCTAGGGTATTTTAATCCCAACACATCTCATTCCCTCTCCCACATAGACTGTCTTTGAAGCAACAATAACAAGTACCAGCTTCCCTAGGCCAGTTTGCAAATTTGCCTCACGGCTAAAACAGTCAGAGCAGCCTTAGTAGGTCAGAATTGGATTTCCCAAATATGAACCATTCCAGAAAAAAAAAAATAAAAATAAAAATAAAAAGCCTTTTTCTTATTGTTAACTTATTAGAGAAAAAAAACTCAGAGAAAGAAAAAAAAAAAGTTCTGGGCTGTGTGTGTGTGGATATCCCCCGAATGAATTATATATGGAAAATAACTGCACAAAATGCTCTGGCTCCATTGAACTCTATGGGAGTTTTGCCACCAGCTTCAGCAGAGCCACAATTTCATCCACTGGCTCCAGGATGACATCTCATATGTCACCATTCACTAGTAGCAGTGAGGAGTTCACCACCAGGCCTCCTATTACCATACAAAACATAAAGGAAAGCTGAGGTGTCTCTGTGGGGAACTGGCAGCCTCGCAGGGCTCATCCAGATTTGTTTGCTTTTAATTACCATTACAGTCAAGGGCACTAGAAGCTGTGTGGAGTCTGGGAACAAACTGTTTTGGTTTCCCTCAGACACGCATTATCCCAGCACGGCCCTGGCAGCGGAGTGGTAGCAGTACCCAGCCAGAGGAGCTCTGCTGGGGGGGTTCCTTCTTTTCCTGCTAGAAAGAGGGACGAAGCCAATGCTTCCTCCCGTCTCCCTGGGGACCCTCATAAGACATGCACAGGGGTGGTAAGTCTCTCTGCTGATGCAGAGATGATTTTTTGGGATTTTTTCTAGGTGCGGTGTAAGGACTACTGCTGCCACTCTGCTATCAGCCAGTCCCCAGCCAGCTGTGCCAGCTGTGACACACCACATCTCCTCCCAGCCCTCTGCATATACCTTTGGGCACAGCAAGTTCAGGGAGTATGAGCCATTCATTCTCCTTCAGCCAGC
Source organism: Aythya ferina (assembly GCF_964211825.1). Lineage (NCBI taxonomy): Eukaryota > Metazoa > Chordata > Aves > Anseriformes > Anatidae > Aythya > Aythya ferina. The sequence goes on from NC_140296.1 coordinate 27,497,804, forward strand.
CCCCAGTTAAAGCCTCCATTCAGCCTAAGTTGAAGTGCTCCATCTCTCCATTTCCTAACGCAGTCAAACCTTCCCCGTAACAATCCCTGCCAGCTGATACATTGCCATGAAAATGTTCCTCTGATGAACTGGCAGGAAAAGCAGTTTCACAGAAAGAAGAACCCAGAGCAGCCCCATTCACAATTGCCCCTCGCATCCACAGGCTCTTGTGCTAATTGGGAGTAATACATTTAACAGCCAGCATTGAAACCCACAAGAACTAACAGATCGCAGCCTAAATCCGTGATATCGCCAACCCAAGAGGCAGTTCAGCATTTTTTTGGTTTGTTTTTTTTATGTCGTTTTTTCTTTCTTTTTTTTTTTTTTTTTTTTTTTCGAGTCAGTGGTTTGTTTTCCTGTGACGCCTTGAGAAAAAGCTTACTTGTGTAATGTCTACAAACCTAAAATAACAGGGAATATTTAAATTGAGGTAGAAGGCAATTTAAAGCCCAGTTAGAACTCCTCTGCTGAAATCTCTAATGGCAGGAGAAATGTGCATTTCCAACACATAATTAGGAAGAGACAAATAGAGGGTGTGGAGTCTTACTATGGAATGTTAATTACAAGCAGATCCTGAATCCCCGGGTTGAGTTCCAGCCAGTTGAGGACACACATTGAAATGTACTTAGTGATATACTCATTTCTACTTAATTACTTGTGAGACAAAGTGCTCGCAGCCAAAGGATATTTCTTTAGGATGCCGAGGATAGCTCTGAGAAGAATTGATAAATGTAAAAGATACATGAAGCCATTTCAGTCCACCTACTTGTCAATTAAGGCAACAGCATTTTTTTGTAGTGCTCTTTGTTGCTTATTTTTAATGTCCTGAGTGATACAGTTTCCACCATTTCCCTTGGAAGATTAGAGAAGTCTCACAGCCAGGGCTTTTCTCCCCTGTGATATTCAGCTTGTATTGTCTTCTTTGTTAATATAGTTCAACTACTTCTTTTTGTTTAAGAAAAAAAAAAAATGGAGAGAGAGAGAGCAAGAGAAAGGAAAAAAAAGGAAAAGGAAAAGGAAAAGGAAAAGGAAAAGGAAAAGGAAAAGGAAAAGGAAAAGGAAAAGGAAAAGGAAAAGGAAAAGGAAAAGGAAAAGGAAAAGGAAAAGGAAAAGGAAAAGGAAAAGGAAAAGGAAAAGGAAAAGGAAAAGGAAAAGGAAAAGGAAAAGGAAAAGGAAAAGGAAAAGGAAAAGGAAAAGGAAAAGGAAAAGGAAAGGAAAGGAAAGGAAAGGAAAGGAAAGGAAAGGAAAGGAAAGGAAAGGAAAGGAAAGGAAAGGAAAGGAAAGGAAAGGAAAGGAAAGGAAAGGAAAGGAAAGGAAAGGAAAGGAAAGGAAAGGAAAGGAAAGAAAAGAAAAGAAAAGAAAAGAAAAGAAAAGAAAAGAAAAGAAAAGAAAAGAAAAGAAAAGAAAAGAAAAGAAAAGAAAAGAAAAGAAAAGAAAAGAAAAGAAAAGAAAAGAAAAGAAAAGAAAAGAAAAGAAAAGAAAAGAAAAGAAAAAAAATACCCTAAATAATTTCTCTCTCACCTCACTAACTGCACCCTTTTGGCAAACACATAGATTGCACTGCAAAGGGTGTCTAAGAAGGCATTTTGGCTGAATCACACCCAGTCTTTTCCAGGAAGGACTGCTGGAGCATCAACCAGCCAGGGCAAAAGACCTGGGTGGGAGGATGGAGAAGGTTCCCTACAGCCTACTTCCTTCTCCAGACCTCCAAGATTTCCTAGTATCTGAGACCCCTGCATCATGTAGTCCACAGAGCATGGTGGGTGCAGTACTTCAGACTGTGTGAGGGGCTAAGTTGCAGAAGGCGGCTGGTAAGGACTGGCAACCAGGATACTCAGCCTCACCTGTGAGCTGGTATCACAGACCTTTCAAAACACACCCCTGGATGGGCCCTGTCAATTGACCTGAAGTGGTCGATGATGCACCAGAGAGCAGCTGCATCAGGATGGAGGGGTGATGGAGAGGCTGTGCTGCAGTGTCAGCTTCAGACAGGGGTACAGAAGGCAGGAGCCAGCTGTGTGATCATCAAGAGCATGATATAGGTATGCGACATTCCCCTTGCTCACAGATTTAAGCTCAATTTCACTCTCAGCGTGAATCACCAAGGACCCTGCTGCCCTTGCCCTCCTTCCCACCTTATGCTTTCCTCAGTGAGCTGTTCTGCTGCAGTTGGCAGGGCTTTTGGCAGGCAGAACCAGGCCCCTTCTTAGCCAAAGGCGAAGTGTAGCCTTCTCATCTCAAAATCGGACAAATTCAAAGTGTCAATGCCCCACCAACCACAGAGGCAACCTAAGTCCGTAATTACATCAGAAGTCGAGTGGGAAGAATTGTATCCTATGTGATCAAAGTGCAATGTCAATTGATTGCCTTCCAGCAGACAGCAATAAAATCTGAGCTAATTATTTCCCCCAACTATGCATAACAGAGCTCATGCAGTAGTCAGAACCTGGAAGTAATCACCGGGATCCTAAATCCGCTTGAAGACAGCGTGTTTCCAGAGGCTGACAAAGCAACAGCTTGGGAACACAATGCGTGATGGCTCAGCAGGCATGATGTACAAGGTACAAGATAACATTGCACGTTGCCCAGTCCTCCTGAGAAGTGATGTGTACAGGCTAAGAATGCCCCCGTGCACTTGTGATCATCCAGGTGAGGAGAGTACTCCCTCGGGGTGTGCAGATTTGCATTGCTGCCTGTTTGTGCTGGCTGATAACAGACATCCAGAGGATACAACTGTCTGTCATGTAAGTGGCTGCTTGGCTTTAAAATAAGTGCAAGCTCAGACACCACCAGGGGAAAAACAAATAAAACAAAACAAGCAAACAGACAGACAAAAAAAAGAGAGCTGGAAATTACTTTAAAAAATAAGAATGAGAGAAAGTAGAAAAGGTACAGCATAGATTTAAAATAAATAAATAAATAAAAATTATCAGTGTTTTCTCTAAATCTGTCACCTCTTTATTCCCAAAACCACTTGAGCAAGAGGATACTGACCCTGCTGTCTGAGTCATCTGCCACAGCCATCTCTGAGGTCAGTACCAAAGAAGAAACAGAAGGCATCTAAACAAAGCCAGGGAGTACACTGGCTTCTTGACCACTGAGGCCAACCCAAAATCCCACTGACAATAGTATTCTGTTGATAGAAGAGGGGCACCCACACAGACAGTGGTGAGTCTGGGGCAGCACAGAAAAAAAAAAAAGAAAAAAAAAAAAAAAAAAAAAAAGATCTGGAAGTTAGAGATGTAGCTCAGTATAGATATATACCTTGAATTGAAAAAGAAAAAAAAAAAAAATGGAAACTCATGCAGGCCTCACTCAAGAAAGGTAAAACTGTTCTTCACTGGAATGGCCCCTCTGTTGCAGGGATGTTTTTTAGCCTTGTTGTTGTTTTTTTACTTTCCCAGTATATTTCTGTTGTTCTCAATCTGGGCTCACCTCTCACAGCAGTCCAGGCTTTCCAGATTACCTTTATGACTCCTGTTTCACATGCTGGACAAGCAGGACAACAGATCCCCAAGGAGGAATCACAGGGACAAAACAGAGATACAGCAGAGGGCATAAAAAGATTAGAAAAGACCTGTGACTCAAAGTGCAGATATTCAACCTATGGAGTGAGTTATTGTGGAGATGAACAGGATGGCCAGAAGTTAATAGCATAAGGTGCCATCTTCATTTATCCTAGCTGCCCAAAGCAGGTGTAAGAGAGGCTTAATTTTGGGGGGTTATACTGAATAGCTGAAAGGGACATGGAAAAAGTGAGTACAGGCGACATGAACTGGACAACTTAGAGTGCCTGAAGTAGTCCTCTTCCCTTTGAGCAGATCTGGGTAGAGAGTTAACAGTAGTACAGAAGCCAAAAGGCTTCTTTCCTCTTTCTGATGACTCTGTGTTAGACTGTCTGCAGATCATTACCCACAACAGTTCCTAACTCAAAGCTATGTGAACATCTAATGACAGACCTCTCCATATCCAGCAAAGTCCATTAGCACAGGTTTTCTGACAAGCTATGACATTATGCTCCCATGACATTGTCATAATGAAATTCCACCACTCCAATTTCTGCTAGCCTAGCCAAATTTCCTTTAAAAATCAAACATGACCAAGGGCAACACCCCATGGATGACACAGTCTGTCAGTGGAGTTCCTTACCAAGGACGGGGTATGAGGAGAGGAGAAAGGTGTTGTCTGTGTGAGATCATGCTTCCCACAGCTGCAGTACAGGTCCACGCTGGGTGTCAGTAGTTCAAGTCCTACATTTGTTCATGATTCCTGCCTCATTTGCCATAAGCTGTCTTAGTCATGCCTCTTTTGAGCAGCTAGGAGAAATGAAGACGGCACCCCTGGCTAACCTGTTCACCTTCACAATAACTTACTCCGTAAGTTGAATAGCTGCACTTTGAGTAACAGGGAGTAAAAGCAGAGAACAGAGTTCAGAACAGAGGATCTAGATATGTCAGTATACCTAAAAAATCTATTTGGAGATTAGGTTCAAGGACACAGGAATAAATAACTGTTCTCACGTCACTGTTTTTTCCCAGTGCAGCTGCTTGTCAGGCAAAATCCAGACCAATGCTACCATTTGGTGGCCAAGGTAAGCCAACGCTTGTACTGTTAGCAGACACCATTGCTAAGATCTATTTCTGGGTCTATTTGGAGGACAAGCTCTTAAATATCAGAATTTTTGGAGAACAGTTTCAAGTACATCATCCCTAAAGAGTCTGAAATCAGACTGTATCCTTAAATAAATGGTTAGTTTGTATATACCTTCATGCCTTTCTGGACCAGCTGAAGAGCTAGGAACAGAATAAGGGTCTCTGTGTCAGATGAGAAGATGGAAGCAAAGGCCATTTGAGGGTTTTGTCATTTGCCAACGTTTAAGACACAAGCATTCAGGGTTTCCTATCCACCTGCCCCATGTCAGAAGTCCTGCCAGCTGATCTCCTTTGAGGAAGACCATACAAGAAATTACTACCACAGGAAAGGGGATTTTTCATCTTAACAATAACTTTCATAGCATTTGCTTTCCCAATGAAAAATTGAAAATGTCAAGAAAAGAAAAACTGCAACCCCAAAATTGCCAAACCCAAACAGTTTTGGGTCCAAACTCAGAACTTCCTTGGGGAAAAAAAAAAAATAAAAGTAGATTTTGTATCAATTTTTGCCAAAACTCTGAGAAAGCCCACACTAATTTGTGTTACCTCAGTTTGGTTGGTTGGTTTCAACCAAAAGCCAAAAGCCAAAATTGTATTCACAAACCAATTCTAAGCAGATCTCCTGCTACTCACAGACTGCAGCAGCTTCTTGCAAGGTTAACATAAAGAGACCTAAACACATCGAAGGGGTGAAATTGAGAGAAGGAAACACTTGCTACAAACTCTTCAGTGCTTCAACATTTGTCCTTGACCTTTTAACACAGCAGTAAAGGAAGGAAGTGGAAGGGACAGAATACCATGAGTGTTGTTTTATACTAAAACTAATTTTCCTAAGTTCATGACCAGTGCTCACGTTGAACTTGTCTAAGGAAGGCCAGGCTTTGCTCTACCAGAAAGCAAGGGACTCAGCAAAAACAACAGCTTGCTATTCTTCCTGCTTCACCCTATCACACCAAACTTCGTTCTCCCCAGGATCTAGGCTCAAGCATATATGTATACCCCTTCTGCCACCCCAAACTATGGTCTCCATGAAAAAGAGGGACCACTCAGGTATCATCTGGGCTTAAAATCCCCAGGTAAGCTGCAGCAGGCATCAAAGGTGTATCTCTAGATAAGGGCACCAAAAACAAGCTCCTCATCTTTGCAGAGTCTGTGGGAACCCAAAAGTGACCCATGCTCTTTATTTGCATCCTCCCTAGTGATTTCTCTGTTGCTTCCTTTATCTGTTTCAGAATGACTCAAGCAATAGCACTTGCTCATCAAAGACAAAGCATTGCCTGGTCAAGCTGTAAGGTAGGGTCTGGGCTCATACTCAGCACTTGCACAGCAAAGCACTTATAACACTAATGCTTACATATAAGAACAGTGTTTCACATGCAAAATTAAGAAATGACAGATTTAGCTTTGCTTGAGCAACTTTAATCCTTTCCTTTCTGATTCAACCCTCTGATGTGTGGAATGAAGCTGGGTTGGCCCTTGTCTGTGCAGCAAATGATACACTCCTTTCCTTTGTCCTGTAGGAGAGAAGAGGGAGAGGAGAAGGGCTCCTCCTTGAGATCAAGGAGCTCAAACAAGTCACAAGAACATTGATCAGATGGGCTATGCCTGTAGCATTAAATTAAAAACTGTGCAGGACCTCTCTCCATCCTATTGGGCCAAGGGGCACAGCCTGGCTCACACCTTGGCTACTTTCAGCTACAGCTCCTTCAAAAGCCTGTCCATGACCACCCCACCAAGTGCTTGACCACAGCTCTCTCCAGGGCTCCAACCAGTACCCCACTGGCACAAAAATATTGAAATTTATTCTGCATAATAACCCTGGGACTGTCCTAGGTCCCATTAGAGAGATGTTTCTATATCTCAAGCCAGGTTTTGCTTTGCTTTTTTTGCCTCTCTCAGTAAAATAGCATGTAACTAGCTTAATTTTAAAACAATTATAAAACTAAATTGCTTTTGTTCTCACTTATCTCTTCATAATCCTTTTGGCCAGGTTTGTTCCTTAACTCTTGGATCTTAGCCAACAAGAGTTGCTTTTAGGATTTCTTCATGTTCCTTTTTTTCTCTTTGATATGCCTCTGTCTTTGAGCAGCCAGGTAGCATATTGGGTCTCTCTTACTATCAGAGGCTTAATTTAACCAAAAACCTTTCTCTGTGTACTGTTCTTGTCATCGCACCCTGTTGTCACTGACAACACATAACAGCAAAGGTGTGAAGCCATTTACCATTTATGAACAGATCCCAGAAGAAACGATTTTCCTGTTTGCATACAATGTGTGTCTTGCCCTCTGACTTTTCTCTTGCATCAGAGCTGTCAGTGAAAAGTGAAGCAAACTATGTGTTATAAGGTTCACAGTCCAGCCACATCACAGCACAAACGGCCTTCCCGTGCAGACTCATCCCCTTCAAACTGTAACATTGAAAAGAACAACCTGCTTTAAATCTCTAAAAATATAAGTATTAGAGAGCTTATAGGAAATACTAAAAACTAGTTTTCAGCACCACAAGCAATGCTTGCTGCTTGACGTCAAAGCAATATAACTGGGGCAAGAAGTAGCTCTGAGATTATTTAGCAAAGGAATACATCAAGTAGTTTTATTTAACTTGAGCCACTCGGGACCCCTTCCAATAGAGTAAAACTGCCTTTTGCATTGGACAGCAGTGTAGCATTCAGTTAATTAAAAGCACCACCCAGCCCAGCTGACTTTGCAAATCCAACAAGCCAGGTGTGATGAAAGGAACAAATCCCAAGTGTGACCCAGCAGTTATGTCAAACCACCAAACTCATTATCAGTGCAAAGTGCTATAAATAGCACTTTAAGTGCTATAAATACCACCACCTGATTATTTAACTACACACAAAAATAAAATAAAATAAAATAAAATAAAATAAAATAAAATAAAATAAAATAAAATAAAATAAAATAAAATAAAATAAAATAAAATAATAAAATAAAATAAAATAAAATAAAATAAAATACAATAAAATAAAATAAAATAAAAATAATAAAATAGGTCAGTCAGCCACTTATATTAATATGGTGTCTTTAGATCAGATGAAAACTCCTTCTACTGACCAAACAAAATGACTATGTCATGTATGATTTCAGGTAGATACAGACATGGCCTCTTTGCCAGTATGTGATTATGCTGTTTTTTTTATATATTGAGGACAGGGGATGAAAAATACTTTAACAGTACCTGCCCAGTACCTCCCTGGGATGGATCTCAGTGCTTCTGAAGTGCAGTTGGAAAACAAGGAAAACTGTGAAGGAGCTGTATGTCCTGGCAGAAGAGGTCCACATGAATCCCTCTCCAAACATGAGGGTGTTGGAGATGCCTGCATGTTGTTGTGTCCCTAAGCCCTTGTGTAGACGCACCTGCTCTGTGAAGTGTGAGGGACAGACAAAAAAAACAGGGATAGACACCAGCTCCCAAGAGTAAGAGTCAGAAAGGTGAAACAGTCAGTTCCTTATCCCTGCAGAGTCCCACCCAGCACAGCTCATAGCCTGTACCACATCTTGTGTGTTGGGGAGAGACCTTCTCAGCTGCTTCGTGGAGGATGTCATCCCCACAGCAACACACCTGGAAGCTCTGCCTGTCTGCATTTCTAAGGGGGATGACTTTGCATGATAAGTATTCTTCTCTGTCTTTCCTGAAGCCCTGAATTTCCTCCTCCACATGGCTGCTCCTGTCCTCAGACTGCTGGGAACCTTCCTTGCTGCTCCAAGGCCAGCCCGATTTATTCCAGCAGGTTTGTACCTACCTTATACATAGGAGGGCACACTGGGGACTGCAGTACCTGCCTAGCAGCAGAAACTCCTTTTGAGTAGCTAAAGTAGCTCACTGGGAGGGAAAATGCCATAGCTCTACTGCAGACTTGCCAAACTGCTCAGATGACTTCTGGAGGGGCAAACCAGAGTCCCTGGGCCACTGCTTTGTACCTGAGGCTGAAAGCACATTTACAGATGGCTCAGAGCAGCTGCTGAGCCAGACCAAGAAGTTCTTTCCTAGACACACAATAAATACATATTTTTAGCAGCAACAAAAATAGATTTCAACGAATGTCTTTTAAAAACAGATTGCATTTCACGTCCCTCTTTGATATTTAACAGGGATAAAAAGTACTGGGCTTATACCCTAAATGCTGTGAGCACATCTGTCAATGAAGGGTTGCACAACAAAATACAAGGCTTAAATAAACGTGAAGCAGAATCATTAACCAAGGGAGCTTTTTTTTTTTTTTTTTTTTTTTGGCACAGAAATATTCTGGACCATAACAGTGTTGCAAACCCAGCTGTGCATGCAGGCCATTCATTTCAAGTACTTGTTCCTCCCTTCACTTCCCTTTGTGCTGTCAGAGCCCAAATGTTCTTCAGATCATGCTGTGAGGACCACCTCCCCTTTTGCTGGGCACTGAGGAGGGATCCAGGAATAAAAGCTTCTGGGTGGGGGGCAGGCGCCCTTGATCTGTTGTTATTTGCAGGACTCATGTTTGACGGCAGTGTGGGAAATGGGTCTGCAGTCACGGTCCTGGTGCTGTGCAGAGGAACGGCTGCAAAATTTGAAGTAGCATGGAAGACTGGTAGAGGGCAGAAACTGCCAGCATCTCAAGTCACTGCTTCATTCTTGATGTCTCTCTTTGAAAGCCAAGTAGGAAGCCATTACCTTAGGACCCAGATATCCCTACAGTGATAAAAGAAGTTGCATGAGCTGTCTTCAGAGCTTGCTTTTCACCAGTGCTTTGGGATTATAACTGTTATAATTAAGATTATAATTGGGCCCAGCTGAAACAGTGGCTTCAGAGCATCAGGACAGGCTTGAAGACACAGTGCTGTGCAGAGCAGACATCCCAGAACTGCCACAGAGGTGGCAGTGAAATTGGAGGCAGTGTAAACACATCAGCTCAAAGTTGCACCAGAGGGAAAAAGCCCTGCCAAGAGACCCGTTTGCCTAGAGTCATGCTGAGAGTACACACCAGGTCACTCGGTGTTCAGCCAAAGATTTCTACATCATGCTCTGCAATGCACGTGCCTTGAGCTGCCTTGGTCCACCCAGACCTTGGGAGCCAGCCTGGAAGATGAGAAGGGCACAAGACGTGCCTTGGCTGCCCCGTGGAGGAAGTGTAAGGGGAGGAACTTGGATCTCACGTATCCTCCCTTCTTCATATGGTCACCACGTGGCCTAATGAAATGCACTGGCAGGTGTGAAGTGTTCCCACTCCGATCTGAAAGGCTCTCTTCTAAGGAATGAATTTTTATATCCCACCTCAGATGTAATGTCTAGGTGGTATTGCCATTCTCTCATGACACAAGCAAAGCTTTTGGGCTTTCCTCATATAGTCTATATATGCACCCAGCAACTGGTTGAAACACATCCTCAATGTGTGCTGCTGGATAGACTTTATTTCAATCAGAGAATTTGATAGAACCTGTAAAAACAGAGGAGAGCACAGATTAATATTGTACGGAAAGAGATCTTCCTAACAGCCAAAGGAGACGCTCCTGAAGCAGGACCTCTCAGGGACTTCCTTGGCTTGCAAGTCTACTTCAGGTCTACTTCACATTGTGCACACACAAGCATGCATTTATACACAGACAGATGACTATATATATACATATATATATACACACATGCATGTGTGTGTATATATGACTGAGTGCACTTTTGTCTGTGCATATATAATTTATTATGTCTGCTGTATTTTTGACATTTGTTATGACATCTATAATTTGTGGTCTGAGGAGGCAGAGCCATGAAGTGTGGTGAGCCAAACTGGTTCAAACGTCTTCACCGAAAAATAGGGGTTTGATTTAAAAGAAATTTTCTACCCCCAAAAAAATAACTTTACAATGAAAAGCAATCCACTCTTTTTCAACTTTTACATTTTCAAATTGCAAGGGGAAAAAATACTCTTTTCACACTCTCTTCCTCACTTTTATTTTTTAAAAGCATTGGCCAAAGGCAGAAAAAGAAGCAAAAGCTAAGAAGCAGACATAAGGTTTGGTCTTGGTTATTTCATTTCTCCACTTTCTTCTTTTATATTCCTAAATGAAAAATAGGAGGTGATATTTTAAGAGTAACAGAAAGCTGGCCTGCTGGTTTGTTTTCTTACCATCAGAATGATATCATGTTTTCCTAAACAAAAATAATTCATGAAATATTTCCAACAAAAGAAAAAGCCTCTGTTTTTTTCCATGAAACGAGTGTTTACTGAGCAGCATTGCTGTGAATACTCCCTGCTCTGACTACCAAGGAAGACGTCACAGGAAGCCCTCGGATGATCAGGACAAGGACTTGGGATGAGTAGCAGAGCTCTTGGCACCCAGGCATCTGGCATGCTCAGAAACGTCCAAGGGACTCGCAGCCCGGCGAAGCGGTGATGGTGCCTTTTCCCGTCGTCTGCTCGGGTCTTTGTCCCAGACACAAGCACAGTGAACAGACACAGAGAACTGACAAGGGTCTGTCAGGTCCCAGCCCAGTCCTTGGAATAAAAAATTCAGGCCCCTGTTGGTTCTGGAGGATGGGAGGGCAAAGACATCACTTGTACGTGCCGGAAAGCAGCAACATTTGCGGTTGTTCTGGGCTGAGTTCCACATCCTTGGGCTACCCCCGAGAATAGCCCAACTCCTTCACAAAGAGATCTCTGCTGCAACCAGCAAGACAATCATCTCCTGTGAGGATTCAGCATGATTCAGGGATGTGGAGAATTATTTAGACATGAAGCAATCCCTTAAAAATCCTGAAGCCTACTTTTAAAGCAAGGTGAAGTCTTCCCATCTGCACTGCAGTGTTAGGGAGGTCAGGGATGGAGCAGGGGAGAGACGGGCAGTGCTGAGACAGGCACATGTCCCTCTCACACACTGTCCACGATGTTTTAGCACTGGGGCTTTCAACCTCACAACAGCTCAGCCATCATCGGGCAGGTGGTGAAAGGCAATACACTGGTGGAGCTTGGATGAGACAGACCCCCTGTGAAACTGGGAAAGGCAGAATGCAAATGTGCCTTTAAGGAAAAAAAATACGTACAGCCAAGAAAACAAATCTTAGCAATGTTTGAGTCCACTCCTTCATCAGCTAGAGTGTCCTGTTTTTTTCATTATATTTCATTTCTTTCAAACTAATTCCTGTGCATCTGAAAGCAGAGGTAGACAAGCTCATCTCACCCAGGACCTCTTCATCCAGGCACCAAACATTGCCTTTCTAGTTTAATACTTGTGCATCACTAACTTATTAAGCACTCCTGTATTAGGCATAAACATTTTATTTGGTGGATACAATATTTATCCACCTAAACCACAGAACCCAGATGAATAACTTGAGAAAAAAAGCCAGATTGCCGAGACGGTAGGTGGGAGAAGAGAAAATATGCAGGAACTAAGTGCTCTAAAGCTTCAGATTTTCTTTAAACCAAGTTTGTTCTCCTGAATAAAGTTCTAGAAGGATGAAAACATTTGGTTCATTACAATTGACTTATAAAGCCCTTTATTCTGTTTTGCTTAACTATAAAAGTTTATTCTCTTTAAAAGAAAAAGTTCTGTAGGAGAACAGAGTCATATTCATGTCCTCTCATTTCAATACCTAATTCATCTTCTGTTCCTGTTTTCACATCTAAGAAATTAAAGCACAAGAGCCCAGAGAGAAAATGACATTCACAGAAAAGGATACCCTTGCATTCCTGGTCAAGAGAAGGAGACATACTAATTACTGAATTACAATGAAGCTTTTTACCACCCTCTGAATCTCTTAGAGGAATAAAAAAATAGTCCCCAAAATCAGAGCCAAGATATCGAGCGATTGGCTAGCTTTGTTAAGGCACAACAAGGGCAGATGAAAGTAAAATGTTTAAATTCTTTCATGTGAGAAAAAACACGACTCTTTTTTTTTTTTTTTTTTCTCCTAAGGGGAGAAATCAAATGGTTATGGTTTTGTTTTTAATTTGGCTCCTTCGATGGGCACATTTATTTATGTGCAGATTATCACTGTTCCTACAGACTCATGGTCAGTCAGCAGAGATAGTACATATTCCAGCTGTCTACCTCTTACCCACCCATCTCTGAGGACATCCCACCCTCCTTTCACCATCCACATCATGCTGGATGTGGGCTCCCAAGGCTGGTTCTCAGCAGCACTGTGGATCAGATCCCACAGGCAACTGGAATGGAAACGTGCCCACGTGGACATGGCCAGAGAGAGGACACCAGGATCCCACATGTCTTTGGATGGTTCACAGCACTGGTGACCCACCAAAGTCCCTAGAAACGTAATACCTGGTCTGGGTATGTATGAGAGCTGGATTTAGTAGCTGATCTAATACAGGTTTTGAAGGGAGGCAGGCTCCTTCTCTGTTTCCATTGTTCACTTATTCTACAAGACCTATTCTTTCTACCTGAAGCTGTGGGATTATGCAGCATTGAACGGAATCTGAGACTTTTCTTCCTGGGGACCTTGTCATGACAATCTCCATAATGAAAAAGTAATGACTTTGCAACAAGCTTATTTATTAAAAATAAATAAATAAATAAAATAGCAGAGAGAGAGACTTTTAGAGATTAAATAAAATCTGGGCCCTTATCCAGGTAGAGATCTTAGCCTGGCATTCCAGCTACATTCTTTCTGTTATTAAAATAATTTAGGAAACCAGGCAGCCTGCTCTGCATTCAATCATGTTAGCCCACGCTGTGTCAATTTGAATTCTGCCTGTGGTGATAACAGTTGAAAATCTGATGGGCCAGATCCCGAACTGACAAAAATCGGCATTGCTCCATTACAATCAGTGGGGTTTTGCCAATTTGCCCTTGTTAAAGATCTGGACCTCTACTTCTAGGCAGGCATTTTTCCAGAGAACAACACAGTCTCCTACCTCTTTGGCAAAGGACAAAATGAAGGAACAATTTAGTGATACTTTGGAAAGTGACATGACCACAATAATGCAACTTGAAATTTATGTTCTTGGCTCAATTTCAGTGTACTTGAAACTTGACTGGAACCATGTTCAGAATATTCAAACATGATTAATAGATAAAACGTGGTACCATTTTGCAGTGAAGATGCCACCAGCTTCCAAACTAAAAACTACTGTTTTTCCATTTTAGTTCATTAAGATATCTTAACCACCTTGCTAAAAAGTCACCTTTGATGCAAACAACAACATTTGCATGTGTAAATGGCAACATAAAGACATTTTATTTTCCATCCGATTGCTTTCTCAAGACTTTTTTTATTAATATTTACAGTAGGAAAAAAAAAAAGTATGTGAGCCTTGGGAAATGGTGCTTTTGGTATTTGACTCTCAGCTGATAACAATCAGGGCAGCTTAGCTGTATCCTCTGCTCCACCTTGTTGCAGTTCACATGACAAGACAATGGGGCAAGTCAGTCCCTCCCGCATGCATGTTAGGATCCCAGTTACTTCTGCACCTGAACATCATTTCTCTTGAATTTCCTCAAGAGCACACAGTAACTCTGCAAGATAATCCTACAACAGTTGCTACTTGGAGAATTACTTAACAGGACTGCAATGAAGGGGACACAGCTTCTGGCAGGTGAAACCTGGAAAGCTTTTGTGTATACATCTCCTACTGTTTGCCACCGAATCCTTATCTCCTGTTGCCATCTGCCACTGCAGAAAGGAGAGGGAAAATGAATGGAAACAAGGGATTTTGAATTTTGGGAAAAAGTATTTTCCAATGAAACATGACAAGTATTTTTGGTTTGAGAAAGGAGAAATAAAAGGCAAGACATTTCCTACGAGAACAGTTCTTATAAAATTTGAGGTAGTTATGCAACAGAAGTAGCAGGACCTCCACAGGGGCCCTAGTTGTCTAAATGCAGGTTTAAAATCATCCTGAAGGACTTGGACTCAAAGACCACGTCTATACTAGCAAAGACACAGGACCAGGGTTTGTCTCTGGCTCTAAATGCAAACGAAAAAGCAGAGCTTGCATTCACAAAGCTGAACACCCTTTTCCCAAGGGCTTCAGCCATACAAGTTTCACTGTCCCACAAATCATGCCAAGGCATTGGCAGGGAGCACACCAGTGCGCTCCAGCCAAACCTGTGCCAGGGAGCATGCCAATCATTCAGCAGTATGGACACTCATGAAACAATCCTCAAGCTGGTTCCCTTGTCCTGTTTGGTTTCTAGCACATACCAAACCAGACAGTGCAATAGGAATCTGATCAGCTTGCAGGTATATATATATTCACATATTAATGTAACACTGGTTTTGCAAGCAACAATCCTGACCAACACTTGTAGGTGCTGCCATAGCTAATAATAACATTGAATGTGCACTGGAAAAAAAAAAAAAAAAAAAAAAAGTACTTTAATAGCTACATTCAACTATTCCCTCAATGAGCTGGACAGCATGGCTTTAGGAGAGCAGTCCCAAGCATTTTGATTTGAATGTCATGTACCTACAGAGAATAAGCTGTGGACAGAAAATCCTCCTACAGTTTCCCAGAAAGGACACATTTGAGCCAGTCATGACAGAACTCACAAAGAACCATGGATGAGTAGAACAAAGGCATCATAAATGAAGCAATAACACTTGGTTTCTTAAATTGGTCATTAGTCCCAATTGGAGAGCTGGGATGCCTTCAGTAATGCAAGCTAGATCTGCCTGCTGGTGAATTTCCCATGGGAAGCATCACCTCCAGTGACAACTCCCATACCACCTCCCTCTTAACCCATGTGGAGAGCAAGGGCTGGGAGAAAGGCAGCGCAGCAAGGTCATCCATTAGCCTCAGCTACTGGCTAAATCCTGCTCTGAGCTAGCAGCTGCTAAGGATGTAAGCAGCAAACCAAGATCTGGTTTAATCAGGTGAGCTGGCCAGTATCCACCAAATATTGCTTTTAAGGGGGCAGAATGGAGCTTAATACCTTCCTTTTCCTTACCCCTCCTATTCTTGGTTTTACAGTGTACTGCAGAGCCTGATCTGACAATTTGGCTCACATAGCAAACATGAAACATCATGTAACAGGTTAGTCCTCATGTCTTAGCTGAGACTGAATCCTTTAGCTTCTCCAGTTGTTTTGAGGGACTTTTATTTTATCTAATTTTCAAAGTAGAGAGAACCTCGCCAATGGCATTTAAAATAAATCACCGTGATGAGCTCTAAGACGCAGGAAATAAGAATTGCTTTTCCTTAAGCAACCCAGGAGACTGCAATGATTACAGTAAAATTTTAATCACAAACTCCTTAAGCTAAAATCACAAAGGAGTCACTGTACCTGGGAATTTCATAATATGAAGCCCTTTTATAAATTTGTGTCAGATAGCAATTTGCTGTCTGGGAAATGTAAATCAGTTATTAATGAGCCAAATAGTTAACATCAAACCTGGTAATCTATACGCAAGAAAGAGACAAAAATCTCTCACAGGCTTATAGAGTTTTACATGTACTAGCCTGAAAATTTTATTCCCTGTTTCCTGTCTTGAGAGACGACATTTGTTGCAAGTGCCATTGAACAATCACATCTCATTCTACAGTAATATCTCAACTGGATCTGCACAGTGTTGTAGGGCTTTGGAAACAATGATCTGCACATTAATAAATTAAAAACTATTCTGAAACACTGATTAATTGCAATTCAAAGTTTGTAACCTGACACTAGATATTTGATTCAGATGGATGTAGTTCTAATACAGGTGAGAAAACAGCTCCAAAGCAAGCAGAAAGGAAAAATCTACAGCCCCCATTAGAGCTATGCAGGCTACTCAGGAGACACAAGCACACCTGAAAGCTCAACACCCATCTCAACATCCCTACCATGACCTGAGCCTCTCTTCTGAATTTCATGGCTCTTCCCTGAATATACAATTGAACAAAACAAAAATCTTGGTTTTTAGCAGTTTCTAGATATCAGGATCATAGCTGATCTCAAGCACATTGCTAGCAGTGCTTAAAATCTATTTGTATTGCTATTTTGTGCATATTAAAAAGAAATCTATTACTATTGTTAAAGGCTGCAAAAGGTGATGAGTAATACCGAGTAGATTCTGGGGATGAATTTGCAATGCAGTTAGAAACTGAATATTTAGGTTTGAAATCCCAGCTCATTATTGAAATTAATTCTGAATGCCTGCAACTCTTTGCTAATGACTTCATAGAAAACTACACAGTTTGCATCACTATGAAATTGCCCAATTCCATCACTTGCACAATTCTTCCAATAATCTAGAGTGAACTTAGCCTCTGCAGGTGCAAGAGCATCTCCAAATAACACAAATGGTTCAATAACTGAAATGGATCTGATTCATGGGAGAAGTATTTTGCAGGGTACTCATTCTTCTGCTTACTGATATTTATTTTTTTTTTAGCAAAGCTTAAGAGATTTGAATGGAATTTCCACAAAGATTTAAATATAAATGTAGGGCAGAGGCAGATAAACTGATTAATTAGCTGATCAATTCCCTAAGGAGCTCAAAGCCTATCTTGTAATTTACAAAGGAAGGCGTGGGATGCAGTGCCAGCTTCACAAGGGTATCTCCCAAGGTAGGAGTGTGTCCCATGAATAAAGTAGTTTCATTTCCCTCCCATCAGTGATGCAGCTCCATAAGCACTGCCCTGTATGGAGTTTGCCTCCTGCTGCACCAGGTGTCCTCAATGACCATGTCTGCCCAAAATGCTGAGCAAAACCATGTGGAGAGTCAAGGATTTGTTGCTGAGGCTCTCAAAGGGCAGCCTCAAGCCTCATCTCCTTCCAGTCACTGGTGTGCAGGAGTGTCAGCTGTGAGCTGGGACATGTACAGCTGCCTCCCTTGCACACACACTGCGGCATCTATTCGCAAGTCGGCTGGGACCACGTTCAGACCATCTCCTCTAGGTGCCTGCCTGAGTTGCCATGACAACTAGTAAGACAGTGATGGGTAATTCAGGCTCCCCACGCTCCGTGGCTGCCAGACTCTATTCCTTATAAAGGCAACGGAGAGAAGAAGGCATCTAAGTTAGGCATCTAAAATCAACATGCTGACTGCAGCCCCCCACTCCCACCCCCAGCCAGCTGCCAGGTTCCTGGCGGGCCCCCACACGCAAGAGGGACCCACTGCACACTCTGCTCCTCAACCCGCTTCCTCATTCTACTTCCTCTTCCAATGTGTCATTCAGAAGTGACAATGCGACATCTGGGAAATGGTCCAAATCTGTGCATTTTTAAAGTGAAGTGCTCAGCAGCAGTTAAGCAGCCAGAGCTTTCTGCTCATCATAGTATTAGAAGCATTTGTGTTGCTTTGCAGTAGAAAAGAAGTCTACCTCAAAGGCGGCTTTTTTTTTTCATGCATTTCCACATTTTTCATCCTGGAAATGTGTTCCATAGATATGGAATTAGACTTCCATTAATCTTCAAAATAAAAGTGTAATATTCAGGAAAAGACTTAAGAGTTACCCATTTAAGTCAGAACTGCTGCAAGTGTAAGATCTTGAGACAGCTGCCAGTCATGCAAGTAGTGAAAACCAATCTCTGAAATTACTCATGGAAATTCAAGTATATTCCAGGCCAGTTCATACTTCATGGAAAGATGTCAAGCACCTTTCCTTCTTCAGTACCTCTTCCATTTTTATGAGTTCTTCCACCGCATATATGTACCTCCCCCTCAGACCTTCAGCAGTGTTGTTATTACTAGTCCTGAGGTGTTTTCTCTTTCATCTGTTCTTCAGGTGAAATGCATGCAGCAGAGCATCTAGTACTGGTAACATGGTTCTTTTTTTGTTGACGTGTTGTGCATTTGTGAAAGGGGTCACGAAAGAAATGACCAAGCAAAGAAATGGCGCTTCTACCTGGAGCAGAAGGAGGTGTGATTTGTGACATGCCCTAATTCCCAGAGCAGTTAGTTCTAGATGCTCAGATAACATGCTGAAGCTTGTTTGAATGGTCAGGTATTTCATTATTCCAGCAGTGAAATCTGTGACGAGGTTGACCATCTGGGAACTTCAGCAATTCAAACAGCCTTCCAGAGGCACCAAGGAATGTGTCCAGAAAGAGCAAGTTTAGGCACTTCAACCATACTTCAGCTGGGACGCAGTCCTCTCACCTCATTTGATCTATCTGAAAGTGTGGTGCTTCACCTGAACTCAGGATCTAAGCTTTCCCAACTGTCCATGGAGAAAGACAGGTTTCTTTAGGGAACAGTTTACCCTATCCCAAAGAGAGAGGAGATGTCTTTTCCTCTACCTATTGACTATGGAGAATTGGATTAAACAAGATGTCCATCTGCTTGGCAACTAAAAGGAGGCGTGATTAATCCCATGCTTGGAGTCAGTGGGAACTGGGCTTTTTGTAGTAGTCAGTAGATCTCCATACCTTTCTGGGCCTCAGTAGGAGACTTTGAACTTGATTTAATGATCTATGCAAAGCCAGTGGAGAAAACGGAGAGCAGATCTGAAGGGCTATGCAAAGCCTGAGCTGCCTGTCCCACTGCTATGTTTGACACAGGGCTAGGTTCAGAGGGCTTCATCCCTAGCCCATCTGAATTACTGCAGTCCATACAAGACATAGAAAAACCATGAATAGTTGAAGTGAGTTTATTATTGACAAGGGTGGGATGTGGGCTTTGAACCAGCTCATGGGAAGTGTTACTCACTGATGCTGGTTCGTGAAGGCAGGAATTCAAGTATATCCTTTAACTATAGGCAGAGCTGATCAACAGTCCCCGGCATATCCTTCCTCCAGCCAAACCTTCACCAAGGCTATGAAACACGTTCCCTTTGCTCACCAACACTCACTTGCTCAAGTTCACCTTCTGCCACCTGGTTTCCACTTGCAGCTGAGCCCTTTGAAAGCACAAGGTTACCAGGGTGGCCATAAATGCAACTAATACATGTTTCAGCCTCCTGCTTCTAGCACTTCAATTAATATTAGTGAAGCACTTCACCTTATGGGTGGTCACGAGTATTAAAAAGAGGTAAGAAAAGGAATCATTCCTGTGGGAATCCACAAACGAAAGTTCCAGTGATAGGGACATTGTTTCCCATTACTGTGGTTTCCCCTTTAGCCAAGGATACACTCCTACCATGAGTGCTTAGATCCTTGTGAGCTAAACCAATAATTTCAATTTGTATTTTCAAAGCTGCTTGTTGAACAGCTGTGGGACATTTTTTAATATTGGCTGTATTTAAGAATTGCACAATTAATGGATGGGTAATTTGAAGGCAGAAAAAGAAAAAGCAATGTTTTGTGTGTGTGTCAGTCACCTTTACCCATTTGCTCAGCATGGAGGGCTCCGGCATGTGGATTCCAATTTGTCACTTTGGCACACCTGGACTGAAATCAGTGACATCC
Source organism: Aythya ferina (assembly GCF_964211825.1). Taxonomy (NCBI): domain Eukaryota; kingdom Metazoa; phylum Chordata; class Aves; order Anseriformes; family Anatidae; genus Aythya; species Aythya ferina. Next base: position 27,517,773 of record NC_140296.1, read on the forward strand.
ACTACCTGAGTCAATATTGCCTGAAAAAAGGTGGAGGCTGCCAAGTCAGGCTCTTTGATGTTACCAGTTTGGTCGTAGTTTTGATGAAATGTCATCCTCTTTGATATTCGAGGCAGATACGCTAAGAAATTAAAGGAGGATCTTGTGCTGACTGCATGAGTATGGCTCTTGCACATTTAAATGGACATGGAAGCTGCTTTTGTACAGGCATTTCATCTGCAACAGACAGGGCTTCACAGCAAGACATCTTCCATGACACAGGCACAAACAGCTGGGGCAAAAGGCGTATTCATCTACTGCGACATGTAACTCCAAAATACAACCTTTCCTCTCAGTTATTATTTATCTAATTGCAAAGCTGAATTTAGTCAGTGCATTTGAAAGCATAATTAATTGCAATGCACTTAGAAACGCTCCATTCTGCACCGCCTGTAAGTCAAACTGCTGTAAGACAGATTTGATTTTTGGAAGGGTTTCCATCACACTGTGTATTCTGAAAATAATTAGTAAGCCAGGAGGGCACTTACTTTTATCCTGCTAATTGGATACGCTGGCAGTTCTTACGCTGTTATGGTCAGATGTTGGCCTCATTTGCACAGCTCAAACCAGTGGGAATACCTCACTTGGGTGGCCGTGTGTGTATTCAAGAATATAATTCACTCTTTTCAGTTTTGTAAGAGTTGAACTGGGCTGTGTGAGCCATGGTTTTAATCTGAAAGGGGTCAGGATTCATGTTGTCTTATTCAGCACTGAATGACCACCAACGGCCGAGGCTTGTGAGAGGTGTTCACAATCCTGGTCCACTTTGCAGCTACCAGCAGGCTTTAAACAGCATTCAGCCTGGTCCAAAGGGGTCTTCTCCACCAATATTCACCATTTCCTATAGTCTCATAAGGTTTAGGAGAAAGTGTTTTTTTGGAATGTGACAGCGCAGTTTCACAATAATTTGGTTTTGGCGGCAGTATCTGCTTAAGAAATTCCCCTCTCCCTTCTCCTGCCTTTGCAACTCAGTTCTCTGACCTCTCGGTTGTGCCAACACAACTGTTTGTAAAGCAATGTGATGCCCTGGATGAATGACATAATCCAGGTTAAACTATGATCTCTTTGACTTTTTTTTCTTTTTTTTTTTTTTTCTTTTTCTTTCTTTTATAGATGAAAATGTCAAAAAGGGAGGCAAACTTTGATGAGAGAAGGAGTGGCTGGGAGGGAACTGCCTAAGCAGGGATTGCCACTAAAGCCTTAAATATTGTGAAACTGCTATTCTGAGTCTTGCTTGTTGATGTTTGCTTTTTTTTTTTTTTTTTTTTTTTTCCCCAAAGTAGCAATGATGCATATTAAGTAAAAGGAAAAACTTGGCAAAAAATAAAAGCATGAAGCTCTTATGTCTTTTTATCTGTCTCAACTGCAGATTAGTTGCTGGAAGACTACAATGTCCTCTGTCAACAGCTCTCAGATATTTTTTTTTAATCCATGAGATACGCTCAACCACTTGCTTTCTCCTCCCACGGTTTGAGAAGTACTGCCATGGCAGTTTGAACACCAAGTGTGTAGCTCCATAGAACAAGCCTTTGGCATGCACCTGGTTGATGGAGCCTTGGGGAAAAGAGGAAGCAGGAATGACAAGGAGATGGATTTGGAAGGGATAGGGAAGAGAGAAAGGACCCCAGACAGACTTTGATGAAGAAATTTGCGGCTGAAGAATTTAACACAATTTTAATTTGCTAGAAAACAGTGGAAATATTTTTGATGAAATGTGTTTTGAAGATATAAATCCTGAAAGAAGTAACAGATCCAACCCCCAAATTAACCAGGACAGCTCTCAGCATGGACAGCTTAAGAATGAACAGGACACAAGACCGGCATCTCATCAGATCTTATAAAATAGTAATACACATTTTCTGGTATTGGTAAAAAGCTTTTTTTACATTATGTTTCACAAGGATAAAATTCACCACTCCAAGAAAACATACCTAAGAAAATTTCCATAAAAGCTTACAAGACCTTAGCTGAAAAAGGTATAACGTGCCCCAAAAGAAAGCAAGATTGGTCACAGAAAGGAAGGAGAAAGAAGGGAAGCTTTGACAACTCAGAGCAGGATTATGTATGGATTTGGTATTTGCTTTCTCAACAGCAGCTTAAAAACATTCAGAAGTTCAGAGACTATCGTGTTTTTTCTTTTTCCTTTTTTTTTTTTTTTTTTGCACCAGGGAAATTAAATCCCTTCTCTAAACTGATTCTAACACTGATGGTTGTAATGTCATTTATGAGTTGAGCTATTTCCATCAATGCAATAAGGGCATAATGAAAACAGATAGATATTAACACTAGCTAGTTTCAGCAAAAAACATATGCAATGGTAGTGGTATTGGAAGCAATTACATTTCCTAGTTTATTTCAACACCAACATCCATTCAGAAATCATGAAAATTATATCTACTAGCACAGATTACAGAAAGCTGCTTTAAATTCCAGACTGTGTGTGGACGGTGCAGGTATTAAATTTTGAAAATGCAATGATCCATTTTACAAAGAGAACAATCACTCTGACAGATTTAAAATTCAATAAAATGCAATAAAATCAAATGCAATAAAATGGAATAAAATAAAGAGCGTTAATAAAAATATTATCCGGAGGAGTAAGGACAGATGGCTTCAGAGATGAAGTAGTCATCTTTTCCCAGTAACTAAATCAGGCAGAATCAAGGTTAGCAAGAACAAAAGTGAGGTGAGCCACTTGCACATATCTAACTAAGCTAGCCTTTTCTGCTTGAGTAGCAATCAGAAAGAGGGCGTAGATTTTTAGAAAATGGCGTGTTATCCGTAATGACCCAGCAAATATTTTCCACAAGCAAATGTCAGCCTGTTCACTGTGGGTAGTGACTTAAGAATTCACTACGTGCAAGTTGCAGAGAGAGACTGGCCTTCAGAGACACACAATGGTTTTCCTCCTCCCTGACTCGGATGGTAAAAATTCCAGAGATCTTCAGGGGGTAAAACTGAAGCCAATTTTTATATCTAGCAAAAGAGCTTGCAAACCTCCCCAGCTGCCAAGCTTTCACCTGCAGTTTGGCAGGGATCATGCAAGTATTTTCACCACAATAGTGCATTTGCTTGTAAAATATTCTCATATAAAATATTACTACAAATATTGTTTATGGAAACCAGATAAAAGAGGTTCTGAAAGCCAATACAAGTTTGCAAATCTTTGTTTGCAAATATTTTCTTTGGTATTCATCCAGTTCAGATGGGAGAGATCTGCCTCACCTAAAGCTAGCACTCCAGAAGTTAAGTGGCTAGTTTAAGCATGTCATTTTAAAGCTTTCTTTGCAGATGATGGAGAAAAATGGGTATTTTAAGAAGGCAACTCATTCTGTCTCTTTTAGACGCCTTTTGGAGGATGGCAAACCACCCCCTGGAGGTGCATTGACTGCAGAGGGAGTACAATTAGTTTGGAGAAGGCATAGCTGAGTCGGATGACTCCTGGCAATGTCTTACCATTTTGCCCACTGACAGGTCTTTGATAGATCTTCCTGGAAGAAGTCAGCTGCTGTGGTCCCATCTGTTGAGGCCAGCCATCCTTCATTTCCAGTTACATGTGCACCCATGGGGCAGATGAGCCCAGTTTAAATGCAACCCTGCTTTTGTTATGACTTACAGTTCCTTACAGCAAAAGAGATCTCCACTAACAAGGGTCCACATTTAAATCACCAAACATCCTGCCAGACCTTGGCTTTTAATATGGACAAGAAGGAGACTTTAAGCTGTTATGAAAAAACAAACCCTATGTTAAGACAACCACAGCACAGGAAACAAAGAATGCTTCTGTCAACCAACCTAGACACTGAGGCCATGTCTAGACATTAAACAGTGTGAGGGAGTACTCCCAAACATCAGAACTTATTCATCTTTGCTGTTAGAAGTCACTGGCCTGGCTCAGGCTCCTGCCAAATAACCTTCTCCATAGACTGATTTGAGGCTTAGGATAAGACAGGATCCATTCCCAACAGGGAATTTAGATGCAGTCTCTATCTGGAAGATAAGAAACCGTAACAGCATGGGCATAGGTTGCTGAATGCAAGAGGATCATCCTGAAAAGAGTTGTTATAGGTGTAGACTGCAGTGTAACAGCAAGATATCGAGGTGCTTGAGCGGGTGCAGAGAAGGGCAACGAAGCTGGTGAGGGGCCTGGAGAACAAGTCCTATGAGGAGCAGCTGAGGGAGCTGGGCTTGTTCAGCCTGGAGAAGAGGAGGCTCAGGGGTGACCTTATCGCTCTCTATAGGTACCTCAAGGGAGGCTGTAGCGAGGTGGGGGTTGGTCTGTTCTCCCACGTGCCTGGTGACAGGACGAGAGGGAATGGGCTTAAGTTGCGCCAGGGGAGTTTTAGGTTAGATGTTAGGAAGAACTTCTTTACTGAAAGGGTTGTTAGGCATTGGAATGGGCTGCCCAGGGAAGTGGTGGAGTCACCATCCCTGGAAGTCTTCAAAAGACGTTTAGATGTAGAGCTTAGGGATATGGTTTAGTGGGGACTGTTAGCGTTAGGTCAGAGGTTGGACTCGATGATCTTGAGGTCTCTTCCAACCTAGAAATTCTGTGATTCTGTGATTCTGTGATATGGATTGTTAGACAGTAGACATAATATTTCATGCTGAAGTCTATGTTACCATACTTGTAGCACGTATTTTGATATAGAGTAGCAACGCTCTTCTCTGTACTCACACAGCAGATTCATTTTCTATCATCTTCCATTTTATGATTTTCCTCTATGTTTGTAACCTCCCAGACATTTACCTTTGACTCATGAACACCACCTCAGAAAAGCTCAGCTGCAGCAAATGCCTGCTGGGAGGAAAGATCATTCCCAGGGCTGGCAGAGCAGTCCCATGACTGCTTTCTGCAGTCACCTTCAACGGTCATTTTCAGAAGAGGGCTAAAGTGCAGCCTACTTGAAGGACACCTACCAAGATGATGGAGCCAAATTTTTTAGTAGTGACAGACGGTACAGCAATGGGCAACAGAAAAATAAAAAAATAAAATAAAAATAATAAAAAAAAAAAACATAGCTTGGAAGGTTCAAGGTAGGACATTAGAAAAGCTTTCTCAACTGGGAAAGTCAGGTAGCACTGGAACATGTTACCAGGACAGGGTTTGATGTCTCCATCTCAGGCAGTCCTAAAGGCTTGGCTGGAGAAAGCCAACCTAACCTAATACCAGTGGTGGTCCTGCTTTAAGCAGGCAGATAAACTGGATGAGCTTGAGAGGTCCTTTCCAATCAACATTTTGATAAATTTCAAGCTGTGTGTGTTTCTTCCAGTTCTTCTCTTCATCTGCGCTGCACTCAGGTCAAGCAGCAGCACCCAGAGGTCATACAGGAAGGATTATTTCCTTGGTATGCTTTCCTCTTCCTCATACTCCTTCTTCTGACCTAAGCAAAGTTGTGCAGGTTTGCCTAAGGAAAGAATGTGACCTTTTGACAACAGAGTTATCCAGCAATTTGTTCTAGTTTGAAGCTATTTCCCCTGATTCCCTCTTGTTTTTTTCCTTGCCTCTGCCACAAACGGGAAGGTTTGCTATGTCCAGAATGTGAAGTTTTGGTCACCACTCACTGGGATACAATTCCCAGTTCAAGAAAATGCACCAAAAACTTTGTTTCAGACAAGAGCTGTGCTTTTCCCTGATGCAATGGGCTGTGCTTCAACAGAATTTCCCAAATATATTTTTGAGGGTTAAGTATAAATTGTAAAGTAAAGTTTATTAAAAAGAATGTTTTGCCTTGTAAAAAAACTAGTATGCCAGGCTGAAGCAATAGTGATGGCATAGAAAAATACATGTATATTGGTGGTTATGTATTTCTTACATTCAATCCATATTATAGATATGCCTTATATTCACAGATAAACACATATACATCCATTTAAAACTAAAGATAAATGTGTTTACATACTTATATATGCATTTATATAAAAACAGCATCAATATTTGTGCAGATGAAATTACTTCCTGCTATACTCTTTGTGGTTATGGAGGCAAAAGGCATACAGAGCATAGCAGTGCAACAAATCACTTGATTTTTGACAGCCTCACCTGCTCTTTGTACACTAATCCACTTACATAGTATTCGATTTGAGCAGATTCAAATTACTGATATTTAATAATCATATAAAGCAAAATAACCACCTGCCAAGATTTACTTTGCTCCATTTCAGTACCTTGCAGTGTTACAGAAGTCAAGCAGTACTCCATGTCCAGTAATCCACCACGTGCAAGTTGCTAATCAGCATTGGGATGGGTCCTGAGATCTTAATCAGAGATGAGACCAGAAGTGAATGAAAGAAGCAAAAAAGAAGCAAATGTTTTTCTTTAGAACTCTTTTTCTGCCTAGGGAAAAAAAAAAAAAAAAAAAAAAAAAAAAAAAAAAAAAAAAACAATGAAAAGCCTTTAAATGACTTACAAGTCTATTTTAATTGAAAGGAATCTCTCACAAACAAGTAACACCTTTCACAATGGAAGACACTTTTTCAGGTGACAAATCTAGTAGACCTTAAAACCATAATATTATTACATACATATAAATTTTGATACTTATTTTGAGCTAACATTTTGCTGGCCATAAACCATTATTCCCTGCCAGATTGAGATAGCTGGCTGGGCGGTGGGAGGTGGGGTTGGCTTTCATAAAGTAAGACACATGAAAAAAAAATAGTGGGAAAATGCTATTTTTAAAAAGACTGAGCATTTCTCTAATAGGTTTTGTTTAAAATATGTTGCAGCCACTGAGCACATGGTGTGTCAGAAGCTTGGACTGGTGTTCCTTTGGGATGTCTTGCACAATTTGCTTCTGTGTTTTTTTCCAATACAGATCACTGAGATTTCCCAGAAAAGCAAATTATCTCTGTTAAAAAAAAAAAAAAAAAAAAAAAAAAAAAAAAAGAAAGAAAAGAAAGAAAAAAAAAAAAAGGAGTTCATTGTTAAGTTTTCCTTTATTCTTCCTTTATTTCTAGAGTAAATGTTAATTGTAGTTTAAGTGATTATAATGGATGGTCAATTCAATTGAGTTTAATTCAGCAGAACACCCAGAGCATCCGGAAAGAGGTTTCATAAATGCAATTCAGGAATTCAGTGGAGCACACCAGCTGTTGCTAGCACCTTTTCTGGTTTTAAGCTGTAGGCCTGCCTTGCACCTTACATATTGGCTCATGAGGACTTGCCTGCTCTTCCAGGACCAAATCTGCTCAGATCCACCAAGTTGAAAGGAGGCATGGCACAAAGTACAGATGTCAGATATCTCGTACTACACTGGTTGGGACACCCACCTTTTTACTGTGCCCTCACCTGCCTTAACACACAAGGTAGGTATTGCTGGGTAGTTCCACTGTTCTTGTTCAGCTTGTAGCAGTGTCCTTCCCTGAAGCGTTACAGGGAGAAGATGACCCACCAGCTCCAGGACAGTCAAGAGCCTGCCACTGGTCACTGTCCCTCTTCTTCTCTGGCAGCCCTTTGTGGAAACTTCTTGTGCTTTTTGAACACAAGCTGACAGATTCACACTGCCTGAGCAGAAGCACCAAAATCCATTATTTTGGGCTCCAATGTTTCGTCTTCCCTTCCCACCTGTGCTGTACCCTCCTAGTATGTTTTTATAAGAAGAAAACATTACATGGCTTCATCAGTCATTGAAGAGAGAAGAAAGAAGAAACAAGTAGATACATATTTATATCATTCATCTTCTGGCACTCCAGATGCCAGGGTTGTCCTTCATCCATGGTAACTGCAGAGATGAGGGGCAGCCTCCCTGTGAAAGCCCACTCCTTGTCCTCATCACGAAGAGCACTGTGCTATTTTCAGTACCGTCACTGATTTGTCTGGAGTGAGATCGCTGTGACATACAAGTGACTCAGGACAGAAACAGACACAAAAAACACCCACCTTCCAAGCAAATGCATCAGAGTCCTAATTGCAATTAAGAAAACAACTCCAGAATCCCGTCATCATCAGCTGTTTCCACTTTTGTCCTGCATTTCCAAAACATTGCCTTCCCTGCCTCCACAGTGGACTAGAACACATAAGCCATAATGTGGAGAGCATGAAGGAAGAGGTATTAATGGTTAGCCATTGCTGGAGGAACTGGTGATACACAAAACGTGAACAAACCCTCCAGAAACAGCAGCTAGGGCTGGATTACAGTCCACGGACATCTCAGAATCAGCTTACCTATCAGCTATTGATAACTGGGGGAGGGTTCCCCATATGCAGAAGCACAATGACAAAAGGAAAACCATCTGGGGAGAGGACATACCTCCATTTGTGACCTTTTGAGCTTCTGCGGGCCAGTGGCTCAAACTATGTTGATTAGTGAACACAGTCAGAAGCCAGTGGTGTTTTAGAAACAAGGTATTAAAGGAGGAATATGCAATCAGCTGGCTGTCTATTGATGTGGCCTCCTTATCCATAATCTCCACCCACTTCTACATCCCATCACTGTGAAATAATGCCTCATTGTGTTCTTTCGAAATGGGCAGTCACTCAAAGACAGCCAACTATGTCTCGAACCATAGTGATGTGTGGTTCTGTCTACAAGCACAGGTAATTGGTCACATTCACATTTTATCTTATTCCAGTTTTCATCAGTGCATTTGGTAACAGATCAGCAAGTGAATCCAAGCAGTAGTATTTAAACCTCCCAGAACCTCCCAAACCTCTCAGAACCTCCCTTGTGTCCTCATCTTTTAGATAATTAAATTCTGTGCACATATACTCCCAGAATGTTCAGTACTAATGTTGAAACAGATATTCCCTTCTTCTCATGCGTTTTTTAAACAGATGTTCCAATATCCTGAAGAAGGCTGAATTACAAACCTCAAGTACATGGATATTGTAATATACTCAGAACTCAGATTACTTTCATCTCAGAAACAAAATGTTTTCCATCTACCAGCTACTGCTTGTTGTGGAAGCAGGGACGTAGCACAAAATGCTTTGTACAGCACCCACCGTCGTTTACTGCACTGACACCAGGTTCCCCGAGGCAAGGAATATCCTCTACGACTTGTAGCAAAGTGCTGGAGCCTCTGTCCCACTCTGTAACATCCCAACCAGGCAGATTGTGCTGGCTGAGCCGCTACTAGCTAGCCACAGCCAAAGGATGCATCTCATCAGGGTGTGCAGCCAAAAGGCCCTTGTTGGAGAGTCACAGCCCAATGCAGGGGCTGCCAGGGGTCCTCCTCACCTCACCACACCAAGCAGTGTGCCAGGCATGCCACGGCAGCATCACAGCTCAGCATGTGGGTGGCTGGCTGTGCTCAGCCATTTTCAGGTGTCAACAGGCTGTTCTACACAAGTTTAGTCATTGTCTCAAGTGGCTTTAAACTGGGTTTGGCTTTTAATTAACATCTGTCATCTAGGAGGTGCATTTACTGGGTAGGGGTTTGGTGACTGCATGTTCTCCACAGAGCAGATCACCATGAGGGATCTCACAGGCCCCTCAGACATCAGCATCATCACTCTCCTTCCTTGCACAAGCATAATCCAGTTCAGAATTTGACCGAAGTTGCTGCCATCTGTATGAATGCTGGGAACACCTTACACTTTGGACTTAATGAATAAAAAAATACCAGAGATATACAATTTTGAGTTTTCCCAAGGATAAAATGACAAGGTGTCCTGCATTACCAACAAAGTAATTAGAAAAAAACTTATCCTTGTGCAGTAAATTTTGAGCTGTTGTTGGAGGTAAGAGCATACTACAAAGTAAAGGAAAAGCACTTTGCATCTTACAGGAGAATTTGAGTTTAAACACCATGCATCTTCTCACACCTTGATGTGGCAGATGACTCAGAGATATCCCTTACCAAACAGAGCATTTTTTCTCTCTTTCACCACGTCAGTATAGAGACACTGCAGACAGTAGAGACAGCATAGGTAATTCTTGATCCTTCACAGGTGTATTACTCAGGCTGGGGACTAGTCAAGCTGGTGGTGCTTTGTGGGAGCAGCACAGGTCTGGAATCAGAGCTGCTTCCTCTGCTCTGGGCTGCCCTGTGCATGTGTCCACTGATAGTTTTGTCCCTGGCCTTTATTTCCTTTACAAACTCTCATTACATCTTTAAACAACTTGGCTTGTGTAAGCTTTGTCCAATTTCAGGCTTTGCTTCTTTGGAGTTAATTTCCCCTTTTCTCTTTTCTTTGATCTCATCTACAGGTGAGAGGTATGGGGTAGGCAGAGCAACCTCCTCTGAAACTGTCACTCTGCAACAGTCTGACAGCTGCCCAGCAGATGTACAAGGGAAGCTAAATGGCCATAACCAGGTGCTGTCAGGAAAGATGCAGGAGCCCGGCAATCATCCATCATGTCTTTGTTAGGCAGTTGTTGTTCTTGCCAAGCAAAGAAAAATTATTTTCAAGCATAAAAATGTACAATCTTTTTACAAAATTCAGTGGGGAAAAAAAAATAAATCAATCACAGAATGTTTTCCAAGTAAAACTTCATTCTGTTACGAATTTTGTAGCTTTCCTTCTCACAGACATTTGGCTTTCGGCCTCCTCCAGCACTAAGTGCTGATAGCTTCACTCTGGATCATGATACCGTGAAGTGAAGGCACTTAAATGCGCGTGTGATCAGGAAAAGAGCCAGAAACATATCTAGCAGAAAATCTCCGCTTTTTCCTAAGAGGTATATTCTGTCCAGAATCATGATTTACCTGTACCTGTAATGTCACAGGGAAAACTTCCAAAGGGCATGTCAGAAGAAGCTGTGCTTTGGCATTAATAATAATAATAATAATAACAATAATTCAAAATTTTAACACATTTTCTGGAAAAAGTAGGCTTCTTTGGAAAGCCTCTGGATGTCATGCCCCATTGCATAGGCTTGCTTTTCCTCCTTTCCATGTGCTAACAACCCAGATAAACTGTCAGCACATAAGTGAAGATGTTTTCACATTCCCAGAAGACCAAGAGCCTTCCCTGGCCCTCCACTACAGCAACACTTCCAGAGAAAGGAGCAAGATGAAGTTACAGCAAGTCAGGTGCTGGCTAGAAGACCACACGCTGACCACACCTGCTGGAAGGTGTGCAACCCCCTTCAGAGGAGGAACTGCAAGCACAGAAATGTGAATGGTGCTGGGCCTGGTCGTGTCCACCAAGCTCCACATACAGAAGCAAGATGCCACCATTTTTCTCATTTAATAACCAAAGCCTAGTCTTGACTATGACCCCAAACATTCTCCATTTATCCTCTGTCATGGGAGTAGAGAGTCTGCCCTAGTGAGATCAAGAAAAAGGCAGGGGCACTTTGACTGTTGAGAGAATGCCCTCTGATTGAGATTCATAATATGCCTCATACAAGATCCATACCTACTATTTTTCAAGTAGTGGTCTTTTGGTGCAGAGCAAATTGAAAGCAGGGTCTGTTTCAAAGCAGCAACGCAGTATTCCCCAGGGAATATATTCTGAATGAAGTTATTTCGTATCTTTTAGCCCCAAAATCTCACTCAAAACTTTGATTAGACCTAAGATCAAATGGTGCCACCTGCTACAACCCTGCTCTCACCCAAAGTAGTTATGGAGTTTGCTGTACTGTCTAGTCCCATCTGCATTTGCAAACACAGCACCAACACTGTGGTTTGGGTTACCTTCATTTGTTTGGGGACAACTGCTAGAAGAAAGAACTTGTGATAGGAGGTAGCAACTCTACCCTGGCCAAGCAGAAGCATCTGGTGATTCCCCAACACCTCCAGAAGAAGGGTGGAGGACTGGGCTTGTACAAGTTCAACACTTCCAGGTGTATCACAGTGTGGGAATCCTTGTTTCGTGGCACTTGATGAGTCAGCTGTCTTTTGCAAGCTTATCAGTTCAAATCGCTATTTTCCAGCTTCTCAGCAGGGTTTGCTCAATATGAAAACAAACTACACAGGGCATTAACTCGTCTGTCCTGGAGCTGCTCCAGCAAAAGACAGAATTGCCAGTGTGTGAGAAAAATTCTTCCAAACAGGAAAACCGCTGCTCGGAAAAAAATGACTATATCAAGTATTGGTCTATTAGATTTTTTGTGTGTGATCTCAATACCAAACTGCCATCAGCGTGTTTTTGCAAAGATCAAACCCTTCAAGAAATCATTTCAGGATACGTTAAAGCTTAGGCTTTGCTAAATCAAAACTCAGAAGCAAGTTTACCCGTGGGTTCACCAATGGTTTCAAACTTACTTAATGAACCTGGCTGGTGGGCAGGTTTGCCCCAAATTAAGGAAACACCTCCTTTTTCACATAAAATTGGAGAATTAAATCTGTGGGCTCAGGCCCAAGATCAAGCCATGACTATCATGAAATCAGTTAACTTGGCATCTTTGGCCAGTGGCACACACAAAGTCATCTGACTGATTCCTCATGAGCTGTGGTCGGTTGATCAAAATACCTTATATTTGTCTAAGGCTGAAAGTGCACACATGGACAATTACCTTTGATGACTTTTTGTGGCACTGGTGAGTGACATTACATCTGAGCCCTGAGTTTGCTTTGAGATTTTGCAAATCGTTCAGCTGCTTGCAGTGGACCAAATCACATACCACAAAAAGAGGAAAAAAAAATACATTTCACCAATAAAGATTTCCATATGGGCCCATCAACCAATTAATTGATGCTCTTGGAGCCATACTATTTTACTGAGCAACAACAATTATTTAAGGTTTCAGTCCTTTGCATCTGAAGTTGTAATGCATTATTGCTGATTGCATTAACCAAATAAGACAGTTCAGGTTAATAATTGCATATTCTGGACGCACATTGACTGGGGGCTTTCTCCATCCCTGCCCAGGGGGTGGTACCTTGTTGTACCACCAGCAGAACATCCCTGTGTGACATGCTGTCATGCTGTCACCCAAGCTGCAGGAGGGTTGGTCTCCAAACTCGTGCACCACACTACCCCCAGCTGTGAGCCCCAAATCCAATACCTCTCTGCAGCCCGGAATTGAGAGGAGGGCACGTTTCCATCTTCAGTCTGTTTGTGCAGGGCTGTGTAATCACACCCACACACACTCATCTGCTCGTGGTTTCATGACCACACCACCACTGGAAAGTTTCCTCCTTATAGGCCACAGCTTGGGGCCAGCTCCAATAGGGATGCTGGCAGTCTGAACAGCACAGGGATCAGCTCAGGAGGGAAACATGAACACCAACAGTGTTATCAGCTCCCATGTGGCTTGTCCTGCCTGCCCCTGGCCCTCATGGCCAGCCAGGGACAACATGCCCTGTCCCCGGGGGTGTCACTGACATCAAGATCTAAGCTTCCTGGTACATCCTTCTCTCACACTCTTTCTTCTCCATATGAATTTCCAGCACATGTGAGGAATGAATGTGACCTGGGCAACAAGATTCTGATAGCTTGCTACCCTACTCAGATGGTGGAAATCATTTGGGTTTTGGCACCTTGCCCTGCAATAGACCCTCAGCAAGTAATAAAATCCATTGCCCCCCAAGACGGACAAAACACTTGTCCCTTATTTTCTTTATTATTTTTTTCTCCCAAGTCTATTTCCTCTCACCTCTTAATCATTTTGCATTTATCGTAACACAGGCCAGTGCTTCATTACACAGACTGCCTATTTCCTCACACAGGCATCCCATATCTGGATCTCAGACTCTGCCTAGAAAAACAGTTCAGGGCAAAAGAAAAGAAAATAAAAAATACCTTTGCTATGTCAAATCCACTAACAGACACCAACAGCTTCACTTGTCCCAAAGGAATAAAATGAATTGAGTATTTCCTAAGATAAAAGGCCTTTGTTCAAATGGTTCTTCCCCCTGCTAACCCTGAGCCAGTAAAACCCAAAATGACCCAAGTAGTGCCTAAAGTAGCATAAGATAAAGGTCTTTGCACAACCAGGAACAGAAAGAGCCCAGGCAAGGCCATCTTTTCCCCTTCAAGGGGAAGACTCAGGCTGAAGGTCCTCCTTCCAGAACTTCAGGAGTATCCCACTGTCCAAGGTTCACTCCCCTGAAATACAGAGCTGATTTTCAGGTTTCTCCATGTGTTCTGTACAGGGTCTGTGAGGAGAAGGGTGGGCAGGTGAAGACAGGCATAGGGCATCCTCAGAGAGAGCCATCACCATGGCAAACCCAGAATCCCGTGAACCCTTTGGGGTTGCTCATGCCCTGGAATTTCCCCACCCTTCCATCTTTCTAACTATACTTCCATCTTTCTAACTATAAGCACTCTCTCCTGGTTCCTCCCATGCTGGAGGAGGGAGGAATTTCCCTGCATTTCAAACCACTCAATCCAAGACCACACCGTGAGGCGATTTTTCCATCTTACAAGGACACGTGCTGAAGGTATTTCCAAGCAGGAGGAAGGGAGATATCTCCAGGCAGACAAAGTAGCAATACTGTGAATGCTGATAGCACGTCTATCCAGAATTTCATGTGTGGTATAGAAAAATTCACACTTAAACAAATTGTCAGGGAAGGGGCTGACCCTGCTTCTTCAGTGGCCTTTTTGTTTGCACTTCTGTACCTTTTGGAAAAAGACCTTCTGGTGAAACTTTTCATGCACCATCACTTCACTGGAGCATTTTTTCTGATGAACTTCAGTTTCTGATGAACTTCAGCCTCTCTATTAACACAAGGCACTATGTCAAGGCTGAGAGCTTGATTCACTTGCTAAGCACAGGTGAGCGGTGCTATTTCCAGCTCCCCACAATGTCTGAAGCATCAGCACAGAGACAGTCATACCCTACTAGAAAGGCAGCCAAAGGACATGCCAAAACCCAAGGGTGCCTCAGGCAACACTGCTTGCTTAGGCTTAAACAACTGCATCAGGTCTATGGGATGTATGCAGCAGGCATCTTGCCTAGGGTAGGATACAGAGTGATGGTCTTGTGCTTAACTCAGCACAACCTCCGTTCAGTAAAATGAACTAGAGCTGTCCACGTGCTTTGGAAGAATGATAAAGTCACTTTTGGTGTGTCCAAACCATGGTTGTGCCAATGAGGCATAAAGTGCTGTGAGTCCAAGGTTCCCTATTTAAGGGAGCACATCCTGAGATCTCATCAAATGTGGGGCACCAAAAAATGCAAGGAAAAGGTGCTGGGCTTGGAGCTGTGGGCTGATGCAGCAGCCTCCGCTTCAGTTTCTCTTACTAGTGGGTTTACTTCAAAGACGTTGATGCTATTTTAGTGTGTTGCCTTATATTTATTTCTCCTTTTTATCTGTGTGATGAGTTAAAAAATGCCATATGCCTGTTTTTATATTCCTTGGGCTTCACCCCCACGCACACCCTATACATACACACAGAGCTTCCAGTTGACTAAGGAATGCTAAACATTTATCTGCGGCTCAGCACAGCCACTGGTATACCAATGCATACATCCAGTGTGGGTGTACTGAGAGATATAGCTGCCATATGGAAACCACATCTGACACGTACGGCTTGGGACAAATGGGATAGAAATCTGTGCCACTCACGCTCACCATGCAAAGAACTTTTTTTGCTGAAAATCGTTATTTTGTTTTGACTTTACATGTCTCTGAAGCACCAAAGCGCAGACACCGGCTTGTCACCAGAAAGGAGCTGGGAGGAGAAAAGGGCCTCAGCCGTGGCATGAAGGGGGAACTGGTCACCCTGAGCCTCCTTCCCTCACCCGCATTTGCAAAGGGGTTGGACCCAACCGAAGGAGGCAGCTGTGCTACGCCCACCCACCGACTGGCAGCTCCACGTCAGCATTCCCATCGCTGCCAGGAAAGAGCTGGCTGCCATCCTGCCTCCCCAAGCTCCCTTCCTTCGGGGGACAATATACACTTCACCTCCTAAAAACTGAATTCCCAGGTGCTTCATTCAGCCAAATGATAGCTGATAGGCAAAGAAGCAAAGTCAAGCAGGGCAAGGAGCTTGAGCTGGGCTGAGAAAAAAGATAAGTTAGAAAGAGGATTTAATTATACAGATGTATGGTGATTAGGGTCATCCGAGTAGGTAGATGGATTTGCAAATACAGGAAGTTTTGCTCCAGTGGCAATGTCCTGGCTCTGTTCAGAGTTGGTCTAGACAGCTCAGAGTGCCTAGGGGTAGCCGACCTTGGCAGCCTCTCTGCAGCTAGCAACCAGTGGGGCTGCACCAGTGCTGATGCGACTTGTTGGGATGCTGAGGGCAGGCTCAGCCCCCAGCAGTGCTTAGGCGGTCTGAAGGGAGGCTGCTTTTCCAGGGGCGGGGGATGAGAAGAGCCATGATTTACGGAGGAGGCTGGCACCCATCCACAGAGAGGTTTGGGAGTGGGAGGCTCTTGCACCCACTCTCTATGCAAAGAGACTCGTACCGCCGTCAGTGGAAGGCTGGCTGTACAAAGACCCAAGGGCTGGGCTGGCAGAGGGAACGTGTTGTTCTGCAGTGTGAAATGAGTGTGGAGCCAAAAAAGTTGGTTTTGGGAGGAGCTGGGGTGGTCGTGCTTCTGGGGGCGTGTGGGAGATGCAGGCAGCGGTGCTCCCTTCCAGCCCTGCAAGACCAAAGCTGCAAGTGGGGAAACGGAGCTGGGCAAGTTCATTTAACTCCTGAAATGCAGCTTCTAGCTGTCTGATTGCTCATAAATCATCTCAACTGGAGTGAATAATGACAAAATGTCACAGGTTTTTGCTTCCCAAACTGCTGTGGTGTGTTGGTGGTGGCATTTTTCAGAGGAACACGTCTCTCAACAACCATTACTTTGACTCAGCCCCGTCAAACCTGAAAGCCCTAACAGTGACACAGTCCCAGAGAGGAGGCTTTTTTACTTCTGTCAAAATGGGAACAGGCCAGGAGGCAGGAGCAGGCCAGGTTACTAACACATGGAAGAGGACTAAAAATGTCTTGCAAAACATGAGCCGAAGAACGTGCCTGCTCTCCTCCTCCTTCAAGCAACTGCACAGCAAGGTGCTGACTGTAAAAACAAATATAACATTACAATGTAGAGGCAGGAAAAAACTTAATCCCAATCACAGAGACGCAGAGAAGAAAAAAAAAAATTAATCAAGTAATGCCAAACCTAATAATAACATAGCGCTCACCATCAGCCTCCTCAAAAGAGAGGAAAGGAAAACAAAGGCGCTGAAACACAAAACACAGGAATTAATGGAAAATATCAAACAAATGCAAGAGTAACAAGGAGTACAAGACTGCACATAGGTCTCCACTTCCCTTTTCCCCCTTATGCATACAAAGAAAGAAAGGGAAAGCAAGCACCATTCCCAGATCACGGTATTTCTGGAGCTGGTGGATTGGAAAATTCCTTATAAGCCATTTGAACCAAGATTGCTAGATTTTACTCTTCTGAGTCATTCTGCTGAATTGGGTGTAAGGCCAACATGACTGTATTTGAACCCTGTTCTGAACATTTATATTGAATTGAATTTAGCAGTGTAGGCAATCCCTTAGCAGAGGTGATTCCTCAACGAGAAAGGGATCTTAGAGAAAAATGAAAGACCCAGGTGCTGCTGAGGGAAACATCCCATTTTGTGTTTCTAACACCAGGGGTTTTCTACACTATCAGTGTGCAAGCCATAAGAACCAAGAGCTGGAAAAGAGCAAGCCAGCCTGACAGGCTTTCTGTACTGAGAGGTGGTTGTCACATGCCAAAATCCTACAGCACCATTTTGCTATGGCTTTGGCACTGATCCTGACTGCGGGATGGGGTTTGTTTCATCTAGCTGTAAACCTCTACAGAAGAGACATTTCCAGGTGACATGGTCACCCGAGGGCTGCCCTTGGTACGCACTGCAGGGAAACAACCATCTCTAAGATGAGATTCACCCCATCTTAAAGTAGGTGTCTGAAATAGGTCAAGTGAGTCAGGCTCAAGAAGTACCAATTGCTCTCTATTGCCTACTAAGAGAGTGTAGGTGTCTAGTTCAGGTGAAGATGTATGGTTATATGAGATTAGTTCCATCCCTGCTGACCTTTGGCAAGTCTTCATTTCAGTTTCATCCACAGGCCAGTGATAATGATACCTGCCTTGTTCTGATACATCTTCAAGTACAATGCTATATAAAACCTGAGTTTTGATTATTAATATTATTGTCTTTTAAGAAAATAGTAAAAGTCTCTCCCACTTCTTTCTTTGTTGTTGTTTGGTTCATTGTTTTGTTGTATCTACAATGATTCTAGCTCCTTAATTTCCTGTGCACATATTCAGGGAAAGCATTTATTTATATATAATTTATTTTTTTAATGGATCAAAAGAAGGGAGAGAGAAAGAAAATTCTCAAGCAATGAGACCCACAGCTCATATTTGCCTTCCCTTCTAGTTACCATGCTTCTTTCCTCTACTCTTCCTCTATCCTCAGTCACTCTTCAACCCACCATCCTCTCAGGCACACAGTGCCTCCTAGATCTCCCATTTCCCCTTCAGTCCCTTCCCACTAGCTAGCCAACCCACATAGTCCAAATTTCCTCACCCAGCTCTCCCAAAGCTTGCTTCTGCTGCCCTGTTGGCAAAACACTGAGGGTAAATGAGAAATACAATTGTGACTTCCCATGTCTGTGTTTGGACAGGGACATGGCAGAGGAGGAATGTCAGGCTGTGGGGGAATCCCTCTTGACTCAGTTGCTCCCCTCAGTACAACCATGTGGATAGGAGCAAAGCCTTTATGGATTTAAGTCACAAAGCCTCACTAAGCTGGCTATTTATAAAGGGATGAGAGTTTTGCAGTCACAAGCAGATTTCCACACAGATACAAAGGTGCCTCCCTAATGTAAGACCATCACAAGCCTGCCAAATTTTGAATCCATGTCCCATTGCAGGGGAGGTAAATGTTCTCAGAGAAAAGGCCACCAGAGCTTTTTAATGTGGATGAAACTATTTCTTTTCCCTGTGATCCTCTTGGAAATGGATGAGTCTGTTTGTTTGCTTGTTTTCCTTCTTCACGTCTCTCCAAGACAAAGTAAAACACTTGAGGCAGGTGAGGAGATTCTGGTATGGTTAACAGGACTATCTCCATCAAATTCTGTAATAGTGGGGCTATTCACACTGCTAATCACAGCTAATAAAATACAGCATAATATCATTTACCCAGAAATTTAATTTAGCTCCAAAATTATGACGACTTGCTACCCCTGCTTTCAAACAGACAAATTCTGCTCTCACAAGGAAGTGGACTTTACAGCCAACCATACCAAACCTTAGATAAACAAGGTCAAAAAACTGCCCACACCAGGTCTTTGCCTGATTTATTGCTGGCTCTGATTCAGTAGATGTTAGTGAGCTGAAATGCTGAGCCCACACAGCCTACATTTTTTATATGGCATCAGTATGTGAACACAGTGCCACACAACATGCCTTTTTCACAGAAGTCACAGTAATGTTCTGAAAATTTGTTAAAAGAATGTAAGGATGACATGAAAGAAAGCTATGGAAAAGCTGGGGGGATATCTTCATATACTTTTAAGGATCATTTGTGGTATGTGAGCCTGTTTAGCTGCTCCCTGTGTTCTGGTGCAGCATCCTGATTCAGTTTCTGTTCACTTCCCACACCTATGAAACCTTACACTCAGTGTCACATTAGTCATTTTACTCCAACAGTGTCATAGGGCCAGTCATGAAGCTTTTCCAAGGCAAGATTGCTCCTAACTGTATACCTCTATCTGTCCAACCTATACCTCAGAGCACCAAAAGATGGGGATCCACATCTTCCCCACCCAACTCCCTCCAGTACTTTCCTATCCCCACTGTTGATCTAACCTCAACATCCCTTGCTGCTGTTTAAACCCAACCTATCTTCCTCACCGTGGACATGGAAAACATATTGCTTCTGTCTGTTATGCATCAGTCTTACAGATATCCGAAGGCTGTTACAATACCCTCTGCTCCCCAGCACTCTTCTTGTCATCAAACCACCCCAGTCATTCAGTCTTTCTCCACAACTCAGCTTTTCTAAACCACTGACCACTAACATGGCCCTATTCTGAATTCCCTCTGACTGGTGTACATTTGTCGTGAAGCCCAGTTTCCAAACCCAGATGTTTCTCATAGCTGAGGATCCACTAGTTCTAGGCAGGGTGGGTGACTGATGGAGCATCTCAGGCTAGACTTCTCCATGCCAGTCACAGCACATCACCATATCAAGTTCATAACCACATATGCCTGGCCATGAAGTCTAGGTTGTTTCAATGACTCTTAGATCTCTGTCATGGTCATATGGCAGACATAAAGAAGTATTATAACTGAGGCACTTAGCCTTCCTTGCAGACAAGAAAAACAAATGTGACATTCAGGAGGGAATGAGGAGGGCCAGCAGAGTGCACTCTGGACCACCTTCTGCTGGATGAGAGGCAGGCCCCATGGTGTGATTGGTCATTAAATGTTTGGAGGACATTTAGATTTTGGTTTGTGGTGCGTAGAACAAGTGCCTTGCGCAGAGGATACCCATCAGATCTCCCCTGGGAGCTAGCAATCCTCACCCAATGGCACCAGTCAGGCTGCTATACCTGGACCATAAACCACAGCCGGGAAACGTGCTGAGTGGTCCTGTTTGGGCATTCACGCCCTTGGTGTGGCTACATTTACCAGTTTTCAGTGGGCTTCAAGCCTCTCTTCATATCACCCTCTCAAACCACAAGGCCTGCCATATCTTCACTTCTGCTTATATAATATTCCCAAATCACCTCTTGCATTCTTTCCAAACCTCACACAAAAACCTTTGCCTTGGA
Source organism: Aythya ferina (assembly GCF_964211825.1). Taxonomy (NCBI): domain Eukaryota; kingdom Metazoa; phylum Chordata; class Aves; order Anseriformes; family Anatidae; genus Aythya; species Aythya ferina. The sequence goes on from NC_140296.1 coordinate 27,538,426, forward strand.
GTAAAAAAAGCTCCCAAGGAACAAGGAGCCAGGCTGAGGCTACAGGGTCAGAGCCAGTGGAAGTGGCTTTCCCCAAAACACCTGCTGCTCACCCAAACTCCCCTGCCTCACCCCAGCATGCATATAAATCACCACAACTATGTCAGAGGACCAGGAATGCATCATGGAAACCCTTCCCCTGTAACCGTAGCTGGGTGTAACATTTGCGAGTGTTAGGAGCTCATGTTTGTGCAACAGCGCTTCCGTACGCCGTGTTCCACCTGGGCGCGGGAAGAGGAGTTCACAGTGACCCTTTCACAGCATCAAATTTAGGCACAGTCACACTCGCCTGCCGTGAAGGAGGTGAGGGAGGGAGCGGGGAGCTGAAAACTCCAATTTATTGCTAGCTGAAGCAGTAAGCTGAAGTGACAAAATTCAGGTTTCCACCCACTTTCTTCTAAATTTGACATTTTGCTGCTATCATTTTCCACAATTTATCTGAGGAAAATCTACTTTTAGGAACAGCAGCATCAATCTACTCCATGAAATTCAAATGAAAGAGGTTTAAGTCATTTTATTGATAAACGTGCCAAGCAGCAGTGCAGGCAGTTCAGGGAAGGTACCCATAAGAGTGACCTGGGCTGCCAGGACACCGTAGAGGGTGGCGCAATGGGACTGCAGGAGGGAACTCGTGCTGACTGACAGATTGTCAATGAAAACACTCAGACACACCTCAAATTTCCTTTGCCAGAGGGAGAATACAACATTATTCCAATTCCAATCCCTTCCCAAAGGGCTCAACTGGAAGGAGGAGCACCCCAGTCCCATAGGAAAGCAGAGGGAGAAATAACCACTTCTAGCAGATGAAGAGTGGCACATTGTCCCCCCATTATTTTGTGTATCTCCCAAAGAAAGGTTTTCCATCACATCTGTTCCACTAATTTGATTCAAATCTACGGAATATCGGAGTCAGCTCAAAACTGCATTTCTCCATTGTTAAATTATTGGCCAGGAAAAGTGGGGAGTGGGTGGGGAGGGGGAATGCCCAATCCCCACCTGCAGCTTTTGGAAACAGATGGAGCTGAAGATGACTGCAAAGAGCAGAAGCAGGCTCCTCTCCCACTGCCAGGGAGTTGAGGGAGGTAGACGCATTATAGCAGTGCCTTCCTCCTGCTGCTGCTGCTTCTTCACATGACAGTAGGGACTGGTGAGAGCTTGTGGTCCCTGTGCCCTGCCACAGCTCCTGCTGCAAGCATGGGAGATGCTGGGGCAGAAGTCCCTAGGGCTCTCAGACATTTCCATTGACACTACCTCTCCTAAAAGCTGTGTGAAACACTTTCCCATCCTTGCCAGGAGTGTTTTACAAAGAAATATCTGGCAGTTTTGTCCTCTGGTTGGCACTTATCTTGCTTCAAATGCATTAAGATTTTTTTTTTTTTTTTAAGACAAATATGTTGCCACAGTTGAAAAACATCATAGTCAGAGTTAGGGGCAAGCTTATAGGGTTTGCATAACAAAGCCTAAGCAAAGATCACAAGATTTTTGTAGTAGAAATCAGAATTTGCTGTTTGTTTAAATAATATCACATGCTGTGGTGTCCCAGCCTGGCTGGGACCTCCAGATGTTCTGAAAATAAATTGGGATACTTAAAATATTAGTGCATTTCAATAAAGCTAAAAGTGGCACTGATTACAACACCAGTATATTAAACTCCTACTGATTATTAGTAGCAATAATTATAACAGTAAAGTAATAATAAGTGCAATGGAGCTATAACTGACTTTTCAAAATGGAGACTCGTGAAACCTCTTGCATTTTGAGCTGAAATACAGGCAACAGTCCCATCAGCTTTCATCTCTATTTGCTGAACAAATCGATGGTCACTTGTGAAGGAACTGTTCATTTACTAGCAGGTCACCAGAAAGGCTGACAAACGTCAGCACACCAAGCATTAATCTATTTGTAATAGTGCCAAAGAACACTTTGGCACTATCCACAGTATCTGGATGGACAGCTTTAAACCTCTCCTCATACCACCTTTTTTTCCTAAAAATAAAACTGTCTCCTTTGGTAACTAAAAATAGGTGCTCTTAAGGGTTTAAAGATCCAGTATTGACCTAGACAGTCCAAATGCAAGAAAAAGTCAACACTGAGAGGGGCCCAAAGCAAAACCTCAGACCTGAATAACTCCAATTTTAGGGAAGTTCAAAGTCTAGTTCATATAGAGGTTTCATACAAGAGCTTCCTCTGTTCTTGAAACCCTGCAAATGGTGACGCACAGGTTGCACTGATATAACAGGGAACTTTCCCAGGCACAGAAACTTAGTGACTACCCCATGAGGATGGTTCCTGGCGTGCTTTTGGTTCATGGCCACCTGTGCATATCCCAGTGTGGCTCCATTTCACAGCAGGGAAAGGGGCCATCCACCAAGGACTGCTTTCCCACCTATCCATAAACATGTTTTCTGCTGGATACTGAGGGGACAGCACTGTCTCCAAGCCACTGAGTTGGGTTGTTCAAGGAATGATTCCCAGACAGGGCCTGTGGCAGCATGGCTGCTATCTCTGGGCCTCACCAAGGAGGGTATTAAACAAAAGAGTGCCTTTAGGCAGTTAATGCTGTGTCTGTCAGGCTGGTAACAGAGACTGCTTTTTAATTTGGCCCTCAGGAAGATAAGTAGCAGCCCCTGCAGAAATGAGCTGCATGGTGTGAAGACCTGCTCAGGCTTTCCTGTTGCTTGCAGACCCCATGCTCACTTCAGCCTCCTGCTGCCTCCTGTTGTTGTTTGTTGCTACTTTGCAGGAGCACGGGGGATGTCACCACCCCTGTATGAAAACAAAACTCACTTTATGTTACATCAGTAGCCTATTGACATGGAACGGCGCAGTAAGCTTTCTTGCTGATAAATAAAAACGATTAACCTAACTGGTTGTTGTATATTCATCATTCTTGATACCTGGCAAACATTCTGGTTGTCAAGCAGGTAATATCTGATACATCTGCCCTGTTGTTTATCTCTCGGGCTACACCAACTCAAGCACCCGGCCCTTGTCTTCATTCTTTGCCTACTCTCTCCAAAGGCCGGATTGAAAGGAGTGGTCACACTGGTATATTTTTATTTATGTTTTTAAACTCTGAGAGTACTAGGTTAATTGTGGACTTCCGAAAGCTTATAAAAACTACAGCTCATACTTAGTACCATTATTAATTCCAAACATTTACTGCCTGCTATTATAACAAACACTTGCTTAGGACTATATTCAGCCTACCTAAAATAGCACCAAACACTCCAGCTTTGGAGTCAAAGCTCAAGGGAACAGGAGCCATTTGGTTTGGGTTGGCTCCTCACAGAGCCTTAGGAGATAAATAGACACAGTGTCCACGTCAGGCACTTTATAAGTATCGGCTGGAAAATAGCCCCTGCATCCCTGTTGGCTGGATAAAAAGCCAACTCTGCAGCCCTGGATAGCAAGCAGCTTGTTTCAGCTCTCAGTTCTCTCAAACATACCATTTGTAACTAGCATGTCAGCTAAGCCTGTGTGATGCTCTCTAAAAGGCAGACAGGATACTGCCTGAAGGGCCACATTCAGATAAAGTGGGATAGTAGTTAAGTTTGTATCTAGAATCAATAAGGACTGACAGGCACTTACAAAGTCTTTTCAGAGCAATTCAGAGAGCTTATTCAAGGTCCTGAGTGCCATCTCACTATGTTATTGGCATAGATTCAGAAGGTAAACAGTTTTCATGTGATCACGACCATTTCTGATCGATTAAACTATGTCCTGTAAAACTAAAAATAAATGTGCCTCTGGGACTGGTTTTCAGCTTTTGCAATCAACAAAGACAAAACTGTGGTTCTTTACCCTGCCACCACGATTTAATGAAATTGCTTTTGGAAGTATTAAAAACAAGAACAGCAAATGAAATACAAATTTTAAAGGAAGGAGTGTTTTATGCCCCAAACTACTTTGGCAACAACTGGAAAGAACACATGCAAAACCAGAGAAGGCCTCTAGAGCTGGGGCTTACCTGAGACTGGATCTCAGCCTCCCAGAAAAGATGCAGTGCCAGTGTGTGTGAAATACAGCTATGGTGGCCAAAAGAAAAATTTACATTTCATATAGAATCAATAAAGTGCCCTTAGGTGTTTTACCTAACTTCTTCTGCCAGATACCAGAATAAATAGTTTTATTTGCAACTATTCAACTCATAAAAAAAAAAAAAAAAAAATCTATAGCAGAGTTGTTTGTGCACCTGCAAAGGAACAAGGGGAATAATTCCTTCAGTAAAAAGTAATTTTAATGATCACCTCAGCCTATAAACAGTCTCAGAACCTACATAAAAGTTACTTTTACAAGACAGCTTTTTCTTGGGTTTGGATTTTTTTTTTTCTCTTCCTGACTTTCATTCTGCAAGCACTTACAGGAGAATGGATCTCACATTTCTCTATCATGTATAAACTCCATGTCATTGAACAGTGTCCAGCTTAGGATCTATCACTGGTATCATCTGTGTGGGTTTCTCTGCAGTTTAGTTAACAGAGACTTGATTACTGCAGGAACTTCCATTCTCATTGCATAGTTCAGAGATCCCCACAAGCTTCCTGACCAAACAAGTACAACCCCACCACCCAGTGTGTTAGCACCATTAGCACAGCCACTGACAGCAGTAGAGTCATGTTAGCACAGCTCTGGACCTTAGTAAATAAATGTAATTCTAGGATTAACTAGCTCAATCACCGAAATTTCTGTCCAGTTTCAGTTCTTGAGTTATCTTTGTCAATGATAACTCTCTGCATTGGGTAACTACCTGGCTGTTTTTCAGGGACTCACCACATGTTGGTAAAACATATTAATCTACCAGGTTACCTGGGGCATGCTTATCTAGAAGAATATGAGAATGGAGAGACAGGAGATGGCCTCAGCTTATGGAGGTAGGCAAGGACCAGGCATTTCCAGCCATTATAGAGACCCTTCTAAATGCTTCACTGATCATATAGACACTGCCTCCAACACAGTGGTGGCAGGTTTGTGGGCTGACCTCATGCCAGCAGTCATTCTGTAGACTTCACAAATTCCACATGATACCAGGTTCCTGGGTTCTTGCTTAGAGCTCACCCAAACGGGTACAGATCACAAGGAATCCAGGGAACCTGAGTAGCATTAGAAATGATGCATAGTGAGAAATCTGCTCTTCTCAAGAAAAGAGGAGGATGGATTTTTAATTTTACCTACTGCTTTTTCCACTTTAAAAAGCCTTGCCCTTTCCTTCGCAAGGCTTTATCAAATGTCCTCATGCCTTGATGACTGGCATGAGCAAGAGAGAGAGAGAGAAACTGAAAGTGTGCAGAAAAATAAGAAGAACAGGAATCCAAACAATGACAAAAAAGCCTGATACTGGAGAAAGAGCCAGGGAGAACCTCTCCCTTCCCATGGCTGACTGCAAAATTTGTGGCTCAGAGAAAGGCAATGGATGCCCTGACAAAGAGCTGTGTTGAGCATGAGAACTAGAACTATCTGAGCAGATTCACACTGGGGCAGGACACGGGCATTAGACAAACAACCCCAGTGAGAGAACAACCCATGGAGAAATGACCAGGAGCACAAATGAAGAAGGAGAATGATAAAAGGGAAGAACTCAGTGACAAAGAAAAACTGGTGGCAACACGAAGATGCTGCAGGGGCAGGTTGGGAGTGAGCAGTTCTAGTCAAAACTGCCTTGGGAATTTATGGTGGGAAATTATCACAGGACCTGCTGAATAAGAAAGTTGGTATTTGGGACAGGAGAGCTGAAAATGAGGGAAGGAAGCTGGCTGGACATGCAGAAAAGGACTTGAACAGGAGCCAGATTTGGCACAGGACAAAGCAGAAGGATGTGTTGATCCCATAGACTGAAGTAAGCAGTGCTTCTGAGCCCACCATCAGGAAGTTAAAGACTGTGCCAGGAGATAGGCACAGGAGATTACAGTAAATTGCTAATAAATTAAAAGTCCAAAAGGAACCTTTATTCCCGGTTTAATTTGAAACAGCTGAATTTTGCAGCCCCAGAGTTCTTGTAATGTGCTTTGTGCACATGCACATTTGTACTTTATAGCACAGGACGGGTTATGACAGAAGCCAAGAGTACAAAATCATGGCTTTCCTTCTTTGTGAGTTATTGCTTCTGACTCTTCAGCTGAAAAAGTTCATTGGCCTGTCTTGTTTGTGCTCCAGATTACAGCACCTAATCTCACATCTGATCTGTTGTCAGACAAGGCTCATCAAGGCTGCCTCATCTCCATTACCTGTCCCCCATCCTAGTTTTTCAAGCTTACTGCTCCACCAGTTTCTCCTTTCCGTGGGAGGAGACCTTACATCACCTTTAGAGGGCTGGTTTATTTTTACCTACATTGAACTTCATTGTGCTATGTTTTCCAAGCATTTTAAATGCTGTTGTGTCTCTTGCTTATTCCCCGCCCTCCATGGGGCTCAGACCAGTGGGACTCCTGGTTTAGTTTCCTCTGGAGATGGGACCTTCAGATGTGAGCTACCATTAGCAGGCCATTCCTTGGTGTGCCTGTCTCAGAGGCCACCAGATAGCCAGGGACTACTGGAGCAGCAGGAGGAGCTCAGACCTGGCAGCAGTACTAAGAGGGCAACTGTACATCCAGCCCCAGCTTTCCATTCCCACTTCATAAGTAAGACCAAGCTCATTGTACTGTGGCTGATTTTGCACAAACACATCCTAGCCTGGGCAGATCACTCTTCCTGGGGCTCCAGGCCATTCCTCATAGATATGGCTATGGATTAAGGATAACCAAGCAGCCTCAATGTTGCCACCAAAATGGTCATGAGATAACAGCTTTTTCCTCTCTCCTGCTTTCTTCTTACTCCATCCCAAACCTCAGCTTCCCATGCAAGGATCCCCAAGCCATACAGAAGAGGATTTCTGATTCTATCATTGCCCAAAGCTCTACTGCTCCACACACAGCTCCCCTTCCATGATTCCTGCTTCCCTTGCAATTACTTTACAGAAGCCCTGACCGCTGACCTCTTCCATATTCCATGTCCACAGACCCCTTTCCTTACTTTCTGAGCCCATCCCACTCCCACATCCCCAGCTGAAAGCATTGACTCTAACATTAGCTGAATTCCTCTCCAAAGTGCTCCAGAGATGGCTCCAGAGCAGACATGGGAACGCAGCCTGCCACCTTACACAAGACCAAGTTACCATGTGTGAGTTGATCCTTGCTCATCCACAACAGCTCCTATGACCACCCACATCAACACTACATAGGATCCTCTTCTCCATTGCTATCTTAGTGTTGCTGAAGTCCAGGCAGTCCCAAGAGAGTAGGCAGGAGCAGCTGATGTCTCCTGGCCACCTCAAAACTAAGACATATGGAGAGAATCACTGATAATTTTTGAGATGTATCATGTGACAGGTGCTTTTGGCTCTGGTTGTCTGGAACGAGGGGGAAGAGGTGAAGAGGGTCTCAGATGGATAGTTTTCTAGTGGAGGTTTAAATATGCCTAGCCATGAATCATTCTCATCTATGCTGACCGCAGAGCATCACATCTGTTGTTTTTATGGTCAAAAAAATAAAAAAAGAAAATGACTAATACATCCTTATATAGACAAGCCACTTGACTCAAGCCTGCAGCACAGTCTGCTAATTGGACAAAACCATGGCTCGTAATCGCATTTTAACATTCCTCCTGCTTAATGTTTGTGTTTTGGTTAGTTACTGAAGGGTGTTAACCTAGAAGTGGTCACCACAAAGGTTTGAAGTTACAGTAACACCCCATTAAGCAGAACATGGCACATTCGCTTCACACCTGACTTGCCAGTGGTAGCATTTGACACTCAGGAGGCTGCCAGCCAAGCCAAACAGCAGCACAGGGATCCACACAAGGACAGCCAGGAAAGCAGGCAATGTTCCTCCATCTCTTAAAGAAAGCATGGGGGGGATTCAAAGATTGTAAATCAACCATGTCCCGGTCAGCAGACTCTCAGATAGCTCTTCTCTGCCAGCACTTATTCTACAGGTATGTGCTCAAATGTGCTCCACGCTGGGCAAAGCTGCCCAGTGCACATGACAGCAGAGGGGAACCAGCTTTCACACACCGGCTGGAGCTCAGCACATAGATTCAAATCACAGCAGTGGCTGACTGAGGTGATAAAAATGCATGAAAAAAGCATGCAAAACACCGAAACTGCAACAACAGATCAAGTGAAAGTGTTGGCTTATAGGACTCAGCTTGCTTTTCTTTCTATCACTGGGCTGGAGCCTATGAGGTTTTAATCACGCCCAAGAAAATGCTTCTGTGCAACTCTGGAGCGAACTTTATGGCCAGGTCTGTAGTTTCCAGTCCTCTTTGCCCTTTTTCCCTGCTGATATACTCAATGGATTACACCACTGTGGCCTCAAATATCCTCTGCTACCGTTTGACTGGTAAACATACAGCAAGGGGAGAAAAAAATCTTTCTGCATTCCAGTAGCTCCCCAGGCTCAGCTCTCAAACATTCTCTGAAATAATGCCAGCTACTTTACATAGGTGCTATTCATGTTTTTATTTATGTATGAAAATTTATTTAACCTACAGGGTGGGATTTACTTCTTGTCCACCGAATGGTGCCACCTTCAAACATGCAAACTTGATCTGTTTGCAGCATCCAAAATAGAAACATTGCTCGAAGAGTAATTAGATCAAAGTTTAAAAGTATAGATCCTCATTAAGGCTTTTCCTCAAAGACATTACAGTCTTAGAGCTTGAAGCTAATCTTCAGTGTCAGCTGAAAGGGAAGCCGGGAGGGTTGAAAGAGGGGAACAACAACCGTAACTTGCAATGGTTGCTGTTGCTGAAAAGAAACAAGGATTTAGTGCTCCAAATAGTTAAATCCATAAGATCCTTGAGGGAGAGCAACAGCCTTGAGACTTTCTCAAGTTTCCCTGCTTTCAACAAGACTTTGGTGCATTGTAAAGCAAAAGCTGAGTTGCCGAGTGCCCTGACTTTCCCACCCTCCCTCTCTCTCCCCCCAAAGCAGCTGTCATTGCAAGGCAGCCACATAGAGCATGTGGAATATCTTGGGAGGAAAAATCCATAATAAGGTTGGTGATTTCCAGCCAGATTTCCCCTGGCCTGTCTTAATTCAGTCTTTCAGAAGCTTCTTTCTCTCCTTTTTCTCTCTTTAGTTTTGGTTGTTTCTTGCTTTCTTCCTGTAACATTGGTGACCCTTCTTCCCCACTCTGTTTCTTAAATAGTACAAACAGGCTGCAAAAGACCCTGATGAGTTAGCAAGGGTTTTGTCATTCATGTTTTACAGATAGAAAACTGAGACTAACAGACTAACTAGCTGTACGAACTGTATTGGCAGGGCACAGACCCAACCTACAAAACCATCTTTCCTGTCTCCAGCCATTCATTCAGACACAACCCTTGCACAATGGTTTCTTGTTTAATTTTCTTTCCTTGCAGTCAGCTTTCTTTCCTTGTCAAAATCTTCAGTTTCACTATCCCTCCACTTCTTAATATTCTTATTTGATTCTTGACCTTTTGCTACAGTCCTCACTCCCATATATCTTTATTTGTGCCCCAAAACATCCCCCTTACCAGGGTTCGGTACATTTTCTTTGTGTCAAAGCTTTACACATCCCAGGAAAGCTGTACGTTCTGAAGATATGAAAGGCAGAAAGAAAGCTAATAGATTCTGGCAGATTTGTTTCAAACTGTAGGGGTGGATTTAAGACACGACTGATTTCATAATGCATGGGACTTAATATGGAAGAAGAGATAGAGAAAGTATGCCAATTGATCTATACCTTAAATGTGGACCAGTTCTGTTTGCTAATTAAAAGAAATTATTATGTATAACCTAAAAAAGCATTTGGTTTCATATCAATGGTCTTTGCAAATTGCACTCCTTGATCAGCTGATTACGAGAGCAACAGATTGTAAAACAAATCTATCACCTCTTACCCCTATTATCACATCAATTACAACAAATTGTGCAGGATATAAAACTGAGTGGAAACATATGCATCCCTTTGATAATTCTGAATTTCAAATTTCCATCGTGTAAAAAGAAGATCTCTTTAATCTCTAAAATGTTTCTGGTCTAAATCTTATAATATTAAGACATGTATATGTACCAGATGAATGAGTTAGGAAAGCTAGTGCACAAATGAACTGATTATAGAGATTCATGATACAAAATGCAGTCTACAATTAGGGGCCACTGATCTAAATGTGATGCAAGGACCAGAGCACCCTGCTCATGAGCCACTGAATACATGTGACATTATCCCTTACTCCTTTACACTGCTCAAATGAGAGATATGCACCTAAAATACGTTTTCAGTGTTGCAACAATACTTCTCCTGCATTACGCTTCAGTTCCATTTATTTAGATGGTTTATCCACTTCATGCTAAACTCTAACATCTTTTAAGCCACTAATTAGCTGAATTCCCATCAGACCCGCTGCTACACATTTCTGAGATTTGTGTAGTTAGTTAGGCCTAGCCTAATCAGAGAAGTTCCATTGTACAATCAGTCCTCAAAGGTATATAAAAGAATAAGAATAAAAAATAAAAAATAAAAAAATAAAATAAAAAAGAAAAGAAAAGAAAAGAAAAAAAAAAAAAGAAAAAACCTTGGATCACATTGATTTCGGTGAGTCAATGGGAGAGTCAATGGGAGGTCTGGATAAACACAGAGTAAGAGCTGAGGAAAGAATCTTATAAATCAGTGCAATACAGATGACATTGTCAGCCTATAGAAATGCTTTTCCAATATAATAAAAAGAGGGTCACTGACACACTGGAAGAAATCATTTAAGTGCCTCTATCTTAAACAGAAGTAACAAATAAAAAGAGATCACGCATTCTGCCAACCTAAATGCCTTTTGTACAGAAAGCCAAGGATCTTAGTTGTTAAAAGCAAAACCACCCCAGTGAAGAATCGTCTAGCTCATTGGTCCTCTTAATGGAGAAGGAGGGGAAAGAAGAAGCCCCAGGAGCAGACTATACAGACTTCATTTCCCCAACCCTCTTTCCTTCTCCCTGACAGCCTCCTGAAGGATTAGCTGATTCACAAGGAGCTAGAGGCAAGTGGGCCCAAAGACATGGCAAGGCTGATGCAGCCAGCCCATTGACCAGTCCCATCTCCAATCTTCCTGTGGGATCTGGGGTCAGGCACATATAGGGATTTGCCAGAACAGGAATTCAAGGATTGCTGCATGGAGAGAAAGTGGTATGAGTAGATACCAACTGCTACACCCAGGGAAATGTCACGTATATGGGGAAGATGGAGACTGGAGAGAGGATTAGAGAAAGGATGACAAATTACTGAAATGGAAATTATTATCCAATTGAATTGTTATTGAATGAAAATCTATGTGGAAGAGAGGAAAAAGTAAAACTTGATTGAGAATTGCTGTTCTGGTTTACAGATGGGCTGTTACACCATCTGAGTGAAAACCAAAGTGATAGGACCAGCACTTTATGCAAGATAAAAAGATGCACCTGCTAAGTGAAATAGAAGCTGTGCTCACACACACCCTGGCTAAGTCTCTGGGCCTAGATCCAACCAATAACAAAACTGATTACTTCTTTTTTCCTTCTGACTTCCTATTCCACTTTCAAATCACAAACGTTTACACATTTTTGGTCATGAATCTGGCCCTTCAAAATGGGTATTTAAAATTTAAAATTTTCTGAAATTTGTGAGAAAAAAAAAGGGGGGATATAAAAAAGAATGAATAATCTGTGTGGAGAGACACCACCATCTTAGAAATGCTAACAGAGAGTTTTGTGCCCATGCTAATGAGTAGAAAAACAGATCATATTCCTATCTGCACTAGAATCTGGGTAGTTTGTTCAAATATTTTCTGTATGTGAAATAAATAAATAAACAGTAGGGATGAAAGAGGCAGAGAATTCTCATGGGGTCAAAATTTGCTTTCTGAAGCAAACATAGTTCATCTGGACTTCTGTCAGACTCTTCAGAAATATATTAGCTCAGGTTGTGCCTGCATGTGAGCAGGCACTGCACCAAACATAAATATGCCATCTAGTCAGAGGAGGGAGAACGAGATATACTTTTTTACATGTCAAAACTTATTTAGTAACTGAACAGAAATATACAGATATTGTCAAGCACCTTTCATTGTCTTTGCAAAACCCCTGGATGAACACATGAAGAAGCTTGAAAGCAGTAAGATTTTGCCTTTCCCTCCTTGTGAAGTTTTGCCATGTTATATCCCCAGCCATAAGCACTGAATTTCAGCCCTATTCTGGTTTGCTGGAGTGCAGTCACGCTGCCACCTAATTCTTTCTTCAGTGTCTTAATGCTGTGGCCTTCACACAAAGCAAGCAACACAGGTTAGCTAAAATTTAAAAAAAAAAAAAAAAAAAAAAAAAAAGAACAAAATCTCCTCCTGAATTATGAAGCAATGTATTATACACCCAACTCATAAACTGTCATGTTTAGCACATGACTATTCTTAAATTTGTCTTTCCTTTGCATATGTCTCAGCGCTACTGCCAGATCATTCTGGGAGGTCATATGCAAGTGAGAAGCCTTAATGACACTAACGAACCCTCACTTGGGAATGGAGAAACTATCCTGAAAGTGTAGAACCTGCTTTTTGCATCATGGTAACATGTGGATTTGTGCTTTTCATGGGGAAGAACTGCTAACGTCAGTCAATACTAAGGAGAGATGAGCAAGAAGGAGCAGGAGAAAAAAAAAAAAAGAAAAAAAAAAAAAAAGACATTCTGGTCCATGCTAATAATTATAGTCAGGCAACCACGTTAACCATTTTTAACAAGAGATTGAAGCATTGAAACTTTTTATTTAGAGGTTTCAAAAAATATATGCATGGATAGTAGAATGCAGCAAAAGAGAAAAATCCCTAAGCCAGGAAGGCTTTCTGTTTGCCCAAACTGATCTTGAACAAAGGTCTGCACCTCCAAATTGCCTCAGTCCATCATGGAGATGCAACCTTCTCTGTGAAAGGGAAAAGGATGAAGACATGCACCCACGTCTGCCCCCTTGGCATAGCCACATGGTTGCTCCTGAGCACCCATGCAAGCCCTGCCCCACCAGCAGGAGTCTGTCGAGATCTCCATAGCACTGGGTCACTACTTGTGTCACTCAGAATCTCCTACCACCAAGCACTGGTTAAAAGGTGGGCACTCCTGTGCGGGTGGCCGTGCACAGGAACAACACCCAAAGCTCTCCATGGCCCTCTGCTTGGGTGTGCCATAGGAGTGTGGTGGGTTGACCATAGCTGCTTGTCAGCCACCCAACCACTCTCTTACTCCCCATCTTCCACAGGACTGAGGGAGAAAATAGTATTTAAAAGCTCGTGAGTTGAGATAAAGACAGGGATATCACTTATTAATTACCATCATAGGCAAACAGACTCAACGTGGAGAAAAATCAATTTAATTTAATGACAGTTAAAATGGACTTGGATGATGAAAAACTACTAAAATTAAACCAACACCTTTCACTCCACTGTCCTTTTTCCCAGGCTCAACTTGACATCTTCATCCCCATTTCTTCCACCTGCAACCCCCCAGAGCAGCACGAAGGGTTGGGGGCTGCAGTTTGTCCATAACAGTTCCTCTCTGCCACTCCATCCTCCACACACTTTTCCTCTCCTCCAGCAAGGGTCCTCCATGGGCTGCAGTCCTTCAGGATAAACCTGCTCCAGCAAGGGTCTGTCACGGGCTGCAAGGGACTAGGCTCCAGCACCTGGCCCATCTCCTCCCTGGCCTCCTTCCCTCTCACTGGTGTTCAAATTTTTGTTTGTCACCGCTTTTCTTCACTATGCTCATCTGGCTGTTTGGCCCTGTCTTAAGCATGTTTTTCGAGAAGCACCACCATCTTGGCTGCTGGGCCCTGAGGCAGGGCTGTTGGAGCCAGCTAGAAGTGGCTGTGTCCTGCATGGGGCAGTCCTGGCCTTACCTCACAGGGGAGCCCTACAGCCCTCATTTGCCCTTTACAAGGGAGAGAAAGAAGAAAAGAGAAAGGGAGAAAAAGTAAGGGAGAGAAGGAGAGAAAAGGGAACAGAAAGACAGAGAGAAAAGAAAGGGAAAAGGGTAGGGGTAGGGGAACGGAAAGGAAAGGAAAAAGAAAAAGGGAGAAAGAGATAAAGGAAAACACAAAAAGGAATAGGAAAAGAGGGTTTCCCACATTTGTGCCTAACTTCCTAGGTATATATCTTTGTAAATGCCTCTTTCTCTGGTGATTCAGATTTTTTTTCTTTTTTTTCTTTTCCTTTTTTTTTTTTAATGGAATGTCATACATAAAGTATGATTTTACTCCATTTATAATTTTAAGTCTTAGAGAAATACACACACACAAATTATTTGTTCCAATTCCCTGGCTGTGATTTCTTACAGATTGGTTCATAGTTCAGATCTAAGCTCAGTGATCAAAAAAATCAAAGGGCTTTCAGGAGGTCATCCACTGCTGCCCAAAGGCAGAATTGACTATATGTCAAGGGTTCTTGGCAGCTGCTTGTCTAACCTGTTCTTAAAAATCTCCAGTTATGGAGATTTCATCACCTCCCTAGGCAACCTGTGCCAGGGCATAACTATCCTTATCATTAGAAAGTTTTTCTTCTCGGTATGTAGGATCATCTACTGGAAGATATATCATAGCTGCTGAGAAATGCTTTGAGATAATGCTGTGCTGTCATCCAAATCCACCAGGTGCTTACTTACGCTTAACATTTGGTCAGGAATACACCATTCTTGAAAGATACAGAAATGTTTTTGAGCCACTCCCAAGGCAGCAACTGATAGCAACTGATTCAGATTCAGTCAGCCATTGGCTCCTTAGAGGCAATAAATATCTCAGTGGCTGCTGCTGCTGGATATCTTCCACACGATGAATAGGAATGAACTGGTTCCAGCACATCTCCAAAATACTTAATTCTTAAAGAATAGCCATTAAGGAAAGAAAAAAATAATAAGAAAAGAGAAGTGCCCAGATCAAATAGTGAAAGCATCCAGCCCCCGATGAGATCCAGATGGCGTTGTGAAACAGATCAGATTAGACTGGATTAGGCCAAATATATATTCCAAGTTTTTACTGCCAATGAGCAAGAAGAAGTTTCCAAGAAGGTCTGCTGAGTTTTTAATTTAAACTGGCACTCCCTGCAACATAATCACATAACTTCAGTGACAGGCAGTCGAGAGAATGCATGTATATTCTGTGCACGGCTGCTCAAATGCAAGAAAAATAAAGCAGTTGTTTAATGGTGCAAAAGAAAAGCCATTTCCAACAATGTTCTGACCAGCAGCCCTTTTTGGTGTGCACATTTCATGAGGGGAATGGAAGTTGCAAAAAAATGATCTCTTAATCCATTTTAGCTAATTCAATTTTCCATGCCTGAAATTCCTGAGAAAAGAAAGAGACTGAGATGCATCGTATTTCTTCGTTAACTTTTGTAAGAAAAATATTGAAGCTCTTCTCCTACTCTATTGAAAAAGCTTTCCATGGAAACCAGATAATGAGGGTTAAAAAAGAAAGAAAAAAAAATAAGCAAAACAAAACAGAAACTCCAAGCTTCAGTCACAAGCCGTCCATTAAAATTTTATTCTGTTCAGATCCTAGCACTCATTTGGTCCTCATCCAAATGATGGCTGAGAGAGCACGCTGAGCCACCTACTTTTTTGATTCCATTAAGCGTCAAGAAAACCAGCAAGCCTTGTGCTTGTGTGAAGGCTCAAACATGTACAGGGAAGCTACGCATACAGGAAAACCTTACAACTTCAAGGAAGAAGCAGAAGGCACATGAAACAAACTAGATGTGAGAGCAGATAAATACTGCACTGTTTTTTTGGTGGTCCCACAACAAACTTCCATGGGACCTATGCCTGGATTCAACCCCTCCAACTCAGACATGTAACTGAAGTGTTCCTTCACCTCTGGTGACCTCAGAGTCAACAGAGAAAGAGATTTCCTGCCCCACCCAGGATCTGCATTGCTCACAGAGGTCTCCCTCTTCCACCACTGTTAGCAGGGGAAGTTTGGAGCATTCAGGCTCCTCAATTAGAAACTTCCTTTAGTGTCCAAAATTAGATAGGATGCAGTCTGGGCTTACTGCACAGTGGGATGCAAACAGGGCATTTTTGCTAGGCACCTTTTGCAGTGAGGTGGTAATCGAGGGACACAGGGACCTATGACGAAGTGGAGAGACCCATAAACTATTTTAAGAAATAACCTCTAAGAAAGTTTAGAGTTTGAATGCAGAGTACAGAAAGGACTTTTCACCCCTTTTAGATTCTCCAGGACTTGGACAACATAGCAACCCCGTCTCCTTAAGACTTACCTTAAAAAAAAAAAAAAAAAAAAAAAAAAAAGACAATAAAAGAACCACTGGGGAAGTTCCTTCTGATTGTATTTCAACAATTACTTCTACAAAACAGATGTAACCACAAAGACACGGGGCATTCAGAGTAGCTCTGTCTGGTTTGGGCCATCTAGTCCTCATTCTGGCAGGTAGGGTGATCAGTTAATCTCTGTAGCTGTGATCAGAATGTGTCTATAACACAGGTCCTGCAGTGTGACTGAACTAATACCCAGTAAGAGGCTGCTTTCTGGCTATGTGTGTGTATGAGCACATATACGTGTCTCCATGTGACTTTTCCTCCGGTTTCTGCACCAAGGATCTAAAAACCTAAAGTCAAGACTGTCCCCAGAAAATGTATCCCATGTTCTCAATCAAACCTCTCATTTTCTGACAGCAGGGACATAGCCAGCGTTTTAGCAGTGTTCACATATTGCAGACATGATCATTAAAGAGGGCTTATGGTTGGCTGCAACCAAGACTCTTCATTTTGCAGCACTGAGGCTGTGGCCTGGAGAGGCTGTGGCAACATCCCCATATCTTTTGAACTCAACCTTTCTGGGCTCCCGAGGACAAGCAATCACAGGATCAGTACAGTTCAGCCTGTGGTTTTTCAGTTGCATGTCACACTACCTCTTTTTCCCTGTCCCCAGCCTGAGGCTGATATTTCAGGCTGCAACAGAGGACTGCCAAGAGAATGTCTGCTTGCATGTCCCGGGGCCGTGCAGCCTGCGGGGGAAGCACAGCCCCAGGTGCTGGGAAAGCACCTTTCTGGGTGAGCGGGCTCTGCCAAGCAGCCTGCCCTAAGAGCAGCTGCTGCTCAGGTGGGAGCAAGCTCCCCGCTGAACTGAGTGGCTTTCCACATTGAGCACCAGGGTAGACGCATTGCTGTAGGTCTGGGAGCACCTTACCCATCATCTCTGTCCTTGGTCCTATCCCAGTCACCTCCTCTTAGCACAAAAAGAAAAAGCAATGAGATGCAAGTGCAGGGAAAGCAGAGGGTCCTCACCACTCAAGGGATGCTCCTTTGCCCAAATCACTGAGATCATAAGAAGAAAGAAAAATTAGAAAGAAGTATTATTTAATCTTGGTTTGGTCATGACTAGTGATTAAGAGAAGCTTTGTGTTGCCAACCTGTGCACTGTCATGAGAGCTTATTTTTTGATGGTAAACAGACCTAGAAATTATGGTTAGATAGGGATATTAAATTTTATTGATGGAAAATATACCTAAAGATTATAACCTGAGAACTGCTAACTGGTCTGTCTTCCACGTATTGAATGGCAAAAATTGCCCTGTCACTAATAGGTAGGAAAAGAAGAAAAAGAAATGACTGAAGTTGTCTATTTTTTTTTTTCCTTTCCACCATGAAGTTATCCAGAGCTGGTTCCTTATCCTAATAAAGGCTAGTTAATAACTTATTTTAGAAAGAATGATTATGTGCACTTTCATCTTGCACCCTGATTACTTGCTAATGATAAAAGTAAATCTGTTCAGGCAGAAAGTTAGGAGGATTTAGAGTGGGCAAAAGAAAAAAAATAATCACGATTTCCAAAAAGTTTATGCTGAACAATTGACATTATTTCCCTAAATCCTTGGTTAAGACCAGCACCACTGCAGGTCTGACACTGCCAAGAATCTTTGGTCCCCCAAGGTTTCAGCCACATCAAAATTATAACAGGTATATACATACATCCAAAGGGAAGCTAATCAGGTGGGAACTGAAAGGTTAATTAATGGGTCTGGTAACTTGCAGCCTCTTTATATCCACCACCAGATTCCTCCTGTTTACATATCCAGAGATACCAAACCTGTACAGAGAGGAAAAACAACAACAACAAAAAGCAACAACAAAAATAAATTTAGAAAGCAACCCACTTTGTTATTCTCTTCTCCCTCCACTCTTTGCTGAGGCCTGGTCAGATGGGCTTGTTCCATGTGTGGCTGCTTTTCCTCTTTGATGTAGGGTGCTTATTTCAGTACCACTGAAGCAGGAATTAATATTAATCATTCATTGCCACCACAGTCTTGACTCATCCAAAACTGCAGGGGTAGGTTTTCTTTACAGCTCCAATTAAAAAATAGAGGTGGCTTTATTCTTCTAAAAAGGAACTGTTGGCAGTGAAATACAAATGACAGAAACTTTGATGCCTCAGGATCTTCCACCACTCTGCTACGAGGTTTAAAAGGCCAGCAGGTTCCTGACAAAAATTTATTCAAATGCAGATACCTGCTAAGATTAGCCTTCAGCTATGGTAAAAAGTTTATTTATTTCTCAGTGATCAAACTGTTGTTAAGATTAACTGGAATTTTTGTGCTTCTAAACTCAGTGGCTACAGGGGATACTCTAATGAGCAGGGGCTGATATACAGCCATAAAGAAATATCCATTTTTTAATAAAATGATAAAATAATAATATAAAAAATGATATACAAAATTGCATTTTGTCTTTTATTTTCAATGAACCAAACCCCAATAATTTCTTAAAAGGAAATGCAACTCTTAGCTACTGAGACTCAAATAAACTTGGACCCCAAAATGAGTTTGTCCTGGATGATTAAAGTCAGGAGATCGGTTTTGCTGGGATGTGAAGCTGAGAAATGTTTCAAAATACAAGCACTGGGACATCAGGCTGACTTGGGGGCAACCTGCCAAGCAGGCTTTGCTTTCAAAGCCTCGCTTCCCACTTGCCAAGGCAGGGAGGATCTTATTTGGTGTAGATGTCATAGTTTATGCAATATCACCCAGCGGAAAAGCTCAAAGCGCACATGTCCCACACTGACTCAGCAAAACGGGGTTTCAGGGATGTGGTCTGCTGAGGAGGGATCACGCACCAGCTCAGGTCACTGGTTCCCCCTTCATGGTGGCCTTCCTCTTCCCAGGCAAACACCCTGCAAGCCGACAGCTCTTCAGGGTACTGCATTGCCTACACCTAGGGTAGGACAGCAGATGTGCAGGAACTCAGCCATTACTGACACCAGAAATCACCCATGGGTTCAGGACCAAGAGCCCAGACTCACAACCCCCTCTTCATGAGCTCAGGGATGCTGTAGTGTGTGAATCATCCTCCTTCCCTCTTTCTGGGTTTTCCTCCTCCAAAACCACTGTCCTGCCTTCCCCCTGCTCCCCACAGCCAGCAGACACACGAAGCAAGCAATGCTTCTTAATCCTTTCTTGGGGCCCCATTTCCTGCACCTCCTAGCCACGAGAGCTCAGGCTGTTAGATGTGAGCCTGAGCTTTGGCATTGCTCGTGCGTTATGAATTCATGCTCCTCTCTTCCTGAACTTGAGCTCAAAACTCAGCTGGTGGGGACAGCTGTTGCCCTTCTTTTTTCTTTTCGGTTGCTTGCCAAGGGACCACCCTTCACATCTGACTCACCACCTCACAGGCAGGCTCAGAAGGAGTTAACTTCCTTGTCACCCTGCTTTGAGGTTTCCTGCTTTGATACTGCAAAGACTCTTCATAGAGCAGTGCAAAGGAAAATGGGGGGGGGGGAGACTGGGGGGAAGCCCTTCTGGTTGTAACACCTGGTCATGATCTGCTTGCATGAATAAAAATTACACTCCCCTTTCTCTCAAGTTGAAGACAATCAGGAGTACTTCCCTGCAATCAGAATTAAATAAGCACATAGCCAGGCTGAGTGGGGACCAGGGAACTGCAAATCAGTCGGTTTGAGATACAAGCACCCTCAGCTGCTCTGGGCTACAGCAGCTCTGGCTGTACTGCCACAGTGGAGGGAGCCCAAATGGCACAGACCAGCCTGCACTCACCGTGTTTGGGGACCAGGACCTCTATGGCCAACAGTGTCTATACTATAGAGCACAAGACCCTGGATCTCCATCACTCTGGTCCCCTATAACAGTATTATCATGATTTCTTATGCTTTTCTTCACTCTGAAGTAGCGAGAACTTTGCTCCACCCCAGTGGCATGGTCTCATGGCACTGAGAGTCCGTGTTGTGTACTCCTGATGTGGCATGAAGGTATCCAGGAGTGTGTGAGGACACAAAGCCCCCCGAGATTGCGCTGGACAGTAGCATAGGGTGGAGGCACCCATACCTGGTGCACTTTGGGTGGGCACCACGAGCTGTCCCCAGGACTCTGCTGGGGCTGTGCCTTGGATTCAGATAATTGAAGGAGTTAGAAAGAAAGAGGGAATAGGTTAAGCAGTAAAGTCAGTTATGACTTGAGGGTTCATGCTTGCTTCCTACCTCTTCTGTTTAACACTATGGATATACCCGTTGAGGCTGAGAGTGCCAGGGCCACGTGGGCACACACCCGCTGCAGGAATGCCCACAGCAGTGGCCTTGCAAGGCTTTTTCACTGGGGAAGCAGAGCTAGCAAGTACGAGCAAGGATGTACAATCCACTTAACCCAAATGAGCTGATCCATGGCTGTAATTTATGAGTCTGCTTTCTGTCTGTAGTAAATGCAAAGAGGGTCCAGCTAAACCACAGTGCTAGGAGGTTAAGCTGGGTCAGATTTCCTCCCGTGTGCCATAGGCCAGGAGCATGCACTCAATTACCATGCCCCAGCTGATGCTCAATCTATTTATTGTGCCACAATATGCTGATCATATGTCTGAGCCTCAAGAAATGATTACCATTTCTGGTTTGATTAAGTGAATGTCTCTTTTGAAGCTGCAAATGATGCCGCTACAATCTATCAAGCAAATATGTATTTATGAATATTTAAAAATGCTAGTTATGCAAATATGCACTTAGGGAATTTAAAAATACACGTAATTAACCTCTTTGGGGTTGCTGTGATCTGCTGAGTGAATACATATCCAAGGAGAATAATCAAGCCAATAAGCCAACAATGACTATTGCAGATGGATACTCAGTTGTATCTCCCTGCTCCTCAGGTGGTGGTAATACACACGGGTTCTGGAGTAGACAGTTACCTTATGTCTTCAGTCATTTCTCTGCTAAGCCGCAATAGCTCAGGCTGGCTGGTGATTCTCTGCTACAGCCACACCTAATCAGGGCATTAAGACTCATTATGAAATCACTGCTGGGGGAAAGAAAAAAAAAAAATATTATGCAGCTTCTTTTCTAGATTAAATGTTTATGTTCACATCCTTCATTCCATCATTTGCTTCAGCCTATGCCCTCAAAGGTACACAATGTTTATTAACGTCTGACCCCAGAGAACCCCACTCTCTGGTGGAATCCTCATCCCCAGGTACACATAACCACCAAGAAGCATGGATGGTCTAAATAAAGGGTTCTGGAAAAACAGCCAAGGTGGGATTCACTTAAGCTAGCAAAGACACGGAGGAAAGAGGTCATGTTTAAAGTACATGTGGGTTGTCTCCATTATCTAAAAGCTTAGCTCCCCTGCTTACTCCTGTATCTTAGTCCCCTTGCCACCCATATTGCACGTATACTACTTCACACCCAATACCTTTATTTTCAAATCCAACAAGACAAAATGCTAGTACAGTAGTTAAAGTACAGACATGGACTGAGTGGCTAAGTTGGTCAGCAGTGTGTCCAGTGAGCATTCACACACGTACTGTCTGTCCAGCTGCCCTCTCTTGGCTTCCAGCTGAGCCTATCAACCTCTTCTCATGGAGAAAAAGAATGGCACTAGGAGCCATGAGTGGTCTCCTGGCTGTACAGTGCAAAGGCACTGTACAGAGAAAAAAAAAAAAAAAAAAAAAGGAATTTTGTACCTTTGAGACTTCTTTCTAGTTACTGAATTTAGCTGAAATTAGATGATGGATTTAAAACTTAATGGGGGATGGAGGAGGAGAGATAGCAAGCATATACACAGAACATGATTGCATATTCTCAGATGACTTTTATATAATTTTATTAGAAGATGGTATTTAAAACAAAAAAAAAATAAATCTATCTTTACACAGAAATCTCCTTGGTTACTTACCTGGTGATCTGTAGGATTCTTCTACCTGAGCTGGAAGAGACTAAACACATCTCAATTTAAGCTTTCAGACACTCCAGGTGAGCTTCAAGATAGAGCCATTTGACTTGTTCTTCCTTTATTTCATGTCTGTTGGTGGTTGCCTCTACAACCTGCCCAGTAGAGCTCTCATCTGAGATACAAGAGATAGGTTCAGATCCTCCTCATAAGCCATTTGTACAGTGTCCAACAGGTAAGATTAAGAAAGCTTTGTGCCATAAGTCACCATAGTGAAAAGTTCAGCTTGTTACATACATCAAAGAGAAGGATTTGAAGCCAAGGGGTGATGGTTTAACTACAAGGCTTCTGTTTTTCCTGCCTGATGGATGCACAGCCTTCACCAAGGCACTCTGAGCACACACAAATTTTGACCAAATTTTATCTGCACCATGGCGGGAGGCAGCTTAGCTCCCAACAGCAGAAACCTGTAATCCATACCCCTTCCTATGTGTGTGCTTAGGGCTTGATTTTGGGGGTTCAGCAGCCATGGTTTTGAAGACACCAACAGAAGTTTTTTGGAGGACCTTTAGATTCAAGGCCTCATGCACGATGGCAGTAATGGCAGGAAAGGTACCATGGCAAGCACTATTTAGCAATCTCTAGGGCTTTCATGCCATGGCTGCTTACCTGGTGAACAGAGCTTTGGTCCATATGGGCCACTTCCTTGCAATAATCTTCTGTGAAAACTTTGGATTCATATTCACAGGATTTCTCACTCATTCTGGAGTTAGGAGCATGCCTTTGTTACAAGGCTTGTGGAGGATACAGCCTGCAGCAGGCCAGCATCCCTGGGGATCTCTGAGTGTCCACCACTGGCTTGTCCATGAAGGCCATCAGCCCGTATTGCCTACACACTCCAGAGGTTAGGTTCCAGCACAGGAATTAAAGAAAATTATCAACTCTTTAGTCAGCACTGGCTCACATCCAGGGGCTAACACTAAGCCCTGAATATTATACACTGTCAGCTTTGTTTAAGCAGCATGGCTGTATTTCAGGATCCTGAAAAAGGTATCTGAACAAGCTACAGACCTGGAGGACAGAGAGCAAGAACAAAATTCAGCCTTGTGCAGACATCTACAGCAAGTTTGGGCTGCACTGAAGATGACAGTCCATGCAGCCCTGAGTACTCTGCATCCCATGCACTGTGACCCTAACGCTGCTGCAGTCAGCCCATGCAGGAGCAGTGCTGGTCCCAGCTCGGATTCAGAAGGTGTAAGGGCAGCTGGGTACTGGTGCAGTGCAGCAGAAGTACTGTGGGCAGTTGCATTCGCTTATCAATTCCTTTCTGAAAGCAAGAAAAGGCAGCACAACTTTTCACAAAACATCGGTGAAATCTAGACCTAGGGCGAGGCTAGTACAGAGAGGTGAAGTTCAGCCTTTAGGAAACACGCACTAACTTCACAGTGCCTTTAATAGCCCCATCTGAATCCACTCTTACCACACTTGCGACCACAGGAGTAGCAACTGCAACTCTAAGCCCTGCCTGGAAATCTAATCAGTGTGAAAGGGGCAAGTGAACTTCACAAGAGATCAACAGAACTGGCTGAAGTTTAGGAAACAGCAGCCTGTTTCTAATTTCAGACATCTGTGAGAAAAGGCAAAATCAGGACTATTATGTTCAGCAGTGCTCTGACTGACGTTTTCACATGCTAAGTTTCAGTCACAAAACCACTTATCTCTAATGGAAATATTGACACAGATATGAACAGCAACACTAAATACTTTTAGAAAAGCATTTTATTCCTTAGCTTAAGACCTACTGTTTCAAGTGGCCACAACCAGTAGTTCTCTTAAGCAAATTAAGTCCAATTATCTGATGTCTAAATTATAATTCTCTCCCTCCTCAGCTCCATTTGCAGCAATTTTTAGCACAAGAGCAATAACAGTTATGCACACTTACCTAATTATAGATAATGATCTTTATAAAGAGCTGCTAGAATATGCTAAGCATCTTAGCATAAACATACCCATTCATTCCTACAGCAGGAGTATGGTAAAGCTTAGTGATCATGGCAAATAGTATCCCCATGGAAGCAATCTGCTCAGTACAAAATAATGTGATGTTAGTCAATGACCTACCCCCTCCTTTTCTCCATCCCATCAGTTGCAGGTGTGCTTTCCCACCTCACAGAGATCTCAGTCCAGCCTGTCACATCAGCAGTTTTCCAGGAAAGCATCCTTTATTGCCTCTTGTTTGTGACACTTTCTCTCTTCACAGCCATGAGGCACGCATGTCCTGACTGCAGTGCTCCCTCTGCTTCAGTGTTTGCTTTGTGCTTTCTTCCAGGTGGAATCATCACTGCTGTGAGCTGCAGCTTGGCCAAAACAGAGCTGGGATGGTGCAGCTGGCCAGCTTGAAGAGCCATTTTGGCCCATACCCCACACTGCTCATACTGTTTCCATGTGAAGTTGATAAAGCTAATGACCAGATTCTTCTGCCATGGCAGATTAAAGGGGCCACTTGTTACAAAAGGGCCAGATTTCCTCAGTATGACTGGGACAGGCAAGGTAGTAGGCCTTCAGTCCTGTCCACCACTCCTCCTTCCCTCCCTTGATCTTCAAAGAAACTATACCTACACCATACTTCATCTACTGAAATATACCCTGAACACTAGGGCTTACTCTGCTAGGAACACATAAAAGAAAGACCAGATGAGGAAAAGTCCTACATGCAAGCAGCCCTGTGTCCCAGCAGTACTTAACCCTGTGTCACTGTGATGGGCAAGGTCCTTCAGCTACTGCTGCTCCCCAGCCTGCAGCAAGGCCACGGGTAAAGCAAAAGGCTCCCTAGCTGCAGTAGCCTGTCCTGGTGATTTCATGCAGCTGACAAGGGAGAGAACACATGTAAATGCATCCTACATACAGGTTCTTCAGGAGTTGGGCACTAGACTGAGGCTGTCCTGATGTTAGGATTGTGCCTTTGCCTCTCCTGCTATTGCACCCAGGGAGTTCAAAACCAAAACCTGCCACCTGCCAGGACAGGCTGTACCACACTTTCCAGCCCTCCCTGTATGACAAAAGCAACAGCTTCATCTCACTTAGGGCAGCTGCTGGAAAAACAACTCCCTTCTTGCCACCAAGATCTCCCCTTGGCATGTCTCTGGAAAACAGCTATGCAGCTAATAGAGAGATAAAGGGAGCTGGGGTGCAGCCCTTGCATGAGCAGAAGCAGCCTCTGAGGATCTGGGGGGTTCCCTTGGCAAGTTTTGGGGGACCCAGCCCTTAACGTGCTGTCTGAAGCACGCACGCTTTTTCATATCTGAGGACCAGGTCTGCAAGCTCCGGGAAGGCGGGCTGAGCAGCAAGTACATTTCCTCCCCTTGCTGCCAGCAGACCTGATAAACCACAAACCGCACAGCTGGGAGGGGCTGTGGGAGCAACCTCTTCACAACAGAGTGGTCCAGAGCATCTGCACCTGATGCGAGAGCCTCCTGAGAGAGATGTCACTAGCCAAAAAGGTGCCAGAGTGCTGTGTGCAGCTCTGACAGCACTGGGCTCGCCCTTCTGAGAAATTATCCCTGCTGTATGGCCCTGTGAAATAATAAGAGAGAGGAAATTTAGTCCAGATCCCAGTTCCCAGCTCTGTGCCCCAGCCCATCAAATTGTCAGGGGCTACCCTGAGGTTTCAGGTGAGGGGGACATGACAGCAGCCTGAGGTTGCAGTTTTTGCTACCTCATCATCTGGTAGAAACAGAAATTTCTGCATAGGGCGTAGTGAAAACCGTCACTTTGACCACTTTAAAAGACAAATTTGCATGAGTTATTGAGGGTCTGTATCTCCTGAGCATACAAATGAGCCACCGCTATCAAGGAAAACACATGAGCACCTTTGCTGCTGTCAGGAGCAAAGTGAGATTCAGCAATAAGAGAAACTTATGAGATGAGAGAAATGATGAGAGAAACTAATAAGAGAAAATGGTCCCATTAATGCCTCAGCTGTTCGATCCTGACAAATTAAAAGGTCTGCCTGGAGAAAAGCATGATGCTGAAAAAAAACTGCTTTGGCAGGATGATCTCGTGCTTGGGAAAAGTAGCAGAGATGAGGCAGTTACAAAAGAAGCGCGTCTGGTGAAGGATCTGCTTCGATGTGTGGTATGCTATCTGTGTGAATATCAGCTTAGCTGCAAACTCATATGACAAGTTACTGTACAAAACCTTTCGTAACGCAGAGGTGAGGTTGCAAGACTGCTAACCTCACCGGTGCAAACCTCAACACTGCAGCCAAACCCATCTCACTGCTGCTGTTTGCAGTCTACAGCCAGACCTCTCATGCTTATCCCCTCCCTGCCATGTCGGCACAAAACAACTGCACAGCGTGTTTTTGGGAAAGTCACACCAATAGTGTGCAGAACGGGTGAGCGTGTAGCTGGTGTGCTTGGTTATGAAGACTTCCTGCCTCTTACCCAGGAAGGGCATGGTCTGCAGGTGTCATACGGGGTGAAAAATAACGTAGACTCCCCGTGACTTATTCCTAGTTACCACTTTGACTTTCAAGGTTTGTGTTAACGAGAGAAGCCCTTTAGCCACATCATGTTTATATGGAAATATGTGTGTTTAGAGAGCACGTGATAGTAGCTAAAAGAAGTATGGTATTATTTTGGGCAGGCAAACCATAACTGCCCCAAACCCCACCACACACACACACAAAACACCACCCCTTGCAACGGCAGAGGAATGGACAAGCCAAAGCAAGCACAAACCCTTTCCTCCCCTTTGCTTGCACATCGTGAATTGTCTCCTTGGTGCAACTCTGCAGATGTCCTGCTGCAGTGACTGGAGTGCCAGGCCAGCCGGAGAGCTTTGCGTGAGCCTGACAAGCAGAAAGAAAAGACCTTGGGTTTCAGTGAGACCTTCCACCTTAGCCAGCTGCTCACCATAGCTCCGTGAGAATCACTCATGAACAGCCTCAGCTGGGTGGATTTAACTGTCAAGAAAGAAGTCATTTCCTGCTGATATGAGCAACAGCACCAACTCTTTCCTGCACAGAAATGTATTTGTCCCATTTTACAGATTAAGAAGCAAAGATAGAAAAGGGCTGTGGTTCACCTGACCTAGAGTTAGGCCTGGCATTCATCTGAATTGGCCAAGATCTTGCACTATCCTCCAAGACTTTCTCTTGTAGGGAATACACCAGCAGAATCAGTTTTAATTGTGTCAGCTAGGAGCTGTTGTCTCCAGACATACCGACAATACATTTTTTGGTACCTGAAACTCTGCAGATTTTCTGTCAAATGGACTCTGCTAAATGATCTGAAATACTTGATCAAAAAAAAAAAAAAAATCTTGCTTAAATTAAGCTTTCCATAAAATATTTCCTTTGCATAGCTAAGAAATGTGGGGTGTATGTTATCTACACACCAGCCTCTTGCTGCATAGGTCTTCTTGGCATTAATGATTTTAACATTGGCAGTTATCTAACAGACCAAATCTGGAACAAAAACACAAGAGCCCTAAATAGTTTCAGATGATTCACCACAGAGCTCATTCTTTACTTTCAATCACTTCTTTTTTTTTCTCAGTTAATACTATGCTTTGCAGAAAAGGTGGTGTGCCTAATTTCTGTTATAACTACATGTATTTGTGAAAATGATACTTTAATGAGATTGAGACACATTTCAGAACAGTGGGTCAGGTCCCATCTCCAAGTCCAGGGCTTCAGAGCACAGCAATGTCTGTTTTACCATGCAAAGCCTAAGCTATCAAGTTGAGTTGTCAGCTTTGTGTCTGGGCATGAGAGGTTTCCCTTCTCTTATCCTGTCTTTTTCAAAAGAAAAGCAAACCCAGCATTCTCTTCTAGCTAGCTGAAGGAATGAGGAAGTTGTTCTATAGAGGGACACATCAATTGGCATTATGTTTTACCCAAGGACAGCAAGGAACCTAGTTTCATTGCACCATGGTCAGCAGAGAGGATTCAATCATTTTATCTACTTCCAAGCATGGTTTTCATCTACCTTTGCCAGTGGATTAAACAGAAGTAAAGGAGCAGCACCCGCAGTGATTTGCAGACTGCTGATGGTATCAAATGCAATCGCCCAGGGTGAGAACGTGTTCCTGGCTATGCACTCTCCGGGTCTTGTTCCCCAACCACCACCACCCTACCTCACCTATGGGGACCCCTCAGCCTCCTGAGTGAGCGTGACCCTTGCTACACATGTTCACGATGTAGATGCATCTTGAAAACTGCAGCATATTTGGGCCCTTCCATCTCAAAAAGTGCACAGTAGGACTGGAAACAGAGGAGTAAATGATTGATATAAAGGCAAAGATATGAAGCAGCTTCTGTATAAGTAACAACTAAGGAGACAAGAACACATCAGCCTGGGAAAACAGGGACTGAGGGGGAATATGACATCATATATAATGACACATAAATCAAATCCTGAATGGTATAGACAAAACAGGGAACTCTTCTTCATTTCCCCCTCATATGCAGGGGGCTAGGGGGCATTTTATGAAACTAGCAGATGGCAGATTCAAAACAAACAAAAGAAAATACTTCACAAATACACACCGAGTTCAGCTGTGCTCCTCGCAACTGGTTGTTGTGGATGCTAAACATTTACATGAGTTTAAAAAGCCAATGTAACAAGTTCATAGAATTTGTGAAAACTTGGAGAGCTTGGGAAGAAATATAATCTATTATATTCTAATATATCTAATATAATATAATCTATAAAACTTGGAGAGATTGGAGAGAAATATAATCTATTGGCAACTACTAAGTACAATGGCTACTCTCCTCCCTTCCAGGTGAAGAAGTGGCTACAGAGATACTGTTGGAATTAGGGACAATTTTTCCATAAAAGTGTTGCTTTTGACGGAGAGGAGAGGAGAGGAGAGGAGAGGAGAGGAGAGGAGAGGAGAGGAGAGGAGAGGAGAGGAGAGGAGAGGAGAGGAGAGGAGAGGAGAGGAGAGGAGAGGAGAGGAGAGGAGAGGAGAGGAGAGGAGAGGAGAGGAGAGGAGAGGAGAGGAGAGGAGAGGAGAGGAGAGGAGAGGAGAGGAGAGGAGAGGAGAGGAGAGGAGAGGAGAGGAGAGGAGAGGAGAGGAGAGGAGAGGAGAGGAGAGGAGAGGAGAGGAGAGGAGAGGAGTCATTGCTTGCTCTCTTACATACAAGATATAGTTTTGCCTACTGGCATCAGGAAAGATTGTTTCTGTTATACGTTGTTTCATGATAGCTAAGAATAAGGGACCACAGAAGGTAAAGTGCTGAGCTCCATCCACTTCAGCTCACTTCAAAGGAGCTGAGCTGGGATTTGCAATAAGCTAGAGGTGATGGCAAGTGCATAAACATTGGGAAGAGTATGTTTTCTTTCCAGCACAAGTCACTTGACTTGAATAGGTCTCTGTCAGATTCAGTCACAGAGGTGAAAATATTTACCCTCTTTGGAGATCTACAAACATAAAAAATATGAGATAAGTGCCAAGTATTAGCTGAGGGATCGTAACACTTGAAAGAGACATCAGCACCGTGCTGGAACTTCCTTTAGCAGCGAGGAAACAGCATTACTATGAGTAGCGAAGGAAAACATTAATTCCTTCTCATTCACTCACTGAAAGCATAATTGTAAATCACCCTTGACCAGATGCCATGAGAGGAAGAAATGCTGTTTCTAAAGCTGTTTAGAAATCACTGCCTCTAGCACTAAATGATCCAAACAATTGCTTTTAAACTAGGGACAGTAAAACCACAGTCCTTGCTGTGCACATCAGCTATGACAGGTAATGTAACTAAACAGCTGCTATCACACTCCTGCAAATTAAATGCAAGCACTCTCAAATAGATGGGTTTGTATTCAATCAATGAAAGGCCACGGGGCAATTAATTACTGAGTGTAGACAGTAGAAAAAATCCCTTTCTCTGAAGGCAGAAGATTAAATTGTAGACCCCGCACTGCTCCTTAAAGGTGCATATCCTAAAACCCGTGGTGTCCTGTCCATTTTTGCCAATGGGATATCCAATTATAAACAATGTGAATTTCATTGTTTGAGTCTCCGTAATATGCAAACACACATACCACAGGTTGAGGAAATTGCAAGTGAGCCATTACAATGATTAAGTAGCTGAGCAACCTTTTGATAAGTTGCAAGTAATTTAGTTTTCCCTGGAGCCGCACTGTGTAGTACACAAAGTGAGCGGCACTGGCAAGACAGCGAGGCTGGCTGGGAGGGCAGCCACTGCAGCTATGCCCCTGCATGCAAAAGACATTTTCTGGAACATTCACCTCCATCACCACACTTCCACAGAGCTCACTGGTTGAAGCTATAAGTATGTTACACACTCCTGCCAAAAAAGCAGCTGACACATGATGGAATTTTAGACGGTTCTAGTTGTTATTGCTAGTCTGTCCTGCCCTGTGTTACTTCCCTTGGTAACTCCATCAAAAGTCATTTTTTGTTTGTTTGCTTCCTGTAAATAAGGATTTGGGGAGTGGGGGCCTTGCTGTAGGCCCCAGGTCTGCCAAACTGTCTTCTTTCAAAGGCCTACTTTTCAAGGAACATGGAACAGCCTGCCAAGACAAAGAGTGACACTGCCTTCTTTACATTGAAACTACTTCTTGGTCCTGTTCTGCAGATTAACAAACAGTCTTAAAGATGAATTGTAATTTAGCTAGGAGCAACCCCTCAGGAGAGGCACCTAAAAATTAGCATCCCTGAAAATGCCTGCACTACCACACTCACCAGTCCTCTGGTGCAGACCCCTGAAGTGCTGGTGCCCAAAATACACTACTCTGTGTGCACAGAAATAGCTACACACCGATCTATGAGACAATTTCAAATGTCTCTTTCAACATAAAAAAGTACTTAAAAGGCTGAAAGAAAGGGAATGGGGATCGAAGCACAAAAGTGCTCCACTATCACTGAAGTCAGATCTCTGGAACCACTAACTAACATCAAAATGCCTCGTGCATCTTCATCTGCTAAATTTTTGCATCTGTTCCAAAGTCAACTTCACTCTCCAGGAGTGACATCTTCACAAGCGCTGTCCTCATCTTCTTCTACAAAAACAGTCAGTTATTACTGACCCTTTTTTAAGGGGTGTGTGTTTCCCTCAAAAATGTCTCTTAACTTGCAGGAATTAACTAGCAGCATCCCTGTAATTTGCCTCCTGTTCCATGCAATCATAGCAATCAGATAGCAAAGCCTTCTGGCTTTAACCACAGCCCACCAATTAATGTCGCATAGGTAAACGTAGTTCAGAAGCGAATGAAGTAAGTTTTAAACAAAGGTTATCAGTGCCACTGTGTAATTTTGCTAAATGGGAGAGAAGCAAACACAGTAATTTGAATCTAATGTAGTTTTCCATGCTTTTGCATGAAAGAAACCAAATATTTGGCTATGAAAGCAGGTCTGCTCTTTCAAAAAAAGACCTGAGTGGCACTTTTCTGTGATATTGGTGCTGGCCCATCACCACCAGCACTGAAGTCAAGGGCGTGGGTGACTGCTGCTGATTACCATCGAGCAGAGTTAAGGTAGTGTTACCTGCCTTTGAAGACCAAGCCCAGAAGGCCCTGTCCTTGAGCTCCACATGCACAGGTTGACAGGTTGTGCAAAATCATGGCCCAAATAGCAGAACTTCGAAGTGGGAAGGAAGTAGGTGAAGAAAAGACAGCACTGAGTTTTTTGATGAAAGGGGAACTATCAGTCTGTAGAGAAGCTACCAAGAGCATTACTCAGGGAGCAGCCTTGTCCCCGTCTTGTTTAATGTGTTTGCAAGTGACCTTGATAAACAAAGTGAGTGTGCTCACTTTGTGTGCTCAAAGTCCCATTTTCCTTAGGGGAAGCTTCCAAAGGTTCCTCCTTGAACTGGAGGAGCAAGGTGACTGGAAACATAAAAATGAGGTGAAATTCAAAGCTACTCAACACAAAGCTACTCAACACAAGATCATATATTCACAGAGTAATAATGAGAATTGCTACCATAAGATGAGAGCTCATTAACTGGAGATGACTGAGGAGGAGAAGAAGCCAGGAGTATTAGCTAATTATAGGATGACTTAAGTTACTGAGTGATGCAAGTGTAAGAAAAAGCAAATGTGATCTTAGGATATGTCAGTCAATGCATTTCCAGAAGAGATAGGTAACAGTTGTCATACCATAAAACAGTGGAGCGACATGGAATGGTAACAGCATACAAATCGCTGCACTACTTCAGACCAAGGGTCCTCCAAACCCTTTACCCCATCTTCAACAGTGGACAGAGAAAGAACAGGAAGAATAAGAATAGGACAAGCACTTGTAAGACTTCCCTCTGATACTCTCACAGCCTCGAAACATTTTCAGTTCAGGGGATTTCCTTCGCTAGTTGTGGTTTGACTATTAAGCAACCCACAATGGATTTTTCTTCCACATGATTCTCATTCTACCCTTGAGCCATTGTAAATTCCTTGCATCCACTGTGCCCTTTGGCAAGGACTTCCTCACATTTACTGCTTATCACATGAAAAATCAGCCCCCATTTTTCATTTTGAACCTAGTCCCCTGTCATTTTAGTGGGTGGCTCCTAATTCTTGCGCTGGATGAAACAGGGAACAGTCAGTACACAACTACCTTTTCCCAAATTTCATAGACTTCTAGCATATCTTCCCAAGCAACCTCTCTTCCAGGCTGAACATGCCCCATGTATTCAGTCACCCCAAATCCCTGATCATCCACGGTACCCTTCCCTGAATTTTAATCATTTCAATACACTCTTTCAAAGCTAAGAAGAGTGTGATTACTTACACTAAGCATTCAAGGAATGGTCAAGTACAGATTTAGACATAGCTAGTCTATGGCATAGTGGCATAGTTTTGTTTTTTTGTTTTTGTTTTCATTTTTAATGAGTTTTTTAAGCTGTTAATGAGTATAAAGCTGATGTTTGCATATCTGATTCAGTCATCCATGCCCAAGGAACATTAACTTCACCTTGAAGGAGTACTGAAGTATAGAATCAGTCTAAGAGAATGAGAGAAATGGATTGTCCATCATACACGTTGAGGTTAAAAGAAAAGGTGTGATTCCTGTCTGTACACATCACTGAGAGCACCAGGCAAGGAGCAGTTATTGAGGATGAAAGACAGTATTAGGATAAAGATGTGAATTGCGTTTGGGTGTAAATTAGGCTTGGATAAATTCAGACCAGTAATTAAAAAAAGCTGGGGGCTGAGAGATTCTGGAGCTGTATTTCAGTAGAAAGAGGTAAAAACGATCTTCGTTCCCAGATGGAGCACAGTCAGTTCGTGAAAGGATGGTTGCCTGCAGTACTGGGAGATTTGTAACACAGGAAGGCCCCACCTAGGTATGCATTTAATAACACACGAGGTACATCACCCCAGTTCCCTCTGCAGCTCCATTTAGACCCTCCCAAGGGCAATGCTGTTTTCATTTAGGATGGAGTAGTTTTCTTTGCATGTAGACATGAGGAAACCAACCAACAACATACACAAAGGGGGAAGGCAGAGGAATGAAGACTGGCTGGCAAGCTGGCTGCTGGTTACTCAGGGAAGTTTCCCTGCCTGAACGAGCCATTACCAGATGAAGAATTTGCTTGGGAGGTACATGGGAGTAGGAAGCCTACATTAATCCTTCTACCTTAGAGCAAAGTAGTGGTGGGAGGAGCAGGTTACATAATCTCCAAACATTTTAATAATTCAATACTTTTTAAATACTTAAATCATTTAAGCATTTGTGGATTGACTAAACCCCTCATGCTCCTTGTGTAGAAAGAGAAAGCGTTACTGCAAAGACCCCAGATTAGAGTAGGTCAGATAACAGAAGCATGGAACTAAGCACTGGAAGGATGAACAAAGCTTTTTGGTTTGGGCTTTTTGGTAGGTCTTTGGTTTGTTTGTTGTTTCTTTGCTGTTTCTTTTCTCCCCAGCCTCAGTGTCTATAAAACCTCAGACTACTACCACATTAAAGAAAATAAAAATAAAAATAAAAATAAAAATAAAGTCTCCACAAGTCCTCAGGCTCACAGTTTTCCCTTTCTCTTGATATATGAACACTAGAGGATACATGTTGGAGAATTAAATAGTAAAAGATATTGTTGTATATACCAGCATACTGAAAGCACATTTCAGAGAAGTGTAAGGCAAATTTAAGGCATTTCTTTCCTCCTGGGAGGTCAGAAAACTGGGAGGAGACATTTCCGTATACTCAAAGAGATCCTGTATCACAGGCAGGAACAGTAAAAGTCTTCCTTTCTAAAGTGCCAGTAGAGATGGCAATCCTGATTCGAAAGACTCCACTCCTGTAAAACTCTCTTTACCTCGGCTGTCAAACAGCTGCCAATTTCATTAACATCACTGGCAACCTCTGAAGACTCAGATTTGCAACACTAGTGATAAGGCTGTGTTTTGGTGCCAAAATCATCCAGCCGAACTCCAGTTTCCAGAGGAGCAAGGATTTAGAACTGACTACACATAAATTTTGTTAAGTAGTCCTAATATGAAAATAATTAAATAGGAAAAACTAATGTAAGTTTTCTATATGATGTGTGCAAAAAAATGCATTTAAACATTGAATATTTTTATGCGATTACTTTATATATATATTCAGTGCAGAAAAAAAAAAAAAAAATATATATATATATATATATATGTTTTTTTCCAAAGCACCATCTTCTGCCAGTCAGAGAAATATCCAGATCCTGGTTTGATAACCAACATCTGTATTTTTATTTCAAGAATATAGGAGGCATTGATAAGAAATGAGACTGCAGAGTCTCAGGGACTTCACAGCACCCAGCTATAGACACCTTACAAAGAAATTCCATCTTCCATGTAAATGAAAAGAGATCAGCAGACAGCAATGCAGCTTCCCTAAAACACAGTCTTAGTAAATTATAATTCTTGAAATCTTGTGTCTGGGAAAAATTAAAAATTAAAAAAAAAAAAATCATGATTTCTGTTCTATTCCCACTGGGGCCATGTCATCTCATCATCAGGAATAACAATAAAATCAATTCATTACATTTCATTGAAGGCAGCCTCAGGAGAGAGATCAAAGAATGAAAGGAAATGAAAGCTGACCGGCTTTATCACCTTTGGAGTCAGTCCCAAAGATCTCAAATTAATTTAGATTGGTGGGGCAGTGCATGAAAGCTGGCAAGCCCTTGTACCAGAGCAGAGCCTTTATACAAACCAGTGAAGTACTGCAGTCTCCAGGGTTTTTCCATGAGCCAAACATTTTTGTGACCACTAAGTACTTCTTCCTCTGGCTATGTCAAGTTTATTATCAGAGGCAGGGGGAATACTTTCATGTTTTCCTCTTGAATTCTTCAGGGAGACATCTGTCCCTCCTGAAAGACCCAGAGGCAAGGTTTCTGTTTGAAAACTTGACCCCACTAAGAGGCAGCCAGCTCTCAGCACCATCCCTAGCCAGCCAGCCACCCACAGGAATCAGGGGCTTGATCTTTCCCCCTGTTCAGTGTAACAAAGCAATTCCCTGAGCCACAAGTCACAGGGAGTTTGCTGGGGTTGCAGCAGCACAGAAACTCTGCAGGAAGGGGCTGGGGTTCAGGGGAGCTTGGATGGGGAGTGGGCATCACCCCACCACTGGCTGCAATCAAGAACATAAAACCTGAGGCCAGCCTCTCTTCTCTTGTCCACACCAGGGACATAACAGGTCCCAGAGCTCCCTCACCTTTCTCTTTATTTTTGCCCTCTTCCTAGGAATTTGACTTCATCTGTTTGAGGAACAGCCCTCTGAGCACTTGTTTCCCCTCCAGTCTTTCCTTGCAATGCGTTATCATGTTTCATTTTCAAACCAGATCACCATTTCCTTTTCGGCCTTTGTTGTAATACCCAGGCCCTGGGCTCCCAGATGCAAAACAAGCTCCGTGCAACTGCCCTGACTTATCCCAAGCCAAATTTTGCAGCATCCGTGGTACCACATGCCAGAGAGGGAGACCAGTTCCTTATAGACCTTCCCTTTCCTCACCTCCCTGGCAAGTGGCTGCCTACTATAAACATTCAATTAGTCAGTGGATCCCAGTAGCCCTGATGATTCAAAGCCGTGTCATCTGCAGCTGCAGACAGGCACTGCCGGCTTTCCCCTCTTCCGAGTGACGTGGAGATATTGAGTATCTCGGGCCTGATTCCTTAGCAGCCAGCTATGTGGAGTCTGAGACCACAGGGCTGGCAAATCTCCCCGAAAATGAGACGTGATTGATATCTTAACAGCTGTGTGAGCCACAGAATATTTGGATTTGTGCGTTTTGGAGAGGAGATGGGCTTTAAGGGGACAGCCAGGTAGCTGGGTGCTCCTCCCACCATGATCAAGCCCCCACCACTGAAACCAGGGGCTATGAAAGGACTCTGTTTTCAGCCACTCACTGAACATCCAGCAAAAATGAATTCCCTCATTCAACCCTGATTCTACATTCAGTAGGAGGTAAAACATCATTTAAAAATAAATAAAGAAAGAAAATAGGTTTTATGGAACAGTTCCTGATCTTCCAACTTAACTTACTACCTGAGGACTCCCACAAGGAGTCCCACAGGGACTGCACAAAGTCTGCAGATACTGCTGCATTAGCCAATTTTGAAGGCTCAGCCCTGCAAGAAAACTGCTCTGAAGAACTAAGAGATGTATTTCCGACCATCATAATCTGTGCTCTTTACAAGCAGTTTGAAAAACACTGCTTTCCTTCTTTAGCCACTTCTCCACGTTGCCTCGCTGCAGGGCAGCTAACATCTGTGGAGGGTCTCCTTGCCTGCTATTCCCACTGCATGGTGGAAACACACTGTGAATAAACCTAGGCATGAAACGTGTGTGCTAAAAAAATTAAATTCTGACCCCGGTCCCTCGGTTGATCCACAGGCATTTGAATTTGCATGCAAATAAAAAAAAAAAAGCTGTGATTTTTTTAACCATCCAACAGCTGTTCCTGGACTTGAACACGAGGAGTCATTTGTCTCGGCGTAGCTCTTGATGGATAGATCCACATGACTGAAAACACTTTCATAAGTAACACGTAGTCAGGCTGCTGGCAAGCTCAGAGGACAGAAGGGGAGAGAGACAGAAGGACTTTTCAGCTGCTTTTCCTGGTGGTCAGCTCAGCTGAGCGTCAAAGTACGTTGCTAGCCTAAAGAAGAGATGCTGCCACAGGCGCATGCCAGCCTCGCCTGTAAATAAATAAAAGGCATCATTTTCCTCTGCTCTGAATCTGGCACATTTCTCCAACACTAAATTGATTTAAAACCTTCCAAAGGAAAAGCCTCAATGTTTAATTTCTCTGACTAGCCTTGGATTCTTGGCCCTAATTTTATTTTCCGTAACATCCAGTTTATTTCTTTTGACGCTTGTTATCCTTCAAAAATGCTATTGTAATTAGATCATGACACTCTACAACTATCTCCAAACTTAAATATTCCCTTTCATTCAAGACAGTTTATGTGTAAATTTCATAGGATTTTGAACAATGTTATCTTGAAAGTACACAGTGTTCAGAGCCAGGGTGGAAGGAAAATAAACTCATAGAAAATAAGAAGTGATTCAAGCTTCTGCCCAAAAATTCAAATAAAACTCTTTTGATCTTCCAGAAAAACTTACTTGATTTTATTTATTTTCCTATTCTTCTCTGCTTCCTCTGTTCAGACAAGGAGGGAAAATAGAGAAATACCACATGAAAAAAAATATTTTTTACTGTATTTTCAGCTCACCAAGGACTGAAAATTTAAAAAGAAAGAACAGTGGCCTAAAAGGAATCTCAGTTTGTTCACCTCGGGAAAGCTGCCTGTTTAAGGACTCATGTGACATATATACAGATCTGTCCAGTCCAATCTGGTGCTGTGCCACAGACTAACCAAGGATGACCAGCTGCTACAGTCAAATTCATTGCTCCTGAAACACCTTTGATTTCAGCCTCAGACAGTTCGCCATGAAATAGTTCTCTCTCCCCTGTTTTTTTTTCCAGAGTGGCTGTGGTCTAAAACCAGAAGAGTTCACTTTCTTTTCCCAGTTCAATTCATCTGCTGAGGCAACTTCCCCAAAAGCAAGCAAATTAAATGCAGCTGGCTTTTAAAGACAAAAGGTTCATACTCAACCTGTGTTCACACCTGTGTAAGGGTCACTGCTCTGGGGTTGGGTTGGCACCTCTCTCCAACCAGGCTGCCAGCCTTGAGCATGCACCCTTCCAGTACCAGCTCCTTGGAGGGCATTCACCCAACACTTCCATATGGGCCAAGGTCTGGTCCTGGATTTGACGTGGGAAAGCTTCATGACCAGGTACAGATGCCTTAATCACCTGCAAGATGCTGACTATGGGAGGATATGAATGCAGGGGAAGGAATCTCAGAGCTGCTCTTGAGCAGGATCATGAGAAGAAGTGCCAGGATGCACACAGACATACAAGAAAAGACAGCAGAAGCAGCTCCAACAAAGTTTCCACTGCCTTTGCACACTGCTGGCACCACATTTCTGCAAAACAGTACACCCTCCAAAACAGAGGCCAATGCAATGGACAGGATTATACAGAGGTCTCAAAGCATCAAGACAAGCAGCTGAGTCCCAGCAGTGTTTCCTTTCACCATGTGCTATGGAGTCCAACCAAGATTACCCACATAATATCTGACATATCTAATTCCGCTGCTACAGATCAGCCCACTATGCTGGGCAGGACTCAGATGTCATGTTTGTGTGCTGGGCAGATGCTCTCTCCCTAACCTGGCTCAAACCTGGCATCTAAATCACAGTCTTGAAGCGTAAGCTCTATTTCCCCGATTTTCAGGCTTAATACTCAGGATCCCTACTCTCACATCCCCACATCTCAGCCACCCCACCCCATAACAAAGTATCAAGAAGTCAGTATTGTGCCCAAATGAACACCCAGAACATTTCTTAACACGCCAAGGACAGAAGCATCACTTTAAAAAGAGATCTTTATTTATTATTGCTGCACTCAACTTTTAGGAGCCCAAACCAAGCTCCTGAGGCACTTAAGACTGCAGAGACTTTATGTCATTTGGTGCTAGATCAATCAACATGGAAATGATGATTTGTTTCATGCTGACTGGTAGGTATCAAAGCAGATAAAGATAACTCTACCTTTTGGCACATTTTAGAGGGAAAGAGCAGCTTTCCTGGGCCTGCCTACAAAACTGTCCTTCTCCCTCCAAAGGAGACTGCCTTTAATAGCTGG
Source organism: Aythya ferina (assembly GCF_964211825.1). NCBI lineage: Eukaryota > Metazoa > Chordata > Aves > Anseriformes > Anatidae > Aythya > Aythya ferina. Next base: position 27,577,808 of record NC_140296.1, read on the forward strand.
TTGTGGGGGTTCATTTCCCAACGCACGGGAAGGCAACTTGAAATTGCCAGCTGCCCCCCCAGTCTCTGTGTTCTCCCAGTCCAACAGACATGTTCTGGAGAGCAGCCATGCTATAAAGAGGTAAGGAAAGCCCAAGAGGACTCATGATCAGCTTGAACTCACATGATTTTCCTGCAGTCAAATACATACAGTGTCCCAGCCCTCCTGACAGTGGTCTCCAGTGTTTCTCCTGCAACAGCATGAAAAGCACCCAATGTCATTCCTCATTATCAGGCACACTGCCTAATGCTCAGGTACTGCACTCCTTAACCCCTGGGAAATTTTGGTTCAGTTTGTGCCTTAAGTAAAAATGCCTTAGAGCATCTCAAAACAAAACTCCTCAAGCACATTATCCAAACACTAAGAAAAACAAGCAGTTTCTTTCATGCAACTTTGGAGCTCTTTGCTGTGATACCCTGGTTGCCCCAGAGCCAGATGACTTCAGAAATGAAGACTGCTCGATATTTCCTAGGATAAATTTCCCAAACAATTAAAATTTTCCTCAGGACAAAGCTACTTCTGAAATCCATGTGTGTGGGTTTTTTTGTTGTTTTTTTTTACCACAGAGTTCAAAAGGAGTGACCGTTACAGGGCATTTATGAATGTCCCCCAACCTTTACACCCTCTTTGTCCTTGTCTGGTCTAGTCTCTGGAAGCAAACACACAGTAATAGCATTAATCCAATTCTCTGTTGAGCAGGTTTGTTTCCTTCCTCCACTGATAAACAACACAACTCCCAGCACCAATGCACCACTAGTAAAATGAATGACCAGTAATGCCAGAGGCTTCATCTGTTCTCACTTTCTAGACACTGGACTACTCTTCAAAACATTGGTCCCACACTACCAGAGGGAATCCTAGATCCTCTCTAAATTTTCCTCATCTGGAAAAACAGTTCATACGGGAGGAAACTGTAAGCTTTAACTCTCCAAGTATGAAACTTGGAAACACTTTTGGGTGTTTTATGAGCAGGGTGGGCACTAAGTGTATGCCTGGTACTATTCAGCTAAGTACAATTCAACAAAAAAATATGTGAAAACAATAGAGGTACAACGTTCTCAGGAATAAAGCTGGCCTTTTTTATTATTTTTTTAACAGTTGGAAGAGTTAAAGGGGATGCCCTTTTCAATTAAAGACGGTAATACACCCTGTATGTCCCAGAGCCAAAATTCTCTTTCAGTTCCCGCAAATACAAGATGGAAAGAATTTCACGAGACATTATCAGAAAGAATTCACAGTGAGATAAACATTTACTTCTTCCATTTGTTTTCTTTGAGACTTGACTTGTCACTAATAATTATGACAGAGGATGTGATAAATGTCCGCTCAACATTTGTAAGAACAATATGCTCTACCCAAACATGAGAACACACAGGAAAAAAGGCTAATCATAAACTAATTATTTCTTTCACTAATCATTACAGCTCTGAGTCACTGTTTCTATGAATTGCCTCACTCTTTTTTTTTTTTTCTCCTTCAGAAGTGAAGGAAAGAAAAAAAAATCAACTTTGTTTTGCTCCTTACTTTGCATCTTTCTATTTTCATGTTCTTATAGATATTATTTCTCCTTTCCAAGAGTATGTTGATGTTCCAAACCTGTGTTTGGAAGTTCCAGCCTTCATAAATCTACTTAATGGCTAAAAGCAGCTAAAACATCAAAATGCTAAACCTGTCTGTGTTTTCATGTACATAAAATATAACTTCTGCGAAGCTACATTCTTTTCAAGGAGTTCGATGGAGCTTGAATGACAATATGGACTCATGCTTTTCTCCTGTTTCACCTACCACTTTTCCAGCAGGTAGAAGAGCTCTTCATTCTGCCACAGAGGTAAGACACATTCTTATTTTGGGTCTGTGCTTTGCTTTCACACCCCAGCAATACATAAAAAAACCTGAGCTGACCACCTTGTTACCATTCCCATATGAGAAATGCATCTGAGAGTTTCAGTCTTAACACTTCCTCCTGTCAGGCAAATGAGAGTCACACCAACAGCCTTGGAAAGCAGGGACCATAGGTAAGAAAGAAGGGTGGTGAGAGGAAATCACACAGGCTCTGTTGGAAGATTACAGTTGTTGAACCAAATACATTTTGAAAACTCATTGTTTTACTTATGAACACATCCTGAGAATATGAAATTGCTCCTTCATGAAATGCCAAGGTTCTTTCATCAATGGGACTGTGTAAAACAGCAAAACTGAGTAAACACTTTGGGGTGTTGTAATTAGCAAGAGAGTTTCAAGAACTTGACATACCCGTGTTTCTTCTGGATACGTTCCAAAATGGACTCTCAAAACCATCTCCATACAGTCCAGAAATGGGATCTCGCACCATGCTGGATGCCTTCAGTTTTTCTGGCTGGTAAGCAGGCTTTCTGTATATCTTAGGATTTCATCTGAAATGCTACAGACCTATCTTAAAAGACAAATTCAAGATCCTGCACCCGACTGTGTAACTCCTATGATACTATGTGCTCTCACCTTCTCTTGACTTCCTAGAACATGCAGGATGCTCAGTGCTTTACAGTAAGATCTCAGCAACCTGCTGGATTTAATCCTTGATAGAAATAGAATTATACTATTTCTTTGGTAGGAAAATCAGATATTTCATTCACTTAATATTCAAGAGATGTGAACAGACAAGTTCTGGATATTGTATGATCTCTTGGGAAAATGAGGAAAAATAATTAAAAAAAAAAAAAAGAGCAAGGGTAAAATTAACAAATTGCTCTTTAGAAGCTGCACAATCTGACAGTTACATAGCAATTTGGAGTTATTGTCAACAACCCTATCTCCTTGGAGACTGGCTGACGCTGCAGAGAAATATTAGATGGGAAATTAAGGTTAACAAAGGGTTTCCTACTGTTGTTCCTAGTAATATAAGCACTTTACACATCAGTTCTAATTCTGTTGAACTGAGAAAAAGGAAATGGGAGAACAAAATTGAAACAGGGACCATCATTCTACAGCAGAGTTAGCTGACAGAAGCCCCCATTACAATTAGATGTACTCCAACCCCTATAGGTTCATGTTCCCACCAGTAAATTACTAATGCAGTCTTACCTTACCTGGGTGTACTTCACCTAGTTTGTCGAGGCAATCTTTTGATTACCATTGCCTAAAATTTCCATGTTTTTGCCACAAACCAAAGTTCAGTAACTTTTTCAGCAAGATCTTTTTTCTATTCAAGAAGAAACATGACATGGCAATGCTCTCAAAGACAGGACAAACTGTTTACCCAAAAGCTGTCCCAGGCCTGATGCTGAGAGGCAGTGGCCAAGTCTGAGAGGCAGTGCCACTGATGCCATGCTTGCTCAGCAGTGTTTAGCACCATGTACACCAAATTTTCCAACTGAATATGAACTCAAGCCTCTTGATAACAGCTGTGTTGTGTTCTTTCCAGCAAGGCTCTGACATGAAGCAGGTGGAAGACAAAAATACCCATTTTTCTTCCAGAGATGTATCAGCAGTAACGGAAATATTTCAAGAGGTTTAGGAACTTATTTCCAGTCAGAGCTTATCATTTCAGCTGTTTTCCCAAAGTACTGCAAAAATGCCATCCAGCACTGAGAAACTCTCAGGTGTTTTCATAGAATGAATCATAGAATGGCTTGGGTTGTAAGAGACCAGTTCCAACCCCCTGCCATAGGCAGAGACACCTCCTACTAGATCAGGTTGCCGCAGGCCTCATCCAACCTGGTCTTGAACACCTCCAGGGATGGGATATCCACAGCCTCTCTTGGCAAATCCACATTTTGAGGTCTTATTGCCAAATCCATATTAGCAAGTGTCATTACGGTTCTCCATGTTCTCACGTTCTTTTAGAAAATGGTGGCCATTTTGAATAGTGACCCTTTCATCAGAAGCCTGAGAAGGACCTAACATTTCCAGGTCAGGCTCCTATCTGAAGATGAAAGGCCATCACTGTTGCCCTCATTCACAGTAGGAAGAATCCATCAAACATTGGAAACTGAACATTTCTATCACACCGAGGCCAAATGGACCTCAACCATCAAGGCCCATGGTCATCCCGTGAGTTCTCTATGTTGTTTCTGCAGTTGCATACTTAGTGTATGCAGTGTCTGCCAGCACTGCGTGTGTAGTCACTGCTGTATGTACTTTCCTCATCCTTCTCATTGTATTAGTCTCTCACAGAATCACAGAATTGTAGGGGTTGGAAGGGACCTCAAGAGGTCATTGGGTCCAACACCCCTGCCAAAGCAGATTCCTTAGAGCAAATTGCCCAGGTAGGTTTCCAGATGGGTCTTGAAAATCTCCTGAGAAGGAGACTCCACAACCTCCCTGGGCAGCCTCTCATTTCACGTTGCTTCTGGATGGAAAGAAATTTGGAGAAGGGCCCATCTATCTGTAATGGTATGTGCTGGGTAGAAAGTTTCACACCATGAGCTTTCATGTGATATCAGTATTATTTAGAACTCAAGGTTTTAAAGGTCTGAAATTGTGTAGAACTTTTCTTCCTTTTGAGCAGTATAAGGCCAATTTAAAAGAGCAGTGGAAGAGTGGAAACGATGCAGACTGGATAGCACAGAAATGACCTGTCAGTAGCAGGAGAGCTGATTTTGAGTGGTACTGTGAATACACTGGTTAATTTCCTCCAAACTCTTCCAAAATGCCTCTTTCCCAGCCTATCTTATGTACTCTTGACTCATGCTCCTCTACCCAGTTCATGTCTCTGTATCCCAATGGTTCTAGTCTGTACTCCAGACCATCTGCCTCCCTTCACTGGTTCCAGTTCTCCTTGATCATCAGTCCCAGTCTCCCCTTTTCTTCAGCCACATATCTGACCCCTGCTGCCTTCCTACCCACCTACCTCCCTGTTAGTTCCTTCATCCTCCTAAACTGAATTTCCCCCATTCAGCCTCCCAACACTGCTTCTCTCCCCTCATCACCTATACCTGCCGAGGTCCTTATTTTACCCCTTCACATTGGGACAAGACAGCTTTCTCCTCCCCACAGCTGGGGTGCCAGGAAAAGACCATGAACAGGAAAGCAGTTCTCCTTTCCATTCTCACTTCCAGCCGCTGTTCCCAGCTCAGCCCACAGCAGGTCTAGGCACAGCTATGGGAGATACTTTCCAACCCATCACAGACTCAGATGCTTTGCAGAGATGGAGCATGCACATGAGACATTGTCAGGGCTGGAGTATGGCCAGGGCCAGTGAGGAATATATCCTCAGGAGATCTGAACTCTAAAAAGGCCTGCAAGTTTCTTCATCAAATTTGAGGAAAATGCACATTCCAAGTGGCTTATAACTTGATGAAGCCTGGAGAGATTTTTCACAGGGAAAGACACCTCTGACAGAAAAGCAACAATTTCCTATTGCATTTTGAACATCTGTTACAAAGCACAGGGAAACATGGAAATGAAAGCATTCAAAAATCACTAAAATGTTGACAAAGTTTTTAAAAATCTTGAATTTATCAGAACTGTCTTTGAAAAAAGAAAAATAAAAATCCTGGTCTCAATTTCTCATTATACTTACCTTATGGCAGTAGGCACACTGCATTGAAAATTTCAGCCCACATGGTTGAGCTTTGAGAATGTAATAATTAAAAACAGCCTGGAACTGCCAGGTATCACATGACTTTAATAATAATTAAAGCTACCAGCCCCACCTACAATCACATCTTTAAAAGAGTATAAATGAACTGGCCATTTCTAACCTTTTTATTGCTCATTATTGGTCCAAGGGTTTGGTTTTTATTTCCTGTCTGCCACTCTTCTCCAGCACCTCCCATCCCAGCCTGAGTACACTGTGGAAACATCATCCCCAGGCTAAGGGTTAGGATTTTTTTCTAGGACATGTACACAGATTTCACTACAGCTGGCAGATTAATGCTGCGGCATGTTGTACAATAACATAGCACTATTTTCAAGCAACCGTGCAGTGCTTCATTCTTCCTGAACCAGCCAAGAGTTTCATTATCTAAATCTGTGTGAGAACACAGGAAACTGTGTTTCCCCAACTCCTGAAATATCTGCCTCAGGAAGGAAGGTATATTGTCTTTTTGATGCCTCTGTTTTGCTTGTGAGGTGGTTCTGTGTGCCTGTTTTGCAACAGCACTACAAAAGCAAACCAATTCAAATCTCCTATGGAAATGCCATGCTTGCGAGACAGTTTGCATCCTTTTAACTCAAGAATGACTGGATCTTGAGCATATCTTTAACGTTATCAAAACCTCTGTGATCTGGGAAGCTCCGAAGTGTGATCTGTTTGAGCCGCAGTGGGAAATGAACAATATGAAAATGATTCCCTGCATTTCAATCACCCCATATTTTTGTTTCGAGAAAGGGAAATATACTTCCTGAAAGTCTTTCACTAAGTCCAGGACAAAAAAAAAAAAAAAGCTACTCTAATCTTTCCTTTTAGTGTGTGAAAAATAATATCTGCAGCAAGGGATGATTTCTATGACCTCTGAAGGCATGAAAGCAGAGCTGAAATAATAATGATTACCAAGACTTCAATCTTCCTCATTCTTTGCCTACACAAATCCTACTCAAGGCACCAGGAATTTGATCTGACTAATAAAATGTAAAGATACTGAGATTCAGCACAGTTAGTAAAGTAATACTGAGCAAGTGCAAGTCTCTGACATGATAAATCTCAAGACGCAAACATAAATTATCAAAATATCTTTGTGAAGTTTAACTTCCTGGATTTACCAGAAGGTTAGTTTTATAACACTTCAAAATAGTTCCTGAAAATTATGCATGGTGGGTTTTTTTTTTTGACTCTCTCCTCTTCATTCTCTAGCAGCAAAAGACACAGTTAGAGAAGCATGTACATGTGCCCTTGCACACAAGCATACAAAAATACCAGCTGGTAAATGAGTTAGAATTTACACCAATCTAAACTTGCTTTTCAGCTGCTTCTCTTGCAAAGTCCTGTCCTCAACGACCTGCAGGCATCTCCCTCTGATACGTCCATGTATGATCCCTGGGCCCTTACCTGTCATGCACGTGCTTCAGTTGGCTGCAGGAAAGGACCCATCTTGCAAGCAAGGCTCGCTACTGGCTGCAGCAGACCTTGGTTTACACCTGGGAAGATTCCTACTTCAGATTCAGGCAGAGATTCAAATACAGGCAGAGACAAGCAAACTTTTAGAGAGTTGTCAGAAAAGGCTGGTAAGTTCCCTTCAGGGCATTGCATCAGTCCCTAAGGGATGGACAGACAAGTTTCCAAGAAGCAAGGCAGTTGTCCACCAAGGTGACAACTCTCTTCCGAAGACGGACATGACCAGAAAAAAAAAATAATTCAATGGCCAAAACCACTTGGAAAAATAGTAATGGGTCTCCCGAGCCATGATGCAGCCTGTCATTTATTCCTGCGGAGAAAGCACAAAGCAGCTAAAAGTGACAGCTCAGCCTAGTGCTCACCAGTCATTCAGGAAATTTTATCCTCACCACTTCTACAATTCTCTAATTTATTAGTCTGAGGGATTTGGCATGTTCCAGCAAGGCTAGCAGGAAAGGATAATACTTCAGAAGGGTGACAAAGGGGGGGTTCTTCTTGAGCCCATAAATTACAGAAATTACAAGAAGTTCCTTAAGTTTACAGGATACCTTCTCTCCCTTCTACTCATTAAACTGGATAAATATTTCACAGCAACATAACAGAGCCTAGAAATAGCCCCACTGATCTCTGATAGTCCATGCCACTTGTTATTCTCTCTCTCAGTTTACAAAGACAACTTTTTTTTTTTTTTTTTTTTTGGTTAATTACATATATCCATTTTTATACAGAGTCAATATTGGCCTACTGGTATAAAGGAGAAAAATTCTCTGAAAGGCTTAACATAGTGCTTTTGGGCCGTGTATATTATCAGCTCAGAAATCTTCCCCACAACAATCTATGGTAAGAAATGAAGAACAAAGAACTCTCTTAAAAGGCTGCCAAATAAGGTAGACAGGACACTCATTCGGGACTCCTTAATGTGTTTTTTATATTCTCCCATGGATACATTTGTACTTTATAATTCAGTTTCTCCGCTGTCCAATTATCTGCAGACAATTTACTCTTGGGTGGATTATAATAGGTTCTGCTTCAGTTCAGCCAAGACGGAATCGTAGATGCTTGGTACAAGGCCAGCAGCAAAGAAGTGGAAGATTGCTGAAGTATTTTCAGGCTCACTTCTTATTCTGAGCTTCCTACAGTATGTCCAAACATATTGTAATCCAAGCTCTTTATGTTCAGTACATATCCAGGTTCAAGACAGAAATTTTTACTTCCATGATTACTTCAAATGTCTTTGAAATACGAACAATTACCAGCTCACCCCTCATGTAGGGTCCAGAAATAATCTACCTTCCCACTCTCAGGCCTTCTAACATCACCATTTCTCTCATTTTCTCATGACCAGCAGGTAAAGAAAATGCTCTTTAATGACGAACTTATCTGATGTACAATCTTGGGTTTGATTGTTTTATTTTAACCTTTTCACTTAAGAGGACCATAACTTGGAGGAAAATTCTTTTTAAGTGCCTCTTAAATGACAAGTCTACACTTCACAGTTCAATCGGTGCGATACTGTGTGTGCCTGGGAATACACCAAAAGAGGGATAAATTGAATGTATTGAGAGCTCAGTTATTACTGTGCATTAATACCACAGACCTTAACTTCTTTGCAATTCTCACATGCAGCTTCCTGTAATATTATAAAGTCCCTATTGTCTTGCACAGAACAGAGTCTGGTACTTTCCTCCTTTTTAAAATATAGTTGACATTTATAATACCATCAAAAGCTTTGAGGTTTTCTGACAAAAGCTCTCAAAGCCTTGCTTCCTGTTCTGATCTACAGGCAGACATAAAATTCACAGCAGAGACACAAGTGCACCAGCAACCCTTCAGTTTCTAAAGGGTTTGTGTGTTTTAAGGGTGTTCTTTTTTTTCCATTTTGTCTCTACTATCATGCACCATTACTACTTGGTTTGAAAATCAGCACCAAGGTAGTCATAAAATGCTCCTCAAGTGAATTAAGGCTTTCAAAGTATTATCTGTCAGACATGGATATGCTTTTGGAGCCTCTGAATTGCTCTTTTCATTGTCTGGTTTGCTTTTTGCCATCATCTCTCCATCAGAGCTAAGTTTGCTGTCTTGGGAGGCCAATGTGGCAATTGACACTGTGCATCATGATGTAGTGAGCCAGAAGTTATCCAGGTGGCGAGAGCTCTTATGCCAGAGCAGAAAGCTCTCCCTGCTGGCCCAAATAGGGCAAAATCAGGTGGATATGGCCCACCAGATTCACGCACATAACACAGGCCCAGGACCAGAGGCTTCCTCCAGTGTGGAGTGCCCAGCTGGCAAGAGCACCCGGCTGCGTAGGTGTGCAGGGTGACATGTGCTTTAGCTCCTGCTAGCAGAGACATGCCTGATGCCTCCCACGGAGAGCACCCGGCTTGCTCACAAACAACTATCCTGGAGAGCAAATATCCCATCCCCTCTGCAGGTTTCACGACATTTTTGAGTTTCCTATTGTTCCCAGAGAAATAACTCCTGGATTATAACCCTGTTTGGTGGAGTACCTCTCCCTAGAGCAAGGAATATGTTGATTCTGTGAATAATGGAAGGACCTTGGCAATAGCTTCGACCGGATAATATCCATTTCCTCCCACTAAACAACTCCATTTCCATCATAAAATATCCTTAGAAGGATATTTTTCATTTAGATAGCTGTGCTGCCTCCAAGATCAACCAGTCAGACAGGTCTACAGGTTTCTTCCTTTGTTTCTGAAATCTTTTTAGCCTGATACACCCTTATAACCCAAAGGCACAACTAAAAATCCAATATACACAACATCATTAAACCCTTTGCAAAGGATTTAACTTCAGGACAATAAGCTAATGTAGTCAGTGGGCTAACATAAGCTAAGTTGGCTTTCACTGCTTAGCTTCTGGCAGTGACTCTGCCTACCTTGTTGGTACTGTTTACATTGTAGATGGCCTCTTAATTATGCCTCCAAAAAATCTAGCAGTATATCTTGGTCCACACCCTTTTTTACAGCAAACAGCAGTGCCTTTCAGTGCCTCTAAGTGACTGTTCTGTGATAATTAGGACTGTTTTGCAGAGGTCTACCAGCTGCAAAGAGCTAAGGCACAAAATTTGTTGCTGTTCAGAGCTCATTCCTAGGTCCTAGGTGATTGTGCCACAGAGTGAAGGGGCGGTGTTCAAAGGGGCTGAAGAAGGTGGGCTACTACCAGAATGCACATCAGCATCATACCATCTTTCCCAGTATAAGAGAAGACATCCCATTGTGGCTGGTAAATATGTTGTGCCAGTGAAATACAAAGGGTACTCACCATAGCCTCAGAGATCAGTTCAGGAATCCTTAATGTGGACTTTATTAATACAGACAGTCCAGACATGGCTTAAATTTCTGTAAAAAATATTTACCTCTATGTATCTGCAGACAAACAACAACTTTCCTTAAAATCACTGCTCCTGTTTTACAGCCTAGTTTCCATGCTTTCAGCCAAATATTTTCATGCTACCAGAGGAAGAAAAACCTTAAAAACTATAAGTCTTCAGCAACTATGATGTTTGTGGAGTAAGATAATCAAGAGAGTCCAAATAGTCGTATCTCTGATTACCTCATGCCATAACTTCTGTGTGACTCAACTCAGAGTTGAGTATTGCCTTTCTACTCTTCAATAAGAAATTTTGAACATACAGGTATCAGACAAGCTGAAGACAGAGGTGCATCAGGACTTCAAAACACCTCAGCACTCAAAGATGGAAGAAAATTGGAAAAAGAGGCAGAGAATGGACAAATTGCAATGTCATATTAGTTGACAGTCTAAAAGGTAAATAAACAAATCAACACCATCAGTCTGATACAGGAAAATAATGGAGTTTTTGATAAAATGCTTGAGAATGGTGTAGAGTTATATACAGTTAATGATAAGCAACGTGGATCTATGGAAAATAAATCCCATCAAATTAAATTGATGTCCTAACATGACACATTTTTTAATAGCAGTAATAGATGTGGTAGAACTACTTATATGTATATAAAGTATTTTGCTGGACACAGGAAGGCAAAAGATAAAGAAATAAATAAAATGCATGATAAAATCAATAAAATGCATGACAAGTTTCATCAAAACTGATAATGTCAAAATGTCAATGTCAATAACCATCAAGCAACTGCCTTAAGGAATGCTTCATAGACAGGGAAACCCCTCAGGTATCTCTGACTCTGATAGATAATGTAAGCTTGCAGTAATACACTAAGGCCAAAATACAAATGTACACTTTGGATTTACAAACAGGTTTGTACTACATCCTTTCTGGGAACTGTATGACTGCTGCTGATTCAGTGTACTCAGCTCTTATGGAAACACTGGAAATCAGAGAGGAAGTCCAGGAATGAATAAAGAGCTTTAAAAATGTGCCTTATGAAGAATCCTGTCAACCACTCCAAATTGTTTCTAATAGGAGTTTAAGTGAGAAAACCACAATATTTACCAGGGAATTTAAATTTATCTACTCTATCAGAAAATATTAGGACAAGGGTTGAATGCAGAGATTAGGCAACTAGTCTAGCGTCTACGTCAAGGTTGGCCATTTCAGAATTCCTTTATAGTCAATAGACAAACATAGGGTCTTAGAGCACGCGGTTCATCTACCCCCATTTTAGGGGGTAGGTCTAAACTAGGATGAAATATACCTCAAAAGTACTTATATCTCTTCATTGATCAGATAGAGAATCTGGAAGGGAAACAAGCTTGGATCTAGATATCCATGCTGTAGACATTTGAAGCTGGGAGGCAGAAAACCCACTTAGCCTAAAGGGAAATCAGATTCAGCTTTGGCAACCATTAAGCACTGGGACAACATACCTAGAGAGAGAGTAGATTTTCCTTCAGCAACAGCATCTAAATTGGGGTCAGAAGGTGCACTGCTGTTTGACAAGTCCCATGGCTGCACTGTGCAGGTGGACAGACAGCACTGCTGCGGTGCTTCCTTCTGGCCTTCCATCAGTCCCCATTTGGCTAAATTTCATGCAAGGCAGCTTGAATTCTTCACATGAGCGATTCCCTTTATTTACACCATCAACCTTTGTTTGCTGCCTATTGCCATGAAATAGTGTCTATGCTATGCAGATTTAAATGAAAACTGTGTGCCTGTATACACATACATAAACACATGCATATAACATACACACACACTCTCACTTAGTTTTCACATTTAAGTCTCAATCTTGATCAGTAATGAGCAAGCTAGAGTGTTCACTCCAGTACACTTGGATCTAGGATTTTGGTGGCTTCCTTTATCAAGCCAATCCTTGCTTCAGAAGAGTAGCAGTTTCCACCTAGACACTTACAGTGTTCAAGTACCAGTTTTCTAATATGCAGAAAAGAAAAAATAAAAGTGAGGTTTGTGGATACTGTGGTGAGGATTGGCCCCCCTTGAAGTGGTGGCCATTCTCCTCAACCGAGAGAGGCAGGAGCTGCAGCAGAAACACATAAAAAAAAAAGACTGTTCAAGATCTTTTGCAATCACTGTCTATGTCAGCAACTACACATAACGTCTTTCTATCATTTCTTCTTGGTTTGTCCATGTTCCTGGTAAAAACTGAGATTTTTAAAGAAGATCCTTACAAAGACCAGCCTAGCATCTCCAATAACAACACTCACACCAGTTACTTGTTTTTCTGCTCTTCAGTTTCCACCTCGGCATAAGGCAGAAGCCAGATGGAAAGCAGGCGTTAGCTAGGCCAGTTCACTTCTGGTGTTGCAACTTTGTGGGAGGGAACGCTTGCTCTCACTGCTGTAAATTATGGAGAATAATTCCCTCATCTCTGGCTGGGGTGGAGCTGCCATGGAATTGCACACCTTTGCCTTCTGAAACCCAGCCAAGGGCTATTACAGTCCCATGTGTGACCAAGAGGCAAACAATCAGCTCAATATGTCCAAGTTAGCTTGGCACTGGGACTCTCACTGTCTCAGCAGCCCAAGAAACAAAGATAATAAAGCAATGGGATTAAAAAAAAAAAAAAAAAAAAAAAGTGACGTGACTGGTTTCAAACTACCAAGTGAAATCTTCTCTTCAGCACAGCATGTAGCTAGATTCATTGGGTCACTGTTACACCAAATAAGAACAGCTGCCGACCAAGAGACAAATCCACTAACAAATGTTTGAGCCACCACAGGGAGAGGATAGTGTTACTAAGAAAAATTGCTTGGAACAGAAGACGTCTGGTCGCTTTCTATATTGCCAGGTGACAAAAAATATTCTATTGCAAGCCGAGGAGTTTTCAGGCATTTTTTTCCCTGTGTTTTTTCAAAACTGCGAGTTAGCTCAAACACCTGCTGTGTCAGCTCAGTCCCTTGGAAATATCAGGGACTTGCCAAAGAATCTTTCACTTCTTCTGTGCAAGGTGCTTGTACCACACACCAACCACCTCTCTGCTCTGTGCACAAAGAAGAGAGGGAAGCTCTAGTCTAAGGAAGTGACCTCTGTAGGAACAACATACAGGAATATACATGTACTTTCATCTGAAGAACTCAAAATATTTAGAATCTTTCATTAATTAAGCTCCTAAAACCTTCTGTGAAACGGGTAGGAACACCCATGGCTTTGGGGACACTGTAGGAACTCTGGAGTCATTTATACTCATTTTTTTTTCATCCCATTTTAGCTGAGAGTGAGCTGGTTAGAAACAAATGCTGAATGTGAGCCCTTAAAACTGGAACACATTTGTGGATTTAGCAGATTAAATTTTCCAGCAAATGCAGTTTTATAGCATAAAGTCTCCAAAGCTGAACATCTCAGACCTAAAGACATTGGGCTTAACCTATGCCCAAAGGTCCCTCAGCACCTGATAGACTTCACAGCTGCTGAGTTTTATTGCTAGAACCAGACAGTTCAAACTGAGGACATCAGCCAGTTTAATAAAAGCACAGCAAAATATCCCAACAGTGACCTATTCCAAGTATCATGTGTTATGGGCATGCTCATGCCTTATCACAAAGTCATGTTTGAACAGGTCATTAGACTGGAAACAGCAACTTGCTACACCTGGTTGTACTCCTGGAGAAGGAATCTGAGGAGGAAAAAGACTTAGTCTTCTCCTTCTTGGAGGCTTTTACCTCCAAAAGAATTAGGAAGAGCTGGGGGTAAATCTGAGCATCGGGCTCTATACAGATAGTCTTGTTTTGCATGGCTCCATCCATTTCTGAAAGTAAAGTGCCTCCTAGAAATCCTTCTACATAGCAAAGTATGTATGTCTTTGTTTCTCCTAATTTCTCTAGAGGGTTAAACTGTGTGAACCAGAGGCCTTGGGGGGGTGAAGGGGGGAGGAGGGATGTCAATTGTCATGAATTCTCTCAAACAAATGGGAATGTGATGGCCAGCACCATAAACAAGGCTGAACTTTTCAAAGCAGCATTGGAAGAACAAGCACTGGAGAGCTCCCATCCCAAGAGAAAGTTTAAACCCCAAATCAGAAATAAACTTGTTAGAAAATTTAAGCTGCTAAATCCATGAATGTCTTCCAGTTTTAAGGGCTCAGATTCAGCATTTGTTTAGCTTCCAGCCGTCTCACTCTCAACTGAAATAGGTTGGTAAGAGGGAAAAAAAAAAAAAAAAAAAAAAGAGCAAATTACTCCAAAGCTGCTACACCAGAATACACCAGAAGCACTAGTTGGAGTACTCTTGATCGAATGGACATGACTTTGCAGAGGAAAAAATGTGGAGGGCATGGGTGAAGTAATATTTAGTCCTTATGAGAGCCCATAGTCCTTATGGGCTCTCAAAAATGTGAAAGCTTCCTTGTTTGGCCAGTGCTCTTTGTCACTTATGTTCACAAGCACAGTCATAAGTACATGTAGGTCACAGTGTAGGTCTCAGCACCTGCCTTGTAGACTGGGTAGTAATGCCTGGGTTTCCCTGTGCCTTGCTCTGGAGGAAATGCTGACCTAGCAGAGTTCTATCACTAAGCCACAGCTACTCTCCTCCAACTCGGTAATGCTCAGGCCCTCTTCCCTGGTGAGTTACTTTTTGGCTGAATCACTCCACTGGTACCACTCTCACATTGTGAATGTCCATACTCAGTGTCAGACTTTTCCGGCAACTAAAAATGTGGTCACTTGCCTGGTGCACACCTGATTGGAAAGGTTCACACCTGATTAACCACACAAACACTATTAAGGGCTCTTCCAGGAGCTGGGATTCCTGGTTTCCCAGCAGTCTGGTGACCAAACACTCTCCACACTTAGTCTAAACTATTCATTTATACAGGACTGTTAATGCACTCATTAATATTATACAGTCACACATATAGCTACAAACACACATATGAAGCTTGTTGCTTTGGGTGCGTTACGAGTTTTGGCATTAAGTCTATACACCACGACATGGGAGCGACTGCTTCAGAAATGGTTTTGCCTGGACTTGTGCTTGAGATCATGCTGCACCAGAAATTTTTGCTGGCTTTCTGGACCACAGTAACCCTCAGACCAGGGAACTTGCCCAGCCACTGGGTGAACGCCTGGTACCTCTCCTCAGCTCGCTCTGCTCTGCCCTGACCAGCAGCTTGCACTAGCCTACTCCCTCCAAGTCTGCACCTTCCTAATACCATTTCATTTACTTCTTTTCCTTTCTGCAACTCATGTTCTTACAGTCTTCCTTCCCCTTAGCTTCTCTTTTGCTACACGTACCAAATACAAATAAAAAAGATTTGGATCATAACACTTGTTGCCAGCGAGCTACTCAAATCAATTTATTTGTTTTCCCCACCCTGTTTCCCTTTTTGCAACAAAGACCATAAAGGCTGCAAGTCAGAAATGATTTCCTGGAGTAGATTTTTCCAACACGCACCCAGCGGGGCCCCATTCCCCCATGTACGATGTTGAAAAGTAGTGCTATAAAACTCTCCAAAGAGTGAAGGATTGTAGGAACCTGAATTAAACCAGGTGTCCAAAAGCCTAGCACCCCTTGATTTCCATCATGTGTCAAGGACTACATTTATATCTGTCCTCCACATTACTGATGGATTTATTTCTGCTTGTGTCATGCTAAAAGTTGAATATTTCTTTCCATATACCTAATAACTAAGGTGTACCTTGTTCATATACACAGCTAAAGTATGTTTCAGAACTGTCTGTAACCCAAAAGAACTTGAATGAATACAGTTAGTTTGGTTTTTTATTTAAATTCACTGATCAGAGAGGTCTTTTTCTCATCTTGAGAAAAATAAGTCAAAAATCCCTGCCTTCTCATTAAACCTGTTCCTATCAATATATCAGAATCCATCCCACCTGAGCAATAAGCAAATAATTTTAAAACTCAGTAAGTGCATCTTGAACTTAACACTTCTAGAGTCTTAAAACACTGCTAAAAATGAGAGTCCCCTGGAGAAATGGGTCGTTTTTTTCAGCAGAGAACACCCCCAAAAAAAATTGGTTGTTATATTCCCAGAGCAGCCTGTAACTTCAGCAGTGCTGGAACCTGAAATTGCAGGCTGCTCTTACAGCCGCTGAGCACAATTTATAAACCAAAACCTTAACACACAGAATCAAGGACCATCCAACCTACAGCCTTTGATGAGTGTTTTCCAGCCAGGTGAGTTAAATCGTTATGACGAAAACAGAAAATTGAGGACTTTGTGCCAAGGGTCAGGTCTCTCACTGGGTAGATCCTGAGTGCCTGCATTGGAAGGGCAGCTTACCAAAGCAGAGCAGCCCTTGGAGCAGGGGGTGGCCAAGGCTTTGGCAGTGAGCTGGGCAAGCCTTTGTTTGCCAGGGTTCATGCTCTGCCCTTGCCCCATGGGTAGGAGTCGCATTCCAGCAATTAGCACAGCAGTGCTGGAGATGTGGAGAGAGGAGAGCTGCCTGCCTAAGACCCTGCGCCAGCAGGTCTGCCGGCTGCACTTCATCTCCTTGGCTGCCAGAAACAGCTTCATATCATCACTCAGTTAACTAATGCGCAAAACACAACTGGAAGGTTGGTATGCGAATGCCTCCTACAGTGGAGAATTATGAGGACTTCCTCTGTTGCATTGTGAAGATGCCCAGAAACGTAGTGAATAAGGGGGCTATCATGGTCAGCTGTGTCACCAGTTCCCTTTATGTGGCCAGAGGCTCTTACAAGAAGTCATAATTCTGCTTGATAGAAGTTACCATTTCTCCACACAGCCACAGTAAATGACTGTCTGAATACCACCACACCATTGTCCATGGGGGGAAAAAAAATAAATAAATAAAAGAAAAAAAAAGAAGAAAAATGAACGGATATAAATCACATCTACATTAAGGTTGTTTAGTGGGAGTAGGCTCAAACTTTCCACTATGCATTTGGAATAGCCTCAGAGTGTCTGCACAGCTTCTTGAGAGGGTGGCAGAGAGCTTCCTGAGCCTCTCACAATGACCTCAACACATCCTAACATTTCTAATGGCTAATGCAGCTGAAATAAGGTTCAGGACAAACCAGAAAACTTTGAGAGACACAGCAACCTTCAAAACCAGTCATAGAAAACCCATTAATTATTACAAATTTGCAAAGTTGCAAGCTTTTCCAGAACAGGAACATTTTTATCATGCTTGGAAAGTGCTTCACATTTTGTGGGCACTGCTAATAAAAGCAAGTAAAAGAGAAGTTGCTAATTGATAGTAGATGGCAATATAAATAGGAAGCAGCTCTGGATGCCCAGTCTGTGACACTGCAGTTGTTTTGGGGGTCATGAAGGCATTGTCAAACCTACCTTCAAGGAGATTAAAAAAAAAAAAAAAAAAAAAAAAAAAAAAAAAAAAAAGACAGAAAAGAAAAGGAATCTGCTTCAAAAGCCTAAGTAGTGTTTTATAAATTGCAAGGTTCTCCATTATTCAATTCAAAATACATTAAAAAGTCCAGGTTTCAGTCAGTTGAGGTGCCAAACATTAAGTCAATTGAAACAACCTACAGGTTGCATTTATGGAGTTTTAGATAACTACATTCAATTTTAATGGTTGAAATTTAGAGAAAATAACCACTTGCTCTTGAAGGGAACATACAGAGGTGACAGCTTTCTTAAAAATTCTTTTTGAATGTTTTGAGAAGAGTCAGCATTGATCAGACTTCACATTTCAAAGCTTCACAGAGGAAGCAGCTTTGGACACAGATCTAAGGAAAGAAAGCTAAGTTTGCAATGCATATGGCAGTCCATTAGCATTATATTTTCAACACTTGAGTGAAGTCTGTGATTTCCTGCATGTTGGCTGGTGAGCTACAGCATAAATTCACTCTCACCCAGTATTTATAGCTGCTGGCATTCAAGACTCAGTTGTGATGTCTACCCAGTTTCTCTTCACATGAAGTCCTATATTGGACTGTCTCAGCTATAGGCAGGATAACAAGCCTTATTCTCTCCTTGCATCTTTAGGTCAGCATTTCTTAATCAGTTGCAGTGAGTTAACAAGCCTGGTGTCATTCTGTTGACATGTAAAGGAAAGAGCTCAAATTATGGATCCAGCAGGAAAATGCTGTTCTCTCCTCCAGGAGAACTCCATCCTACATCATTAAAATATTTAGGAAGAGATAAAACCGCATATTTCACACACTTTTCTCTTCTGGCTGACCTCAGCTGTCAGCATGGGAGAAGCTGCTACCACTGACACACCATTACTTCCAGACCAGTTCTTCTAGACTCACTGTCCACTATCACTGTTGGCTATCTCTGAAAGGCTTTCAGGTGCTCACATGAATGACTTTAACCCCTTACATACGTACAAAAGCAAAAAAAATTAAAAAAATTAAAAAGTAGTGCTTTAGTCATCAGTGTAGGGAAGAGGCTGGGATATGTAACAAGATTTTATCCTTACCTTGAGCACAACCTCCATAGAACTGCTTGGGAAGAATGCAGATTTTGCTTTTCTCTGATCCTCTCTCTTCCTTGTGAGTTTTTTTCTGCCCTAAAAGCTTATAAATCTGGCTGGGTAATTTGCATTCGTTACATCACAACTTTGTAGGGTGACAACACAATCTCAGTTGATGTCTTTCCATGAAAGATATCAAATAAGTCTCCCAGTGCAGAGACAGCCTGTCCGTGGCCACTGTCAGAGACCTGAGAAGTCCACATGGAGGTTTGAAACCTCCTCACAGAAGAGTTTCAGGCAGCTGTTTTTGTCTGTACCTATTCCCAGCACAACGAAGAAGGTGAAGACAATCTTGCCAGGTCAGATCAAAGGTCTACTTAGGCCAATATCCTGCCCCTGGTAGTGGCCGGCAGCGGATGCGTAGGTGAAAGGAGCGTAAGCAACTGGCCACGGACTGAGTAATCCCTTCCCTGGTACATGCTCCAAGCTTCCAGCAACTGGCTCTTTAGAGACTTCCTGAGCTAGAGGCTGCATCCGGACCATTGTGTTTAATAGCCACCCATGGACCTATCTTCTATTAATTTATATAATCCTTTTTTGAATCCATTTATACTTTTGGCCTCCACTACATCCCGTGGCTACGAGGTACAAAATATAATTATGTATTCTGTGAAAAATTACTTCCTTTTGTTTGTTTTAAACCTGTTGCCTGATCATTTCATTGGGTGCCTCCATCTGTGTCCTGAGAAATACTGATTAATCATTTTTCTATTCACCTTCTCCATAGCATCCACAGTTTTACAAACCTCTACCACCTCACTCACCTGTACTCACACCTTTTTTTTTTCTTTTTAGTCTCTGTTCCTGACTCTTTGTAGCCCCACAATACCATCTTTGAAAATCAAATGACATGCAGTATTTATGATACAGGCACATTCTGCATGCAAAGAGAGGCACAACAGAGGTTTACCATTCTTGTCCCACAAACTTAGTTCTGCTGTTTCTTTTTGTCCACAGCTAACAGTGAGCTGAGGCTTGCAAGATATTTTTCCAATTACTCTAATGTCTTTCTTATTGTAGCAGCTCATCCAGGGTTCATTAAGCATCCTTACATGTATGTGCTAGGCTCACTTCTCACGTCTCCCCTGAGCATTATATATTTCACATTTATCAACACTTAATCATATCTGCCATTTTATCACCTAGTCGCAGAATATCCTGGAACCCTTCCACAATTCTTGGCACAGCCCAACATTTCCCTGTCCTGTATGATGCTCAGCAATTTAAGTCATCAAGTGCTTCTGCTGATGATTTTTCAAACTCACTGAACAGCACTCTGAAGCAGTTGCAGGTGCTGAGAGGACCTGCATGACATCCCGTTTCTTTCAGGAACTTCACTGAGGGAAATTCCTGAGGACACTGGAAAACCACACAGGTTATGCAGATCACCCTTATTCTCATACCTGCTGACTCTACCACATTTGTGAAGCACAGCCCCCTCCAGCAGAAACATGGATGCCATTTCCCCCATCACTCCATGATGCCGACAACTCTGTGTTACACGTTCTGTGAAGTTACCTTGTGTGGAGGTCAAACCTAGCTCCTGCAATCATGCTAGGAACCTTTCAGAAGGTTGGCATCATCTTTTTTTTACCTTATTTATCTGGCACTCAATCCTATCTAAGCAACGGCTCTCACAGCAGTTATATTGGAGTCCAGTATATTTAATGCTATTATATTCAACGTTACTATTCAATATTATTTTTGGAATGAATATAAGCCTCATTCACCTGTTGTTCTGCTTGGTCACCAGCAGACACTTGGTTTGCTGTACCGACCACAACAGGACCGCTGTGATGAATACAACTAACTGCCCAAGAAGTCCGTAGTCAGGAGAGATGCACTTATTTTACATCAAAAATAAACTTCCAGACACATGGCCTTATACCAGCAGTCTGTCTGTGGTTGAACAAGACATGGAATCATAGAATCACAGAATGGTTTGGGTTGGAAGGGACCTCAAAAACTATCTAGTTCCAACCCCCCTGCCACAGGTAGGGATGCCACTCACTACATCAGACTGACCAAGGCCCCGTCCAGCCTGGCCTTGAACACCTCCAGGGATGGAGATTCACAGCCTCTCTGGGCAACCTGTGCCTCACCACCCTCTGAGTGAAGAATTTCCTCCTAACTTCTAATCTAAATCTCCTCTCTTTTAGCTTAAAACCATTCCCCCTCATAAGTCTCCATAAATCCCCTTTAGGTACTGGAAGGCCACTGTAAGGTCTCCCTAGAGCCTTCTCTTCTCCAGGCTGAACATCCCCAACTCCCTCAGGCTGTCTCCATAGGAGAGGTGCTCCAGTTCCTTGATCGTCTTTGTGTCCCTCCTCTGGAAGAGAAGGCCTGCAGAAACCCAGCTCTGAAAGCCCTCCAGTGAAAGCTCCACTGCACAGACCAAAGCTCAGTTCAAGGGTTAAAACCCACCAAGGCAGCATGAGAGAGGGCCAGTGGTGGGTGGGACAAGATGTCTCACCTCAAAGGGTTCCTGGAGTGACCTGTGGAGTGAATCGCCCCTGGCGTTGGGGTTCATTTGGCTGTTAATTTGATAGCTCTGTTGAGGAGGTTGAAGGAGGAGGAGAGGACAAAGAACCGCCTTATGGCAGATCAGCCATTGTGGTTGAGGCTGAAAGAAGGGCCTGAGGTCTTGCATAGCTGAACTGCTCTAAGCAGGGGCAGGAAGGAAAAAAAAAAAAAATACTCCTCTAACTTGTTGGGGTGAAGGGGGTAGAAAGGGAGGAGCAGGAAGTGGTAACTTATTTGGACTCCTGAAATGAGACTCCAGCTCTCAGAGGGTTTCACAGCTCATCATTTGTTTTTACCTGGTCAGAAAGTCCCAAGCAACACATCAGCCCAGGACATTGTGGCGTGTGTGGCTGCTACTGGACACAACTTCAAAAAGCAATAGAAATGAAGCTCTTTTCTTGCTAGGTTTGAGTGAGAATTTTCACCCCAGAGAAATCCAACAAAGCTATTTGAAACAATCACTTTCCCTGTTCCACCAGCCAGGAAAGAGCTTAGAATACTTGCAGAAATTCTCGTCCTCCACTCCTTTGCAAGTCATATGCATGCACTTCTATGATGGCTTTTTTCATGTTGAGCTGCAATCCTCTGGCTTCAGCAAAATTGAAGGCAATTGAATACTTCATAAACAATTTACATATCCCTGCCAAACTCCGTATTTCCCTGGGAATGCAGCAAAGTCTTGTGCATGCTCTGTGCAGTTGTCTGTTCAGGTAATGTCACTCTATGGCACTGAGAAGGAAATACAACTGCTTGTAAAGGCCTCTGCATTTAAGGATAGCAAGAGCAGCTCTAGATGAGCACACAGCAAGGATGTAAGATGTTGAGGCTCCAAGTTATGAACAGGCTCTTTGTCTGATTCTTCACTCCACAGCCATATGCCCATCAGAAGCTTCCTCCAGATGCACTGCACAAAGCCCTCATCCCTTTTCCCACCATCTCAGTGATAAACACCCACGCAAGAAGTTTACTCGCAAAAAAACACATGCAAAATTTCTGAGTGCCCCAGGGACCAACAGAGAGCAGAAAAACATAAAATAAAATAGGATGGGGCGCTGCCACTGCCTCCTCATTTTAGCTATCATTCTGGCACATGCCAGAATATTACCCCAGGCAAAAACATCAGCAGGTAATGAACAGGGATTTGCATGCAATTCCACCAGTGGTCATGACCACAGGCACTGCTCCATGCAAGTTTTTCCTTCTCAGGATCTTCACAAAACCCGTCTTCACACACCAGCTGAATAACTGGCTGCAACATCTACAGCTATTTGTACTTTTAATTGGATTATCAATTGACATGACATAATAGCTGATGTTTCTACACAAAAACATGTTTATTACATTGATGTAGGACTGACTCAGAACACAAGGATGCTTTGAGGCTTCTATGCTTGATCAGCAAATTCAAATCCCTCTTTGCCAGATTGGCATAAATTGCTCGCCAGTCCCTTCCCAAGAGACAAGCTTTGACTATCTCTCCCGACAGCAGTAACTACTCATGTACCAATTAGATGCACATCCTTTCCAACAACGGCTTTGCAATCACGCAGACGGAGTATCTTTGGATCTTAACTAGCCTCCCATTCCATAAGTGAGGCTTTTCAAAATGTCAGTGAAGATACCTTCAGCTTCTTGTTTTTCCCCAACATGCAAAAAAAAAAAAAAAACACCTCTAGAATGTATACCAAAGAAAAAGGAGCAAAGCTAAAATAAAGATATAAAATACAAGGGAAAGTTGCTCTTAAAATATCTTAAGGTCTTTCTGGTTTTATGTGCAACAATACTCTTGCATTCTTTCACCCTTTTTAGTTCTACCTCTGCTCACTTTAAGATCAAACTGGCATTTTTGCCAGCAATTCATTAGAAGCCTGCTCTCCACCACCCCTCTCCCTCCCCACCTGCAGGCAAGCCGGGATCTGGGCCTCACAAGACTATTGTGGCGTGGGTGTTATTGGCTGTCTGTTTTGGCAGCCTCTCCTCCTTTCTTCCAGCTCTGTTTTGAAACACAATCTAAATTAAAAAAAAAAAAAAAAAAATTTAGATGTTCTTGCTCTCTCCGCTCACATCAGCACTCCCGCAGCGTAAAGCACGGCTGCAAAAGGAGCAGCAGCGTGCAGGTTGGCCTACATAGAGCAAAAGCTCGGCAAAGAAACTCTTACTTCTAGGGAAAGTACATAATTTGGGAAGGAAGGAGGGGCAGGGGAAGGCAAGAGGTGAAAAGGAGGGAAAAGAGGGCCAAGAGGCCTTTGTGAAGTGTCAAACTTTAATATGAGCAGAGGGAAGACAAAAATGTCTCTCCAGAGCTGGCTCCCTCCCACATTTAATAGCATTAGGATCTAACATGTAATTTGGACTAAAAGACTAATTCTTTCCTGTGGTTTGATGGATGTTAGTGTCGTGTGTCCGTCCCCCATCCCAACCCCCTTTTATTTTCTTTAACAATGTTTTACATAACATTCTGATACACTAATTACCATCTCATGTCATAGCAATTTTATTAAGAGCTTATACTTACAAATACCCATTCTGAAAGGATTTCAGGACTTTTTTTTTTTCTTTTTTTTTTTTTGTAATTTTCTCTGAACTAGGCTTGTTGAAGCACTGGCAACAAGGTCTGAGGCTGTATAACGCAGCGTCCAGTAACAAAGTGCCTCTACACAAAATCTCTCATGAGCTCTAAGAGTCAGGCATGGATTCTTCTTGCGTTTAGTCTCAACGACTTGTAAACAAGTTACTTTTAGCACTCTATGTTGTGATAAAACACTTGTAACACAGCCCTATGAGGTTCCTGTACCTGCTACACTTCCAATTCCAGAAGTAATTCCAAGACAAATTCCTTTATACCAAGTAATGGAAATTTTGTTTAACTATTCTGCAGTTAGTGTTTGCGTGTTAATATGGTATCATCTTGCCAGACACAAGACTTGGTACCATGAGGTATTTTTCCGTATAAAATTGCTAATGCCATCAGGATTGTCCAAATGGGATCATCATCATTAAAAAGATTATGTGGTAAGGAAAGTGATTACAACAACATCTGAGCAGAAGGATTACTAATCACAAGTAGAATCCCGGTACAAATCTCATTCTCCGTATACAAGAAAGGACACAAAACCTTTTAAACATAATTTATATACATTTATGGCTTTATACAACAAACTGTCAGGGATTGTTCTCGTGTGTCTGTAAAAGTACATCAGGCACTTTTCTGAAAATATCCACGTCTGAATTTTAATTCTGCAATGTGACTAAGTCAGAGCAGTGAAGCGTTGAAGAGCTGTCACACCACTCGCAAGTAGAGCTAGCAGTATGTACATGCCAATGTCTCACGATATTGCTGGTTTGTGGAACACCCTCAAAAAGGAGGCCAGTTTTAATGCCAAGTAATTTGCTTTTTGTTTGCATAAACCATGCTGCATTTTACATTATGATTACCAAAAAAAAAAAAAATAATAACAATGAGAATACCTTATTTAAAATCAGTCATAAATTAAGGATCCTAGCAATTTCATAATGAAAATAGGAATTTCAAATCAGTAAAAAAATAAAAAAGTACTAACATACATCCAGTGGTTTAACAAGTGCAAATTTTATACTGTTTTTATAATTGGTCCAATTTTATCTTCTCTTCTTAGGGATGCTCTGTTGACTTAAGCCAATAATAAGCAATATGAATTTTGCTTATAAGTGTAGGCAAATTGTCAGTTTATCAAAGCAGAGCTTTCCAATTAATGCATCTACTACCTAAACATATATCATATAGCTATATTATGGAAACAATACATCTTTATATTTAAAATATCTGAACAGCTCTATAATACAATAAACTTTTAATAACAGTACAAACCAGAGAAAAGTCAAAAACAAGGCTGCATAGGTAAGATCATCCGCACAATTCACAAACCAATCATTTACAACAATTCTGACAAACTAAGTTACTCCAGAAACTTGGTACTTTTACTGAAAAAGGATTTATTACTAGAGGTCACATAATGTTTGTTTTCAAGGCAGACAATATGCCCTTCATCAGACTTCACAGTATTTCAGAATTACAATTGCAAAATATTAGAATGGCACCACACAAAAGAAAATAAATTTGACCACACAACCCAAAACCTCTGATTACCTACAATTGTTTTCTGTCAGTAATTAAAAGGGGCTTCCTACAGGCTGTTGTAACTCAGGAACGGCTACATTTATGTTTTTCATAGTTATAAAAAGAAATAAAGAAAATATCTGTATGCAGGAATTTATACAGTAGCAGTAAATAATAAACAGGAGGTATATTGTTAAATGTAGCATGTTCAGCTACAACCCGATGGAGTTTTAGCATTAGGTGCTGCTTTCTTGGCACACAAAAGTGAATTTTGTGACTACATTGGCCTATGCATATCAGTGCCCATGTGGGAGCAAACATTTTTGCACATGTAGCAGAAAGAATGGTCTTCAGAAACCTACATGGGAGCCCTTTGCTTGTTCCATTGCCAGGGTTTACCATTGAGTCTCAGAGACTGTGAAGTTGACAGTGGAGATGCTATTAGAGAGATTCACTCTAAAAGCAGGCTGTTTCATTGAGACTTCACCACTACAAACATTTCTTTTGCTCAACAGAAGTTCAAAGACCTCTACCACACAGGGGGAGATCCTGTATCACAAGACAGCCTAACATCAGCCTCTGGAATTGCTGACAACTGTAATAAGATATCTAAAAATTCAGACCAGCTGTAATTAGTAGTGATTTAAGCCCAACAGGGAGCTAAATGCTAGCACATCAATAGATACATTGAAGAGTTTTAGGAAAGTCATAACAGGATCATTAAATATATGGCTTGTTGCTAAACTTCATTTTCTTGGCACATCCCATTTCTTTCTCCACCATACTCCATCACTACAGGGAAGAAGAGTTTAAGTTAGAATATTTTCCAGTTGTGGGGTACATATATAAAACAGAAGTCAGTGAAAATATTTCATTCCCCTGCTTCACAACAGCCAGCCCTAGCACAAAAACTGTTAATGTTCATCCCATCGGCTCCAAAGATTTCTCTAACACAAATGATGTGTAGCAACCAATGGAAAGACAGGTGGTGAGGCCCATACTCCACACATCCTTGAAAACTGCATCATTTAATTGCAAAAAAAGTCAGAAATCGCTTATCCAAGATGCAACCCTGAAAATGTTCTGGTCAATGTGCCTACTCAAACAAGAGCAAGTGTTTCCACAGGAACGAGGCCTCTACCATTAATGCTCTCTCTAAAGTTCTTGTATTTTCGACTTACTTTTTCTTTCTTACTCAAAATTTTTTTTTTTTCTCCTGGAACAGGGGGCAATGCAAATTTTAGCCTTCCATTGAAAAGCAGTACTTCTGCTGACTTAAACATACCACTTGTCAAAAGAAACACCGACACTAGAACTAGTGTTAATTGATAAAAATGGGAATTTTGTCATTAATTTTACTAAAATTATGAATTTTCTCCAAATGGTCCTGCTCTTGAGTGTACAAACATTATGAGACCTCCATGAAATAAATATAAATGAGAAGCATTGTACAAGCACCTAACAATGAATTCTTAACACTTTGTGGTAGTCAGAGTTAAAATGATAGTAGAAGCAGATGACATTTCTAAAAATGCATATATAAAACTGATTAAATATTTCCTAAACATAAAGTTGTCTATATTTATACATCACACAACAAAAAAAGGGACAGAAATGTTTTGTATTCAAGATACTTATTAAGCTTTTCCTTTATTAGCACTTCCAAGTGCTAGGGAAATTTATAAAAACATGTACTTAATCCAGTTAAAATACTGTACAAAATGAAGAGGTTATGAATGCTGCCCGATCTCAGAATTATTTTTTTTTAAGTTGCCTATGTAACAAAAGTAGATTTTAATTATAAGAAAAATAGCTTGGAAAGTATTCCAAAAATTATCTTAAATCCAACAACAAAGTCATTAGTCTGACAATGAAATCCAGATATATTCTTGCATAAATTTACATGAATACAGGTAACTTATCAAATGGCATTTAACCTACTGTTTGTTGTAAATAGTCAGTGAGTTTATTAGGATCATATTAACAGGCTGTTCTGTTCCCATATGAAATGTGTGGCAATTTTAAGTAAAATAAAGCAGTTCATACTGCTGCAAGGCAAGTCCACAGTTATCTCAATTCATCAGAACACAGGTAACATCAATGAAGGTTAAACTTACTTAGGGCATGAGATCATCACAGTATTCTTACAAAAGTTTATAAACTTTTCTTGGACCAAAACAGATAGTCTTAAAAAACAATTCTTCTTCTACAGATCATACTGTACAAAACTGAAAGCACAACATGATGTAAGTAAGAGTCTTTGCTGTGATTATATGGTGTAGTGAATTTGGCACTTCAGAGTAATGAAATTTCCAATGGCACAGTTCTTATCTACAGCAGCACATAACCTGCAAACCTTGGGCAAACATCCTGTACAGGAAAATACTCTGTCTGCTGCCAACTCTGACGAAAGGAAGAAAAAGAGAAAAAAAAGACACAAAAAAAAAAAAAGCTAGTGCATGCGCACAGCTCTGTCAAGAAAATTAAAAAGGAAGGTGAAGGACATCTTTGTACTGCTTTTCTCAGTTCCTGCTGTCAGACAAGTCTGGAGAATTTAACCGTAGCCTAGGAAAAAGAACAACAACAACAACAACAAATTAACATTCACACCAAAAGATTAATTCTATTAAAATATGCGCAAACTAGCTTTAAAATAACTTAAATGGGGAAAAATTGTTTTCATTAATTGTTAGTTACCAGAAAGTTTTTGGTTTAAAATACTAATGGCAAAACATTACATTACTGCTCCACATGAAGTACAGAAGTCAGTACATGGCAATCCTAATGCACCAGTGCAAACCTGATTTACAAACTCATAAAGGACTGGAAAATCACTGACTATAACAGAGGCATTTCACATGCCAACACAAGCGATCACCCAGATTTTAAGCATTTGACATCTCTTTTCCCTTTAAGCTCTTTTTCAGATTTATTATAAAAAGCACAGCTTACCTCCTACTACATCCTAGCCTGACACCCAACTGTGTGTGGTTGTCTTTACGCTGTGCTGAAAACTTTGGTTAGGCAATACACTGTCAAAGTTAAAATCTAATGTTTCTCCATCCATAAGGTCATTACGAATAATTGACTCCATGTCACAGTCCAACCGTTCAATTAACATGTCATCTAAGTCACTGGGAAGCTTCTCCTGGTGGAGGGAAACGATTCCCACCCTTCCATAGCCATTGCAACTGTTAACAGGGGCATACGGGTTCATAGCATTCATCTGCATTGGATGACTCATAGGCACTTGTAACGAAGTCTTCACTGTCGACAAGCGATTTAGACCTGAAGTATGTGACATGGGGTTCACTGTGTGTGACAAGGCACGACCATTAACTGCAGGTGTTGGCTGGTTATGTCCTTGGTGAGGGCAGGCATTAGGGTTCATCATTTTGTTGTGGGGTGGCTGACTGCCATAACCTGGCATCACCGAGTTAGTGACCATCAGCACACCTTGGCCCAGCGCCCTGCCACCAGCCTGGGAAACACCAGTGTCTACTGATGCCAAGATATCGTTGTGCGGAGGAGAATCAGAAGTCAGTAACTCCTTCAGAAGTCCTGCAGGACAGTTATATTGGCTCATCGATCCATAGCTTGATTTACTGTCTTGAAGAGTCTGCATAGGAATTTGGGGCAAAGAGTTCATGCTAGCTTGAGCATACGTAAATTTCCTGTAGTCTGGATTTGGTGAACCTATACTTGTGGTCGAGGATGCAAATGAGTAACCTGGTGTTTGCTGCATCAGGGTAGCAGATGAAGACTGGGTTGACACAGTCATTGACGTATTAGGTGACAAAAGATTAAGGTTATCCAAAAGATTTTCCATGTTCTCCGAATTACTCATCTCTGAAAGGCTGGGTAGAGTAGAAGTCATTTTGGTGGCTGATGATGGGTATACCATGGAGTGCACATCCCCGTCTCCAAGATCATCTTGCTCTGGCAAAATAGGAGAAAGTCTTCCACTAATTGTACTAGCATTAGAGCTAGTTCTAGGTCGAAATGTACTCCAGTTATCAAAGTCATCGTTGCTGTGCGAGCTGGGGCTTGCAGGCCACTTCGAGAACTGCGATCCAGGGCTGTCGCCATTCCCCTCTTGACCAGACTGAAGGGAGGCTTTTTTCTTGGCAGCTCTGCCTCTGCTTTTTGCAAACTTGCTGTTGTTATCCATGGATGCCGCTCGCCTCCTCGGAGACTTGCCACTCTTTCCTCCTTCAGGATTGAGCATCCACCAGGAACTCTTCCCTGTTCCCTCATTCTGCACTCTGATGAACTTGCTGTGCAGAGACAGGTTGTGACGGATTGAATTCTGAAAAACAAAATAAGGTGTAAGAGCACAGGATGCATTTCTGAGGGCGTTGAAAGAGAGGCCTCTTATAATGTTACATGTGTAAGAGGCACTTCAGGAAAAAATTATTTCAGAACTGAGTCCTTTCAGAAGCTACATTTCCGAATGCCATATTCCTAACTGTGGTCCCCAGTTATACATTCATCTGTACAAAAGGAGATACTTAACATGCTGAACATTACATACATTTCAGGAAAGTCTTTCACATCAACTCTCCTTACAAGAAAACCTGCTGCAATGAACAAGACTTCCACTGCATGCTAATACCCTTGCTTGCACAGTTTTGATTCTTTCAAACGAAGAAAAGATGCTTCTTTTATGGCATGTTTTTATTTGCTTTTGCAAACTTACTCTAATTTCACTAGAAAATATAGGGGTAATTGTGAAATGGGAAAACATGCCCGTCTGGAAATATTTCTATCAGTGCACCACTGAGAACTGGCTAAAACTTGCAGAGAGTTGCCAAATTAATTTGTCTGCCATTTGGCAAGATCACATTTGACATTATGAAAAGTTAAAAGTACTGAAGTAGTTGATTCCTCATACAGGAGGAACTACAGATCCCCCATATAAGAGACAAAGTATATCAGAAAACAAAGACCACTGAAGATCTCATTATCAGCTTCATTCTGATGAGTTGAACCTGATTGCATTTAGCAATTCCTTTTTTTATTATTATTATTATTTTATGCAATGTTCAGGAATGCTAGATCCTGTTTTATGGTCCTTATAATGGGATCTCATCATATACATCTCTAAACCCTGCAAACATGCCAGCCCATGCATATTGCCACTGAACATTAGTGAGGCTTATATTACTTGTGTTAAGTGAGAAAAAAACTTACAGAAATCAGTTGAGGACTAAGTTCAAATTTTTGTATATAAAAACCACAAATTGTCTAAGAAATCATGAGGCAGAAAGGAATGCAAATAGCACAGACAAAACTGCATTTAAGACTTCAGTCTTAAAACATCTTTCTCTTTCAAAATCAACATTTTAACAAGCAATGTTGACCCTTGTAATACCTGATGGCACAAGATATCTTGTGCCAAGACAGACCAGGGAGTACTCAAGCTTTTCATTATCTCCTGCATTTCCCAAGCCCAGAATGCCACCTGTGACAGGAGCATCTCCAGAAATGGGTCTTCCTTTCTCCAAGATACTGCCAATATGCACATCTTGCCTCATTCTCAATACATCCAGCTGACAGAAGGAAAGCAGCAACAACCATAAGAAGGAGCCACACCAGGTGAAAACAGTCATCTAATGGGGCTTGCCTCCAACCAGAGAGCTGAGGCTCAAACTCTCTGCCATGGCCATGGCACACTGTGGACTGTGGAAGCTCAATCGGCCAAAGCAGGCCTGGCCATCTGCAGAGCTCAACAGGAAAGCTTACTCTGGGGTCAAAGAGGAGACCTTCAGCAGATGAAGGCAGCAAGAAGTCCTGGACAGGACTGTAACACCTTATATGCAGCAGTACTGTGAGAATACCCCAAGAGCACAGCCTCACACCAAACGGGTCCCTCCTGGACAGCAGAAGATGGGGGAAAGCAGCCTCGTGGCAGAGCGTGGTTCAACCAGCACAGCAGGGAGTCAAAGCATCTGCCTAACTTCAGAAGCCTTTCCAACCTCTCCTTTCAATCCGGAGAACCATCTTTAACAAATTATCCCAGTTAAATCAACACCAGTGATGATTTCAGCATTTTCTCTTTTAATTTTGAAAGGAAGCCAATCTCTCTGATATTAACTAATTGCCACAGGACCGTGTCTCTTCACTGCAGTCAGTCTATGCTAACCCTGCAATCAAAAACTCATCTTCTATCTAGCGACAAGGCATTAGGGAAGACCTTGAAATTTTATTTTCACCACATGTGGCCCTGTAAAAATATCATCTGGGGCTCGCCTCTGCATAGCTTTAGGCTTGCGAATGCTCAGTGACTTGCGGGGCTCAAGGCAAGCATCCGCCTTCCCCCACCACCTGACGTCTTCGTAATGCAGTGTTAGCGCTGTGTCAGGAGGGTAAGCCCCAAAATCCATCTCTGGACCTGCCCGTGGCTGTGGTTGTAAGGGCCAGGGAGGGTTGGGAGCCAGCCCCGCCAGCCCTTTGTTTTCACTGTAGGGCCACAGCTGAATTAAAGGCTGACACAATTCCAGATTTAGCAATGTCGCAAGAAAGTTGTTCTGCACGTCTGTTGATTAAAAAACCTCCTGCGCCAGTTCATTTTTTTATTGTATTTTGTAAACATACCCAGTTGGCTCAGGCTTACTGTTTACTATCAAAATAAGCATATCGAACACGCAAAACATCAGGCAGAAAAAATCCCATGCTAGTGCTCAGCTCCCTCTCCTCTGTAAAAGAAGTGTTAAATATTTAAGAAATTACTGCTATTCCTTAGTCATCAAAAATATCATAATCTGGTATTATTGTACTGAGGACATCTGAGGTCGCTCTTTGAGTAACAGAGCTGTCTCCTAACACTGCCAACAATGAAAAAAAAAAATTTCCTAACAGGAAAAGGTTTGCGGCCCAGAGCTTGTTACATAAATTCCTGTTTTTCACGCAGCCAGCAGGACATTAAAGAAGCTATGATTTACTAACTTGGAAAAAAGTGTTGAAGAGGTAAATCTTGTGAAAATATGCACTGCTGTTAATGATGTTGTGTCTACAAATCTTTGCCAGACGCAAACATGACCTGATAAAAAAGTATAGTTTCAGCAGTGGATCTTGGCAGCCAGAGAAGCGGCACCGCCAGCCGCAGCCCTGCCGCCTCAGCACGCTGCAAGACGCTTCAGACCGCGGCTTTCGGCAGGACTTTGAAGCAAAGTCTCTCAAATCCCACCTGAAGGATACAGAAAGCAATTGGCTGCATCTCCAGCCAGATTTCCATGCACCGGCAATGCATGCCAGGTCATTCCAAAAGCATCCCCGCTGGAATTTTATCAGACCCACGTTATGACTCCGGCAGGACTGCTGCCACCTGTGGGGTGTTTCCTGGGACTGAGTTTGTGTGCTTGAGATGAAGCTCTGGAAGCCTCTGCTCCTGTTTGGCCTTCAAACTTCATCACATACTTCATACTTCAGTCATACTTCTTCAGCAGAATGACTATCAGCTATGGATATGATTATCATTCCTTGCTGATTAAGAGCCAAAATATGCAAAACCAATATTTGCTAAATGTAGTGTAATGAGCACATACCAGCTAATAAAACTAATGAGGCCAAGAAAATGATTCATTTGAATCTACACATTTATATCGTTCATCTGCTCTTCCAACATTTCTTGAAGCTGAACCACACTGTAAGCAAGAACACCCGGCTTGTTCTTCTAAACAACAAATAAACTCAAACTGCTCTACATTTTAAAATGATAAAAGTCTGAGACATTTAATCCCTGGGTGCCAGTAGCAATGCTGATGTCTAGTACTGTATTTAAACTCATGAGGTACCTATATTAAAACATGCAACCTAAGGTTACCCTGACTAACTGCTGAAAAAGTCATATCCCTCTTTAAATTGAAGTATATTTTCTTTTTTTAATTGGTTTGGTGTCTTACTAAAAAGACACACTTGAAAACACAGTTGCTTTATTGAACTTGACAACACTGTAGACTTTTACTTAAAGAGAGCCCAGAGAGTCACACTGGCCATCTTTTGTCCACTGCATTCCTTGGAGTATGCACAGGAGAGGGAAGCAGAGCAAGAGCTCCTGTATAACCCTACTGCCGACCTCACCAATAACCCAGGCTCACTGCAGACTTTCCCAGGATCAAACTGTGGATCAAACTCCAGGGAGCTGTGAGACTCACGTGTTGTAATTTCCCATGAAGGTCCATACTGAGCTTCCTTCACTCCCTGTTCAGCTACAGTGCTGTGATGGCCACCAAAAAAAGGGAGAGCAAGGAATGGATGCAACGGTTGGTATTTTTTACAAAAACAATCTTGTATCACAGATCTGCTACCAAGCTGCAGATACTCATGTTATTGCAATAAAGCACACCAGAGCATCTCGGAAAATATATTCATCAGTAACTGTCAACAAAGGCAGAAAGAGTTGACCTCTGGAGGAAGATGCAGTTGTAATGAAGTGGGAGACAGTAAGGTAAGAGGAATACTGCATCCGCAATACACAGGTCAAGTATTTGTATTAAAATCAACTGTCCCAGTTGCCTACCAATTTTTCACTCAGAAGACATTTCAGCAGTCCACTGCTTCCTATGCCTTATTCAAGAGGATGGTCTACACGTGCTGCTAGTCAGTTTGCACTGCCATCAGCTGAAATGGCTGCAAATGCAGGTTGGGTACAGTACCTGACTGTAACTCTCATACTTCCCCAAACAAAATCTGAAATAGATTTGTAACGTGGAGAGAAACTGTCAGTAAATATGACACTTCAAGACTGCTTTTGCTATGACCCTCTCAGATAACTGTAAATGAAGGGGGAAAAATGAGGTGGAGCAGGAGATTGCTTATTTATTTTAATTAAGAGTTAGAGAATATTGCAACAGGAACATGCCTGGTAAGAAAGTCAGGCTTGAGGACTGGTAGGATGGAAGTTCATCGACTCATCAATTAGCATCATCACTGTTGAGAGGTGCATGCCATGAACACTGTTGGCTGATACGTGTCAGTGACCAACATTACTGACATCTTACAGAAGGAAGCAGAAGCAACAGAGTCCCTCTGTGGAAAGAGCACTAAAGCAAAAGGGAGACCCCAGGATTTCCTTATGCTGTCACAGAGGACATCAGACCCACCTCTCAAGGTCTATGTCTTGGAACTCTACAGCAGTTCCAGATGTTCAAATCGCCTTCCTCTTGGAGCCTCATCCACTCTACAAATAAGTCATATAAAAAAAAAACTCCCAGGAAAGTATGCAAAGGACTGTCAGGACATGCTCAGGGCTCCTTCAACATTAACAACCAGACAGCAGCAGGGGCTAACCATGGCAAGTGGCACCACGTGGCATCTGTTCAAGGCTGAGTTAGACCATGCCTGGCAAAATAGGCAAGTCTACTTGGAATAGTTATGCTGCACCCACTTTGCTGTGCCTTCCAGCCATCTTGCCAAGTTTGCAGGGGCATGGTGAGGAGACAAAGGAGGGAAGAGCACATTGTAAACTCCATATGTAGCAAGATTTCTTTAGGCATGACAGTCTGCTGTAAGGCAGGCTCTTTGTCTTAACTATGAGATATGAAAAGTTCAGAGGCAGATACTGCATATCGTGCTTGGGCTTGGCTCAGAGCTGGTGTTTGACACCCAAAAATATTTGGTCAAATGATAGCACACTTGTTCATAAAAGAGCCTTAGGCCATATTTCTCTCTCAAGAGGGTTCCTGATACCACAGTGTTCACCAACATGACCACACATCTGGCTGCAGTGTCAGAGGTTTCAGTTGCTAATGGAATAGCTATCTTTGCCACCCAATTGCTGCATTCTTTCCTTACGGCTCAGAAACCTTCTCGGTTGTCTGATAAGAGCACGGACAGAAAGCATGTCACTTACCCTCAGGTCAAACAGTCGTATTTAGAAGAGGCTGGCAATTTGCCACCTGCAGCTGCATGAAGGTGGAAAGGCAGGATTTCCTCCCAAACAGGTCATGCTTTTTTAGGTCCTTTGTTCTTAGGGGGGTGCCTTTGTTTGACTTCATTTTTATCCTGCGCTGTTACGTGGCTAAGAAGTTTCAGCTGGAAAAGCTGCAGAAACACTTCAACCCTCCTACGGGGACCTCATACTGTATCTCTGGGCTTTTCATTACTGATGGTAGCAATAGCGAGAGTCTTTCCCAGAGCACCACCCATGAAACATCATCTCTGAACATGGAGGTACTTTCACAGACCGTTTCGTTTGATGAGATTTCAGCAATCCCTTGTTCCTTCCGTGAATATACAAGAATGTAACAGATTGTATATTACCAGTGTACGATCACTATACACGGACAGAGGAGGCCTATTGTGCCCCTATTTCATTGGTGTTAATCTAAGTCCTACTCCTTCTGCAGTTAAATCCGCAGATTTATACCCTATTGCATTTCCTTTCCACAGCTGTAGAAGGGTTGGCCATCCTCCAGGTTGCATCCCATTGCCCCACGTGGCACCAGGGACTGGAGGGGATTTCACAACCACTGGAGCTTTCTCCTCTGAAACATAATATGTAGTAACAGAAAATACACGCACAGCTCCAGCCAGGGATGTTTAAGGGACTTGGCTATGCACACGTACATGTCAGAACCAGCAGCTCTACTGACACGTATTTGAGTAATTCCCAACCACGACTCCCAGATACATTATTAATCTTCATTCTAGGCAGACTCATTTAAAGCACTTTTCCATAATAGCAGTTTGGACGTTTCTAATAAAATGGCAACACCTGCCTACTTTCTCTACACAACCATTTAGAAAGGATGAGTATAAAATCCATGAACTGTGTAATACATAAAATAAGAAGCGTACATACAAGGCTAGCATGCACCTGGAGACTGCTCCAATTGACATGACCCCCAACATGAACTTCTCATGACCACCCTTCTGTACTCTGTGTCTTATAAATACATTTATTTCTATAATAACCACACTACAGGCATGATACAATACCAACACAGCACACACCAAAAATACAAACATTTGTTAGCATTTCAAAGACGAGGAAACCAAGTGACACTGATTAGGAAAAACAACAGACGAAAATGTGTATGAAAATTGAGGGATATTTAAAAGGGGGTTGTCAAATGGAACTTCCTCCACCTCTGGTAAAATCATCTGGGAAGCCAAGACAGATAACAGGTTTGTCTAAAAACTATCAATTGTAGGTATGAAACGGGTAAAAGAAAGGCAACATTAAGAAAGCAACACAGTAATATAAAAACGTAAAAGCAAATAACCACCAGGATAAAATAAAAGTTGTGAATAGTAGAAAATAAGGGAAGACATGGGTATCAGATGAAAAAAATAATGCAAAGCTAGCAGGGGTGACTATGTATTTTGTGATCTAGACAAATCCCAATATTGCCATTGCAAAACTGAAGCTTTAAGACTGCTGTTAGGACAGACAGACAAAGACAAGTGTTTGACAAATACGAGGCTTCCTGTTCATAGATAGACAGTTCTGTTTTCCACAAATATGGAACAAATATATGTATATGCATATATTTATGCATATATGCTTCTGATGAAGAAGGAGCATTTCCTAACTTCATTAGTGACAAAGCAAGCCAAGACAAAGCCTCACTGAAGAGGGACATTTTGAAGTCAATTTCTCCTGATAATCAGGACCTCCTTGCCTCCTTCTTAAAGCTTTCTCAGACCTTTGGACTTCAGAACCAGCCTCTGCTGCAATCACGTCAGTAATGCAAAGCAGCAGAGGAGGAGGATGGGTAACACAACCTGGGTGCCTTGACATCGGTCCCAGGTCATATAATAGAAAAGCTGATGGACAACTCAATTAATAAACCATCAGAGGTAAGGGATATGATTATTACCTTCCAAGAAAGCCCCATAGAATATTATCACATGTACCAAAAAATGTATCTCTTTGAATAATTTACTACTTTTCTCAAGAAAGGTAAGATAAAGAAGACCTGCAGATACCTCAATGCCACTCCGAATGACAGCACAGCCAAGATTAGCACTACTCAGCGCCTCTAATGCACACTCATCAAAGGGATTAAAATGATTAGAATTATCTATAGCGCAATAAGCCATGAGGAAGGCCGCTGTGATTTGCAGCAGACCGGTGGCCCCGTTACAATTACTCACTGCAGGCTCTAATACAACAACCATGAATGAAGCTATGCAGAGGACACAAGCATGGCAGCAGGGGCAATAGTTCAAGGCAAAAGCTGTTGCTGAATGCAGAGCACAGACAGGTTATTGTAAGGTAGACACAAATCACAATTATAAGTTTATTAAAATAAATACAAATACTTGGAGTAATAAAGTAGCAGCTCGTCCATACGATGCCAGAATGACTAATAACGTCAAATTTCATTCTCTGACTACCATAAGGAGAGATCGAGGGGTGTTTATTTTTTTTCAGCCAGTGGGAATAATTACGATCGGTAGGACAAAAAATGTTAATCACTCGTTTCCTGTTTAACAGACAGCCTGCTTCACCTCTGCCACTCTCCACGGTTACACCCAATTCATCACAAAGACTGCTGCACTGTTTATAGAAAGCTTCCCTCTTTTCTCTTTTTAAATCTAAGCTGCCTTTTATTGACATTCGTTAGCTCTAATGAAGAGGCACAAATGTGTATACACGCTAAATATATCAATACCAATTAGCCCAGCAGCGATGTTATAAGGAGCACTAGAAACACGTTCTGACAAACAAGCAGCACAAAGGTGAGAAATAGGCCAAAGTCTCAGCATAAAGCACTGAGGTGAGAAAAACCATCGTCCGAAAATAGGGCTCAGTTTTTACACGGGCTTTTGTGGACATTCAGAGAAGTTCACAAAAAAAAAAAAAAAAAAAAAAGAGAGAGAGAGAGAGAGAGAGAGAGATTACAAAAGATTACTTCAAAGGCTTTAATAGGCTAAGTTAAACAACTGGAAAGATCCAAGCCTCTGCCTGAGTATTCACATAAACTTCGCATGTTAAAAGCCCTGGATAATGACCAAAGCAGTCATTTGCCACTTGCCTTTGTAAAGGCACAAGCAGACCTAACCCGAAATATTTGGTTTCATTCGGATGCTTCACCAGGGAGCCACACATCTTCTCTTCATCTTCATGGATTAAGAGCGTTTGCTTTCATAAAACCATCTCTAACATAGAGGGTTAGAATGATTGTTACGAACTGATGAATTTACAAGCAATGGAGAGGCTTGAGGATTCCTTTCACCTGCAACAACTCCCACTGCCTGACCACAGACCTCTTCTTAAGGAGACAGAGAAGGAGCAGACACCAGTTTCCAGCCGTGGGTCTGCGGAGAGAGCCAAGCACACCTGCAGCTCTGCGCTCATGACTCCCACAAGCACAAGAGAAGTGTTGGGGTTTTTGGCAGAGAAGCCACCAAGCCTGCCTGTACTTCTTACCTCGAGAAGCAACATACCAAGAGGGATGTACAGTTGCCATGAAGTAAAACGTTGGTTTGATTTTGTGCAGATTAAAAGGAAAAAAGCCAAAAACATGTACTGGTAGCAGTATAGCAGAGGCAGCATTTCTTTTCCTTTAGCAAGCAAGCAAAGAAACCAAATTCTCCGGACATGGGTGTCACTGAATACTAGTTTTTCAGAAACAAAGAGTCAATGAAAGCAGCAAGCTTCCTTTGCAGCAGGGTTAGCTGTGCCCCACAGGAAATCCCTGGCTGAAGGAAACTGCAAGTCTTGTAAAAAGAAGGGCAAAGCCTTCCATTTACAGGCTGAACAATATCTCACACTACATCTCACTGTGCATTTGATCTCTATTTTGGCTAAATGAAGTGCAATGATAGGCTACCAAGATGTAAGTGTAGTCCCCAAAACTACAAAAAGGAAAATAAAATAGAGTCGATTTGTTTTGTTTGGTTTCGGTGCATCTTTAGAGGTTCTTTACCACACCTAGTGGAAAAGATGCTGAACGTCTTACATTTGTAAGGGGACAGTGTCCATTTCGGAAAACAACCCTCACCTAGTGTTGCTGATGTTGCTGTAGTAACCAAGAGAAACTGAGGGAAGAAGACAGGGACATTTCTCTTCCCTTTGGTTTCTTTTGTACATGAACACAGTCCAGTGCATGAAGTCACTATTTTTACTGTTTATTTTTCCTCTCACCATTTCTTCCCGCATCCATCTTGCACATTAGAAAAAAATAAAGTATTGTTTTGTTGTTAACAAAATATCAGTAGAAAAAACAGATTTCTACGTTTTTATTAAAATAGCTGAAACAGGATCAGACTTAAGTTCTTGTTAAACTACTGCATCATCTCCAGATATGTAGACAAAGGATATGCAGTCAATATTCATTCATTTTGAGTTTTATTTCTCATATTTTTCTTTTTTCTAAAGTTACAAGAAGCAAGTACTGATTTCCAATTGCTCCATTTTGCATGTCCTCAAGAAGCAGCACATATACTAGGTATTGTGTTTCTACACAGCTTCTTTGAAGACAATTTGTCTTGGTACATTTTTCCCCACTATAGAAGCATGCCAGACCACCAGCACAGTCTCTTCTGGAGAGCTCTTTCCAGTCCAAGCTTGGTCCCATAGCCCAGCAGATTTTATATAACATGATTTACTACTGCAATGCCCACAAAAAGCCATCAACCCAATTTCATTATAACCTTGAGCTATATTCCATCTGTACATTGCCCCCTCCACTGTCTGGCCAGTTGCGGCCACCCCTATTTCAAATGAGGTGTGGTCTAAACTTAAAGGGTTTTCAGTTTATAGTCTCAAGGGGGTCTCAGGACTCCAAGGACTCATGACGGGTGGTTGCAATGTTCATGCCAGCATCTTCCTCTTGAATACTGCTTTCCGTGACGTTCTCCAGACTGCAGCTTCAAGAAACGCTGGCACTCATCACTGTTTTTTATGACATCTGGTCAGCGTTATAAAGCCACGATCACCCAATCTTGCCCAACAGGCAGCACCAACAACAAACCAAGTTACCTGTGGACACGCTCAGGCCCCAGGTTTCTGCTATCTATGGGAAGCAGAACGCTGTTTCTTAGAGCAAGCTGGGCATGCAGAGGAGGGAAATCTAAAGGAGAATTTCTTCCCTCACACCAGTTTTGGAAGCACTCCTATTTCCTCACTACTGTAGGCTGTGCTCTGTACTTAACAGACCCTTATTAAATCAAAGGACTATTTACAATCTACATACTGGCAAGTCCACATTCCCATAGAATGTCATCTGGCAGCAGTGATTTAAACCATCAGCGCTGTATTTACTTGCTTTCCTCTCTCCCAAACAAGAAGAGTAAAAAGGACAAGAGGAGAGCATGTCTTTTAATGACAAGAACGGAACTAATAGAGTAAGCCCAAGAGCTTTGGTGCATCAGCATTTATCACGCCACCCAAAAATACTTTTAAAAAAGGAAAATATTACACTGAGGACGATATAAACCACGCTGGACACAAACTAGGAGAGCAGAGTGAGACATTGTTCTGCCAAAATGAGCTTTGTCAGGTATTTTGTATTCTGTCATTCCTATTTTTCTTCTGCTAACTTGGTCTGCCCAATTTTCCCTCCATCCTATTTCTCTCCATTTGATACATGCAAAGAGACTGGCCTCGCTTTGGCTGCTCAGAGCAGATTTCACTCATTCTCCCATTCCTCCCAACAGAACCTGACCTAACTTTTTGCTAACCCCAAAAGTTTTTATTGGCTTTCTGATTAGGTTCCCTCCTCCTGGAAGGCTTGGTGCAAATTTCTGGGCAGCCAAAGCCTGCCTGGCTACTTATTTGGATTTAAGGACTGCAACATCCAACTTGCTGATCACCAAGGCTGCCATGGGCCACTCATCTCTCCATCTTCTTTGCCTGAAGATGGGAAGGTGGAGGAGCTCTCCTCTAGCTTTCCCCAGCCGTGCACTAAAGCACTATGGTGAAACCACAATGGAGACAAGCAAGCTGAAGTGTCCTAATCAATTCAAAGGGCTGCAGCAAGAAAACCTTAAGACGCTCCAAAGGGACTTGCTCAGAGTTTTTATCTCCTTTTGACAGCTTTTTCTGAAGTACTGCAGTTTAGTTTTCCCTCTTGTAGATGCTCTGAAAGGCAACACACAGCACCTTGCTCAGACCCGGAGATGCACAAGCTCTCTTCTGAGAGCATTTGCTTGCTAGGTCAGAATGGGGCATTCATCTCAAAAATAAAAAAATAAAAAATAAATTAAAAAATCCACCCTCACAGGACACAAAGTTATATCAGATTAAAAATAGCAGGAATGTCAGCAGTAGGAGCTGTCATTTGCAATAGCTATCAAGACAGGAAGTTATTTATTCTGTGGATCACATAAGGGCCTCTTTAAAAACAAGGATGAAACAGAAAAAAAAGCAACCATGTTTACTGAAGCTTGTTTTCCAATATTATTTATCTAGCCAAGTTTGTTTATGAAGTTTTGTAATCATTTGTCATTGATACATCTATGGATTTATGTTCCCAGATTGATTAAGCTGCTGGCAAACTCCAGCAGACATCGCAGCCCTCTTTTTTTTTTTTTGATTCTTTTTCAGTTTTAAAGATATTACAGGGAATGTTTCCACATTATCATTTTGTTTTAAAAAGAAATTAAAGTCTTCAACTTGGAAAGTCAGGTGTTTTCAAGTATTTTGTTTGTTGATTATTCATATAGTCATAAATTACACGTGGTATTTGGCAGGCCATGCTTTTCTCTGTTAAAATGTTTGTTTTTACTTCTTCAGTTATTGTGTAGATGCTGGTCATAACATGCTTTAGGTTGTTTTGAACAGCAAGGAGGAAATAAGCAATATTTTACCTTATATCACACTGTAACAACATTAAATGCCTATGCAGCAATGTGCTGCCCATTCAGTATTTTCAACTTTTCTTCCTGTCTACTGCTGACTTTTAACAGCAAGAAGATAATCCATAACTTTACACAGCTTTGCAACATTTAAACAAAGTTATGATTTGGTTCACATCCCGGTCAAAACAAAACACAAACAAAAAGGAGAAAGGAATAGGAAGTGTAAAAAGAAAATAAAATAACATAACTGTATTTGCTGGAGGCTGACTTATAAAATTATAGGAAAAACAACAAAGCTCTTCTGGAGTCAGCTCACAGCCACAGGCTTTGCAGGTAGCACAGGCCAGTTGGAAGAGGTAGATCCCTGGCACAGCACTGTTTGCCTAGGTTCATCCTGACACTAAGACAGAGGTTAGAAAAGAGACTTGGAAGTCTGTGAACTCCATGCCATCCCCACTGCCCATCAGGTCTCAGTCTGCTCTGGACATTGCTCCTGACCCATTGGGACTCCATATGCCCTCTGGATTATCAAAAAGAGACATGTTGTTCCAAAAGTCACACCGATCCATGCAAAACTATCTCAGCTCCAGTGCTGAATTTTCAGAACTACATGTCAAGAATTTCTCAGGGATTTTTAATAGGGCTAAGATGGACATTACTTTTCAAGTATTCAGTTCTCATACAGCAGGATTTCCACTTCTGCCCCGCTAGAAGGAAACATGACTATTTCACTGCATGTTTCTTTTGGCCATCTTTGGGAAAAAACACATCTTTATCATTTAAGAGTTTGAATTTTGGCATAGCAACATTTTAATACCTAGAGTCCTCTAAACAAAAAGGCTCCAACAACCAGCTTTTTTTTCTGTTCTTAATGGGCAGAAAGAATAACCCTACCTAAAAGCATCTTATTTTGGATCATTCTTACCATGAACTTTGAAAGATCTCAAGTTTTCTAGAACAAAAACTTCTGACACTTAGAAATGAAGATGTTTGGCAAGATAGACCCCTGTTCCCACAGACATCTGCAACCTACTTGAGCAAATCTCAGTGAACTACATCCATCCAAAAATATTCTTCTTTGAAGCTGGAACATACTTGCTGACTTACCTGGAGAATATTTATCCAAAAAATCCTTTCCCTAGATTTTAAGCGTTTAACTAAATAAAAGCACAAATAGAGTTGCAGGAATGATGCAGATCAGCATGCCTGTAAATCAGAATAGTTCATGGACATTTTCTAGCTGTAAATGAACAAAGTTGCTTTATCAGCCCTGAAGCACAGCAACTGGAGATTGGACTGAGCCAAATTATTACTGCCCACTGGATAATAGTAACTGGGGCAAAGACAGTTTTCCTAAGGACAGGACCACGTGCATCAACCCACTAATTTTTCTTTT
The DNA here is from genome assembly GCF_964211825.1 of Aythya ferina. Classification (NCBI taxonomy): domain Eukaryota; kingdom Metazoa; phylum Chordata; class Aves; order Anseriformes; family Anatidae; genus Aythya; species Aythya ferina. The sequence goes on from NC_140296.1 coordinate 27,621,488, forward strand.
CCTTGTCTCCCACCATCAGTTGTACATATGCCAGGCTTGACATCAGGCATCACCATCTTCTACTTTTATGTTAAATTAAATTTAATCATGCCAGCTTCACAAAGCTGCATCAAAGGCATCTCACCAATAAAGCAATACTGTACTGGAGCTTCCGTCTGACAGAGTTGGTGTCTGAAGCATCAAAAAAGCACTGGTAGAAGTTGAAAGTAAGCATAAATATTTGCAGTTTACCTGCTTTACACTTGAGCAATATTTAATGTATCCACTTTACAGTGCTTGGCCTTAAATAATAATACGAAAGTTTATCTACCCTACCCCTCCTACCCCCTTTTCTCTTCCCGCATTTGCTACTCCCCCACTGAAATAAAAATAATAAATGCAGAGCAGATAACAACAGGAGCCAAATCTTGGCTTCAACATTTAGAAGCTAGTCATTGTTTGCTACAAGCTCAAGTCTGTATGTCTTAAAAAGACTACAGTTAGCAACTGTTCTGATTTAACTAAAAGCTCCTCATCTACCTGGTAAGAGGAGGGAGCTTTCTTCCAAGGAAGACTCTGTAAGAAACGTACTTCCAAAACTCAGCTTTGGAGCAGTGAGCGAAGGATCTGGACACAGTACCTTTATGATATTTCTGCACCAATTACTGTTTTAACAGATTTTAGTACCACGTTATATACACCTTTTAATGAAATCCTCAAGGCATCAGCTGAGTTCAGAAGCTATCACTTAAAAACTCATTATACACGTCAGGTTCAAATAATGGAAATTGGCAAAAGGGATGTGGGCTCAATCCTTCTGTTTTCTCCTCCATCAATTATACAAGGAACCCTGCTTCACTCCTCCACTGCTGCCTACTTCCTTCAAAGACAGTCTCTCTGGGACATCTGATAAGGAAGCTTAGAGTTATCTTGCTCAAACAACAGCCATCCCCCACATCCCTCCCCACACATACATTCAACACCTTTGACTGATTTTCCAAGGGGAGCAGCAGCCGAGCAGTTTTGACAACAAAAAAAAACACAATTTTCCTTGCTCTACATCTTTAAAAAAATAATGAAGTGAGATTTTAAACAGAACGGATGAAATCTTTAACAAGTCTCACCTATTTGTCTTTTTTTTAAGTATTGAAATGTGAAAACACTCAAGAACGAGCATGATCAACAGAAGATTAAGATGTACAGTCACCCCTAAGGAGGATTGTAGAAAAGTCTCTAACACATACAAATCCCCCAGCTGCAGCAATTTCTGCACTGTATGGTTGGCTAATAAAAACCACAGAAACATGTTTAAAACAGGCTTAAGGCCCTTTCACCTTAAGAAAGAAATTGCCAGAGCACAGCAGTGACAATGTGTTTGCTTCCTGGCACAGTTAAGGGCACACCACAGCCTTTTAACGCCTAGCAGCTTGCGTGACTCTTCATTGTCACAGAGGCTGCCCACTTTTGTCACTCCTTATAATTTTTTTTTTTTTTTATTCAAGACATACACATATCCTTTCTTCTGTAGTTGTTTTCAGCTTGAAGCCCAAGAAACCCTTGAGGCCTGTAAAATGCTTTTAAAAGCCTTCAGAAGGCAGGTGGGGAAGGTGGGCTCAGTTGTATGTCCTCTAGGACTACAGTGGTGTTCCTGTAATCCTATACCAGCAAAAAGAAAAAATGATATTAAGCTGCTGATTCTAGAAATGGAGCAAGAACAAACTCATATTAAACCCAGCCCCCAGACTTTGTCAAAAGGCTGATTTAGAGGATAAGCCCAAAGGAGATTAACATGAGTAAAATGTCAAAGTACACTCAGACAGCAACAGCGTCTTGACAAACAGTGAGGGGTAATAAAACCCAGAACATTTAAGAAACCAACTCTGCAGAGAACAACCCCTAACTGTGCAGCATGTGCATGAAGGAAAGCCCTCCCGGAGCAGGTTCTGGCACCTGGTAAACTCAGCTCACCGAGCCCGTAGCCAGAAACACAGCCAACCCAGACAACTTCACAGCAAGCAAACCCTGCAAGAAGAGAGCCATGTTGTCCAAGGAGCAAGGCATCATGACCATTCCTCCACACTCCTTGGGCCTGGTTTCCCAGGCCGCTCCTGGCAGCCAGGGTTGATGAAGAGCCATGGTTCTCCCTTCACCTGCCAGGAGAGGAGGAAGCAATCCAGTAGCAGAGGAGTGCACAGTTTTGAAGGGGACATCCAAAAGTTACTCCTCAACATTATCAAGGGATAGGAACAAGGAAGGAGGCAGACTCCTCAGCTGCCTCCTCTCGTTCCTGCCACTGGGGCAAGCAGCTTTTGGAATCATTCTGATGGGGTGAGTCCCAGGAGGGGATCTGTCAGACCCTCATGTGCAAGCAACAAACAAGAGCAACAGAAAGCTCTCTTTGTGGTCACCTTCCCCACCCCACGCACTCTGGTGTTTATTTAAACATTACATACAGCTGTCACCAAGAAACTTCACCTTTTGCCACCCTGGCTGGCCCTACCATTCCACACGTACCAGCAATGCAGCCACCCCCATTTCACAACTACACCACTGCCACCACCATCATACGTTAAAGAGACTTTCCATACTCCACTGCTTCAAATGGCAAGTAACTAATGGCAGTTATGGCAGTGGTTACCTGGGGTGCGATCGGCATTGATACATTTGATGTCCACACATTTATCTTTATGCAGGCCTGAACACCAAAATCAGGCCTTGAATGCCCCCGTGGTGGAGATGTGCAGCAGGAAGGATGGTGAGGAAGGTAACTGCTCCTGTTCTCCTCAGTTTAAAATAAGCCAGCAGCAGAAGTAATTCTACCAGTGAAAAGATATTGAAGGAATAACCCACAGGAGCAGCACTAACAAAGAAGGATTTAAAGAACATGATTCGGGTTGTACAACAGTTTCATCACAGCTGCTCTACGAGCTGCAGCAGATAGCAGTGCTTTGTGTCCTTTAGCATGACATGACTGCAGGGTTTAATTGCACAAAGCTACGTGAAGTAGGCTAGGGTGGGAGGCAAAGATTGTCCAAGAAGCCTGCAAGGAGAGTCCCAGGCAAGCTGAGTTACAAAAGCTTAAACTGGACAAGTGACTGAGGTGCTGGAGTCAACACTTCTGATCCAGCACAAGTCTCCCAGCACTGAAGGCCTTTCTGGTGTCACCAGAAGACTTCCTCTGCCTGACATCCATGCAGCAATGCTGAGGGAAGAGTGTGAGCTGCTGAACCAGGCAATGCTTCCCTGAACAATTCAGGTCCTCAGGTCCACCAAGTCAGTCACAGGCCAGGCGTGGGGGAGCACTCCAGCACATGGGGTGGTAGGAGCTGAGGTTGCCACTCAGAGACAAGTTTTTGTCAATTCACATGAAATCAGGAACCTACAGCCCAGGCAGCAGCTTCACAATAGAAAGGCTGCTTCTTCAAATGGGCTTACAGAGGGTCTCCTGGTCAGAGCTCCACCTGAACATAATCTCAATTCCCAACCATTGCCCATGAAAAAAGTTTCCCCGTACTGACAGCATTCCTCCACACCTCAGCTGCCATCTGCTGAACCTGCCAGTTACCCAACTCAAGCTTGCATCTGATCAAAAATTTCCTCTTCCTCCTCCTGTCCCACCCCAAGTTTTCTTTATTTCCTGGAATGATGACGTCCCCAACACCTGGGCTGAACACAGCCATTTTCCCCAACAAAGAAACCAAATCCCCTACACCAATTCCAAGTGGTTTCAATGATTTAATGTGCTCACTATGGACAAAACTTATACTACTCAAGGCAAAATTTACAGTTTATTTCTCTAATTCCAAGACTCATCTTCTAGTAAGGGCATTACAATAATACAATTAACAAAGTTCTGCTATATTAAGATCTGCACCGCTTTGGTGCTGTTTTTCCTTCATCTACATTTCAATACAACATGCTTGATTCTTTTTATCTTTTTTTTTAAGGATGTGTTTGTAACCCATCCTACAAGCCTCATGATAAAAGGCAGCAAAAGAGGAATAAAGGGCACTTGTGAAGACTAAAGTCCATAATGATGACCGCAGGTCATGCACACAGGAGGCTGACACCCTCCCTGGTATTTTGGCTGTTGACTCTCCAACTAACTTTGCAAAAGTCTAACAGAGCAATAACAAAAAGTCACGAAAAATAACTTTGGCTCCCAGATGCACCTCTCCTAACTGAGTTGAGACACCCAGTCCTGAAATACGAGGGGAGTGCTGCCCTTCCTTATCCACAACGCCACTGCTAGCAGGCGCTCCCACCAGCATTGCGCCTATTTGTGTGTGGAAAGGCAGACAAAGAAGAGGAGGGAGATGAAAAGGTGCCTAGCACCTTTGTCAGACATTTGGAAAACACCATTTTCTCCAACGCAGAGGAGGAAGCAAACAACAAGCTCTGCAAGCCCCATCCCTCAGCTATAGCCGTACGCACGCACATGCACACGCACTTCCTCCAGCTTCAAGAAAACAATGAAGCGTGGGGAGGCCGGCTCTTATATGAAGTACATACCAACTATGTATAAAATTAGGAAAGCAGCTGCTTCAAAAACTCAGTCACCTTTTTATCATCAACAGAGCTTTAATTAGTACCCATCTGCTTCCTGTTTTATACTACAGAGCTAACTTTCACCTGTTTCAGCATAACACCCCTTCCCCCAAATGCAAGTATGTGCATGCACGCACACACACAAAGTTAACAAACACCGTTACGCTTAAGTAATTAACATTGGGAATCCTCATTCGGAGTATCTGGGCCATTTGCTTCCTTTTTTAAAAAGCTAGGCTTTGGCAGTGTTATCCAGTTTAACAGCAAACACCTTTAAACCACACACATGGTTGTTGTGCTCCACCATAAATATGAAATGCAGTGGTACCCAGGGACCCCAAATGAGGACTGGCTCTGTACCGCACTGAGACTGCCCAGAGGACTCCCAAGTCAAGTCTGGGATTTTCCTAATGTCCGTCACACACATGAAAGGATTTATGAATAAACAATGGCAAGGCTGATAGTTAAGAATGGATTCAAACTCACCCCATTGTTTGAAGAGAAGAAACAACATGCAGGAAAAAAAATATTACTTAGGGAGGAAATAGCTTCACCTTTGAATTTCCTGACATTTTTCCTCCCACGCTTTTCCCCTTCACACATCAATTATTTATTTATTTTCCACAGAGGAGACAAGTGAAAGTTAAGGACAGCAGCAAAGCTACGTGCTGTCAGCCCTGCCTACCTCTCCTGCACCGACTCACTGAAGCTTGAAAGCTTGCCAGGCACGTGGTATCTCCAGAGAGCAAAACAAGAGCAAGCAAAGCACCCAGAGAAAGAATTGCTTGGCAATGGTCATGCAAGGAGCACCACTCCTAGGGCCAGCTACGGGAATGGGAAGAGGGGTGAGCAACTAAAGGAACAGTATTTGCAAGCACTCTACATGAATTTTATGAGTATGCAAAGCTTTCTCAAACTTAAACTGCAGAAGGGAACTTTTCTTAGCATACCTTTAACACCAGCCACCACCTCCAGAGCTTCTTATGCCAAAGTCAACCTGGCAAGCACTCTACTCATGCTCCAGTTTTGGAGCACGAGGAAAGTGTTCTGTCTTTATGGCTAACAATGCAATCCGCCACGGCTTTCCCAGATGTACGAATCCAAAAAAACTTTTGGAGTTTTCTCCCATTTCTCTCTGCTCCTCCTGGAGCTGCTTCCAGAGGTGTTGGAACTGCCTGCCTGCAGGTTCAATGAGATTCATCTCCAGAAGATTATATTGGATGACTAAGAGGGTTTTTTTTCCATTAACTTGAAATCTTAAACTACCTGTGACGTTGGGAATTTAACTTTTCAGACCCTGCCAGATAAACAGGAGAACCAAGAGGACTCCAGTATCAACCATTGCAAGTGCTTTTATTTCATTTTCTTTCCTGCTCCAAGAAAACAAAACAAAAAAAAATACTAAAAGTAATTAAAAAAAAAAAAAAAAACAGTTATCCTGACATTACCCTTACAAGGGGACTTCTCCATTTCATTCTTTTGGGCTGGAAGAAAAAAAGAAAAACACAAAATGTTCACTTTTCACAGACTGAAAAGTGAAAAAAAAATCCTGCAATAATCCTATTTATGGCATTAGTAGCCCCATAAATAATCCTGTAATAAGAATTTCACCAGTCACCATTTAATGTAGCAGTCATGGGGTTACCATGAGAAGCCAGCCTACAATATCCTCCTGTTTCCCCCACACAATCACTCAAGGGGGGGATCACATCACTGGCAACACCCGAGGTGTCAACACTGACAGCCCAGCACTGGTGATGATTATAAGTCTCAGAATATTCAGATTAGGTTCCCTACAACATTTACTTTTAGTACAGTGTCATTTTATCGAAACAGCACACCAAAGTATCATCTCTGTACATATACCTATGGGGGAAATTTGTCTAGCATTTTCTACTGTATCATTGTTGAGCAAACACAGGATTTTGTACATACACTAAGCAACCTAATAGTGAAGGGAACGAGCCCTGTCACTAGAGGAAAAAAAATCAAATGAAAACAAATGGGCTTCCAGGCACAATGCTCTGAGCAAGTGAAATCGGTGAGAAGGGATGAAGCAAAATGAGCACCAAATGTGAGAACTCCAAATGCTCCTTGCAAAAGAAAAAGTGGCTCACATCTCTCTGGTCTAACTGCTGCAATTGGATATGGAAAGAAAAGTGGTATGGAGATTTTGCAGATTTTACTTATTGATTAAAGCAAACGATTCATTTTCTACTAAAAATGCATAACCCTGTGTTTTCACCTAGAAGATTACACCACCACTTAGATACTTTTCCATGATATCTCAAGCAACATATTACAAAACTTCATCCAGGACTGAAACAACAGATTGTCTCAAGAGCAAATGACAAAATATTTGTACCAGAAATCCTGGCAACGTTGCGTGCAGATGGGTTTCTGAAAAATGGGGTTCCAAGAATAAGTCACCCGTGGTTCCAAAAATAAGAGTTAAATTCAAACAAAAACTGGATGTTCATTTCACAGGGCACTGCAGTCCTTCCCCAGGGTCCCACCCTCGCCACACACATGAGGCACTTGCTAACCACAAGCCTCTGAATTCTCAGTTATAGCTACATACACGAGACTGGGGGAACACAACCAAATCCAGCGTCCTGGCCACGTAACCCAGAAACCAGCACGCTACGTGTAGCCAGCTATTTTGCTGTCAACAGACTTGAACCTAAAATTGCACGGGGACCACGTACAACAGCTCAGAGCTGCAGCAGGTGAGGGAGCATCCCACCAAGCGGCACCAGCAACGTCCCCGCCTGCCCTCGGGGGACGTGGGGACCCAGGTTGGGTCTCGCAGCCTGTTGGGGTGCAGCTGGGGCCACCTCCAAAATGCTCGCTGTCCCCAAAACACCGGGGCGGGCGCCGTGTGAACCAGGGCACAGAGAGACGTCATGCTTCAGGGGGTGCCACCGGAGCATGACTGCACCGCGGCAGAAACAGATGTCTGAGACTACTATAATAAACAGAGACAGTGAGATTTAAAAACTGCATATTATTTCTCTCCTTCTATAAGCGATAGCATCAGAAGCAAAGTTCACTAGGTAGTACTGACTTTTCTTTAAACAATTCCTGGGTTTTGAGATGCATTGCTTTCAAGGCTCTGTTTGGTTTTGAAAACTTTACTCAGCCAGGCAACCATGTTTACTATATTTTTTGTTTTCAGTGTCAATAGTTACTGACCTGATAGGGAATTCCAGGATATTTTGAAACAAGAGTAAGAAAATAGACACCTGTTTTAAAAGACATATTTAGTCAGTGTGATCTAGATCACCACTCTCTAAAGCCTTCATCAGGCTTTTCAGTGGTGGCTTGTCTTTCTCAGCAATGGCCAACTTCGTATACAAATACTGTTCATAAAAGCTATGCAAAACTAGTAATGTTTGGTAAGAGACAGGCATATATTAACATAGTTTTAGCCTAACATGAAAAAGCTAATATAATTTTTTTTTTGAAATTTGGCACTCAACCGAGACCAAACTTTTCCGTTAGATGATTAAATAACTGGCTTGTCATATTTTGCATAAAAGGCTTAAAAATGTGATATGGATCTGGGGAAAGGAGAAGTGAAACAAGAATGGAATAATGAGATTTCATGATAACAGAGACCATTTCAGTCTGGTGAACATAAGCAAATGGTGCCCCTTCCTTTCTTCCCTTCCCTGTTTCCCTCTATATACAAAGTCAATAAAACTTTTTCTTGGAAGTTTAGGAGATGACATAAAATTCTGAGGTTACATTGAATTGAAAGCCTGGTTATACACAAGAGAGCCCAAAGGAATGTGGTAAGAGTAAAGAAAAACTTGGCACCTTATAGCATCAGCAGATACAGTACACAACTATGTTATTATAATTAAGAAGGAATACAGAGAAATGTATTTACTGTTTGACACAGTGTAAGTTTCCAACTTCAAATCCTGAGCTTTCAAGAAAAATAACCATTATCAGTATTATGACAAATGACAATTAGACCAAACCTTAGTTTCTGTTCCCAAGAAAGTCAACAAAAACATGTCAAGCTGATGACTTCAAAAACCCTACTACTTCCCAGCATTTTACTGTCCCTGCATCATATCCAGTGTACTTTAAGCAAATATGTTTGTTCATGTAAAATAGTCACACACAGTTTTTATTTTTCCAACACATTTAAGGTTTATTTAAGCGACACAGCAAACTCCTCTTGAAAAAAAAAAGACACAAAAAAAAGGCTTGAATTAATGCTCATCTAATGTAACTGTTTCAAGCAGGTCAGCCCACTGGACACAATCTGTAGACATCTGTACTGTCTGCCAAGAGATATGCCTGAATTTATAGGTAAGGCTCTCTGCCCCAAATATTCAGTGTCAATCTTCTACATAAGCATTCAGTGGCTCTTCTTGACCCGCTTACTCAGGTCAGGAAGCATTGCATGCCAGTTCAAAATTTTGTCAAGCAAAAGTAGTCAAAACTTTTTATCACAGTTAAAAAAATATTTTCTTTAAAGATCTTTCTTCTTTCTTGAAGAATTAGGCTAAATGAGAAAAAATAGCTCAATAAATGTACAAGTCAACTGAAAACTGAAAATAGATACTTTGAGTCACTCTTATAATCTAGTAAATACAGGTCTGAGTTCCCAAGCACAAAGAATATTCATTTATTTCCCTTCACGCTCGCCCCTTTGGTAATCCACAGAAAGGGCAGAGGAATACAGCCAGCTGCAGAGCAGTAGTTCAGCCAAAGTATATAAGCACTTCCATCTCAGGCTGCCTCACAGCCATGCAGCAGAAATCCAAAAATTGTGCTACAAAACGCACAGCTTCAAATAAGGAATAAGGAAACTACACGAGCACAAGGAAACCTGCAAGGACCCAAAGGCCCATGATAAGCAAACAGCCCTAGATCCCCATGACATTTTTGTCTTTGGAAGAGAAGCAAGGAAAGGGAAATTCAGTGGCAACACAAAATAAAAAGCCTTGTCTGCAGTCCTTCTGGAGCCCATAGAAAGGCAAATTCTTCTGCAGAGGCTCTGGATTTCAAGGAAAGCAGGAAGAAGGTTCTCTGATAAAGAGGAAAGATGGCAACACGATAAAATAAGACCTCACTGTATACTTCTCCCTTCCTATCTCATCTGGGGACAAAGTTCAGCAAAACTGGATGAGCTTAAAAACTGATAAACTGAAGACGACTTCCTTCAGTACCGGGAAAAGCAGAAGCCAGACTCCTGAAGCATGCATGTGCATGCAAATACCAGCTGACAGAGGACACCAGAAGCTCTACACTCATCCTGAAAGCTGTCCATAGGGCGGCTAAAGGCAATCAAGTGACCTGCTGTATGCATAGCTTCTAACAGCAAAAGAATCACCTCCTAAAACCTTTTATTTTTGCCTCTGTGCGTTACGGTATATTTCTTGGAAATTTCAACCTTTAAAATTTTACAAAGTGTATTAAAACTAGTAATCGTAATGATAAAGAGCTGCGAATGGACAGTTTGGTCAGAAGTTATTTCATAATGGATAACTAAAAAAAAGCTCAGCTATTCAAAGCCAACATTTAACTACTGCTGTGTCTGTGCGACTACTAAAGTATCCCAAAGTTTGGTTTGCTGCTAGTAAAACACCCAAGCACAGCTGTGAGGAGACATCTTTGTGCTTCCAAACAGAGGTGACTTTGCTTTTAAATGGACTCATTCACCCACTTCAGTGTCATGTACTTCTGTTGTATCTCAGTCGTGGCAAGAACAAACTCCTGCTTTAGGCCACAGATACACAGATGATGCATTTTAAGAAGGAAGAAAGAAACATTCATTTTCTGTATTACTGTCGCAAGACCACTCCAGTTCTATATATAGTGATGTTACCTATATTGCTCCTCTTAAAATGGGGGAAAACACCTGGAAACTTTAGCAAAGCAATCAGAGGGCTCACAGACACCTAATCTTGCCAGCTGCTAGGCACTATGCTTTACAAGCACAACCACAGGCAGGACAGGGTTACACCATCAAGCCCCAGACCTAGCTGGTCACGACACCAAGGGCAACAGGACCACAGTGCTGCCCCAAACCCAGGGATGGAGGACATTGAGTAAAGACATGTGGATCTATGTCCAAATCCCCAGCAAACACCCTTGCTCTGTTTTATTTTCTGTGGGTTTCATCTGACTGATCTTCCCCAATAATTCTGCCCAAACTGATTCACAGCAGCTTTGTGGAGATCAAATCACACCACAAGCGTTCCCCCCACAACCCAAACCAAAGCCAGGTTTGCTGCAGCATTTTGAAGAGTTCAGACTTCTTCACCTGAGAGAGTACTTAGGATTTTTCTTTTGCAAAGGATTTTTCATTTTACAAATTTGCACTTTAACCTTGAAGCTTGACTGTACCCTTTAGGCCACAGGCACAAGGGAGCCATTTATCCCAATTCACCTAGGTAAAAAAATAGGTCTCTAGGTCACAGATCTATCATTACTCCCTTGTTTTATTAATTATCCCATCAACGTAGGGATTGCATGCCACTCCATTAGGCCTTCTGCAGAAGGATAAAATCAGTGGCCTCTCAGGGACATGGGAGCTGCACAACAAGGACTCAATGGGGGAACATGTATCTGTAAGGGAGCAGCAGGAGCTCACCAGCAACCTGGGCTGTTATCTAGGCCTTTAAAACACTACAAAGACTTGAAATGGGCTTTTGAATGGGAATACAGAAGCAGGTTTGCTGAAGGTTTCTCTCCAACATGAGAAACCATGAAAATAGGTTTTGTAAAGAAGCAGGCAACAGAGACAGGTACCGCAGGTGAACTAGAGGTTCGTGTGAACACCACAAGAGTGAGTAAAAGTGGAAGGGAAAATAACAGTGGGTTCAATGAGGCCCTGAAAGGGGATGATGAGCCACCCAGATCTGATGCGACAAACAGAGGAGGGAGAAGGAGGTGGTTAGGCAGGATGTGGCATGGCACGGGAAGGGGCTATGAGTGCAAATGGACACAAGCATGGTCAGGGTGATTTTCTCAAGACCAGAGACACAGGGCCACTGCAGAGCAAGCAGCCTCTGGCTTCTAAACACTGGTCTCCAATGTGCTTGCAATGTACTTCAGACACATCAGCAATTCCAAAAGCAGTCATTTGCTTTCACGACACCATTCTGCCAGGTGCCTGGCACTATCCCTCTCCTTTTTCTCTATGAAATTACTGTTTCCCTGTTTTAAGACAAACCTTCTATGCTGTGAGGGTGGTCAAACGCTGGTGCAGGTTGTCCAGAGAGGCTGTGGAGTCTTCTTTCCTGGAGATCTTCAAAACCTGTCTGGACCTGGTACTGAGCACAGCTCCAGCTGGTCTAGCTCCAAGCAAGACCTGGACTGGACAATCTCACAGAAATACCTTCCTGCCTCAACAACCCTGCAACTCTGTGATCTCTCCTTTACTCTGTCTCCTCTGATGGTCTCTGTGAACACCCTGGAGGCAGTAGCACTGCCACAGGAGGCACGGCCATGTAGCCTGTCTGCAACAGCACTTTGATCCATGCTGCCTCCGTGTTCTTCTGACAACTTGGCCCACAAGAAATTGCACTCACTGTGTTTTATGAAAAGCAAGAAAGGCTTTCAAATACTTAAATGGAAAATTACAAGGGGCCTCATGTTCCCAAACCATCTTGGACACTGACTCATCACTGCCCAAGCTCTCCAAAACCATGTCACTGCATACTTTATCTATTCCTTGAAACAGAGCTGGCCCAGCACAGCTTTGGTTTACACTGCTCTGGAGCAAGTTTCAGTGAGATGACAGATTTCCCCTGCAGAATACAGTAGTCAGACAGCAGCTACTCCACAGAGCACAGGATGGAGTGAAGAACAGATGGGCTACTTTACCACCTCTCTACTTAGGGAACCAGTGTTCAGATGCAGTCACTGCAAGCTGTGTTCCAGGTGCTACATGGATAAAGATGAAACCAGCCTAAAAGACCTACACAGCTATGAGCATGCATTAGAGGAGCTCTGCTCAAAGCAGCAGAGAGCCTCTCCTTGCTCCCTCTGTGCCCCAGGGGTGTCCCTCAGCAGCAAGGCTGCTCTGAGAGCATCCAGGTGCATTTTCAATGGAGATGCCATGCTTTTTTAGATTCAGCCTGCAAAGGAGGTGTTAGGAGGCCACTGCTGCTCGGTGACAGCATTCATGGCATTACTCCTCTTACTTTCAAGCTGTGCCACAGCTTTATGGTCACAGGCTCTCATTCCAGCAAAACACAGTCTGCACAGGTCAGAAAAATAATGAAGACATTGGTAAAGCTGGTGCTTTGGGAAAGGGAAGCTCCCCTAAAACAGTATCAAAGGTTGCAATTATTCATATCCTTTATGCTTGTATTTAAAAACTTTTTTTTTTGGCATAGGAAATTCTTTCTCCCAAACAAATTACACAGGCAGTAAGAACAGAATTATTACAAAGGAATATCCATCAATAAAGCAACTTCATTCAAAGTCCTTTGAATTATGCATTCCAAAAACATTTATTTTTCTGAAGAAAAACTTCAGTATAAACTCTAATTCATTTTCAGTTCATTACCTCTTGATGCATTCAAAAGCCATCATCTGATAAAGACAAGAAAGAAGAATTAATGTCTCCCTCTTTTCTCGTTTATCATTACAGAAGTTTGGCAAAACTGTTTATCCTCAAAAAAAAAAAAAAAAAAAAAAAAAATATTTTTTTAAAGTTTATCCTCAAATAAGAAAAGATAAAAAAGCAAAAGGAATCAAATCTCCCAAGCTGTATTGGGCCCCCAGAACAGAATACAGTTCTTAGTGAAAGAAATGCAAATACATGTAGCTGTCATAGTAGATAGCTCTCACAATGGACTAATTTATTAATTTATTTTTCAAGCAAGACCATAAGAGAGAAAAAATTATTCAGCAATGAAATGAATCAAAATATCATTTTGATTAACCACAGCTAAGACTGTGCTGTACTACTACAGATTTCTGAAAGAAAATTCCAAGCATGTTCGAAAAATCAGACTATTTTGATTTTTTGCCAGACAGGCTACCTTCCAAGAATAAAAGTGTGGGAAAAAATGCTAGTACAGTGACAGAACAACATCTCCACTTCTCATTCCTAAAAAGAGACAAACCGAAGATAAAATGAAAGAGCTGACAATTATTTTGTGTATCTTAAAGCTCACGTATTCCAAGAACCAGTGTAAAATAGTAAGTGATGTTATCTGGAGAAAACAGATGAAAAGGTGGAACAGAATGCCTAAAGAGCACAAGGATTTTCCTCACCATTTATCAATGTTACATACTAGAAGTAGTGAAATTTATGGATGAAGGCATTTTTTTTATTAATTATTCTGAGAGGAAAAACCAACACTATTAAACTTAAAAACATGTTTTATTGAAAAAAGCTTTTTTTGGTGGGGAAGTTCTAAAAAATTTGCTTTTCCCACTTCTTTTTCATGGGAAGTGCAGAGACATTTTTAATATGCAAACCGCATAGGTTCCACCAATCTACACTTAACATTTTAAGTGTAATCAAATTAACATTGTCTCAAGCATATCAAGTCCATAAATTTTTAGGCTTCTATAAAGCAAGAGCCACTTAATGCAACTTTCTGTTTGTAAGGAACCGGGCAGTACTTGATGGTGCAAACACGGCCACCTGTCTCTCTGAGTCTTCACGTATCATGCGAGAGCCAGCGTGAACATTTGTTCGTCTAAAACGCTCGGCATATGGTTGAACTGACAATTTAATAATATCTCGATAAGGATGTTGCCAGATTTTTGGCGGGAGATAAGCATGTTTTATCATTAAATATTTGTACTGCAGTAGCACCCAGAGACCTTGATCGGAAAGGGGCCTCATTGTGCCAGGCACTGAGGCTTATGGAGTCAGTCACCCAAAAAGCTGACAGCCCAAGACAATCAGGCTACAAAAAGAGACTGAGGATGTTATGTACTATGTATACTACAGTGGAAACAAGCCTTCATCCCCATGAACATCTACACCTACCCATTAAGACTTCTTCTACAAGTCACAATTGAGCTGTAGACAGAAATTCTGCACCAACCTCCCACCACCACACTGTCTGAGAAACCAAAGAGATGTGAATGGAGGAGAGGACTGGCTTATCTTCAAGACATTTTCTTCTTTATGCATCAGAAAACTACACTGCAAGGGCAAAATCAAAGTGGACGTTCATCTTCTAGATGCTATCAGCTGATCAGCTAGCAGCTTCATTTGCTTTGGTGCCTGCAAAGATTCCTCTAAAATGCTGCATATGAAAATTGTGCTGGGATAGCAGATCATTCTGCCTGCAAAATGTACAGGCTGCTCTTATTTATGTCACGTGATCCAGTGAAAATCCCTCTTCATCTCTCAAGTTCCATGATTATGACTGTTTCCAGAATATCTTCTATCCTTAAAGACCAAATGAAAAGTGAATAGAGGAAATGGATTAAGCTTGAAATTGGGTCTTGGGATACCTTCATTCCATTCATACTGCTAAAGCCATGTTATTTATGTAGACATTACTGAAAATAGCTCTCCTAGGCTGCGCATTAAATCTAGTGGCGATCTCATAAGAACAGAAAACAACGCCCTGTATCAGAGCTAAATCTTACCCTTCAAACAGTATTTCTTACTCAGTGATTTCCTATGAGAATGGTCTTTATTAAACAATGTGTCAGCAGATTGAAAATAACTATGACCCATGGTACAGAGAAAAGTTGAGAGCAACATAAGTTTCTATTCAAAAAGAAAGTATCTGCCTGGAAACTTAGCAGACTACAAAACCGAAAGGCCTCATAACCAGCAGAAATGTATCAAGTCTGATTCACCTTAATCTTTAGACGGCAACACAATGCACTCGCTCCACTTTTACATTCATGACACAAGGACAACTGCTGCAGAAACAGGATTTTGGCACATAGATGCTTCTTGTCTCTTAAAGACTTCATAGAATTAAAGTATCTTCCTTTGTAGCAGGACAATTATTTGGGCATCAACCGCTTTACATGTTTTTGATGGGTTGTTTGTTTGCCTGTTGTTTTTTTCATATGCATGCATATATACACATCATATAAAAGTTATCATCTAAAGACTAACATTTGAAATATTTTACATACAAAACATATTATAGATATACAAGATTGTGTGTGTGTGTGTATATATATAAGTATATCTTTAGCTGTTTAGATGAGGCAGCCTGCAGCCTTACATTGCACAACAGCTGGTGTCACCTCCTTTTTCCCCGCTCAGCCCCCAAAGGAACCAGCAGGGGTAGGCTCAGATCACTTACTCTCATGCAGTGTACATGCCAACACACAAATTCTAGAACATTTTTGCCTGCCACGTGTTTTCAATTGCTTTTTGTGTACCACATTTGCTCCGACTTCGTATTTAACCAAAGGTTTAAATTAAGTAACCCATAGTATTTTCATTTGTCTTCACAAGTCCATTCGCAGCTGACAAGTGAACTCTGTCCTTGCTGCTATTTGCAACGTGTCTGCACATGCAAGTCAGCCTTATTCTGCCTTCTTATTTCCAGGACTTGAGAGAATCTGCAGTTGACATCTTTTCTAAGAAAGCTGCAATGGTTTTATTGAAAGTTACTATAGACCACAACTGACTCTTAGAGCTTTTTTTTTTTTTTTAACAAACAGGAGAATTCACTTTTTTTTTTTTAATATTGTCATAATTGCTTCTTTTTAATGAGAAAAAGATTGCTTCGTTTTAATGAGCAGCAAGTACCTTCTTGATAGTTCTCAATTTGTAAAATTTAACAAGCATGTTATGCATACAACTAAGAATAATACTACTTCTGGGGGGTAGCAGCCTGCCAGCACCTAAAGGAGGCCTACAAGAAAGCTAGAGAGGAACTCTTTGTCAGGAAGTGTAGTGGTAGGGCAAGGGGTAATGGCTTTAAACTAAAAAAGAGGGTATATTTAGGTCAGACATTAGGAAGAAATTCTTCACCCAGAGGGTGCTGAGGCCCTGGCACAGGCTGCCCAGAGAAGCTGTGGATGCCTCATCCCTGGAGGTGCTCAAGGCCAGGCTGGATGGGGCTTTGGGCACCCTGGGCTGGTGGGAGGTGTCCCTGCCCATGGCAGTGGGGGTGGAATTAATGATCTTTAAGGTCCCTTCCAACCCAAACCATTCTGTGATTCTATGATAGAAGATACTTAAGAAACCCACTGTGGTATCATTAATATTATTTGTTATTCATTTAATCTGACACGACAAACTAAGAAAACCTAAATATACTATTGAGGAACATACACACGTAACTTGAAAATGCAGTGTGTTGCACCTAATCATTTACCTGAAGTTATAATCACCTACTTTCTACAAAATAAATGCAAACCTTGTTTGAATGTGAAGGTGTCTCACTAGACAGATATGTGTCTTGACAGGGAACTCTGTTGTCTGTAGGTGCTTTGGGACTACACCTCTAAGTACAACAGGTCCCAGGAAAAATACTGGAGTAGAAGGATATTATGTAAAAGTCATATTTATATTCTGAAATTCACTTTAATTTGGCTACAGTCAGGCACCAAACCAAGCCTGCAGGCAGACAGAGGTAACTGCGCTTGTATGAACTGGTTTTAATCCAGACATGAAGCACGATGGATGAAACACCTCCTGTCCCCATCAGCTCCACCTCAGAGACCCCCTACCATGGGGTACTACCTGTCCCCTGTCCGTCAGTCCTTCCCCCAGCCTGGGAGGAGGCCAGGCCCAGCACTGCCTGGACAGACAGCAATGCTGTGGGGGGAAGGACACCAGCTCAGGACCGGAGCTCCTCCCCGCTCCTTCCTCCCTGTGTTAGCCATCATTGTGCTTTAAAACAAACCCGAGGGCCCATGTCGGGATAACAATCACAGGAAGAGGACTCCTGACAGCCTGGCTGCGGATTTACGGTGCCCGGGGACAGGAGGGCAGAGGTTCACACAGGAAACGATAGCAGGACCAGGACCCTGCCCTGGCCGCCACGGGGCCCCTCTGCAGCCACAGGTTTCGGGAGGCAGTGGAGGGAAGAGGAGACGGAAATGTACTTTGCTCTTTACAGCTTTAAAGTCAACTTTGCCTGGCTCTGTGCTGCTGCAAAATTTGTCCCAGGGTCTGCTTTTCAGTGTTTTAGCACCGTGAGAGGTATTTGAGCATCTCTCCCACTCCAGTTGGGAAAAATTTCAGCACTGCCTTACGCAGAGGAAGGACTCCTCTGGTTGGTTCCTCTGAAGACTTCCAGCAGTAGCCACAAGTTAGTCCTTTGCAGAAAAGCATCTGCCAAACCAAAACACAGGCTTGTGGCTTCCAAGAGACTCAGATGCAGCACTGAATGGCTGCAGTCTTCTAACATCACTGAACACTGGCTGCAACAGGGAGCATGCAACACAGAATGGATTACGAAGGATCTCTGAAAAATATATACCTTTATTTTAAATGATTCAGGATGCCATGTGCTCTGAATTGAAGCAATCTCTGTAAAAGGATTTCAGGTCACACCAAAGCAAGCTGTGTTCACTGCTCTAGTGACTGCAGTCTCCCCTCACCTTCTGCTGGAGGAGAAACAACAACATCACATGCTGTGCTGCAGGTCTGGGACGGGATAGATGTTCATAAACACTCGGTCATGTGTCTATCCTGTTTTCCACACTTTTAACTTCATGCATTTATTTATAGTTTCTGAAATTCCAATATAAACATGAATTTAAAATCCTCTAAAAGCTGCCCATCTTGACAAAGCCTCCGATTTGTTTGCCCATACGTACTGGAATAAAAATACCACTTGAACTTGTGTTTCTCCATCCCATTTCAGCTGAAACTTCTGTTTGCCCAGCCTATTCAAGGCAGAAACGCTGGGATTTAGCTGCGCATATTGTCGTATTTTTGGTAACAGCTTCCCTTGCACTTTACAGCCCCTCTAGCATGCCATTCCAGCCAGTGACTGCAAGGGTGGTTTTGAACTCAGCCTCCCCACATAAACGCCTCTTTCAGAAGCTCTAGCCTGGCACCACTTTCATGCTGATACATGTGATAGAGGCCAAAGTCTCAAAGCTGTAAAACCCGGCAAGTTCAATCACCCGAGGGAACAGAAGGCACGGCATTCTGCCCACACATTGCTACAGAAAAAAAGCATACCCAGACTTCCTGATCCGATTAGCAATTCTGGCATCAGACCCTGACCCAGACAAAACACAGATGACTGATACTTGCCTAGGACCAGCTCAAGGTTTCTCAACAGCGTAGGTAAAACTGAATCTGGTGGCATTAGCAGGGTGGCAAGCAGTAAGCTGAGGACAGCCCCCGAAAGGTGTTTTCCATTCCCTGCAGTATGACATCCCCCATACATCCAGCTCACACACACTCCCACATGCCCACCCCATCTTCTCAAACCCAGACTCAACTAACCACATTTGCCAGAGCCTCTGTCCTTCCCCAGCAGCTGTTCATCCTCCTCCTCACCCTGCTGCAGTCCCTAATCATGGCCACTGCAGTAGGGGAGCAAACATAGGGCTGGGGGTTGCTTTGCCTTGGGAAAATGAGGCAGTGGAAAATGGGGAAAGCAGTTTTCATCTGTTTTTCCTCTTTTGCTGAAGTCTGAAGAATCTGCAGTGATGACTGATGCTGCTGAGGAGGGCTTTCCTCCCATCAAAATGTGGGCTGCTCCTCCTGAAGCAACAGAGTGCTGTCCAGAGGAAAAACAAAATAAGCCATCTGGGCACCAGGTCCATCTTCGTGGTCTCTGGTCCAAACACCAGTGGCCATCACCCTGCTGGCTTCACCCTTGTGACAGCAGGCTCTGACATCCCAATGTGACTCTTGCTTGAGGGCAGGTACCTGGGGATGTAGGGAGGTGTTTTACTGAGTTTTGTGGAGACCTTGCTTAGAAGGTCCCTTTCCCCATAGCTAGAAAGCAAATGCCACTAAATGCAATTCACAGTCTCCTTCTGTAAGCAGCATTTTCTGGGTGTATATTTTGTAACAGAGGGATGCTAACAGGAATGCTGTAGAACAAAGAACAAGCTATTTCTAAATTTAAAGGAAAAAAAAAAAAAATGGAGGGGAATAGAGCTGCAGAAAGCAATGGTATTCTCCATCCCAATGTACACCCTACAGTTAAGAAAAAGAAAGGAGCATTTCCACATCACACAGAGAAAGAATTAAACCCAAACCTAAGTATTTCCTGCAATACAACTTCTCAAGACTTCTTGCTGCCTTCTCCAGTTTTCCCTGGATATCACTTTGCAGGGGGCAGAGACTTCTCAGATGAATATTCAGGAGCAAGCAGCGATTCAAAGAAATGATGTGATTGGAGACAAGGATCACACCTTGTTTCTGTCAGAAATACAGGTTAAAATGTACATATATATTCAGCTACAGATTCTCAGCAAAAATTCTTATCATAAAGTAAATGTCTTGAGAGAGGCCCAAATACTTGAGCCTAATGCAAATCCAGCTTTTGAAGATGATGGGAAGATGGGGTTGGTAGGATTTCATTCATTCTTAGCCTTAAACCAGTCTTTCATAATAAGTGTGAAGCTAATCATATCAAATAACTGTAGTAGAAAGACGCTTAGCACATATAATCATCACCACATTCCTGCTTCATGATTATAAAGCTGCTCATTATCCAGCCCCACGCTACTAAGGGAAGTTGTAAGGGAAGACCCCTATTTTTTTCTTTACTAGCCTGCATTTACTTAAATGAGTAAACTTAACAGTTAAAGAGTTCCTCCTTAAAGTTAAGAGGAAACTTACCTAGAGTTTAGTCCCTGAAAGTCTGAGTTGTTCTAATCTCACCGTTTTTTCACCCCAAACATGTGCAATAGCACCTTTACCATTTCTTTATATAGAATTATTTGCATCTGTCTTTTGAAGTTTCAAAGAAAATATCAAGCAGAAAACTCTCTTACTTACACTTACATAAATTTCTAGCAGTGTCCAACTTAAAAGACCTTTATTTATTACAGTCTTTAACCCATACTTCTACAGGAATACTTTATAAATCACTACCTTTTCTCTCCACCCTAGCTGGGCATGTGGCTGGCCTAGAAAAGGACTTGTGGTAACAAATATGCAACATTGTGCTACAGCCAGACCAAGTAACAGCAGGAGAGAAAATACAAAGTATTTTGACAACAAACACAACAATCTCAGCTTAAAAAAAAAGAAAAAAAAAGAAAAAAAAAAAAAAAAACACTTTGTAACTCCCAAAGAACATCTACTTAACCATTCCTTGTTGATACACATACGAAATCAATTTCTTACTCTAAATAACTCCTCAAATTAGGCGACTCTTCCTGCACACACATCCACATGACCCCAAAGAAAGCACATACTGAGTACAGCTGGGTTCCCAAATTGCTACCTTTCTTTCACACGGGAACGCCGGTGGCGCTGAGATGTTAATCCTGTACTGGGAGACGTGCTCCGGTTCTGCCACAATGCAGTCAGCCGCTGTTCCCAAAACCTGTGCCTTCCAGTTCTCCCTTCAACCTGAGTTCCAGGCCAAATAAAAAATAATCATAATAATCATTCATTAAAGTAACTAACAGATTGCCCACATACTTCATATGATAAATAAAACGTTTATAATATAAATTCTCCCTTCGGGCCCACACTGCCTTTCCACTTGCCTACTTTGTATAACCTCTTCCCATACTGGGATTTTTCAGATTAGATAACCCCAGTGTGTATTTTAGCCTAGACTCCAGTACAACCTCTTCATCTTGGAAGATCTGTGTAGACCCGTGGCAGTGGGAGCTGATAATCCTTTAAAAAAATAAAAAATAAAATAAAAACAGATAAGGTTTTTGATCCTCAGATGATTTAAGGAGAACTACACTCATAGCATAGTTCATTTTTTTCTGCATGCAAATATGCAGAGATCATGTATTTATGAAGAAGCATTTTAAAGTACATAATTCATACACAGATCTTCCCTGCCTCAAAAATAAAAGAAAAGGAGGAAAGCAAGGAGACTGATAACATTATTTGCTTTTTCTAACATACAATAAATTATAAAGTCTGGTATTAACATTTATTTATTAATAGAAATTTAATGTTCACTATCATATTCCTTTCTCATACGATGCCTTCAGCTATCACAGATACTGATGGTCAGAAAGCACCCATTTTTCTTGGTATTGAACCTATCACACGCTGGAGCTTAAACACAGCTAATAAAAATTCCTGGGCTACTCTGAAGTGCTCGCAGCTCCCATTTTGCCATTTCCACAGAGCCTGAAGCTCTCAGATTCTTTCTGCTAAGTATTAATCCATACGCTTTATTTTGTCCTGATTTTGACAACACGTTAAGTACCATATACTCTCAAAAGATGGTTTCAAAACAAACCAGCAAACAGAATTTGTTACAGGAACCTACCAAGCACTCTTCTTGATGGCTTGCTCAAATTGCCCTGCACAGCTAAGTAGGCAACTTGCGTAGGTTAAGCAACCAATTATTTTGACTCTGATCAAACATCCAGCATTGCATATACCCAACATTGCAAGATACAAATGCTGCAACACCACTGTATTTCCAGAGCACTCACAGAGAGGGAGACAAAATGGTGAAGTGTGGGTTAAATATGAAGAAGATATGGTGTTTTGCTACAGATTGCTGTTAAGTAGCAGGCTTCAAGAAGTCATGAGTAGTCTCCTGATCAAGAAGAGAGGATGAAGCAATTAAAGGACTGTTAAGAGTGGACTATTCAAAGCCTAACATCTTCAAGAGAAGAAACAGCAAAAAGGTAGCTCTTGTATGCAAGGGAAGTCTCACTGAATCTTGGCTTAGTATTTGTATTCAAACATGTACCGAATATCTGACAAATGGAAGCTCATCCAGGCCCCATCAGATAAGCACAACACCAAGCTTAGCTACTCCACCTCCCTCACAAGAAAGCTGTTCAGCTCTTGTGCACAGGGTCTCCTCCACAAAATTGGGGGCTCATGGCCTTCAGTCCTGTCAACCAGTTCTTCTACCTACAGTTTGTTTCTCACAGGTAACTTTTGCTCATGTTAAATGAGTAAAGGCACATGTGAATCACACACGATTTGTCACTCACTGACAAAATCAAGCTGACACAAGGGTCTGTCAGCTTTGCAGATCAGGGAACGCATTAACCAGGTACCAGAATAAACCAACTGACCAGCAAACAACAATTTGGCGGATTGCCTCAAGTCATTGTGTTACAGGAAAGAGAGAGATGAAATACTGGCAGAGGAAGGGGCCAAAATGCCCACTTGCAGGCAGGACTGGTCCTTCTCACTGGGCAACCTAGCTATCCTCCTAGGGTAATGGGATGAGGCTCTCTGAACACCAACATCCACAGCAGAGCTCTGGCTATGCCCTTATTTCTGAAGATGCTCTCAAAGGAGAGGTATCACTTTCTGACCCACCACCCTACTTGTCCATATGTCCATCTGGAGCTGCAGGTTCAAGTAGACTAGAGACATCCAGTTACAGGTATCCAGCTCTGATGCCTGTCAAAGAGCAAGACCCAGTAAGTGGTGTTAAACAGCTACGCAGGAAGAGTTTTCCTGCCTCACTGGACTCTAATGAGGATCTCACTATCACTTCCTCGGTCGTTTTTCAACATCTTGCTGTCAAAAGGTCATGAATTTCAAAGATGCCTTCATTTATCAGCAAATGCAATAGTATTCACAAGCTATTACTGGAGGAAAAAAAAAAAATAGAATACAAGATGACCTGTCATACTCTTCATAGTAAAATGAGATTTTAGGAGTTGGCATTTCTCAGGCTATCCATGAGTGCGAGGATAAAGTCACTACCCAGCATCAAAATACAGTTACCTCCAAGGCGTGAAGGAGCAACCGCTCCACACGAACGCTATGGGATTGTTTATAAGAAGGGAAACGAAGCTCAACTTCTCCAGCTGAAGCTGCGGAGGAATTCAAGGCAGGCAGAAAGTAATTATTCAGCTGGAGTTTGGCCAGGACGCTGGAGTTAGCACTGCTATTCTTGCAGCCTGTGTCAGGGGACCATGCAATGACCACCAGTGCTGTCTACTGAGTCATCAGCGCCACTTCCTGCAGGACCTGGGCTCTCCTTGGAAATCTCCCATTTCTGTATTGACCAAGCCCATCCCCAAGTCACTTTGGGAACATGGGACAAGGAGGAAGGGCTCAGAGTATAACTATTAGTGTCACTTTCAAGAACAGTAAAATTTACATGGATTAAAGGGATGAAATCTTTATATATAGTAAAAAGGATAATTATAATGAAGGCATCTGTCTAGCTGGCACCACCTACAGCAAGACCTGCAAGCAGTAATTGTACAATAACAACATGGTGTTTAGTGTGAGGTTTAGGACTTTCTGCCAGAAAACCTAAAGCATCCAGGTTGTAAAACACTGTAATAAGTAGGTAATCCCCAGCCTGGCGTCCAAGTTACTGCCCTAACCTGTTCCTTATGATTATAAAATGTCTCAGTGTCAGCAGGTTCACTGTGAGTCAGAGCTGAAATAATAAATGGCTTATTTTCCATCCTGATGGAGGAAATACATCACGGCTCATTGTGGCTCACTTACTGAGGCTGGTTTTTTTTTTTTTCTTTTAAACAGGAAAATGTAAAAATAACCAACTCATTCTGTCTTATTGCACTTATTTTTGATTAACAAAGCCCTTATTACAATCAAATTAGAAAAGAAAAAGAAGCATGTTTTCAATATGGTCTGCAAAAACAATACCTTAGGAAAAATACACAAGAAAAAATACTGCCCAAACAGCCAAAGAATATGAAATTTGTGACAAATAGCCTCTTTGCCAAAGTGATTCCACCACTTCACTCCTGTAAACAACTGGCTGCCTGAGCTGAGGTAAGGATCGAGGCTCTAACCTCACCTGCACTTTTGCTCCCAAGAAGTTGCCTTTAATCACGTTCCAGTGCAACATGCTCAAAGCTACTCCACTGTGTATTGGCAGAGTCAGGACCCCTGGCTGAAAACTCTAGAGGAAAGGTGCCATCTCTTGCTTTGGGTATTGCTACCAAGCAAATAGGGCCCTACTTCTGGCAGGTCTGCCCATGCACTGCTTAAAAACTTCACTGTAGAGTATGAAAAGAGAGATAACACACCAGCATCCCACAAAATATTCATCCCTTACCTAACACAGACGTACATAAAATGGCAGGAGTACTGCAAGCAAGGTGCAATGAGTCCTCACACCATTTAGAAACTAAAGGAATCATAACCAGTAGAAGAAAATAGGCATCGTCATTCTACATACTTAGACCAGAGGCACAGATGTATTAAGATGGCTATTTCAAGTTCAAATTCACAGCATGTATATTTTATACATATACACAGAGTAGCATATACATAAAACCCTTAGAACAAAAGAGTAATATAGAAAAAATAAAAATAACATAGAAAAATCAATTAAAAATACACATATAGATAACTTAAGTAGCATCAAATAAAAAATCAATAAAAAGAGAAAGAAAGAAAAATACAAAAAGTAGTAGAAAATACAAGTAGACCAGAAGTTGCACAAACTGTAAAAGGAAAAAAATCTGGAGTGAATATCATGAAGACAGCCCTGATGGATATTTCCCCTGAGCACAGTCTCAAAGAGACTGCATATTTGAAATACACAATAAGTGACATTAGACATTAAAAAATGCATTCTTATTTGTAAATAACACTTATTGAAAATATAAAATTTCTCCAATATTTCATTGTAGTGGAAAAATGATTTATTTTTTATGCATTATGCATAAAATAACAAGCTGTAAATTAATGCTGTAGACCAGAGTATGAAAAGCAAATGTTAATTCCCAGAGCACCACTGCTATAGAACTGCTAATCAATAACTACTAAGTTATTTAAGACCAAATGCCAAATACTGTAGCAAAAAAAAAAGGGCAGATAAAAGTACAAAGTTTCTTTTAAAGGGTTGTCTCTGGACTGCAAAGTTTTTAAACATGCAGTTCAAATGTACAAATGAACCATTTCAACAACGCCTTGCCTGTCTTTTCTGCAGCCTTTTACGCATGCTTTGGTAACTCAAATTTATCATGACCTTTAAAACCACAAGATCCTTTGGGTAACCGTGGTCAGGACTCAGAGCTGCAACTGCAACAGGCAAGACTTTTTCTCCCCATGCACCCTTCAGCATGCCAGGGTCTGCCTGTGAGCCATGCAGCAGTGCTTGGTTCTACCCCATGCTGCTTTCCAGATTGAAAAAAAAAAAAAAGTCATTAATAATTCGAGTTGTGTTCTTGTGCTATCCATCAGCCCTAATTCTTGGCAGCCCCTCACGCAGCTACTTAAAAGGACTAATGGTCTTGCGATGGAGTCATGGGACTTTGACTCACGGCCCCAGCTTCAGCTCCAGGTTCCACCGTGATGCCTCGAGCAGTCCCAGCCTCTCCTCCTGCCTGTCCTCCTCAGCTGCCCCCTCACTGCCAGCGAGGGCACCGACATCCCACTCCTCTTGGGCCTCCCTAGGCTTCAGACTGGTTTTCTGTAAGGTGTTTGGTGGAGCTTCTGGCACATTCAGGGTTGCTCCTCTCAGCTGTCCTCCATCAAAACTCAGGTCAAAATGAGTGAAAATACCAGCACGCAAAAGGCTGATCTACTCAGGCTATGCAAGCACAAGCCAAGCCATGGTTTCCTACAGACTTCAGTCCCTCCTCAACAACACCCCTCCACGGGGCCACAAAGCCCCCAGCAGAGCTCAGATGCCATCCCAGGCATGGCCACTTAGCTCTTGATCTGATTTTTTTTTTTTTTTGGATGATGTTTTATGACAGTTAGCCATAATAACGAATATTAGAGCAACGAGCACAGAAGTTGGATTCATTACTGCCTTATGACTCATTAAAAAAAAAAAAATCTAACCTGAGTGAAGTTTCCATAATTTCAGGGCCACGTTTTGTATCTGAGATACTGTTCAAAAAGCATTATAAATCAATACAGTTTCAATAACAACACAGGGATGCACAAGCACACAGTATTTAGAATGGCAAGAAATGAGGTTTTACAAATATTACACAGATGGGTATCAATTAGTGTCTGTTTATAATTTTCTAATCCTTTTCACATTTTGGATTTCAGTCCTTAAAAGTACAGAAGAATGTTGCATTTTAAGCTGCTGGATTATTTTTATTCCTGTTTTGGCTAATGATGTGAACAGATCCGTCCAATGACACTACACAGAACTACTTCTGCAAGCAAAAGTCTGCTCTTTTCTATTGCACACCAATAAGAGCAAAAATCTCTTCCTTCAGACACAAATATCATGGAATATAAATGTCTAAAAACAAGATTTGCAGACAGACCTTGTATTGGACAACTAACAACACCTGAAAAAAGCATATATGCTTTGAATTACACAGGCTCCTGCTTTGACTCCTATTGCTATTTTATTTTCTGCCTTTTCTTAAATATGATTCACAGCAAGTTACATTCCCCTTTAATTTCAGCTTGTTTATAACATTCATTTGATTCTAGATCTTTTTATGTTTATTATTCACTTCTGCATCTACAATGTTATTGAAGAGTTCATGCTTCCAGGTAAAGTTTGTATTTTTTCCTGAACTAATAGGAAATCCTGTAAGATCTTATTGTTGCAGTTTTTCTCCATAACAAAATCTTCCATTACATAACAGGCTGCGTACCTTTAAGATATTCCTTTTCTTTATGACACATGTTGTCTTCTCTTTAGAAAGAGAAACTTTCCTCACTAAGCCTCAGCAAGAGAAAGCAGGAATTTACAAAGTAAAAAAAAAAAAAAGAGAGAGAGAAAAACAAAAAAACAACACATCTCATGCCAATCCCTATTTAACTCACTTTTCAAAGTTTTCTCATTTCCTCTGTTGCCCTTTCTTATAAACACCACAACCAAAACACAATTGTTTGCTTTGATTTTCAAAACTCTACTGCACCCAAACATGAGGAAATTTCCCTGCAACCCACTGAGGTTACCAGTATTTTATAGCCTTTATCCCCGTACTGAAACCATCCACTCTGCAGGCTTTCTAGTAAGCACAAAACAACTTGCAGTTGAGATATTTCTTACGTCTGTCCCGGAGGCTGGACTGACAGACGTCCTGGCCATCTCTGGCTCAGGGAGCATATTTCTCCCCATGCAACCAGGATGCACAGCATATTGTATCCCATCTTACTTTCAAATGGAGAAGGGGGAGAACCCTTGCAGACTGCAAATATGGGAAATTATGCTATTTATTTGAAAAACAGCTTATGCTATGTGTAAATGGTGTGGCTGGGCTCTGTCTTGTATGAGACCTGAGCTAAGGCTTCCTCGTGCTGGCAGGCCAAAGAGCCGGGTGCTGGTTAAACCCCATGCAAATCCCATCACCTTTCCAACTCTTTGGAGGAGCAGGCTGTTGCTGCAGCATGTGACACCCATTACTTCTCTACAGACTAGGAGATTCCTGCTGTTTTAATCCTTCCTGGAGAGCCTTCCTTCTTCCCCAGTCTTTCAATGGCCTACCCAAAGCTACTGTGGTATGGACAAGCACAGAGCTTGGTTTCCAAATCAGTTTGCCAAAGCACAGCCTGTACGAAGAGAAATGCAGAGGTTTCTAAACTCTCAATATCTGTGTGACAGGGCAAATGGAGCCCATTCCTCATGGAGCCAAAACACTTAAGTCCTCGAAACAACATGGTCTGAGATACCATCTTAGTCCTATGCACTCAGGACTACAGGCTTGAATTTGACACGGTTGTTTTGTCAGCAATTGAAGCTGTGTCCCTTGGCCTTTTCCCTAAACTGATGGTGTCTCATAATTTGAGCCTGAAAGGACTTGTGGGGATGTTCACAAGGGCTGCCTCCTTTCTAGAGGAGTTACTCACTATGCCTCATGAAGTTTCACCTCGTGGACAGTGAAAGCAAGAACCTGCCACCCTTCAACTGCCTACAGAAGGATCCCAAACAGACCAGCCTCTTAAGCCAAAAGGAGACTATATAACCCTCGTCATATTTAGCTGTCTTCTTTCCCCTTTTTGTCTAACCAAAGGCTTTCCTTGAAACATCAAGAGGTCAACGCATGGGAAGGACCAACTAGACTTAACTGAAGGCAATTTCTAGGCTTTCTAACTACAGGCAACCTCAGAAGGAGTTCAGAAGAGGACTGTGGTCTCCACACCAGCTAGCTGATCAGAAGCACACAATAAATCTCTATGTCCCACTATGAACCTTCGACATTCCTAAGAAATTTCTGAGAACCACATCAGTCTCTCACGCAACAGGTTTCCCTCAGCAGCAACACCCATAATCTTCAGGTCACCAACAGAAGATGAAAAGTTGTATCTTAGATGTTAAATGAGATCTATTTTTCTGACCAAAGCTACCTGTGTGAACATTCATGCAAGATTTACACAGAAGTGGAAAAAAAAATGTTATCAGGGGAGGAATATTCAGGTCAATATGGACACATTTTGCTACTCTACTTCTATACTTCATGTAACAAAATTCAGCGTAAGAGGTACTTCAGCAGAGCAGCAACACAAGCAATAAACTTGGTCAGAAGATTCTGACAACAAAAGTGCATGCTGCCTCCTGATTTTTTTTTCCCTTTAATTTGAAAGGAATTTTCACGTTTCAGTATAGTTCAGATCAAGCTCAAGATATTTCTGGGAAAAGGCATGTTTCCCACAGCAAAGCTCATTTCTCTGTCACTTAATAGCAACAAACGTAAAGCCTTGGTTGGCAATTTCGATTTCTCCTCTGCATGATTCATTTATCCCTGGGATAGGCCTGAGCAAGGGATTCTCCCAGCGCAAGACAGACTAATCAAATTATTTCAAGTCAGTCAGGTATTTGCTTTATGCCAGCCAGCCCCAGTGGCAAAATCTCTTGTAATAGCAGATCTCCCAACGTTAAGAAAAAATATTCATGGGCTAAATGCGAGCTTAATCACAGCCAAGAGGCAAAGCTCCTACGGCCAGAAAGACATAAATGTTATCCTTGTCTCCTTCTCATTCATAATCTTTCACACTGCATTGGAAAGTAGCTCAGAGGGTGCAGGCATGTATTTCAGCTCATACACTTGACAGAGAGACCACAAAACTCACTCCCACATGCAAAGCAGCACTGCTATATTGCATCCCAGTAGCTGGCACAGAGAGGCCAGATTTTTGCAAGGTACCAAAGATCCCGTACTATCCCATCGTGACCAGGACTGTGTGACAAACCCAGGAAGGCTTGAGACTTCCCAGTCACATCTGAGAGTCCTCTCTGAGGGTAGGTGCCCACGTACGTGGATCCAAACATCCAGAAGAGCCTTCCCATTCCTTGAGCTCCAGCGAAGAAGGGAGACAGGATTCACATCACTCACTCCAAAAACTTTGCAGGTAAAGTTGCTGCATGAGCACACATCACTAGGTCCCCACCAGGCACAGCCACCAGCTACTGGGCACCGCAGGATGGATCACCCAAGAGCTGGATCGTGGAAATGAAATGTCACCCTGGCCACCACCACAAATGCAGCAGGTGAATTACTAAACCCTAGTGAATTACTATGCCCTGCTGTTCGTCAGAACTGGAGCAGTTTGGAGATTTCCACCTCAGAAGAAATCTCTGCAGCCATGGCACTGCCCGGGGCCATAGAAGAGCTCATGTAAGTGGCCTGAAGACCTTGCTGTGAGTTGTATTTTATGCAAGCATCTTTTGGTGCTACTTTTACAAGACATGTCTAGCTAAAGACACTTCACCTGTTAAGTGTGACTTCTGGTGCATATGTTTCTTTCTTCCCAAAGTTGATGGCTTTTATTTCATGCACACAGAACCTCCTGAACACCTGAAAGTTTACCAGCCTTTCCCCACCCCATACCACAGGCTCTAAAAGATACCGAGAAGCATCATGACACCACCACTGCTGCCGTTTCATACATTCTCATATCCAATGCAGAGGGCAGTCACATGCTTGTGTTTATACATCCCATAATACAAGGCCACT
Source organism: Aythya ferina (assembly GCF_964211825.1). Taxonomy (NCBI): domain Eukaryota; kingdom Metazoa; phylum Chordata; class Aves; order Anseriformes; family Anatidae; genus Aythya; species Aythya ferina. The sequence continues at coordinate 27,651,935 of NC_140296.1, forward strand.
ATTTATCAATAAATGCCTTGAGGTGCAGAGCAAAGCCCAAGCAAACAAAATCTGCTAGAAAAAATAGCAACAGCAGTGGCCTGGGAAAAGAGAAATGAGGATTCTGCAGAGATGGTCCAAAGAGCAAAAGAAGGGGCTGCTACAGATATTCAATGAGCTGGGTAATGAAGAAGGAGGAGAATGCAACAAAAGTAGAGGCCCAACTTATTTAGGGGAAAAATAAAATAAAAAACAACCACCCTTTAATTCAAGGCATTAAAGAACGACTTTTAAAAAGCACACAAAAATGCAATGTTTTGCTCAGTAAATAACTAACCATTGGAACCCATGGCTGCAGGATAGCTAGTGGAAAATAACTTGCAGTGATTAAAAAGGGATTAAATGGATTTTATAAACAACAGTATCTGTTGTTAAACATGCTAAAATAAAATTACAAGAGTTAATAACCCATTTGCTTCAGGGCATAAACTAATCCTCTTCTAAGGGTAGCAGAGATCTGCCTGCATGTCAGCTCAGTATCTGGTACAACAACTCTTCTCCAAAGGCGAGCAAGCTTTGCTCTTAATTCCTGGCATTTAAAAACTGTCTTTCTTGCCTGAAAAAGAGAGCATGCTATTGTTCAGGCCTTCAGCTGACCTCACATAATTAATTCTGCAGTTTACCAGATATATAATTCCCTTGAGGGGCAAGGGCTGAAATGCAAGAAAGGGAGGAAAATAGTTTAATTGCTACATGCTTCAATATTCTACTCTCAGTTTCTTCAAATATAGTTTGTCAGGGCACTCAAAACAAGTGCATGAGATAAAATTCTTGTAAAAAGCTTAAGACGTGAACAAAGCACAAAATCTATTAGTACTGTTTGGTGCAACAGTTCACCACCCTTATCAGTTTATGAGAAAATTAGATCTTTGGGAGAGATAGCAAGGGAGGGTTTTTAACATATTAGAACAGAAGAATTTACTCACCCTAGTAATAATTAAAGCATTATCTAATATCATAGCCTGTCCTCAAAGGCAGGATAGAGTTGAAGTACAAACCCCTTGAGATTCTGATTCCACCCCTTTCAATTCCCAAATCCCAACCCATGAACCTTACTAACGGACTCGCCGGTCTGTAAAATAATTGCTCCTGGACAAAACACAAGATGAGACATGACACGCTCAACGCTATGCTGTGGTTATGACTTTTCAGTTCCAAATGCCAGCTTGCTCTTTCCCACAGGGAAGACAGCCACGTGCTGGGGACGCTCCTCCTCCGGCTCAGGAGAGCTCCTGGAAGAACAAGTCTTAGCATCAGACATACAAAATTCAGACCACAAGTGATCCTCCTTAGTACACTGCCAGGCTACCTTCTCCAGGTCAATATGTCTACAACTTCATTGTTATTAATATTACTATTAATATTAGTAGTAGTACTACTACTCCTACTTTTTTTCTTTTTTAAATGGGGTGCAAATTACATCTGGTTCCGTTTGGCAGTCCCATAGGTCAACATTTGCACTGTATTTTCAAAAAAGGACTTCGCAGTGGTCCACTTCAAGATACTAGCAAGCCAGATCAGGTGTGCCTTCCAAGTCTCAGCAGAACAAAGAGGCTGCAAAATTTGGCACTGACCATCCGACAGAGCAGTATCAGTGCTGGAGCCATGTGCTAAACTGATAACCAAAGCAGGGGATATGAAATGCCTGCAAGGGGAAAAAAAAAAAAAAAAAAGGAGAAAAAAAAAGCTCTGAAATTCAAATTAGTTTTACAGTGAAAGCAAACATGCTGTTTCAGACCACCGTATGTATGTATTCCCTCTGCTCCTCTACTGCTGAAACAGCAAACCGTGTATGGCAGATGGCATGATTCATCTTAAAATTACTCTAGCAGCATTCCCTCTATTAGCCTCCAAGGATTAAACTAGGATAAAAATATTCTGCATGTTAACTTCAACTAGGCTGTTGTCATGAGGAGTCATCAGGTCAGTCTACTTGCTTATTTTGCAGAATTTTTCTTTCAATCAGCAATAAGCGTTGCGTATGGAGATACCACGTACTTGTTGCGCCTCTCAGGAGTTAACGCAGACAGGGGCAAGAAGGGAGGCAACGGAGGGGTGGGCAGGGGGGAGAGGTTGTTTTCCCACAGAGAAGTAAAAAAGTACAATGAAACTCAAGCCAGGAGCCACAGTACATCATACTAACAACAGCACCAGTCATTTCTGGCAGGTTGGGATAGCTGGGATAAGAATTTACACCAGCCCAGAAGCTGAACACAGATCTGCTCAAGGCACGCTTCTGTGGTATCGTTCTGCTTTCACCAGGGATGGGACACAAGTGTCACAATCGGTGTCAAGAAAGCCTCACCAACCAGCCTGCCCCAAAAATGCAGTTACAGCACCCTGCCATCCATCCCCCTCCTTCACATGAAGGGCTGGAGCCAACGGTGTGACTTCTTCCAGAGAAATACTAAAACATAGGAAATAACAAATGTAGTTCCCAGATGAGGGCTCACTCACAGACCTGTTGGATACAATGTCTCTGACTGAAACTCCATCCCTCATTTAGAAAAAATCCCCATGCACTTAGGAGATGCTTTAGACTATGCTGACAGTACGAAAATTCACTGCTGTGCAGCACACGTCCCCAGGATCGACTACTGCAACGTTAATTGCCTGGACTCCGGGCCCCAAGCTAAAAAAGCCCTTCCAAAATAAACAGTCCATAAGAACTAATTTATTTTTTGCTCCATCAACAATATGTCTCAGCCAACAGAAGCAGAATATTTTGTGTGCTTTAATACTCAGGTTAACCAAGGAGGGGGTGAAGCCAATAACACAGTTAGCCTCATCTCTGGGTAGAAGGTGGTGAAACTGCACTTAATGCCATCTCTTCAAGCAGGCGTTTTCTACGTGTGTATGCCCTACACGTCAGCCTCATTGCATAACCCGGTTGTGCAATAATTGCAAATTCATTTACATCTTCATTTTTGTTCCAGTGTTCCAGAATGGGGAAGCAGGGAGGACTATCAAATGGCAGGAGGAACTTTGCAGAATTCCTCTCCTCCACCGTGGGCCAGCCCCAGAAGGATGCCCTGCAGAGGGCTTGGACACACTGGGAGTAAAACACAACTGCTCACCTGGAGCAGACATCTGGAGCAAGGCTTCAGGGAGCAACCTCAAAGCAAAGGATGACTTCATAGCATCAGCAGATGACTGGTGTTGGCTTGGACTGCAAGCAGAGAAGATTATGGTTTCTCCTTTTAATGCTTATTGCTATGTAATTGCCATAGAACTGTAAAGAAGAAGTAGGCAAGAGTGCAGTATCAGGTTTTCATAGACTAAACAAACTGGATTATTCAAGAGCGACTCAAGTTTCCTAACAAGCATGGAGCACTCTGCATTAAGATAGCATCTACTTATTTCTCAAAAATCAATTGCAACAGGCTGCATTTTAAAATACTGCCTTAACCTCCTCTCCTGCCATTTATTTCAGCAGCACATTTATGGATTTACTACATTTGTGGACAAGGGCATAATGCACCAGCAGCACCAAAGACCAGACCCTAGACCAATATTGCTGCTCCGCTAGCTGGAATATGCACTCATGTTGTATTAGGAAATGTTCAGCTCTTGCAACAAAGGGCCATAAAAATCTGACAGTGCAGTTCTCCTCAGAGGCTACACATATTCCTCAAGGTAGAAGGGAAAATAAGGTGGGGGGAAAAAAAATTCATCATCCCATTTCAAACAAAAGTTAAAGACTTCACCCCTCTCTGGCACTCTCTGAGTTTTCCAAGCATCGTGTCACCTGCACGCAGGAGTGCCTCGAGCTCCACCTCAATGCTGGCCCAAGGATGGCAGGACCAAGACACCATAACAACTACACAGAAAAGTAAGTTGGTCTGACTTAAACATGCAGTCACACTATGGGTTTTCACATCTGAAAAAAAACAATATATATATATATACTTATATTTATATTGGGGAGGGGAAGGGAGTTTTTGGTATTCCTTTCTGCGCTATAGGCTTCTAGATACTAATCAATGCCTAAATTTATCTAGCTAGCTACAAAATATTTAGTACAATTTTATTTATGTTTGAATTACATAACGTATTTTGATCAGTCACACATGAGGCTGTGTCCTCATCCTGAATTTCAAATGCCTTGTTGTTGGACCTGCAGATGCATCAGTAGAGCAGAGCTCAGTCGCAAGAGGTGGGGAAGAGGCAGGACAAGTGCAGCAGAGGTGTCAGGGATGGAAACACTACAAATAACTACAAGAGACCTTAAAGACCATCTAGTTCCAAACCCTTGCCATGAGCATGGATGCCACCCACCAGCCCAGGTTGCCCAAAGCCCCATCCAGCCTGGCCTTGAACACCTCCAGGGATGGGGCATCCACCACTTCTCTGCGCAACCTGTGCCAGTGCTTCACCACCCTTTGTGTGAAGAATTTCCTCCGTATGTTTAATCTAAATCTACCCTCTTTTGGCTTAAAAAACGAGGTAGATTTGTCCTATCACTACATGCCCTGATAAAGAGCCCCTCCTCACCTTTCCTGGAGGAAAGTAATAATACACCTGAGAGAATTTGGTCAATAACCACTTATTTTTTGATCAATATTTCATCAAAAATATGATCAATAAACACAATATTTGCAGCATGGATCTTTCCCTTCAGCACAACCCTTGCTCTCCTTGGCCTGGACCTCAGAAGCTGAAGCACCTCAGCAAAAGACAGACGCAGCAGCGGGGCATCCTCCTGAGAGGCTGAGGGATACATACCCTAACATCTTTGGATAGTGTTATATATGGTGAATTACTACATATTTCTTGCTGTAACAGGAGATTTCATTCCTCCTGCTCACACATGAACAACTAGAGGAACAGCAGCACACCAGCCTGACAGATGGAGGCGAGTGTTCGCGGGACAGCTCCAACAGGCTCGTCTGTGGCATGGAGCAGCCGCTGCATCACGGCTCCAGCACACACAGAAATCCACACAGCAGCATCCAGCCAGGGCTGGGGCAGCAGCCAGGCCCCAAGCTTTCCCCAAAAGCCGCCAGCTCGCACCTCCCCACCTCTTCACGCCTTCCGACAGCAGGAATAATCCCTCTTCCCTCGGCCCACCACCAGGATGCCTTCAGAGCTGGGTTTTCTGGGAGAAGGGGCTGTGGGGGCTGCAAACAATTTCATCTAATTTGAAAGTTCACATTTGAACAGAGTATTTTTGGAAAGAGAAATCAACACGTTAACAGCAAACGGGAGCACAGAGCAGATAATCCTTTCACATCCTGACAGCGGAGAACTGCGGAGGCCTGCTATGAAGCATCTCTGAATAACAGCGTCTTCATTTTTTGAATACCTAATTAAGAGTTTCTATATATTGCAAAGCCTCGCTATAAGATATAATTCAGTTGGCAAACACCAAAGATTTCTCAGTCTGTAAGCTTTTGGCAATCAAAATTTAAATCTGAATATATGTGCAAGATATGTACGGCACAGGTACTTTATTTTTTATTCTAACAATTACATTCAAATTAGGATATTAACTTGAATCGGTTTCAAACAAATGCAAGCTACAGGCAAATCAGCCCCCCCATCACCCCACAGGAGTAAATTTTTGGATTGTTAATATCCTTACTCCCGTTAGCTGCCTCAGATACATTCAAACACACATTACAGAACAGCATCCAAGACGAAATGAGTTTTGCTTCAATCTAAAAACACTACAGATGCCAGAAGACAGCACCAGCTCGGACCCGAAACTCACACATGCCAAAAACCATTTGCAACCGTGCTAATTCATATTATGGGAACTGAAAGGCAACTCTGTATAACACAATGGGCAACAAATCCATTCCTTTAATTTCAGTCGCCAAACTTTAATTAATTTCCAGCCAGGCAAACATTAAGCATTTCTGCTGATCTTGCAGGATGTAAGCTCATTTGCACAATAAATGCGGTCTAACAAGTCACCACATTTATAGCGAGTTGCTTCAGTCTTATCTAACTGCGTAGTTTGAAAAGTCAGTGATGGGTAAGTGAAACTCCACCCACGTCACAGTTTCTGGAGTTAAGTGTAAGAAAACTGAAGAAGTTGTGACTTTTTCATTGCTGCAGACAGCATTTGGACAATTAAAGTCCATTCTCTGAACTATGCAAACAGTCCTTATTAAGGAAGCAAAAAAAATTAAAAATAAAAAGCATACGATCTGCATTTTCATTTTTCCCCATAAAATGAATGTCTGTGCTCCAATGCTCCGGAGTTCCCCTTCCAAAAAAAGGCAAAAGCAAAACATCTCTGCTGCCCACTCACAGTAATTGCCAAAAAGGACAACAACAACAACAAAAGTAGAAAAGTAGATTTAGGAGACTTCAGAACAGCCCTGGGTGAAAAGCACCTGTGCTCACTCACTGCCCTCCTCCTCTCCAGCATTAGCGGTGCTGCAGGACAGTGAGGCCCAACCACCAGTCACATCTCATTCCATAAAGTTTTTAATTTCCTGATTTTTGGGCGTGATTTAAGAGATCTCACTCTGGTACTAACTAAATTAAATGTAGCGCCGGGGATTAAGCCTCCAGCATTTTTAGAGGGATATGCCAACATGCAAGACACGGAGTGCTGCCCCCTTCATCCTTTCACATCCTGATGCAGGAGATGCACGGAGGCCTGGCATGAAATGGCCTCTGAATGACAGATACCCAGAAAAAATAAAGATGCTCTTTATAAAATAAGAGCTCTTTATAAGAGCTCTTGCATATTACAAAGCAGAGGTAGCAGAAGGTATTTAGTTAGCAAACACTATAGGTAAAGGATACCTCTGCTTGCGAGCACTAATCAAAATGACAATCAATCAAAAGTCAAATCTGAATAGGTGCTATTTTAGAGTATGCCCCACACAGACATGCTGTGTTCCCTCAACTATGCATGTGCCAGGCTTCAAAACTTAAACTACACCACAGAAACAGCCTTGACAAAAAGCAAAAGGAGCCCCGCAGGCTCACACCAGCACACAGTTAACACGTCGGGGGAACACAGGCTGCTCAGTTGCCACCACAGCCATCCCTGGCCCGCTGGCGTGGAGCAGCAATAGGACCGAGAGCATTTCCAGCTGTGTGGATTCCTAGCATTCCCAAAAATTTGCCTTCGAACACTAGAACAAGAGAAGACTTGTACCTTGAGGCTGAATTAACTCTAGAACAAGAAGTGTTTGCAAACAGGACTGTAACATCATTGATACCATGTAGCGATGGTCGATGCCGTGAGCAACAACAAGCTGCCTGGGGCAAATTGAGCGTGGCCCTATACTTCTTCAGCAACTTTCTGCAAGATGCAGCAGCTGTCAGAGTCCCAGCAGATTTTCAGACTTTTCTCCTCTGGTCCCACGTATCACAAGGGAAAGCACTACTAAACCTTTGCAACTTACTGCAGAAGTGCTTCCACACTAAATAAGCTCACCTCCTTAGATATTATTTGGTAAAGATCAGCAGCACCACCAAAATCTAAGCACAATCACAAGGCCTAATGAAGTTCTTAGTCTGAGATAATCATCAGCACAGTAAAGCAGTTGACTTCATTCTTTTTATTCCTCCACCTCCTACAGTAGAAACGGAGACCTACCAAGAAACAGCACAATACAGCTGCTGCACTAACTGAAGATGTTTGCACATTACAAACTAAAGCATAGGAATGAAGCAGCTTTGTTTGATGAACACACAGGAGTAACATTCAACAAATATATTTAGAAATAACTTAAATGTGAATAGTACTTGCCCTCAGAAGTGAACGTAATTCATGCTGAAGCTCTGTGCAGCAGCACAGATGCCGTTTTTCAAAATGTGACTGCCCTGCACACTTCATCCATTTCTGTAGTGCAGCCTTTCATTATGAAAAGCAGTATTCCCCTGTATTTAAAACTCACTTTGGCACACCAAACTTACACACAGAACACTACAAAATTCATTAAAATATTGGAATGCAGTGCCATATGCTTAACTATAGTTTAGCTGCAGCCACCAACAGTGAATGTGAAGTTCTCTCTTCATAGGAATTAACAATAAAGTAAATGTATCCATCTTTTACATATTTCTGAAAGAGGAAAACAAATTATTTAATGGGTATCTTTAATTTATCTTACTTTAGAATTCACTACTCAAGGTTACAAAATCATTTCCATGAGAAATCCCTGTTTCAAACACTAACTTTCTCCCAAAGCAGAAGGGGCTGAAGTTTGAATCTCTGTAGGCTGTGGCCACAGCCCTACATATTTCACAAATCTGTGGCTGCAAAATGTCTCATCATTTCTGCTCCAAAAGCTGAGCACTCTTTTTGCAAAATATTCACCAGTTGTGTAAACAGAGTGGCATATATTTAGGTAGCATTATGCTTTGGAAATTGAAGAAGGTCTGAACAAACATCTCAAGAGTACACCATTTCTGGAGTCTTATTAAAAATATATACTATATATATATAAATTGCCTACTTTATTGTTGATTATTATATTTAATAAAAAAATAAATAAAATAAAATCACCTAACCATCTTTATCCTCTTGTACCATGCTGTTTCCCCTTTCTATCCCAGGCAGCAAAAGCCCATTCCCTAATCAACCAATTCCGCTGACCCCTTGTGAAGTAATGTAATAAAAAAGAAATAATGACATTAAGAACGAAGCCAAGTATGTCGTAAGGAGTACAGTGGCAAAGAGACCAGTTGCCTTGTTTTTGTATTGAACTTCTTCAAAGCCCGTCACTTCAGGAAGATTTAGTTCATTGTGTCAGTACACAAAGCCTCTCAGGTGCTTTCTTTTGGCATTTAATCTTGCCCATAACCAGACAAGAAACTGAACAAGCATTGCAACAGTTCCAGTAAATACAAGACATGCAAAAAAAATTAAGAGTATTGTCAACATATAATTCAAGGCCTGGACTGGAAGCTCAAAACCACCTGGGATGGATCGCCAGGATGCATCACAGCAGGCAGCGCAAGCCTGAAAGCAGGGGCAGCAGCACACAGGTCTAAGGACAGAATAGGCTTTATCCTTCAAGTGAGGTTTAAGATCAAAAAGGGCAAATATAGATGGAGAAAGAGAATTAAGTTTAAAAGGAACAAGCCATGAAGGGTTAGCATGGAGCTTTATCACTAGTTACGAGGGTGCAGGCACCTTGCAACGATTAAGGTGAACTTTCAGCTGTGAACCTTTTCCCTTACTAAGCAGGATTCAGGCTGGTGACTCAGAGGCAGGCGGTGAAGGCTGCCACTGAGGACTGATAGTGGCAGCGAGCAGGTACACGAGTCACCAAAAGTAAAACTCACAGCTGGATGAGTAGTGGCTGGAACTGGTCTGGAAGAGAGATTGCAGCAGCTCACACAGAGCAGACACAACTGCATCTTCCAGGTGCTGAGGCTGTAACCAGTGCCGTATGTAAAAAGGCATGGCTGTGAGAGGATTTACCTGGCAGAACCCATAAATAGGAAAGCAAACACATGGACATACCTATATGCACACTCATGTGTGTTGTATGCATGTGTAACACAACGCTAGGGGTCCACAAACCTCCTAGGAAAGCATCTGATCTACTACGCTGGGAGAGAGTTAAATACCCGCAGGTATGCAACCAGCACTGAGGGAACACCGAGCAATTCATCAAGGCAGTCTTTAATTAAAGTGACATCTCCACGTCGAAATAGAAATGTGCAATAAAAACCTCACTGAGATCTACTTCTTCCTCTTCAACTACTTGAGCTCTACACAAATTTCTCTGATTTAAATTATTCCCCAATCTAGAACCAAAAACTTTTGGCAGCCATGAAGATCACTCTGGATTTCCCAGAGCCTCCCAATACTTGATAACACACGTGCGGCTTTAGACTTGGATATACCACACCCCAGCACTGATTTTTCATGGAGGCCGATTCACTAAAGAGGAGACCACAGAGCCAGTCTATGGTGAGGCCACCCGAAGCTCCTTCCCCACACCCATTTTGTCCTCAGACCTACGTCCATTCATCCTTCTGCAGCTCAATACCATCTATCATCTATACTCCTTCAGCAATGGCAACAAATATATTTGGGTGATCAAGTTTCCTCAGGACTAGAAGTCAAGGAGGTGTAAATGCACGTGTGGCCTTCACACCTGCCGCTGGGAAAAACAAACACTGCGGCCACATTGAGATGGGAGCCACCAAAACCCTGTGTTTTCTGCTTAATGAAGACCTCTGTCCAAACAGTCACTGCATGTAGCCAACATAATATTACAGGTTGTGGTTTAAACATATTTTCAATAGGAGGCTGAAAGCCTGAGGCCATTCAGGAAAGTTTAACTCTGACGGCTCCTTCACAGCAGAGCGCAACCATTTTGACATAAAGCAAAGACATCATGAAATATACCCGCCACAAAGGCATTTCATTTCTTGCTTATGATGATCAGCCAAAAAGTTATCAGATTTGAGCAAAGGAAAAGTTATCTACGGCCATGATGAATCCCATTTGGGGACTGCAAACTGCCCTAAGCCCCATGCACAGTCTCCCACTCGCACAGGTAGAAGAAAACACCGCTTTCACTTGACTGCTACAAGACAAAAGTTTCATTCTTCCATGCAACTTTCACAACAATTTCTTAGTTATCTCGGAAACAGATCTTGTTCTTGCTTCAGCCTTCTCTGAGCAGCACCGCTCGCTATCGGCACTTGCCTACGTTCACCCCTGCGGCAGGTCTGGCAGGGCCCAGCTGCTGGGCGGGCAGCCCTTGCTCCCCCAGAGCTCAACTGGGTTTTTTTGGATGTTTTGTTGTGTTTTTTTTTTTTTTTAAATCAGAGTTTGTGCTAAGAAAGTCTGGAGTAAACTATTTTGCACATACAGCTGAGAGCAGTTTTAACTACTTCAGTAAGCTAACAGTGAGAATTTTATCTTACTACCTTTACCACCCTTATTTAAGATGACATTTCCGCTTAAAAGTTTCAGCTCAGAAGAACTTGGACGCTATTCCGAGCTCCCACCAGATAATGTCAACACCATTGAACTTCTTTATTCAGCAAAAAAATGCAAAAGCAGTTCAACATCAGATATTAAGTGGGGGCCGTGCTGATTCACAAGCATTACAGTAGGCAGCTCTCAACTTCTGGGTGACGAACGCAGCCCTGCCACCAGGCATAAAGTGCACATTCTGTTACAAGTCCTCGTGTATTTTATGGAGTTTGTGTATAATCTGAAAGGTGCCTTGTTTACACTTACAAATACGCAGGCTCCAACAAGATGAAGCTTTATTTAGGAGGGAAAAAGCAGAGCAAAACAAAACATTTTCTTTCTCAGGCTGCAAAACACCCACACACCACACACCCCAGGCACCGACCCGGTGACGCTCCGGCTCTGAGGGGCCGTGGCCAGCTCCAGCCCCACTCCGACCTCAGCACCCACAGCACCAAACCCACGCAGCATGGGGCCAACACAATCCAACACAGCAGCTTTCTGAGCTGCCTGCCCATAATGTGGCCATATAGAGGCCTGAGGGCAGTGTGTAGGCTGCACGTGTGTGTTTTTGGGGTTCCTACAGCGTCCTGCCACAGGGTACAGCCATCCCAGGACTGTGCCAGCACCAGCTCTCCCCGCTGCAGCGCAGTGTGGGTGCATGGGCATCAGCAGCACCCGCTCTGCCAGGAGGAGGTGTGCAAGGCTTGTCAGAGGCTGAAGCAACACAGGAAGAGGAGCAATAAAATAAGAAACACCTAATAAGTTAGGCAGCTAGCAGAGCTCCCGATGTGCCTGCTTGAACTTGGGAGTTCTCTGCTCTGATTTTAGTTTTGTTTGTTTTCCTTTCAGTTCTCTCCGACTCGCTCTGCAAAGGCACTCGAGGCGGCTTGCTTTATTTCTGACAGACTGAAACACCACTGGAAAAAAAAAACAGCGTTTTCAGGTGACAATTTACTTTATCTAAAAGTTGTCAGCTATCAATCATTCCCCTCCTATTAAGCCTTTTTCATGAAAGATGTCTTCAGACAATTATCCTTTAAATTTTTTAGTCAAACACATTGATAGGAACTAACAAATTACTTTTTAAAAGTCTTAAAAGCCTTCAGCTGACAACGAGTTTCAGATCCATCTGCATTTCCCTAGCAGGGTGCTGCCCCCCCCCGTAAAAACATGACGTTGACGAAAATCTGACGTAACAATCCCTCCTAGCTGTGCATGTAAAAATCTATATAAATGCAGGATTTGACTTGGAAAAAAAAAAAATGCAAATATTACAGATACTAGAAGGTGAGGCAAGCAAAACTCGACGACCGGCAGTCTGACTGCCCCAACTGGAGCCAAGTCAGGAGCACAGCAGCACAACACGCCGATCCCACGTTCGGCACATGCACCCTGCACGTTTGCTGCCATCCTTCGCAGGGAGGAGGAGGAGGAGGAGGAGGAGGCTGTGCCTTCGTGCAGGCAGCGGGAGCTCGCTCTGACAGCGCTCTCACGCAACAACGGGGTGCCGAAAAAGCGGGCGCTCTGGGTCTGTTGTGGGTGGATTTGGGGTAGGGGCTGGGGAGAAGAGGGGCTGGGGGTGGTGGTAGGGGGATGGGGGTGACACGGGGATGGGGGTGGACACCACCACGGTGGGTGCCCAGCCCCAAGCAAAGTGTCGCCGAGCTGGGCAGCGCTGAACCCCCCCCAGCCCAACAGGTTCCTCACCACCGGTCCTCCCTGCCCCGGGAGCGCACAAAACCCCACAAATTAATGGGAAAGCCGCTCCCGCACGCCGACTTCAGCACAGCCACCCAGGCAAAGCCAGCTTACTCATTAAACGCACGGTGTTTCTGCAACCCTTGTCCTGCCCCTTCTCCTTCCCCTGCCCCGTTTGCCTCTGCCCCAGCTCCCCGGGTCCCCCTCCCAGTGGTGCCGGGCGGTCCCGGGGGCGAGCAGCGCCCCTCGCACCCCGCCGCACGGAGGGGGGCTCAACACTGGCAGCCCCCAAAATCCCCCAAAATCCATCCTCTGTGCCTGGGGCCGGCGCCGTGACACGGCGTGAACTTTTGCTTTCGGCGGGGCAGGGCGGAGGGGGGGGGGAAGGCGGAGAGAGGCGAGCCCCGGCCCCCCCCCGTTCCGCTCCCGGCCCCGGCCGAGCCCCGCGGGGGGAGGGCAGAAGCGGCTCTTTTTTTTTTTTCCCCCCCCCCCCCCCCCTCTTCCTTTTGGGAATAAAATAAATGAAGCGCGGTGGGATAAAGTGAAACGGAGCGGGATAAAAGTGAAACGGAACGAGACGAGACGAAATGAAATAAGTAAAAGTAAATAAAATCAGACGAAATAAAACAAAAATAAGATGAAATAAAACACGTTAGGGTAGAATAAAATGAAATACGATCAAATAAATTAAAACAAGAGGGGGGAAAAATGAAATAAGATGCGAAAGGCACACGCACGCTGCAAAGCGGGCGGCGGGCAGCGCAGCCGGCGTGTGCGGCGCCGAGCACCCCGCAGCCCCCCAGCCCCTCGGGGGGGTCCCGGCGGTGCCCCCAGCCCTCCCCTCACCTTCCAGCCGGCCGAGCTGTTGCTGTCTCCCTTGTCCTTGAAGTAAGGGACGCTCTTGACCATCCACTCGTAGATCTGCGAGAGGGTGAGCCGCTTCTCGGGGGAGCTCTCGATGGCCTTGGTGATGAGGTCGGCGTAGGACAGGTTGCCCCAGGCGTTGCGGCGGGACGAGCTGCTCTTGCGGGGCTGCCCGGCCACGGGACCCGGCGACAGCCCGGCCACGGCCGCGGGGGGCACCGGAGGCACCGGAGGCACCGGCCCCGGCGGGTGGAGGCGGCAGCCGGCCTCGGGCGCCGGGAAGTCCCCGCAGCGGCAGGCGGCAGCCTCCGGGGGACCGGCGGGGGGCAGCGGCCCGAAGTCCTCGCTCTCCTCCAGCAGGCTGAGGTTGCTGATGAAGTCGGCGCCCAGCGCCCCCGAGGCGGCGGCGGCAGCGGCGGCGGCGGCGGCAGCGACGGCTGCGGCGGTGCCGGCCGCCCCCTCGGGCTGCCCCCCGCCACCTCCTCCTCCTCCTCCTCCTCCTCCTCCTGCTCCTGCTCCTCCTGCTCCTGCCCCGCCGCAGGACGGAGCCGGGCTGGAGGTGGCCGAGCTGGGGGGGTTGAAGTCCGGCCGCGGCAGGGGCCAGGTGCAGGAGCGGGGCCGCGGCAGCGGCTCGAAGTCGGGGTCGATGTCCACCAGCTGCGGAGCCTCGGCCATGGCGGGGCCGGGAGCGGGAGCGGGGAGCTCGGCGGAGGCTTTTGGGGTTGTCGGGGGAGGGTTTTTGGGGTGGGGGCGGCTCAGCGCCCCATGCAGGCTCCCGGCGCGGCCCCGACGGCGCGGCCGCCGACTCCCGGCGCGGCTCCGGCCCCGCCGCCCTGCCCGGCTCCTCGGCGGCGGCAGCGACCGACTGGAGCGACCGCCCCGCGCGGGCCCGCCTCCAGCCTTCCTCCTCCTCCTCCTCTTCTCCTCCTCCTCCTCCTCCCGGCGGGGAGGGACCGGCCCGAGCCTCGCCAATGGCAGCGCCGCGCCGCCCCCCGCCGCGGGGCGGGAGGGTGCCGGTGCCCCCGGGCTGCTCCCGGGGGGGGCTCCGTGTGTGTGTGTTTGCCTGTGTTTTGGGGTTGTTTTGGGCTTATTTTGGGGTCCCTCCCCTCGACGGGGAGCGAGAGCCCTTCAGCTCGAGAAGGGGGCGGCAGTCGGTGCCGTCCCGGCGAGGTGCGGAGCCCGAGGGGGGGCGATTGGTGCGGGGACAGTCCCCAGGACGGCTCCCCAGGGGACCCTCGCCCCTCCTGTGGCCGCGGCCCCCCCGGCCCTGTCCCCGCAGGGCAGCCCCGGGCTGGACGCGCTCCCGGGGCGGCTGCCGGAGCTTCGGGGTGGGCTCACGCGAAGGTTTGACGGGCTGCGCCTCATTTCTGCCCCGTACTCATTTCCCTCCAGGGGAACCCAGTCCGTACTCCCCCCCCGCAAGGCTCGTACCCCCTCCCCAAAGCGGTACAGGGTCCGGGACGAGCCCCCGCGACGTGCTGCCCCCCTCTGCCCAGCCCCGAAGCGCCCAGAGGTGCGTCCGAGGCGACACAGAAGTTTTCCATTGAAATTGAGACGTTCCCTCAACCTGGACAAGCGAGCTCAGGGATGGGAGTCCTCTCCTCAAACTGGCAAACCCTGTAGAAAATCTGCCTTGTTTTCGGTAGCAGAGGGCTTTTACCAACAGGCTGGGGGAGCCCCAAAACCCGCACCATGGCACTCGGTGTCCCCGTCCAGGGCCCGTTCCTCATCCCCCCGAACCAAGGCAGCGAGTGGAAGTGTTATTTAACTGCAGCCCGTTGTGCCTCTACCAATATTTTTCCAAAAATGCGGAACAATCACTAGGAGGGAGAGGACAAGACTGGACGTAGGCCCACAGCATGCAACTTAGTGCCAGGTCGTACGTCTGCATGCACACGCTGTTATGAAAACGCTTCTTAAGGCACGTGATGACACCCAGCTATGTACTCAGCACACGTATGCACATGTGTGGAGTAACTGATCGAATCTGAAAGCATCTTTTTTTGCCATGTTTCTTTCCCCAGATGCCAAACCTGGTTATTACAGGCTGGCTGCGTGGCAGTTCTCAGAGTTGCGTTGCTTTAAAGCCGCTTCTACATTGTCCAAGCCCTATGGAGGATTCAGCCCACAAGTCTGTATCGCTTAGCCCAGAGATTTAAAAACAGTAATAGCAATTATATGTATATATATATATTAATTTTTTTTAATAGCAAAATAGTTCCTGATCAACCTAATAACATGTATGCCACGTTTCAGCTAGGAACAGCTTTGTCCCACAACGTTATCCAGCACCACTGCAGTCGCCCTGCAGCCCAGGCGAGCACCCCGGTGATGAGGAGGAGCAGGGACCGCAGGATGCAGGTGTGCATGAGGGGAAGCCATGGCATGTGGCAATCAGGCACCTTTAAAAGGGAGCCAAAGCAAAAGAAGTGCCCGGGAGTACTGAAACATTTTCTCTTACTTTCCTGCCATTGGCATCTGAAAAAATAAAATAAAATCTAGGAGCCAGGCTGAAGGAAATGGATTTGTAATCAGGCTTTCTTCAAAGGATTTTTTTTTAGGTCTTGTGCTCATTGCTTCTTTTTTTTTTTCTTTCTTTTTTTTTTTTTTTTTCCTCTGGTCAGAAATCTAGCTGTTATTCCCTGACCTCTATTGGTATACACAGATGTTGAAAAAAATAGCTTTCCTAAGACACCAACTGGGCCAAGCGGGAAGAAAGCTGCTGTGATGGGCTTTCAGTGAGCCCTGGAGTGTCCTCAGCTCAGCATCCTCGTGCAGGGCAAGCACTGCCTTGCTCCCTCTTGGCCCTGCATCACGTTGCCATTGCTCACCTCCCCTTCTCAGAGGGGCCCTCGCTTGTGCCACAGGTCCCACGCCTGCTTGCAGCAGTAAATACAGTTAGAAAACAGCCTGTAGTGAGAGGTGAGGGCTGGCAAGGTGAGGAGCAATAAAGGCTGAGTGTTCACATTGCTGCCTTTGCTCAGCAAGCCAGGCCGAGCGATTCACAGTGTGGCAGGTTTCATTCTGCAAGATGAGCGTTGCAGGGGGTTTTGTGTCCCCAGCTGACCACCCGCTGGAAACCCTGCCACAAACCAAATGTCCCATTTGGCTGCTGGAGGGGAGCTTCCTCCTTCCAAAACAGCTCAGCACGGCGCTGGCTCAGTGCAAGAAAATTTTACTGCATCTACAAATGACAGCGTTAAGTTTATCTCATCTCCCACAATGCCTAAATGCTGATGGATGCACCACAATTCATTTTGTACTCCCACGGCCCTCCTCCTACACTCCACCTTTTCATTTCTCTCCTCCTACTCCTGCTCCCATTTTCTACTCCTCTACAATGCAATTTCTCCTATCATCCTTAGCATCAACTTGTATTTTTTCAAATGAAAGACCTGAAGATTGCCTTTTATCATCAGTGGAAAAAAGCATAGCCTCTTATTCATATTCTGGGTTCGAGGCAGCCAAAATAAAGGATCTGCACTGTCTTTTTACTACTGTATGTATAATTCACCTTCTGAGGTTTTGATCACATTCAGCAGGAGATTACATGAAGTTGCGAGACTCATATTCTGTGTACAGCTCCCTTCTCTACATGTATGTGCACAGAGAGAGAGCACAGACATTTTAACAGAACAAAAAGCCGTGATGAAGTGTCATTTTTGTGCCTGGTATCACAGGAGCTGTTGTGTTGGGAGAAAGATGGCTTTCAGACAAAGGACTGGGGAGCTCAGCACCTTCCTTTTCCTCCCCCCTCTCTCATCAGTGTCTGATTTTATAGCACATTTTTCAGCATGTGAAAAATGTGTAACCACTAATTCCCCTGAAATTCCCAGGATTTTCAAGGCTCCCTCAGTGGCTGGTTGACCAATGCAAACCAGAAGTGATGGGCAGGAGACACTGCTGACCCCATACACCCCAGAAGGGCTGCAGCCCACCTGGATTCAACAGTGACCATGCCCCAGAGCATTTGGCTAACAGGATAACCAGGCACCACAGAGAGATGCATGTGCAGAAACAGGCTTTGCATCCAGGTCCACTGAGTCCCAGTCCTTAGGCTTGAAAAAAATTCATTCCACCAAATAGTTTCTAGCGTACCTGAAGCTACCCAGTCTCTGCTATGTACAGGTGGAAATCCTGGGCAGCAAGAACCACCTCCAGCCAACTTCTGCCTCCTTCACGGAGGCTGGAGGGCTCAGCAGCCATGACCAGGGCAAAAAGTGAGCTGCCAAAGAGGGGCAAAGATGGTACTGAGCTCACCAAGCCAGGAGATGTTGCTGCTGGGGGTGGGCTCCCAAAATCCAGGTACAGACCTAGCAACTGCTCAGGTTGGGCCACTCTAGCTTCAAGGAAATAAATAAATTTTATACATATATAAAACGTTTAGCAAAAATAAGTCTGATTTTATTACAAATTGCTAGTACAAATATTTACTGTGCTTTTTTTCCTCCATTCCCTTTGATGTTGCTCTTACCTCTTTCATTCTCATCATCTGCAAAAATACGAAGCAATTAAGATTTGAAGACAAGATTTCATGGAAACAACATTTCTAAGTTTTATTGTTTGCAGGAATTGGAATTTAAATTTCCTTGTGTACGTTGTGTTTTTTTTTTCCAGTCAAATAAAAGAAATAATAATACGACTTTACTGTTTGCTGTGATTAATGCAGCTCAGATTCCTACTGAGCATGGCTTTAGAAGCATAGAACCATAGAATATCCTGAGTTGGAAGGGACCCACGAAGATCATTGAGTCCAACTCCTGGCTCCACACAGGACCACCCCAAAATCAGACCACGTGTCTGAGAGCATTGTCCAACACTTCTTGAACTCCAGCAGGCTCAGCACTGTGACTAAGTATTAGTGTTAGGACAAAATCCTGTTCACTGAATGAGCTGAAATGAGGTGTACGTTATTGGGGAACGCAAGCTGCTACCACATTTCTTAAGCCAAAGAGGAAGGCAATATCTGATGAATGAAATATCTGACACAAAAACTTCCCTGAGGTCTATGGCAGTCCAGTCTCCCAGGACCCAACATTTCGGTATGCATCATCTCACACCCACGTGCACGCACGCCGAGGTGAAAGACTGAAGTGCAATGGGCCCAAGAAATGATCCTCACCAGGATCAATACAATAAATACCAAAGGTAGCGTCTGAGCAGCTCTATCTGTTTTCAATGTGTCATGTGCAACCACTGGGCGCAATGTAAAAACAGAAGGCAAGAGTTTATCAGGTTTCAGATTCAGCTGAATCACCCGGCCCACCCCTATGCAAAGGCCAATGTGCCTGGAAGTAAACACAGCTCGAGCAGCACGTATGTTTTCCAGGGTGTTGGGTTTCTGTTTTGTCGTAAATACGATCCATTACAATATTCTCCCACATCCTCCAGTCAGTGTTTCAACATTTTCAGGTGCCTTTCTCGTTTGTTGTTTTCCTTTATATATTGCTTGAGGAAAAACTGACTGGCTTCATGTGATAGCTTTTGTATATTAAATAATTTTATTGTGTTTGAGCAACAAACTAAAAACAGGATGTTTGACAGTTACGGTATAATTCAGTGGTTTCTCTTGAGCCTGTGTGAAGGAAAATTCATGGCACAGCACAATGCAATGCTTGACAACTATTTCATCTTCTTTTCCTTTATTTCACTGGAAAAGTGATAGCTACCTGTCATCAACAAGAAAAATAATGTATATTCCAGAATCAGCACAGAGACAGTGGCATAATAAAGGCTCACTCGTAAAAACAATCGTTACTCCATTGTTGAATTCTCGCTTGAAAAGTATATTTGTATCTGCATTACAATGTATCTGCATACAAATCAGTGCATTATGTGTACGCTGCACATATGCATATGCATGGTATCATTATATACATTTTATACTAGATTTATATTGATGGAAGCATGGGTAGGCAATAATAGTAAGACTGTATTTTGACATACATGAATATATTCCTACTCTGCTGGTGACTAAGACATTAAAGAAGGCAGTGTTTGAATGGGATGCTCAATAGGTAAGGTACATCCCATGCAAATACTGCCCATGCCATAAATGCAGCGAGGCCAAGGGGCCAGAGCAGAAGAATGACAATCCAAGCAGATGTACTCTCTTGGGGTGAATTCATGGTAGTTCTGCACTTTTGGTTACCTCTGTGAAACCTATATAAGTACAGTCTGTCTGTTGCAACCCTGTTCATTAACGGGTTTAAGTGCATTGAGATCTGGTGCTGAAAATGCAAACCTTGCTTAGCCCTGGTCTGCAGGGAGACAGTACTGAAACCAGCGAGGTCCCAGCAGCAGGTTCTTCCTAAACTCAGAAGCACGCCCTATACCAGCATGAAAACAGATAGAAAGAGCAACCAGCAGTTTCAGTTTTGCACCTGCCAAGTACTGAAGTGTGAACCTTGACTAGGATCAGATGAGCTGACGCCACATCAGCAGTAGTAAGAAGGCAGATGGCAGGAGGTAGCTTGGCTGTTTCTCATCCAGGGAGGAGATAGGGATCATCGATGGGCTTTAGGAAGGGGCTCAAGGCAAAGAAGAGCATCAGGTGCAAAGGGGCCCTTCGGATCCACACACCCACACATTACAGAAATGCTGCTGCAGCTGCAGAGAAATCAGCAGTGGCTCCTTGAAAGCCACCCACTTTCACTCTTTGCTCAAGTTGTGGCTACCAACCTCGCTGGCTGCTCAAGCAGCTCATGAGAGAGAAAGAGAGAGGGAAAGAGAACGGAAGTGCAGGCTCAGGCAGCACTGTGGACTCTGATTACCTCCTCTTTGATGCTAGGGGATCGGTTCATTGGGGCAGAGGACCCTGCATCCTCCCCAGCGGATGCCAGAGCTGCTGGAAAACAGGAAACATAGTGAAAGGTGAGAAGGGAAAAGGTGAGCAGAGAGAAAAAAGATACAAAAGAAAGGGTGGGGGGAGATAAGGACATCATAAAAAGAAAGCACAACGCAGGGAATAAGCCACAAGAGAGGAAAAGGAAAAGGAAAAAGAAAAAAAAAAATAGAAAGGAGGAAAATGACCAAGAAATGAGGAGAGATCAAACTCTGCCAGTCCGTGAAGAAAGAGGATGCAGGATATCAATGTATCAAAGCCCCCCATATTGCAGCTTTTGCAAAATAAAGAACCCACGAGAATACTCCAGGGTGCTGAACGAGCAACGTCGCAGACCACAGGCAAGCTCTGCAGGAGGCTGGCCGGTCTTCATGAGTGCCTCTTACAGGACTCACCCCGGCTACATCCACACACGAAGCAGCAAGTCCTCTCCACAGCCTGCCTTCCAGACATTTATCGAGTAGTAAATAGATTGAGAGCTGGAAGCAATTGTGGAGCTCTGCAGCCTCTGTGCTTATTCGTGCTTTCAGCAAGGCCAAGTATCAACCTCCATCTCTGAGAAGATGTACAAGCCCAAGGATCACAGAATCACAGAACTGTAGGGGTTGGAAGGGACCTCAAGAGATCATCGGGTCCAACCCCCCTGCCAAGGCAGGCTCCCTAGAGCAGGCTGCCCAGGTAGGCGTCCAGACAGGCCTTGAATATCTCCAGAGAAGGAGATTCCACATCCTCCCTGGGCAGCCTGTCCCAGTGCTCCGTCACCCTCACCATGAAGAAGTTCTTTCGCATGTTGTTGCGGAACTCCCGTGATCCATTTTTTGACCATTGCAAGGTCAAAAGGATGAAGATGCCAGGGATCCCAAGGATGATCCCAAGGATGCCAGGGACTCAATGAGGTGATGTATCGGGCAGCCAGCTGCTCTCTC
Source organism: Aythya ferina (assembly GCF_964211825.1). NCBI lineage: Eukaryota > Metazoa > Chordata > Aves > Anseriformes > Anatidae > Aythya > Aythya ferina. The sequence continues at coordinate 27,673,218 of NC_140296.1, forward strand.
CCTGACCCACCTAAATAAATGGCAAGGCCCCACCAGTATTTCTTACCAGTATTTTGCCCAGGAGCACTCGGGAGTGATGGCTACTCAGTGTTTAGATAGACACTCAAAGGAGGACTCAGGAGTCAAAATAAAGTGAAGGGACAAAAATGAATTTTAAAGAATTCCTTAACATAAGTGGATTTATTAAAAACTTGAGTCTTGCATCGTTTTGTTGTAAAACCGCAATATACATGCAAAATCCGGTGCAGAAAAGCAGGACTGATTATTTTTTTCCACATCTGCCAGATGTGTTTTCCTTTCAGTTGATATCTTTTCTTTTTTTTTTTTTTTTTTCCCCTCTTTTACTTATACACCTAATCTTTCTCTTTGTCAAACCTCTGGGGCGTGCTTGAGAAGTCACTTTGGAAACAATCAGGGAACACGCTTTTCCCACAAGACTCAACAGCGGTATTCTCTCTGTGCATGAAGCTCACTGCAAATGCAGACAGCGTACCTCTATCACAAAACAGAAGAAATGCAGTTCTTGCTGCTGGAAGCACTGTGTGAAGGCTTCAGCACAGCTAGGCAGAGCTCCCGTCCCCGTTGTTCCTGACCAAGCCTTTTCAGCCACTCGTGATGTCAGGAGGCACTGTTCAGACAGATAACAGCAATTTGCATCCCTCTGGATTCTCCTTAACCTCCATAAATAGGGACTTTCTTTGCTGCTTCATCATGTGAACCTAAAGAGTTGTGGTTTGGGTGTTTTCTGTTTGCTTTTTTTTTTTTTTTTAATATTAGAACAGGGGTTTCTAGTTAAAAACTTTCAGGATTGCAATGCAATCAGCAGTCTGACCCTCTCTGGACCCTTCCTCCTCAACACCACCATCAGCAGTAGGGCACCCATGGTATGAATCAGGTGTACAGCCTCCTCAAGACCTGAAACCCAGCACAGCAGTAAGTAAACCACTAAAATACATTTCCCAAACCAGGCAGGTTTCCTGCTGCAGCTCTCCAAAAAGCACAGAAGGGTCTCATCCTCTCCAAGGCTGGGAGATGACTTGGTTCATCACTAACAATCTCCATTTGTCACCTTGGAGACTGAACAATGGGCAATAATTGCATTTTACACTTATCTTACAGTGTTGGCTCCTGCATCATTCAGACCCCTTCAATGCACTGATTTTAACCAGTGCTGATCATCTGCAAGCTTAAAGAGAGGGAGAAAGAGCAAAGAGGGTGGCATTCATGCGTCTGGCAGAAGTCTCTGCAAAGGGTGGGAAGGAGGCTCAAGAACAGGCTTATTTGCTGACATAAGAAAAGAAGAAGGACAAAGAAGCCCAAGAAGATGCCATCATATTCCTAAAAGACTATCAAGGTCTGCTAGTTGAGAAGGGTGATCGTAAAACGTACTGTGAGCACACTGAATTTCTTAGCAGCTGAATGGTTATCAACACCTGTAGGCTCCAGACAGTGATTGCCCAGTATTTCTGGTTTACCAAAAACCCTCTCATTTTTGTTAATTTTTCTAGCAGAAATTCAGGAATATATCTTTGTGATACTGCAGTTTGGTAGCACTGGGGGGTTGCATTAGAATCTTTCCCCTCAATTCTTGCTTCTCCAAACACAGGAAACTACCCTATGGCCTGACGCAGCCCAGAGGAAAGTCCCTTTGGAAGGAGTGGCCCAGATCACCTCCATCCACTCTCTAGCTTTCAGCGTGATCCAGCTGCAGGTAAGAAAGGAGACTCAATACTTGCTGGTGCCGTGAAAGCAGCAGCCAAAGTAGCTCAGCAGCCAGATGGGTGGCTTGCAAAACGTCAGCTGTGGAGCACTGGCACATTGATTTCACAACCCTTAATCCCTAATACCAGTGTTGCAGCATGGGTATTGGCGACTCCCCTGTGACTGAACCCAGAATTTTCTTACAGTAGTCATAAAAAAATAAATAAATAAAAAAAAACAGCATCTATTTGACAAATTTATGTGAAGTTGTGCAAATGGGTCTTCAAAACCATCTACGTCAATGGATTCTGCCTTTGATATTTTAAGCAAACTCATGTGCCAATGTCAGATGAAATAAGCACATCTCTTCCTCAGTGGGGTTACTGTCTAGCTGCCAGCCTGCTGCTTGTGCAACAACGTTGGAGCCAGCCACCGAGATGTGCAGCTGAACAAGGAAGTGGGTAACTACCATGGAGGTAAAAGCAAGGTCAAGACCATGGCTGCAGCAAGTGCAGAGGTAAATGCTAAGCAGAGAAGCGACAAGCATCCAGAAGGGATTTTTCACAAGCATGCTGGCATACTGTCTCGCACAGCTTGTTACGCTCCCATAGATTTCAAGCAAAAGCAGTCTGTGACAAATATTTTGAGAGTGCTTCGCAGAAATCGAAGCTGCGAGATGTTGAATCTTGCACTGGCAGAGCCAAGCACCAAAAGCTTAAAGTGAACTTTTTCCTCTACAGCCTGCACCACAGAAGAGCTTCCTGATTTGCAGAGGCTTTTTACACATCTTGTCACAGGCAACCCTGCTATGAAAAGAGTTACTTGGAAACCTTGCAGAACACGGGCATCATATCTTCCTTGAATATATTAGGGGGGAACGCAAAAATACTGAAAGTCCTATAAATGACCCAGGGAAGCTGCTGACTGCTCTTGTTGGGCATCGCCTCGTAGCAGACGAAGCGAGGAGCCTGGCAGCTGCTGCGCTCAGCACGGTAGCAGCGCCGCGTTGCTCCCTTGTAGATGATTCACGAGGGCTTGGTGAGGGAAGCAGGCAATTCACAACAGGAATTTCTTCTAATACAGCAAGTTTAGTTAGAAACCAAAAGAGCAATCCGGGCCGTTGGAAGCGATTCAGAAGTGCGATTTTCCTTTTGAGAAGACGACTGCTTTTGTTAGCCATATCACTGCAGGCACAGCAAGAGCATGGGAGAAAAGCCCTAATTCTCAACATAGCGCATGTGGCTCGCACAGAACCTCTGCTCGGCTTCGTTGGGGGAAAATGGAGTTAATTAACTTCTTATGGCAGTAAAACGGGCCTTTGCGGCCTTCTAACAATATCTCCAGGCAAAGGGGAAAGTACCTGCAATCTTCACAGTCATGAGGTGGAAGAGCGGCTTTCAAACCATTTTGGGGCTAGCCAAGGCTTCTGGGGAGCACCCAGCTCCATCCGGCAGTTCGGTGTGTGGGTAAGATTCACCTGCTGTGACTCAGGCATCCGAAACTTGCCAATCACCTTCAGCTCTGCTTGTTGTTGAGGAAGAAAAACAGGTAAAGAAAATTCGCTTATCCAAATCCAGGAGAGACAAGCGGTCCTCTGGTGGTGCCTCTGTCTATTCTGACTGAAAGGAACAACCCAGAAGAGCTAGCGCTGGTCTGGACACGAGCTACCTTCAAACCTCCACAACCAAGTGCAAAAACAGCCCAAATTGTAGGCCATAGAAATACTTGCAACTTTTTAAATAGCCAAACTGTTTCAATATCCAGGGGTAACCTCAATCCTCTCAGTCTACATAAAATCAGACATCACAGCATGTCAAGGTGCATGTTGGTAAGCTGTGGTTCTGGCTCAAACTTGACAGCAACACAACCAGCCAGACATTGACCAGGAAAGTCCTTCTTCAAAGCAGTATTTAAAAAGTTATCTGCCTTCACATCTGTCGGTCAACTGGCATTTCTTTAAAGACCTGTCAAATTCTGGATCCAGTCTGCATCACATATCAATTGATACTTCTGAGGCAACTTCTGTGCTTGACAGCGACATGTTGAGGAGCGCCATTTCTTCAGTTCTGGATGGAAAGCCTTCACATATTGGTAAGTTGTGAGATGACTTGCAGGTGCCCAACAGCAATGAAGACATGGCATTGGCTTTATACAAAAGTAAATCACATGACTGCAGAGAAGTGGCCCTTCCAGTACACAGAGCAGGCTTACAAGAAAGGTGGGGAGGGACTCGTTGTCAGGGACAGTAGTGATAAGACAAAGGGGAATGGCTTTAAACTAAAAGAGGATAGGTTTAGATTGGATATTAGGAATAAATTCTTCATTCAGAGGGCGGTGAGGCCCTGGCCCAGTCTGCCCAGAGAAGCTGTGGATGCCCAATTCCTGGAGGTGTTCAAGGCCAGGCTGGATGGGGCTTTGGGCAACTTGGTCTGGTGGGAGGTGTCCCTGCCCATGGCAGTGGGGGTGGAATTAATGATCTTTAAGGTCCCTTCCAACCCAAACCATTCTGTGATTCTATGAAATGAAACCATGCTATATACAACACTATCTTAACCAGGAAGATCTTCAACTGGAACAACAAACCATCTCCTTTCCTGTGAAATGAATTCACAGCTAAACTTACAATTGTATGTTTGATCGTACTGTGTAATAACAGTATAGGTGGTATTAATAAAATACACTATTATTTAAAAACACCTGTGTACATTGCTTTGGTAAAAGCCACATTAATTAGTAATCTGGGAATGCCATGTCAGTATTGAAGCCTTAATAGTTACTTAAAAACTCAAGTGTGAACCTGGACTGGACCGGTGTTCCTGGAAAGGGCAGGAAGATTGTAGTAATTTAGTCATCAGTAATAAATTATTAATCTGGGAGTATTGTTCAACCTCTGCTACTAAATTTACTTTGAAATGCCACGCCAGCGCGGTAGACTTAATAGCAACTTAAAAATAAAGGGGTTGACCTGAAAATGAGCTGGTGTCTGTGGAAAGGAAGAGAAGATTGATCTTAAAGTGTGGTTATAGTCGGTGTCACCTGTAGCCTTCGGAGAGCAGACTGTTCTTGCCTGGAAGAGCTGCAGATGCAGCCAGTTGGTGCTACCACCTCCACAGGGTCAGGTAGGTTTCTCCCTCTCGGATTACCCACTTTACCTGTAAACCTGTTATTATAACAATGATTTGTCTTTGTTAGAAGCTCTGCCATGGGGCTCCCCTTATCTGCTAGCAGAGAAGGGTGATTTCCTATCAGAGGTGGAGACAGGGCAAAGAGCGGCCATGCAACCAGCGGTGGGGAGGAAGGGCAACCAGCCGAGAGGGAACCTCACACAGCAGCAACAGGGGCCAAAACATCTCGGGAATGCACCGACTGCTGTGAGAGGTTCTTTTTTGTTGTTGGTTGGTTGGTTGTTTTTTTCTGGGGTCTTTTCATGAAGACAGGAAGAACTACTTTGAAGCAAAGCGCACAGAAAGGGGCTACAGGCTGAGAATTCAGGGAGATGCCAGCAAGAAGCACTGAGAATGAACTTACAGGAAATGGTGTGAAAGATGGTCTAAAGCATAGAAAGAAATATACACACTAGCAGCGTCTGGCTCTTCAAAGAGCTATTTCATTTAAAAGAAGTAAAACCTTTTTGCAAGAATCTTTAGACTCAGGAACAGGAGGATGCACAAGCTGCACAGTCACAAAGGGAAAGATTCAACAAGAGCAGGAGAGGCTTCAGAAGGCAGCTAGCTAGGCTTAGTGCCTGAAACATCATCTTGACTGTGAATGGGAAACCTCACTGCTAGAAGTGAGCTACTGATTCACAAAGCAACGCAGCACCAAGAGGCAGCAGGAGAGGTCCTGAAGCGCAAACCCCATTGTGCTGAACACAGCATCTCGTGGCCGGCTCAGAGCTGTCAGATTGTTCCAGCAGAGCATATTGATAGACTCAGAAAGGCAGAACACAGACTTGCACATGCCAACCAAGGAACTGCTTGTGGAAATGGAGGAGCAATGCTAGGATCAGATGTCAGGTTTCTAACGGAGAAGATATACATGGGACATGGGCTCGTAGAAGTAAGAACAAACAGGTCACAAAGTCTCTAAAGTGGTGTTCCAGGTCCAGGATGAATATCCTCTGCCAGTCCATCCCTCTAACTGAGTAACACCTGAGGGTAAAAACAGGGAATTCATACAAACACTGTGAAAAATGAAGCAGAAAGTGTTCTAGGACACCACACGAGCACACTTTAGCACACTCAGAACCACGTGCATGCTTGCAGGGATGAACCATAGGCTCACAAAAGCATTGGGTGCTTGTGGAGGTGCTCTTGATTCCTTTTAGGTGATTATTAAATCCAAGCAAGCCTACGTGGCCCTTCCACAGTTACAGAAGACCCTTTGCCATGTTAAAACACTCTGGCTTGAAACAGCCCTAGCTCACATTAGCCTGCTAGCCCAGCCCTGATAGCGTGACAAATACAGGTTCTTCTCCCCAGGCTAGTTTCTTCCTCCTCAAATATTTTCTCATCCACTGCTCCAAAAGATAATGTACTTAACATGTCAGGTCATCACCTCCTTCACCACCACCAGCACCACTAACTAGGAGAGCTTCTGGTGACTGTGGCAGAGCCACTGGGACAATGCTGCAGCACCAGGGGTCACCAGCGGAGTGGGGCAAACCCACTCACAGCAGAGCAAGCCTTCCACATGGACGCTCACAGTGATGCACAAGTTGCTCTTCATCATATCACACCTACCTCCTTCCAGTCACTGAGAAGCAACTGCATGACGAAGCACCACTTTGCAGCAGTATCCTTCAGGGAGATGTGTGGCACTGGATCCAGGTCACTTCTGGCCTTTGAGGGATGCCTGCTCTACCGGGATATGGGAGCATCCAAACAGGTACTGGCAGCTCTTCCCAACAGTGCCTTTTCCAGAGGCTGTGAAACCCCACCGAGATGCTGCCACTCACCATGATTCCAGACATGGTTTATTGTGACACAGCAGCTGATAGAGTAGGTGTTGAAAGGCACCAGACAACAGGACAGCCGAGAGGACAGATGGGTCCTGGGGAGCATGGGTTTCCTGTCATCAAGCATCCTTGTCTTGTACTGAGGAGAGCTGTGCAAAGCTATCTGACTACAGGGATGGGCTAAGGACCTCCTCTCTAAGCAGAAAAGAAACACGTAAAGAGGGGAAGCACCCTAAAACAAATGTACACAGCAGTGAGCAGTAACACCGTGGTGCCCAGGCTTGTGCACAGGTGTCTACGCTCACATCTCCTGCCTCCCTCCACTCACATCCATCCACCAGGGGATGTTCTGTTCCACCTCCCATGCACATCCCACCTCCTCTGTCAGCTTTTTCTGGCTCCCAAGAGGATGGCTATTAAGGATTATGCTTTATGGAGGCTTCCTCAGATCCTGTCAGCCATGAACAGAGCATTTGTGTCCCTCTGCTCCCACTCAGCTCTGGCCAACAATGGGATTTTGGCACCTTGTCACTCCTCTCTGCAGCCATGGGAATGTGCTCTGTCCTGCCCTGGGAAACATTGCCTGGGATTTGGTTCCTTGCATTCTCCCAGCAAAGAGAAAGTGGCCTCTGGAAACAATGTGTGCCAGTGGCAGCGTATTATGGCCCTTGTACTCACCGTGAAGTAAACATTGAGGTGGAAGAGTAAGTAAATCACGGACTGGAGAGAAGAATAATCCTTTGTGAGCATTTCCACAAGAGGTTATTGAAACATCAAGCAGACACCATCAGAGCAGCTTAATAAGCTTCAAAATACTCCTGGGAAGTATCCAAGAAGAGTTAAATATACACTGGGTCGCTTTATTCGCATCTTGGGTGGGAAGGAGCAGCTACTTGGCCATGCACAGCAATATTAACAGCAGCAGTTAGGCACAGGAAGTCAAGAAGAATACCACAGACATTTTAAATGTGAACAGATAAGTTAGCCACTCTGAAAGCATCATACCTGAGTCAGGGTGTTACTGGAGCACAGGGGACAATGTCACCTTATGGTGTAGTCCCTTCATCCCTATGTCCCTTCTTTCTCCGGAGACAAATGTCCCACATCCTCCTGAGAAGCTTCCCCTGGGAAGGAAAAGTCATTTACTGGGACATCGGCTCAAGGGAAAGCCTTCAAATACATGGGGTTGGGGGCTGGAACCAAGAACTGCAGTGCAATTTTAGTGTAATTTCTAATTCGTTAATGCAACTGCAGGAGAGATTTCAAACCTTTAATCACGTAGATCAATCGTGATTAGTAACGATTTGTTGCAGTGGTTTGCGGTGTATTTTCTTGTAATTCAGTTTAAATATAAATCTGCCTTGACAGTTAACGGGTAAAGAAGAGAGCCTGTAAGAATTGTTCCTGTGGGAGCAAAAATCTGGATATTGTAACATTAATTTCCATTGCAAGATGATTTTTAAATAAATCAAAGCAATTGTTCTCACTCAGGTCCTTGCACTGAAGCAGTAGCTGCTTCTCGCCCAGCCACTGAAAAACCCTAGCCCCATTTTTTAAAACAGCCTATTGGGACTAAAAAATTGCTACACAAGCTTTAAAGGAGCGAGTGGCGACCAGCTTGTCATAACACGACATTCATAACACCTTCAGGGAGCAGAACAAACGGTTAAAAGGAAAGTTAGCTGACTCATTCCGCGAGTAGCTGGTGTCTGTCGTAGCAGCTTGGAAGTTAACAGATAAAAATGTTATCACAGGCAGCAGTAATATAGCCCTAACGACGACACAGGCTCGCGTGTGTAAAAGAAACCCAATTAACTGCCTTAAATATGTGTGCAATTTGTACTTGGTAGCGATATTCCAGCAGTGTACTGGAGGCCAATTGACAGCTTCTTTAGAAGAAGCCTTGCGCTTTCGTGCCTTCCGCAGGAGAATAATTTTATTTGAAGATATACAGAGACTTCAAAGCGCTGCTCCCTTCTGGTAAGTAGGCCAAATTTTGTATTCAGTCACACTGGTGGTATATATCGAGTTTACAGTAACTCCATTGACTTCATCAGCGTAATTAACTGCTGGAACAACTTACCAGCGATGCCGTACGCTCTCCATCGCTGGAAATTATTAAGTCCCAAACGTCTGGCTTGCTTGTTTGTTTTTCTGGGGGAAAAATAACATAATAAAAAACTATGTTCTAGTTGAAGCTAATAAGCCAACTGGCTTGGGCTGCACATGATATCAGATGAGTGGGCTGTATTGCCACACTTGGACTTCACAAGCTATGAGCAAAAGGTCTTGGTGAACGCAGGAGCTCTGTGGTGGCACGGCATGGTGTGGACAGCCTTACCTCCAGCGTCACTAAATCCATTCAGGGCCACGTTAGCAGAGGGTGAAGCAGATCCATCCCGTAGACGAGCCCTTGGTAGGGACCTTTGAATCAACCCAAGTTAGTCTGAGATGGCCTGGACTCAAAGCATTAGCTCTGCTCCTGCTAGGAGCCAAAACACACAACCTGATACTCACAGTTCATTTGTCACAATCAGAAGGAAAAAAAAAAAAAAAGTTTGAGTGTCTTCCTGCGAGTTTCTAGGCAATTATTCACATATGTCACATGAATTATCAGATACCATGGGGTATTTGTTGATTTGTTATGTTTGGCTTCTGTGCAGAAAAAATCATATGTCACCGTTTGTGGGGGTGAGTAGGTCTCTCAAATGGTTCGGGAGGGTGTAATGTCTTTCCACAGGCCAATTAAAACACGCAACTGCTGCAGAGACTGTCTGAAGGGAGCCACAGAAACTATTCAAATTAGCAGTTGCTCTATATGGCCCAACTGCGAGAATCAGAGTGAGGAAAGGCATGTTAAGAGCAACATTTAATTTTTATCAGAGCTATTTAGTCCTGGGCAGTGTCACCCTGCCGGAGCAGGCTGTGCACGTTACATCCCACACCAGTTACACCAGACCATAGCAAATTATGGGGGTTGTGCTCATAATAGGATAGGTTTGGAGCCAAAAGACCAAGCTAAAGGCTTGTTGCAGTCTCCCAACCCACTGAGCTTCTCTTCTTTAAGGAGAATAAAAAAAATAAGAGGGAAAACTTGCTGTGGGATTTTAATTTCTGCCCATGTTTCACATTAGATTCCTGGGTTTGCCTCCTCTTCCAGCAGTAACAACCTCTCCAGCCTTGGGTAGAAGGTGTTGGCACAAAAAGGAAAACAAGCAGAGCCAGGCAGAACTGCAGCCCACGCACAGGTCAGGTTGGTCCAATGAGGAGCCCGGTGCTCTTACAGTACCTGCAGCCTTCCCAAACACCATGGACAGAAGCCGTGGTGGTAGCCCCATAGCTGCATCCAGACCTGCCTCCATAGGTCACCTTCTCCACAACGAATATCTCCTTCATCAGTGTGGGTTTGAGGTAAGGCTGTTTGCCCTTCTCCATGAGGCACTTGCTCTTCTCCAAGCACATACCCCTGGAGCTTCTGTCACCAACAAATTAATAGTTTTAGTTGTTGTTTTTTAAGATTTGGCAAGGATTAATCCAATCTCACCTCCATCTCTGTCCTGCTCAGCCCTTCCATGTCTTTTTAATGGCTACATTCAGTTCCCGTTCACCTGAGGTGTGGAGGAAATCTCGGTGCCTGCCAAAATGAGAATGGGAGGATTATGAAAAGAAAAAAGGCAGGAGTTCCCCTTCTATGTATTTATTTTTTAAACAGCTTCATGCCATTTGCTTTCCCAAGGCAGTGGTTCAAGCGGCCTTCTCTGACCACTCAACTAAATGTTACAAGTAGCACCCAGCAGCACCTGTGACAACCACCACAGATGGGACTGATTTTTCTCCGGGTTGCCTTCCTGGTTTGCTCTGTGTAACTGAATACCCAAGTCCTCTCCAAGTACGGGAGCCACACTGCAGACTGTTGCTCTTGTGTGCCAATTTCAGGTTTTAGTGGATCCCAGCGTGGTCATCAGCAGGGACCCCCCATGCCACGAGCTTCTCCTTTCTTCCTTTCCACATCCTCCTTTCTCCTCCTCCTCCTGGCTATAAGGCAGTGGAAAGTAAATGCTGCTTCTCTTTCCCATCACAGCCAGGAGAGGAGGGGAGCGGGTTTTCCCTTCCCCATTTCCACGTGGTGGTGAGAGCTGATTAACAGGGCTTTCCCCAGGGAAGAGGGAAGAGCAAGTGGGAAAGTACTGGTGCTCACCCCACTGCTGCTGCTGAGTCTCAAAGCACGGGGCTGGATCCTGGTGCAGAGCACAGACACTCCCATGGTCCCCTAATCAAGCACTACTCCAGCTTTGGTACCTACAGAGCAGTACCTGGGACTGTCCCACCATTCCCATCCCCAAAACATGGGCTTATGTGCCCTCAGATAGCCTCCAAAACTGCAGCTGCATCAACTGTGTCTGGAAGAGTCTTCTGGTGGCCACCGATCCATCTCCAAGTTGGCCATCCTTTCCTCACCTGTCATTTCTTTGGCATCAAACTCCTCCGCTGCCATGACTGCTGCCACTACAGCCTGCTGGGACAAGAGGCACACTGCAGGGCCAAGCATGGGGAATAGAAATTGAGAGAAGCTGCAAGCCAGGGCATCCCAGGGATGGAGTTTTGGCCTGCTCCGATCACCAAAATAACACCTGAATGAGCCCCAGAGGTGGTTCAGGGAGGGATACAGGCCCCTTCATGACCCAGAATGGTTTAAGTATTCAAGGGCTGGTGATAGCACTAGTGAAAGCTGTCTGCTTGCCCCATGTGCATCTAATTAACTGCCCATCTGGGGGAAGCCTTGCAGAAGGAGAAGCGAAAAGGAACAAGCTATTGCCAACAGCTGGGGTGAATCAAAACGAGCATCACACAGCCTGTTTCAGACTCCAGGTGATGCTACTGCTGAGAGAAACACAATTTCCTTTTAAAATCTTCTGAAAATACAGGGATGGGACTCAAGGATCTGCACCCAAACCCAGTGCCAGACCCAAACATGTCCCTTCAACAGGTCACTGACTTTTCATTGAAAACTTTTCATGGGTTCAAGGCTCAGGGCTTTGTGTTTGTCCTGGATTTCAGGACACCCTTCTCACCACAGTTTTCAATGCAGAAAAGGAACAACTGCGCAGCCCAGCCCAGCCCAGGCAGAGGCTTCAGAAAACCTGCTGTCTGCAGCCCCACGTTTTGTGACAGCAAAATGTCGGGGCTGGGTATTTTAGCTACAGTTTTAGTCAGTCCTATTATCACTGCACTGCAGAAAAACTGCCTGGAGCGGCAGTTACACCAAAACCAAACCCCCGTGTTACACGGCATGCAAGTACCAGAGGATCAGCGCCGTGTGGAGCAGGCTCACCCCCTCCAACACTCCTCCTTGTTGCATGCACAGCCATGAGATGCCCCAGACAAACCAGCCACCACAGATACCACAGGTCTCCCGTAAAGATGTTTCCTCTGGCCATGGTGAGCTTCATGTGAGGCAAGACACGAGCAAAGTCTCCTTCAGCAGGAGCCCAGCAGCGGGGGTGACTCACGTCTGAAATCCCCAGCGTGGGTGTTGGTCGTTTTTTCACGCAGGGATTGATGCTGGGACCAACAGCAGCAGTGACAAAGCTCCTGTAAAAGTCAGCCAACAGCCAGGCCCCAAATGCCACCTCCACGACTTCTCCAAGTGAGTAGTAGGACTTGGTAGAGTTGAACCCTGTAGGGACAGAAGAGGCACACCAGGCACCTGGAAAGACCACTGAGCTATTTTTGCAACACCAGATCTTCAAAAATTACTAGATAAGGAAAGTAGCCTGGCTTCATTTGTTAACAATTTTCACACTTGCAAATGCTCCTCAAATTAGGTTCTTTCCTCTAAGTAGGGCGAGGACATGAGCTGATCAGCCTCCAAAGTAGCATCCAAAGCTTGCAAATCACTTCTAAGACATCTGCAGGAGTTTTCACTAAGAAGTAGGAGATCATTTGGGACCAGGAGATGGGGAGGTGGACGTTGGGTGGGACCACTGCCTCCTGAAGCATGACAGGAGACCTCTCACATCCTTGCTGCATCCCAGTGGGACACGGGGCAGCCCAGCCACCCACACCAGTGTGCTAGCTTGTGCCCTGGGTGGTTTTGGGCAGCTTTATCCCTCTGGTTAGTAAATCACACAGCTTGTGACAATAGCAAAACCAATTCCATCATGCACCTGGCAGCCACTTTGGCTTTCAGAGCCATTGGAAACCCTAATTTACACCCTCACAAGGCAGATCCTGGCACAGTATTTGGGTCTGGATAGCGCTGCTGGGCATCAATGCCAATCTGATTTAGCACTGCCACACTCCAGCCTGCCTATCTTGTGACTGTCCTAAAACAACCCCATAAAAAATTTGCAATATCAAGTTCCCCTCAGGAGGAAAAAAAAATAATATCCAATAATTTAATCAGTGATGTTTTACGGACTTTTTGAACAGAAAACATCCACTGATCATGTTGAAACCAATGCTGCTATGATGTTCATTTACAGCTTAAAATTGGGATAAATTAGAAGTATTTGTTCCATTTTCCTCCTTTTTGTCTGATCACTTGTGAGAAACATGCACGACCAGATTTATACAATTTTGTGTTCCCTGATATCTCTGTCCCCTGGTCCAAGAGACTCAGAGGTTTCTATGGCCAGCTTTTGGTGTGTGCCTACAGCTCCATTTTTCTCCTTGGAGAGCACCCAGCAAACATCCCCTCTCCAGGGAGGCTTAGAGTGAGTTCACAGTAAAATCTTCATATATGCAAAACAGTAATTTGCCTGAGCAGTCCTTGATTTCAGGGGCTAATTGCCAACCTGAGGAGCAAGCTCACAGCTTTGCCCTGAAATCGGGGCAGCTGTTTTGTTTGCACCTTTTCCCTTATACAGTGAGTGGAGTAGCAAGATTCATCTTATTAAAAATCAGCTCCAAAGATTACCTGTTAGTGGTGGGAACCACCAGGCTTTGCAGAGAATCCCCCATCCCAGGAGCACATCTTGGTTGATCTCCCCAAAACCCCACAGGGTGAGCTTTTAGATAATGTGTAGAGGGGAGAGGGAGTTTGCATCCCCGTCTCTAGCTGAGTTGCTTCATACAGCAGGGGGGCAAATTTTGGTGGGCTAGCACTTCACTGGCTATTGGAGCTGGACCCCGTGAGGAATACGGGGCACTGCTTTTACCACAGGTTTTCCACCCCATCTGCAAGGCCGGCCTGGGAACGGCGCTGCTCTCCCTCCCCCTGCCTCCCCACTTCCCCAGCGAAATCCGAAAGGCGGCTATTTCTGCCATCGCTGACAAATACTGTCACCTCTCGCTGCCTCCCCTCCCTCATGGGTGACAGGGTGCAGCGCCGGGGACCGTAAATGAATCATCGCCGCCCGGCCGCTGCTGCTTTCGGGCCCGGGGGCGGGCGGCAGCAGGGCCACCCACGGCCGGGCAGTTGGGTTTGAGCAGCCCTAAGGCCACAAGGGATGTGAGAGAGGACAGGGCCCGGTCCCTTGGCAGCATCCCACCTCGTCCCTGTCATCGTAAAGGGGGCTTTTTGTATATAGGGAAACCAAGGGGGTGTTTGGCTACCACACCGTTAAGCTTCCCCACAGAGGCGCCTTGATCCCATTGCCCTCAGAGCCTTCCTTCCACCTAGGCTGGCCCTGCCGCTTTTTGTTCAGGCTTCCAGCTTTACTTCGGACACAAAATTGAGCACTTTATCACTCAAGTGACACCCACGAGACTCCTCCCCTGCTCAGATTGCCCGATGCAGTCTGGGCACCTTCGATTTTACCAAAATTTTACTCTTTTTTTGCACAGCCCCGCTCTCATTTCGGGGTGCCACGCGCACCTCTCCCGGTACGCCAGCGCACGCCGCCTCGCTCCTCCACGGGCGATGCATTCCCGAGCACAATCAACCCGATTGTGCTGCTCTGAAACAAGTTTTGGCTTCAGTCTGCCGGGGGAACAGCACAAGGATTTGCTATCTAATCCAATAAATCTACACTGACATCTTGTGGAGATCACGGGACCAGAATGCCTGTAGCCACCGAGCACTGTGGTGAGATTCACAGCCTCGCCGCGTCCTGCTGGACACGGGGGGCTCTGAGGGACCTTCGTCCCTCACCCCGCCATGCTGGGCACCCTGGTCCCACCTCACGGCCTTCCCGAAGGACCTTCAGGCCTGGAGGACGTCCATCTGCAGGCCCTTCAACCTCAGAAGTCATCGCGCTCTGTCCACAAGCAGTCAGGAAGAAGAGTTAAGCCAACTAAACTCACAATCCCGGCTAAAATGAAGCTATTTACTTTTAAATCGTTGCTGATAGCAATGGTGTGGCCCCTCTTTCATAAGAGCCATGATGCTTCAGGCTTCACATCAAAGCACGAGCTCCCGAGGAGGAGCTATTTTCATGCTGGAATTTTATTATCTCTGTAAGCATTGGAAGAAAATGGACCTGAGTAGCACTCCAGGAATCCTTTACCACTCCTCTTCATCAAAAAAATATATGGTTTAAGCAATTAAAACATACTGCCTGCAGTTCGGGAACACACTCAAGACTTTCCTCCCTACTCACCCCATTCATTTTAGCTCCTCTGCCAGGGTCAGAAGGGTTAAATTAAGTCACCTTTATTATAAGAAATCAGGTATAAGAAATTAATTCTTACTTCCAGTACTCAGGGAAGCATTCATCCTTGCAGTCAAGGAGCACGAAGCAGCATCAGTGCTGTTGATTGGTAGGGGTTAACACCAGGAGCTGAAATCCCACCACAGATGAAGCCTTCCAACCAAGCATCATTCCTCCAGCTTCCTTCTAACACCACAATGGGGAGCAAGTGTTTATGCTTGCTCCATAAGTGGTTAAAAAAAAAATGAAACTGCTTTACATCTGGTTTCTAGCAAACCACTCCTATCGAATAGGCTGGAAAAGACAGAGGGTGCCATCAGATGACAGAGACAAGAGTTGGGTTGGCATATGAGCAAAGCAGGTGGCATCTACACCCACTGTGTTAATGCAGGAAATTCAGCCCTTCGTGGGTCTTTCATCCACTCCCTTTGGGCAAGGAACCAGCCCTGAGAAGCCTGGTTTTTCCCAGCCCAACAGGTGAAGTGGCCAGGCTCACACATACCGTAAGCAGACGTCTGTCTCCAGGAGCATAAGCGTCTAGCAGAGTGAGGGGTGCTGAGAGCAAGAGGCACCTCACATGGGATAACACACATTTGCGCCCTGAAGACAGCACCATGCCGCTGCAACCTGGTCTGAGGCTCTGAACAAAGCAAGGCTTGTCAGGAGAAGGAGCGCCTGATATTCCTGTGAAAACGAAGCAAACAAACCAAAAACCACCACAGAGTATCTACTCAGTACGCTACCCCAAAACCAGAGCAGCAAACTTCATCCAGCTAAGTACAAGCTAAAAAAAACAGCTAACCCTAAGTTGCAACCATGTGCTTTGAATTTAAGCTCATTACAATAATCAATTAGGCCACTGAGGGGGCAGGGCAAGATCAGCACTTGGAAAGCAGAGATAAAGAAGCTGAACGGCAGAAATAGGGTGGTAATACATCCCAGGCCTTGAACCGCTTCGTTAACCTTCAGCCCATGGTTTAGTTTCTGATTTGTTTTCTTCTGGTATCCACACTGAAATAGAGAAGGGAACGACCGCACAACCCAGAATAATTACACCACCCTGCCACCACACCTCGTCTTCTGGCCAAAGGCAAGCTCACCAGACCCAGTGTCTGTGTGGGTTTGGTTTGGGGCTGGGAACGGGCACATAGGGGAACAAGCTGTCATGTTTTCAACATACACAGTTTTCGTGATCCACTCTGCTCAGCCAGGCACCGCGTCTCAGCCAGCACCTGGGATCATCAGCTTGCGTCTGGTCACAACTCTACCAACACCAAACCATAATGGCCAGTGTCTGCATTTCCTCTGAGATGGGCAGAAACCCTCTGAAACTGCTAGAAAACCCCACCACACCATTGTACCTCTGGCACAACTTTGCCGTGGCTCAGCCAGCCCTACTCAACCAGCGGCTCTCCTACTACGTACCCATTGCAGCCACAGCTCTGTACGGTACAGGGTATGAGGCATGCTGAGGTATGGCATTAGCAGCGCATTAACACCACCTCAGCTTCATGCATAAAGAAGGAAGTCTGACTGCAGCACATAACAAATGCTGTTTTGTGTTGGACAGATCCTAATGCCGAATCCATTCAGTTGCACGTAACACCACCCAGCCAGTCAAAGGAGGGAAAAGCAGCCATCGTAAGAAATCCCCAAAAGACTATAGTGAGGGAACCCACGGCTCCAGCACTAGCTCTGTTCTGAACACGCCAGCAGCCAGCTTTTATCCTTTGGGCTGAGAGAAAAATGGTATTTTTTACGCTGGCTTCTAAGTGACAAATCTGTAAGCAATGCCTTAAATTCCTACAAACCTTCCCCTTTGGGACTATCAAGAAGGGCACACCCTTCCCTCCTTCCCCCCCTCAAAAAATAAAAAAAAAAAAAGGACATAAAACTGCTGCCACTTGGGCTCTAACATGCTTTGAGCAGCCCCAATAAGCATACGTACATCCATGCAGCTAGGTCTGATTATTCAAATCCTGTTGCCTAGTATTAACTCCCAAATCTATATTTAAGCACCTAAGTAGGCATTACTACAGCTTTCCAAAGATCCTAAGCACCAAGAGCTCTTGTTAAGAGCTTGTCGAAGTAGTGACCTTCTAACGAATCAGTTTAAACAAAAACATTCACCTTGCTCCCAGTGCTGCAAAATTCAGGGCTTTCATACACAGCTAAAGCTCCCAAACCTCTTCCAGTGAGGGCACAACTTGTGAGGCTGCCCTGTCTTTCGTACCAAAACCCTGGACTGATGCAAAGAAAATACACAGATGGGCTGTTTCTAAAAGCCTGTGGTGAATTCAGTGCCTTGGTTTTAGAAAAAGACTTGAAGCAGAGCAGCATGCAGGCTTTCTGGGTCTCTTCAGGCAGCTCCCAGCATCATTAGCATGTAGGAAGGATGGTATTTATTAAGTAAAATGTAACTTGGCATTGAACTGAAAATTAAAACTATTCTAGGACTGAATGGAAATACTTTGAAATAATTCTTGCTTTCTCCATTCCAAAGCCAGGAAGCCTCTGAAGATTTCCACAGAAATTTGAACCTTGCTGCTCTTACAGTTAAAAAAAAAAAAAAAAAAAATCAAAGAGCTGCTTCTCCCTTCCATGACCCCAGTCTCATCCTTTCCCAGACAAGCAAACTCACATCCTACAGCTTAGCATAACACAGCAACAATACTCTAAGTCATAGAAAAAGGCCAGCTTTTACTTTTTTTCCTTTGGTGCAATTCTGATTTGAAATAGTTTGCATGTGAAGCCAGTATTTTACCTTTGTTCCAAACTTTCCTCCTTCCTACATCGATTACAAAGAAATACAGGGGAAAAACAAAGACAGGAGCATACTGATAGGGCAAATAACTACCAAAGTAATGGTTGTAAATGGGAGAAAACAAGAAAGAATTCAATGAACAATATTTTTTAAATGAAACAATAAAGATGATTAATGAAAGATGGTATTCCAAATACCATCCAAACACCAGTGTATAATGAGCTACCAAAATGAAACGTTACTGTCTCAGTAACAGCTTTTAAAAATTAAAGCTGTGTCAGGATTTTTGAGCTATGAAAGCATTTCAAGTTTTCAAGAACGTAAAAGATGAACAAACCTGTGAAGATACACATCAAATGAGAAGTGAGTAAGAACTGGAATTAGTCTTAATATATTCTAAGGTCAGAAGATTAGTTTCAAGTTTAAAAGATGATTCTGATAAGCTACATTTAAAACGCACATTCTATTAGATCTATACTTTTCAGTTCCTTCTTTTGTTCCTAAAAAAGATCTGCATAAGCATGGACACACATGAAAGTATGATCTTTTTTATTTAAAATGCAACTTTCCGGTGACATGACTACTTTGCACCGACAGTATTTCGTTCATTTCATTTTCTTCATGTCAAGTTAAGCACTTTCCCAAGTCTCACATCTCTTGAAGAAATTCCTCCTTTTCGTCAAAATAATTCCGAAACCACTCAATGTGTTCGATCTTCTGTTTAACACTGAGGTATGGGTTTTTTGAAAGCCCGCAGATGACAAGTTCCATGAAGTGGCGAATAGGTCCTTCCTTGGGAAAGTCTTTGAGGTGTTTCTCCAGAAAGATATGTTCGTGAAATTCAGCATCATCATCCATCCCTACCAAAAGGAACACAAAATGACAAAGTCATTATCATAATACAACAGTGAATTTAACAAAATAAAAAAATACAGCCTGTAAATAAACCTTTAATTAGTAAAATTAATGGTTCTGTGCCGTTTAATCCTTTTGCATTAAACAAACCACGAAGTGTAAGAAACTTCAGAATTCTAAGATGTTAATTTCTCCCTCCACACAGAATACGTCAGCATATATCCTATCCATCTACCATATTATCTCCACTTTGTGCTCCCATTTACAAGGATATCTAATAGTAACACTGCTGAAGGCTGATGCCAAAAATCAATCTTCTTGAAAAAAAAAAGTTTGCTCAATACATGAAACCTTTATTCATAAGGTGTATCACCTTTTAGACTCTCAACACTTTTAATAAACTATTTTTAAAAAGAATTGATCATGTAATTCTACAGAGGGTTGAAGAATACAAACTCATCTTGAATGAAGGAGGCAACTTCCTGAAGTATCTGATACAGAACTGTTACAAAAAACTTGCATGTTCATTGCAAGTCACAGTTTTAGCACTCCAGTGCTACCAAATGGGTAGGGGAAACTGCTTTCCTAATGCTTTTCAAATCTGTGAGCATATTCTGATGCAAAAATGTTGTCTATCACACCAGCTGCTACTTGTAAGTAGTGACCAATGCAAAAAATGTTGCATTCAAAAGCATTCAGTTGCATAGAAACATAGAACAGGGGATTATTGTAGATCTCTGATCAAATATAGCTCAGATCCTCTGGCAGTTTTTTGTCCTCCATCCTGTGGATTTCAGCTGTAGATGTTCATGTGATGATGCTAGCATACACGAGAAGACTTAGAGCACAAATTCATTCATATAGAAGAAAAAAAGGTTGCTTCTGCAGTTCCTGAGATTTAATAAAATAAAAAATTAAAAAAAAAAAAAAAAAAAAAAACAGAAAAATGGGATTTGCAATTGAAACATTTTCCTTCTGTTAGAGATGTATGAAAATCTTTACTTGATCCTAATCTGCTACGTATTTGTAAATGACACTTGCAACTTTGGGTAAAAATTTATCAGAGAAAACTATTGCACATGAACTCTTCCACACAACAAAAATGGGAAGTCTTCGCCACGGATGTACATTTTTTCCTTATAGTAGCTAAGGTATGATATGTTATTTGCCAACATTAAATCATCAGAATTAAAAATGAGAAAATGAAGCCAGCTCAGTCCTAGGCTTCCTTATATGTTAAAGTTTCTTCAATTTTAGGTGTATAATACTGGGATGGAGAAGACTCTCAACCTGTGTTATCGCGTTCATTAAGTTTGCATTCTGTCTTTCCTCCATTAGGTAGTGCACTGCCTGAAGGAGCTGGGAAACGCATCTATTTTTCCCTGCACATCTTTCCCAGAAATATGTGCAGTGTCTACCAGTGCCAGCTACATGCCACTCATCCTCTTCATCTTTGAAAGAGAAAGTGTATTTCTTTCTTCCACAAGCTCTCTCCTGTTTCTGATATGTTAAAAGAAATAAAAAAAAAAGATCACAGCAGCTTCAGAATTTGTATTTCTAAGATGCTTGAAAAGCTACATCTACTTAGAGAAGCACAGAGATGATCTTTTTACCATGCCACCCACACTGACCTTCCCCCAGCCCAGGGAGGTGGAATCTCCCCGTACCTAGATGCTGATGGTTGCGTTCACAAGCTACCACCCTTTCCAGATTTCATGCTTCTGTTGGCCAAAAAAATCCAAGAGAAATAAACCAATGAACCCACTGCTGAAAGAATCTGAATAATGCCGCCAGTAAGTGTGGGCTCTTCTCATGCTCTTCTTTTGGACATAAAGGGTAGAGGAAGAGAGTATGTCTAGTTAATAGTTTCTCCAATCTTCATCTCTAATCTAAAGGAAATTAAATCATTTATAGTCTCACACAAAAATTCAGGTCAGGAGGAACATTACATCATCTGTTGTGATCTCTCATTTGTCAAAGACATGATACATGGTTTGGGGATGAAGTGCTACGTCCAAATACTTCAGCTAGACCACATGTTTCAGTCCTCAGAAAAGTAAAGCATGCATCACAAAGAGACCACAACTGCCCAAAGCATCAGAGGACGAGACCTCTGGTGGGAACTGATTAGCTGAGATACTTTCGCATGACTGCCCCACTCCCAGCAAGTCACACCTCCTGCTGCAGGGGATGAACAAGCCTGTCCCTCACCCTCTCTTCAGCTGTCCTCAGAAACCTCATTTGAAAGGACGTGCATGGTGGGAGCCTAAAGCAGAGGATTTTCTTTATCAATTTCAAAGCAAAAAGTCACTCTCAACCTCCTATTTCCAACTCCATGTGTACTGCAGAAGAGAAAGTCTAGAAAAAAGTCTAGTCTAGAAAAAAAAGTCTAGAAAGTCTAGTCTGTCCATCATTTATCAACAGTCCTGGCTATCGGGGGAGGTCCCAATCGACTGGCGGCTAGCAAACGTGACGCCCATCTACAAGAAGGGCCGGAGGGCAGACCCAGGAAACTACAGGCCTGTCAGTTTGACCTCAGTGCCAGGAAAGCTCATGGAGCAGATCCTCCTGAGAGTCATCATGCAGCACTTGCAGGGGAAGCAGGCGATCAGGCCCAGTCAGCATGGCTTTATGAAAGGCAGGTCATGCCTGACGAACCTGATCTCCTTCTATGACAGAGTGACGCGCTGGGTGGATGAGGGAAAGGCTGTGGATGTGGTCTACCTTGACTTCAGCAAGGCTTTTGACACCGTCTCCCACAGCATTCTCCTCAAGAAACTGGCTGCTCTTGGCTTGGACTGGCGCACGCTTCGTTGGGTTAGAAACTGGCTGGATAGCCGGGCCCAAAGAGTCGTGGTGAATGGAGCCAAGTCCAGTTGGAGGCCAGTCACTAGTGGCGTCCCCCAGGGCTCGGTGCTGGGGCCGGTCCTCTTTAATATCTTCATCGATGATCTGGACGAGGGCATCGAGTGCACCCTCAGTAAGTTCGCAGATGACACCAAGTTAGGTGCGTGTGTCGATCTGCTTGAGGGTAGGAAAGCTCTGCAGGAGGATCTGGATAGGCTGGACCGATGGGCTGAGGTCAACTGCATGAAGTTTAACAAGGCCAAGTGCCGGGTCCTGCACCTGGGGCGCAATAACCCCAAGCAGAGCTACAGGCTGGGAGAGGAATGGTTGGAAAGCTGCCAGGCAGAGAAGGACCTGGGAGTGATGGTGGACAGTCGGCTGAATATGAGCCAGCAGTGTGCTCAGGTGGCCAAGAAGGCCAACGGCATCCTGGCTTGTATCAGGAACAGCGTGACCAGCAGGGCTAGGGAGGTGATCGTCCCCCTGTACTCAGCTCTGGTGAGGCCGCACCTCGAGTACTGTGTTCAGTTTTGGGCCCCTCGCTACAAGAAGGACATCGAGGTGCTTGAGCGGGTGCAGAGAAGGGCGACGAAGCTGGTGAGGGGCCTGGAGAACAAGTCCTACGAGGAGCGGCTGAGGGAGCTGGGCTTGTTCAGCCTGGAGAAGAGGAGGCTCAGGGGTGACCTTATTGCTCTTTACAGATACCTTAAAGGAGGCTGTAGAGAGGTGGGGGTTGGCCTGTTCTCCCACGTGCCTGGTGACAGGACGAGGGGGAATGGGCTTAAGTTGAGCCAGGGGAGTTTTAGGTTAGATGTTAGGAAGAACTTCTTTACAGAAAGGGTTGTGAGGCATTGGAACAGGCTGCCCAGGGAAGTGGTGGAGTCACCATCCCTGGAAGTCTTCAAAAGACGCTTAGATGTAGAGCTTAGGGATATGGTTTAGTGGAGGGCTGTTAGCGTTAGGTTGGAGGTTGGACTCGATGACCTTGAGGTCTCTTCCAACCTAGAAAATTCTGTGATTCTGTGAAAATTTCTTTAGCTAACACATTAACCCTTCCAAAGGGTCAGCCTTCCCTTAAAGGCAACATCTCAAATGCAAATAGGGTGTTTTATAGGGTGTCTACTCTTATAGGGTGTCTTGATGGCAAATTCTCAGTAAATAGAGGACCAAATATTTTCTGAGCAAGATAAATCATGCCCTGACAGTAGGCCCCTAGAACAGACCAAAAATAAGCAAAACAATCCCTTCCCCTAAAATGACTGCGTAACATTTGCCACCTCTGTTGGTAAACTGCCCCAATGCTGGGAAAAGCATCTCAGCAAAACAGACAGAGCAGGACCTGGCAATCTTTTGCCTACAAAAGCCATCAGAGGCAACAGAGGCAGTAATTTTCTACGACTTCCACTACAGCTATTGCTTATGCCATAACTATCTCTGGCGTACCAGCAGCATTTGTTCCTCAGGATGGGTTGCTAAAGCAAAGCAGCACCAATAACACGTGCTGGCCCTCCTAACCACTGCACTCCTCAGGATTTGAGTCATCGAGGCATGAATACACAGGCATCATTTTAAAAGGTCAGAAATCAACTTCTTCCCCAACTTTTTGCCACGGCAAATGACGGAGTGGAGCTAACCCTGCTAGAAGCAGAAGAGGCAACCAGACAGGAGGAGGAGCGAGAATGATGTTATGCAAGCCATGCTACTGGTTTGCTAATCTGGTAAAAATTAATCAGAGGCAGGAGAAAAGGAAATAAAAAAAAAAAAAAAAAGATAGTTTGCTGCCTAACAGTGACTTCAACTGTATCAGAAAAGGGAAAGAAACGCAGGCAGGAGCTGACAACAGGGCAAGGGGGAAGACTTACTGGCTGCTGCAGCAAGCCAGTAAGTCTAGCCACGTCTTCAGATGTTCCTATTAGGGCCAGACAAGTTTTAAACATCATGACCCTGCCCTGATGCCTCAAAGCTCAGCACAGTGTCTTGGTAAAGCACTCAGACAAGAACGCTGGAGATGCTCTGAAGCCAAGAAAAGCAGTTATAAGCTGTCTTCCTTATTTTTCATATTTCATTTAAAACTTTAAAGGCTTTCATAATGCTAGAAGTTGAACACACAAGCTTTCTCAACAGAAAATTTAATTACAGAGATGTTTTTAGAGCCCCTTGCTTCTGCATAAAAGAAAAAAAAAATAATCACACATTTCTTGATGGAGAACAAGCTGAGGTAACGTCCTCCTATCGAGGGAGCTCACTGCTACCAAACTGCAGAGCTAACGGTGGGAAGGGGCATCTTCTGCAAACTGACAGTGCAGTGTGTGGAAATAATTGGAAGGAGGTTCTCAAGTTTTCGACTGTACTTGGACGTAGCTGGTCTGAGTACCAGCCTGCGCCAGGACAGAGCTGGCAGCTTGATCGAACCCAATTCACTGCCTTGATATTTCAACCTGAGAGGTGATAGATTTCGGAACGCTCCGCCGGCATTTTCCACATGACCGGTCTTTGTGGACAACTCAATAAAGATTCCTGTCTAACTATATGTGAAGGCTCTTTGTCCGCGTGCCATCCCAGCCCAGACAGCACGGTTCCGGCCACGCTGCTCCAAACCAGCGGCCGCCAAAGCCGCCCGGTCCGCTGAGGGCCCCAGACAGCAGGGTTCCAGCCACATTACAACAACAGAAAAACCATCGGCCGCAGCGGTTTTCAGCTTGCAAAAACACGACTGGAATATACTTGGACTTCTACATGACGGGACAGATCGATTCTGGGAGCAGCGATTAAATTCTGTGAAGAAACTGCCAAAATAGGATGAGCATAAATACGAAGAGACAATGAAGCACATTATGCAATTTGCAATTCAGCACAGGACAGATTTTCAAAGACTCCCAGCTTCAGATACTAACCTGTTTTGCTTTCAGTGACTGAATCACTCTCAAGTAGTTCTGTTTGATGTCTTTTTTAAAAAAATAAAGAAAGAAACCACTCAATCTCTCCCTGAAATTATGAAACCCCCATTCCTGAAGCGTACACTTGCTTTCTGTAGTCCTTCCTTAACGTGCTCTCTTTTCTCTGCTGGCTTTACTTCAGGGAGGTGGCTTTTTTTGTTTGTTTACTTAGTGGTGGTGGTTGGGGTTTTTTTACTAAATGGAAATAGGATTTTTTTTTTTTAATAAATGGAAATAGGAGCAAATACAACGCACAAAGATATCTAGTTAAGATAGATGCCCAGAATGAGTGAATATTGAGACTGTTTTTTCCTATGAAACTGATAAAACAGAGAGCAGATGACTGTTTAGCACTCAGCCAGTACTGATACGGAACTGGCAAACAGCTGACTAGGCTTTGGCTAGTCGCCGTGTCCAAGAACCACACTGAAGAACAGAATAAGCATTATAAAACCCACGGCAGTCTTGAGAGTCTCCTTCCTCTGCTAGAAGCTTCTTTTTCATAGTAAAAGGTATTACGTAACAGACTTGAATAGCCCTCTGGTGTTGAAAGCACCAGGACAGGGAGGGAGGGAGGGAGAACTCCCGGCACTGGCAGCAGGCAGCCCTCAGATCAGCCAAACCACCTGCAGGACTTCACCTGAGGAGTGCCAGAATGAGTTCAGCTGAAGAATCTCCGACTTGGAACCGTTCGAAAGCTGCATTTGTTTACTATCACATGCATGATTCATCATCCAAAACACCGTGTTAAAACAGTCAAAGTCTCAGAACACAGACTAATTCCCCAAAATGATAAATACAGACAAATATTAAAAGTTAACGCTGCCCATACCTGCTTCATTGTCAATTGGAAACTCCCACAGTATTCCCTCTTTTGTCCACTGGATCATCTCCTCAAAACCGTTTCGGGGAGGCTGGTCAGTCACTGCTGCAATCTCCTTCGCAAATTCCAGATCCCAAATCGTTGGTGAAGATACTAAAACACAAAAAATTTTTAAAGATCTATCAGCACGTCAAAAATTTCTCGTTGGCTAGCAAAATGTATATCCTTTAGCCTTAACCTTTCCAGAGGTGCTTTCAGTTATGCAAATTTTTCTACCTTAGAGGCCAGCATCACTTTTTTTGTGTGAGAATTGTCTGTTGAAATGAAATTTCATTGAACTAGGAAACATCTAAGAAAACAATTCTGAACCAGTAAAGGACAGTATATTTTTAGGCTCCTCACCCAGAGTAAGATTTTTTCACTTTTTTTTTCTTCCCTTTCTGTCTTCCAGCTTGTATATATAACAAATTCTGAACCTGACTGGTGCATTCTGCTACAGCAACCTTGCTTACTACAGCAGTGCTCAGGTACTTCTCAACTCCACTCTCCTTCAGGAAGACAACTTTAAATCTATAAATGATGGCAACCCCTTCCCCAACCACCCTAGGAGGCCTGATTTCTGTTTCCTGGGCTTGAGAAATCCTGATGTCCTATTTTTCTGCCAGTCCAACAGCACCTTTAGGGATGTATCTAACCTGCTAAATAAATCCGAGTGTATTTTTAAAATCCAAGTGCATTCACATGGCAGCAGTCACTCTCAGGGAGTTCCTGCCCCTCCACCCTCGGAGAACTGGTTATGAGCCCAGACTGAACCGCATCCCTGAAACGAAGGGAACACAAAGGGAACAAGCTGTTACCACAGGACAGGGAGGAACAGCTGGGAGTGCCTTGGGGTGCTGTTTCATGAGCTGGCCTAAGTCCTGCTCCCCTCTGTTTTCTTGTCTTCCCGTTACCAATTCACCCTAATCTCCCCAGGACAGAGATTTTGGTGTGAATTCAAGTGTTACAGTCCATTTGAAGTGGATTATGGCCAATCAGTTATGATTTTACTACTCTTAACTATTTGAAACGAAGACATAATTTCATTTTTGGCTCCATGGCTTACAACTCATATTTTAAAAAAATAAAAATCTTCCCTCTCCTTTTAAGAAAACATTCAAAGTGCAAACAGTATTTTTGTATGCTGGAAAGTGTTTTCATTTTTTGCATCAAATCAGAAGATACTTTTTCAAATTACTTCTTACTTAGCAGGGAAAATTGCAGAACTATATTCCCCAGCTGCCTACTTTGATTTGAGGGCTGGAGGCAGGAATAAACAGATAAAAGAAAACATGAGAAAATGATACCAGAATTAAATTATTGTCCACATCTTAAATAATACCTTCTAACAATGTGTTGCTAATAAATCTTCTAATAGAGGAGAGATGAAACTTATGTTCTCAAGCTTGCAGTAAAGGTCATAAATAAATGGTATTTTCACCTCTGTGCAACTGAAAATAATACTGAGATTTTACACTAACAGTTATGAACTATTTTTTCAGGATGCCAATTTACTTCATTAACATTCACGTTTTCCAAATAAATATTCATTATGTAACACAGAGCTTGCTTCTCTGTCATTTATAAATAATATTTTAACTCATGATCTCAGCTAACACGAGCCAAGAAAAGTGAAAGCAGATGAATCAAGGTATCATGTATCATGCTGGTATTTCCTGAGATTAAGGCTTCTTTTTGGGGGGAGGGAGGTTGTCAGGCTTAGTCAGTAAGCCATTTAATAAGCTTTCTGGCTTAGAATATATGGTAGATTTCCTCAAGGCTACCTGGAATAAAACAGGGAAATGCCACATAAAAAAGCTGAAAGAACCTTATTTCTTTCTATCTACTTATAAAGCCAATAAAGTCCACTTGCTCTCTTACACCGTTTCTAACAGAACTGGACCATGCAAAAATTTTGTATCTTCACTTTTTATTTGGTGTGACGACCACGTGCCAGCATGTCTACATTGTGCCATACAAAAAAGAGAGATTAAGCTCTCATCGTTTGACCTCAGTAAATTTGTTTCAACTCAAATATCAATTACTTGAGTACCACTTTGGTCTGGATAACTAAAATAAAACAAACAAAAAACAACGACAACAAAAACCCAAATCCTGCAGCATTCACTGTGGTTTTATCTGAAATAGAGACAGATTTTTAAGGAAGTTGACTGCCTTAAAAAAAACAGCAAACTGAATTCCATTTTAATAAGCAACTTTCGTAGTCCACCACAGAGGTGGCTACACTCAGAAAGCTCACAGCTGCTTGAAAATAGGCAAATAGCCCCATGTGACATTTTCCTAGAGAAATCAAATAAACCAATTAATTTCTCCCTGTAGTTTCAAATCAAAAAAAAAAAAAAAAAAAAGAAAGAGAGAGAGAAAACTACTAAGCTGGAAGCTGACAAAAATTAATAATCTTACTCTTGAAACAGAAAAAAAAAAAAGAAAAAAAAAAGAGTTCCATTTTCTAAGCTACCAGAGAGGAAGAATGCTATTTCTTTTGCACATGTTAGCTTTCTATACAGTTCTAAGTCATTACACTGCAATAAAGCATTTTTCCAAAGCATCTCAGGATAGTTTAGAGCAATTAGCGTACCAGAGATTAGTGTAGGAATGCAGTTTCATTGTTCAGAAGGCAAAAGCGAGGGAGAGACTTTAAATTTCTTGCCCATAATCACACACCCTTAGCCAAAACCCAGTCTGTGTTAAAGCTGAGTCATACTTCACGTGTGAAATCCATCCCCCTGATGTGGCAACTGAGACTCTTCCTGCAGAGATATATGGAGGTGGGTCATATCCATTTCACCAGTCTTCTTTTAGTTTAATCTCACAGGAGATTTGGTGTGGATTTTAAGTATTCATGTGTGAAACACTAGCCACAGTAGGTAAAGCAAGGTGTTGTTTGTTGGGCGCTACAGGATCTTTTAAGCAACCCACGTAACACCAGATGAAAGAAGCCCACAAAGCAACCAGGCTTACAGTAGAGTTTGTTTCCACACTGCTTTGGCACAGGCACCTGTAGAGCTAGCTTGTTTCCCTGACACCACAGCCTTGTGTTTCTTTGCCATTAAATGAATTCAACAAGTTTGCAAAATGAACGAACACACCAACGGAGCCCACATACCTGTTCTCCAGACTGGTTTAAGGCTCTCCAAAGCAATCACAGTGACAAAGAGTTGGTTTTACCCTTCAAAGTTCAATAAGAGAATGTTCTAATTAATACAGAAAACACCAACGTGTGACCCTGTGTGAAAGTTTTGTTCATTAAAAAGCAGAGTTCCATTAAAGTATATTTTTTACAGGTCTGAAAGCAGGAAGTTAACAGGTCATGAGTCTCTTTCACAACAGTGAATCCCTTGATATTCTAAAAATTCAGAACTTGGCTTCATTGGCTTTTTCATTATTGAATTTCCACTAACCTGTTTTCAGCGCGCTTTCCGTTTCTGGAGGAGCCTTAGTGAATATATTAAGCCTCTTTCCTTCTCTAAGACTTCTATAAACAAAAGAGAAAAACGATATTTAGTATTTTGCAACACTTCACAACACTGCCAGATACAAAATTTAAAAGCACAAAATATTCTTATGATCTAACAGATCTCTGGAGAAAAAAAAAAAAAAAAGAGAGAGAGAGATAGTGGCTCTCTTTAAATCCTCAGGCTTTTAACCACAGAGTGTTTATGATTGGATTATTACTCTGTAACAGAGCTTCCCAGAACATTTCTATGTGAAAGAATGAGCATAAATCAATTATATTCGCAGTCATTTTTCACTTAAATATTTACAAATCTGAATGAAGTTAAACAGTATCAAACTACAGTCCTTAAACAATTTCACAAAGTTGCAACTAACAAGGAAATTTGGTGATTTGTTTTTTTTTTTTCCTGTAAATAATATTGCACAATTCAGGAAGAGAAAAGGCAACAGCGTAATGATACAATTCCTGCTTTCTGACATAAATAGCCTTTTTGGAAGATTACACAGCCACCTCTCGTGCCACATGGCAAACACACAAAACCGGGCTGTATGATATATTCTAAATAGCATCACCCTGGTGCTCTCCTTTCCAAGTATAAAAATATTTTATTCTGACCATCTATTTTTAAACATATTTATCTTCAGCATTAGCCTACACTAAAAAATAAGCTCAAAAATTCCAAGGGTTCAACAATTAATCAAGATAAATTCTCCTACAAATGGAAACAAAGAGAAAACAATGCCTATACTGTAAAACACTGAACTTCAGAACAAATGATCCTTTTAATCACGCGATCTTCTTTATTAGTGCAGACCTCCACTGAGATTCTAATAGTTCCTACTTTATGTTAACACATATTTATTGCTACCTTGGCAACACCTGCCTTTCTTGACCATAAAAATTTCACCTCTCTGTTTTTACTGCTGATTTCTGACGGCCACAACTACTTCTTGCAAACCTGCTCTTGTCATATTACATTTTACTGATGTAACTACCCTGGATCTATTCCAGCATAGAGCAATCTAATTACACAGCCTTGAAAGAATGTTGATTTAGGATTATATTTTCCTATCTGTGTGTAACTCCCAAAAACATTGGCTGAAGATACAAGCATGGCTTGGAAGAACATTTGTTTTAAAATGACTAGTTCAAATTACTATAAAGCAACATCATCCCGTTCATTGAAACGCACTAATTCCATTTAAACATCTTCTTCCTAACCCGTTCTTTGCATATTATCAATAGATAAGTACACCTGCCAGAATTTCAGAGATGCAGAAGGAAACTTGGGAGTGAAACTGCCACCAGCTTGTTCATTACAGAGATGTTAAAAAATCTTTTTAAGATTTTTTTTTAAAGTATTGTTCCGAAGTTATATACCACAGAGAATTTCATCACACAAAGAAGGTGAGATGGCTCCTCAGATACCATAAACATAATAAATGTTCTCAAATGCAAGTGAAATCTGCTTTACTATGCAGTATATTAATAAATGAAAATCTTATCAAAGATACAATATACACTGTGTGAACACGTAGTAGTTCAAGCTTTCAGCATATACTTACAGATCATATTATTTCTATTCTTTCAAACTTGGAAAATCTTTTAATCCAACACCTTAAATCAACTATTTCTCAGTCAGTCAAGAATCACAGCTTAATAACAAAATGACTTTCACCTGACTACCAACCCTGTCTGATAATTATCCCTGGATTAAAAATATCTATCTATGGAGCTATTATTCAGCAACTGATAATGAGGGCTGTCCCCTTGCTCCTTAAGCAGTTCATAGCAGAATGAATGGAATGAATGAAAATCCCAGAGCAGAAATATCTAAGCTACCAAGGGCTTGGTCTATAACCTCGTTCCACTTTTTTCTTTCAGTTTCCAACAAAAGCAGCACCTCTTGCACTTTACATCACAGAAGGATGTTCCTGGTCTTATAACAACAAGAAGTCCCAGGACATACTGCACACCTTCTAACATACCTTAACGGTTTGGTAGCTCAAGAAAAAGGAAGTTAGGCAGAAACATCTCAGCAAGCAGGCAAAGTGATTCTAACGACTGGCCACACACACTTTGAGGTTTTTGCACGTTCTGCATGGCTCAGTGCATAAGCTCCAACTAGTTCCTTGTGGGAAGTCATCATTCTGTTTATGAAATACTGAACTAGATGTCTCAGCCAAAAAGGGCAGATTGCTGTACATCTACGCACCTACAACTTTATGCTTATTTTTTTCTTAGTTATGCAAATTCTTTCTTCAGGATTATCCACCCTAAACACAAATTATTCCCTCAGCTTCCAGCCTCTAACCCCAAGAAAAAGGTGTCAATTTGCACGTTCATGATTAAAGTTAATCTCACTAAAAACAGAACCGCAAGAGAAAGAAGCCACTGAGAAGGAACGTGATCATGAGCTGCCACGGGAAAATTAAAAGAACGCAGGCATGAAAGCACAGCTTATAGGAGTAAAAAGCACTCCTTAATGAATGAAGAAATAGACGTGCCAGGTAAAAACAGTGGCAGGAGAACTTTATGAAGTAGCCTGAAATCTCCATATAAATTATTAAGTTCATTTTACAGACAGTTATAATATCATGGGCAATCAAGATGAATAAATAAATAAATAAAAGCACTCAAAATCTCTTTAAAACCCCAACAGAACACATATTTTTTTCTGAACAGGACGTTTATCAGTTTTCCATTAGATGGAAGTAAGACTTCAAAGCACCCATTTCACAAAAAGTTAGCAAAGCGATATACAATTATATTGTACGTGAGAATTATTTAAACTGGTTAAAACAGAAATGCAATTACCTTTCAGCACCACACATTTTTTAAAGAAATTAAAATCTAGTATCAGAAAGGCATTAATATGTTGATTACCTTGTTAACATTAGCCAATGTGTTCTCACAGAAGTTGATTTCAATGTTAACAGCACTTCTTGCAAAATAATTTTAAATTTCCTTTAAAACTTGAAGCATCATGGTACCATGAATACATGGGACTACATTTAAAATATTCCTCATTAGTAATTTTTTGCACACTCCTCCTCTGGGCAATGGAAGACAACACAACAAAAAATACCTTCTTGAGTCAAAAGAGCGAGATGAGAGTCTCTCAGGCTTGAGTCTTTGCCCATCCTCCTCCATTGCCAAGGAAATGCGATTGGATATCATCACACCTCTCTGAGCTGGTGACTGCCTTTTAATTGACATTTCTGAAATAACATTGCTGAAATTAAAAATGTAAAAGTAAAAAGTCAACAAACTGACACGGGAATGAAGCTTGTCACACGTATCAATCAGAAAATCTACTTTCCATAGGTTTCATAATTATACATTCCTCACCAAATACATCTATTTTTAACTCATCATATACTTAAGTCTTACTCTTTAAAACTATCTCGGTTGTTATATTCTAAGTGAAAAGTGCTATTTTAGCCTACAGTGAGGGCTTTCTTTGAAACTTATTCATTTCCAATTAGAAGAAAATTATCATTTATCTGCACACCCATATTCACAGAGTGTATTAGGTAGGTTTTGCTTAAGTACAAGAGAAACTTCTCTGGATACAAGGAATATCCTGAAATAAGGAAGTAAAAATAACCAATTTTTTTGGAGAGGAGTCAACTCTGCCCAGGGACAGAGCTGTGCTGCTGCAGCCTGAAAAGAAGCTTGCCTTCACACATCAGCTGACACGGGTCAATCATGCCACCCTAATAAGTAGGTCACCTTTCCTGATCCACTGCAATCTGTTGCATTGCATAATCATGTTACAGCACTACCAGGCCACATCTTCCTTCACAATTCTGTAGCCAAAATCACGCTGGAAGAACTAACGCTCCTATCTTTTCCAGTGCACTTTGCAGCACTTGTTCTGAACGTAAGGGATGAAACACACAGACTGCCTGCCCCCTTAAATGTTGTGTCTGTGGGTTGGTAAAGACCGAGGTGGTTATTCCTCCTTTCCTAACTGCTTCCGATAACGTGCAGACATCCAAAACTGCAGTGCTCAAGTTTGAAGACATCAAGGTGGTCTCAAAAAACAAAAACAGGCCGAGTAAAAAACACTGTGTATCCATTTTACGAAAAGCTTTATTAATTCAAACTATGCTTTTGATATCTTAAGTTAAAAGGGATTTTATTAGCAAGAAATACTTCTCCAAAATTGTAAAAGCTAATTGCCACAGCAACGCAATAAGGCTTTGTCTTCAGCGTTAGATGTGGTTTTGAATGGCAGAACAAGAGTAGCACAGCTCTTCAAGTACCTGCTCTGAAAGACAGGCATCCAAAAATAAGCTTTAAATCACTTCATTTTAATCTTAAAGGAAAAACCACCTCTGACGACTTGCGCCTCTCACACTACAAATTGCCCTCCGTAGTGCCTGCTGGCAGCAGCGAGCTGGAGTAGGGCCAGCGACCCGACACGCTTCCAAGGGTCAGGCAAATGTAAATCCTAAGGTCAGCCCCACGGGGCCCAGCCCAACAGCTCGACTCGGCTGTGCTGTTCCTGTGCTATGGGGGGGATCAGGCTTCTTCCAAGAAGCTCTCCTCATGACAGAACTCGATTTAGTTGGGGTTTTGCACGGGGGGTCATCCTTCTGGACACACTATGCCACCCATCTATTAGCACATACAGTCGACGGCATCAGATTGCTCATCAGAAAGTCCCAATGTCACCCCAGCCCTGGTACAGGCGCATTATTGGCAGCAATATTCATCACTCCATAATTAATAGCACCCCTCCATTCCCTAAAAATAAAACCACAAAGACATTTTCATTGCCTTCTATAATGAAAAACAGCAGGTTATAAATTCATATTCCAGCCCCAAAGTATCTACAGTGGTTGGATGTTGCATGATAAAACCTCAAGCCCCACGATGAGGCTAAGAACCTAAGTTCCCGGATCTCTCTGCTTTCCAGAGATGGGATGAGGCTGAGCCTTTATAACAAACACAGGTCCTCTCTCCATCCTGCTTACCAACTGTTAATTATGACCCTAAAAACAAAGATCCAGGAAGCTCGAGATATATTTTAGACTTAAGCTCCAAATTACTTATCTTTTTTTTTTTTTTTTTTTACCCAAAACAGGAGCTGAAATTTCAACTTGCGTTGCCATTGGTTTTATTTTGGTATAGAGCTGTTGTAATTTCCACTGCGTGAAACTTCATTCCACACCAAAATAAATAAATTCCTGTGTCATTAATATTTTCCCCTCCTTGTGAACAGGCTGTCCTCGGGACGGCTACAAAACAAGGCAGAGAGACAGCTGTGTACAACAGTGACCTCTGGAGGTCAGGCCACGATACTGGAAAAGAAATAGTACAAATCAAAAGATTTACAAAATATATATTTGATACTCTCAAAAATGGCAATAGAGGTCTCTTTTTTTTTTTTTTTTTTTGCCATTGAGCATTATTTGGTTCTAACACTTATGATGATATCTCATCTTTAAATTTTTTTAAATAAAAGAAGGAATATATATTGGCTTTTATAATTTAATTATATTGAATACAAAAGCTTTATGAAAAGATCAGCAGCCATTATTCTCTTTTTATACAGACATGATTATTTTGTGATAATTCTTATTTGGAAAAAAAAAAAAAAAAAGCAATTGCTTTCTAATATTTTAAAGGCATTTTGTGTGCTTTGTGTGGAGAGAGGTACTTTTGGAAAATGAAGTTATGCCCAAGCAAGACTGAGGGCTACTGGACCTTTTAAAGCAACATTTTTAATACTGACCAGAAAGCCAAAAGTACCAAATTAATCTCAGATTCCAGCTAGGAAATGTTGCTGTTAGCCAAGTTTTCAGTCATGACAATCAGCAAGATTTATTTATCTTTCTAGACAACCCATCCACCACTGCTAGTTTCAAAGCGTTACCCAACTACTAAGGAAAAAAACTGACTTTTCAGCGTATGTTAAAAAAAAAACTAAGATATTTTTCAAGGTGGAAACAAGCTAGTTCACAAAGCTGGCTCAGGGAGTCAAAGAAAGTGCCAACTCAAAGCACTGCAAGCCCATCATGACATTCCTCACCAACTAAAAGGCTGTGTGCAAAAGGAAATTTTTGTAACCATAGCGGCATTTGAATGTCTTCGTTTTTCTACCCAAAGCAATCCATCCACAAGATGTTAACCATCTTAACATCTTACCACCTCTACCAACTGCATAGAGCCGCACAAGGCAGGGACTTCAGCTTTTAAATTTCTTCAGAATTTAACAGCACAAAGCCTCTCTGCTTAGACTGTACCTTCCTCGGACGCTTTCATTTTTCCACAGCAGCCGCAGCTGCGTTAAGTCCTTCAGGATAAGCGCAATGGGTGGTTAGAGAGAGACCTCACTGCCAGGAAGCAAAACCACCAAATTTAGAGCGTGTGTATCTTAAGAAAGAGGTGCAGGTGCACATGAGGTTAGCCACCGCACGTATTAGCTTGGTCAGTAACAGCATGACCCTCCAACATCTTCTCTGGAACTGCTGCTGTAATTACACTGAAGCTGACCACCCACAGACTATACCATTATTAAGGCAGTTGTGTACTCTACTCTTCCAAAAACCCCAGGGACAGAGATGGAATAACCTCACTGCTAATGACCAGTGTAATGAATATGTTCCTTATACAAAGCACTCCTCATTTGTTATTCTTATATTAGGAAGCGTCTCACATTTTTTGGTAATACTGAACAAAACCAAGAAGAATGCAGAAACGCGTTGATTTTACGTAAAGCATTCAGATCTTTAACCTTCAAAGCTATTCAGTTTGGCTCCAAAAGCCTGTGGAGGGAGAAACTTCTGTCAAGTTCTCAAGGTCTCTCATATTCAGACTGAGAGGAGGTTATGAAAACAGCACACATGCAGCCTTTGGAGATGCCTGTGCATATTACCTAAAAACGTACTTCAGTGTAACAGCACGGACTTCACATGCTTGGAGAGAATTTCACTCTGCTCTCCACAACAACCGTTGGTGGAAAAATCCTGAATTCAGGCTAAAAGGGAAACTTGCAAAGCTTCTCCCTTTTTCTTTGACAACCCCTGAAGAACACACACTTTGTTTAAGCGAGTTTTTCACTGAGCATTGTGCTTCCCAATTACTCGATCTATTTGCAACCATCTGTCGTATTCTTCCTCAGTTTTCACTCCCTTAAAACGCAGACATCCGCAGCAAACATCATTAGTTTGTTGGCTACTCTGCTTGCAGTTCATTGATAAACACACAAAGCACAAACAAATCCCTTACAAATCCCTATAGCAACCTACATGGTCCAAACTTAAATCCTGGTTTGGGACAAATTCATTTCCACAGAATAAATTCAACCTAAGATAATAACCATTCTTGCAGTTCACACTGCAAAGAGCCATAAATAAAGGCTTCACATTCTTATTTTGCTGAAGATACAGCTTTCTGTTTAGTTCAGCATTTCATCTGGATTTAATGCCTTATTTTCTGAGTAATTATCTGAATACTAGCCGAAAAAAACAGTCTGTGTTTAGCTGTCATCCAAAAGAAGAGCAATATGCACAACTGTTTCAATTTCCAAACAAATGTTTCTCATCTGTTTGAAACCCACACTGGAAACGGACTGGAGCCAAGAGATGAGTTTCTTGGGTTGACTGGAAAGTTTTGAAAGGAAGGGTGGGGCTATAAATAGAGTTGCTCTAGGTCAGCTCAGTTCTTCAGAGCTGTCATGAAAATTCACCGGTCCAGACAGAGCGTCTGAAACGTCTACAAGTCCCTCCATTACGTGAAAATTTCTGAAACTAAAAAGAAAAGAAAAAAAAAAGAAGAAGAAGAAGAAAGAAGCCCTTATTTCACTAGTCTATCCAAGAAAATAATTAAATAATGATCCTGCACAGGAAAACAGTTCAATTTCTGCCAGAATTTATGGAGTAAACGAGACCAATGATAACCCCATTATTCATTAATTCCAAGGACAACCTGTCTTTTAGGGCCATCTTTCCAACACAGAATCCAGCCACCTTCAAGATGACGATGCCAAATCAAAACTTCAGGTATGACTGAGAACAGCGTTCAGTATACAGACCGTATGTTAATAGTTCCCCCCTTTCTCTGTTTATCTGTGGTTTCTTCGTGTCTTCTTAGTTGTGCGAGTAGTTCTGATTCTGTCTGTTCCTTGCTGCGTGGTAAGGAAGATGCTACTGCAGAAACAGCTTCCACCAGTTCCCGATTCAAAGGTTTGCTTCTGTCAAGAGACAAAACAGATATGGAATATAAAAGCATTAAAGCCTAAATATAATAAAAAATGACAATACAGAAATAGCAGTTATGGATGGGGCTTTGGGCAACCTGGTCCAGTGGAAGGTGTCCCTGCCCATGGCGTTGGGTTGGAATTACGTGATCTTTAAGGTCTCTTCCAACCCAAACCATTCTACAATTCTACGATTTACCACAAGCTACATTTGTAAGCTATGTTCCTTCACAAGGTTCTTTTCTGTATTTGGTAACACCAGTTGATGCTTTATTTTGTCCTAGATAACAACAAAAACAATCTAAAAAAAAAAAAGAAAAGAACATTGGTTAAGAAGCGCATATGTTATACTTTACCGCTGGGCGTCTTCTGCAGCTCCTTGAAACGTGCTACTTCTACTGTCCAGGCCTTCCAGCTTGTCTGTGGCTTGCTTCTTGATCTCTTGCGTTTTTAGCTGTTGAAATTTCTTCTTGGTGGTCACTTCTACTTTCATGTTACCAATGATGTTCAACAACTTCTGCTTTGGTGTTTCTGCTGCACCCTCCGGACTCTTTGATGCCACTTCATTGGTGCTGCCTGTGGAAGTGGTCGATTTGTCCTTCTCTGTAGACAGCACACTGCTAGTGCTGAAGAGTTTCTGAATTTTGCTAGATAATACAGAAAGGTAAATAAATAAACAAATAAATAAACACATCTGAAGTTATGAACAGGCTCCGCAGTTGAATTTTGTAAGCCTACATTAAAAAAAAAAAAAACAAAAACATTATTTACAACTGTCTAGGCCTAATTATGTGCAAACTGAGTACGTTAAGAACATATTAAATGTACTTTTGGTTCTTCAAGTAGGGCTAAAGCCCTTATTTACAACCCTTGGCTATTTATGGCTTCTTCAGAACAAAAAGCATATGAACAACTTTATTCCCTCTACAAACAAACTCTTGATTAATCTAGGAACTTAAACAAAATGTTAAGACTACCCAAAATCCCTACATTTTAACACTGTTGCTGGGTTTATTCTGTGCTAGGTACTATGACCTTATAAACGTAAATTTGCATGAGCCTAGGTTAAAAAAAAAGTAACAAATCGCACGACTATTCAAAAAAAAAAATTACTGGTACCTAATACTTAAATTCATTAGTACTATAGAAAACTCACTGGAACTTTTAAAATATCGCAGTAGAGATCACTGCCACCATGCATAAAAAAAAAAAAAAAAAGATTTGGCAACATCAGTGCGTATTCACACCCATGTCCTTTCACATTGATCCTTCACAGAATCACTAAGGTTGGAAAAGCCCTCCAAGATCACCTG
The DNA here is from genome assembly GCF_964211825.1 of Aythya ferina. Classification (NCBI taxonomy): domain Eukaryota; kingdom Metazoa; phylum Chordata; class Aves; order Anseriformes; family Anatidae; genus Aythya; species Aythya ferina. The sequence continues at coordinate 27,711,737 of NC_140296.1, forward strand.
GTCCAACCATCCCCCTACCACCACTGTCACCCACTAGACCATGTCCCTAAGCACCATGTCCAACCTTTGACCACATCCAACCTTCGCAGTCCTACAAGCATGAAACTTATCAAACCCTACATCGTGCAGCCAGGCACTTGTGCAGCCATAAGAGGAACCAGATCCTGCAGTAAAATCACCCGGCTACACGCAAAACAGCTTTTTTGGTTATTTTTCCATATGGAGCAGCTCCCCTGCCCAGCTGACCACATCTCACCACTGCACAGAAGCCAAAACCTGCATGGTGCAGGTGAGTACAGGAAGCCAGGGGCAGCACAGAGCTGCTTAGGATATTGCTGAAACATGGATGCAATTGGATTATTTAGGAAAAAAGTACCATAAAATCCAAAGAATGGCTCTCTTCAACCACATAAAATGAAATATTTAAATCTTTCAATTCAAAACTGCTTTTTAGGAACCGCCTTCAAGTTAATGAAGAAAGAAAAATGGTTCAAAATACTTCAGCTGATCTGCAGCAATTTTGACGTTTTCCCCACCTCTCCCATGTAACTCTCAAAAAAATAACAATAAATAACTAGTATTATCAGAGGGCACCTCAGTATTACTCCAGTCACTCCACACTTGATAAATCACTAAATTCCCAGTGTTAAACCCCAAATCTCACTGTTGCAATGCGGCAGGCTAACAGAGGCATGGTTTTGGGGCCACGCTGGTGAGGATCCCTGCTGCCTGACGGGGCTGCCCTCCGCACACCCTCCCCAAACACCTTCCTTTCCATGCCCTCAGGCTCCACAGTGTGTAAAACCACTCAGGGATCCTGCTTACACCGCTGTAAAGCCCTCAGAGGGCAAGACATCCCCCCTACACAACCCCCCACAACCCCAAAAGCCGCCAGATCCCCGCCTTATGGATACAGCGAGGGGCTGCGGCGGCCTGCCCGCGGTCACCCGGCACCCTGCGGGCATTGGGGTCGCGGTGCCCGGCCCGGTACCTGCGAGGCCGCCCGGTGAGGAAGAGGAGGGAGCAGCGGGCGGCTCGCCCGGCCCCGCGGCCCCACATGGCGGCCGCTGCCCGGCCCCGAGCTCCCGGCCCCCGCCGCAGCGCCGCCGGCCGGGAACAGCAGCCCCGAGCCGAGGGTTCCGCCTTGCCCTGTCGCGTTTTTTGTCGCGTTTTGTCCCCAGCACAGCGAGAGCTTGGGAATTGTTGGGAAGTTTTTAGTTTTTAAAGCTTTTACATGCTGCAGAGGCGCGGTGTGCTCAGGGAAGGCGCGGCGTTAAGGAGTCGGCAAGACCAGGTGCTTGTAGCGGCTTCTGTCTGCGGCCCTGCCTTGAAAGATTTTGTGGAGGAAAATAGATTCACGTTCATTGATGGCTCTGTTAATGAGCTCTCATTATTTCCATCACTGAATAGTCATCAAGTTGGCTCTGGGATAGCGACACCAATTGTGCCTCAATGGGAGGATGGCCTACCAACGCCAGATCCCCCATAAGTATGCGTTTCTCGATATTTTTGCCAACAGATTATTTAAATTCCAAAAAGTGTCTTTTTTCCTATTTTTTTTTATTATTTTATCAATAAAGATATAAACAAATCAAAAAGATAACATCCAGAACAGTACTATGGCATCCCTTCCCATGATCTTTGAGGTCCCTTCCAACCCAAGCCATCCTGTGGTGACATCTGAAGACCAAGGTCAACCCCTCTGAAGGACAGATGATCTTGTATTTCAGAACATAAATTGTTTTAAGAGATTTAAAAGTAACTTCCTTTACAGCCAGCCTATTGAAGTGCCTCTCACCTTTCTCTAAAGTTTGTGGTGCTGAAAACATTAGATATAAGACCCCAAGCCACTGGTTTCATCCAGTTGTGCACTTGTGGTGCGTATTTGGTTCCACATTTGTTTCCACTGTTTTGGCATCCAACCCCCGTTTGCTCCTTTGCTTCTTAGGGTACCTTTTTTCTTCTCAGGTACCCAGGGAAGAGTGAAGGTCCTTTATGCCTCTGGAATGGCTTTTACACCTGTGCTCTCCTACCACATGCGTGGCAGATGAGAATCACACTTCTCACATGTATAATGCAGAAAGCACATGCCACAAAGGGAAGGGGAAAAAGTGACGTTGAGCTTTTTTCTTCCTCAGAATGGGTAGTTTCTGTGAATCAGAGATAAGCAAATTTATACCACTGGCCACTTGGACCCACAGAGTAATCTGAAGTCCTAAAAAGAGCAAAGGTATCAATGACACTTTTTTTCTGTGCTCTGTGTGGGCTGCATCACAATTCCAGATCCTCCAGAGATCCCAAATTGCTTTTAACAAACAAATAAACAACCAACAAAAGCTGGATGGTGCTTTCTATATGTTAAAAATTCAGGACCTGACTACCTTCTTTTTCTGGACAAAATCTGTCCACAACTAAAGAATGGCCTTACATGCAGAAGCCATCTTACTTTTTCCTCCTTGTGCAATCCCCATGTGACACTGTATGGGTTGACCTACCTCTCCAAATAGCCTCTCCAAACATCTACTGCAAGGTGCTGGGCGAGTTTTGATGGTCTGGTTTCTGTAGCTTTGTGTGCTATTCCAGGAGGATGCTTCAGAAGAGCTGATGTTCATCCTCCTGGACAGTGAACGTTTCCCTAAGCATTAGGAAAGGCAAAATAGTTTTCAGAGAATAAATGGTTTGCCTATGGTTGACGGGAGATGGTGGGCCCAGGAGATAGGCTTGGAGTGTTGGGATCCTGCAGGATGGAAAGCAATGCGTTTTACAAGGAGACCCTTGCAAAAAGTACCTTTTGACTGAGCAGAAAGGGGTGCAGGTAACACAAGGAGCCGCATGGTGGCAATGTCCTCATTGCAGTGTGGCATTTCACAGCCCCAAACTCTCCCAGACATGTCAAGTACTTTCACATCTTTCGTAGAGTCCAAACTACAGCCCTTCAAGCCTGGCAGTCTGCCTGAAGTATATGTTTCTGAACAATCATGCTGAAACACCCAAGATCTGATGTTTCAGCTGACAAACAGCAACTGCATTAGGTGTTAGATAATTTTCACCAATTGGATCTTCCAGCAGCACTGCAGTCCTATTAAAAACAACAAAAAAAAAAAATCAACTCACAGCTGAAAATTCCTTGCAATGAAAGAATGATCTCTAAGTGTTTCACATCATTTGAGATGCACAATTATTTTGCTGTCATTAAATGTTTACCACAAATTCAGCAATTATTTCTACACTAAAGCGATAGCCATTCACAATTTGGTAAGCCTGCTCTTCCTTAATAATTGCCATATTCTGAAGAATAGCCCCAAACCATTTAAAAGGACTTTTGACAAGAAGAGAACTGTATGGAAAAATCACCCATACCTGAAGCCTACAATTCATTAAATTGATGGTTTAAAAAAAAAAAAAAAAAAGTGCATTTAACTTTATGGTGCATTTAACTTTATGGTGCATTTAACTTTATGGTATTTATAATGCATTTTTGTACAGGTTCAGTGGAGTAAAGTGTTATTAGACCTCATGGTGTTTGCTTAAGGTACTGTATTCCACCTCATATTCCCAAAAATCTAGGAGTATATCTTAAAAGTCACTTGCTGATCTGCAGCAAATTGCTTGCAAATGTCTGTCCATATCCAATATAATGTGCTACAGGTCACTGTCTCTTACATGCAAATAAAGCTAGTTTTTAGCAGACTTCCGAACAGGAACACCCTTTAGGTTGTGTCTCCACAATTATTTGAATATTCAATCCACCTAAATAGGAAGAGAAAAATCCTTTTTATTTTAGTCACTATCAATAGTGTCAGGGTTATCTTTATACCTTTAGATTTAAGACTTAGCACTGTTATGTCTCTTCCTGAAGTATAACATAGCTCCAAACCTCTACCACTTAGTCTTCTAATGCACATGTGAAATTTACCAGGGAATTTGTATTTTAGGAAAGAGATAATAGTCGTTTTTTGACAGAACCGTTATTCAGGAATATAGAATAAAGAATGGCCACAAGTTAATTTCTCTTCTCCTACGTTCCTTGAATGTCGTTGAAAAGTGCATCAAAATCTGCAAACAAGCAGGAGGCAGAAGAAAAGAAATGCTCCGGACAGGTTCTTGCTGCTGGATGAATGGCTGTCTTAGCAATTACAGCAATTTTGTGATTCCTAGAGAAATAACTCTGATGTTATTTTAAAGTACTTTAATTCCTAGCTAAATGCCTCTTTAAAAATAGGGAGGGGATTAATATATATATATAACTGATATTTTAGTTTTAATTGATAAATTCAGTTTTATTGTGCTCAGTAAGCTCAGAGAGGACCCCAAAATCACTTTTTGGGGGGGGAGGAAAAAGGAGTTTACAAGAGAATTAGGTGCTATTTGAGCCGAACAGCCTTGGGCTTGAGCACCCCGTGGAGGCACACAGCCCCTGAAGAACCAGGCTGGGAGCTGGGTTTCTTTTGGAGGAGAGCAGCAGCAAGGAGCAGCGGGGGGACGATGCTCCGGCCGCTGCAGCCTCCCTCTTGGGCGCAGCGGGATGCACGCACCCCCTGCTGCTCCCTGCTGTTCCCAAGAGACCCCAAAACCCCATCCCCGAGCCGTGCACGATGCAGAAGCACACAGAGGCGGCGGGGAAGGCCGCACGCCGCCTCCCCTCCGCCAGGGGCACCCCAGGCCGCCGCCGCCGCCGCCTCCCGAGCCCTGCCCGGCCCCGCAGCCCGCCCACCGCTTCCCCGGGGCCGCGGGGGCCCGCGCCGCCTTCCCCCGGCCGCCTTTATAGGGCCAGGGGCGGCGGGGGCGAGCTGCGGTGAGTGCCTCTGCTGGGAGCACGGTGCTGGAGGCCGGGGAGGGAGAAAAAGGCACGGAGCGGGCCGCGGGGGGGTCCCAATGGGAAGCGGTTGGCTGCCGGCTCGGTACCGGGGCTGCGAGGCCCGGCTCGGGCGCTGCGGCTCCTTCGGAAGGGGTCGGGCGGCGGCGCGGCGGCGGGCGCGGGGCTCGCAGCCCCCGGCGGGAGCGGGCGGTGCGCCCCGCTGCCGGAGCGCCAGACCCTTCCCCGGTACAGCGAGCGGGACACCCGGGGAAACCGGGTCACCCCGCTCGCTCCCCGCTTTGCCCGCTTCAGAGCTGGCGGTCTGGGTGCTAAGAAGTGTGTTTGTCTGTGGAGAGGTCATTCCGGCTATTAAAAAGTGCGTTGCTGTGGTGGTGAGGGGTGCACGCCACAGCCTGTCATGGCCCAGACCTGGTGTAACTCTGCTGCACGTGGTGCTGGCCTGCGGTGACCTTGAGGGAGTAGAATTACGGCCTGGCTTCCTTCAAAGGAGCGGTGCTGCCTCGTGGTTTTGTCTGCTTAGTGTGTGGGGAAGTCATCTGTGCCTAATGCATCCCGGGCTGGGGGTGGAAGGCTCTGCAGGACCTGCCAAGCTTACCGACACTTCTGTGTTTCCAGGTTTGGAGTTTGGATTTGCTGTAGAAGTAACAGAGCAGTTGTTGCCTCACAATACCTACACACAGGTTTGAATCTGATAGTGTTATTACAAAGAGGATTTCCCTGGAGAGGAGGTACGTGCGTGTCTAATGACAGAGTAGTTTTGACTCTGAAGAATAGTCTTCTGAAAGTGCCAGTGTGCTCTTAAGGATCAGGAGAGTAAACTTACCTGACTCTTAAAACTTCTATATTTCTATATGCATCTTTGTTTTCCCTTTTGCTGAGAAGCTTTTGGTGGGTATCTGTGGGTGATTCGGCATGTGCTCGCTTTGGGGGCTGGCAAAAGCTGATAAGCACTGGCTATGATGCAAGCAGTGTGCGTGTTACTGAAGGCAGGCAATTGTTGCTTCTCTGTGAAGTCCATTCATTCAGAGGCCTTCTTGAAGATCGTTCTTTCTTCTGTTCCTTCTAAGTGAGAAGCAAAACTGCAGAGTGCTGCATGACCACTAATGAAGTGTATAGGATAGTGAGGGGAGACTTGGTCCAGGAGCCTCTCTTCTGATTCTGAAATAATATCAAGCTTACAGTGTTGTCAGCAGTGAAACAGTTCAAACCTGTAACCACAATTCAGAAATAGCAAGTGTTAGTGTAATTTATTAAACAGCTACTGTTGCTTTTTTAACCTACTTCATTGATTGATACAACATACCTAAACAGGTCAGGCATGAAATTGACTGACAGTATTTGGCCTACTGTTTTCTTGAAGCTCACGAATAATAAAGCTGTTCAGAGATAAGATTTTAAGAAAGCCTGTTTGTATGCAGGCCTGTGTCTGCTTGTAAGCAAGTGCCTGTGCTTGTAATCCAGAAGTTGTTTTAAAAAAAAAAAAAAAAAGTAGTTCACACAATATTTCTTATTATTCTTCCAGTGTGACTTACTGGAAGTTATGTTTCCAGTTCGTATTACTCAAAAATATGTTTTGGGAGGCAGCAGGCTTCAAAAGAAGGATTGCAGTGGGTATAAGAATGGAAAATACTGTTCCCTGATTTACTCTGCTTGAAAATAAGCTTAAGAGTCAATGAGGCACTGACTCATGTGTGAGGCTTTTTAAGACCCATGCAGCTTTCTTGACAGCACTGCCAGCCAAGTGTCTAGCTCAGCAATGTGGTTCTGAAACAGTGGGAGCTCTCTGGCTCAGTGTTCTTACTCCAAATTACTCCAAATGAGCAAGCTTGTCTTAACAGCTCACCCCATGAAATTACCTCGCTGCAAACTTGAAAACAGAATTCTTTTGAATGTTTTACTGGAAACCGTTGCCTTTGTATTTCTGCTTTCCAGCTGCCTTCCTAAGAGATGAGGTATATTTCTTATTTTACTTTATAATGCACTGTTGTGTAGGGACTTGCACTAGGAACATGACAGCCAGACACAATTCTAAGTGTTCATACTCATTTTTTTTTCTATTCGTATCTTCTCGGCGCCACATAGAAATACCTAATGTGCCTGTATCCTGTGTGATGATGAATATAATTTTCTGGGCTTGTGTTCACCATGAGGAGAACAATTCTCTATTTTGCTTTATAGGTGGGGAGCTGAGACAGAGGGGGAAGTACTCCTGCCAGCTAGCCTTGCACACCCGTTGGAGACGCTGTTTCTGTAATCAATAGAAAGGTAATATTCAACAGTGTTCCCTGGAGGTACTCCTTGATTTCATGTGAGAGATCCAGGAAGACTAGAGACTGGAAAGCTCAAATAAACCAAAGCTATGCAGTAATACTTCAGAGGGTTTGCCTAATGTGTCAGAAGTAGTCAAAACACAGGTATGCTACATCTCAGTTTAGTTCTGGGAGCAAATGTTTTCTGTTACTAGCTGCTTTGAAACGAGTTGAATGGAAGTGAAAGTATACATCTGATGTTTTTGCCTGTCAGTTATTGTTGTAAATTGTGTGTGCTTTGTCCTCTTTTCCCTCAGGAGGAAAACAGATTGACATCTTCCAGGAAACGGGAGCCTTTTCACTCTAGTAACCAAGAAACAAGTGTGAGGCATGAGGATCAACTCTGCTCTTCAGGCTGCTATTGACCTCACAGCAGGAGCTGCAGGTAATGCTGGAGAACACTTAATTGCACTAAACTCCTGAGGGACGATTTTAATACATCAAAATGTTTAAAAGCAAATTCCCGTTGCTTAGAGAACGGGGGAAATATCAGCTTCTGTATCTTAAGGATATGGGGGTGAAGCAGGTGACCTCAGCCAGTGGAAGTTGTGCTGTCTCACTGATATTGCCATACTGGTAATGCCCATGGCCAAGGGATGAATGAGTTGTTAATTACCAGGGCAAACAAGTCTTCCTGAGAGTCCAAGCTTCTTCTCAGGGGGAGGGAGGAGGGTTGAAAAAGCTATGTAGAAGCACTAGCAAAGCTTCTGTCTTGAGGGCAGGCTTAGTTCTGGAGGTACTAGTTATAGTTTATCACAAAAGCTTACGTGATGTTCAGAAGAGATTAAATATTGGGATAGAACAGTTAATTTGACAACGTTTGTACTGAAAAGGTTGCAGGAGGGGTTTATCTAATGTCCTGTTGTAACAGGTTTAAACAAATTGATTTATTTTCTTTTCTTGCCCTTAAAATAGCTGTTACAGTCAGTCCTTTTATGACAGTGCTAATGGTGTTAAGTGCATTCAAGGCTAGTTATCGGAGGTCATTTGTCAGAGTGGAGTTAACCTTACTGCAGTGAGAAAGCAAAGGGAGACAGGCCATACAAACCCCATGTGACACCTTCATAAAGCATTTGGTCTTCCAACATATTTTGCCCAACGAATACTTGCTTTATTAGCCGTGGCACGATGCCATTGACTAGACAACACCCTGCATCCCTGCGAGGAAGGAAGTGCTTCTGCTGTTATTCCTTCATTCCCTCAAGAAAATCTTTCTGTTAATCTGTTCATTCATATTTTTGGGGGGTTGAGGGAAGGTCTTTTTAAGAAAGTAGCTAACCTGCTCTGTTTTGCAAAGTAACAACTTAATGCGTGAGCAGTTCTTGACAGTTTTGCTGGTGTTCCTTGGTTCTTAAATGGGAGATATGATTGCTTTCCCTCTCAGTACATCAGTTAAGGAATGCTGTTTTTAACATCCAGGGCAGTGGAGAAGTCTGACTTTGAGCTGAAGCCTTAGTGTCCTTCCTTGGTTACTGCAAGAGCTGAAAACTAGCTTAGAAATCCATTGCTTGGTGATACACTTCCATGTTGATGTAAACTGCATGCAGGTTTGCCTGTTTTCTTTTTGGCAGTAGAGATTAGAGAATCTTAAAACTTACTGTGCCACTTCTTCTGATACAGTTCCCCTTATTTCAGATAGGGTGGAGGAATTCAGACCTTTTTCAGCGTGACTTCATTGTTCCCAAATCAGTGTTCTTGTTCTTTGGTTTTCTTTGCTACTTCTGTTGTAATCAATACTTTTACTGTTCCCTTAGTATTTATTTTCCATGTTCTTTCCACATGCTTGTTCAGTATTGGTTATGTTCATTGGTAGTGCCTGGTGCTGTTATTCTTGTGTCTCTGTGCCCTTTAGGAAGTGTAAACCACTATGCAAACAGCTTGTTCCTCAGCACATGCATAACCTGGTTTTACCTTCCTCTCCAGATACAGTCTCAATGAGCTGATAAGTGATGTCATACTGGGGCAAGTAAATTCTGAGCAAGAATAAATAAGTCATCTACCTGCCTGTGGGTCATAGTCCTTTGCCTAGGATCTTAGCAACCTCTGATCACTTCTTTTAAACAAGACTCTCTCCCACCACGCTACTGTTACTGTTAGGAGTACATTTGTCCAAACTTTCAAGCAGGGTTGTTTTTGGCTGGTTTAATTTTATAGACTCTACTTCTGGCTGGAAGAATTTTTCCTCTTAATGTTTGAGATATTAACCAGATATTTGAGATATTAATCTTTACCTTGAGGCTTACAAAGTTTGTTGTTTTACTAAGCTTCTCATGCCCCCTCTAGAGATGCTGTAAGAAGAGCACTTTCTCTTTTTAGAACAGCTCAACTCCCAATTTTCTTGAGCTTCGGATGCTCAAGGCCATTACTGCTAGTCCTGCACTTCTTCCAACAGCCATTATTTTACTATACGAGATATTTTAGGTCTGCCTTTACACAGGAACCTAACACTTGTTCTGAAGGTTTCTATCTCCCTGACTTCCCTGGAGGTAGTGTTTGCTGTCTTTCCAGAGCTCTGCTCTGCTTTTCATCTGAGGCTGAAGTGACCGTTGCTGCCCTGAGCCAGCTACCTCTCTCCTGGTTATCCCTCCAGACCAAGTAGCTCTTCATGCCTTTTTGTATCACTTGCTCTTCAACTTGATGATTTATCTGGCTGAGCATCAAGTTTTATGGGAGCTGGGTTCCTAAATTCTTCTTAAAGACCTGAAGTGTCTCTTTGCAGAGTAACAACAAATGGGTTTGCAAAGAGTAAAATCAAATAAGAATCACTGTGGTTAAACAAGCACTTGCTTAACTCTTCATCTTAGAAGAAAGTTAACTAATCTTAATTGGATACATTTCTTGGTTTTTTTTTTTTTTTTTTACATTATCTGGATTTACAGATGGTTATTTCAGTTACATAAATGAAAAAACAGCATCTTGTTACCTTGCCCTCTTTAAGGCATTTGCATGCTTACAGTGTTTTGTTGAAAGATCAGTTCCTGTATTAGGATGGTTCTTTTTAAAAACAAAACCAGATAATGCTCACCTGTCATATGCTTCTTGTTAGGTATCAGTTCCTGACAGATTGCTGTCAGCGTACGCTGATATTTTATACCAAAACAGCGTATCTAACTTTTTCTGCAGGCAACTGAATTGAGTTCAATCTCATGGAAGAGTGTTATGCTGTGGGCTAAGAGGTTATTGACAATACCAATAGAAGTATCTCACAGGTTTTTAGGGTATTGACCTTGCAATTCAGTTTGGAAAAGATAATGGGTTAGGAAACTTTGCCCTCTTGCCCTTTTAAACTTCTCCTATGCTATTCCGGTATCTGGGAATAAATGTAAATAAGAGTCATTCAGACTATTGAAGTGAAGGATTTGTATCTGTGGTTATCAATTTATAGTGTTATCAGTTTTAGCACTCTCTGAGCAGTGTTCCTCTCGTCCTAGAGATGTCTCTCACCTGATTACAAATCATTATTTGGTTGTAGAATTGGAGGGTGTCTGAACCACTGCATTAAGGAACAAGTGAAAACGCTGCTTAACTCATCACAAATGACTTCATTGCCAAGGAATACCTCTAATTCAGTAGCTGTCTAAGTGAACTGACTAATTTAGATGCTCACCCTTATTACGGTGAAGAAATGCTTAACGAGAATCACCTTGCACAGGTGGAACAGCATGTGTGGTGACTGGCCAGCCCTTCGACACAGCGAAGGTGAAGATGCAGACGTTCCCTGACATGTACAAAGGAATTGTCGACTGCTTTGTGAAAACCTACAAACAAGTGGGGTTTCGAGGCTTCTACAAGGGGACCTCGCCAGCACTGGTAGCCAACATCGCAGAGAACTCTGTCCTGTTCATGTGCTACGGGTTTTGCCAGCAAATTGTGAGAAAAATTGTTGGAGTAGACAGGAAAACAAAGCTCAGGTTAGTAAATTAAACCTCTTTTGTGTTCAAAAGGAATAGGGGTTGGGGGGGAAATCATGCAACTGCTACTAGTAAAGATTCCCCAGGTGCAGTTGGTGTTCCAGGCCCCTCTCCATCAATATGCAGCACAGGATGTTTTGGAGTGTAGATCCTTGTGCTAGGATGTGGCCAGCTACTTATCACTGCAGTTGGCTGGTTTCAATGATCACAACTCAACTGAAATGTTGAAGACCTGCAAGGCTTTACCAAAGGAACTGAGTTGCCTAGGTTGCCCTGCCTTTGCAGGGTGGGGAGTGGTTCCTCTTACAGTGAGGTGTACTAAGAGGAAAGGAGGCTGCTTCTTGTACTGTTTGTTTTCTTTGAGTTTCAAAGGCTCAAACATAATGGTCTCTAGACCAGAGGATCCCTTCAGCACAGCGTGTTGTCTACAGCACTGGCAATAAGTGGTTACCTAAAGGACAAGATGCAAGGAAGTATTAAATACTGAGTCCTCTGCCAGCTCGAGCTCATGTTCTTAGATCAGAGGATTTCTTGATCTTGGTGTGATTTTTTTAATCAGTGGCTTTGGATCTCTTGAAGCACTTGTCCACTCTCCCCTTGAGTTCTCGTAAGGTCGTGCAGTTTGGCAGGGAGTTCTGTGGGTGACAACTATTATTTCTGTAACTGGACGAGACAGGGAACAGCTGGTCCTTAGCCACTGTCTCTGTGACACCTGGGATCTTGTAGATCTCTGTTCTGTGCCTCTCCTCCCCACCCAAGACTTGGAGAGCCCACAGACTTGGAGAGCTCCTAAGATCTTCTCTTGAGACTCACTGATGGAGAGATTGCATGTTTAGGGTGGAAGTAGTGCAAAAAATCTTCAAGTAATATATTTCAGTGTACTATTCCACATCCTCGGAGTAAGTACACACTGAGTTTTATTTGAACAAATGGTGTGACTGCAGCACTGAGCAGAGCTGTATTAGGATAAAACACTAAAGGATTTAAGTTTATCTGAAAGATGCTTCCCTTGATGCTGCTGTCTTCATCCGGACTGTTTTGGGGGCACCTAATGAGGCACATCTGTAAGAGAATTGAGTTGACATGGTTTGCAGTTGTGCCCTGAGTATGGGTGGTCTGTCCAAGATATCACCACCCATTCTCATTTTGGAAGAGTGAAGAAACACTTGTAGCATGCTGTAGAGAAGGGAAGGAATTGAGGTGGCTGTCCTCAGCTGTGACAAGAACTATCACTGCCCTTATTGCCTCTGCTGTTTTACAAACTGCTGTGCTGTATGACCCTGAATCAGAAGGGTGTGAAGTCGCACACTGAGGTGAACCTGAGCATTTTCCTTACCATTACCTAAGCAATTGCTACATTAATTAGTTTTTGCTTTTGGTTAAATTTTCATTAACGTGTTCTAATAAGTGTGGCTTGGGAATAGGTTTTCCTCCTTGTGTTTAGGGTCAGCATGTGAAGCCTTACAAAACAGTTGCAAAACAACAGTTTTTCCAGTTGAAGGAATAAATGGCACTGGTACGTGAGTCCAAAAGAAAGCAAATAGGAAGAAAAGTGCTAAATTCCACTCCTTTTAATGTCCATTTAATCCAATCAAACTGATTTAACTCCATGCCAAAGTCTAAACTGAGACCACCCAAAGGACAGAAGTGCTAAATTCCTCTTCTTTTAATGCCCATTTAGCCCAACCAAACTGATCTCATCCCATGCCAAAGTCTAAACTGAGCGAACTATTATCCTTGTTCACCTCAATTTGACTTCTTCAGTACGTGACTGGCCATCTTAAGCAGATACTTTCTTTGAAAAACAAGATAAATGCCTCTTATAGATGAAGCAGCAGTGCTAAGAGTGGATGATTCTTGCTCCCGTGCTGTGTGGTCAAAACTTTCCTACCTGGAAAAGTACTGAATTACCCACTTGAGTGAAGAGGGAACAGGCTTAAGGCTCATCACTTGTGCAATGAGGCTTGATACATTAAAGACCAAAGCCTAAGCAGCAGGCCTAGTTAAACTGTTGGATGTAGAGTTAAATATCAAGACAGGCAAAAGTAGAAAAGACCTGAATTATGGTGAAGTCTAGTTTTAGGTCTTTACCTCTGTTAGAGCTCTGAAGTCTGATAGCCTCTGATTTTTTTTCTTTCCTTGAAGGAGAAAGGATTCTCTGCACCCCTCAGCACAAAGCTGGAAGGCACCTTTCCCATATTTTCTTACCCTAATTCCTCAGTGTCTAACTTCATTACCTTGCTCATCACTTAATGACTGCAGGGCTCATCCACATACTGTATTTTTAACTCTGCCTCGTTCTGTTGTGGGCTCTAGAGCACCTCAGATCCCTGTTACACCCAGCTGTGTGTGCTGCAGGAGGATTGGGTAATCAGTGTTGCCATTTCCTATTTACTCAGTCGCTGCTCTGCAGACAGTTATTGATTTCCTCCAGTCTGACAGTTCTTTCACTGCAACATCTGAATGACACGGGGCTTGTTTCACGTCACCGTTTCAGTTTCATGATGCTGCTGTGAGGTGAAACATTGTAGGATTAATCTCTGCTGTAGGTGTGTTTGCAAGATGTGTAAGGTCACCACGAGAAGTCCCCGTTTGTAATGCTGTGGGTTAACACAGATCACGCCGCTGTCTTGTTCAGTGGTGTCATCTGTGTCTGCACTATCTCCAGCTCCAGATGTGTGTGAGTTGGACATGAAGATCGGGTGAGCTTTGTCCCTCATCTCCCTGGTCCAAGGAGCTGCCCTTCCCCTTGAGAGCCTTTCCCCTAGGACTGTCTTTGGTTTGATAATGCTTGTGGTACAGGTTCAAGAAGCTGATTGCTGGTGCCGTGGCCATGCTGTGCTGAAGGCCGGTGCCCAAATACCCTGTGCAGTTTCTCTCTTGCAGTGACCTGCAGAACGCCGCCGCAGGCTCCTTCGCCTCCGCCTTTGCCACCCTGGTCCTCTGCCCCACGGAGCTGGTGAAGTGCCGGCTGCAGGCCATGCATGAAATGCAGCTGTCAGGGAAGATAGTGCAGGGCCACAAGTAAGTATAGTCCCTGTCCCGTACCTCTGAATCCCTGCTCTGTGTATTTATTAATTCTGTGCTGGCTCAGCGGTGCCACATTTCTTGTTAGCCAGAGAAGAGCTGTGACGGGCAGGATCGTAGCACATGCACTAGTAAAAGTGGATGCTGGTGACAGACTCCAGGCAGGATCTTGCTCAGAGTTTTGCTTGAGCCCTGCTGTCTACGCACTGGTCTAACTCTGAATTGTAGCCACGGTAGCTCGTTGTTTTGTAACCTTTGCTATTCAGCATCACTAACTGGATTGATCTCTTTACCAGCACAGTTTGGTCAGTAGTGAAGAGCGTTATCCAGAAGGACGGGCCCCTTGGATTTTACCGTGGCTGGTCCAGCACGTTGCTGCGGGAAGTCCCGGGCTATTTCTTCTTCTTCGGGGGGTACGAACTGAGCCGCACGTTCTTTGCCTCTGGGAGGTCAAAAGATGAATTAGGTACGGTGCCCGTCCTGCAGGCGGATTCTGTCGGGCTGCCATGAGGCATGTAAGGGGGGGGACACATTCCCTCGAGGGTATGCTGATGATGCACAGCAGACATGAAACACCTTTTAAACAAAGGGAACTGGGCATAGGGAATACAAAGATCTGCACTCTGTATATATGCAGTAATTAATTACTGAAGTCATCCCTTTCTAATGGAGCAGGATATATTGTAAATGGAAAATGCAGTGAGCTAGCAGCAGCATTACAGAACTCATTAAATATCTGACACTGCAGCGTAACACCTCTGAACTACTTCTTTCAGCAGCTCTTCGGAGCGATATTCGAGTCTTCAGCTGTATCACCTTGAAGGGTGTACAAATGCATGCTGACCGTTAGATGTCATTGCAATGATGAGAGAACACTGAGGCTGAAAATTAGACCTTAAAAAAGGAGGAGATGCCAGGATAAAGATCGTTTGTCTCCTTCTGAAAGACTGAACAAAGCTACTCTGTCTTGCTGGCATCTAGTATGTCAGCTGCATGTATTCCAAGCTCTTGTTTTTGCAAAACATCTATAAAAATCTGAACTGAAACACAAAATGAAAAACACATTATGAAAAATGACTGACCACAGAAATTCCACTGTAACAAAAAAATCATCTCTGCAGAGGTGATCAGCATCACTGTAACATCACTAAACTGTTTCATAACTAGCACTGGAAAGTGGTTATAAGTGTGAAAGGAGTAGAGTTAATTTAGTTAACGCAGTCACGATATAGCTCCGAGTTGTGTGTTCTTAGCATGGCCAATAAACTAAAAGGCACTCCTTATAACCTTTGAGCCTTTGGCTAGACCTGTGACTTAGCAGTGGCTTAAAATTAACTTAAAGTTTGTGGGGAAGCAGGAATTGCTCTTTTGCCATAAGCAGGGCCCTCTGCCTTCTCCTTGACTTCAGAAATAACGTGATATTTCTGTTGGTGAATGTTTTGTGGTGTGCCTAAAATCTTGTTTCTTAACCTTAGGTCCCATTCCCTTGCTGCTAAGTGGAGGTTTTGGAGGTAGCTGTCTGTGGATCGCTGTGTATCCCGTGGACTGTGTTAAATCTAGAATTCAGGTTCTCTCCATGGCTGGAAAGCAGACGGGCTTTATGGGAACGTTTGTAACTGTTGTGAGAACTGAAGGTGAGCATGAAGCATAGCAAGTAAATCTGGGCTCCAGTTCCAAACCTATTTCCTCTGGTTCCAAGAACTGCTTGAGAAATCTTGTCTGTTGATGGTGTGTTAGAGACTGACAAACAGTTTCTAATGGAAATACTGATAATGATGTAGTTTGGAGGTCTTGGAATCCAGAAATTGAGACATTCAGCATTGTGCCATGTCTTTTGGTTCAGGAGACAAAAAATATAGCTAACAAAAGCTCAGTAAGCATTAAAAGCAGATGAATGAATTCCCTGTAATCAAACCTATAAATGAAAATTGAAGGAACCAGTAAAGTTTGGTAGAGAATTTTTTCTTATCTTTAGAAGCTGGTATATGGCTGACAGCAGCTTGGTAAATGAGTCTTAGACTGGCAACTTGGAGCTTCTACCTAAGCATCTCCCCTGGAACAGGCCTGTACCAGGCTCTGCAGGAGGTGGTGTAAGAATGCAGCTAGCAGCAGACACAGCTCCTGGCCCTGCTATGGGGGAAGCTACTCATCAGAGCAGGAGTCTGGCTTGGGACACAGCCCCAAAGTGGTTGTGCCCTTCTTTCTGCCAGCTGCTGCGAGCTGTATCCTCCAGTGAGCAATCCTTCTGAAGACCCTGTCATGCCTAAGCTAACTTCAGGTGCTTACATTAGAAGCTTAAAAGACTAAACTCAGGTTGCAACTCGAGATACTCCTGTAGCTACACCCAGTAGCACTCCAGTGAGCTGCTCCAGCAGAGGGTTCAGCTGTGTGCGTGCACCTGCCCCTCTCGGCAGCAGCACTGCCTCATCAATATCCTTCAAAGATGAAAGAAGAGTGTTTGGTGCTGATGGGCGTTTTAATAAATGGCTAACCAGGTCTGATTTAATTTCCAGGTGTGCTTGCCTTGTATTCTGGACTGAAGCCAACCATGATCCGTGCATTCCTGGCCAACGGGGCGCTGTTCCTGGCCTACGAGTACAGCCGGAAACTTATGATGAAACAAGTGGATTCGTACTGACGCCTTCTAGCAAACGGAGAACAACCTTTTAAATGATCAAAAAACCTCTAGATCACATCGCGGTCTGAGCAGTGCCAGATCAGTGACCTAATTTTAAGAACTCATTTCCAGTTTAGGATTTGTAATCTTCTAAATTGAAGTGATTTTTATAGAGATGTGTACATGCTGCTTGAGTTGGACCAGCAGGGTCATCTCCAGCTTGCGGATCCTGCACTGGGTATGTTGCATGTCAGAAACGTCTTTTCCTGCCTGTAATGGTGCTAAAAAGACACCTTGACATGTTGGTTTTAATGGTACATGCGGGGGTGTGAGTGAGTTGTTTCAGCTCCTTTTCTAGCTCCCTTTTGCCCTGTGCCTGTCCAGGATCAGTGCAGTTGGTGTCTGACTGCACGCTCTGGGCCTAAAGAGTAGGAAGTGTTCACCCACTTGACCTAGAGCTGAGATACGCCCATATTTGAGATAAAAAAATGAAATAACTGGTTTTAAGGAGTTCATTTGTAACAATTGTTCTCTAAATCCTTCCAAGAAGTGCTAGAGTATATTAAACACTTAAGAGGAACTGCTGGAAATAGCTGCTGCTTCCAAGTACAAAGCTGTAACTTGCAGGCTCCTGGTCAGGTCACCTTTGTGGGGCTGAAGAGGAGCAGAAGGCCCCAGCTGAGTTCTTGAAGACAACTGACACCGAGGCTTCTGCAGTGTGGAACAGACTAACTGGAGCCCTGCCACATGTGCCACGTGCTGTATCTCCTCAGCTGAGTGGAAACTGCTCATGTGAACGGACTGTTCATATTACTGTCAGGCCTGGAGGGTGTGCCTGCTTCTTTTTTGTGTTACTTGATTCAACATGCAGCGTAAGGCCAGTTAGCATAAGCCAAAAATGATATTGTAACGCCTATTTTTCTGGCTGCCCCCTCCATTCTTGAAGTATGATTTTCATGTAAGTGTGCTCTACCTTGCAAGCAGCAGCCTAGTGCCAGTCCTGGGAGAAGAAAAAGCAAGTCTCAGAGCAACAATGTTCATAACTGAGACCTGGCATTGTACAGAGGGATGTCTGTGTGGTGTAGCATAGCTGCCCTGGGGGAGGGCACAGACAAGCTGCCCTTGGGGTTTGCAGAGCTCTTTAACCCACCAACATCAGAGCTGCACCAAAATGAGCAACTTATTTCTGGGCAAGTTACAGTTGCTGTGATAAATCAGAGCTGAAACAGCTGGGGTTTGTACGTTACAGCTTGTTTCATAGCCCCAGGCAGAGAGAAAAACTTCAGATGGATGAAGATGTCTCAGTATCTACTGCCTCTTGGAGGAAAGCCAGCGTAATCTTAAACTGGCTACTCCACTTCATGGCTATTGCCTGTTTGGAGGGGAGAAAAAGGTGCTTGGTGCAGTTCCCCAACCCCTTCTGGAGTCTTCACATGCAGCACAGACTGCTCATACACATGTGAAAGAGGCAGTTAAAAGAGTGCACCATGGAAGAGGCTTCAGTGCCTGTTGTAATGATTTACCGTGACTGCCTAGCACACTAAGGACAGTAGCACTGTGAATAACCCATTCTTTAAAAAGGAGTTTATGCCAAATGTTTGAATAATTCAGGTAGCAGAGTAGGACTTCCGAAGTCCTCAGCCTTCTCCTTCCCAAAGTTGTCTACCCAAGAGTTACACTGCATTTCTGTGTGGTTACAATAGGCATGAGAGGTTAAGGACAGAGTTCATAGCATTGGGATACTGAAATCTATTTCATAGATTTGTCTTTGGTCTTTGCTTTCATTTTTTAAAGCTCAGTTGCAGTTTTTAATACCGAAGTTAAGGCTTCAAGAGAAGCAGGATTTTTTTAAACCCACCTACAGCAAGAGGCTGGTGGCAGAAGCAGACATGTATTTTGAGAGTTTACCTTTCAGAGTCAAACTAAGCCATTTTTATAGCTACAGTCACCTGAGCTGTACACACACACCAATTGTTCACCTAAGGACTTTGCAATGTTGGTACAGAAATTTGTTGGAATAAAGTTTGATTCAGCTGACTGCCTGTTTGTGCAATACCACCAAGCTTAGCTAACTGCATACAGGGCAACGGGTGAAATGGGTGTCACCACCCCTCTGAAGGAAAATGGGAGTTCAGGAACCCTTACTGATTCCAAAAATCCCTCACACTTGAAGTGAGACCTACAAGTTGCTGTGAAGCAGCTGTAGATTTCACATACTCTACTATAAAGAAAAGAAAAGCCCTAGTTCAGCTCTTGCTCTGTTGCTTTGTTAGTATGAAAGCCAGTTCTAATATTAGGGTTTACCTCAAGACCCTAGCTTGTTGATTAATGTGCTGTAAGAGTAAGGTTCCAGCCAGAGGAACGCTGAGAAGAGACTTGGGTGACCTCAGCTCCAGGGGTGAAGGCTGAGTGGCCACGACCCTGCAGCCAGAGGTTACTGCTGCAGGAAGATCACCAACTGTAGAAAGGGGGGTGTTGGGTTTCTGCCATGAGATGCAACAGCTCTTGACAGCTATTTTGCTTATTTCTTCCCCCAGCTGAAATAATGCAGTTCAGTAAAGCACACCGCTCATTTTGCTCTTGCAGCCCTTACTCTTGCCCCATAACCTGCCGAGCTTGCTTCACAGCAGGAAGAAGGTGAACCTGAACTGCCCCGCAGCCGCTCGGAAAGGGCAGCCCGGGGCAGCGCTATCCAGTTGCCAGAGCTAAGCTGAAAGGAACTTGGTCAGCAGCCACTGCCGGCAGCAATAAACGGCCTCATGTTCCAGCCCCAGGGCGTTCGGTCTAGACAAAGGCCTTACCCGCATTCGTCTCAGTCGCCCTCTAGTGCCGCTGGTGCAGCTTTGGTTTCGCTCCTCTAACAAGAGGACTTCTAATAAATAAAAGACAAACTCCAAGCCAGATTAACACAACCAAGAAACTAACCTCAGGGACTGCTTCACATCAAGGAAGGCTTGAACAGTCTCCAGAGAAAGGCTGCTGGAAACAGAATGAGCATCCTGAAAGTCTTTACGTATAGCTCAGGAGATCAGAGAGCAGCTGCAGCATTACCACAAAGCTACAGGAGCACAGACCAAAACCACCCCATCCGGGTCTAGAGGGTTGGCTGACTGACCCAAGCAGTCTGCACACTCCTGAGCTGATGAGGCCCAGCTGTGCCACCTCAGCAAGGCTTCCACCTGAGAACACTCACCTGCCTGTGCCAGAATCCTTCTCCTCCATCTCCAGCATCCCCTTAAGCCTAGGGACCTGCACAGAAACCCTGATGCTAGGGGAAGGTGCCTCAGGCCCTCCAGCAGCACCCCAGCCTCCTGTTCTCCACCCACCAACGTGGTGGGTACTTAGAGACAGCGGTCGGGTAGTAGAGAAGGGATCACCTGTAGGTAAACACCTCTGCACAGATCCAACAGCTCGTTAGCACACCGTGACAGCAGCATTAAGTAATTCTCCAGAGGATTATTGCTCTGCACAACAGAACTTCAGGTCAGTTTATTTGAGAAAGTTGTATCTACATAGAAATACGTTAAGTACAGCACGGGCAGACCACTTCGCGATACCGAAGCAGCAGAACAGTCTTCAGGAAGAGAGACGAGTTGAAGTGTTTTCCTTCTTTCAGCCTTATGGTTCGGTGAAGTTCACCTCTACAGCAAACTTCTCACTGTAGACTTTCCACGTTTTAGACTTGTGAGGATTATCCAGCTCATTCCTGGGGAGGTAGAGCCTGAAAGAAAGTGATTCAGTAGCACGTTTTAGGCCGTAAGATAGGCTTTTTCTTCAAGACAGCAAAGAAAACTTCACGTTCAGCCCTGGAGTATTAAACATGCCCCAGATCTTAGATTCAGACAGACATGCACGGGGATTTGGATCTGAAGCAGTTTGAGAAACATAACACCAACCTGGCCGTTGGTGGTTTTCCCCCTGCCTAGAGCCCCAAGACAGAAGCTTGTTACAGCAGAATTAACGTTACCTCCAGCTGCAGCCCTTCTCACGGGATGCGTGTGGTAGGTTTAATAACTGGCTTTCCTAACGCCAGGCAGTGGATTCAGTACTCAGTCAAGCTCAGCCACGTTCTCCCCTTTCAGTGCTTACTGAATTAATTTCTAGTGATCACCTGAGAACACCAGCACAGCAGCTTTTGATACAGCCCAGCTGCAGAGCCAAGACAGCAGGTTTCTGTTTCTCCTGCCACTGCTTGGGTCTAACTGGGTACCTGCACCCAGGCTGCATGGTGCATTGCTGGCTCTGGGTATTCTGTTTAGAGTTATGAATATGGATTCATGGCTAACTCCTCATATTTTGATAGGAAGAATTAAATAACAATTGCTTGTCCTGTTCCAGTCATAGAAAGAACAGTAGTTATACCTAACTTGCCTGCTGAATTCAAGTTCCAGCCTCTGCCAGGTGTGCTGTAGAGGTTTGAGCAGTTTGTAATACCTTTGGAGTTCCAGTTAATTAACAATACTTCAAGTGCTGGGAAACAGCCCAGCAGATTAAGCCGATTAAGACAAATCTCATATTTAAACCACCTCGCACAGTACAAGCGTGTGCCAACTGCAGGCTCACAAGTTAGGACTGAGGGTCAGAGATGCACACAGAAGTTACGACTGATTTCATTAGCCAGCTGTTCCAGCTCTCAGCACCACGTTTAGGAACCATCAGCCCTGCTCAGACACAAGAAGTTCAGATCTAAAGGCAGTCACTGTGCTCACTTACCTGTTATTTTCAATAAAGGAAGTGTTGAACCAGAAGAAAAACGGGCAGTTGTCATAGCCTTTTGGAAGATCCTGAAAGGAAATCCTCTGTTTAAGGACTCCATTTGGCAACAGGACTTGTTTTTAGAGATGAGCACCCAACCTGGCTCCAGCAGACTGGTTTAGAAAGCTACAGTGGCAGAACCAGTACACTTGAGAAGCCCAATATCCCACCCAGATCACCATGCTCACTGAATTTGTTTCAGGACTAGGCCACTCAAACTAAATATGAAAGAGTAAGAGCCCCACGTTAGAAGCAGCAGGTACCCAACAAAGGTGTCTGTTGCTACAGCTGCTACAACAGGGCCACCCCACACAGCAGGAGTCACGGGGGAAGAAACACGTGGCCCCACAGAGCTGAGGTGGCCAAGACCAGCTGCAGTTCGCATTGCTGGCCCTCAAATTCAAGCGCCAGTCTTCACACCGTTGTACTTACAGAATGGGATTCAAATCTGACTTTCACATCCCCACTTATCACAGGGCTGTCTTCCAAACCAATGACTACAGAATCACTGTCAGCGTCAAAGAAGAGCTGGATACAGAACACACAAAACAAAATATTGCATTTATGAAAAGCTACTGCAGAGACAGAGGAACAATTGGAGGTTACTTATTTGTGGTACAGAAACACAACAGCACTGCTAGAACAGCCACCAACAATTTCAGCTTCTCAGGTCAGAGTGACTTAAATATTTA
The DNA here is from genome assembly GCF_964211825.1 of Aythya ferina. NCBI lineage: Eukaryota > Metazoa > Chordata > Aves > Anseriformes > Anatidae > Aythya > Aythya ferina. The sequence continues at coordinate 27,733,867 of NC_140296.1, forward strand.
AACAACTTTTAGGAAGCCTGCTACTACTTTGTAGTATTTTTTTCTATGGTTTAACAAAGCTTGGCTGTTTCACCTCAGAATTTCCAGTATCCATTTACTAGGGTACTTTTATGCCCAGTGTCTAACTTCTACAGGACAACAGTTTCAGGCAGCTGAGTCACAGAAGCTGAAAGCTGCCAGTTCCATAGTGTGCTCACCTTGCAGTTTCCTTGTGTTGCACAGACACATTCTAATACAACTTGCTTTCTCATTATTACCTGCACCTTCAAGTCAGTTCCGTTGCCTTTCCCAACTCCTAGGAAGAGGAGGAAAGTGTCGCATTATACCAGAGCACAAAACATCACCTGGAAACAAAGTGGTAATCAAAGCCAAGTGTATCACTCTCCCTGAGAACAGCCTTGTGAGGAAGGCCTTGCTACAGACTTTAGGGAACTCAAGACCTGAAAGCAGCTCAAGCTTGAGTGGCTGAAAGCTGAATTGAAGTAGCAGAGAATCCTACTGGTGGCTCAGGAACAGCACATGCAGAATACAGTTGCACCAACTGAAGAACAGCATTTTAGGCCCCCTAGCATGTGCTGTACTTCTAGTAGTCAGCCTTTCATCAAGGTTACCAGTACATATATACAGAAAGTTATAACAGGCTGAGAAGTGTTACCCACTAACCCTATGGATATAATTGATTCCCTTCCCAAAACAAGGCAGGCTGCATGTGAGCCATCGTTTTAGCAGACACCCAGAAAGTGACAGAACACGAGGCAGCTGTACTCCAAAGGTTTGTGGAGTTGGTTTTTGGCTGGTTTTAATCTGTGCTATTTGAATTCTCATACCCCAGTAAGCCTACATTTTTAACATGATTTAGTAAGAGAGACAGAGTACAGAGATCAGCTACCTGTACCACAAAACTATTACGAAATAGAGAAGTGCCCAAATTCAAAAGTTCTTACCATGTATAGAGTAGATTTTGAGGTTTTTTATTTTGAGTTGTCTCTCTGGTGGGAGTTTGAAGTTATACTTGTTTTTCAGGATCTCATAATACCCAACATACCTACTCTGTAATGCAAAAAACCCAAACACATTATGCAGTTAACCCCATACAACCTAATTCTAGGTAGAAGCAGGATTAAGTAGATCTGCTCCAAGTTCTTTACTACCTCAAGTCTAAGGCTAACAAGAAATGAGTCTTGTTCTTTCCCTTTCACATTTCAAACAGCTGGTTGTTAAAACTCTACACAAGTTCAACACCCGCATTTTTAAATTATTTAAATTTGGTGTTGTAAGAACAATTCTGTACTTCTGAGTTCAGCAAGAAGCAGGGAGCTTTTTTATCCTAGGTTTAAACATTCTGCCTCTTAAAAAGCTCCAGGATGCTTCCATTTTGAAGAAGCACATACTGAGAGGTGGCTATACTTCCATTCAGTTTTGTGTTGGTAACTACAGTACCTCTACCAACAGCTTCATCTCACAGAATGTAGTGAATTAAGATGAAGATGTACTCTGAGGCAATAGCACGTTTTGTGTTTCCCTGTGAATGCTATTTTTAGAGGACGCATTCCTCCACCCAACCACAGCAGCACCATAGCCCTCCCCAGGCCAGGCTGCAGCCTCCAGCGCACTGCTGATGAGCAGCCCAGTTGTCTTCTAGGGTCATGCGTTCGTGAGGGTGGTCAAACACTGCAAAAGGTTACCCAGAGAGTTTGGGGGAGATACTTTAAGTCTAACTGGACATGATTCTGGACAGCCTGCTCTAGCTCACCTTGCTTAAGCAGCAGTGTTGGACTAAATGTGGACTAAACGTGCACTAAATGTGCTCCTTCCAGCCTTAAGAGGATTGTGAACCCAGGTACCAGTCCCGTTTCACAATGTCATGGAATTAGTGCAAGGAATTACTTTAACAAGGGAAGGGAGAAGAATGCAATGAACCCTACTAATTGGCAATCTTCCAACCCCTAAAGAATGAGTGCAGGAAGCCCAAGAGTTAAGCATATAGTAGAAACAAGGAAGAACTGGGGCAGCTTCAGTGCTCACAAGGCTAGGATTGGTTTGGCTGCTGTTGCTGGACCTGCTCAGACTTACCTGGGATGGAGTTTCAACGCCTTGAAATTTGGTACTTGTGCTTCTGTCAGTTCTCCTCTCCCCAAAGTAGTCCAAACTTTCCTACACAGAAAGATTTTTAAGTGTTAAGACATTCATCCCACCACCATGCCCCTTCCTGAGCAGTGCATAGCAAACAAACTAGAACCATACCAGTCAACTCTAATAAATGAATACAAGTGAGGATACGCAATAGTTGTTGTGGTATCTTCTAGAAGGAGGCTTTTAACAACAATATAGAGTTACTAGTTAGGAAGTCAGGTATATTAACTCTCTCATCCCTAACTGAGAGCTAATAAAGCTCTCAGAAGGAAGAGAGATATATGCATATTAAGCAATTCCTACAGAGCCATATACGCTTCTCAAGGGGCCTGTGGCAGACAAAAACTGAGCATTAGTTTGCATCTCCACAACCCAAGCTCAGAGAACAGCAAGTTATCAAGCTGATATATACTCTGCCCAAACTACCTAAAGTGATCAGGGCCTTCTGGAACCCAGGTTTTCAGGTCAAGACCCCACACTCCATATATCAAAGCAGAACACGCATCATTCCTGACTGCAGACTTGCTGGTCTTTCTTCCTTTTCCCCAAAAATATTTGGAAAGGCTTCTTGCAATCAAGAACTGCCTGTGGCCTTGTCTTGACATCTCACACCACTTGGAAGGAGAGTAGGGAGGAGAATTACACAAGACCACTTCAAGAGTGACACTGGCGTTAGTAGGGCATGTTCAGAAGGCACCCATAGCTTAAGACGAGTTGCTCAAGATCCTAGGTCTATTATGCCTCTAAAAGAAGCGCTTCAAAGTTGGCATCCTACATTACCAGTTCTTCCTGATCAAGAGTAGTCTTCAGAGATGAGTTTCCACATTAGCAGGAGTTGCAAAAAATTTTTAAAACGCAGGTTGTTTACACCATGCTTTTTTGTCTGTAGGCTTTTTACAGAGTATTAGGGCATTTCAGCAATTAGTCAGATTCTGAAGAGGGCATTTGGAATATGGAAAGAACCAAAATAAAACTTAGTTTTTACCTTTGCACTCTCAAACTGGTCACTGTCTATTAGCCAAGTACAGACCATTGTTCCAGTTCTACCTGTAGTAAAAGTAGTAAGAGAGATTGAAATGTAAGACTTGGGGGATTATTTGTGAAAAATGAAGTTGTAACTATTAAAACAGAGATAATGGGAGATGGGGGTCACTGGAGTAGTCAAGTGTCAGACTAAAGCACTGGCAACACCAGTTTAAGTCGCAAGAGTTACTTCTCTGCCCCCGTTTTTGCCCAACCCTACTAAGTAGGGCAATAAGACTACTAGCACAGAGGTCCCGGTATTGTCTCAGTATTGAATTCAAGTCTGAGGTCATCACCCCCTCCCTACACTTGTTCTCCAGGTAGCTTCAGTGTTCAGTCTGGGAAATACAGCTTAGGAGGCTTTACAACTGTGGGAAAAACCCTTCTGCAACCATCTGCTTCAAGCCAAGTATCCGTAGCATTTGTAGCAGTAACAGCAGGTGGCTGGAGATGTGGCAGATGTTTGCAGGGTCGTTTGGCTTATTTGCACAGCTATCCATGCACTTCAGCAGCTCCTGAGCTACTGAGGGTTGCAGATAGCACTCATGGACCAGTTCGTGTGCAATAGCTTGCACAAGCCCGCCCCCACGACACTGTATTATGCTTTCTCACGATACCTTGTTTCTTATGTGTCTTAAATCAGGATTCAGCAGCACCTAGGCCATTTCCACAGAAATTCAGAAGCCTGAGGTATATTACAGTGCAGGATATTCAGCATGGGTGACTAGGTAGCAGAGCTAGAGCAGCTGCTTAACAATTACTAGTAGCAGCCTTGGTAGCTCCCTGTCCCCAGTCCCTCCTGTCAGGAGTCAGAACAGCAGAATTTGTCAAATTACCCTAAACCGACTTTATGCCATGGTTTAGGACTACACTTTCTTATTCTAATATTTTTAACGTATGTATCATTTGTGGCATGCATGCATTAGACATGACAAGTCTTACCCTTGCCTCCTTTACAGTGAATTGCTATGATGTTCTTTTCATCTTGACTCATCCATTCACGGACACTGGCAGTGAACTTCAGCATGTCCCTAGATAAGAGGAAGATGAGCATGGTCACAGTAAGCACCCACAGAGAGCTACCACAACGCAAGTATTTCTTGCCAAGACTCACTGTATTGTTGGGACATTGTGGTCATCGATGAAAATCCTTTCCACCCTGTAGTGGAAGTACTTGGGGTCATAGCCTTTTTCACCTATAAAGAAAATCTGGGAGTTATGCCAGGGAGGGGAATGGGCTTGGAACAGAGTTGGATATGACACAAGATCACCGGTCTAAGCTTGTACCAGTGTTTTAAGTACTTTTTAAAAATTACTTTTGATAGAAAGTTCCTGAAGATCTAGTATTGCCACCAACATACCCTAAAGAGACGTTAATCTGTTTTTCAGTACAGTCAAGCAACTAAGCATACTTACTGCAGAGATTGTAGACTTTATAATGGTCTGCATGCTTGGTGTCCAGAAATCTTGCAACCTCCTATAGCAATAGTAAGATACAAGTTCAGAGTAGCTGGCGTAACTCCTTATTTCCTTGGCCACCTCATTCCCCATCCCCAAGGTGAAGTCAGGGAGTATATTTATGATCAGCTCTTGAACAACAGAGCTTTTCAGCCCAGTAGTTCTGATTCCTATGATTCTTATCTAGTGTAAAAGCACCATGACCAAGTTCCTGGCCCTACATACTTAGGTTTCTAAGACATCAGGCAGAAGAGCTCTGTAAAAGGGACTTCATGTCTAATTTAAGATTTAGACATTAGAAGTATTTAATGCAGACATTTCAAGTGTTTTTAATCTGAGTAGATCACTCATATGACTCACACTATTACTGGCCTGGGACAGAATTGATTTGCTTCTGATAATTTTCCCCAAGAAACAGACATCAGATGACCAGTGAGTCCACAACACAAGATGCATCTCACTTGGCTCAGCTGAGAGACTACAATACAAGCAGTGCAGCACAGTGGAGACCACCATTTAAATATTCCAGCCAGCTAAATCAGCAGGACTAGGGCTGAGTTGGTAATCTAGTCCACATGCAAGATAATGGAAACCTTGAAGTGAAACTGTTCAGAAACACTGAACTTGACAATGAGAGATTTTTACCTTTATAGGGTTCCTGTAGAAAGACTGCTTCCCAGAAGATGGAAATGACATTGCAATAACACGATCTGTGGAGAAGACAGCGATCAGGTGTAATAACAGGGAGACAGACCCTCCCCAAACATAGGCACTACATGACAGAGAGCATGTTATCATGAAGTAACTGACTCCCACCCTAGTTAGGAAAGCCTCCTACCCATTTCCAAGAGGTTTTGTTCTGCATTTTGCATAGCTAGAGCAGGGCACCAGGCCTTCCTGAAGCATAAGCTATCATTAACCAGGCAGCATAGAACTGGAGGCAAACACACTAAATCAATCAACAGCTTCTTAGCTCTGGTTCCCTACACCTCAGAAGGATTTCTATACAGCATGTACACCCACCCTAGCAGGAGGTTAACCCTTGAGAAGAACAGGGTTAGAAACTGATTTCAAACTCCTAAAGAAAAGGAGTAGGCTTGATTTGAATTCATATTTAAGTTTCAGTAGTCTGCTGAAAGAGTTGTATTTCATACAAAGCACTCAGCCTTTGCAGGATGTAACATGCTGCAAAATATCATTTGTTGCTACAGGACTTCTACAAACCAGTAATGTAAGTGAGATCCAGATCAAAGCCATCTTTCATATAGCGCCTTTTGTTTTCAGAGACCTGTGAAAAAGGAGCAGAGTCAGTCTTCCTAAACACCACCACAAGGCAGCACTTGTTGATTATTACTAGGAAAAAAAAAAAAACATCTGGACTTCCTTAACTTGAAGGAAGGAAGTTAAGGGCAGTGTAACCAGGACTGTTTATTCCTGTGTAAGGGGTTGGGCTTGAAGCTCCAACAATCACTTCAGTGCCCTGCTGGAAGTAACAGAGGCATTTACAATGGATAGGGCTTCAATACAGCTAAGCTATTTTGTTTTCTCCTCAAATAAGTGCCAGAAGCATTAAAAATCTCCAACCTGCCCATGTATGATGGAAAACAGCCTGTGTACCACACAAGCCAGTAATTATCAAATCAAGACACACCACGGTGTCCCAATCCCTGACACACCGGTCTTCCAGGTCAAGGAGCTGCTTGCTCAAGCAGAAGCAGGCATTGCTAGCTACACTGAAATAGAAAGCGTAACTCCAAAACCCTGCCAGAGACACAAAAACAACACGTTGCTTCTGTAGTAGTATTAGTTTCAGACCAACACACTGTGAGCAGTCTTGTTGCTCACTATTGATGGCTTCCTGGAGAGCAAAATAATTAAAAATAACCAGATTTATTACTAGGCCAACTTACCATTCTCCTGGTCACCACTTCAAGCTGCTTCTTTTGGGAGGCCAGGCGAAATATTCTAATTAAGATGACAATTCTCAGAACTCGAAAGAGAGCGACCATTCTAGATGAGGGATTCACCATAAAGAGACATTACTACATTTAGATGCAAAACTTAAAGCTATTTAAAAGTTATTTCAGAGGTAGATAGTTTTGTTTCACTTATTGAACTAGGACCTCCCATGCTGGTTTTGGTAAGAAGGGTGACGCAAGGCTTGAAGTATACCATAGTTTTATTGTTAAGGGTTTTGGGGACACAAGTTTCAAACACGAAACAGGACTAGGAAGCACCCCTACTTGCTGGAATAGATTTTTCCCAGTATCTCTGCCCAGCAAGCAGTAAGTTCTTTTGACACTGCTACTGTTACTATCCCTACTTTGCTGTTCCTTCAAGCTTATTCTTAAAATGTACTCTTTAAGTGGAACCAGACATGAAAAACAGCTGAAAAGAGAAGCTGAACAAGCCAGACATCACGCATTGAGTAGGAAACCTGAGAACAGAGCAGTTTATAAGCCTTTTGTTTAATCATTCAGCAAATGAACAAGTTTTGTTGAGAAACTTTGTACTGCCGTTGGACTTTGAATCTGGCAAGATGCTCATGTGAGTAGCTCTACAGAGACAACCTGAGTAGGGGCAGCTGCTTTGGGATACCCTTAGTGAGTAGTGTCAACTACATTTGTTCCTTAAGGAGGTATGAGCATATATTTTAAGGAGCACACACGTGTTTTAGGCCCTGATATACCTAGGTAAGAATACTTAGGTGAATACCTACAGTGAGGGGGGGGGAAAAAGTGTTATGGAAGCTTTATTCCATCACCTCTGGTTGAAAACAGAGTACTCTCCACTGATGCAGAGCTTGTCAGAAGCCAGCAAGACACAGTTGATCTGGACACCTGGAGCTGAGTTTCAGTTTCTCCCCAGCTCACTCGTAGCCCAAGATCACCCTGCTGTTGTTTCAGGAGAGTTGCCTTGAGGAAGCAGCCAGGCAAAGACAAGCCAGCACTGCAGTGAAGACTCCAGAGCCCCTCTCCTCAGCCCGAGCCACCGCTGCAAGAAGTAGCTCTGCAGGATACCAGCAGCTTGCCTCCTGCCCTTCACAGAGCCAGCTAGTTAGGCATTAACTCCCAAACTGACACCCAGCCTTATTCCTGGAGTGTCCTTTTGTAAGTCAGCAGACAGCTCATCCCAATCCACACCCAGCTAGACCAGGTCAGGAACAGACACCACATCGCTCCATCAGGGGATGTTACCTCTACAGACTGCCACACAAATTCTCATCCACATAAAAATTGCTCAGCCTAGCTCTTCTGAGATTTGTTAAGTGCTTTAGTTAAATGCTTTACAGCTACTGTTTGCATCTGAATCAAGGGCTGCGAGGAAAGAAGAGTACGAAAAACATGTAGGCTACTAGAAGTTAGAGGATTAGGTGGGAAGGGAAGGCTGTCTTTTCTTCAAAGTCTGATATTTGGCCAGTTCTGAAATACCTTCTAGTGCCAGGTGGTAATGCTTTGGTCAGCAATGAACTAAGAGCCTTTAACAAAAGCGTTATAGAAGGCCTCAAGAGTCGCATGGATGAGACAGTAGGTCTCAGCTGAGTATCTTTTAAGAGCATCAAAACAAAAAACACCTTGTGGGATGCTGGGCCTGTACAAAACCCTCTCCAAATTCAGCAGGTACAAGGAATTTGCACATGCCAACATCCAGTAGGAAGAATCAATGCAGGATCAGGCTTACTACTAACAGCAGCCCAGGACTCCATAAGGAAAAAATATTCTTTAGAAAGCTGTGGCCACAGATATGCCATTCAGCTCAGGTTGGTGTTTAATAAGGGTTAAAGGGAAACAGCCTTTTATGATTCTGGGGCTGCAAATGCAGCTAAAGGAGTCAGAGGTAAACAGAGCTTTCACAGCTCTGCTTCTTGAAACAGAAGTTTGGCTGGCATATTAACAAGTGCTAACATTCCCTTCAAGTTCATCCAACTCTGGGTTCAGTAACTAGACTGAGTTGATTTCTTCTAGAGAAATGTTTCCCACCCCATACCCACTAAGTTTTGTGGTTTGTTTTTTTAAACACCTCTACTTCTTTCCCTGGTTGCTGCAAGAGTCTCACTGTAATCCAAACTCAGTGCAGATGAGTAGTTGAGAGGCGCATTCCTGTCTCCATCAGGAACAGTTAAATCTTTCTACCCTTTAGAAGCCTTTACTGTAAAATCCTATCAGAGCCACATTTGTGCTCTAGTATGCACTCAGCTAGCTTAGATATGCCCAAGAAAATTCTTAGACTTCTGTCAGGAAGAGAGCTCACATCTAACAGTTGTGGTACCGTTCTTACCTTGGCATCTGATCCGTCGCAGCGAGGTCTGAGAAGGAGTAGGTCAGGTTAATTAACAGAGTGCCCACTACTATGAATGCATCCAAAACATTCAGTTTGGACCGGAAATAGTTCCTGAAGCTGAAACAAAGGAGAGAGTCAGACAAACACCCCTATGAATGGCAACAAATTTTGAAACCCATGTTCAGGAAGGAAAGAGCCTATATAAAGCTACTGCTGGAGACAAGCTCTTCTGAAGCACTTCAGAACACTAAGCACTGAAGACCCACTAAGGAAATACACCAGGTCTACAATGAATGAGTTATAGCAAGAACGGCAGTTTCCAAGTGTTTACTTGTCTCAGAAGCTTTTTACAGGTTAGTCTATACAATGGTAACAGCCAATAAAAGATAACCATAAGATTAGCCCAAGGGCCAACCACACTCACAGCCCCAAGTTCAAAGTTTTGCTTCCTTACTAGCTTGAGGATTTGCCACACTGAATTCATCTTTGCCAAGGCCTTACCCTGCAACAAACACCCTCATGAGAACATCGACGAGGAAGAAGAGTGCTATAGCCAGGGAAATGCCTTCGAGAATCTCCCTAATGCCCCTTTTCTTCTCAGGGAGAGCCAGATCCATAATCACAACGACAATGTCCACAATGATAAGCACAACTCCAAATACCCTGAAAAAAAAATACAAGTCAACTTGACAAGAAGGAAAGAAATACTGACATTTATAGACTGGAGAGCACAAACCCTGATTTTTTATTTTAAGCTGGTCCAACTGTGGGTTCTCATGCGTGTGTGTATATATAAAATAAAAATAAAATCAAGGCCTGCTTGTATGAAGAGCTAAAGGATTCAAATCACACTTTCTGAAGTGATTTGCAGAGTACAACATCCACATGGAACTGTGTGGTTGCTGCAGACTCAGCTGTAGTTATTCACCAGTAATTCCACAGCTATCCAGAAGTGGCACAAACCTGAATACTTTAAGGCATAGAAGCTTCAGCTTGTCCTCCTGCATATTGACCTTCCCTCCCACTTATGAGGGAATGCAGTTCCTTAGAAGTAACTATATTTTAATTCCGTACTTCCCAGGAACAACTGGCTGGAGTCCCTATTGCTTAAGGAGCTCTCCAAGTTCTTGCACTAGAAATAAGGACTACTTCCACCCCTCCCATATCATTACAAGGCGGATGCTTTACCTGAATCCAAACGACATCACAAATGGGGAAATTTTTCTCCTAATAGTACTGCAAGAGAAGAGAACCAGCATCAAGAGAAGGGACTTTTTGCTACAGGTTTAACTACAATAGCACTGGTACTGATGTCCATTCTTTTGGTTTCAGAGTTCTGTATCCAAGATTTAAGAGATTTTTTTCAGTTGCATTCATGAAATATGTTAAGGCAGTATTTGAAGACAACACTTTTGTCATTTGAACAAGAGAATATTTATCAGCTACAAACCCTAGAAACTCAGCAAATTGACAACACTATTCAGTGTCACAGCTCCAATGACACTACAAGTCTGGCCCAGCGTCCAGTAACAAGCTTCAAGTAGATTCACATAGCAGCTATTGATCAAGAGGAAGATTAAAGCATAATCATCTCTTAAAGTGTCTTGATCAAGATATCAGTTTATTGTATCAGAAGGAGATGATTTCTCTTCAGGCCTGGGAAAAAGCACCTGTTAACAGATTCACTGTCATCTCTGTGCTCTTAGAGTATGAGGAAGACAAATTCCTCTTCTACCTTTAGAAGAAAATCAGTTTGATCTTTCAGGTCAAAGACCAGTACCTCTTAAATGAGGTACCGCAGCCAAATGCTTCCAGTTTGGAATTCTCTTCAGCCCTAGCAGGGTTGCAGCTAAGGAAGACTACTTGTTGCCTGGTCAGTGTGCTCTAAGCCTTCTGGTTTAAGGCTAGACCTTTGCAGAGCTACATCTCATTAGCTGAACAAATCACTTGAGGCTATACAACAAGAATTAACATAAAAGCCTCCACCTGCATACCCCAAGCTCTGATGGTTTAAACAGATTAGTTACCAGCATACTGCCAGTCTGCTAACCTAGGGGTTACTTTACTACCATAAGCACTGAGTTTTCTTTGCCACTTAAAATACCTCTTCCAAATATGTTATTAACAGTAGGACCTACTGAAAAAGTTCTGACACAAGAAGAATCTGCCAGAATTTTGTCAGTACTGTGACATTTGTCCTCCTTCTCTGTTATACACAGTCACTGTACTTCCCTCCCCACCCACCCCATTGGCTATACCACGGTTACAGGAAGTATTAATCAGTTCAATAATGTATATTGCACCCCAGTTATCCTATCTGAGCTACCCTTTTTCCTCTAGGATCGTTTGAGCATTACATTTCACTTGGTACATACACTGAATTAGTGAGTTAACCTTAAGACAAGACCAAGCATCTTTGAAGCAAAGAGGAAGCATCTTGCTGGGCTCACTGAGTTAGCTCACATTTCTCATTGTTTCAAGTTTGAAGTCCAAAAATATGAACCAGCAGACACCCACATCTTTAAGCAGGTTGCAGTAGCCACTTTTCCTGTCTAAGTCAAGGATGCAATAGCAGGCCTCGTCTTCAAGGCAGCCTAGCACATAGATATTAGGTATAAATGTGAGGAGAACCTGCTAAGGAAAGCACTGCAATAGTTATACTAACAGTTGGTGGTTTTAGGTCTTCATCCAATAAATCCTGCCGTGTAAATACAGCAGGTACACCAAGACTTCAGCTTCCACAACCTAAGGACAAGCACCTTTATTAGGCACACACTAAAAAGGCTAAATATATAACACACCAATGCTTCAAGAACAGTAAGTCACTAGCGTGTTTAGACAGCTCAGTCTTGAAGGCATAATCCTTCCCAGTTGCCCCAGATCCTCATTCACCTCATTCTCTGAGCAGCATTGGTTCTTCTGTGCTCCCCCAGGTTCACTTCTTTGGGAAAGTTCATGCACTGCAGTTTAAACTTGCCATTTTCCATTATCTGATATATTTGTGGCTAACTCCTGCACTGAGATTTCATCTCCATAAGCATGAAGCAGCTTCCTGAAGTTGCTTGCTGCTATTATGTACTAGAATAAGTGTCAGTATCAAGTGGTGTAATGCTCTGAGTATCAAGATAAGTATCAAAACATCAGTAGCAAGATAAGTAAGGCTTATCTCTTACTTCAGCAAGTCATCTGCTTTCTCATTTTGGTTCAGGCATTTTCACTTTTGGGGATAAACAAGGCATTTAGTATTCCATTAGCTTACTTGGAACAGCTGTCCTGTTCATTATCCTCGTCACGACCATCATCAATCTTTATCGTGGGCTCCTCTGCTGTTGGAGAGCTGGCAAAGGGAGAGCACAAGTCACATACCAATACAGGTCTCAGCTTTATACATTGCTACCCTTTGTTATTCCAGAAGCAGTAACATTAACTACTGTCACCTGAGCAGTGAGAACAGCAACCAGGGCCAGAGCACATGAACAACACCAAGGGAAGAATGGCTTCCCATATGTCGTTACAGCAGAAACCTTTGGCTTGTGCTAACCTAGCTCCACTTAGCAATCCATCTTTCAAAAGTTTTTCTTTAGGGGAAGGACAGGAAGACGTTTGTGTTCAGCAACAGGATAAAGGGCTTTGAAGTCAGGCATCCCAGAGTCTACTGAGGCCTTTAGAGTCCAAGTCCAGACTCTGGAATTGCTAGAAACATGCATATGCAAAGTTACTTCGCAGAGTCCAGAAAATATTGATGCTGTTACAGTAGACTACTTGTTCAGAGAATGAATGCTTGCTAGGAGAAGCCATAGCACAGAGGTGTTTTTGTGCAGAGCAGGATACCAAACCGGAAACTGCAAGAGCAGGGCAGCAGCTGAGCTAGTGCTGGAGCAGCATTTTTTTCTTGGCAGGGCTGCTTACCATAGCTTCCTTAACAGGGTCTCTTTGGATCAAGATATTTTTTAGCCACCTGAAGAGCCTTGAAGGTCACAGGATGATCCAAACCCAAGAATTTGGATTTTAACCTTCTATATAGAAATACTATGCTATATAATAGCACGGCCACAGTGTTATTAGAGCTGTGGCTCTGCCTCTGGCATCATTACTACTTGCGCAGGAGCAACTGTATACAAACTATTTTCCAGCTCCAGTATCCTCACTCTGTTCCTAGAAAGGGAGCAAAGCTCTGTAAATATACAGCTATGCAGTTTTCCTTCTCAGCTGTTCTTACAAGACATTCACTGTGGAGTTATCCACATAGTATAGAGCAGAAATGTTTCACTTATTAAAAGAGGTTTCTGCTGCTACAGCGCTTTTGCTGCAGACCACTTGCTTGTCCTTGAAGACACGTGAAAGGCACTGAATGCCAGCTTGTTATCCTCTACTGTGAGAAAAAAGCCCAATAAGAATGAGCAGTAGTAGTGTTTTGGGTTAGGAGGACAATCTTCAGCACATGAAGAAAACAGAAACCAAGGACAAGCACACTGTTTTCACTGTGCTCTCACGCAGTGGTTCAGTTCTGGATAACGCTTTCCTAAGAGGGAGTTTGTTTTACTGAGCACTCTACACCCACCTGTTGCCCAGGCTAAAGCAAGCTCTCTACCACAAGCTACTACATCTAGTCTTTAAACACTAGGGTAGAAGGCAAAGAAGAGGGCATACTAGAAGAACCTAACTTCTACCCACACACTATCCAAAGAGAGCATAAGCTTCTTTAACTACTCACAGCTGAAGAGAACTTGAGACTTGTAAGGATAGCAGAGCCAGACCCTACCTTTAGGATACCTGGACAGTGGCTTCCAGAGGCTAGAAGAAAGCAAGACCTACTGCCCTGTGCTTAACTCTACCAGTGCCTATACTCCTTTAATAAAGTTTTTAACCTGTAAATAAAGATTGTCAAAAAAATTGACTTCTTGTAAGAAGTTAATCACAAGAATATATTTCTCTCATATGTAGCACTCCTCTCAAACAGCAGTATTTTAAGGAAGGAGAAAAAAATGGAAACCATACAGTATATAAACTTCAAGCCTCCTCTTTGCTATGATCAGAGCATCAAGAAACCAGGCAGAAGACTGCACACAGCACACGTGAGCTCCGAGCTCACACACCAATGCAGCTCGTTTCACTCACCTTGAGGCTTCTTTGAGCTCCGACCCTTGTTCGTACCTCACAGTCGTCATTTTGTTTCTGTTGTCGCTCTGCTGGTCTTAGGAGAAGCACATCTAAACAGAGAGAGACCCGTACAGGCAACAGTGAGCACCAGCACCTGTGCCTACAAGTAGCTTTCACTGATGTTACTGCAGGACAGGCTCCTGCTTCCTTCCCACCTCTTTTTCCTCACAGAGGAGGAAACACAGCCGTGAGGGAGCGCAGCAGGGATGCCCACAGCCTCCCTGACCTACCTGCACCCTCTTAACCCCAAGGGAGGGATGGAGCCACGGGCACGGTGGGTGAGGGTCTCCTCGCTGAGGAGAGCAGCTCCCCGGGCAGAATATGGCCCCACAGGAGGGGATGGAGGGAGAAAGGGAGGGATAAAAGGAGGGAGGGAGCCTCCCGGGAGCCCCCCGCCGCCCTCACCTCAGCGAAGCCTCCCGCCTCCCCAGCTCAAAGCCGAGCCCGCCCGCGGACTCAGCGGAAAATTGCGTTAAACTTCCTGAGGCTCGGCCTCGCCTCCCCGTCCCCTCTCCTCCTCCGCCCCTTCCCCACTCACCCGCTGAGGCGAGGCCGGGCTCTGGGGGCACGCTCCAGCCCCCCCACACCCCGGATCAAATGGGGCCGGGCTGGGCCCGCCCGCTGCCATGGCGACGGCCCCGCCGCCCGCCTCCCCTCAGCCCCTCCATGGCCGCGGCGAGCCGGGCCCGGCCGCTTCCCCCCCTCCGAGCCCCCCCGGAGCCTCGGGGACCCCCCGGCACGGCCCTAGGAGGGGGCACAGCCCGCGGGGAATGGGGCGAGCTCCGTCCTGCCAGCCCGTCCCGTCAGCCGCTGGCACCCCGTGCCCGCTCCCACACCGTGTCACCCCACACCGTGTCGCCCCACAGCCGCTCGCCCTGCACCGGGTCACCCCACCGCCTGTCACCCACCGCCTGTCATCCCCCGCCGTGTCACCCCACACCGTGTCACCCACCCTTTCCTTCCGAGGCAGGGTTCCTGCAGCGCGCCCAGCAGCAGGGGGAGCTCAAAGAGAGCGATTCGGGTCGGCTCCCGCAGACTGAGGGCTGGCAGGTGTGGCAGGCAGCAGCCCCAGCTGCTCATGGAGCCATTTGGGATGGAAAAGACCTTCAAGATCATCTGGTCCAACC
The DNA here is from genome assembly GCF_964211825.1 of Aythya ferina. Lineage (NCBI taxonomy): Eukaryota > Metazoa > Chordata > Aves > Anseriformes > Anatidae > Aythya > Aythya ferina. The sequence continues at coordinate 27,749,049 of NC_140296.1, forward strand.
ATCCCCTGCCACCAATATCACCCACTAAACCATGTCCCCAAGCACCACGTCCAACCTCTCCTTGAACACCCCCAGGGACGGTGACTCCACCACCTCCCTGGGCAACCCGTCCCAGTGCCTGACTGCTCTTTCTGAGCAGAAATGTCTCCTCATTGCCAGCCTGAACCTCCCCTGGCACAGCTTCAGGCCATTCCCTCTGGTCCTGTCACTGGTTACCTGTGAGCAGAGGCCGACCCCCAGCTCCCCACCCCTTCCCTTCAGGCAGCTGCAGAGAGCAATGAGGTCTCCCCTGAGCCTCCTCTTCCCCAGCCCAAACCCCCCCAGCTCCCTCAGCCGCTCCTCACAGGACTTGTTCTCCAGGCCCTTCACCAGCTTCATAGCCCTGCTCTGGACACGCTGCAGGGCCTCCATGTCCTTCTTGTAGTGAGGGGCCCGAAACTGAACACAGCACTCAATTATTTTTAAGTTGTTGCCTTTCTAATACATGTTTTATAGCTATAAAAATACCATCAAATACCCCAAAAGCAATAAAACCATTAAGACTTCAAGGTTGATCTGAGTGTCCTGAGAATATGGAGCAGTTTGGACAGCAGACTAAATAGAAAGCTTCCCCTTCAAAATAAAAATAGTAATAATAATAATAATAATAATAAAAACCTTCTAATTTTTTTCATTTATTGCCCATGATATCACCATAACTTTTGTTTTCAATGCATCTAATCTTATAGCACTGGTGATGCTGTTGTGGATTTGCCAGCTCTGCTGTGTCTCCATGAGTTTCCCAATGGTCAATCTATTTTCTTAAAGCTATAACTTCTGAGGTCAGATGGCTAAAGTAGAAATACCATTTTCTGTTTTAATAAAAATGGTGTTTGAGCTCTCAGCTGGTAGATAAAAATGTAGAAAGATGACCCAAGTTTCATTAAAAAATATATATATAAATAAAAATGTTTTTAAATTAATGACTTGTAAATCATTTTCATTATATTACGCTGTTTAACTCATGATACTGACATTTAAAAGACCCTCAGAATCCAGTCATTATCCCTGGACAATTATTCATGAGTGTAAAATAACAGAATTGTCAACAAAATACAGAAAAGATTGAAACGTTCAGTAAATAATCCAGTTATACTGTGTGAAAGCAGATAAAGAAGGCATATCTCAGAGAGGTGATGGCATATTTTAAATTCCAAAAATAACTGAGAATGGTGGTAAACAGAATCGCATAACTTGGCAGACTTTAAAATAACTAAGTATGGATCATTTATATCTGATACTTTTAAGAGATACCGACAAGAAAAATTATTCAATTTTTATTATGTTTTGGGATAACAGAAATATGGAGATAAGCGGGGGGGGATCAATTCTCTGCCAGTTAAACGCAGGTAGATCAGATGACCTTATGATGACAGTCTGTCAGCTTGGCTTTGCTCCCAAACAAAATGAGAGCAGATTAGACAGAGGCTTCCACTAATAAAATAATAAAGAAGCATGGTGATGATGATAATAATGCCAATCAACATGGGATTATGGAAAATAATTCCCGAGAAACTAATTCATACTTTGAAAATGAGCTTATAAGTTTTACTGATAAAATAAAGGTATTTTGTTGCTCCTGTAAGCAACTGTCTGTCTAAAAAAATTGATTAAAGAGGTAGAAGGACACAAAATCAGTCTGGTTCGCATTACTTTGGTGAAAACCCAGCACACTGGTCTTAAAATAACTGTAAAAGGAGAATGATGCTAAAGCAGTTTGTTTCCAGAGAGGTTCTGCAGGGATTGAGAGCAGTCTTATGTTGTTTAATGTTGTGTGGTGTTGTTTTGAACCATGCCCCCAGATAAAAGGCTCGGTGATAAAGTCTGCTGCTGACACAAAGAATGGAAAAGTGGACAGAAGAACTGCTGCCTAGCACTGAGAAAACTAATATTTTGTACGTGCAGATGAGTGAGCAAGCTGTATTTACATACATTCACTATCAGTCTCAGTACGCAGGTCCTCAGGATGGTGTTTTTCAGCCCTTGATACCTGAAGGACCATGTAACATCTTTAAAAGAAACCCGTGGTTGACTTACAGACCCACTGACAGTCACCAAGGGACATCAGAACAAGGAATGTGTGTGCGTGTGTCAAAAAGCTCACAAACACTTCTTGATTGACTTTTCACGTGTTGCAAATCACAGTCATCCTGACAGCAATGTTCAACACCATGGCACATCAGACTGAGAGCACCAGTGGCTGTATTGTGAAAACAAGTAACTGAAAATACCTTGAGCAGCACTAGGGAGTCGCCAGCTGCAGCTGATTGTTGCATGTGGCTCTGTGGCAAAATGCATAACAAGAGCCTTGGCTCCAAAAAAACAGAAAGATGTTGGGCTGGAAATGTTGCCTGCACTTTTTACTTGGCTTCTGTGTGTTCTCAGCTCTCCACTTCTGATAGCCACGACTCCAGAAAAGAAGAGTGAAGAGCTATGCTGTGAGTAAGAAATTGAAGCAATCCTCATCACACCGGAGTCAAGGAGCTCAAAGATGTCCACCTTTTCAAATAAAAGATAATGGCTGACTTAATCACATTTGATCAGGGCTGGATCTAGAGAAAGGTCTAGGTACCCAGCAGGGGGTGTAGGCAGACTTCAAGCATCAAAATTTTGATCTTAAAATAAATAAATAAATAATTCTTGTATGTCACTTGCCCAACCCTGGAGGAAATTAAATTGTTTAGGCACTTTGCTGTTAGACTGCAGAGACCTTCAGAACCTGCTATTTTGTCCGTGTAGCCTCCGCTGTGCAGCACAATACCCTAGCCAAAGCTCTTTGCAGCTCTATGTGTGTTCTGTATTAGGCTCCTCTGAATTAAATCATCCCAGGAACAGAACTTGTTTTTGCCTTTCCTCCCTCCCCATGGCATCCCTACCCACTAGTGCTCTTCCCTGGGGATGTGCTTGTGTTGTGGTGCCCAGCCTTGCCCAGGACAAACTGTACGCAGCCCCTCGCTCCATGACTCCCCCAGCTTTCCCCCAGCACGCACACCCCCCAGCCTAAGCAGCTAACCAGGATTTGGGATCCCAGCAAGAGGCAGGAGCATGCCTTGCATTTACTTGGACCTAGCCTTAAGCAGGGAAAAACAAATTTGGCAGAAGAGAGCTTGCAGAGTAAGGCGTCATGAGAACAAAAGTCTAGAGTATGTGACTTGACAGATTCAAGGCAAAAAACAATAATAATTAACAATGTGAGTAATTAAGCAGTGAAAGACCATGTGAAGGTCTGTGGTTGGTTATTCAACACTGAATATTTTACAACAAAACATCTTTTTCTCAAAGAGATGCTCCAGTACAAATGGGAATGAATTAGGTCAGGGGAGTTCTCTGACCTGAGGTAGGTAGATCACACAGATTATCCACATGTTCCCTCTGGCCTTGTGACTAATTCACTTTGGTAAAGCTATTCCTGATGTGAGCGAGATCGGCTTGGACCTGTGCTTGCCCTCAGGAACTTACGAACTAATTATGTTTGTTGTATCAACCCATTAGATACTCATAGGCCTCATACAGACTCGTTAGTTAGACTGAATTATGTCTTTGCTCTTTGAACGTTATCAAAACATTCAGATCTGGCATGTTTCATGGTCTGCCACCATTACTCCTTCTTTGTACATAGATTTCTGTGGTTATTCCTTGCTAACAAGCCACAGACTTTTAATACATATATGCTGGTTTCGGTTATTTAATATATTGAAACTACAGTGGCTGATGTCATCCTAATGTTTTAAATTTATCATGCTTTTGATGAAACCCTTTATCATTAGATTAAAAAAAAAATGTTTCAGACCTCATAAATTAACATTGTCTTAAAAAACTTGGCAGCCCACATTCCTACAGAAGATGAATAGTAGCTCGCACATGGAGAGCCTGAAGGCTGCTGGTACCTCCACACCTGCAGTACCTGCAAAGAAGAAAACAGTTCAGTTGGAAGGGACCTTCAAAGGTCATCTAGTCCAATTGCATGGCCACTTCAGGGCTAGCCAAAAGTTAAAGCATATTATTATTAACAAATGCATCTTGAGTGCTGACAGGCATGGGACATCAACCGCTTCACTAGGAAGCTTGTTCCAATGTGTGACCACCCACACAGTAAATAATTTTTTCCTAAGGAAACTTGGTCTGTGGTCTCCCCCAGTGAGCAGGATGTTCAAGTGGAATGTGACGGAGAGGTACAAAAATAATGGCAAATGCACAAAGCACCTGCTTTCAGTGTAAATGAGCTGTTTTGCTTGGAGCTGGCTCTGGACTACTGCAAATTTTCCTAGGGCACAAGTAAGTAGTCAGATTGTTGCTATGAAAACCTCAAGTCTCTAACTCCTTTGGAGTCTGGGGCAGCTGGCTTGTTTCTTCCTTACTGCTTCAAGAACAAACAACCAACCAGGACCTGGAAGATAAATTTGTCTTGGGAGAGTTTTGAGGTGCCACCAGTCTTCCAGCTGCGGTGTTCAATCAGTCCCTGGAGGGGAGCTGAATGTCCACTCGGTGTCTTCTTCATGTCTTCATCCTGGGCAGCTCTGTCTGGAGGAGCCCAACACACCATGTCTGCAGGAACAGCAAGAGCTGTCCCAGAGCCTCTCTATTCATTCACGTTTATCCACCAGTTTGCATTCTTGCTGCGCTGGCTGTGCATTTAATGTATGAATAATAGCTTTTTTATGACTGTTATTCAGCACCTACGTACTTTTGCTGGAAGGAAGGAGGAGGAGAGCAGGGTGGGGAGGTTTTGGGTTAATGAAACGGTTATTGTTTGCTGACAAGATCACTGAGTGTCTTATGAAGAGGGAATTTGATCTCCTTCCAAATAACTAAACAGGAATTTGCACTGCAGTATATGTGCGAAGCATGTGTACTCCAGACAAAAAAAAAAAAAAAAAAAAAAAAAGGCATTTACAGCCCCATTGCCTAGAGACTTTCAACATCTGTGAGGAAACATTAGTGATCATGCTATCCACATTCTTTATGATGACTTGATTATTTTACCTCAGGGCCAGTGAAGCAGTGCGTGAACACACCCTCGTGCTAGATCCTCCTCACGTGAACTCGGCCCCATGGCAGCCCCTCTCTGGTGCTTCAGATGTTCCTGAAGTGCCTTCAGCCTGTGAAAAAAAGTTTACCACAAAACATGCAAGAACCATGTTCCAGCTGACTGGGTTTTTCACTTGCAGACTTCAGTGAGGTTACCACCGGTGGAGAAGAGCGCGAGAGCACTCCAGGCCTCTCGGCTCTTTGTGGGTTCCTGACAGACTGTTTGGTGTTGAGTCCTGCTTCTGCAGTCACATTTTTGCAGTCACATAACATATATGCCCAAGTTGTTCCCCTACTGGGTCAGCAGCTCTACCAACACCTCCAGAGACCAGAGTTGGAAGCCTGGGGCCTGCTGCTCCCTGGCCTTGTGGACACCCATGGCTGCCCACACCATGCCCACACCATGACTCCAGTGCTGCCACCACTGGCCTGGGCCCATCACACGTTGGGGACATGCACATTGGCCACGTAGACAAGAGCATAAATTGGTGCACGGCATCTTAAGCAGTGTCTGGCTTGCTCGAGCTGAGAAAGAAGCACTGTGGCTGGAAGCACAAGAAGAACTAAGCGACATGGCCCCAGGAAACAGCACACAGCTCCCGTGTGCTCGGGGGCTTCCAAAACAGCTTCCAAAACCCGCCTCACAACAGGGGTAGGGAACAAGTGAGAAGAAAAGCACCGTTTACATAATCCTTTGGCAGTGAAATGGGTCAGCTGCTCTTGAGGGAGAAGAGGAATGCAGTTTTTAAGAAATAAACAGCATTGCTGTACTTTATAATAGCTGTGCAGTCCTGCTTCACTCGAGAGCAAAGCAGAAGTTTCTGATGGGCTTGCACGCCTTGCTTTTTGGCCCCGCAGTCTCTCCTCTGACCACAGCTCTGTAAAAAGGAGCATTGTCTTTAAAATAATCTGTAACTCCTTGTCCATAACACAAAGGGAGGCACCCATCTGTTGTTGTGTTTTGTTTTGTTTTGTTTTTTTTTTTCCCCTCACTTTCACAAATGTCCTTGTTTATGCTAACTAACAAATCTAATGGCCCACCTCTGAGGAGAGTTACGCAACTGCAAACCTTCGGAGATTTCAGTCTAACAGCAAATCTTGCTTAATATCCCCGTGTTCACTTCTTGGTTCAAATTTTCAGCTCTTTTGGCATTACAGCTGCACTGTGCTTTTACATATAAACCTGATTAAACGGCAAAAGAAACACTGAACACAAAAGCTGTGTTCATTCCACCTTGCAAGACTTAGTGAAACGAGCCTGGCTGTATTAAATGTGAGATAAAACTCCCACAGGGAGCATTAGTCTGAGTGATTCATATAAACACTTAAACAAGTCAGTCTTGGTTGAGCTTCACAGTCAGATAAGGTGGGTAATGGGGCGCAACCAGCAGAGTCCCTCTATTTTGGAGAGCACCACTGGCAGAAACATGACCGTTGCTTATTCTTACTGCGAAGCAGCAGGATGAGTATTGGGTAACAGCAGATAAATAAGGGTTTGGGTAAAACTGCGAGTGTATTTTGTGTGGAACTGCCTCGTGCACTGAAATGTCCCTCCGAGCCCTTGATGTGGGCCATCTGGAAAGGAAAAATCTATCCAACCTCTAGAAATACAGCCAGGTTTATTACCACTTTCTTTTGCAGTTGACTTTTAAGGGAGATAATCTTATCAGAAGGAGGTCTGAAGGAAAGGCGAGTTACAGGTATGTGGCTTTAATATATGTTGATAAAGGCATAGACAAAGTTGCTTTTTTTTCCCCCTCCGGTCTTCCCTATCTATTTTTCAGGAGCTGTTGCTCACATCCAGCCTTCCTGTTAGCTTTTTGCCTCCACGCACCTTCTCTGTACTGGGCCTGATTCTGACTGCAGCACCAGCACCCAGCCATAGGGCAGCGTCAATGAGAAGTACCTGTGGTCGTGGGCTGGGCGAACCATGCTATAATACTCTTTTCTCCACCATCTGGAAAAAAAAATGCCGTGTGCTGGAGTGAAAACCTGTGCAACATCTTTTATCAGTGACTTCCACAGGGCTTTTCTTCTCTCTGTTTGCTCTGGGCCCTGGCCTGCCTGGCTGTTCAGGCAGCTCCCCTGCCACGGCAGCGCTGCCAGCTCCATAAGCAGCTGCGGTGATGCTCCTAGAGTCGTAGCTGAAACTAAGCAAGCCACTGAGAACATAGATCTGGGTAGCCAAGTTTCTGCAGCACTTCCAGATGTGAAGTGGGGGAGTTGTTTTATGCTGTTTTTCAGGCTCTTTTATTCTTTCTGATATATTTTTTAAAAGCACCCTGCTGCGAACACTTTGTACTTGCTTTCAGCTGCATCTTCCCAGTGGTGGCCACTTAGCGTTTTTCTAGCTGAGCCTCTCAGGCTGAAGCCCTGTCTGTGTGCTGGGGCAGGCCAGCAGCAAAGTTTTTTTTTTCAATTTTTCAACTAAAATCCGACCAAAACTGTCCCACACCCACTCTGTGCCCACTCCGCAGCTCCCATACTGACAGACCGCTCCATGGACCACAGAGGGGCAATGCCAACACTCACTGAACCAGGAGGCAAAATTCCTGTCAGCTTTGGGGAGCTGGAATAAGAACGATGAGATTTTGGCCAACTGCTTTGGCAAGGAGGCGTTTTTGCTAAGTAACTTCCCGTGTGTGGGGGCACTTGGGAGAGGGGGCAGAGGCTGCTGGAGAGCTGCACCAAGTGTTTATTCCTCCAGGGAAGAGGGAGCTTGGACCAAAGCCTAGGTCCCCGTGTCAGCACGATGCACTGGTGCTTCATCCTCTCCCTAACATGCATTTTTTTTCCCTATTTTTTTCCTGCCTGTAGTTTCAAGCTACCTCCTTAATGAATCCTGGAGAATTAAATGTGATTGTGATGGGGGGATAAGCTGTGAGAGGAATTTCAGAAGCCACACATGCATTTTGTCAACCTTTCTTTTCAGGCGGTAAGAAATGGGTCTGCTGATGCCCTGGTGGCTGCTGCTCCTTCTCCTGGTCAGCTTTGGCTCACCTGCACACAGGTTTTCGGTGCGTATCTCTCAGCTAGAGCCTGTACAGCTTCTCTGCAGCATGCTGGTGGGTTGTCATTTCCAGTCATGTAGAGGTAGGTGCACCTCTACAAAAGACTTGGGCCTGCAAGAGCAGAGCAAAGAGCTGCCTGTGGCTAAAGGAAGGTTACCCTTTTGGTCCTAATAACATAGGGTTTTCACAGCATTATGGGCTGGGCAACTCTCCACACGGCTGTACTGACAGTGCCAAGAATTAAAAACAACATAAAAAAAAAAAAATTAAAAATATGTTTGATTTTATGGCCAGTAAAAAAATACTCCACTCCGTTTCCTCAGGGAAAACTGCCTTCTTTGTATTCACTGCAGTTCAAAAAGCAGGGAGAGGGGAAAGAGAAGCTAGTCATAGTCTGAGGCAATCTGTTTTCATGTGATGAGCAAATTACTCTTGGGCCAACTGAAGGAGGTACAGAGCTTGGCAAAGAGAGCTAGGTGAGCTCGAGGCTGTCTGCAGCAGGTTCCCATGTGCTTCCAACCTGGAAATCCTCCTCTGTGTAGGAAAACAAACAGGCTGAGGAAAAGGAGAAGGTAACTCAGCAACTGTGTTTTAGCATGCTCGGCAGCCTGCTGTCCTGGGCAATTGCATGTTTCTCTTATGCCTAGAACTGGTCCTGCTCTGGTATCACTCAAGCCAGCTTGCTCAGAGCAAAATCAGAAAGTAATTCTTGTGCACGCCATTTCTTGGTTGTCTCGGAGGAGATTTTGCTGTTTTCTTGATGTTACTAATGGAGTAGTATCAGCCGCAGACTAGGTTGTTGCTGAAAATGTTTATCCCAGCCAGCCTGAGCCAGATTCTGGTCTTGGTTACAGTAATGCAGCTCTGAAGTTACTCCACTGATCCCAGTAGGCTCACTGCTTTTTAGCTCTTTTATCTTCCAGTTTTACAAGATGTTTCTGTAACCTCACTGGTTTGGCCTGGCTGCAGTGCAAGAACCAGGTTTTTCCCCTCTTATTTCCCTGAGCAGTTTCATAGCCTGCAAAACTCCCTTTGATTTCATTAAATGATAATCAAGCTGCATGACTTTTGTCCCAAGTAATTTTCTACATATCTGATGATATTCTGCAATGCACAGATCAGTGGTGAGACCACTGGAAAAAACAAAACAAAAAAAAAAAAAATCACCCTTTTCCACTGGTTTGGACTCAACAGCCCATGCTGCGAGATTCAGGTATCTTAGGGAGGGGCTACCACTGAATAATCTTGATCCTCAGCAGGGGAGACAGACACTCATTCTCTCACTGCCCCCCTGTTCTTACCAGTGATTGAAGTGTGCTTTTTGGTCTTTTTTTTTTTTTATTTTCTTCTCCATAGGATAAAGATATTTGCCTCCTAGACAACAGTAAATTAAGACAAAGGTTAAAACAGCTTCAAGATTTGCTTTACTTGTATGAACTGCAGCTGAAGGACATTCTGGAGAACACTTACCATAAAACGAAAAGCGGTCTGTTCTCAAGCAACAGGAGCACGCAGCATGAGACGCTTTTACCCACAACCAGTGGAAATTTGATAGTATATGACCAAGGTACATTTTGCAGTAGCATATGTGGAAACTTCAGCTTGCAGAAATGTTCAGTTCTTCTTTCAGTGCCTTATGTATCATATTCTATTTCTGCTGAAAAATTATTTAACCTTTTTTTTTTTTTTTTTTTTAAATTTTTAAAGCAGATAGTTTTTAAATGCAGTCAGATACATGGGAAGGAGAAGGGCAGACTGGTGGCCTTGGTACCATCAGACTTCCCCTGGGGCTGCAGTCAGCTGGCCCAGATTTAGGCAGCCACCACCCAGGTACAACACAGACATCTGCAGCTGGGCTTGTAGCCCAAGACTCCAGTGCAGAGAGGAAAAGGCACCTCTCAGCTCTTTTCCATCAGACCTGCCTTAGACATCTGCTGCAGGAAAAGAAGGGTCTTGCTCTTGAAGAGCCCGTTTTCCCACAGTGGCTTACAGGGAGCCCAAAGTGCACAGCTCAGCTGCAGGCCCTGGAAGCTGTTGGGAGGAATCCAGCATCCCTGTTCCTCGGTTCTTCCATCACTTCTGCCGTGCAGCAGCACACGTGCGTGCTCTGTTCCTTGCTGTCACTTTGATAATACAGCACGACTGGAGCTGTGGGCTGTGGCCAAGGTTTTGTCCTGGATGAGCATTACACTGAAAGTCTGAAGCCTTGCTAGAGCCAGTCACGGAGCGTAGCCTCTGGTTTTAGAAACTTTGGGCCCCCCAGTCCAGTCCCAAGTACAGCTAACGTAATCTTCCACATGGAAATTAGCTTTACTGCAAATGATATTAAGGTCTGCTATTTGCTCTGGCCCTGCTGGGCTTACTGAGCTTTCCACAGACTGGCCAAGTGTCCGTGTCCCACACAACCTCTCGGAGATGTCTCCTCTTGCCTTTGCTTTCCCCCACCTAACGAGCCGATGCCGTTCTGCCCAGACTGCTCTGCGGTGTACAGCAGGAAGAAGACCAAAAACGGCTACTACCGGATCAGGCCCCGAGCAGACAGAGATCCTTTCCTGGTGTACTGTGACATGGCTGACGGCGGTGGCTGGACCGTCATTCAGCGGCGGAGCAACGGCAAAGAGAATTTCAACAGGTGGGTGCCTCAAGGTTGCATCAGCAGTGAGGCCTCCAACTCCCACACTCGGCCCTACCGGTGGCAAAACCCAAGGTTCAAGAAGCAGGATATGCAAGGCAAGACTTTAATTATGGTAACTGTTTGCATTAGGGCAAAGTGCGGGTACGTATTGGTAGAAGGGGGCTGTTTTCAGGATGGATTTATAATGCCTTTTGCATGGCTGGCCTGCATTTGTGTGTGCATATTTGTACAGAACAGAATAGTTCAGTTGGAAGGGACCTACAGATATCACTGAGTCCAACTTCCTGACTGCCTTGGGGCTAACCAAAATTAAAGTGTGTTATAAAGGACATTATCCAAATGCCTCTTGAATGGTGACACCCACGGGGCATCAACCACCTCACCAGGAAGCCTGTTGCACTGTCTGACCACCCTCATGCTACAGATTTTTTTCCTGATATCCAGGCTATTTTGTCATGATAGGAGACAACTGTCTGCCAAAGCCTCCGAATTGGCAGATATCTGCTGCCAGCACATAGGCTGAGGCCCACTGAATCTTTTATCAGTTCTCATATCAGGAATCATGTTCAGCATGATGTAAAATGTATTTCCATATTCAGATCCTTCACAAAGATGCAAAGCTATGGGTCCAAATCAACCTTTCTTTATGCAAAAGCCCAATTATTTATATATTTATACATATTTCCTCCTGGAAGTCTCCAGGAGGTGAGGTGCTCAGCTGACACTATAGAGAAGAAATGTCCCCCTGCAGATTAATTCCCTGTTGCAGCACACACACTTGTAGGGCGTGCCCACCATCTCTTAAACAGAGTGCAATTCACTTCCAAAGTACCTCAACTGGCTCTAAGATCTCTACCAGAGAGTGGTAGCTCTCTAGCTGTGGTAGTTCAGCTCTCATCAAAGGTGAATTTATGCCAGTGAAAATTGCCCCGAAGAGTAGCATTGACTGGTAAGTAGGTCAGGCAGAATTAAAATCCCTACTAACAACCTGAGAGAGGGAATAAACACAGGGTTACAAAAACTGGAAATATCAATATGCAGGACATGTAGGCTTATATCAGAGATAGCACATAAATAACAGAGATTTTAAGATAATGAAATGCTGAGGAGAAAGGAACAACCTGAGATTTCTCTTAGAACTATGAAGCCAGAAAATTGTGATGAAAAGTAAGTATGCATCTTAAGTTGGCACATACAAACAGTGATTCTGCAAAGAAGCAGAGGTGAGAGTGGTCAATGAATTAAAAATAGATTTAAGTGGAACAGGAACACAAAGCAGACCCAGATATTTTTCATTCAGCTTCATCTGGAAGCTTTTGTTTGCAGGTTCTGTTCATTTTCTGGTTCTTCACTACATCGCTTTATGTGTCTAAGACTGTGGTATACTTTAGACTGCAACATTAATTTCCAGCCAGGAGTGAAGGTGAATTACGACCTTCCCAAGAACAATATCAGATGCTTTGCTGAAGACAAATATGACAGCTACTGCTTTCCTCTTCCATCTAACTTACTAGGGTTAGCAGGAGAGGGAATAAAGTGTGTCGTACATACTTCTGAGGCAGACTGACAAATCTCAGCTCAGCTTGTGCTGAATGAGACACTTTTCTAAAAGGACCTAAAAATGCAGCAGAAGATTTACTTGTTACCACAGTTAAATGTCACAAACTGACATTTAATCCTGGCAATCCAGGAGGTTCCTGGAATGCATTGATGACAACTTCCTTCCCCCTTGCCCTCTTCAGGGATCTGCTTTGTTGAGTACCATGGGACAAAGCCCTGGAGGGAAGAGGGGCCCACGAAAGCTGGTTAATATTCAAGGGTCATGTCCTTCAAATTCAGGAGCGATGCATCCCAACAAAGAGGAAGTCAGGCAGGAACACCAGGAGACCTGCATGGATGAAGAAGGAGCTCCTGGCCAAACTTAAACAGAAAAAGGAGGCCTGCAATGGAAGGCCTAGAATGGAAGCAAGGACAGATAGCCTGGGAGGGGTACAGAAAAAGTGTCCAAACAGCCAGGGATCAGGTTAGGGAAGCCAAAGATCATTTAGAATTAATTTGGTCAGGGACAATAAGAAAGGGTTCTGTAGGTGAATCGGTGATAAAAAGAAGACTAGGAAAATTGTGGGCCCTCTCTGGAAGGAGAAAGGAGACCTGGTCACCCAGGATATGGAGAAGGTTGAGGTACTTAATGACTGTTTTGCCTCAGTCTTCCCTGACAAGCTCCAGCCACGTGTCCCAGGTCCAAGAAGGCCAAGACAGGGACTGGAAGAATGATGAACGCCCCAGTGTAGGAGAAGATGAGGTTCAAGACCATCTGAGGAACCTGAAGGTGCAGAAGTCCATGGGACCTTATGAGATACCTCTGTGGGTCCTTAAGGAATTGGCAGATGAAGTGGCTAAGCCACTAACCATCCTATTTGAGAAGTCGTGGCAGTCTGGGGAAGGTCCTGCTGACTGGAAGAGGGAAAACACAACCCCCATTTTTAAAAAGGGAAAAAAGGAGGGCCCGGGGAGCTACAGGGCAGTCAGTCTCACCTCTGTGCCTGGCAAGATCATGGAGCCGATCCTCCTGGAAACTCTGCTAAGGCACATGGAAAATAAGGAGGTGATTGGTGACAGCCCACATGGCTTCAATAAAGGGTAGATTGTGCCTGACAGATCTGGTGGCCTTTTGTGATGGGGTTGCAGCATTGGTGGCTGGGGGAAGAGCAACTGAGATGGCTCCAGTCATCTACCTGGACATGTGCAAAGCATTTAACTCTACTCCCCATGATATCCTTGTCTCTAAATTGGAGAGTGGCAAGGACATTGGAATTATTTGATCTTTAAGGCCCTTTCCAACCCAAACCCTTCTGTGACTCTGTGACACTTGCTGTTACCCGTGCATGCTGAAACTGATGTTTGTGTCTTCTTCAGGAAGTGGGACGATTACAAACTGGGATTTGGAAAATTCCAAGGCAAGAATGATGAATACTGGCTGGGCAACGACCACATCTATGACCTGCTCACTAGAGGTGCAAGTATTTTCCTTACACAGTTTTCCTTCCGATTTGCATGTGATAGTTGATCTAAAAGGGCTCTGCTCTGTGTTTAGGAGAGAGCTCATTAAAAATTGACCTGATGGACTGGCATGGGGAAAGACGTTATGCAGTCTATGAAAATTTCCAGCTCAACAATGAGCAGGTAAGAAATGGGGAGAGTGGCGATTTGCTTGTTTTATCTCTGAGGGTGGGGCACCTGAATCTGCACAGCGCCGGGCAGCTCCCTGCCACGGGGTGCAGGGAGATCCCATGTCTCCCAGATCTGCTAGTTGTGGAGCTAAGTATTCCTACCAGAACAGGGCCATTTAGCTAAAATTCAGATGGTTTCCAGGCCTTGGAGGAGCAAAATTCCTACAGGAGTTGCCCTAGTTGAACCATGGCCAGTTTGTGAGAGCATCTACTTGGCACATTTTCCTGCAACAGGTGCTGTCAACAAGGCAGGGAAAGCCTTCCAGGTTGTTGTGCAGTGTACCCAGTGAGTATTAAAAGACGATAAAACCTGAATCTCTCAGAAGCAGCAGTAGTAATTGGTAGCCACTTCTGGAAGTTCAAATCCAGTGGTGATCTACGCGTGTACCACTAAAGCACGGAGCTAGAAGTCAGCTGTGATTTCAACAAGCATGTCTCTGACAGGGGATACGATGGGGAGAGGAAATCTCAGAAATGAGAGCTGATGTAAAGACGTGTTTCACATACTGTTACAGGACAACTACAGGCTATGGTTTGGCACCTATTCCGGGAACGCCGGCGACGCTCTGTCTGGGGGGAGCAATTTTGTTGACCAGTGGTCAGCCTCGCACAAAGGGATGCAGTTCACCACATCTGACAAGGATCACGATCGATTCCTGGCAGGCAACTGCGCGTTGGAGAACAAGGGTGGCTGGTGGTTTAACAGGTAGGGAGGATGGCTGAGCCCTTGGGAAGAGGCGTAGGGTGTGGGTGGCTGCACAGCCCAGACACCTTACACGCCTTACAGCACTCGGAGGTTGCTGCGAGCACCTCACCTCACATGGCAAAGTCTGCCACGTTGAGGCCAGCAGGAAAGCAATCTGCTGCTTTCATTGTGAAGCCAAGCAGGTAAGTTGCATTTATTTTAAGAAAATGGGCCGGAATAAAAGTGAAGGAAACTTTTGGCCCCGAAGGAAAAAAGCCTAGTTGAAAATTCTTTGGAAGTGCTTTGGATTATATTCCAAAAAGTTGCACCAGGGGAGTTTTAGGTTGGATGTTAGGAAGAACTTCTTTACCAAAAGGGTTGTGAGGCATTGGAACAGGCTGCCACAGGGAAGTGGTGGAGTCACCATCCCTGGAGGTCTTTAAAAGACATTTAGATGTAAAGCTGAGTGATATGGTTTAGTGGACTTGTTAGTGTTAGGTCAGAGGTTGGACTCGATGATCTTGAGGTCTCTTCCAACCTAGAAAATTCTGTGATTCTGTGAAAGAAAAAAAGTCATAGCCACTGGAAGATGAAGCGTGCACAAATGAATTTGTTATGGAACATGTCTAGGGGATGAGATACCCCTTACTGTTCCTGAGGGTATATTTTCCATACATCATCAGATAGGGTTGTGGGTTCACCAGCCCCATGTAAACACCCCGGTATCAGGAGTTTTTCCTCTGCTTTAGGGCAGGATGAGCCTCTTCTGTCCTGAGCACAAAAAGTGAAAATGAGTGGACCTATAAAAATGTACATTGATAGTGAGGTTCAACTTGATTAAAAGACATCTGCATTTTTAGGTGTTGATATTTAGCTGCCTATACTTGAGCTGACGGCTACCAAATGGCATCACGCACCTCTCTTCAGGTATCTGAATCACATCCCTGGTCGGTCTGAATCACATCCCTGGTCGGTGCACTCAATGTAGCCAAAAGGTTGAATCATCTGACCAGAGTAGGTGTCTACGTTAGGATGACCCACATGGTCCTCTGGGCTCCATGGATTGTATTAAACAGTTCTCCATAGGCTGTAGTAGGCCTATAGACTATAGTAGGACCATAACCAGTTCAGTATGGATATATCTAGGTGTCTGGACCTGTCTGTGAATGCCACCCATAGTATTTCTCTATGTTGTGTGAAAATTGCACCTTGCTGTCATGACGCGATGTCTCTGCACGCTAAACAAAACCTCTTTTTTGCCTCCTCCGTGTTGTCACAAGGTGCCACGCCGTGAACCTCAACGGGCGGTACTACAAAACAGGGAGGTACAACGGCTCCCACGACAACGGCATCACCTGGTCGACGTGGCACGGGCCGTGGTACTCGCTCAGATACGTGGCCATGAAAATCCGCGCCCCGTTCTTTGTTGACAGCGAGAGCGGAGACGGCGAGAACAGCCAGGGCAGCTGAGATCTGCTGCTCTGGGAAGTAACGAGTCGTGTGCGTTAATAGCCAGCCCTCTGCTGCTGCCAATTGCCAGAACTGCACTGTGGTAACTGTAGCTGCATCTGCTTCTACTAGCTGAGGCAAAAGTCGCAAGTTTTTGAGCACAGCCAGCCAACAGTCTAATGGAAAATACATGGATCTCAGTCCTGAAATAACCGTGGCTTTCTTTTTTTTCAGCAGTTTTGGGACTTTGTTGTAGAGTGTTTATGAAAAGCTTGGACCCTGAATGCTCAAGTGTGTTCTTTTAGCTACCTGTACCCTTCAAGGGCTAAATCTTTCTCATCTTGATTGTAACAACCATCCACGCTACTTCCAAGTAAGGCTGCTTCCAGGGCTGCTTTGGAACAAGCGCCCACAACGTGGACAATGTCCACACGGCATTTCATTGCCTCTGCAGATCCATTTATACAGCACACTGCAACATGCTAATGCAATCAAAGACAGTGCTGCCAACCAAATTTAAGTCCCAGATTTAAATTAGGCAGATTTGACTAAATTTAAGATGAGCACAGATATTCTTAGGAGTTCAAAAAAGGCAGTCATGATTCATTTGTACGTTCTCGTGTCATTTACCAGACTCCTTTGATTTAGTAAAGAAGAAGCAAAGTGGAAAGTGATTGAAACACAAGGCACGCTTCTTTCGCTGTCTCTTCTGAGTGAAACTAAAGAGCAACATAAATAACTGAAAGAAACAGAATACTGAAAAATTATTTTCCACTAGTTAATAACTGCAGTTTAAAATGAACAGTAATATCAGCTTGATGCAAACAATGTAACTACCATGTTGTAGGACAGGTCTGTTTTTTTCTGAATTACAGCAAGTTTTCAACTGATAGTTCCTTTCCATTTAATTGCTTTTAGAAAAATATACGTTATAATTTGTATTATATAGCTGTAATTGTGAAATAAAAGCATCTGAGTAGGACCTAGTGCCTTCTATCTGTTCTTAAACAGTAGGAAGTTGATCAGAAGTTAGGATGAAAATCTTGAGATAACTCGTAATGGAAGAATGTCATTGCTTTGTTGTTGTCTCTGGTGTTTTTGCACCTGCTCTCCTGCTTTTATTTCCATGGCTCGAGCTGTCCTGAAGACAATGCAGACGTGAATAGTCGGTGTAAAATTTGATTTGGTTCCTCTGCTTTCTCAAGCAGTTAAGCCCCGTTCTCACTCATTCCCAATGACTGAAAATGAACACCAGTGAGCAATGGGCCCGTGCTCCAGCGAGGTGTGCTCCTACAGCCCATGTCCCAGCGAGACCGCACCGGTGAAGGGCTAGGGAAGCAGGGTAAAGATCACAGCCAGGTGAAACTCACCTCTGCGTGGCGGAAATCAGCTGCACTGTGCCCTGTGTTACACTGTGTCTTCCTGAATGTTGCTGTGCCCCACGTTTGATCACTCATTTCTCAGGGGTCTCCTGCGCCGAGGCTCACCATGGCTGTGAGTACGCCTCGCAGTGCTGTAGCTCTGCAGCTGACAGGTCACTGCTTCAGGGCAAACACGCTGCACACAGCCACATTCACCTCAGCACAAGAGTAGTAAGTAAGCTAAGCAGTAAGTGCTTTAGAGGGCTGATTTCCAGCTCATTTAAGTCAATTTAAAGACTGGTTATGTTTGATTAGCTCTGGTCCTCAAGCATGGATGTGTTCTAAAAGGCTTTCAGAGGCACTTCAAGCTGACAATTAATGGCAACACGGCGCTGCTGCTGACCCTGCTGCCTCTCAGCACCCCCAGAGCCAGATCCTGTGCTCTGGCAGCAGCTGGAAAGCGTCACCCATCGAGAAAGCTGCTCCAGCTGCTGAGCCTGGCTCTGGCGGCCAAACGCTGAGGTGCTGGCTCCTCCCTTGGCCCTCCCATCAAAATCAGTCTCCATCTGGGAGAGTTTTCTGAAGGCTGACAGTTCTCTGCCTGAGCCTACCTTCCCTCGTTCCATCCTCCACTGCCAGCACCTTTTCTTTCAGTGACTGTGCCCAGCAGCACTCCCCTTCTCCTTGCAAACTCTCTGAAGAGGCTGAACCCTAACAAACGGCAAGCAAATTCTCTGAGTCATTCTCGCTGGCCCGAGCTCTGTCTCTGCTGTCAACTGGGGCTTCAACCCAGCTCTGAATACTTGCAGCAGTGTGTAATCGCCGATTTTTTAAACTCTGATTTTAAAGCAGGAAAAAAACAACGTAACATTTGGGCTTCACCTTAAGATTCTCTGGGAATCATCAGACATCAAGCCCCTATCCTTTGTGTTTGCAAACCTGGTGTTCATGAAATAAACGTGCTGTTTGTTGGTTTTGTTCATAATTTATTTTGAGCTTGCTGCAGTAGCATTATTGTCCATTCGTTTACACACACACAAAAATGAAATGCTTAATAAAGGCGAAGACGCTTACAGAAAGGCTGTGGGATGAAACACTTCTCTTCCTGCCTTTTACAGGTGCCGAAATGCTCCAATAACATTTCTGAGGGCTAAAATTTGATCATCAATTTTTGTTGCACTTCCCAATAGCCTGCTCTTTTCTACCCTTTTCCTAGAAATATTTGCACATCACTGTATTTTCTTGGAATAAATACTGGCAGAAAGAAAATATCAGTCTCGAGTAATGAAAAACACCCCCTCAGTGTTAAGTTCTCCCCAAATGTTCAGTGCTTGCACTTTCATCCGACCACAGCACCACGAGACTTATCTGAACAGTTACAGCCAATCAACACAGTTCAATAATGACCACAAAAACGATGGAAACTGCTCACAACTTGGGGTTTGTGTTTCCTAAATGGGAAAGGATTCACTAATTGGGAGAGACGTTTGAGGATGCTGGACAACGGATCTTTTAGGATACCGTAATCTATGAGCATGAGGTTTCCACAAGGTGAAAAAGGCCAGATCAATGGGATTTGTTTTGTAGGATGTATGAAATGTGACTGCTTTATGCAATAAACCCCCGTGGGTTATTCCCGTGTCATGCCTTCACTGGCACAAGCTTTCCCAGGGTATGACGTGCGTACTGTTAGGTACACACATACAAAAAAATAATTACACAGAAGCACTTTCCAGTAACAAGGAAGGAATGCGTTCCCACAAGTCAGACTTTGGGAATTCCCTCCTTCTCCAAGTGGAGGGAACACAATTCCCACTGCTCCTTCCCTCGGAAGCCAGCAGGCTCTGCAGATCCTCTCCTGCACGCGCCCCTCCCGCAGGGCTGCACCGAGCCCCTCACTCAGATCACCAGCTTCTCGATGCTTAAAGTACTCGTTTCGTCCTCTTCGTTCGAGCCAAAATACCCAGGCAGGTCGATCATCTGTTGCTCTGCCTCGGTTAAACCGAAGGTGGTGTTATCATAAAAGGCAAACTCAGGGTCCAAGGGGAAGCTCTGGCACTTGTCCTTTCGGTACTGGGCGGGGCTGATCGTTAGGCCCCTCTGGTAATTATCTTTGCCAGCTGAGCCCGCTTCCTTCCGCCACTCACCTTTGGGGTTGGGCGAAGGGCCCCGCTTGCCCCGGCCGCCCTCGGGCTTTTCAGCTGCCCTCTCCTGCCCGGCGGGCTGGCGGTCAGCAGTGGGATCCGTTTTCTTCCCCGGGGGACATGCCCTGTGGTGGCACTTGGTGCTGCGGCCCTGCGGCTCGCCGTGGGGCTGATCCAGCTTGTCGCCAGTGGGGTGGGCGCTCCTCAGCTTTGGTCGTGCTCTGTCTTCCAAGCCCTGCTCCCACGTTCTGGTCCTGGGGTTGTAAAGAGGGGTCTGCCGGGGGGTGAGGGTGGACATGCTTCTCTCCCTGAAGGGCCTGGCCTTCTTGGTTTCGTGGAAGCTGGCCGTTCTCCTGAACTGCGGGTTCCTGGGGCAGCCCCTCTCCGACGCCTCCCCTCTGCTGTCCTGGTGTTTGAAATGAGCTCTCCTCACCAAGGTCTGCGTGGGGCTCAGCGCGGGATTGGCCTGGGAGAAGGGGAAATCCAGCCTCGGGTTGCAGCCCTCCGCCGGGAATTTGGGCTGAGCAGGCGGATGGTCCAGAAACGGGGACTTGAGCCGAAATTTGTTGGCCGCGGCCTCCTCTGGGTTCTCGGCACTCAGGGGAAGCATTGTGCTGGCACCAACAACCGTGTCCGTCAGGGGGTTCTGAGAGACGTGGTACACCTTGGTGGTCTCGGTCAGGCCCTTCTTCTTCATCTCCTTCAGCTGCTGCTGCGCGAGGCGGTAGCTGAAGATCGGGGGGATTATTTTTTGGGCATTCGGCTGAAAGCTCTCGCTCCCGGAGACCTCATCTTCCTGGGCAAACTGGAGGCTTCGCCTGTAGGTCAGAGGAATGTTAACGGGGGCGTCCCCTCCCTCGGTGAAGCTGTCCCGCTGCTTGCTGCCCTGGCAAATGTTCTCCTCGTCGGAGTTTTTCCGAAAGCCAGGGGAGTGGACGGAGTTGCGGCGCACAGCGGCGCTGCACTTCTGAGCTTTGCAGAGCTTCCTCCACAGGGTGATGAGGACAGTGGCAAAGATGATGAACAAGCACAAGGAGATGCCCGTGATGGTCACGATGTTGTTTGCTTTCTGGTCCTCTCCCGGCTGGACAGAAGGCGGGGTGGAAGGTTTGACAGCTGTAACAAAGAGCACACGTGTCTGTCAGCAGAGCTGCACCGTCATCAGCATTTGGGTATTTTAGGATGGCTACTACAAAGCAAAACTAATTAATACAGTACAGTAAGATTTGCTCATTGTAAACGACTTCCTACTGATCACTTTGAACTGGCAGGAACAGATCACTCACTTTAAACCAAGGGGCCCGCAGACCTTCCAGATGTAATCGTTACCTTTGCCTGTTCTGCCCTTTCCAGAAGACACTCCTACATTTGTGTAAAATGGGATAATAATACTTGCCCTCCTTTACAAAGTACATCGAGATCTCCTGGTGAGAAGTGCTGCAAAGGGGTAAAAATAACCCTAGTGATGCTAGTCGTCCAGGTATCACTTCAAAATTATTTTTAGGATGGCTTAAGGAAGCGTGAGAATTATTGACTTGTGAGCTCTGCAGTTTGAAGCGAGCACTGGCAGTGGAAGTGGAACTTTTCAGAGCAGCCATCTGGGGGTGCTTCTTCAGCTGCTGCCCGGTGTTGGCCCCCGCAGAGGACAAAAACCTTTCCAATGATCAGAAGGATCCTAACTGAGGTCCTACTGATGTGGTGCCGTGGGCATTCTGGTATTAGGGCTCTTCTGTTGTGAACTGGAGACTGATCTTCGAAAGGGAACACTCTGCTACCTGGAAACAGCAACAGCTCAAAGCTTTTCACGGCCCTAGTTAAACCTCTCACCTGTACGTTACACCACATGTGGGTGTCAAGAGACAGTCATAAAGCTGTGAGCTCAAACCAAACCACTTCACAACCTTGCCCCAGTCCCTAGTTTTATCCAGAACCCACAGCTTCCCATCAGGGTTACGGACAGTCTATCAAGTGTGCAGGATGTCTTGCACTGACAAACACAGGCCAGAAGGTCCCAGGCTGCTACAATAACGGGTGAGCTGGAGGCCCATTTCTTTGAGTCAGGGCTGTAAGACGGCCCCAAGACCTTTGAAAAACCCTGCCATGATCCTAAGTTTGATCTTCACTTCACTCTGAGACATCAGCACAAAGAACAACGTCGCTGCCTGTTGAATATTTTCTGAGGGTCCCTAAAACTGACACTCAGCCCAGAGAACAAGGAGCACTGCTGCTCCGAGCTCAAGAGAGAAGGCTGGACCCACATTTGCCCTGTTCAGTAGCGCCGGTGCAGAGCAATTCATTCATTGCTCACCCTTCTCTCAGCCCCCTTTTCTCTCAGTTATTTATCAAGGACCCGGTTTTCTATCTGTAATGCACATTGTGCTACATCACCCGGAGTAGAAAGTTAGCAGCAAGGTTTGAACCTGGATGTAGTTCCCCAGGTTTGCTCCTCTTGCCACCCGACCTCCCGCTGCCCTCGGGCCGTTCCCTGCTTTCCTTTCTTCAGCCATTTGCTCCATCTGCTGGACTGATGGCTGCAGTGAGAGCGGCGCCACAGCCTGCTCCGGGAAGGGGTGGGCAGCTGGGGGAGTTCAATCAACCAGCCACTTCAGGATTTCTTGACCCCTCTGGCAGGTGATACAAGGCACAGAGCAGGAGAGCTCAGTAGCACCTCTAGAAAAACACCACCTAACCCGTGGATTTTCTCCGGTGTCACCATTGCCCTCAGCACTCTGATGGAGATTGGCACAGAAAAGACAGGCGGCCCTAGAGCAGGGTATGAGCTTTAAACTGTGCCCCTAAACATCTGAGTTGTTCCTCTCTGCTGACACTTGCAGCTTGGCAATGTAAGCAAACCTGCACAGCCAGCATTTTCTAGTGATGAAAAGCAGCAGAAACCTTAACAAGGATCTGTTAAAACATCTCAAGTGCTGCACGAAAATTGACAAAATGAAAAATCTGCCTCGATGGAATATATTCTGCACAGCCCTGATTGCCTCCCATCCCCACCCCTGCCAGGCTGTGGCACACGAAGGCACTGGAGCCTGTAGATCATTCAGTGTCTGAGCAGGCAGACCTTTGGGCTCTCCCACCAGAGCAAAGAAAATTTGAAAGGTGATTACGAAACAGCACAGGAAACAGAGAAGTGGCAGAGCAGATTCAGCTAGAAAAAACAGGAGGTCCTGTGCTGGAGACACCGGAGAACTTCTCAGCATCAGCTACTGTCACGAATCCCACCATACCACGCGTTTCAGGAATTACACACATCTAAAGCTCTTTTACAGATAGTCTCAGTGCTGGCAGCAGACTTTTCCACACCTGTTCCAAAGTACACCGAAAATACACGCCTCCTCTAGTTGCAAGCCAGAAAATTACATTTTTAACAGATTTCCACTGCCCGGAATCTTTAACCCGTGATTGAGATTCTGTTCCCCTGGCCTTGAGATCTCTCCCAAACCCTCAGCCATCACGAGGCCGGTGACAGCAGAGCTACGCACCCAGACAATCCTCCAGGGAGCAGGAGGAGGTCTCTCTCGGAGGTCCAGCGCAGCCTGGGTTCGCCGGCGAGGAGGTGAGGCACTCTCGGAAGCGCTCCCGGACTCCATCTCCGCAGGTGACGCTGCAGGGGCTCCAGGGCTGCCACAGGCTCCACGTCTCTGCAAACACACAAGCTCACGGCAATGAGGAACGCGTCCGCCTCCCCCCTAAAGACAAAGAAGGCATCGAACTGTCTCCTCTCATTCAAGAAAAGCAATAGATAACCCAACAACGCAAACTGCAACACCAAAAGAGCAAGAGGATCCAGGGACCTGCTCCCGTTCCCATCAGTCTGGGGCACGGCTCCCGCTTCTGCTTTCCTCTCCTCGCCCCGCGCGGCACTGCAGGAGCTGCCCGCAACAACAGCGGATGGAAATTAACCCACAAATCTTTTTAACAGCTTCCTAATTTATATATTCATAAAGCCCAATCCCTACCTGACAAATACTGCTTTTACAGCAGAACAGCTCCACTGACTCGAGCGTTAGTTACTCCTGATTTGTGTGATTGGGAAGGGAGGAGAAGCCTACGAGACCTAATGAAGAGGCAATCCTGCTTTTCCTCTTTGTGATCTTCTTAGCACACAAACGTGTTATTGAGTCGTTCCTCTGACAGCTTTACGGGTCCCTGTTGCTTTATTGCTCATACAGAGGCAATTAACTCCAGATGAAATTTCACAGGTTTATTTGTTTTACTTTAAGCGGAGGCAGGCTCAGGTTCTGATGCCAACTCGGATGCTGTCGTGTTTTAAATGCAATCCCTTTTTTGCTTAGGTCCCATACTCATCCTGTGCTCAGCACTCAAACTTCAGAGCAGTGAGGACCCCGAGACAGAAAGGGACCATCCCTGCCCACACCTGTGATGCTGAGACAGGACAGTATCTTAAAATCCCAAAACAAGGGATGAGTCCAGGTGAAGGACAGGTACCCTGGGAACTGTCCTGTGGGTCAGTCCACTCAACGGCCTGGCTTTAAAACGTATCAGGAAGAGAAACAACAGCCCAGTCGCTCCATTTCCCTGCTCGGAGGTAAAACAGAAAATCCGATAAATCACAAAAAGCAAATTAGATTTCTCTTCTTAATAATTTATGGTTGCTACTGCCAACACGGGTCATGATGTTTGATTTTATTAGCTAGTTGCTCTGCTGCTGGGATGCCACAGCGCTGCCCATCAGCGAGCAGTTTGTGATGTTCCAGGACCAGACAGTGCTTGGTGACTGGAAACGGCTTTGGGATTTCACCTTATATTGTCTGCTCTATTCGTAGCCTGCTATTACTTTTTAAAGTCCCTAACAACAAATAAATACAGGCGTTATTTAATAAATGTCACATTGTAACTGTGCTGGGCCTTGCCCTACAAACTTTTGTGGGCACGCCAGCGTGAAGGAACGTCCCTGTGAGCAGCGTGAGAGAACCTGCGGGGCTCCTTGCCCACACGAAGCCACCCACGTGCCTGGCAGGATGGGGCCCGGAGGTTTTCAGCTGCCAGCCAGGGCTGTAAGGCACGTGCAGGCACGTCGGTGAGGATGCAGGGTGGAGAAGGTCTGCCTGGCCTCGCACACAGCACGGACATCGACAGCCAACCGATCCCTCTTCCAAAAGACCAGCAGCTGGGGGTGTCACGGTGTCCTTCCTGATATCACGACGGACTCCAGCGGTGCCCCCAGCCCTGGCAGAGGGAGGCTGTGAGCTTTAACGTACATTTAGGCTGGGTCATTTTCTAATTTTGATGTCAAACCGATGATGTGCCTGTTGCTCTGAGGCACTTTTCACTGACTTCAGCTTCAGCAGAAGGCGCAGAGTTCCTCAGCTCTTGGCATCCATAGCTCTGGGGCAACGATTGTGCGCCTTCGGCAGCAGGTGAGCAGGAAATGCTCCAGCTCCCGTGAAAGAGGAGATTTAAACCCTGCAACCCGCTCTGCAACCTCCTGCAATTACCAGCATGTGAAAGAAAATGAAGTGTAGTTGATTCTCCCCCAAGGAAACGAAATAATTAACCTCCATTTAAGAGAGACAGATCCAAAGCGCCAGGGGAAGAAAGCAGCCGGTACGTACTGCAAAGCAGCTCTAAGAAGTGTCAGCTTTTCTCACAGGCAACTGAGGAATCAATTATCGACGTGAAGATATCTAACTGATGAGTTAAGTTTGGAAGAGCTGGCAGATCTGCCAACGGGAAAGATAAACGCAATTAACTTGTGTTAATTGGTGCTCTGCGTAAGCAGCTCTCCCCAAAATCCTCTGTTTCAGCCTCAGCAGGGCCGTGAGGCTGCGGTGCTGTCCCGCAGCACAGCCGGTGCGGGATGCTCGGCATCACCCTGCCACAGCAGGTAGGTCAAAGCGCTCCAAGACCAGTAACGTGGGATAAAATCACTCATTATTTACAGGCCCATGCAAAAACCTGCTAGCCTGGGGGCCTGCAGGCTACGTATGGAAGCTGAGAGCAGTTTCTAGGTCCTGCGAGCAGGCGTGGTGGTGTTTGGGTAAGAGCTGGGAAACAAACTGTCCTTCTCAGCCATCCCGTGCTCCTCTGTTTGCCTGGAAAGAAAGCCCGGGTGCACTGAAACGGTGGCATGCTCCGACAGGTCGCTCATTTGGACAACGAATGGCCGATCAGCCTCTTGAAAGAAGAAAACCCAGACTCTGCCTGGGCTAATTACAGTCTTTTCCCCACAGACAACTTGAAGAATCGCAGGGGCACTGTCCGAAATCTTTTCTCAGGAGCTCTCCCGGCGAGTCCCCAGCACCCCGTTTGTTCCTCACATGCCGGGGATGCGGAGATGAAGGATTCGCTGCCACAAGCGGAGCAGGCTGGAGCACAAAGCCAGCCTCCCTGCACCAGGCTGCTTCTAAACAAATGCAAGGCAGAAATGGATTGAGGCAACAGAGCTAATTGGTTCCCAGATCCTCGCGCAGATAGCAGGCAGGGGCTGATTCACGCCGCCTTCCGCAGGGAGCAAGAGTTTGATGCAAGCCTTGTGCCCACGCCCGGCCCCTAGATACTCCGTACTGCACACGCAGGGACTGCTGCTCCCTCCAGAAAAGCTTTTCCTACCTTCTTTCCCTCTGCTGGCAACAGCTCTGCTTGTGCCCTGTGGACCTTCCCATGTATTTTCTGACAGATAGCAAAAATCAGATGGGAGAGAAGGCAACAAAACTCATCCCCGCTGACAGCGAGCGCAGCAGGCTTCGTTAGGATTTACACCGGGGTTGAAACTGGGTTTGGGAGTGTAACTAAGAACTGTAAGAAAAAAAATAATTCATTAACACTGGAAATACGAATAAAATGTGCCTGTTTATATGGCATAGCACTACTAATTTTATCAGAGCCATCCCGACTGACTCCAGCCAGACACCGAGCAGGACGTGGGACATCGTCCTGAGGAGAGCCCAGGTCCCACTGCTGGGGTCGCTCCAATCCCAACCGTGCAAAGCACGGGCTAACGGGTTGAAATGAATGAGGGCAGAGCCACGCTTCTGCTGCTGGCTAAAACGACCCAGCAGAGCTTTCTTTCTCAGACATTCAGCTCATTCAGTCAGACGTGGGGAAAATCTCAGCCGCGCGGCTCTCTCTGAGTCACCTCCGTGCCGAGGTGAATGAGGTGACTCACGGCGCTGTTATTTCTTCACAGGTTCCCCAGCTGCAGTCTACAGAAAGCTCCACGAGCACGGGCTCACGTTTGATAAACGCACTCCCTATGTTGAATAGATTCGCAGCCTTGGAAAACACAGGGTTGTGGGGTTTTTTTTGGTGATACTTGTTCTGAAGCTGACGGCCCCTGCTGGAAGAGCTGCTGTTCTGGCCTGCCCAGGGTCACCAGAAGCCTTCTCCTTCCTCCTCCAGGCACCAGACAGATTCCTCTTCCACGGGCTGTCCCAAGCCTGCCAGGGATGAGGGATAAAGAGCTGGATCGACGAAGGGTCAGGAAAATAACTGATGCCCGATCTATGGAAAGCAGGTGTTGCAAAATCACCTTTATCTCATCAGCTGTGGTTTGGAGGAAGATAATTTTAATGATTTAGGAGCTTTCATCTTTTACAAGGGAGTATCTTTGTTTCATAATGACAGAGCATACGCTAAACAGAGGAAGAGCTGGCGGAGTGACAGGTTTGATATGCAATTGTCAACAGAAAATCATCACTGAGCGGGAATGCATCTGGAGAGATTTCAAAGGGATAAGGGTAATGTTTGGTGCTACACAACGCCTGCCTCGGTGACAGGAAAATAAATAGAAAATCGTTATTGAGACAATATGTCGCTGCTGTGATGGCTCGAGGAGACAGCGCAACTGCACGGAGCAATGTGGGCTCCGTGGCAAGTTAGGACAACTCACAGAAAGTGGAGAAATCAGCCAAATGCAAAACGCAGGCAGAAGGAATAGAGGCTGTACCCACAGAATAGGCTGCGGAACTGAAAGGTCATGTGCAAGAACAGCTCAAGGCTTTCCAGGGTGAAAGCGACGGCAAAATCAGCTAGGGCATCTGTGGGAGTAGGCGCAGAGGAGCAGGAAGCAGGGAGCTCGGTGAGAGTGCTACTGCTCCAACGGCATCAGGGAGGAGGACGGTAGAAGGTGACACCCAAACTTGTGTTGTCAAGTAAAAAGGATTGCTAAAAGGAATAGAAATGGGGCCCAAAAGAGCCAGAACATTAATCAAACCCTTTCAATTAAAGCCTCGATCTGTTCAGCTTATCAAACAGAACACTGAGGTTATCTGGGAGGACCGACACAATTTGGATGCGCCAACGCCTTGCGGGGGAAGCCGATGGGTAGCAGACAGCTGCCTCGTCTGGCAGAGAGCAGCAGAGCAAGAGCCCCTCGCTGCAGGCTGAAGCTAGATGAGCTTCGTTAAGAAATGCACCTCATTTCCTTTGCCCTGCCACAGGGCTCAGGAAAATCCCTCCTGCAGCCCCCAAAGGCCACGGAGGTTCAGGAGGTTCCCCCTGCTTCGGGCTGCCGCGCTCCGCCCCAAACACCCCGCTCCTCTCGGTGCTGCCTGGGGGCTTTGAAGTCTCACGGATACGGCCGCGGAGGCAGACGTGCTGCTAATTAATTTCGGGTTGACATTTTCTTTATG
Organism: Aythya ferina; assembly: GCF_964211825.1. Lineage (NCBI taxonomy): Eukaryota > Metazoa > Chordata > Aves > Anseriformes > Anatidae > Aythya > Aythya ferina. The sequence continues at coordinate 27,777,237 of NC_140296.1, forward strand.
GCGACGTGGTGTCGCTTTCATCGGCTCCATCGACGTGACACTTCCAACTTGCCAGCTGTTGACTTGAAGGCGTTCTCCACGAGCAGCCTGACTCCTTTCGGCTGCCGCTGCGGGGATGGGGCTAACGTGCAGCTCCGGGAAACAAAGCGACTCGCGGGCGTTGCTCAAGGTGGATTGCAACAATTAAAACCAGGCAAAGATCGGGCGCAGAAGCATAGCTGTGTCATATCCTACTTATTCATCTGTCAGGGCAATTAGCTAGATAGTATCTGTGTGCCATATAAATACCACCCAAGCACAGAGAAAGAAAGAGAGTTCTCTCTTCCTTTTTCCTGGAGAATTATCTCGATGAAGGAAGCGTGCTTTCATTTTTAGGTGGACTTCCCTGTGCCAAAGCCCGAGAGCACCAACGGAGAACACAGAGATGGAAAGTTAAGCTGCAGAGAAGAACTACGTACCTGGCTTGGCATGTGCTGAAAACAGAGGTCATTCCTAGTACAGAGCGTTAATTAAAGAGCTCACAACGTCAGAATTAATGAAGTAGCACAAACCACACAACGCTAGAAACCTAGTTTAGGTAGGCTGTGTCTGGCCCACGTCCTGTGCTCCTGGTCTCCTGATCATCCCACTCGGAGGTGCAAGGACCCTGTTTTGGCTCGAGCTGCACTTCCTCTGCAGGAAGCCCAGGGTGGGGATGCGCAGAACACATCTCCAGCCTTTCAACCCAAGCTCTTTGAAGCGTGCCCATGGGAGAGACTAATTCATAACTTAGGGATGCAAGCCTGCTCCAGGACTTCAGAGCATTTACTTTTCTCTTCCAGGATGTGGGCAACACAACCTAAGCCAACCCCAATCCCCTTGTGCACACGCAGCCCATCCCTTGCTACAGTTTTCTACAAACCAGAGGACATTTGGCTCCTCTGCCATGCTACGGTGCTTTGAAGACCCCGCCAAACCACGGACTACTACCCCCAAGAGCCCATGAGGCTACACCTATGTAAGTTGTAGAGATAAAAAATAAAACAGGACTGAGAAACGGGCTCAAGTTCTGTCTTGTGACCACCTTTAACTATGATCAGTCCTACTCCTGGACGTGGTGTTGGCTTCTGCCAACCAGCCCTCTCCCAGAGCATGCCTGGACACAGCCAAAGGACTCCACAGACCACACAGACTCTGTCCCCACACGGCAGGTTGTATGAATCTAATATTTTCTTGGAAGAAAAGAGCTTAGCTCTATGGATGTGACCCATAGTGTGGCAGGTGGCTTTATGGGTCAGGAAATGCAGTGTGGCCTGTTTTAAGCAGCAGCAGCAGAAACATGGCTTGAAAAGCTGCTGCAAAACCCCTCCAGCTGCCCAACGGACACAAGAGTGTCTTTCGCTACGGCCAACTCTTGATTCATGTCATCAAAATTTGTCTATCTAGCAGGTAGGATTCTAAACTCCCACAGCAAACAGGGTAGAGCCAGGAAGGAATTCAGCCAGGCAAGGATTCAGCCCCTGTATCTTCTCTGCCCATCTCCGGATGGGATGAATCACCCCTGGGAGATGTCTGCCTCTCTCAACTCAACAGCAAGGCAGCTACTTCGTGTTGGACATTGGGCTTCTAGACAGTTAAATGCAGTACAGATGTCTGCAGTGGGCCAGATCTACTGTGGTAGCTACTTAAATCACTCAGAAAGCCAAGTTTCAGCTTTACTGGAACTAGATAAATCCATCATTCAAAAGGTCCCAAGCAGTTTGGGTTGGTACTTAGCCTTAAATTTACGTAGTTTTGAGCTATCACTGTGGCATTTGTTACCAAACGTCCTTGTGTACGCCTCTAAACAAGTCTACTCCATTTTGCTCCCATCTGTATATGCCTTTACAATTATTTTTGCCAGTGCAGAAGACCCAAAAGGCAGCTATTCAATAAGAGACACTACAATCAAACCGATTTATCGCTACCCATGCTGGCTGGGAAGAGTGCTGATTCCTGCTAAAAGAAAACAAACGTCGGTACAAACCCATATTCCTTTGGATCATCATACACTCCTTAACTCTGGGTGGGAAATGGCTTCGGTTTGAGAAATTATAGAGGTCAAAGCAGTATTTGTTCTTCCCCACGTCAAACAAAGTGCAGTTAAATTCTGTCCTGTTGTCTCCTGGGTGAAGGGTGTTCTCATAGAGCCAAGATGTTCTTAGAGTGGGATGCCTGAGAGCCTCTTTATAGACGACGATTTTGCCACCGCCAGACGTGCACGGTGGCGAGACGACGAAGACCTGAAGCAAAGTTCTGCACACCGCTTCTGGTGCCACAACCAGTCTGTACCCGAATTTGTGGAGGAGATCTATGGGTCCCATGGAGGCAATAAGGGAACGTGTCGCTGACGATTTCAGTAAGACGGTGATGTAAGGTTCTTGACCAACAGGCGGGCAATCAAACTCGACCCACTGGGAGCTGGACAGCGGGATTCCTTTGCTAGTTCTGACACCCAGCATCTCGTCAGAGCTGACTCTCCCTAGTTCATAAAGGGCACTGGTGAAGATCACCTCCAGCGACACCGCCGTCTTGTTCACGGCACACAGGTGCTCGTTTGTAAAAAGCCCAACCTGAAGGGAGCTTCCAGGCAGCTCCGAGGTCCTGTTCAAGTCGATGTGAAATACCGGCCACTCCACGCGGAGGGTGGGCGCTCCTCCACTCGCAGCAGCACTGCTATTACCGCTGGGAGAGCCCATCCTGAACAAAAAGTCCCCGGCACTCATGAAATAGAAACACTCAAACTCTACCATCCCCTGGGACTGGTTGACGGGAAGCTGTTTTCTTGCGATGATCTCGTTGGTGCTGGCATCCAGCAAGAGGATGGAGAGGTTCTCTGCCGTCACATTCCCACCGCCGTGGTGCCGATATTCCACAGACACCGTGTCGTTGCTGAAGGCTACATGACCCGGGCGCTCCAACAGGAGGTACTCCGCCTCACCCAGCACTGAAAGGAAAACAGCGTTAAAAAACAGAGGCACAACGGATTGCTTACGTAACTCACAGAAGAAAATACATATTTATAAAGTGGGTATTTAAGAAATCGCGCTCAAACTTTTAAAAGGGAATCAGATCACCAAAAAAAAAAGTTGTAACTAGAGCAATTAAAGCTCTTTGTGCAGGGATGTGATTTGGAACGGCTCAAAGTTCACTGTAGCAACACGCTCAGGAAGGTTAAAAACGAGGCTTCAAAAAAAAAAAAAAAAAAGAAGCATTCACAGAAAACGTCATTTCGAGGGATAGACCATGCAAATCTCAACTTCTTTCACTCGTAGATTCCTAAAGCCCACTTCACAGGGGCCAGCTGTTCTACTTATTTTAGCAAAAACAAAAAAGCAGTAGTTTCTTAATACAGAAACATGAAAAATGTCCCTCAAATTAAATAAAATAGAAAGTCTGCATGATGCTTTTTGAAGCCTCTTCTCTTGCTCTGTCTTATGAATCTTTCATTTTGCTCATTTGCATCACAGAGACACTTGAGTGAAAGAGCTGAAAATAACAGTGATGGTGACTGCAGCACTTTTCTTGTCTCAGATGTGGTGCAACATGTCTAAATGACATCACTTCATTATAAATGGCACCGGCTTTTTGAACGCACTTCTTGCATGACCATGTTTGTGCAGGTTGCCAAATTATCCCGAGACATGCTGTAACTAGTGGGGATAGATGATATCTGAAGCACTGGATTGAGAAGATCACATTTCTCTTCTCAGCTCAGCTAGCTTTTCTGCATTGCTTGAAACTTAAGGATTTCAGACGTAGAAAGGTTACCCGAAAAAAGGGAACTGCATACATTTACTCCAGATACAGAACGTGCTGTGAGACATCTTTATGTAATAAATCGTCTGGAAAAAGGCTTCTGAGGCTTGGATGGAAGGTGCTATGTATCTGTGAGACTTCAGTTGAAGCAATACTTCAGTAAGAAGTATCGACTAACAATACTTTGACTTGTTCAATCTGTTACATCTGTCTTCAGATTACCTCTCAGAAAGCTGTGCTGGAAAAACACTGCAAGTGCCAAGGCAAGCACTCAGCATTTGGGAGCAGCAGGACTCATCTCACAGAATACAAGACAACTACCACTGCGAGCTTCAATTTGACTTCGTCCCCTTGGATTCACTTTCCTGTCAGCAGAGAAAATTTTCAGGAAGCAATTCATCTGAGCAGCTGTAGCCATTTACATCAGCCTGCACCACAGCAGCCTATTACTCTTCGCCAGCTGCAACGGGCGGCTAAAATAACCAGCTCCAACCACATCCCTGATGTCTGAAGGAAGGTTGTAGGCACGGCTTTACACATATAAATCATGTGTATGCCCTTACATACATGTGCTGTAAGTCAGCCTTTCATTTGCATGAGTCAATACCAATTTTTTCCACAAGATCCTGCTTCGTTTGGCAGATGGATGGTGCCCGTTACCAGAGGGCTCTTTTAGTCTCATCCTTCCATGGGTGGCCCCATGTATTATTGACTGCACACCATCCCAAATCCATCCTGATAAGACAGAATTATTCACTTCCCCCATGGACTCTTCTGTTGTGCTCCTATCATAGTGTATGGGTATATTAGAAATATTTTGTCCCTGCAATGGCCCTGAAAGATGAGGAAATGTCACCATCCTTTAGTGTGTTAGGAACCAGGGCACAGACACAAAGGTGAAAACTTGTCAAATATCAACTCAACAACTACCTGGGCCTCTCCGAACTACCTGGCCTTTCTCACTTCTGTGCTGGGCGGGCGGCTGAGCACTGGCCCAGGCTGCCCAGAGAGGCTGTGGGGTCTGCTCCTGGGAGAGCGGCATAAGGCGCCTGCACGGGGTTGGAGCAGAGGGCCTCCAGAGGTTCCTCACAACCTCAACAATTCAACTCCAGCAAGTTCTCACCCTTTTTGCTCACCTCCAGCACACCAGCAAGGGGAGCAGAGAGCACAGAACAAGCACCTCCAGGGCCTGACATTACAAACACGGGGAAAGCTGCTGCCCTGGGCAGCACAGTTGTTTGGCAAGAGGAGCCAAAGGGAGCTGGAGCATGCTCCACCCCGCAGAGAGGTTTGTTGTTAACTCATCTGCAAGGACTTACATATGGACCAAGTCTGACCACATCCTCGTACAGGCAAGAAAATGCATGTTCCAGAGCCTCGTGAGCTCTCTAACATGAAGTTCCCACGCCTGCACTAGAGTTTCCAAGCGAAATGGTTGCAAGTTGCTGGGTTTTTCTTTCTCTGAACGTGGGCAAAATGATGCATTTCTCTACAAAGGAATTGGCCAGATTCAACTTGGCTGAGATGTAATAAGGGAAAAAGAAATCAGGCCATGGCAAAAACCCAGCGTGAAAAATTTCAACTTCAGGCTTCAGATTTTCAACAAAATCCCTGATGTGATAGTAATGAAAAGCACTGATGTTTACACCTACCATTCTCCTCTCCTTACTCAGTTGCGCTATTTTTTATTTGGCCTGGCCCACACCAGAAGAAATAACAGCGCTGTGTGCGCGTGTGGGAGGACTGGAGAGAGGCCAGCGGACTGCCATGTAGCTCCCATCCACCCTAATATGGGTCACTTGGGAAGTGAGGGAAGTGAACATTCCTGCAGGATGCTGTTCCAGCACTGCAGAGCTCTGCCTGGCACCCCTCAGGTCACAGCACCCCTTCTCCCCTCGTTGTTTAATAACACAACTTCACGCTCACAGGTGGCCCACGTGGCAGTTTTCCACAATGCTCCACAAGTCGCCAGCCAGAAGCAGGCAGCTTCCACCGTGTGCTCCTTCAGCTGCCCTCCAGCCTCCTGTGCGTGCACGGCTCTGTCACAAGCCAAAACTTGGTCCCAGTTGTTTGGGCAGCCAGTCAGGGGCAGTTTTCAGGGCGTTTGTATATTTTTGGTTGCCATTACAATGGTCTCTCAGTGAATGGAGTCTGGCTGTGGCGCCAACAACCTGCCAGAGGAGCCTTTGCAAGAGCTCCCTCTTCAAAAGATCAAAAGGAAAATCCTTGTTTTTCTTCTGAAGAGTGAGAATTATTATTTGAGGGTGCTGTTCTGATATTTATTTATTTTTAATTGTGTTCAAGCCAGCTTGGGTTGTGATGTTGGCTTGTCAGCCATCAGCACAACAGAGCTACGAAGAACAAACACATCAGAAAAACTGGTAAGAAATGAGAATACCGAATACTGGTTTGTTGTATGCTAGAACCTTTTTTTTTTGTTTGTAGCATTACAGTGATTTTCCACAATATACTTGTTCAAACACAGTATTGGTGTAACATTTAGAAGAATATGAGGGAAATAGTTCTCTAAACAGTATGTACACGTGATACTCAAAGATGTGTACTCTTTGGAAGTTATTTTCAGAATTAGGGACTAGCTTTTCACTGGAAATAAGGGAAAAGATGATGCACCTGAAGCTTGCAACAGAGATTTAGCTCTTTAACTGCACCTTTTAATTACTCACTGTGCCACTCTCTATAAAGTTCCCAAACAATAGCTCTTACCTGTGAGTCAACTAGCTGTGAGTGCCTGCAGGACTGGCTCACCAAGAAGCCGTGGATATTGCAATCATTCACCTCACTTTCTGGATTAAGTGAATTCAAAACTTATCTTCACTGCGTTACCCACTCGGAGCACTGTTCTTAACTTAGCTAGCTAACTTTGTTTTATTAAAGCAACACGTGGTACTAAAAGCCACAGACAAGAGTTTCCATTTCTACTAGACTTGAGCTCATCTAAGAGAGGCCAATTCTAGGTTCTTGATAGTGTTCAGTGACCCCTTGTTCTAGAGTGGAGATGGAGCAAGAACAGAGGTACAGGTAGCTGAGCATATTTTCTCACGTACACAGGAAAAGCAAACTGCACACATTCTTGGTCCATTTCTTTCCATAACACCTTCTTTTAAATTATGAATGTAATTTTTGAAAACGTATTTACAAATTAAGAGTCCCATTTTCAGCATTTCTAAATCACTGTGCAGTAAGGAGTTGATCATCTTTGCAAACCTACCTTCTACTTAGTACGTTCTTGGAAAAGATAGATGCCCTGCCTGGGATTCCCCTCAGACTTGTAGCTGTCTAAGCTAAACGAGGTGTTTAATCTCCCTTGACAGCTGAAGGAGAGAAGGAGCTGCTTTCTCAACCCACACATCTCACACTGCAGGTGGGTTGGAGCTGCCCTCAAGATGTGCCATTTTGTGACTCAAACAACAGCGATTGCTTCAGACTAGCTGCCTCATTGTACATGACTGAAATTGAATGGGTATGAATCCCATCCCTTGGCTTCTTAGGTGGTCAGAGGAGAGAACACCTCGCTGTTCTCAAAAGTTCTGTGAGTCAACAGCTTAGGTCCATCAGATGGGGTCTCACACAGTCAGAGGAAGTTGCCTGCACCGTAGATGTTTCCACAGGTTCCTTTTATAGTTAACGGAGAGGAACGGGCAGCTGTATGTTGTGGTTCCTCCCCCCCCAGTACAGACACCTAAAATAGTCCTGGCTTCCAAGATACACGTTAAATGTTACGGAATACAAGTCTCAAAAGAGAGCAGAGCTCCTGTTACTGCTTCTGACACAGCCAGCCCCTTGATGATGCGCACAGAAATGTGCTCGTTTATCTTGTTTACTTCTCTGAGCAAATTCACAGCAGGAAAGGTTCCTGCTAGATCCAAAGGGGCAGCTTATGCAAGCCGAGCTGTCTTTTCCACCTACATTATTGCACAAGACCTCGACTATATTCTGTGCAATGGTGGCTTGCGGGACATTTTATTTCAGCGGATACCCTGCAAACAACACTGTCCAAAACCACTTTGTGAATATGCATCTCACAGTTTTCCCTTGAAAGCCCTAGTACTCACCGTAGTCACAGAGCACCACTAACAACAGATTTGAAAAATCTTTCAGCATCTGTTTCATTCTGACCAGTAGGATCCCAGGTCCTTTTACTCCTCATGTCCTTCTTCAGCTCCAAAGTGCAGGCACTTTTTTCAGGAACACCTGAAAGTTTAAAAAATTCAGCTGTGTTGACCTTGCTTTGTAAAATCCAAGAAGAAAGACATCCCACCAGTAAGAAAAAAAAACCTACACCATTAATTAACAGTTTTCTCTCATTTACCTAACCATTATTAATACTGGATCGATAGATAAGCCCAACTCCAATTTATTTTACATTTTCCCTCTTGAAATGTCAAGTCCTGAGACAGAACAGTAAGGACCTGTCACAACAATTTACCTTTGCACTGCAGTAACTGCTGTTGTGCATGTCTTACATTAAGATCAACACCCACAACTGCAAAGTATTTTATACAAAATGTAACTCTGACCTCAACACCTGTAGATACTGCGGGTTTATTGCTGCTACACAATTTAAACTGCCCTGTTTTTTGGGTCTAGTAATATTATTTAGTTATCTCACAGGCTCTGTAAAAGATCTGTAACTGCTTTTCATGTCATTCAGACTGATCTGCTGGAGAAAGTGCTAACTTCCAACTTTCCCTCCATCATTTTTTTAAGTTTACATTCTACATAGCATCGGTTATGCCAACAAAAATAGAGAACCTTTTGAAAAAGGTTTCACAATTTTATTTCAATGTGCTTTAAACCAGTCGTTACGAGTCTCATAGCAATCATATAAAACAGGCTGGAAGCAGAATGACAGCAGCAAAACCTACAGTTTGCTCCAGAAACAGAAGCAAGAGAGAATCAAAAAAGAGAAGATCGAGCTCAAAGGAGTCCTTCTCAAAATACGAGAATTGCTCTCTTTTGTATTGTACAGGAGTGTCTGAAAGTAAGCCTTACTGTGCTTACCGCCACTCAAACATGCAAGAAAATTCTTGTTCAGTTTACAACCCAATTTTATGAGAGAAAACTGGCACTGGAGCACGTGTAAGTTAGGAGAGGAAAAAAATTGCAGAACATAAACATAAAACGCAAGAAGTGGGCGTGACAAAGATCAGGTATGTTTTCAGGAATCACAAAAATAATGAGATATTTCAACAATAACATCGAGTTATTGACCTAAGGGTTGTTGACCTAAGATTCAGCCATTGTGCTATCTGAAAGCTTTTTAAATTGTTTTAGCTTCTTCACCCATCTTCTCTGTGCCAATTCTCTCTCCGGTTTCTCACAGACACTTAATTCAAGTGGTTGGAGAGTAATATCTAAGAAAAGATTAACAGGAGTATGCACAGCCTTGCCCAGCAAAGGCCCATTACAATAATAGCTGTACGTATTTACTGCGGAATCATCACCACCTGGCCCAGGAACTTGACAGGGCTCCAGAACGATTTAGGCAGTGACGCCGACACCCCAAACACCCCCAGTTTCATTCCCTGTGCTGTAAATTACAGGAAGACAAACCTTGTGGCTCCAGCCAGGGGCAGGCTGATGGCAGAGAGTGGTGGAGGGCCAGCCTGCTCCTAGGGGCTGCTGCTCCCTGCGTACTTCCTGAAGGGCTCCTGAGCTGGCTCTCCTCTGCAGCACGCGGCACCGGCTACCGGAGAGAGACGTGGTGTCCTGTCGGAGGCTTGATAGGCTGGTGGTCCTAGGGTTTAACCATTATTAACCATCATTAACCATTAATTGGGCATTTAAAGGAAAAAAAGAAAAAAGAAAAAGAAAAAAGAAACAACGAATAACAGTGATCCAAGAAAGAAAAAGCAGGTTTAAAAAAAATATTCGCAAGAGATGCTTTGGCCAACGGCATAATCACTCAAGGAAAACAGTAAGTAAGTTATATGGCACTGCTTGTAACTGTACTGAACTAGAGAAGGGACATAAAAATGCTTTATGGGCAGTAATCACAATGGTGCTGGATGCCTTAATGGGTCCTTTCCATCTCTGGTTTCCTTAGCTGCGTATTCTTCAAATGTCTTTTACAAATATTGGTTTTAGACAATCACGCAGCATCAGGTAAAATTCAAATCATCTTAATCCGAGCCTAATGAGAGACACAAAGCTAGGGAAGAAGGAATACATCCCAGGGAAGAAAGAAGGAAGATTGAGCAGGAGAATACTCCTGAGATAGCTGCCATACATTTTAATTTGCGCGTGTCAAGCTGACAGATGGAAACGCAGCATGGTTCATTAGACGGGGCACCGGAGTGAGGCGCAGGAGACCTGACTTCTGTTCCTATTTCTGCCACTGTCAGATGTATGATATTAGCAAATCGCATCATTAATCCGCCCCCCCTCCTCATCCCCCCTCTCCTGCTCTGTGTTTTTAGCAGAACTTTTCAGGAGAGGCTCCTTCTAAGCCAGTTTGCGGACACAGCCCAGCACCAGGGCCTTTGGGCATTTCATGAACCGGACCCCAACCCTTCTTCCCCTCTCCCCTTTCATCTGTGTTATCTTGGTTGGCTTAGGAAAAGGCTCTGGCGGGCAGTGCAGGCAACACCCAAGCTGCAACTGGAGCATTTGAAACGGCACCAAAACTAACTTCCATCAGGTGCCTCGCCAAGCCCAGCCCGGGGATACTTCTCCCTCTGCAGTCACTGGATGCAGCTGGAGTCCCCTGACTTTCTAACCTGGCTGAGGCTCCCCCGAACAAAGCCATGGTTAACATGCATGCACGAAGTCTCCCTGAGTTTTTACACCTTTGCCAGCTGATTTCTAATAGCAGCTTTTGACCTAAGAACTGCCCACCCATTTCTAGCATAGCATTCCTCCTCTCCTTCCCCTCTTTCTATCTCCTTGTGTCTGCTCCTCTCCAGTTTTCTCTCCCTCCACCCTGTTTGGTGCAAACGCTACACTGACCAAGCTTGGTTCACATCTCTTCCCCTTCAGCCACCTTCTTCCTACAATTCTTCCCTTTTTTTTTTTTTTCCCTTCTCAAAAACATCCCACTTCTTCACCTCCTGCCCCCAGCTCTATTGTTGTTCCCCTTCCAGCACCCGCAGAAAATCCTGCCTTTCTAGGCAGACAATGTATCTGAAGTGGTTTCTACGCTATGCAGATCTTTTACCTCGAGTTCATTAACTTGATGAGATGAGCAGCGATTGAACAGAGGCGGCTCTCAGGCTTTGAATAATTGGCTTTTTTAATTTATTACTTTGGTGGACAAGCGGGGACTAAGGCTCTATTGTGTGAGATGCAGCAGGCACACGGCAGCAGAAGAAGATGCTTTCTGTTCCACCAGACGGTATAATGGGCTAACTGGAAATGGAAGACTTCCTCTGCAAAGTGGATTGGAAAGGACAGATAAGGAGAGGATGAGCCATAAAGGGCCTTGGGAATGAAGACCAAGGGGCTCGTGTGTGAAGTAAATGACACAGGAAAACTTCGAGTCCCTGCTCTGCAACAGATTTCCTGTATGGTCTTGGTCTCATCACTTAGCTTTCCTCTGGCTCTTCACTGGAAATAGCACTTCACTGCCTGGTACAGGTATTTTGAGATGAAATCCACCAGGAACTGTGAGGCTTGTAGGCACTGCAGTGTCAGGAGCCGCGTCAGAACCAAAAATACAATTTTATTCACAACATTTTTTCTTCCCCAAATAAAGAAGTAATAGGACAGGTTACATACTGACTTAGTGCCACACACATTCACCTATTCAAATAATACCCCTATTTCTCTAGGTCACTAAAATTAATTATTCTGTACTCATTCTGGACAGTCCACAAGTTTTACAACAACAACAACACCGACTGGATTTATGACTTCCAGTAGGTTTTCCAGCAGTATCAAAGGCCACAGAACAGATCTGATGTTTCACAAACCAGTCAGCTCCTCAGGGTGCCACGACCCGCTGGTTTAGCACAGCTAACCAGTTCCTAGCTCCATCAATGCATCACTCAGCAACCATTCCCCGTTCACTGAGCAGAGGAGAGGCTGCAGTTAATAAGGGACCGTCAGGAATCAATCAGCTACCCCATGAACGAGAGTACAGATGCATTGGAGCCTGTATCTCACCCTGACCCCATGTACCCTTGGCCCTCCTCATTGCCAAGCCCCTGCAATGGGTTTTACAAGGGGTTTATAATTTATAAACATTTTGCAGTCACATTTGCAACCTGGAATTTGCACAATTGGGGTTATGCATGAGAGAGGCAGGCAGTCAGACAGCAACTCCAGTCCTGAAAGTCCCTAAATCCTCCCTACGTTTCCCTCGGGGAAGTGGCCAAGCAGCACCAGCAGCGAGGAAGAAGCGTGTATCCGCAACATTTCTGCGAATTTACGGTATTTTATCTGTCCGTCAGCAAAGAGATTAATTATTTTTGCTCGCCGCGCTGCGAGATGAGGCGGCTATTGAAGCCCTACCACCTGCTGGGAAGTTCAGCGCTGCTCATCTCCTCCTCCACCTCCCCACATGAAAGCGGGAGCCCCTCAGGTGCGCGTCACGTTTCATCCCAATCGCCTTATCCCAAATCCAGTCGCTGCTGACCACTCGCAGCGGTCACGGCCCAAACGGTGCCAATTCCTCCCGGGGAGGAATGGGGTTGAGGGAGAAGAGCACGGTACCTGTGTGTGCTGCCTGCCTCAGCAGGGATTTGGGCTGCCATCCTCACAGGCACCTTCCCTTCCTATTTACACATCAGACGGTTTCACGTCGCTGCCGGATAATGGCTTTATTAAAATCACGCGTCTACATTCGCCAGGCTGGATCTGACAGCGCTAGATCTCCCTGCGTGCAGGGGAGCGAATAATTAGCTGCTAAAGCCTGTTTTCATCCATATTTTAGGGCTGGGATGACAAAACCCCAGCCCCTACTGAGGACGGCTCAGCAAGCCAAGAGCTGGCCAGCAATGCCCAGCCCCTGAAACTGGAGGGCTACAGCGGAGCGAACACACGGACGAGCTTTACTTTGGAAAACGTGCGGCGAAAATAAGTTTACTAAGCATAAGGAGGCTTGGGGGAAGATGTCCGAGCGGTTAACAAGGAACGCACAGAAATTAAACACGTTAAGATACCTCATACACACCTCGTGGGGTAAGGGGCGAGCGCAGCCGTCTGCTCTCTGCATTCTCCCGTTTGATTAATTAATCATTAATATAATTTTCACGCTTAGGTGACGTTTTTCTGGTAAACCCGACCCCCGCAGAAGTTTACCTTGAGGAGCGGAGCAGCGGGCGCGGTGGCGACGCAGCCGAAATGCCGAGGAATCCGCTCGGGACGCCCTGCAGCCAGCCGCCTCCGGGGCTTCCCAGCGATCCCATACGAAGGCTTTTTTTTTAAATTTATTTATTTATTTGCCTGAGGTGGTGGTGGTGGCGGCGAAGGGCAGGAGGGCTGCGAGCCTCCCTCCCTCCTTCCCTCCCTCCCTCGGCCGGCGGGGCCGGGGTAAATGGCGCTGCGGCTGGCGGCGGCCGCCGTGCGGGGGCAGCCCGCGCCCCTGGCGGTGAGGCGAGGCGAGGCGAGGCGAGGCTGCCGGGGCCGCCCCGCACCGCCCCGGCCCTGCCCGCCCCAAGCCGGGCTCTGGAGGCTCCCCCCTGGCCGGAGCCGTCCCGCTGAGGGCCGCCCTCAGCCCGCCCCAAGCCGGGTGTGGCGGCCCCGGGTCCCGCTGAGGCGCTCGGCCCGGCCTCGTGGCCGCGTTTTGTGAGGGGGCTGCGTGAGGCGGGGAGGCTCCGTGTCTGGGGTGCACCTCTCCTTGTTGCAGGGCACCCCCGTAAGCTCCGTGCCCTTCTGCCCCATCCCTTTCTGCTCAGAGAGTTTGAACTGAGGGCCCCAAGTGATCTCACCACAGGGACCAGCTGCTTCCAGTGCCCGTTTGCAGCCAAAGTTTGCGTATGGGTGGGTGTTGCTCCCATCCAGCCTGCACGAGTAATGCTTGGGGACTGTTCTGACAGGACACGCTGGTACAGAATGAAATCATCCTCTTCTTTAAAGACTTCTACATGAAAATAATCCATTTATTTTTGCACAAAGTTACGCGTTTATCTCAAGCCACTATCATATTCATTTCCCAGACGTGTAGCCTGTGACTTAAATACATACCTACGGGTACTATCCCCTCACACTTGCATAACTACAGAAGCGTTTGAAGAGGCACTTACATTGGCTGTTGTGTAAAAAAATCTTCCCCGTTTCAGTAATTGAGCATGGACATGGCATAAAGACTCAAGAGGAAGTAATTTTCAACTTTTTATGTCCAAAATTCAAACCAAGCTGTCATTCCTAGTTAACGTCTGTCATCTATACGACCAAGAAAATAAAAACTTCCATAAAATACGAGTCTCCCTGCCTCACCTGAACGCTGAACCAAGCAGCAGGTTACAGCCAGCAGCCTGTATTAGGCTCCGTCGCCCCCTGCCTTCTCACTTTCCCTCGGTTTTGATCAAGGCACGCTCAATATCTTTTCCATATGCTGGCTGCCGTCTGCAGTGCTTGAAGCGTCCAAGGCAGACTGCCACCTGCAGTACTGGCAAACACATTCAGAGCAGCACTTGCCGAGGAGCTTGGAATATATTCAGGAAGGGAAAGAGTAAATTCTTCGTGTGCCACGCCGATTTTTCAGGATGTCTTTAAACATTTTGATTCGAATAAACCAAATCGTTAATATTCTCTCTTATTCATTCATTTATTTATTTAACACAGGTGTGTGCAGTTTTTAAACTTGCTTTCTAATTCAGCCTTTCTGCTGTCTGTAAATTTTGTTTGATGTTTCAGAGGAGAAGGAATATGCATGTGTGTGCAACCAGTCTAATAGAAAGGTCACAGCATTTCACCATCAGAAGGACACCGCAGAGCATGGGACTGCTTGGTTTGTGCCATGTCCTGTGATTATATCGTTCAACCCCTTTGAACACCGAGGAGCTCCCTGTGTCTGCTCCTGGTTTGTGTGAGAAGCCTGGCAGCAGGAATTCAGCTGCAAACAGTACCACTGGGGAGGAATGGTCATGCCAGAAGCTCATTTCATATTGATTGTTTAAGATACCAAGATGGTTCTGGGTTTGTTTTGAATGAAATTGGTAATAAATCATGCTTGCTAGTAAAGAAAATAATACTATAAAGAGATTACTGATGATAAGGAAGTAGAGCAAAGGAAGCATGTTGCTAATGACTCCCTGCTCTGAAAGTTCCTCTGAATTTCCAGGACTGAAACTCAAGTCTCACTTGCTGCCCATGTTTAACATCTGAAAAAAATTTATGTTGGTGAGTGTTTTGCCAGGCTTTTTTCCTCTATGAACACACTTTTAAAAAATTTAGTCACTAAAAAAAAAGTCATTCCTCCATTGTAATACAAAGGAGAAAATAAATTTACAAAGCGGGAAAGAGCCTGAAACATGCAGCAAAATGCTTTATTCATATTGCAGTACTTTGCACTTACTATACTGCCTTTGATCCAAGGGTTTTAAAGTATTGTACAAGTTATATGTGTTCTTTGTTTTCTACTCCTGATGAAAAAGGCTTCATTTGTTCTCATTTTTCTGCCAGAGTAAACTGAGATTATTCTTAAAATGTAAAGCCAGAAATGAGATCAAGACTGCAACTCGGGTCACAGTGTTGCGTCTTCATGTCTGCTTTAGACCCATCTCCCCTTTGTGTCAACATTTCCAAAAGGGGATACAGTCCAAAAATAGTGATTAAAAAACACAGATCATCCCTATGATTACATGATAGAAATTGTAAAGAACCCAGAGAACAGAAGGATGAGCACAGGATAAATACACAGAGTACATTATTAAACCCTTTGAAGCATACTGGATTGTGTTTGCACATAACACACCTGCTGTGATGCTAGGGACTAAGATCTGTCTTTGTTAACGCGCCATCCAAATTTCATCAAGAACATATTTTTCATTAAAATACTTCGGCAGAGCTGATCTCTGAGGCATCTGGTTAGCAGCAGATAAAAATGTCTGGTTCCTTGCCATTCAAGTTGGTTTCCCCGGAGAGCGACAAACTAATAACAGAAGGGACAGGAGAAGGAGGGAGCAAATGAATACTCATTCAGCCCAGAACCATAAAGTTGAGAATAAAATGAATTTAGACACCAAAGGATGCAAAGAGAAAGTGACCTTTAATTGCTTATCTGCAGCATTAGCAGCAGGTGTGATAAGCAATGGGGAGAGCACAAAGTGATGATGCTCGAGCAGCCATCGGGCTGCCTGACTGAAACGTTCAAGGCAGTTGTCACGGGAAGGTCAGGCAGCGAAAGCAATCCTGGCCTGTTAAAACAGGATCACCTGTCCTCCAGCTGCAGGGAAAATGTTTGCACGTGTAGCTACAGGCAGTGGGCAGCTGTCCTGATGGATGCCAGGGAAAAATTCCACCCGTGAGCTGAACATTGCCACTCATCATCCAGAAATCACTGACCGCAGGGTTGGACTGAGTGGTACAGGGAGAGTGGCTGGGCCAGATCCATCAGGTAGGCTCCTACCACCAGCTGAAACACTGCTACCTGGTTTTACCAAAGCCAAATTAAGGGTGTTCAGGTGAGGAGCACCACCATCAGCTTGGCAGTGTTGGTTTTCAGCAGGCATAGGCTGCTGTGATGGTTTTCATCCTTTTGTCAGAACAATTTGGTCGAGAAGAAAATGTCTTTTTTTTTTTTTTTCCTTTGGCGTAAACCCAAGATCGTGTACTAGCACATTTTGACTGCATACCACCAGACCGGAGAGCAGAACGGCTGGCTACCAAAAACTCTGCCACGCGTAGGGGGAAGAGATGCGACATGGTGTGTGTGTTTTCTATCTGAGCAAAATACGCTGAAAGTCGCTTGTTGTGGATATTAAAGTGACCTCAAGCTTCCTAGTGGGAGTTCTAATAATATCCGAGCTCAGGAAGTGAACCATGCAAACAAGACGAATCTCTATCTGCCCTCATCCACACTGACAAAGGAGAATTAATTGTAAAACCCCAAAGTGGTGCTGGCTCCGATACAAGCTAGTAATCTGTCATGAATGAAGAAGGTAAGGTCCGAAACAGTAGTGTAAATGTTTGATGGTTCAGGGGGAAACTTCAGAAGGCTGGGAGCAGTGGGAAGCCGAAGCATGTCCATTTGGAAATGAGAACTCTAAATTACTCAAGAAAATGTCTCAAGCTATCAAAAATAAAATAAAAAATAATGATAAATAAAAAAAGGTTGCACTGGTTAAAAAACCTTCATTCTTGGCTAGAGAACTGACTCAAATACTGGTAATTTAACTATAGAAAGCATTTCAATTGTATAAAAATAATGAGAAGAAAGGCAAAATTTACATGAATTGGAAGAAATCAGATGCATAAATCTGGTAAAGAACTCAAACAAACACGAGACCTGCAGGCAGCAGTGCTGAGTGATAAAGGTTTGCCTGATTTTAATGTGTATCTTAAATGAAAGAATGGCAAAAGTCCTATTTGTGAAAGAACTGACTTGTCAATTGGAATGCAAAAGAAACACAGATGTTCAATAAATATTTCTGTTCTGTTTTGAGGGGAAAACAGATGATAGAGACATATCCCAAACACTTCTTGTTCCAATACAAATCTGAGAACATAAAATAAGAGCAGCTCAAGGTACAGCAATTTAAAATCAGCGGGTCTGGATAAACTTGCCTCCAACGATTAGTAACATGGGTTTTCCAATCAATCAGCCTGGAAATGCTGCAGAAGTTTCAGACCACTGGAAGAATACTCACGTGTGGGGTTTTATTTTGGTTTGTTTGCAAAGTTAGAGCAGTCCGGGCTGGTACAAACCTGGTGGCCTTACAGCGAATGCAGGCATAGCGATGGAAAAGCTGGTGATAAAAAAGGGGAGGACCACTGCCAATGCCAATTCATGAAGACTGGTGGAAAAGGTGTTTTAGATAAAATTATGTTTGGTGAATAAAGGCAGGGATGTTTTGATGTAATAATGTTTGCATTTCCATAGATCATTTGGCTTGACATTTCCACCGAGGAAATTTCTGCGAAATTTGCACAGCGTACATTAAAGGGATTAAATGTTGACTGACTGGTCTCAAAATGTCATTTTAATGTGTCATCTTCATACGAGACGTGTTTACCTAAAGATCTAAGTGTGGATTTAGCAATTTAAAACTTCTGTCAGAGACCTAAAAGAGGACGTAACATTGTCCCTTCTCAAGTTTTCAGATGAAACACAAATTGGGAGGATAAAACACAAATTGGTAGTGACCAATGGCAGGTCAATACCACTGAGCGAGCACACTAAGCTTTAGCAAGCAATACAGATTTTAAAGCATCTCCCTTAAAATTACATATCCAGGAACACAGAACGTGCTTTACAGGATGTGCAGCTCCCTCCTGGGCACTCATTACGTTAAAGGGATTTGGGGATCCCGCTCTCGTTAACTAAACACGAGCTCCCACTGCCACATCCAGTTCTTTTGTGCGGCTGCTCACAGGTTTTGAGCAGAGAAAGATTTTGGTTTACTTTTTTTTTTTTTTTTTGCCATTTATCCCGCCTAAAAGTATTATGACCAAGTGCAAGGTAGATGATCTGGGTCAAACCGCTCTGAGGAAACAAAACTTGTAGGAAAATTGGGGAGAGTACTTTTCATTCTGATACAGGATCAATGATGAGGTTCTCAAGTGAAATACAGTGAGAACTTTTCTAAGAGCAATAGGCTTCACTTGAAGGACAACCAAGGAGGAAGCACATTTTCGGGAAAGCTTCTGTAAATTGCCAGCCATCCTGCAGGGCAGGCTTCAGCACGCTAAGCCCCAAAACTATCCACCTATGCTGTTTGTTAATAATCCCGCTGTGGTTTGGGCTCAGAGATTTTATACTGAGCTGAAGAAAAAGTCTAGCTTTAATTAGGAATGGGAGCTGCAGAGCATATAGCCCAATGCAGCTCGTGCAGGGCACCGCCCTCGAACCCCACTTTCCCTCTTTTTTAAGGTCCCCATGGGGGTGAGAGCCCACCAGGAGGCTGCAGCCTGACTCACGCTTGCATCTACGCAGAAAAAAAAAAGAAAATGTAGTGGGCAGAAGGACTCCAAATGGTTTGTTTTTATGGGGAAACACACCTGTGATAGCAGATTCAATAAATATAACATCCAGTCCCTGGAAGCTGAAGCTAAACAAGCTCTGATTATGTGTGCTGAGAGCATTTTTACTACAGGTAACAGTCACTGGAAAAAGCTGCCAAGAGTTGTGGGGTTTCCCAGAAACCAAGGCCTCTTGTTCGTGAAAGAGGAGCTCAAGCACAAATTAACGAAGGGAAGTGCTACAGCTTCGGGTACCCAAGAGGTCAAGACAGACGGTCTGAGTTTCTTCTGGCCTTGTAACCTATGAATGGATCACTGTCCCAGCAGGAAACTAAACTAAAATAAAAAATCCTTATCTTGGGCTTTCCCAAAACACTGCGGGAAAAACAATAGGAAAGCAGAAAGATCAAAGCTGGTCGCTTTGCATCACTTATGTCTCGTTTAGTATTTCTGCTGAAAAGACCAAAACATTTTGGGATCTTACTGCAGACCACTTTTTAAGCTCTTCCTTGCCGCCAGAGCCCAGCCCTACCTGAGGCACCTCTTCGCAGAGCTGGTCAGCGTCTGCTTCCAAGGAAGGCTGGGTGTGAAGGCAGTGGGAGTTTTGCCCTTCCCGTTTAATGGGTGGATCAGACCACAAGATCTTTGCAATTTAAGGACACGCCTCAAATTCCCCATCGGATTTTAAGTGAAACTCGGGGGAATTGTGCCACACACACACACAGCTGCCGATTCTGGCTGAGAGCAGGAGGCAGTGTCAAATGCTGTCACGTTTAGGCAACATTTGAAATGAATTCTACCTAAATTAAATCACGAAATTACCACAATACAAACGCCAAAGCAGCAACAGACAAATTTATTCAGTGTGGCCGTGCTGCCTTTATAGTCCCTCCCATCAGGGAGTGCCCTCACACGGAGTGTATCCTCCTGCTAACTTTTTGGTTAAAATAACAAGTCCTGCCTTTGAGTTTCCGGGAGTATTCTGCACATGTGAATGGAGGGGCACAGGAGCGCCGATTTCTTTGTTTGACTGCTGACTTCAAAGTACAAAGAGTGAAACAACGTTTAGATTAGATTACATCAGTCTCCTCCTTTACTCACTCCCTTGAGATCATTCTGCCATCTAAGTGAAAACATCCAAGTATATAAAAAGTGAATTAAACAATGCAAAACGTCTGGATGCTCTGAGCTCTTAGGCTAAAAGTAGAAGCAAAAAGCTAAGTTCAGAGAGGGGTCATGAATATTCTGGCTGCACGAGCCCCTTTTACCTTCAGCTTGTTCTCGGTCACTGCTGTGAGCACAGCAGAGCAGGGATTAATGTCCTCGTCGTCTGCAGGAATCTGAAGTTACAGCATTTACAATCCAGAGGGAAAGAGGAAACCCCAAATCATACCTAGCCTTTGTCTTGGAGCTGGGATGTGAAGCAAGCTGGCTTCTATCAGGTTTACCTCTCAGGAGTGTGCGCTAACCAGCAGGCTCTGGGGTATTCTGAAACTGAGGACTCCCCACTCTCTCTCAAAGTTTTAGTCTTTTATTATTAATTATTATTTTTAAATACTTGAATAATACTTGAATTCCAATCCAGAAAGAAAAATTGCTCTCAAGCCTGCTGGCCAGGACACCTGCCTGGGAGGTCTGCCACTTGGGCTCTGCTCCAAAAAGTCTTTAAGTATCTCCTTAAAGTAAAGACAAACATCACCAACAGGCATGCCTGTTATATCCTCTTAGCACATGTACTCGCAGCTTTCTTGGGACAACAAAATGAGAGTTTAAATCTTAGTATCAGAGAATCATTTCGGTTAGAAGAGACCTCTAAAATCAGTTAGTCCACCTGTTAATCCAGCACTGAGAAGTCCACCACTAAACCATGCCACTAAGCTCTACAGCTACAGGTTCCTCATAAGACCTGTTCTGTAGAAGAGAGCAGATGAAGACCTGAAACGTGAGTTTCTCACATTTCACTTAAATCCCTGAAGCAGCGAGAATTAGGATGAAATGGGAACTGCTAAAATAGGAGGAACAACGTTCCAAATGAAGGCACCCCAGCTTTTAGGGAGCAGGAAACTTCTGGTGGCAGCAGGCTCCTGCTGGCTCCCACTAGGGCCTTCACCAAATTGGTGCCAACACTTCCACTAATTTTACAACACACAGACTTAGATCCTTTGGACAAACCATAAAGGCTGTTAGAAAAGCTGAACATCGATGAGTTCAGCTAATCACTATACAACCAGGAGCAATTATTAAAGATACACTTCTAAAGGACTTCCAAATCCGCATACCTACACAGGTATGTAACACTCCAGAAAAAAGTCTGCCCTTCAGAAGCACAGTTCAGATCAGATCCATGTTTCCATAGGCTGGGCATAAAGTGATTGTTCCTGAAAACAAAGGCAAAGGAGAAGCGGAAAAGATGTACAGATTCCTGAGCAGCCTTCTTTTCCTGCCAGGGGCATAAAAAAAGCCTGTGTTTTCAAATGAAAAGCATAATCATCGTTTAAGACCACTCCATAAAGGGGTGAGGGCTTTTTGAATGGAGCTCTGTTACCAGCCTCTGTTCAAAGGACTGCATCGTTGGACACCCTGGCAA
Organism: Aythya ferina; assembly: GCF_964211825.1. Lineage (NCBI taxonomy): Eukaryota > Metazoa > Chordata > Aves > Anseriformes > Anatidae > Aythya > Aythya ferina. The sequence goes on from NC_140296.1 coordinate 27,798,685, forward strand.
AGCGAGGCAGTGCTCACATATCATAGTATGACACAAACGTCCTAGGAATAATCAAAACATGTAAGAAAACGAGATTCATACAAGCACCTTCTGTACTAAGCTGTAGTCTCCTCTCTTCCATAATCCTGCATCAATACAGTCAATAGTGTTTTTTTTTTTTTTTTTTTTTTTTTTGTTTTGTTTTTTTGTTAGTAGTAGCAGTGGAAACAGGACTGGGCACTGACAACTTCGGACAATCTGATGTGCTACCCCGATATCACACACCCATGAATAATGCCACTATACTCGTTCTGCCAGCAGCTGGCTCACTGTGGGTATCAGATACGTGATTTCTGTGGTCTATCAGCTGGGAAAACACATTTAAATGTGTCCAAGGCCTTTCCAATGCCAGCACAGGGTGTATGTCTGGGTCTGACTCTGATTTCACGAGGGAGCCAGTCTGTGCTTCCACAGACATCTACAGTTTTGTGATTTTAGCCTCTGCTAGATCACAGGCTACTAAGCAACAGAACCAGGGCATTTTAGCTGTGTTTAATTCTATCTTTTAATTTTAAATTGATCCTGACTTCTACCCTTCTGGGTACAAATGACACAGCAAAAACATGTCATAGAAACATCAAGGTTGAAAAAAAAAAAACACACACACACACAAAAAAAACACAAACACAGAACCACAAGATTTTGATTTGTAGAAGTGCTAAAGCTGCCCAAAAACATTTAGGAAGAAAAAACTCACAGAACAGTCTATTTAAGAAAAATCTTTTAATTTTTATTACTTTCTGGCAGTCATTTTCTCTTTACGTTTAAATTTTAAACCAGCTCTACGATCTGGCTTCTAGATTTCTTCCCTACAGGGAGAAAAAAACATCAAGGAAAATCTTGGGAAGAAAACACTCAAGAAGGTACCATCATTCTTAATACATCGTATTGTTATTGCTTAATTAAGATACTGAAATGCTCTGTGTTGGAGCAACAGAGGCTGGAAGTTTACAGTTGGCATTTCCTTTCTGTCTTTGTGCTTGCTGGCAGAAGACATGCCCCCTTGTGGGGAGAGGCTCAGGCCCACAAACCACTGCACTCCCCTTGGCAGGTTTGGGCATCACACAAGAGAAACAGCTCTCACGAACCAGCTTTTTGCTTCAGCATTTCTCGATTTCCAGTCCTTTCTTAGACAGATGCTGCCTGAAGTGCCTCGCATAGACCTCTTCTGTGGGTTGTGGGGAGGATGAAGGAAAGCAGCGGGCCATACGGCTGCTGGACAGATGATACTAGATGGTTAACACAGCAAGAATGGTGTGGAATAGTTCTTCCAGCTGCACCAAATCCTTTAGTTCTAGCCACTTTCATTAAACAGAGGAAAACCACCCTAAAGAAAGCACTGCAGAAAAAAGTTTGCTAGTGACAAAAAGAAGAGGATACAATTCTCTAGATCTAAATGCACATTGGACAGATCAAAAGCATCAGCACTGTAGGGATCTCCACGCTGAACCCATTATTCCCAGGTTCTTAACCCTGTTTGAGCTACAGTAACAAACAGCTCTGACAACATTTTCAGGCTGCTAAACAAACACACACCTTTCTCACCTTTTTTGTAACACTGATTTGGCTTTACAGCCACAATGCTGTCGCATGTATGTTGTCCTTGCCCATAATTTAATTAATTTTGTCATTTAGTAAAACTGGTCATTTAAAAAGCTGAAAATTTAACTGGTATGGATCATAAACATCCCCTGACCATTATTACCATGACAGATTTTCAAGTAATAGAACAACTCCACTGGAGTTATGAAAGCTGAGGCCATCAAATTGCATTCAGTCTGAACACAGGGTGAGGAATACCACACAAAAAGATAACTCGTGACTACTAAACACAGGGCGATAGTCTTCCTCTTCCCTTCAGTATTGAAAGCGCATTAATTTTGGCATACGAGGCACGAGCAAAAAGAACCGTCTCTCCAAAACAGTAACAGGCTGATGAAGCCTGATCTTTCATTAAAGCACAAGACAAAAACCAAGCACATTAAAGCTTTACCAGCTGAGTATGGTAAAGTGACAGGAGGCTACTACACCGCACGACGTAGAGAGAGGACAGAGAAAGTGCACCCAAAGTGCAGCACAATGAGACAGGAAGGGAGACGGCAAAGAAAGAGAAGGGAGGAAGTCCGCACTAACAATGCTTCTATCTGAGATATTAGAGTAAGACATGACAAAACGCACAGTGTTTTCTAGATTCACATAACATCTGTTAATCTCTGCTGCAGCAGGTTCTTTCTGTCTCAAAGCGTGAAGAATCCCAAGGTCCTCTCAGAATACTTCATCACTGCAGGGAGCAGGGGTTACGCTACACCGTTTTGTTCCTTATACCTCGGTGCACACCAAAGTCACTATTCTTATCGCTACGGATGCATCTGTCTGCTTTGCTGCTTTAGACATAAATAAACTGAAATTGGGGTAGGCAATAACCTATGTTCTGGGTGCCGACGCTCAAGGCAGGCTACAGGGGTATTCTCTCCACTTTCACTTGCGTGGAATCCTCATCTCATTTTTCTTGAAAGCTACAGAGCACATCAAATAAGACTCGAAACACGAGCTAGCCAGCTTGAGACAATTACTATGTTTCTGACCTAGTGATTCCTATTTCCTTTTGGTTCCGCATAAGATGATTCGTTCAGTACTTGAAATACCTGAGAACTGTAAAGCATTGCAATGTTCATCACCGTTGCAGTTGACAAAAAGTAAAAATTTTTTTGAAGTCAGTTGTGGCAAGGGTTTTGCCCTCTGCTCTCATGTTCAACTGAGACATAGCAGCTATACACAAACGACATTAGCTTTGTGTTAGAAATAAATTTGGGTAGAATCTCAAGCCTTCCACTGAATCATCTCTGCAGAGATGGCCCATCTTTTCAGCGAGAAGCAGCCTAAAGAAAGCAGAAGATTTGTTGCATTAGTTGAGGACAACTTGATAACGAAGGTGTTATTAAACACAACAGTTATTGATTACCTTTCTTTGGCTAAGAGAACGGACATCCCCACCAGCTTTGCAAACTCATCAGCTGTGAGAGAACCTTTTTCAGATACCTACCAAAAACAAACACACAAATAAACAAGGGCATTAAAATAGCAACTCAGTCAGGCCTAGCCTTGTAAAGCGATAAATTGATAGCGTCTCTCTTGTGAAGACAAGTCTGTTTGCATTAAAAAAGATTAGCTCATAGACAGCAGTATTCTGTAACAATTAGTATGGTTGAGCTGTGTAAATACTAAGGGATTCCGCAGACAGTTAAGCTCAAGTGAGGAAATAAAAGCCAGCAGGGCAGGACAGGCCATCCATTTAGAAATTCAAGTCATCTCAAAGAGAGGTGGGGAATTTGAGTTGATTTAACACATCTAAACTGGCTGCATTAAATCCCAAAACATTAGGGCTCCACCCTGTATTATGGCCTACTAGTGGGATCAGTAAAAGCCACCATCACATTCAGATAACAGAAAAGACAGGTTCAGTCTTGGCACTCAAAACTTTGGTTCTACTGTCTCAATCACGCTAGTTAATACGTGCTAAAATGAAACCTTCTCACACAGGTTGGCATGTGGACACTTAAAATACAAAATGTTAAGTCTGGGATTATTACTGCATTAATATTCCCTATATAAACATTTGATTTATTAGCTACAAATTATTTCTTCCATTTCTCCACTGATTAAAGCAAATTCGTATCCACATGTAGTTGCCATTTCCTGCTTCCCACATAACCAGCTGGGGAGGGATTCGCTCTGCGTCATTCCGAGCACTCCCTGAGCAGCAGTAATCCTTTTGCAGAAACTCAGATCGAATTAGTCCTGACTTCAGATTTTATGACCAGAAATGATTGAATTTGAGTACTGGAAGTCAGCTCTACAATTTAATATGGCATGTGGGTCATTAACTGTTTTTCCTTCCCAAACCACCACTCTCATCAAGAGTGACTTTGGCTTCCATCGACTTCCATGGCATTTCCTGTCTTCACCAGCCGTTCTAAACCACACCACTCTCCTCTCTGAAATCCTGACTTCCTTTCATTTTTATTTCTCAGAAGTTTCAAGTTTCTGCACGTTACAATTTAAGCACAGGGAGCTTTTGGCCACTATTCTGATCTCATCTTCCCTTTCCCTTATGGGCTAGCCTTCCTCACTCTAAGCCTCTCCCTTCCATTTTTCTATGAAGTCAAAGCCCCATGTTACGAAAATAAAAGAAAAAAGGCACTTCATTAATAAATCCACCAGCTGCTGCTTTTTGTGGTTGACCTCATTTGTTAAGAAAAGGCCCTTCCTTTCCTTTCCAAGTGATAAGCCCTCTTACTGAAGGCAAGAAATTAATTTGAAAAAAATACATATTTAAAAAACTGAAATGGACTAGGCATTTTTCTGTAAATGTAACAAAATAAATATTTCAATATATGTTAATCGTTTCAATTTAAGTGTTTTAATTTTGATAAATTAAGAAGGTATTTTTAGACAGGTATAAACATTCTTATCAAAAAGATCTTTTGGTAAGAGTGTTCTAACAGTACCAAACACAAAGCCACACTGAAGAGTCCACTTGATTTATCAAGTGAGAAGATGCCTGTGATAGCTCTACTTTTTCTTCTTTGACTGCCCAAGTCAAAGTCCTTTTTGACTTGTGTTTAACTTTAAATACACCCAATCATCCTCCATTCAGCTTTGTGAAAAACAAATTCACATTCCACTGGAAAACACATAGGAAAATCATCATATTAATGGGACAGCAGCACTTTAAAGAGTCAAGACATGCAAGACCAGAAATGTTTACCACCCTTAGCAATCTATGCTATTTTTTTTAGTCCCGACGAAGCCAGCTTAATTCTATATGTACTACTCTGACTGAGCGCTCTTCACAGCAAACTCAGTATAAAAGTGTTACACATGCAATGTGCTATTTTACAAAACAAACCCAAACCAAACAACCAGCTATATCAACATTTAAGAGCTACTTTCACTGCCTTTAAGCACACCATGTACAGAGACTGAAGTCCACTTTTGTTAACTGACATGCTTAACATACACCATGAATTTTATTCTACAGCACAAGAGATCTGGAGGAAGGTCAAAGGTTAATGAAGTTTGAGAATACATGAAGTGTTTTATTCCTTAAGGAGAAAGCAGTGACTAAGGCTACTGCCTGCACAGCATTTTGAAGATGAGAAGTGCTATTTAAGTATTACTGTTAGAAGATTTTGGAAGTGCAATATTTTATATTTTAAAACCTCAAAAGGAGATCCTGTATCTTACATTTTTATACCTAATGTATTTAAGTATCCCCAGCACAGCCTGAACACTGAAGGAAGTGAAGTTCACATACTGTCTCTAAAGCAGAAGCTACCATTTCCTCTTCGTTGTGAGACTGGAGCTCAAGCACCATCACACCACTGTCAAATATTCGAAGCCTAAAATCAGAAGAGTCAAAGTAATTAAAAGCTCTGCACATTACTTATGGTCACACAGTTATAACCACACTCAAAAAGAAAAAAAAAAAAACTGTAAAATGAACTTAAAGTTAAAAGCATCTTCAAAGTCTGAATAGACAGGCAAGAGCTGGGCATATGCCTGGTGTTGTTAAACACTTTTCCCAGTCTCAAAAGACATCATAGAATTGTGCCTTGCAGCACAAACAATCTGATTCCTACCCCATGCCACAGGCAGAACACCTTCCACTTCATTCAACCTGGCCTTGAACACTTCCAGGGATGGGGAACTACGTTGATAGGCAATATCAACAAAGGAGTACATAAATGGTTTGATACAGAGCAATCATTAAATCACCCTATTTCATTCATACTGCTACATATTCTATATATCCATAGCAGACAAAGTGAAAGATGGTTAAGAATTAATATTTTAACACAGAAGGGATGTTGCTGCATTAAGCTGCTCCTGGATGACTGTTTAAAAAAATAGCTACTGCAGGTAAAGTATTAAGCCTGACTTGTGAGCACCATGTTTTATAAATATATCTGTAAATCTCTTACCTTAGTGGTAATTTCAGGGACTCCAGCATCTTACAAGCATTTACTAAATCTTCAGGTGAGAGCAACTAAAAATAGTAAAACATTTATTCACAGCTTGAAATTCCAGTATCAGCAAAACAGTTACAACAACTACAGCTATCATGTACACCAGATCACGTAATTTTGTTCTTTTTTTTTTTTTTCTTTTATACTGTTTTCTGTTCTTGGCTTCTACACTCCTTCTTGATCCTTTGCTATGTTTTCTGTAATACTCCTTCTTGCCCATTTGCAGAGAAAAAATTGATGCATTTTGGAAAAAAAAAAAACAACCCTATTCTTTAGTATTCTCTGTCCTTACAGTTTTCCTTCTAGATAAAGATGGATTGTTCCTTTTATTTGGTATTATAAAATGCAGCATACATTATGACAACCTACAGAGAACACAACCATTACACAGAAGAAAGAGAAAGGAAAATGGTGAAAATTCCTTGTTTTAATGAAGGGCTTATCACTTTGTGTTGTTAGAAAGGTAGAGCGAGCAATTGGTAGGGAATACTATTGCACTTTTTCTTCAATTACGTTATCAAGGAAGCACATTTTACAAAATATTTAAGACAAATCAACTTCTCACCTCTAATCCTCGTGCACGATTTACCAGACAGTACACTTCCGTGAGCGACATGATTCCTCCTCTCTCCTGTGTAAGTACAAGACTGGTAAGAGAAATAGTATTAATCTAGTAAACACGGTATCTTAACTTGCTTTTGAGTGATTAAGCAGCTAAAACAGGAGCTAAATGATTGCCTTTAATGAAAAAGCTACAATACCACATATTTCTAGCATTAATTTGTTAGGTGGTATCTTTCTCTAATTGTTTTAAAATATAATTGATACTATATCAAGAAACTGAGAGTTACTTTGATTTACCATAAAGAATAAGTCACAGGAACAAAGAATTTCAATATATTAAATCTATCAATCAACTTAGTTTTTACTTTTCAGATAGTTTGTTTTTCTGATCATAGCAGAAAGCACATTTCTTTCACAAAACATACTATTTGCTTCTTAAGAGACACGTAGACTTCGAAGTTTCAAAAGGAAATCAAGGTTTTTGGCAGCAATCTTGAACTCTGAGAGCTTCAAATAAATTAAAATATGATGCATTACTAAGAGAAAATAAGTATAGAATTTTTAAGCAGTTTGAAGAATGACTGCTTATCTTTTCAAAGTTACCATTTCTTTCTAAAAAGAATAATATTCTGTGGGAAGACAAAGGCTGTTCAAACAGAAAAGACTGCTGATGTGATTTACTAGATACCACCAGCATTTCATGAATTAGAAGCCAAGATGCCATTACTCCGAACAAAAATTCTTACACTTAAATTTTCTCTTTTGGAAAGAGGATATACATTCCTTTCATAAATACTGAATACACAAGGCTGGGCTGCTAACTCTGAGCCTTTAAAAAGAGTCACTGTAATACACCCAAAACATATTTACATCCAAATTCAGCAACACACAGAAAACACTTGTGCAAAATTAGGTACTTTACCTCTAATGGTGTCTGCAGCATTCCAGCTAGTTGTTTCGCCAGTTGCATGTGGTAATGGGTACCAGATCCATGCGTTTCCCTAGTGACTGGATTAGCTATACCCATACTCAGCAGGTATGATTTGAACCTAATGGTCTAAACAAATAAATAAAAGTACATCAGCTAGTGCGTGATTCTCATTTTTAAAACACTTTGATTGTATTACTACAAGACAGTTTCAGAGAGTAAATCCAAGCAGTTTACTACCAATAAAGTCAATTACTAGCAAAGCAAAAGCAATGTTAATACAATTTACGTTGTAACAAGCAGAAAACTGTCATCATTCTCTATGCAAAGGCAGCAAAATCTTTGTTTAACAAAAAAGGGTCAAAATAAATACTAACATCAAACACTGAAGTCTCTTTAACTAGAATTTAAAAGGAAAAGTATTCAATTATTCTTTATTAACATAGAATTTATTAAAAGGATTGTTTTTGCTTTGCACAGGAACATTTCTGTTGATTCTAGAAACAAAATTCATTTACCTCATCCTCAGTGATGTCACCTTGCTTTTCTTTAATCTTATTAGCTATTGACTTGGATAACTCCACCATTTCCTTAGCCTATTAAGGAAGACACAGATACATGTAAATCAACTTTCAGCTCAGAGAAAATATGTTTAAAACCGAGAAAACAAGAGTAAGTCTACATAACACTAAGTCACACATGCCATACCTTCTCCATTAGTTTACTAAGGTCCTCAAAAGCCTGAAATGATAAACAAGACATTCCAGATCAGTATCATTACAGAGTTCAGCTTCCCAGATACAGTGAGTTGCCTTTGTACACCTGTTTGAGCTAATTGTAAGAGCTGCCACCCCTATAGATTAGTATGTTATGTGATAGTTTATATATACTTCCTTGATGTATGGAAACTTTGTTTCATACAGGTCTACAAATCAAAATGATACAATCCATAAACAACAAATACTGCAAGAAAACAAAAATCAAGCAACTGTACACTTTTCTACTGTGAACATTAGATCATTATGATTTATAAAGCCCATACAACAGGAAGGAACAGTGAGATATTGAGGTTGGTTTTCTTCAACCAGTTAATCCTCAGAGATATCTATTGTTTCTGGACAACAGCTAGCCAGCTGTAAAGCTACAGAAAAAAATCCTCCTGACAAGACAATTTTACTTTGTGTAGATGTTATTAAGTCAGTAAGAAAGTATGTAGTTCCTTTAAAATAAGCAAGGAAGATGATACATTCTTTCACATCTATAGAAGAGACACACCTATACCTAAGAGACAAAGTGTCTGAAAACATGTCAACATCTTTTCATTTATGTACCTCATACGAAGGAACAGTGATGCTCCCATAACAAACAAAAACAGTTAAAATAAGTGAAATAATGCCCATGAGACAATCAGATTTATATAAGATTAAAAAACTTCTGAAAATTCTAGTTGTTGGACCTAGAAAGCAAAATACATGCTTAAGTAAAAACCAATCTGTACATTTTGTAGTCTGAGAAATGTTACTGTTTCCACAAAACTATGTAATAAACTGGACACTCATCATAAGACCATAATGACTTCAAGTCTGTTAAGCTTAGCAAACGGCGATTGTCTCAAATACAACAAATCTACAACTATCTGCAAAGGGCATTTTCAGGCTTGAATAAAACATAAAAGCAAGCGGAAAGTACAGTAAAAGTTAAAAGCCTCAGTAATGATAACCAACTGGCATTAAAAAAATAAAAATGGTGCATTTCAACCAAAAGAAGTTAACAAATACATTTAAGCTACTTAAGAGCAACTCTCATTTCTGCCAGCCTCAGCAACACTGAGCCTTCAGCCCAGCTCTCAAGCACATGACAACCTGCCTGGGTGGTGAACCTTTCCAAACCACCTTTTCTGAACAACTGGTGTGGGAAAAGCTCAAGAGCCTTTTCAAGTAAAGCTTGCCTGACAGCAGCGCCCCATCTCTCCAGCCACAAATAAAGAAGGATGTTCAGTTACAGTACATCAAATGACAACAGATGCATCTTGCCAACAATTTCTAGCCAGTGCTTCTGTGCAATTTAGTATCTTCCTAGCTCTTTCTGACTAATCCCCCACTAGAGAAACAAGTTCTAGCAGAACTTCTGCAGTAACACTGTATTGTTCCCACTTACATTTAGGCACCTGACTCAGAAGCTGGTTGGTTTGAGACTCCCCAGAAGAGAAAGAGATGACTCTGGGAAGGGACAGATTTGGATTTCATCCAAATCCCTCCTAATGGTGCAAGTGACTGATTTCAACAGTCTAGCCTCTTAACGCTTGGTACCTCAGTTCCATATCCAAAATTAAGTGGAATATTTCTTCTTGCATCCCAACCTGCCAAATACAGTGATTTACACTAGACTTCCCGATCTTTAGTGTAATTTAGGTCCTTCTACTGTGCTTGTATATGATATTAAACTTTTCTAAAAAGGCATTTCCCAGCTTTTTTCTAATCTCTACAATGCGCATGAAAACACCGCTGATCAAAAGCACCCTTGATTTAGCTAAATAAACAGCATGCTGTGTCTGACTCCTCCTCTGGCTGACTCACGAGGGCAGGCCTGGAAACAAAGGGGAATGTGCACACACCTAACAGGAACTTCCTCAGATAAACAAAAGGCTAAAGAACCGGATTCTTATCAGCGGCGAACAGCAGATGCAGGAAGCCTTTTCCTGGAAGCCAGGGCACCATTTTTTAAAATTAAGTCATCTATAACATTTAAAGCTGGAGGAAGGCAGGATTTTACCAGTCATGACTTTCCTCCGTTCATACAACGCTTACAAATGGATTTCTTTTACTCTCTGAAAAAGCTACGAACGGAAAAAATAACCAGACAATACTGTTTGAACTATACAGGCACACATACAACCACAATGCCTTTTGAACTGCACACAGGACTTCATTCACTATGTTGTTCTTCATAAAAAAATGCTAGGAGTATCTGAAACTGCATGTTGCCTGCAAATTGCTATATATATTTTCTTATACGTCAGAATAGCAAATGCCTTTTTTACCGTGCCATGCTGAATCCCATGAAGCTTCACCACAAAATCCATCTGTTGTAGACAGTTTGCGAGCACTTCTCCATCACTCTACCTATCAATCTCCATTAACAAGACAGAACCAGACTATTTCTGAGGATATCGCTCCCAGATACATGTGAGAGATCTTCAGCGATGAAGATTAATGAATTCTGTTGTCCATCAGTATTGGCATCTGGAATTCAGCTACCGTTTTATTTCAGGGAAAAAGGACAGTCTCCATCTAGCCCACACACTTTGCATAGATACTTGTAACATCTCGCTGGCGCCTCAACTACTGAGCACTTTGCTATAATTACAAACCTAAGTCTAACATTTAAAAAGTGAATATTTGTATGATGAAAACATAACTACACCACACTTATGTGCTCTTAGTTCAGCATGTTCTTCTTACTGCGTATTAAATTTTCAACCGAAACCAACCTTACCTGTACAAACAGAAAAAGACACTCGTAATAGTCTCTGTCTGTAGCTGCCTCTGTGTTCTGCTTCTCCTGATGAAAAACTCACTGAACTCAGATTTCTAATTCTATCAAAACTAATTTCATAAACACTCAGCAGTATTTCCAAACAACAATCTTCTGGAAACGACTGTTCACATGAAATACCTCATATATTGTGAAAACCCCATAAAAAAAATAATGTTAAAATATATACTCCTAGTCAATTCAGATTTCTCACAAAAACAATAGTCTCAGCTGTCCCTAAAAGAAAGTGTGAATAAATGTAAATAGCTCAGACAGGTGGCTGACCTTGAAACTACAGTAGTATTTACCTCGGAAATGTTTTTGTCAGTCTCTTTTCTTTTTTCTTCTAATTTCCTTTCGATCCCTACAATTCCTATAGCCCTTGTTCTTCCTGCCTGCAAAAGAAAATAATGTAAAGAATCAAAATAGGAAATGCTAAGTTTTCTCATCCGCCTCAGTGTGTAAAAGCTTGTATAAGACAGAAATATTCCTCCAAGGAGTTGACACCATGCATACAATAATTCATGTATTTCTTGACAGTACATTTTTAAATCAGACTCAAAAATTAAACAATATGCGTAAAGCAAGTATGAACTTGCTGTAGTATAAACAGATAATAATTATTATATTTATTATATTAAAGCTATTAATTTGAATATGCTTAATAGCACAATCTTGACTGAGCATTCCAGTTCATCCCAATTAAAGCCTCCCAAGTCCATGTGAAAATCTATACTACACACCATGGAAATGCAGGAGTGCATCTAAACATGATTACCTCAAGAAACTGAGTCTGAAGAAACATAGCCACAGAAACACAAAGCTAAATGCAGTCTAATTTGCCTTGCTGCGATGCATCAGCATGGAGGCGATGGTGAACTTTTTATTTAATGCTAAATGTTTTCAAAAGGATGGCATTTCTGTGGCACTAGTGTCAGCCCTCAAATCTGACTGCAAATCTTAGCATGAGCGTTAATGACTTGCTGTTACCCAGCAAGAAGAGAAAGCAAGGCATTTTCATTATGTGATTTGTGGCAGGGGGTACAAGCTTCCCCATCAGTCTATGAAATGTGGCAATCCCAGAATCACAGGATTGTTTGTGTTGGAAGGGACCTTAAAGACCATTGAGTTCCAACCCCCTGCCATGGGCAGGGACACCTCCGAGAAGACCAGTTGCTCAAAGCAACATCAAACCTGGCTTTGAGCTCTTCAATGGATGAGGAAACTGCCTCGATAGGGGCTATATTTACAGAGAAGGACATAATGATTGCTCAGTGTCAAATCATGTAAGTCATTCTATTTCATCCATACTACTACATATGCTATGTATGCATATATACAGCATGCTCATATAGAAAAAACATCCACATGTTTATTGATTTTTAATCTAGAAGTATGCAGACAAATATAAAAAAAGGTAATCTAACATATGACAAAGATTCTCCATAATAACGATTGTCAAATTAGAATATCAATGTGTTTAAATCACAGGTTCTAAACAATTATGTATATTTTTTATGTCCTGTATTTGACAGGTGCAGTATATGGGGGTGGCATTAACTGGAAACAAGTTTACATACAGATAACAATTTCAAACTAAACAAATTGACATGTGACATGCAGAAGGATGTTAGAAGCTCTGCACATACCTGTGGACCCTTGGCAACCTGAAAGGTCTGACCAGTAGGCATGTTCTCCCATCTCCTTTGGGTGATTTCTTCTGAGAATCGTCTATAGAACTGCAAACATTGAAGAATGACAACAGATGTTTCACGAACTATGCAGAGTATGTCTGGGTATTTTAGCATCTTGATTTGTCTCCCAGATGAATCAAATTTCACAGTAAGATGAAGTATACTAACACCTACATGTCCGCACTACAACATTACCGTAAATTCTTGAAAATTGGAAAGGAAAGGTGTAGTTCCTATTGCAGTTGCAAACTTCCATGAGTACTTCCCTTGTAAAATACTTTTTCAGATATTCAAAGTGTTCCAAAACACACTAAAACTAAAAATGACAATGTTTATTCAAAGGCCTGCTTTGAAAAGGAAGGAAAGCTAATCAATCCAATTTTTATTGATCTGTTAACTTAGTATGAAGGCAGGTGTAACTGATGTACCTAGTTATTTGTTTACTGTTAATACTACCAGGAGGCATTAGTTGATTAGCTGAACTGGCAGTGCTGACCACTGAGCAAAATCTAGAGAAAAGTCTGATCTTATAGTTGTTCAAAGTTCACAGGCAGGTATTCTGAAGTCATAAAGAAAAGACTGCTACTGGTATGCTAGGTCACCATCTTCAAATAAGAACATTCACATTAAAATAAAATTATGATTAGGCAAAACACCTATGCAATTCAAATTATGCATAAATCCACACTTGTCCTAAATAAAAGCAAGTCTGATGAAGCAAATGCATTTACAAGACCTTTACAACTAATTCAACTTAACTCATATTCTGCAGCAAAATTGTATGTTTTTTTTTTCACCTTTCCAAGTCAAAACCTTGTCTTGAGCGAGGATTCTATACTGTGAAATTTCTTTACAGAGGACAATTCCTTTTTTTAAAAATAAGGAAAATACTTTTTAATGTCTATTATATTGTTTTTCAGAATGCTAAAAGCGTTTGAGATTAGGTGTAGGTAAAAAAAATAACAAAATGAAACAAAGCTATGAGGCAACCAAAATCTTACAGCAATAAAATAAGAGATGATTAAGTTGCTTGGTTCCTATTCAGTAGAGTGTTAGATAAAAAGAAACATCTTTGACTCCGTTAAACATGGCAGAGCCATCATTTTGGAAAATATTGTGTTCAATTTAAAACATAATATAGGAAGTATAGGATTTTATTAAAACTATTAAAGTAAGGATGAAGCCTAACAGTACCTCCTGACATTTTTGGAACTCTATTTGTGTTATTTAACCAAAGCATAGAATCCTGAAGGCTCATAGTGTTTGTCTTCAAAAAGGATGTATTGAAAAAGCTCCACCTCAAAAGTCAACATGGAAAGATCATGGAAAATTATCACTAACACAGCAAGAGGAGAAAGGCACATCCAAAGATCTGATGTACTGGGCTTGTGTGCTACAAACCTTACCTCGATCTGCCCATGTTCTTTGAAAGAAAGTTTGATGTAGGAATATTTGCTGCTTTGGAACGGACCAGGCTCTTTGTTTGAGGAAGCAGGATGAAGATGAACTACTATTTTGGCACTAAAAAAAAAAAAGTTAAAAGAGAATAAGCAGCTTTTTCTATTACAAAAAAAAAAAAAAAACAAACACCTTTTTCTATAAATTAGTAAGTTAACCATTTAATCAAAATCTGTACCAGCTTTATCTCACGTACGAACTGATGGACGTCAAATTCTGCTTTATGTTTGCACATCAACATTTAAATATTTTGCCTCATTTAAATACCTTGCATACATAAAAACTCCTGTAGCCTCAAAAGCAACATTTCACAAATTTTAAATGTGGACACCATCAATTCCCAAGAATTAAATGCAGCAGATCTTCAGATTGCAAACAAGAATTTCTGACAATGTTATTTAAGGTAAAAACTAATTATCAAGCAGTGCATTTGATTTGGCTTTTGCCTTGCAATAATTACTGCCAAAATAAACTATCTTTGTCACAGGAAAATGGAAGGTCTCAATATTATGTTTAATCTGCCTAGCTTGTATACACCACTTGCAAACACTGTATGTGAATTTGTCCAAAACCAACATTCAAAGCTAATGTGCATGGGAATAACAGTCTAAAATGACATCTATCACCAAAACAAACCTTGAGATAGCATTATTTTAGGAATATACTAGGCCACTGTCACAGCATGGCTGCAAGTCTGCCATTCCAATTTCATTTTACAGACTTTTTTTGTAGGTCTTTATTTGACTTCTCTGGCATAAGTAAATTACCTGATCTGTTCTGGGTACCCCCTGGATGTTATCATATTCTATTTATCTGACTGCATCTATTCATCTGGCTGCAATCAGATGTCAGCTACATAATTTCTCCAGTTAATCTTTTTCTTGCAAAACTTCTTCACACATGTAACATATTGAAGTAGTTACCCAACTGAGGGGAAACACTAATTACTTCTAACCACCCCTAGCAGCTCCAAGCTCAAAACCAATCGTATGGTCATGTAAAGTTATATAGTACCGGATCTGGCAGGGTTGCTATCCCCAACCAGTTCTATAAATGTGGTATAAATGACTAAAATTAGCTTTCAAATTTAGATTCAGCAACATCACTGACGTTGATGACTACTCAAAGGAAACAGCACGGTAGAATACCTACTTCAGGTATTACAAAACAGTTATTTAACAACTTGTATCAAATGCTGCTTTGTCATCACTTTCTTATGCATTTGAAGTCAGTGGCTATCAATCTGTAAACTCAGGTTAAAAATGGAACCTACCATGCATTACTATGTAACATATATGTGACTAACTGCCTATCTGAGAAAAAAACAGAATGTTTATCACCTTACCTTTTTCCTATCCCAGCTGCTTGCTCTTCAATAAAGACAACCTGAGACAGAGGTATAGCAATGCAGCATTCCTAGAATAATCAATGCAAACACAAGAGAAATCAAAGCCATATCCTGACTATTCATTCTCTTAAATGTTCTCTTCTCCAATTTCACAAACAGTACAGATTTTTGCAGGTGCTGCCAGAGACACACCAGATGAAATATGTTGGTAAGAACAAAAACTACCTGGTAAGGAGAAATATGAATAGAAAAAATATAAACTGGAAGCAAAGTTCTAGATGACCAAAATAAATTTAAGTGTAAATGATTTTAGACATTTCTGGCTAGATTTATTAAAGGCTCAGAAATCTAGCAAAATTTCAGTATCCGAGTTCAAATTTCAAACACTAAAATTTCTACACAACAGTAGCTTATCCATGTTGTTGCACAGTCCTCACAGGTGCTCAAAACATTTGCACTGATGTTACTTTGGGAGCCAAAATGCTACCCAAACCCACCAGTCTTCTCGGTACTGAATGTCTAAAAGACAGATTACCCTTTGAGTAGTGATACACCAGTTAGGAATGTCTCCATCTACCCCATCCTCACAAACTTAGTCTCAACACGTATTTATTGAGCTGTGCTTTAGACAAAACAAAGCAGAGCAAGAAACAAGACTGTAACCACCTGTGGGAGACCAACCTACCCAGGCTAAACTTTTCTTACATGTTTTTGAGACAGAAGTTGCTCAAGGGAGCAATTCAAAGCATCTAATGATGTGCCTGGTCCTGTTTTGGTGAATATTCTTTGATGAATGTCTTCTTTCACACGACAGCTTGGTAATTGACAGCCACTCAGAATGCCAGAAACATGGGTTGCGTTCCCTCTTTCAGTCTCTCTTCCATCTGCCACATGACTGTCCCTAACACCAGGTTATAGTAAACACTGTTATGGGGTCCTCTCAATCCCTACTACCAAAATTGTTCTTTGCATGGAACCATTAAATGCACATTAAATTGGAACTTAGGAAAGTATACATTCAGGAACTCCTCCTAATGAGTAAATCTCACTGGGAAAAAAAACATGGGTTGTACTTCCTATTATAGCAACTCTTAATATTTAGATATTAGCTAATATTTAGATTCTTCTGTGGCTCCAGAGTTAGCCACTAGTAGAGCAATTTGTAAAATGAACACATAACTCCAGATACTTTAAATATAGGCAAAAAAACACTTCTGTAACAAAATAAGTTTCTGAAAAAGAGACCAATTACATATAATACCTCTGTTTTTAAAGTGATTCACTCATTTAGTTCACAGCCAGAAAGTTAAAAGCTTACTCTAATACAAGGACTTCAAATCACCCCTTCCTTCCCAGTGTCCCTCTTCCCAAGAAGCAATACTACATGAGAGGTGAGTTAAAAATGCTGTGGATAGATGAAATAAAAGAGTTATTTGGATACAATAACATCCAGTGTTGACATTATGTATGATTTTATGATTGGTAATGCTGTGCAAAGCTGGCTATGTAACAAACTTAAAAGAACTACATAATTTTTCCTTTGGAAGTCACTTTTTTTCTATACTTTTCAACTGTAGATGGCATGTAACAAGAGCAACTATAAAACACAGGTGTTTTTATAACAAATTGTGCAATGTCAACCTAACAAGAAGCAGCCCCATTTACTAGTAGATTGTTGATACAGTAAAAAGGGACTCTACAAATTTATTCTCAGTAAGCTAGCTAAAGTTTCTCAGGCTGTTTTATCACAGTGGAGCTTAGCCAACAATTCACCATGAAAATAAAAGGGCATTGTGCTACACATTTCACTCCTAAAAGCTTGAGAAAGAATCAGCTTCATTTACCATACTAACAAAGTTATTTGTGTACCATATATTTTATTTTAAAAATAAAATCCCCCTGCATGCCCACCTGTCACAGAAAGATGCTAATGAAGAAATAAGGGGTGAATAGATAGTTTAAAACAGGTATATTAACTCACATTGACTGCTCCAAAAAAAAAAAAAAAACAAAAAACCACACATTCTTTATTTAGCTATTGTTTAAAAAATAGCTCATGACCCAGACAATCAACCCCTGACTTGCTTAACAGTAATACCAACCTAGGTACAAGGTCTCAAAATAAAGCATTTTGAAAAATTTCAACTACGAATAGGTCTGCTTTTCCTGCAAACAATCCCTGCAGGGGAAAAAAATATTACTTTGCCAAAATTCAGAACATGCTTGGTGACCACATGTGTAGAAGGCTCTGGTAGCTCCCTGCTCTGGAGCAAGGATGTGATAATTGGTAGGGAATGGCCCTACCATTGAGTGCAGAGGCACTGCAGCAACTCTTGCCAAAAGGTAGCTCACCGGAGTATAACACACATTTGAAAAGTTCTCATCTGTGTATGCTCTGTCTAGATTTTGGCTTTCGTGGCTAAAGTTTCTAAAAGACTGTGTCCAAGACAAACATAATTCAAGCTGGTTCTGAGAAGGACTTCTTCAACTGCAGCTGTAAGGTGGTATACATTGCTCCAGTCTATGCTTAGAGCTTCTTACTTGTCCGTTTTTCATACCCATTTCTAGTCTAGGAACTCAGGCTGTGGCTCCAACAGCAGTATTACTCTGAAGTTCTAACACTGCCGTTTAACCTCTAAATCGGTTTTCCATAGAAGTACAGACAGACGTATTGGATTATTGAATAGATGGTTCAGCACAACAAGAGGCAGTTGGAAAGATAAGACCTGTAAAAACTAATACTGCCCCCAAATAATTCCTATCATCAAACCATGGTCTGGGGCTATCTGCTGGGACCAGAAGACAAGAAACCTTGTACTTGGAAATGCAGTGAGGAAAAAAGGGCCTTGCTAGACCAGGAGCATGGGGGAAGCATTCTGCGTGACATTTTCACCTTCATTATCAAAACCAACAATTTCTAGTACACAGTCCAAGACTCTTCTACTCTATTTGTGTGCCATTAAAGAAGAAAAAGTTGTATGACTTGTTTCCACCCCTCCTCATCTCTGCACGCAATTTAATTAAAGCAGCATTGGGTGAAAGAACATTCCTGGTACATAACTATCTTTCCACTGCGAACCAAAAAACAGACTATATATGTAAGACAAAGCATATGCAGAAGGAAAAAAAACTTGTGTATGTTGTTTTTTCATTGCAAACTACCAGTTGCTTATAATGAAATTTACAATTAGTTGACATGCATGAGACAACAGTGGGACTTACATGGTTCTTCTGATCCCTCCAAAGCAGTCTGTGTGTACTAAGCAGTAACACTCCACTCTCAAATTTCACCTAAACAAGAAAAATAAAACAGGTCAAAAAACATTTTTAACCACTACATTGCATAAACAATGAACTTGGAAACATTACACATTAGGACAACATCAGAATCAGATACAACAAGCCATTATTTTGAGAACAGTTTGTTTTTTTTCCCAGAAAACACAATAAATTATGTTAATGGAAAAAATAGAAAAAAGTAGTATAAAGGGAGTATATGAATATACACAAGCTTCCTTTTTCAACTGCATAAACTTTCCCCCCGGAAATCCTGAAGGATCCTCCCTCCATATGCCATGCAAGATATACAAACATCCCTAATTATCGTATTTTTAAAAGGGCTGTTGGCTTTGGAACACTATTTGCTGACAGAGACAGCAGAAGCTCTGCAAAAACAAAAGCAACCTAGTAAGAACAAGCTGGGGCCGGCCTGAAATCCTCTGGCCTACCATTTAGGAGCATTTCTTCCTGTTTTATTGCTGAGAAGTGATTGTATTTATTAGTAGGAAATCAGTATTTGGGAAAAATATGGGTACACTGTGAGTCTCCCCCAGCAGCTGCCTGTAGCCCCACGGCCCCTCATCCCCTCACTTAGGAGCTCCTGAAAGCTCCGAGCCCCGCCGGTGCCCGCACCCCCCGGGCTCGGCCTCCCCATGGCCGGGTGCCTGGGGCCGGGCCGCCTCCATCACCTTCTCCTCCCCGTCGTAAAGGCGCACGCCGCGCTGCTGCACCACCAGCGTCTCCCCCAGCTCCAGCAGCCCGCTGCTCCAGCAGAACCGATCCATGGCGGCCAAAACTCCCTTCCCCTCCCGAGGGGAGCCTCCCGGGGATCAGCCCAAGCCGAAGAACCGAGCGAGCGGAGCCACCCTTCACGTAGCACCCCCTAACGGCGCCCTGAGGCGCAGCCGCCATTTTAGGAGGGCGGTGGCGCAGCTCCCCCTGGCGGCGTCTTCGGCGGCGGCCGCCATCTTAGGGCGGCGGCGGGAGGGGCGGGCGGCCATTGGCGCGTTCAAGCCCCGCGGCGGGCGGTTCAAACGGCGCGGCGGCCATGGCGGCACGGCTTCCCCCCAGCCGCAGGGCAGAGCCCGCCTTCAGAGGTAAGGCTGAGGGAGAAGTGCACCTCTCAGGGGTCGATTCTTTCCTCTGTGTGCCTGGGGTGCTCTGTTTTTTTATTTTGTTTCCTGTGGGGCTCGGGGTTTTTCTCCTTGTGGGGAGGTGGAGGTGTGAGGGCTGCTTGGCGGTGCCCAGGCGGCGGTGGTTCCTCACGGCAGCTTCTTGCCCCGTCAGGGAAATACGTGTAAGGTTTTGGTGTTGTTCTGCCTGCAGAAGAGGAGGCTCGGGGTGACCTTATCGCACTCTACAGTACCTTAAAGGAGGCTGTAGCGAGGTGGGGGTTGGTCTGTTCTCCTACATGCCTGGTGACAGGATGAGGGGGAATGGGCTAAAGCTGTGCCAGGGGAGGTTTAGGTTGGATATTATGAAGAACTTCTTTACCTAAATGGTTGTGAGGCATTGGAATGGGCTGCCCAGGGAAGTGGTGTAGTCACCATCCCTGGAGGTCTGTAAAAGACGTTTAGATGTAGAGCTTAGGGATATGGTTTAGCGAAGGACTGGTTAGTGTTAGGTCAGAGGTTGGGCTCGGTGATCCTGGAGGTCTCTTCCAACCTAGGTGGTTCTGTGGCTCTCCCTGTGGCCGATGGAGGAGGTAGGTGGCACACTAGAATCAGTGCCTCTTCCTGAGGGAGATGTATGTCATGTCCAGACACAAGTCACTTTGCAAAAGCACAGCCTGAGCTCCAAGAGGGGAACCTTGCACATCCCACTGCACTAAGCATGTAAACAGTCTTTTAAGTATTTGTTCAAATTACTTGCTGCTTTGTATTTTTCTGTTCTGTTCTTTAATGCAGGGCATTAAGAGAAGAACACTTCTTGAAAAAAGGCTGCAGGCTTTAATTAATCTTAAATATTCTTTTAAACGGTAAAAGCAATGGAAACGGCTTTAGGCTTATTATGATCCAAACAGAAGCTGAATCCTAATGCAAATGCTCAGTTACAAATAGTACATTGCTCTCCATCTGAAATTAACCTGAAATTAAGAAGCAGAATGCTGTGGCAGCCTTCACGCACGTCTACAGACGTTCTTGACAGAGACATCTCTGCAGGACTTGCCTCTGCAAGCTCCTTTCCTTCCTCCTAACTTAGACACCTAGGTCTCAGTCTGTTCTACTGGCTGTGTGTCTACTGGCTTTGGTGTGTCAGGGCATGAGAAAACTTGCCCTTTTCAGCTCTCCCATGCAAGGAGGAGGCTCTGAGGACAATTACCACATTCTGTGGGATGACAATTTTTATTGTTATTATTTTGAAACCCCAGATTGCTCAGTTGAGTGCTTAATTCTTTTCTTGCCTTACAGGGTTAACATTGGGGTCTCAAAGACAGTATTTTAACAACTTTTATTGTCTGAACTTCAGTAATGCAGAAATGTCATAGTGCTGAGGGAACATGTTGATGGAGATTTCTGAAGTATGAAACATCCAGACTGACAGTGTGGGTGCTTCGGTTCTGCTTTGGGCAGGATCATCCTATTCCAGCTGCTTCCAGCAAGCCAAGGTCATGTGTGGAGACAGGGGCTCTAAAATTTACAGATCAGCGATGTAGACCTGTGAAGGGCTGACAGTCTGCTCCGTAGTCAACCAGCAAGAAGACGGGAAATAGCATCTTGTTCTGGGATGACTTTCTGCGTTAAGATAGTGGGGGCTGGCTTAAGGCCTTTTCAAGATCATTTTACACTGTAATTAACTCCCATGCTTGGTCTGTAAGAGAAGGAAGTGATTTTACACCTGGCCAGATGGGTTCGTGTGCGCGTCTTTCACATCTGTTAATATTTTGATGCTTTCTTAACTACACATTTTTGTAACTCTTCCAGTTTTCGAAGAGGCATTACCACTGTAGATGAAAATGTACTAGAATGTAATACGATTTCTTTTTAAACCCACTAGAACAGAGAAGACAAAAAGTTGAAGAGTATCTGTCAAGAAAAAAGTCTTTTTCTGGCGTGCCCATTCAAGAAAACAAGACACCGATCAGGTACTGTTACTGTTAGCTTCTGTTCCTTTAGGAGGTGGCGTGGTTGGTGGGAAAGGTGTGAGCAGCAGTACTTACAGCAAAGCTCAATCAAAAGGTGAGACCATGTAACAAGACTGGTGAACACCTGGATTGCTGAAAGTCCTTTTATTGGCAGCAAGCACTGACAGGTTTTGTTAAACAAGTGCGTTGTCTTAATAGATGCAAGCTGGGAAGTGTGTCACTTGTTCCACTGGAGACTAAGACAGAACAGGACACCTGCATGGCAGACATCTTATTTCAGATGCCAATTTACTATTCGCCTCTACAACCTACCTTCTACAAACACCTTTTTTCTCTTTTTCTACTCAGGTTATGCAGCATGTGTTCACAATCCAGTTACCTAGTTTCAGTATATTTTGTAGCTATTACTTTACATTTGCTTTTAGCAGAAAATATTGTTGTAATAGAACCCAGGCTGTGTGATGGCTGGTAGACAGGCATAACTTTCTATACACAGCATGCAGACACCTATCATCCATAATTAGCACTTCTTAACTTGTTATTGACTTGTTATATTGTTATTGTATTTAATCTTGTTTTCTGAAGCTGGGGCATTCATTATCAGACCTCCCAATAAGAAAGAAAAGCTTCTTTAGAGAAGGTGGTGTTGTGAAGTACAGAGGATTCTAGCTCCAACAGTACTTTCTGGTGTAGCTTTGTCACATCAATATTTTTGCAAGTGGTAAATTTAATTTCGAAACGTATTCCTCTCTAAATGGAAAGTGTTGTTCATCATTTTGTGTGCTTGAAGTGTTAAGGTCCCGTAGTGGTCAACAGCACACGGAACTTCTTGGTAGTACAAATCTAACTGAGCAGTGACCTTTGAATATAACATACACATAAACGGCAAGGATAAATACCATCTGTCAAATACCTGCTCCATGTAGCTGGAAAAGGCAGGTGCTTTAATGCTGTAGAAAACTGTCTTGCTTTAGAAAACCAGTGCTGACTACTTTAATTCTGCCAATAATTTTGGTGTAGTTCTATCTACTTTACTACTTTTCCTTGCTTTCCGTTTCTTCTCTGGCTATGAAGCTCCAGGGTTTTTCATGGCCTTCAGTTAACTCATTGTTCAGAGCCATCGTGCTTGTGACTATGCCTAATGCTTTTATTTTGCAGTTATTTCCCTCTCTTGAGGCCGTTACTATTCCACAGTGTAGACTGGCCATCTATGTTGACGTATCTTTATTCAGACTCAACTCAAATGGCCTGGCCTCTTAATTGCAGTAGCTGAGCTTCAGCTTCCATCTGCAGGCAGCCATTCCTCCCTCCACTTCAACTGCAGCAGGGAATTTGACCTTCTGTAGCAGATGCATCATGCCATGCAGATTGGTGCTCATCCCTAAACATGTGAATGGCACCTGCAGTAAATGTGGTCTGTTATCTTTCCTTCCCTGCCTCGGTTAGCCAGCTCTCTGTGGTGCACAAGGGGATGTTTTGCAGTCTGAGCCATGACCGGTGCTTGCTTAGCATTTGTCTTTTCTGAGGGACGAGCACGTTCTGAACAGAAATGCTTCGCCTGTAGACTGCCTTCTGGACCATATGAACTTACTTTAAAAAATACATTCTTCTGTTACATTGCAGGATGGTTTAAGTTTTATTTTTTGTTTCTTAAGCAGTAGCGGAACTAGGCGAGCAGTCAGCAATAAACTGCAAGACAAAAACCTGTCAGCATCTCCAAAGCCAGAAATGGTAAGTCTTTGATACTCAAATACTGATGGCTCTCTGTTTCTGTGGCTGCAACATTCCACTCTCTTAAACCACATTTAAGATACCTGATTTCCAGAACATGAAAGTTTTGCATGTGCAGAGGTGCATTTAGTTAAGCCTTTATTCAGTGGCAGCTTAATATTTGCTTTTTAGAGAGCTGCCACGGGGCTGCATGTAATGGATTGTTCTGGTATTCAGTTTGTACCTGACCGGAGGAGGGATTATTGCCAGTAATGATTCAATTTTGTCACCTTTTCTTGGGACTCTTGGAATTTTTCATATGCATTTTCAGCCTTCGGAGATGTTATGTAAAATCTGAGCAAAATCTTCTGCCAGCAGATGATTCATATAGTATGCTTGGTTACTTTAAAAACAAACAAAAACCAAAACAAAACACTGTTAAACACGTGGTTTGTCAGTTGTAATGCAGTCGGAAGTAGATGCTGAATATCTAATGTGAGTACACATTAGATATCATTTTGTTTAAGATATTGATATTAATGATGTCATTAGATATCATTTTGTTTAAGTTTTCCAGAATTAAGTTGTATGTGGTGGTGCTGCTAGAAATAGCAGATTCCTCTCCAGACCTGTCATCATGAGAAGGGCAAAATAAAACTCGACAGAAAGCCAGTATTCGTGTTAGATTGTTTTCAGTTTGGCATCTGAAAGACTTGAGAAACCTACCATTATTTGAAGAGAAAAGCAAAAAACTTAAAATCTCAAAACTGAGTGTTGGAAAAAATGTCAAATGTGAGCACTTTCCAAAGTATGAATGTTTTTTTTAGAAATTTCTTGAAGAGGGGTATTTTGGTCCATTTTAATGTGTTGTGATTTTTAAACATGACTTAAATGACAGGGATTTCACGTAGTATAAAATAAATAAATAGCAGCACTTGTATTTGAGAACTAGTTACTGGCCTGGCCAAGCCCCAACTTCTAATCCTGAATGACTGATCGGAGAATGAGATGCAGAACAGTTCTTACAGTCAAGGATATTTCATTAAAGAAGAATAACAGCTTCTGTAGACTTCTCTGTGCTATTCATGTTGTTTGTGTTTGTTTTTTTTTCCCTTGCTTTTGAATCTTTCACTATGCCATAAGCTTCCATTTGGACAATGCTGTATTAGTTGCTGTAGAGTAACTTCTTTGGAGGAAGAGACCAGATCCCATTTCACATTCTCCTCTGCTAGAGGTCATGAGGTGTAAAACTCAAGCGTCCATTTTTATCCCCAGCATCCTACATCTCATTTTAACAGATTCTCCCTCCTTTGGTAGCATGTCCTAGTGACCTAGTTAAAGGTTTTACTCACTACGTGGTGTCAGTCAGCAATCCATGCTAAGGGGAGGAATGGTGCTGCCATTAAGGGATGGGTTATTCAAACTGAGATATTTGTTCGTAGCTTATCACTCTCTTGGAAGGCAGTCTTGGCAGTTAAAAGCTGTCAGTTGCTTTAAAGGAATTCTCTTTCTGTAAGAGGAGTTTAGCCCTTGGGTTGGGCCCCCTTACTCCCAAGCAGACTTTAAAAGAATCCTTATTGGATTTTGGGATGTGAATTCTGGAATAATAGTTGACAAATGTTCTACTTTGGTGTGCATGCATACACTAATTGTATAAATACTGCCTCCTTTACATTGGCATTTACTGCTAAATACTCTATTCCTATAAACAAGTGAAAGTCTCTTAGAAACATGAGTAATACGTAGCATGAACATGCATCTAACGTCTCTGTGGATGTGCTTTTCACTTCAGGAGGATAAAGAGAATGCTAATAAACTTTCATGGGACCAATCAAGTACAACTTCAGAAGAAAATGTTGTTTTAAAATCTTCTGTGATAACACTGGCATCCGGGACAAGCTATGATGGTGAAGATCTTACTTCCAAGGATAAAGTCACTGAAATAAAATCACAGCACGTAACACTTACCAAGTCCTTCTTGTATATAAAAAGCATAAAAGAGAAGCAGCTGATTGCAGAAAAGCAGAATTCAAATGTCAGCCTAACAAAGAAACCGGTGCTTGGTACGTATCGTGGCAAAGTTATCCAATCCAAGATAAACTCCTTCCGAAAAGCACCAAAAAGTGAAGGGGAAAAGAGTTCTTTGCCAGACAAGAAAATTGTTACTTCTACCACCAAGCCAGCAGTGAAAGCTTTGTCCACAAGCAACTGCGATGTAGTTCTGAAGACCATCAAAGTCACAAATTATTCTAATTCTGTGAAACCTAACGGTGTAGTACCAAAGAAAGGAATGATCCAAAAAACGATTGGAAGGGGACCACAGCCACTGAAGGCTGCTTCGAACAGTTCTGACCGTGGAGTAGTAGGAGTGAAGAAACCTGTGGATTGCCGTGAAGATGCAAAACCAGAAGCCCCAGCAAAAGCAGTTTCAGTTCTTCCTGGCATGAAGACAGGGCAGGATTCTAAAATTAATGGCAACAGGAAATCTGTTTTGCTGAAAGAGTCAGCAGAAGAGAGAAGGTAACTGAATAGTCACCGTGTTATAGCTTGATCTCGTGAGGTGTTCACACCTGCTTTCCAAGAACTTGTTAATTTTCAGTGAAGAAATAATAAATAAATTACTTCTTGCTGTAGATGCACTGAAAGTTAAGAACTGAGTGTTTGAACTTGATGCTGAAAGGTGGCAGACCAGAACTGTAGACCTAATAGTGTGAAATTAGGATTCAGACTAATTGCAGTAGCTCTCCAGGCTTACAGCTTGTATTTATGCAGTTAGAAAGTTCAATATTGTTTGCACTCTGGTTTTTAGGCAAACTGTTCTGACAATCTTGAGCATGATGGATGCTTCTGTAAATTAATTGCCCCTGCACAGCAGTGCTTTTAAAAATAAAAAATGCTGCAAGATGTATATAGAAGTGAGAGTGTCTGTGAACTCGAGGAGAGCACTTTCCAATTAAATATTTTTCAGCTTGGTGAATGCTGCCTAGATGATAGGGTAAAGATTCCTAAATTTAGAAGTTATTCGGCGTTCTTGGTAGAGCTCCTTGGAAAAAGTTGCATTTACCAAAAGCCCCTGATTGTAGGGTGATGGGGTTGAAATGAAACTTCTATGAACTGAATTACACTTATGCACGATTTTCAGGTTTTATAGGCTCTGTGACAGGGTCATCTTATGCTGGTCTCAATGTTTTGTGTCTTTAGAGAGTCTTGTTCTAGTTTTTCTGCTCTGAACTGGGTGATGGAGATTACAGAAGACAGGCAACAGACCAATGAATCAGGGGTGGTTTTTACCCTCTAAAAATCAGGGTCTATAGCCAAAGACTCTTGTTGCTGCTGAAAAGGGAGAGATGAAAGAATCCTGACTTGTCAAGTACCTGAAGTAGGTGGGGTGATGTGCATGGTTCTGAAATTTCTGTGCAGACCTAAATGGCAACAATATGCCTCTTAGGATGCCTCATAGGATTAAAGAGGGAGGATTAGAGGACCACCTGGATACAAAAGTGTGTCTTTGTGTGACTACCCAATTAATGTCAGTTAATGTAAAAATCTAATTTCTGTTTCACTACCACTAATAATGTTCTTAAATGCAGAATTCGCCTGGCTGAATGGAGGGCATCCAGAGGAAAAGTGATGAAGAGGCCACCTATATCCGTGGTTCTGGAAACCCGGCTTAAGAGTGAAGAGCAGGAATTTTCTTCTGCTGGCGGTTCCTTAGATCACGCGTTACACAGTGAAAAAGTCAACAAGACTCTTGCGGAATGTCTGCAGTTATCTGAGCAGGTGTTCAATCTCTTGCCTACCAATTCTACTTACGTAGGCCCCTACAGCATGAAAATCCTATGGACATGATGATGGACCTGTGAATCAGATGCAGGGGGTTAACTGCTCCCCAAATTAAGCAAGATCATAGTTTTTGCTGACAAATGAAAAAAAACAACAAACAGTTGTTGCTCAACTTCACTAACTCATTGAACTACCAATGAGATAAGGCAATAACGGTAAAATAATAAATTAGAAGAGATATTAAGTAATGAGAATAGCTATGAAGTCAGTCATCTGAAACATGTTTACATTTGCACAAACTTGTCTGGATTCTGAAAGTCTTTTTAAAGTAGTTCTGAAACTATCTATGGACTAGTCAGCATTGGATGTAAAAGGGATGGTATAAATGGTATAAATAGCTGAATGACAGTTGTGCTCAAGTTCATAGTTCAGTCTTGTAAATGCTTGTTATCTTCAACTTTCAGGGTCGCTCTTGAAAAAAAAAACAACTCCTTTAGGTCAAAACTGGTAAAAAAACACAGTGCCTAGGGATGTTCACTGTGTTTGATTCTCTTCTGTCATGTCGCTTTTAGGGATGTGAAGGCGATAAAGTACGTGCCATGTTGCAAGATCTGATACAGAGCACTCCTGGGGCTAAAAAGCTTGCAAAATACTGGATCTGCTGGATGCATCTTGAACGGACAGGCCCTCCTGAAAAGCTTGTTGCTGTCTATGAGGAGGCTATTTTGGCAGGAGCAATGGTGAGCAACTTGTTGTGTAGTCTGAGATGAACAAATAAAAAGGCGTGAAAGTATAGAGCATGTAAAATACAGGTACTGCTGATTTCAATAAATGCTTGTATGATAAGGAAGTCATCTGAACCATCTGAATGCACAGATTTGAATTTGGTTTGCTCTGTAACTGTAGATCCTAACTGCTTTCAAGAAGAAAGGTTTAGGATCATTAAAGTATCTTATGATGTTCTGCCTAAAGAAATAAAGGATTGAGACTTCTGGTATTACTAGAAACCCCAAACAGAACTTAATTTTACATTGTTGATCAGCTTAGTTCCTTTGCTTTATTACCAGCAAGATATCAGGGCATCAAATACAGCTTTAGGGCACCCAATACAGAAAACACAGGATTAATTTTTGTTCTGAGTTATGTTTGAACAGCATTACAGGGTTTTGAACATTGTGTAGGATGTACCACTTTAACTTAAGCCAAATAAGTTGAAATAGTAAATAATTTTGGAACTGTTTTCTAAAATAAAACTTCTTTTTCCAGCCTAAAGATGAACTACGACGCATGCTAATAGATATTATGAAAAACACCGAAAGCCTGATTAAGTGTGAGGATGGTAAGTTTGAATATTTTATTGTAGCTAAATGCCTGGCTTGACTGGCAACACAAATTAACCGCTTACACTATTTATGCTTATACCAGATTCTTTTATGGAAGCTTCTCTGTGATCATTCTGTACTTAATATGAAAAGAACCTTGTCTAAAATCATCCCTTTTGACTGTGGACATGTTAAGATGGGTAGTGGAGATGCTTTTATATTCAAACTTCCTGCTTAAGCTCTCTCAAATCAACACTGTGCAGCCTTTTTAGCCTGAGTATCAAATAGTAAATTAAAAAAAAAAAAAGATATTGTGAGCTAAAAGTCAGTTGCTTCTTTGTGCAAGCTGTTTCAATAGCAGATGCTCAGTCTTGCTACGGCATAGCATTGGTTACTTTCATTCTTCTGTAAAACTTCACGGATACAGAGATCTCCCTAAAAATATTACCTTCTCTTTAGTTGTAACTACTCACAGCTGTACTTTCTTCAATATTTTATTTTCAGGGCGTGCTGTGATAGACGCTCAGACAGAAGCAGAGGAGGTCAGCAAGACAGAAGCTCAGATAGAGGCAGAGGAGGTCAGCGAGGAACCCAATTCATCTCTCGAGCAGGTTCAGGAGACCTTCAAGAGTCTCAACTGTGATGACCAGAAAGCAGAGAGTGATGATAAGAAGGCAGAGACTGGCAATGAAGTGAACAAAAAAGAAGAAATAGAAGAAGAAATAGACTTGAAACCAGAAGGAGAGATCTTGCCAAAAAAGAACAAGAAGCACAAAGCGAAAGCACGTACAAAAAACAAAGGAAAACGCGAAACAGAAGAGCAGAATGAAGATGGGGTGAGAGAGCTAGCCCAAGCAGTTAATTCTCCTGAGAAGAAGAATGACACAACTTCCATGATGAGATGCAACCCACCTACCACACCATACCTGGACAGGTAAGATTACAGAAGGTAACTCTGGAAAGTTTGCAGTACGTGGGGCAACAGTAAGTTTGGCCATTTTGAAACAGGGAGGCACTGCTTCTGTGAGTTAAAAGCACTTGAGAAGTTAAGTTTGTAGGATTGCTTCTTGTTCCTTCAAAAAATAGTCTTTTAAAATAAATTCATGGGTTTCCTTGAATTCAAATGAAACGCTTGGCTTTGAAATGCCTCAATGCAGGGTAATCAAATATCTTTGTTCTACACTGTGCTACATAAAGGGAAGTTTGGTGCCTCTATTCTGTCCTTTCTCAAATATGAATGTGTTTATATGTCAAAAAGTGCAGGGAAAGTAAACAAGATGCAACTGTCATGTAAAAATTATCTTAACTGTCTCTTAATGCAAGAATCTGGATGGTAATCCTAGGACAAAACAGATAACAGTTGAATTCTCCTTTTCTACAAAGTTCCGTTTGAGATAACAGACTCCAGGAAGTTGTGCTCAGTTTTGGAATGTGTTGAAGCTGGGCTCCTGGCAGCTGTCTGCTGTCCCTGACAAGGGGAACAGTAGTTTTCTGATGGAACTGTGTGTGTTGGGGGGGAATCCTCCTTTAGAAACTTCTCAGGAGTTTTACCAGATTAAAATATTTTGCCAAGAAAAGAGTTGTATGTCCAGCTTTAACTGCATGGATAGGAAAGGGTTTGTTTGCTGTTTCCTTTGTCTATGGGAACATGGAAGTATTGAACAGGGGTAATGACCTGTTCCTGCTAGATGAGTTTGTATGATTGTGTGCCTGCATTAAATAACATTTTAATTTTCTTAAGTGCGAAGCTGCACCATGAGGCGACTGACTCCAGTGTTAAAGACCTGAAAATCGTGACCCCTTTGCGATATTCCCTACGCATTCGGGAGAAGATGTCCAAGTCCTTAGATACTCCTAAAGATAAAGATTCATGCATCTCTTCATTTGAACTGGGAGAACTGGAACCCAAAGCCGCTGCACTTCTCCACAACCAGAACAATGAGCTGAAGGAAGAAACCGTTGAAGTGGAAGAGTAAAAATCAGTATCAACACTACATGGGAGGGACAGATCCTTTGGATCCTTTTTAAGGAAGCTTGGGTGGGATTTTTATGTATTTTTAGCAGCTTCAAGAGAGGTGGTATCTAAAACTTGGGAGGGCTTAGGATGAAATCTGACTGAGTCACTAAACTTCTAAATGTGTATTCTGTGCTTTCAAACTCTTGTGGTAAATATATTGGTCTGTTCTGGTACTTACAAACGTCAGGGTCATCATGTTAAATATGACTGACGTTATTTACTGAATTAAGAATTAGATTTAACACACTTCATATCGCATCTCAGTGATTGTAATATAATATCAACTGTTTTCCTGTTACAATTCCTATAAATATTTAGAATTGCATATTCTAACTTGTAGTTTAAGGAACAAAAATAACTTAGGAATTCCAGTAGGGCAGTATCTACTACAGCAGCATTTAGTTTTGAAAACTGAAACCAGATAGTAAGGTAGGTGTACAACTAGCTTGAACTGCGGTATCCATTTTTACGGGGTATTTCAACGAAACTGAGTATAATCCCATTATCTAAATGGATTATTCACGATCAGTTAATCTACTTTAGATGGGGCCCGATACACTAATTACTACGTGACTGTTATAATATTGGTTTGCATTGGTCTGTAATATGGCAGATTTATTAAACTAATCAACTGAGTTGTATTTGTTCTTTGTTTTGGGGCTTTGGTTTAGAAACTAATTGTGGAACGTGTCTACAGTCCTGAGACTGGATTCCTGAAAATTAAAATCACAGACTTGGAGAATGGTTTGGGGTGGAAGTGCCATTAACAATCATCTAGCTCCAACCCCACAGCAGGGGCACCTCCCACTAGACCAGGTTGTTCAAAGCCCCTTGAAACCTGGCCTTGAACAACCAGGGATATCCATATTGTCTCTAGGTAACCTGTTCCAGTAGTGCCTCATCAGCCTCACAGTGAGGAACTTTTCCTTATATCTAGTCTAAAGCCATTCTTCCTTGTCCTATCACTATACTCCCTGACAAAAAGTCTCTCTTTGGTACTGGAAGGCTGCTATAAGGTCTCCCCAGAGCCTTCTCGTCTTCAGGATGAGTAACCTGAACTCCTGTCTCTGTAGGTGAGGTGCTCCAGCCCTCAGATCATCTTTGTCACCCTCTGGTCCATGTTCTTATGTTGGGGGCCCTAGAGCTGAACACAGTACTCCAGGTGGGGTCTCATGAGAGCGGAATAGAGGGTGACAATCATCTTCTTTGGCCTAATGGTTGTGCTTCTTCCCATGCAGCCTAGGATATTGTTGGCTTTCTGGGCCGCAAGTGCATGCTGCTGGCTCATTTCAAGCTTTTCATCCACCAGAATCCCCAGCTCCTTCTCCTCAGGACTGCTCTCAATCCATTCTCTGCCCAGCCTGTATTTGTGCTTGCCCAGGTGCAGGACCTTGCACTTGGCCTTGCTGAACCTCATCAGGTTCACACAGGCCCACCTCTGAAGCCTGTCCAGGTCCCTCCAGATGGCATCCCTCCCCTCCAACGTGTCAGCTGCGCCACTCAGCTTGGTGTCATCAGCAAGCTTGCTGAGGGCACACTCGATCCCACTGTGTGTTGCCAGCACAGTACTGGTCCCAGTACCGACCCCTGAGGAATGCCACTTGTCACTGGCCTCCATCTGGACATAACGCTGTTAACCACAACTCTGAGTGTGACCATCCAGCCCATTCCTTACCCACCAGGTGGTCCATCTGTCAAATCCACGTCTCTCCAAATTAGAGACCAGGATGTCATATGGGATGGCATCACATGCTTTGGAAAAGTCCAGATAGATTACTTGAGTAAATTATATTTTAGTCAATTATTTTAGTTGACTTTTGAAAGTGAGCTGTCAAAGCAAAATGTCATGAAATGTTTTACGTTTAGCCTTCAGTCCTAAAATGACTCAAGTTTTTACAGCCAGGTAGGGCCTTGTATTTGCAGAAAAGACACTTCTGTTCATTTCAAGCCTGGGTTCTTGTTAGATGCTTGTAGTGCTGTTGCATTACATTTTCTTCAGAGACCTCTCCTGATCACATAGGGAAATCCAAGCACCCACTGAGGGATCTTCGTGACCGCAGGGTGTGTTGCTGAAGCAGACAGTGCCCAGTTTTTCATTTACTTATTTATTCCCTCCGTTCTTAGTCTTTTGGCTTTTATGCAACAGACTCCGAGGAGACTCTGAAGGCACCAGCGGGGGGGGCGGTGCTGTTTGCGGGCACCTCATTACCAACCAACGCCGGGTCTCAGCCCCCCTCCTTGCTCCGAGGAGCTCCCCGGTCCCACCCCACACCTCAGCCCCCAGCACCCCACAGAGCAGACCCCCAAACCCCACACCTCAGCCCCCGACCCCCCACCCTCCGCCGCGGCCGGGCCCCGCCTTGCCCGGGCGGCTCCGCCTCAGGGGCTGGGATCGGGGCTGGGGCCGGGGCCTCTCCCAGAGCCCGCCCGCGGCCATTTCGCCGCTCGTCCCCTCACGGCCCGGCCCTGGCCCCGGCCCTGGCCCCAACCCTGCCACAGGGACCGGCCTTGTCCCTGCCTGGTCCCCTGGGGGCTCCTCGCGTCCCCTAGGGTCTCTTCGGGTCCCCTGGGGGCTCAGGTTCCCCCTCACCCAAGCAGCGAAGCGGTGACCACAGGTACTGAAACCACCGGGAACCCCCAGGGTGCCCTGAGATGCTCCTTTCGGAAACGATTCATCAAGGCGTTGAGCTGTGAGTGCTGCCGTGTATGCAAAGTGATATTTGAAACATAGAAAGCTGAAAATACCTACATTTTAAGGGAACCACACGCTCTGTGCATCTGCTAGTTGTAGGGGTCCTTGCATGTGTGCACCACCAGCCTTGCACAAGCCAGTTTCTTGCTGGTTTGGGTGAGAATCGTCTCTGAAAGCTTGGAGTTTATCGTGTCCATTATTGTGCATCTGTGTTTTGTGTGCCGTTATCTGTGGAAGCACAGGGAACAAAAAGATTTGTTTTGAATTGAATTTCCTGAAGCGTTCATCAGTCATGATAGCAGCGATGAGAACTGTGTTACGATAACGCTGAGCAGTTGTAGGTACCAATATACCACATTTATCCTCTGCCCTTATTTTTTTTCTCACGCAGATTGTATTAACAAATGTCAAAAAAAAAAGTGGATCAAGTTCGTGACAAAATTTAGAAGATAATCTTATAAAGGGGAATGTTTGAAAAGAAGCGTTGAACCTAAGTTTGTACAGAATGGAAGGATATGAAGTGCTGAAAGTATTAGGGGAGGGATCCTTCGGGAGAGCTCTCCTCGTTCATCACAAAATTACTGACCAGAAGTATGCAATGAAGGAAATAAGACTTCCTATGGTAGGTATTACACACGCATCACCTCCCCATCCACTTTAAAAACAAACATAACTCTCAATACAGTTTGGAAACTCTGAATGCCTTTGCTGAGGGTTCAATTTATTAGGCATCTGCATGGTGTATAGCCGGGCTGCACCTGTGTCTGACTTGATATGCATAATAATAGTAAAATCTGTTCTGTTTCAGAAAATGTGATAGGATTAAATACTTGTTCCCCTGATGTATTTGACTGGATTCTCATCAACTTCACTAGAATCTAGATTTCATCTGTAATACCTGATGAAGAAATTAGCTTTATGTTATTGTTGAAAAGCACTTACTCAGGTTACCTGCTCTGCATTTAGGTAACCAAAAAAAATCACACAATGGGAGGCACTGGCTGTATTGAGGCTGAAACTAAGCTAATACCTGGGCACTTGGTTTTATGCTGAGTTCACACAGTATGGCTGTCAGCTGTTCCAAAATCGGTGTGTGCTGGTTTGTTGTTACATAGTTCTATGCTGTTAAAATAGGAAATCATTAACTGAACTAGGAAGACACCCAGGAAGAAGTCTTTAATTAATAATACCCCTTGTGCTAAAAATGATGGAGTTTTCAAGTTTCTAAAAGACTTCTTAAAATAACTGAAAAAAAAGTAAATTGAAGAATGATTCTGAAAATAAATGAGGTCCATCATGCATATATATATGAAAATCTACAAGAGTAACCTTTATATAAATGTACATTTCATTTCAGTCTTCATCTGATGTAGAGAACTCTAGGAAGGAAGCTATTCTTTTGGCTAAAATGAAGCACCCAAATATTGTTGCCTATAAGGAATCATTTGAAGGTAAATAAAACAATTTGAAGTATCTGTATTTGTTTATAAGTTGCGTACTCTTTGGGGATCAGTGTGTTTGTTTTTTTTTTGTTTATCATAAATGTTGTAAACAAAGCACATGTTTATAATACATATTTATTATACATGTAATTCATAATATATAGCATGTATTTGGAGCTTTATAGTAAAGATAATATAATTATCCTGTTCATTAAATTACTAATTATTCTTAAATTACCTAAAATTTAGCTGATGGACATCTGTATATAGTGATGGAATATTGTGATGATGGAGATCTAATGGAAAAGATTAAGCACCAAAGAGGAAAGTTGTTCCCTGAAGACATGGTAAGAAATAGTTTTGAAACAAGGACCTAGGAATCCTTCTTCATGTAAACTGAAGCACACTCTGTCACAGAAAACAAGCCATAGATATACAGACACCTTAAATGAAACAAGGTACTTATAGATAGGAGAGAAACATTACTACTTGATAACGTCCAGCAGAACAAGGTAATTACTGGACTGTAAAAGGAGTAAGAAAAAAATTGCTGTCTGTATGTGAGAAATGCACAGGCTGTTAAAAATAAAGACAGGTTTGAATGCATAAATTTACGCTATCAAGTAAAAATTTAACACAAACCAGCCAGAATTTAGAGCCTATTAAGAGGTACTGCAAACTGGAAGCAAATAAGACCCTCTGATGAGATACATGAAAATAACCAGGAGACTAAATAAAATGTGTAGCAGTTAAACGTTTGAAGCATTCAGCGTGCATGAACTCCTTTTATCAGAGAAGCTATAAAGTTACTTCACAGAAGGTTCAAAGTTACACCGTAGTGATTGGAAATGACTTCCTGTAGTTTAGAAGCATCATCTCAGTTCAAATGAAAAGAACAGAATCCTCACCTACTGTAATACTTAGATTGTCTGAGTATCTCTAGGAACTTTATTTTGTAAATTTAAATATAATACGTTTCATTTTAGAAATAATCTATTATCTCAGTGCAAGCCTTTTAATCTGCTTATTTGCTGTGAAATTGTAATTGTCATGATTATAATTAGACATATTAGAACAAGTTCAGAGGAGGGCCACAAGGTTGATCAAAGGGCTGGAGAGCCTCTCCTTTGAAGACATGCTGAGGGAGTTGGGGTTGTTCAGCCTGGAGAAGAGAAGGCTCCAGGGAGACCTTACAGCGGCCTTCCAGTACCTGAAGGGGGCTACAGGAAAGGTGGGGAGGGACTCCTTGTCAGGGGGTGTAGTGGTAGGACAAGGGGGGAATGGTTTCAAACTAAAGAGGATAGGTTTAGATTAGATATGAGGAAGAAATTCTTCCCTCAGAGGGTGGTGAGGCCCTGGCACAGGCTGCCCAGAGAAGCTGTGGATGCCCCATCCCTGGAGGTGCTCAAGGCCAGGCTGGATGGGGCTTTGGGCAACCTGGGCTGGTGGGAGGTGTCCCTGCCCATGGCAGGGGTGTGGGACCAGGTGGGCTTTAAGGTCCCTTCCAACCCCAACCATTCTGTGATAATGACCATCAGAGAGTGAGTCCCTAGCTTTGTTATTGTTACATATTATTAGATTTTTCAAGATGCAGTAAGCATTCCTTCTGCCATGTGAAATTACACTTTACCTTAAAGAATTCAGTCTTCCATGGTAACCAGAGGACACTGTGCTGGAGTTACTTCTAACTCCCAGGTATTCTGAACATGCCTTTTTGTTTTGTTTTGTTTTGTTTTGTTTTTTAAATCTATGAGTGAAGTAATCATTACATACAGTATTGAACCATTATAACTCTCCATTACTCTTTTCAGATCCTTCACTGGTTTGTGCAGATGTGCCTGGGTGTGAAACACATTCACGATAAACGTGTGTTGCACAGGGATATCAAATCCAAGGTGAAGTGTGCAGTTTTTTTTTTGCCGTTTACAAGCTCCTCTGCATGCAAATGTTCAAATCCCTCTGTCATAATTTCCTGGTACTGCTACACGCTATATTCTCCATTTGAACTAGAGAATATTAAGTAGATGAAATTGCTGGGTGTATGGAATGATGGAACGTTGTGGCCTTAAACATCACCTAGGTATAGCTATACCCTTCATATCCACACTGCTGAGAGCACCAATTGCTGGTGGCAGGCTGCAGGTAACTTAAAACAATAACAGAAGCATGAAAAATGTGTATGGAGTACGCAGTTTGTAAATATCTTGCCTTTCTTTATTTTTTTTTTCTTACTATTTCCTAGCAACAAGGTAGAAATTCAGAAGAAACTGTGTCCTTAGGGTTCTGAGTGCAGCAGTGAGATTAAGGCATTTCTAAGGTCTGATTCTTTCTTTGCTAATGCTTTGGGCCTGTATTACTGTTCCATTTGCCTTTAAACAAAGCGTAGTTCTTAACTTTTTTTTTCTAGGAGTACTAGGTGAAGCAAGTAAAAGGAAATATCAAAGATCAGAAATTATTATCTGCTCCTTTTCTTTGTATGCAAACTGCAGAAACATTTCCTAGAAAAACAGATACCTAAGTGTGTAAAACTGTTCTTCTGTTGAAATGCAGAACATCTTCCTCACCCAAAATGGAAAAGTAAAACTGGGGGATTTTGGATCTGCACGTCTTCTTGCACAGTATGTGGATATCTCCACTGATCTCAGTGGTGTAAAGTTTTTTTTTTAATCATATATAAGTAGTACAGAATGTTTTAAGGCATTACTTTTCATGTGACTTTTCTTTGTCGTTTCAATAGTCCAGGGGCATATGCTTGCACATATGTTGGAACCCCTTATTATGTTCCTCCAGAAATCTGGGAAAGCATGCCATACAACAACAAAAGGTATTTGTGTGTTCAGGGGTCACAAATAATGCCTGACTGACTTACATCTTTTTTATTGTTATTTAAATCTGGCTATGCAGCCGATCTGTATTTGGTCTGAATTGAGCAAGGGGTAACTTGATTTTTTTTTTTTTTTTTTTTTTGCGGGGGTGGCACTACTTGCTTGCTGTGGAAGAACACGATGGTTTCCCAGCAGGAGAATGCTTACTGGCAGGGGCCAGAATTCCAGCTCTCGGAACTAGGATCCCGCGGCTGCCATCTGTTGTTTAGGGCCATGTAGCACAAAGGCTTTGTAGTACAGAAAGAGATAAATATCACCAAAGCAAATCGCTTAGGAGACGTTCTGGGAATGAGAAGTCTGTTACAATTGTATGGCAGTCACCCTTATTTACTTTAGGGTGGGTTAAAATAAGCAAGATTCTTTCCACTGGAGAGGCTAAACACATTGTTGTATTGACTTTTATGATTACTTACATTTATTTTAGTTTACTTAATTCCTTTATGCACACGTAGTGAATTACACTTTTGCTGGGCTGTTTTATTTGCTATTAAATTTCAATTTTTGGCTCCAATTTTCTCTCATCTTTCTCTGTGCCTACAGCGATATATGGTCTCTGGGATGCATTCTGTACGAGCTGTGCACTCTTACACATCCAGTAAGTATGGCTTTCTTGCTAGTAGAGCACTGTTGGAATTCCTAAAACTTCAAATAGCAGTTAATTGTACTTTGATGGGTTCACAGCCAATTACATATTTGACTGATGTATTTGTTGCTGCTGCTTATGAAAGAGGGAAGCACTGCTCTGCCCTTCTCAACCCTTCTCTCTTACGTGCCTTCTGTGTTTCAGCAGCTCATGGACCTGTTGAACCCTTTGGTGAAACAATCATTCTCCTAAATTTTTAGAAAATATGTTTTTTCTTTCTTGCTAGCTTGGTTTCCTTCACTGTCAGTGAGGTGATCTGGGGCTTACTAAGTCCAGTGGGTGCGGGACTGGTTCGAGGTACCTGTGGGGACGCTGGAACAAGCATTGCATTTTATGGGATCAAGGTGATCCCAGAAGATGGAGGCAAGGACACTGAAAATCTCTGTTAACAAGCATATATCGTATGCAACTATAGCAAAATATTAATAAGTAGTAAGCAGTTTGCTGCTTCACATCAGTGATTGATTGTTACACCTGTTGCTTATTCAGGCAAATCAAACAAGTCACTGTTGTACTGGGACAGAGAGAAGCTGGAAATACGGTTCTGTAGGTCTGTCATTTCTGGGACACTTGTGTTTAAACATCATTGATGCCGTGCTTCCTATGTGGTAATTTCCTCTGGCTCCTATATACAGACACATGGCAAAGATGAGGGGCCTTTTCAGGATAAGTTGTTTTGGCAAGAAAAAGGGGCTGTCCTAATTTAAGGTCATTCTGTCTTACGTTTTTGTAAGCAGCAGTTTCATTTCATCAAGTTACTCCTGTACCTTGAAATCCTGTGTGTTAGCCAAGCATTTTCTACAGCTGCAGCTGCTAGCAGGACAAGAGTTTAGGAGTTCATACTGCTTGTGACTGAGTAATAGGGACATGTGCATGGACGTGTGGTACCCTGAGTATGTCTGTGGCAGTGTGACAGCTATTTAGGCAGTGCTTAGAGCTGGGGTATCAAGGAGTGGAGCATCTTTTCCTTTTTGGCAGCAGTGAAGTGTTACGTACTTGTTTTTATGCAACGGTCCTACCTGTTCTTGCATAGCCTGTCAGAGGTGATATAAAAGGCTGCTGCACACCATGGATGCTCGGCTGCAGAGCCAATGGGGTCTACCATAAGAACGCTCTTTGTGCATGGAGAGAGAAGTTCTCAGCTGTTTTAGCTCAGGTTGTTGCTGTCTGGTTTTAGCTGTCCCCACTGATAACTCCAGTTGTCCAGTGACTTGTGCCTGACAGCAGTAACTCCTGGCTGAAGGCTGGTAACAGCTGGGAAAAGTAGCTATCTCATACTCATATCTAAGCTATCTCATACAGATAGGCAAGAGTAGTAGTAAACCCTTCATTCTTACCAGTTCTTATTCATTCTTATTACTTGCAAGAAGTATTGTGATCACAATATAAAGTTTCAACTAAAACCAGATTTTTTCATTCAAAAATATGAAGGAGTTACTGATGTGTTCACACAGGGTCATTGTTCCACATCTCTGAATTACGGGCCTGAAATTCTCAAATTGGGATCTAAATCAGTGTGGTTATAGAGAGCCTACGTAGATGCATACCACATGTTTTTGTATAATAAATATTAAAGGTGCTCTGAAATCACATCAGTTTCTTCTTACCTTATTCTTAAACTCTGTGCTCTAATGTTCATTTATTTTTAACACAGTTTCAAGCAAAAAGCTGGAAACACCTCATCCTAAAGATCTGCAGAGGATCCTACAATCCACTACCATGTCACTATTCCTATGAACTTCAGTATTTAATAAAACAGATGTTTAAGAGAAATCCCAAGGATCGTCCATCAGCCAGTACGATTCTTAAAAGGAGTTGCTTGGCCAAATTTATCAAAAACTGTTTGCCTCCTGAGGTATGGTATAATGTTTGTCTCTGGGTTTGAGCAGTAGTATCTACGTTTTTAGATACTAAATCGATCTATTTTGTAATTTGGTAGTGTATATATAACAAAAATGTTCTATTGTGTAGGTCCTATGCTAAAAGCTGTAAATACTTTTGTAGGAAGGGTTTGTTTTAAAAAGAAAAGTTGAGTATTGACCTGATGCTGCTGAAATTAGACACTGCTGTCACAATTCTGTTGTATAGTAGGTCCATTTTTAACAAATAACATATACAATAACTAGAGAAAGATTAAAATGGTCCTGTACTGGTGTCTTTACATACCCATTCCAGGTGGCAGATGAATTCAAGCAGACATTAAAGGAAACCAGGAAACATGAAGGCACGGCACTGAGACCACAAGGTAAGTCAGCAACCTTTTTCTTGATACAGGAATGATAAAACGCCTAGGAATTGTAAGATCTTAATTACAACTATAAAACATTAACATTATATGCTGCAATCAAATTTTAATTATTTCAAAATGTAACATTCTTGAACTTGTATGGAAAATGCTTGAAGGGTGTATGTTGCATTCCAACATGAGGCTTCATATTAGAAGGCTTTTAATGGGGCATAGCTGAGTGCTGTACATCATTAGCTTCCCTCCACCAGAAATACAGTGCAGAGCTACAATACATACATTTTTAAATTTTAGAGTTCTGCTAGAATTAAGCTATCAATTTTAAAATGAGAAAAACTTGTAGTTATTCCATCTATTTTAAATGACAGAGCTTTCTTTTCCAGAATATGGTGAAACAAGTTATTTTTCCTACAATTTAATTTTTATAGAGGATTTGGGATTTTTTCTTCTGCATAAATTTAACTACACCCAAAATTGTAACAACCACATGTTTGCAGTACTATTTTACTGCAGAAATGTTCAGAGGAAATTAATAATACAGGGACTCCCTGTTGAGGATGAGATACATTGACATGAGCGTGAAGAAGCTTTCACATAATTTTCATCACCTGGTTCAGTGGTAATGATGCCATACCTCTCAAACATCACTTTACCATGGAGGTTTGCCAAACGTACTAACTCCTGTGTCTGTCCCTTAATGTGTCAGGTAGCGTTACGGCTGGTGGAAGCTCAAATAAGAAAGAAAGTAAGGTGCGTATGCAGATATAAATATGAAATTTACATTTTAGCAATTTAAAATGTTCTGTATTATAGAAAAAAAAAAAAAAAAGCATTTTGAAAACTTAGTAGGCTAAACCAAACCATCTAGTATGTCAGCTGTCATCTGCACTCAAAATTGCAAAGTTCCGCTGCAGTTTCAATTTCACACCTTTGTAACATTTTGATGTTTTCCACGTTTAGCTGAGTTCCAAAGTGGATTTTGTTATAGACCTGTCAAAAATAAATAAATAAAAACACCTCTCTTGTTTTTGTAAATTTTGGGATACTGCATAAAATAGTGTATTTTCTTTGCTTTTGGGACACATTTTGAACAGGCTGCTGTAGAAACAGTCCAGTCTGGACATAATTCTCACAATTCTCAGATTTTAGTGCCCATGTGAGATTCCAGGTGAAGGGAAGTAAGTCACAGGTGACCAAGAAATCACTTCTGGATAGATTGTAGCACAGCCTGTCCCAGCCAAATTGAGTATATTTTTCAAAATATGTTGCCAGGAGGGCTATTTTTTTTTTTCTTTTAATGGACTTGTCAATCTGAGAATCTTAATATTTGGGTGCATCTTGTTTTCTCTTGGAATATGACTCATTTATCTTGATTCTGCTACTATTTTCAATTGTTTAGGAAAAAAAAAAAACACTACATTTGTGCTTTGCTTCATAAACAGAGTGTGTCAAGAAAGGGAAACAGCATGAAGTGTGTAATAATAGATGTAGCACTTGCCATTGCCTTCATGGTGTCAGCAGTTTAGTTTTCAGATCCTTAGGCCAGCTCTCTTGTAGCAAAACTAAAATAATTAATGCCATGCCAATAGTACTGCTTTGTTTTTCTGGACGGCAAAGATAAAGATTAATGTGGTCCTTATTCTTTTAAAGCAAAGCAAAGATGAAAGCAGCAAGCATAGCAACTTGAAAAGTGAAAATATTTCTAAGGATTTGAATAAATGCACAAAGGAGCAAAGGAAAACTGATGCAGAGGGTAAGTCTTACAGTTTTAAGGCTTATGAATGTCGCTCTATGTAGTGACATTTAAATGTCATTGATCCAGCCATTTAAACAGGTAAAGCATACAAGCCTGCATCTGTATAAAACCATGCCACTGCCTGCTACGTCTGGAATTAATATATTGTCTCCTACCGCTCATCTGAGATTTAAAAGTAGTATTAATCTTGGCCAAACTATTTTAAAACATATTGTTTGAAAACATTTGGTATGGAGTAAATACACCGTTTTACTGATCTTAATAAAAGGGGTTGTGACTTACACCCATAGAATTAAATATGAAGTGCTGTACTCTTAGTACTTGCTTGAAAAAACAATGAAAAACTGGTTAGATGCTGGTTATCATCTTGGTGTTGTTGCAGTTACAGCAGAAACTTCTGAAGTCCTCCCAGGAATTACTGATTCATCACATCCCCAAAGGAGAAAATGGGAAAAGAGGTCATTTAATACCGTAGTGGATGTCCTGGAAAATGCTTCCTTGCTTTCTGCCAGTTTTACATCTGAAGACGTTAAAAGTAAGATTTAATTAAATGTGTCTTTATGCATTTTTAATTTAAGTAATATCAGTACTTCTTCACGAATTTTAAAAGCCAGAGAATTACAGATAATATTTAAAATGATGTAAAAATATTTTTAAAATATTCTACTAACCAACACTCCAGAAGTCCACTGTGATGAAGATACATTTGACACTAATAATTTCTTAGTGGTCTTGGGTGACAGGAGGGCTGCAAAGCCAGAGACAATGTTAGAAACCCTAAAACTGTAATCATCGATAAAAAGTTATGCTACCAACCCTCCTCTTTACATGCCATTTGTCAGTGTAATCCTGAAGATACCATGCAAAATTAATTTGATGCAGAATGCAGCTGCTGGTCTTTCAAATACAGCACTCTGTTGGGAGCACGTAACATCCCTGCCTCTACTTCTGTAGTCACTTAATGTACAGATAATGCCAATGACAAGAACAACTAATGATGTACCTCAGATGTGAGGCAGAGATTTGTCCTTCTTCTGTACTAACAGCTTTTAACAGGAACATTTAATATGGGATTTCCTCTGACAAATGTCGCAGGTTTAAACTGACCCCTACCATATTAGATTGTTAGAAAATTTTCATTTGATTTTGGAGATGTGTTCTAAGTAAATGTGTATACATACATGCTAGTGAAATAAGTCATACAGATTTGAGTAATCAGATGAGATAGGAGATGCAAGTGTTACATGCTGATAATATCAAGGGCAGTGAAAGAAGACAGAAAAATGCATGTATTTAGATATTCTGCCATTAAAAGGCACAAAAATGGCCACAGGCTCCTTTTTGTGAGCTTCTTAGAGCCACCAAATAAGCTTGCAGAGACTCTGGCTCCTCACATGAGGTCTTGGTTTCTGCTGGCTCCCT
The DNA here is from genome assembly GCF_964211825.1 of Aythya ferina. Classification (NCBI taxonomy): domain Eukaryota; kingdom Metazoa; phylum Chordata; class Aves; order Anseriformes; family Anatidae; genus Aythya; species Aythya ferina. The sequence continues at coordinate 27,842,560 of NC_140296.1, forward strand.
GAGAACAGAAGTTGCAATGTTACATTCTGTAATTTTCTTTGCTCTAGATGTCAAATGTAGTATGTTAGAAGAGGCCAGTGGTGCTAACAGGCTGCAACTTTTCTTCCTTTCTTCCTTTTTTTTCTTTTTCTTAAATGTGCTCTTTGCAATCCGTGCTGCTAATGCAATTTCATCTAAGAAGTATTTATTAATGATTTTATACCTAGATGGCTCTGTCATAAACTACAGTGAACATAAGCCACGTAAACAGTGGAACAAGGAAACACCTCAGACCCTGATGAACTTTCTCAGTAACGCAGAAATCAGCTTAGCATTTAAAACATACACAATTTATAAAGCAGGTAAATCCCCAAACGGTTTTGTAAATATGTTTATCAATAGAGACTTATTTTTCTAAGATATGTAGGCCCTATGCATGGAGATTGTGTGTTCATGTCACAACAGACTGGTTTTTGTTTGTTTGTTTATGGAATGAAAAGTGGACTTGGGGAAAAAAAAAAAAAAAAAGGGAAATCCAAACCAAGAATTCCTGAGTGATTGTACATCTCCAGTCTTTGTACATCTCTTTATGAAGGACTTTTACTTACGGCTTGAAGACTGAATGAGTTTGTCACTTACAGCAGAGACAGCAGAGCCATACAGTCTCCATCCTGCTAACTGGCACAGTGTGTGTGTTAGGAAGGTGCAATAACGGGGCTGTAACCCCTCCAGGTAATCCACCATCACTGAGTCAGTACTGCCCTATTTTGAAGACAGGATGGTAAGATGGCATGGCAAAAGGTAATTGTAGTCTGTAGATATGCATAGCTGCAGTCATAAATATTTGGTGTCCGCCTCAATTTTGTTACTAGTTATCTCCCCAGTTAGGTAATAGCTTGTACTGGAATTTGCATAAAACTGAAGATAAATTTGAAAGACACCTGTTTATATGTCTAATTTTATTTTTCTAAAATTAAGGATTTTGGTGACGCTTATTTTTATCATTTCAAAGCTTCTGAAAATACATTAAGAGGTCCACTTGCTGATGAAACTGAAGCATCAGAAGCATCTGATACGGTAGATGGGGAACATGAAGCTATTGTCATAGATCCTGAGAGACTTGAGCCTAGATCTGATGAAGATGACACGTATGTCCAAATAACATCCTTTAATTTTTCTTTTCTTTGGTTCCTTAAAGTGAGTTTTCAAAAAAAAAAAAAAAATTCCCCTTGAAAAAAGGCGGTATTTTTTGCAATTCATCTCTCTGTTAAATAATGATATCAAATGTTACTAAATTTTAATATCTTAAATACTTTCTTTGCTACATTTATAGTTATTGATGATGTTGAGATTAAACAGGTTGCTTGTTATTAGCAGATTAGTTTTGCTGGTGACTTTGCAAAAATTAAAGTATGAGATGAAATTAGATCCACAGTAATGTGCAAACCCTTCTTCCATGAATCGTCTTTGTACTCTGACCTTGAAATCAGATAAGCAACAGCAAAACCACTCACTAGTGGTATGTTTGCTGTATCTGTGTATTAACTTTCCTACTCTTTCATGCACAGTGCAATAAAATCACTTTTGAACCTACTTATTGAAGACATATTTGTACAGACTTTTCAACTTGTATGTTCTGCTTATGTGACCTATTTTTCCTGCTTTTGAAAAAGCAAAGTATGTCAACATGTTCTGAACAGAAATGCTCTATTTTACAGATGTGTGTATCTTTGGGGGGTGGGAATTAGGATCTCAAACCCTTAGTCTATGTCATTGCTTATTTTGGTGGCACTGGGACATGAACTGCTTAAGTACGTTACTGCAGTTCAACTGCAAGCCATTAATATCAACACATACATAGTTTCTTGGTGTATGATTCTTTGCTCCTGGTAAAAACTTATGTGGTTAAATTCAAAATGGAACCCCTACTGGCTCCTTAACTGCAGTAGTGCAGGAAATAAGCCTCTTCCACTGAGATTTTCAACAGTATTTCTCCTAGTTATTGTGTAATTTAAATATATATATATATATTTCTTTATGAAGTGGGATTATTTTGCAAAGTAACATTTTGAAATCTGTTTTTAGGGACTTTGAGGAAGATGACCCAGATTGGGTGTCAGAACTGGAAATGGTATTGAAGCACAGTGACTGAAAAACTTACGTTTGGAATTTTTTCTACAATAATGAAAGTTAGGCTTACCAATATGTATAATCCAGGTTGTATTTGTTGATAATAGTTGTAGTTATTAATAAAATGTTCTTAGTCAAAAAAAACTGTGTGCAGGTTTTCTGTATGGCAAACTAAGGGGAGGGATGAATAATAAATAACCTTTCTAGCTAGAACACTTGCAAATAACAAAAAAGTAGATATTAAATATATTTGGAGTTGGTAATAGCTTCGTAGAAATGTTCAGTCAAAACCATTAGTGCTAACAGCATTGTTTTAATTGCCTTCTTTGTCTTATTTCAAAGAGGTGATGTGACAGTTGTGCATGAAGTTTTTCTTTCTGACAATATCTTGAAATACTGCATAGCAGGAATAACTGATTTTGTCTGAAGGGCATTTTATGGAAAACATTTAGCTATGCTAATTATTTGAGGCATAGTTCATGCAGCTATTAGTCCTCTGACAATACCTGAGGGTGAACTTTTGGCTTCAATGACAAGATTTTTATATATGCCATTTGCATGTGTGGAAGAAACCTCATTTGTTCACTAAAAAGGGCAATTTTCCCCATTTTGATAAGGAGATAAACTTCTGCAGGACGCATTATGTGTAATTTAAGTTTAATGGTGCTATTTTGGCTGGCTGTTGGCTACTAAATAGTGATGAGAAGCCTGACAGGGAAGTGTAGACATGACCCCAGTACAGTTCTCCCTGGGAGGTGCTTCTGGACTGTGTTAAATAATACTGGAGAAAAATGAATACGAAAAGCTTTAGAAAATGTCAAGATGTGGAACAGGGCTGTTATTTCTCCTGCGTTGCTCACACCCAAAGCCCCTCACAGCTGGGCAATGCAGCCTCCTCCTCCCGGAGGGGTGCGAGGGCAGTGCCACAGACGCCACACCCCGCCGAGGGCAGGGCAGCCGGGGAAGGCTGCTCATCTTTCATCTTCCTCCTCCTCCTCTTCCTCGGGCTGGCCTCGGGGGCTCCGGAGGCGGCGGCCACACGCAGGTACCGCGTCCCCCTGCCCGCGCCTCGCCTCAGGGAGGCCCCGGCCATGGCCGCCCCCCCCGTGCGCGGCGTCGCCATGGCGACGGTGCCACAGCAGGGCGGGAAGGGGCCCGGGCCGCGGAGATGGCTTCACGCAGGCCGAGGTGGTCTGCTACCGAGCCTGGCTTTCCTTCCTGACAGGAAAAGTGCAGTGTCTCACCAAATCTTCCTGGTTAAAACTTAGTCCAGCTAACAAGAACAGTTTTGGAGTGTGCGTGTGTATTAGCCCTCTAAGCTTGCTTGCGGATAGGTTGTGAATACGCAGTGGTAATGACCCAGAATACTTGGTCTTTTCTACCAAAGTTCAACAAGAAACACACTGTAATTTTATGTTTTCCATTAAGAGAACAAGTGTGCAACATCATTAACTTCAGTAAATAACGTCAAACTTCCCAGAATCATAGAATCGTAAAGGTTGGAAAAGACCTCCAAGAATAATACCATACCATAACGCCGTAATAACACCACACCATAATACTTTTGCTGCCTTCTCATTTTTTAATTTTAGGGTGTGCTAGGACAATGTTTCATGCTTTCCTTTATGAGACACTCAAACTTGCTGCTTAAGTTCAGATCCACGATAATTTGCAGTCTTCCAGGAGATGACATGTTGAGGACAAATCTGCATCATTAATAAAAATGTGATAAAAATGTGAGGAAAAAATACAGTCATTAAAAGTAGTTTCTATTTCAGTAGACAAACTCAGATGTTTTAGCACTGACTACATGCAATACTAATCTGGGGACTCTTTTGTTCTAGCCACTGCTTTAAGATAAAGACATCATGGACAAATATGAAATCCTTAAGAAAATTGGAGAAGGATCTTACGGCAAAATATTCTTGGCAAAAGGAAAAGTGGATAATGAACAATGTGTCATCAAAGAGATTGATTTAACTAAGGTAAAACAACAAAACCTGGATGATAACAATAGTTATTTACAGAATTATGACAACTGCATTTAGCTAATCTATGAGCTTAGGTGTCACATTTGTAGTTGTATCTTGATGACATAAACTTTCCAAAGACTGTACTCTTTGACTGACTAATTTTAAAAACATAGACTAAATATGTGATTTTATATTAACAGTTTTTTTTTTTTCAAAGCTTTACCTAGCATACATGGCACTACCTGATTTAAGCTTTATAACAGATGATTCAAGTACATCAAAACTTACTACTGAAATAACAAGCCATGATTTTGTGACACTTTTCTCTAAACTCTCCTTTTTTTTTTTTTTTTTTTAAAGTTCATATTTTCAGGTATGAGTAATACACAGCAGTCTTTCTGATTCTCATTTATGTGTAAGGCATTTTGATTCATTTCATCTAATCTGAAGTGTCCCTTCTGTAGTTGTCATTATCTCAGCTACATGGCTTAATTCCCTTTCTTTGAGAACAAGGGATGCTGTTTGCTGTTTTAGACTTCTGTTTCAGAAGAAGGTGAATTGGTCCATAAGCTCCATGTTTCTTTCTGTGGGCTATAAAGGTAGGTTAGGGTAGCTAGCTTGGGTAATCAGAGTAATGCCACTCCTAGATCTAGTTCCAAAAAGACATGCAGTTAAACTCCATATGATTTCAGTACAGGGAATTCAGCAGTCAATTTCAGTGAGTGTCTACATGCTTGTGACAGCTCTTACACTCTGTGTTGCACTAGTGAACTTCAAATGTATGAGAGAATCATAACAGAAGCATGATTTTTATGTGTCAGTTCTAGGAAAAGCTACATAACCTTCAGATTCAAACCCAGAAAAATTGATATGCTAGCAATGACAACTAAATAAAAAATGGTTTCTCTGTGTTCAGGACCAGTAATTTGGTTATTTCTAATCTCATATTTTGATGTATGCAAAATAGAAAAATTTAAATTAATAGAGTGTTATTACTTATCCAAGTTGTTTAAGAACCAAGAGGTGGTTACAGAAAATTCTGACTTCAAAGTAGTATGATTTTTCTTATGCGGTAGGGTGTGTCTTTCTAGTATGTGGTATGTCATTTATATGGTTGATTGTGTGTGTCTTTATTTTCACCTTTTGATTTTTGAATCTTTAAGGATTACATTTCAAAATTATTTCTTAAGAATGAGAGTAAGAAACTTACTTTTGTAAATGAAAGAGGACATTTGAATAGAATTGTCCGGTATATTTACAAACATATGCTGCAAATGTATGTACATCATAGTTCTAGTATTTCTGCATCACCTTGGCACAATTTGACAGCTATTTTTGAAGTGACTTAAATGCATCATTGCTAGCATGTAGTTCCTTAATTCTTTGTAGATGCCTGTGAAAGAAAAAGAAGCCTCACAGAAAGAAGTCATTCTTCTGGCCAAGATGAAGCATGCAAATATAGTAACCTTCTTTGCTTCTTTGCAAGGTTTACTTTTAACATTTTTGTTTTATTTGTGACTATAGGAGTGAAAGGCAGCAGAAACTAGTTTGTTCGTATTGCCCAACCATAAGCCTATCCCCAGCACCTTACTTATCAGTGGGGCTAGGTGCCGACTCCTAAAAATGAACACAAGGTACCAGGTTCAGTCAGTACTTTATTTCTCCTTGTGGGTGGGTGGGACCAAAAGTACTGTGAAGCAAACACTAGATCCTGAGGTGTTTGCATTGCCTCCCTTGAACTTTAATCTTGACCTTCAACAGAGGTCCAGAGTTTTGTGAAACCTTCCCAGGAGCTGCAATAGAAGAAGAGAGCTTTTGAGCACAGCAGGAAATAGGAGATAAAATTAATGAGAAACTAGGAAAAATAGGAAAATAGGAAATAAAACATATCTTGGGGTATCAGTAAGGTTGCAGAAAAGGTTTGGCTTGGACTTTGGGAATGAGGGAGGGAGTGGAGTGGCTTTCCAGCACAGGTTCATGCAGGATTTTGGAGGGCCTGTGAAGCAAAGATGAAGGCTAGTGTCCATAGAGAGCATGCAATTAATGTATGTTTCAGGTGAAATTTAATAATTTATTGCTGTATTAATGAGGAATAAAGGAATAAAGGAAAGAAATACTTTTCCTTTCAGAAAACAACAAGCTGTATATCGTGATGGAATACTGCGATGGTGGAGATTTAATGAAGCGGATAAATATGCAGCATGGAGTACTGTTTGATGAGGACCAGGTGAAAGAAGTTACCTTTAGAGGAAAGGATGTTTTATGTAGAGCACATTGAATTATGCAGTGCTTGCTACTGTTTCTTTTCTGACCTGTTATAAAAACTGAATGTTTTAAAGAAACTGATAATTTTAGTGGGAATTTAGAGTTTCCTTTTAGACTTGTTTAAGATCTTAAATTAATTTATTGACAGTATTTTGATGCCAATTATATTCTTTCCATTGCTCCTTCTATACTGGAGGCACTTTTTCTTAGCAGTATACCTGCTTAGCCAGAACGGCTTTATTTTTACTTTTACAAGGTGTTTTAGAGGTGTTAGGGGATGTATTATATATGAATTTTTCATTCTTTTCTGCTATTTACATCATAGTATATCATGATTTATACTAGTCAGTGGTAAATCTCTCTTTCATTTTATTTGCGTCAAGAATTCTCTGATGCCATTTAAATTGTTTAACTGACACAGAGAAACAAGGCCAGGATTCTGACTGCTTTTGGAGCATGTTCACAGGTATTTCAGTTTGTAAATAGGCGCATGTGAGAGGTATTGCAGTTCTCAGAAACAGAATTTCCTACTAGTCCTTTACTTATTCCTTCATCTTTTAACTAACTTTAGCTTTCCGAAGGAAATCTTCTCTTATATGTTGGACTTAGTATTCGGAACGCTAAGGATATTTAATTTTGTGCAGTTTTTCACTTTTGCAGTTGCAATGAAAACTTACCTAGATACTAGACAGACAATATCTAACGTGTTAGTGGAAATCTACTCTAAAGCATAGAAGTGGGAAAAAAAAGAAAAAAGGAAATTTTGTGACATTTTTTCTCGCTTCAGTAGGAAAAGAGAAACTCCTTAGTGTAGAAGTCAGTTGGAAGTGAATTACTGGTTCAGCAGTGGTGAATTTTATGATCCAATTGGGAGTCATAATAAAGGCAGAGAGAACATGAGAGAAAATAAAAAGAGGACAAAATCACAGATCACGAAAAGACAAAACAGGGAACCAACGCACAAAAAAACCTTGCCGAGACAGAATGTGGCATATCCAAAGAAAGACAAAGGAATTACAGACAAAAGAAAGGATCATAGAAACTAAAGATGCATCTGACAATCAAGAACAGAGAGCAAAAAATTTAACATAACTTTGTTAAAAAATCTTTATATTTTCAAGTGTATGCCTAAGAAAGTCTAATTTATGACATCAGCCCTATTCAGGAAATCATCTGTGAAATGTTAAGCATTACTAGATAGAAGATTATTACTTGAATTAAAATTTTCCATGATCATCAATTGTCCTTAAGATAGGAGTGTGTAAGCACATCTTACTTTTGTTTCTGAATTAAGTCCAGCAGCCCTTATTCAATAAATCACGTATATCTGGAATTGAATACATGCTTAAGAGTTGTCCTGGGGCAAGGATGAACTGTTGTGATTACTTACTATCACAACTTTCTTCATACCTATGTTGTTTAATCACATTTCAGACCTTCATCCTCTATTTCTTCTTTCCCGGATCACATTTGGTATGATTACAAATATTATAAATGCATGACTTACACTGCTGAGGATTAAGACACCACCCATTTATGGCTTGTTTTTTGAACTAATTTCTAAATAATGGTCTAGTGTTCTTAACTCTTTGACATGATTCTTCAGTCCTTGCTCAGGTAATGGTCTTGTCATAGTGAAAACTTGACTGGGATACAGAAAGTGGGAATCGATATTTATTTTCATTTAGTTCCCTGATAGTACTGAGAAAGGAAAGCAAAACTATGGCATTCATTTTACTCATACAAAAATATTGTTTCCTACTATTCCATGGTGTGTGTGATTGACATGTTTTAGATTTTGTAGTTGTCTTTGTTGTACATATTTCATTAAAATGTCCTGCTGGAGATTAGAACCATGCAAGTGTATCTACATGTATATATCAAATTTATCAGATACCTATTCCTTTTGTCTTTCACCACAGATTTTGAGTTGGTTTGTGCAGATCTCCTTGGGCCTGAAGCATATTCACGACAGGAAGATTTTACACAGAGATGTAAAAGCACAGGTAGTAAAACTAGAACTGGAAGGGGGGTGATTTTATCATGTCAAAAGACTTGAGAAGCTGTGCCATGTTTAATTTTTGCACACCAGTTTCTTCTTTGTTTGCAGAACATTTTTCTTAGCAATAATGGAAGGATAGCAAAGCTTGGGGACTTTGGCATAGCAAGACAGTTGACCAAGTAAGCACCTCTTTCATTAGTCTATGATCTACACCAAATGTACCTATTTCTGAATGTTCAGAATGCAACCTGAATGTGCAAATTGTTTGTGGGCTGTGCTTGGTCTAGGATATCAGGGGTCTGTCACTATATGTTTTTTCTGGTATCCTAAAATGTGCCATCCTGAACATAACCACAGATCCTTGTAACTGGACTCTTGGTAGAGGGTCTTTCCCTCAATCTTTTCCTGTTCCTTATAGAACTGACATTGAGAAACTCTGGAGGTGCAACTGTTTTTGCAGTGCTTGGTAATCACTTCTGGTGCTTCATGAAAAGAAAAAGCAGTGAACAGCATTAAATGTTTGGAAATAGTGTAAGAAAAGAGTTTGTTCAGGTCGTACTATTTCGTTTCTTAGTATGTTCTTCAAAACTGTGCCTATACTAAAAAAAAAAAAAAAAAAAAAAAAAAGGCCAGAACCCATTCTTCCCTGGCCCTTAGAATAAATGATATGTCACGGCTTGCATCCCTCTGGCTAAACTTCTGCCAAAGAGAAGTCTTTTCTTTATTGGCTCTGGGGACAAGGTTGGCCTAACCTACAAAGTGGCCAGACATTGTCTAGGAGAGTGCCTTTTGACATGGTCAAAACATGTCTAACATGCTAACAAAAGGACAGTGCTTGAACTTGATCTCTTTTTGAGCCTCTTGATATCTGTGACCTTGGCAGGATCTTGTGGCAATGAAGTTCCACGGTTTGTGGAAATGTAATTTCCTCTGATGATCGTTTTGCAGATTGTCCTTCTATTGTCAGTCCTTCTCAGTTGCTTTGTACTCCACCTGCTGCAATTCACTCATTGCAACTTTTCCTATCCCCAAATTAAATTAATCCAAGCTGAATCACATTCCTGTCTACACAATAAAGACTTTAACCAGCATAGACAATTTGTGCACTCTCTTCAGACTTACTTAACTATGTACCGGTATAAAATACTTTAATGCATTCTTTGGGCGAATGTACAGCATAGGTAATTTCTGTCAAGGCCCCATCAGGTTGCTTTGGAATGGGGCCTAGATAACGTTGAAAGTTTGGTGGTGCATCAGAGCTGGGAAGTTTTGCTGAAAGTAAACCTCAGAATGTGAATGTGCAAGTCTGGGCATTTTGAGGAGTATTTAATAGGTATCTGGGAGTTTAGAAACAAAAATATTTGGAGCTTGAATGTACTTTTTCACATGTAACAAGTGAATTAGTTTTCTCAGTCCCTCTTCCTCCCATCCCCTGTGATACACAAAGGCATTTTAATCTCCATTCTCCACTTCCGAATTACAGATAGTGCCCAATACTTTTATTTTCTGTTAGGTATCCTTGAAAGCTCTGGCAGTCAGATTTCATATCCTCAATAAGGAGGGTGACATTCAGCTTTTATTGACACCTGCTGTAGAGTGAGAGGAATGTGATTCTTTTTCTCTTCACTGACTTCCCAGTGACTCTTGATGACATCCACAGTGTAAATAACTAAAAGCAAGTGAAATGAATCCAACAAGTTTTTTATATTTGCTATACCTACATTACAAGTCAGCAGCAAAGATGGAAATAGAATTCATTTACTCCTGCTTTAGTTTCTGGACAGTTGTTCCTCCTTCCACAGTTTCTAGCTTGCATGACTGACTGGCACCTACGATCTTATTTCAATGAGTATGTTGGAGGCTTCTAATACTTTGAGGTGTGGTTGACAGCTTTCAGAATTATGTGTTAATGATCATCGTTCCTTGCAAATGTTGATTGCAATGCTGGTGAAAAGTGGGGAAAAGAGAATTCTCGTGATTTCTGTTGAAATGCAAACACTGTATTAAAACAGTTGGTCATTTTTACACAGAAATGGGAAGTACTTTAGTGTTTCTTGGGCTGTTCTATTAAGTTATTATTCAACTATTTTGAGAGCAGGAATAATATCCCCCACAGGCTCTAACTCAATTGCTTGCAGACTTTTTCAATGTGTAACCCTTTTTATTCACTGTGTTTCATCAGCACTATGGAGTTTGCCTATACCTGTGTAGGGACCCCTTATTATCTGTCACCTGAGATCTGTGAAAATCGACCATATAACAATAAAACGTGAGTCTTTGTTTTCTTCATACGCTTGTTCATGAGGGTGTGCAGGCACAAGAGAACTTAACGTAAATGATGTCATGGTTTAAATCTGTATTTCTGCAGGGCACCAGGAATTTCACATGCATCAGCTAGAGGTAGCTTTGCTCTTCAATCCCGCTAGGAATATTAAGCAGGCATCGTTTATATCCTGTGCCTCTTCCAATAATAATAATAGTACCTGGTTAGGTACTGTAGAAACATTGGTGCCACAACAAAAAAAGAAATTTAAGGTTTTCTTTTCACTGCATACTAAGAAATATCAAATGTTGCACCAATATTAATCTTCATTGGAATGATGCTAGTAAATTCGAGAGCTGAAAAAAAAAATTTATTACATCTATGAAAATATTATAGGCTTTTCCTGAAACCTGAATTCCTTTTATTTACAGAGATATTTGGTCTCTTGGCTGTGTGCTCTATGAGCTGTGTGCACTAAAGCATCCTGTAAGTATCTTAGAATCAGATCAATATCATATTATTGAAAATAGAGTGAACAGCCTGGAATATATGTAGTTATAACAATATTCATAGACAGCTACTAGTATTATTTTCAATTTACTTCTTGATATTAAAGAATGCCAGTGTTTAATATTTTGTATTGAATTTTTTGAGCAAACTATAATACAATATATTATATTGTATTTCTAGAATTTTTATGTGTATATATAAGTCTGTCGAACATATATTTACTCTTTAATAAGTACTATACTTTCTGAAAAGGCAGATGGAAAGAATTAAAGCTGTACTTCAAGGCTTTAGGCACATCATTTTATTCATTTCTATTTGAAAACACCAATCTGTACTCGCTAAAGAGTTTGAAACCTACATTTCCCCGGAGAGCATTTCAAGTCTCAAGAAACATTTTCCTAGAGGTCGTATTTTGTTTGGAAGCACATTATTGTCAAAAGATAACTGAGATAGCATCTTTAGGAAGCTGTGCTGTCCTCTGTATGATCTAAGCCTCAAGTAATCCTCAGCCTGTGAATGTGGAGAAGGGAGCGAAGCAGAGACTAATCCCAACAACAGGAAAAGGGTCGGATTCCTGGGCCCAATCGAAGTTGACCTGGGCATCAATGTGATCAAAGCTGGCAGAGCAGCACTGGCAGGGAGAGCAGTTGTGCTGAGCTGAGAACAAGGGAGGAATATTCCAGATTTCACAAAGTGAGAAAAAAATCATAATTTCTTCTTATGAATATTAGCTATTCTATTTCATATTGCTGCCTTTTTTTTTTTTTTTTTAATTTGAAGGCAGGAACTAGATGCTGATGTAGAAGGGAAATGCAAGAGCAAATTTGGGTTACAACACCTTCAAATTATCTAAGTAAATACAATGATAATTTTAGAAAACTGTTGCTTTCAAAATTAGTTTTGCCTGTCTTAGGCCCTAAAAATTAGATTGATGCTGATGTATTAAGAGATCGTCTGACCAGAGAGGACTGAGTCAGCTGAGTGGCATCAGTTGTTAAAAATCAGGTTGTATCCTGGATCCTGAGAGAACACAGACCACAGAGGCTAAGTTGTGGGAACCGAGGTTTTAAAGGTGAACCCTCTGCAAGCAGTATGTATGTGCGTCTCTGCTGAACAGCTTTTGGCAAAAATCATGATGTTTAATTCTGGAAGAAGTGTGTCTGTGTTATTGTATGACACTGTACGACATGTGACACTATGAAAAACCTCTTCCAAGTGCCAAAGCTATCAGACCTGCTGAGTCATGGAGCTTAAACTAGGAGAACGTAACCAGCAAGTACAATCAGAGAGTGGTTCTGTTAATCTCCCACAGCAAACTATGGATAGGGAGAAATTGTTTTTGAAGTGATTGCATAGCACAGGGCTTCTGTCCACAAGTACCCTTTTCAAATTTGGGTGTTTAGTCCATCATTTCCAATCAGCAGTACTTATTGTCCTCTTTCTGTTGTTTTCATTGATTAAGTTTGAAGGCAGTAGCTTGCACCAGCTGGTGCTGAAGATTTGCAGAGGATATTTTCAGCCCGTGTCTCCCAAATATTCGTATGATCTGAGGGCGTTAATTTCCCAGTTGTTTAAAGTATCTCCAAGAGATCGACCATCGGTGAATTCTATTTTGAGGAAGCCTTTCTTGCAGAAGCTTGTTCTCAGATTTTTGCCCCCTGAGGTGAGTGCCTTGTACTGCTGCTTGCCAAGAGAGAAAGGTGTATTGTGTTATAAACAGTTCTGTCTGATACTTTTTTGTTGATAGTTAACACAGGAAGAACTCAGTCTCACTTTGATAAATAGAAGAAAGCCTTCAGCATCACAGCCTGAAGCCAAGCTGATACAAGGTAAAGATAATATTTAATGATTTTAACACTGGTTCTACACTAACATTTGCTAGTTGTGATATACTCGATGGTGATAACTTTCTCCAATAGTCTTTGCTGCACATTTGGATACAAGAGCTTCAGAAAAATTTGGAAATTAAAAAAAAAAAAAAAGGAGAGAACTGAAATCTTGTAGAAAGCACAGAAGGTAACTTGCTAATCTTTTATTTTTAAAAAGAATGTAAGCTTCAAAAAAGGAGAGTGCAAGACCGAGTTCCTTCAGAATCTGGAATGGTGGCGCCTGTTGAGACACAGGGATTCTTTCAAAGAAATGAATGGAAACCATCAGGAGGGCAGCAGCCTCAGGTAGAGTGCATCCACATTGCTGATAACATTGAATTATCTTAGAAGGCAAATTCCTGCTGTTAGAAGAGGTCCTTTAGAAGGCTTCTTTAAGATACATTAAATCCAACCTAATGCCTACACCAGGTCAGTGGAGGCAGTTAAGGACTCCAGAAGTCTCAGAAGAGGCATTTTAGAAAGCGTACGTGGGAAACACGGAGTTTAGGCTGCTTCAGCCTGGTCCTTTGTAACAAAAGCAGTCAGGCACACTTTGCATTTATGTTTACACACAGGCAAATGAACTTTGGGCTTGCATTTCTGCTATAAAATATCAGCTATAATATCTGCTATACCGATTCTTTTATGTCACACCTCCTGAGGGCCCATTTGTGGGCAAAACCAGTGGTGCCCAGTGCCCTCGTTTCAGATACGATTAAAACAAACTGGGATAAAACCTTACAGCTTCCTTGTGAGGAAGCCCCAATTCCTCACAATGACCTGTGTCCCTCCCTCATTTTCTACCTCATTGTTTCCTCAGGCTGTGTGCTGTCTCCAGCCTCTTACTTGGTATCACTTCCCACCTTCAAGAGTGTGTAGCACTCTCGTGGGTGCTGACAAACTAGAGCAAAGCACAGTTGGGATCCGGGAGCTCCCAGCAGTAATTGCACGCTGCAGTTAGGTTAGATTAGCTGATGGTAGAGATCTGTGGAATTCCCAGAACTGCAGCCCACGAGCAGTCATTTAGATGCCTGAGGACAGTGCTGGCCCAATGCAGAACACAGGACTTGGTTTTCCTCATAGTTCCATTTGTGCATATCCATGCAAGTGCAGAGATGCTGGCTGAGTTTCCTTTCATCGTGCTCTGCTGTAATCAGAGGCAGAATTTTGTCCACAGTGTTTTGATCTGCCAGACATGCACTAACGTTGTCAGTGAACATGTTATCACATGTTCCCACAGTCTTTCATCATCCAAATGAAGAAAACAGGTGGTTGTTTTTTTTCAGGGTAGTGGGGATATTTGCATAGTGTCATGCTTTGAATGAGCTGCTTCAGGGTTCACAGAATCACAGAATATTTGAGACTGGAAAGGACCTGTAGAGGTCATCTTGTCCATGTCTCTGCCCAAGCAGGGACACCCAGAGCCACTTGCCCAGGACCACGGCTATATGACTTTTGAACATCCCCAAGAACTGAGATTCCACAACCTCTCTCTTTATTACTGTGAGGTCACCCTCACAGTAAAAAATGTTTTGCTTATTTTCAGCTGGAACTTGCTGTGTTTCACTTTGTGCCTTGACCTGCTGCAATACTTTGCCTAACACGACCCAGGATACCGTTAGCCTTTTCTTGCCACAAGTTTTCATGTTCAGCTTGTCCACCAGCACCCACAGGTCCTCTTCCTTGCTGGGCGCCCCCAGCCTGTGCTGATGCCTGGGGTTGTTCCTCCCCAGGTGCAGGACTTTGCACTTCCTCTTGCTGAACTCCAGGAGGTTCCTGTCAGCCCATTTCTCCGGCCTGCTGAGGTCCCTCTGGATGACAGCATGACCCTTGGCATGTCAGCCACTCTCCCCAGGTTTTTGTCATCAGCATCTTGCTGAAAGCACACTGCCCCATCACCCAGATCGTTACCAGAGATGTGAAGCAGGATTGGGCCCAGTATTGACCCCTGGGGTACACTGCCAGTTACTGGCCTCCAGCTGGGCTTTGCAACATGATCGCCTCTGGAGCCAGCCAGTTTTCAACCTACCTCTCTGCTCATCCAGCCCACACTTCATCAGCTTCTCTGTGAGGATCTTTTGGGAGACGGCATCAGAAAGTAGTGGAGAGAAGGCCGGCAGTTCCCACTGCTCTCCCTTTGTCTTCCAAGCTGCTCATTTCCTTGTAGAAGGCCATCAGGTCAGTCAAGCATGACCTCCCTTTGTGAATCTGTGCTGACTACTCCTGAGCACCTTCTTGTCTTTTACGTGTCTGGAAATGGTTTCCAGGACAGTGGGGCCTGTAGTTCCGTGAGTCCCCCGTCCTGCCCTTTTTGAAGATAAGATTGGCATCTGCTTTCCTCTCACAGGTGCCATAATCAGTCAAAGCCAATAATAGATGGTGGCTTCGCAATGACATTTGCCAGCTGCCTCAGCACTGGTGGGTACATCCCATCAGGGCCAGTGGACTTACTTCTGTCCAGTTTGCTCTTGTATTCTCTACCCTGAACCTCTTCCACCAGGGGTATATCTTCTTTGCTGCAGACTTTCTTGGAGGGGAGAAAGAGTGCAAGCTTCGTTGCTCATGGTTCTCAACCCTCTTATTTAGATGGTCTGATTTGTTTTCCCTACTGCTCGAGATTGCCGTACTTCTGGATACCGTACTCTAAAACTTCATTCAGGGAGGGACAACACGTACACTCCCTGAAATTCCCTCTTCCTTGGGATCATTACTGGCAGTGGAAAATTTTCTTCTATAGATATGAATCTATATTGTGCTGGACTATATAATCTATATAATCTGGACTATGCTGTAGGTAGATGAGCTTATTTTCAGTGTTTCTAAGGAGCAATAATTAATGTATTTACCATCTAAGGAAGGGATACCAAGCTGATTTTAATTTATGCAAGAAAAATAAGCAATATTCTGCATTTTGCTCATACACCACGTAGTAATTTTTAGTCTCCCACCATGGAAATGTTTGTGGATGTCATACTACAGTTCTTTTTTGTCATGCAGCAGCAGCTAGACAATCACCTTTCTCTTCATTGTTCTTATGAGATGGAAAAGACAGCCTTGTCACAAAGCAGAAATACAGGAATGTCTCATCACAGTAAGGACTTGGAGAAATCAAAGGCAAGCTCCCACAGGCACATAATGAAAGAGCTTATGCACGAGCACAGTGCTTCCCTGAAAGCAGCAGTCTGCATGTTTATGGCCCACAACTACCTCCCAGGTTGCTCTCGCTGTCACATGTCAAAATAAAGCTCTCCTGGAATTAACTCAGTGCTTTGGGCTTCAGAACGATGGCGTGGCTCAAGGGCAACCAAGGTGCAGGGTACAAAGCCCCGCGCTGACTGACTCGCACAGCGTGGGCTGCTGCTTCACCACAGGAGCTGATGGAACAGGGGAAAAGGGAGAGACCACAGTAAGATTAAACACACTCTGTATGTAGTAAATTAGGAAGTTTCTGCTTTATTTGAGAAAAGGCTTGGAGAATGTAACACTAACTCTACTGTACACAGCCTGTATTACCATGCAGCTCATCATGGGGAGGACAGGAAATAGTTCACACTGGTACTGATACAAATGAATATGGGGCAATTAACATTCTTTATTGTATTTTCAGCCACAGAGCTCCAGATTTAAGATGGCAGAAAGGCCAGAAAATATCAGAGCGCATGGCCATTACGGTCATTACTATGATAAACTTGACAACCTGCAGAGGAAACGTAATGCACATTATGACCTGTCTCACATCAGCCAAAGAGTTGAGGAATACTATAAACAAAAAGGACAAGTTGCACCTCCACCCCCCCCACCTGACGGGTAAACCTTTCTCACTATTTATTAGTAGTGAACAGTTCTGCATGTTTGGAGTTATCAGCCTTCCCGATTAACTCATTCAGTATAATTCCTTCTCTGCTTGTTCTTTGATAATTTTTTTTACTTAAGTTTATTGGACAGTGTAACTCCTCTTTCTGTTCTGAATGCATTTTCCTGATGTTTGAAATTTTATTATCAAAATGTCTCCCCAATCTCAGCGTTTCACTAGATGTGGAGTAAAACTCAAGATAAGCACTGTCTTTCCTTCCCACCAGCATCAGAAAGATCTAAAGAGCAAAAGCTGTTCTGTACTTCAGGGAACAGAGTAGGAGGCAGGCCACGCAAATGTTGTCTTCCTGCAGAGCTTACATTTTGGTTTCAGATATAAAGGCATGTTCTCCAGCAGTCTGTGTACTTTAAAGTCTTTCTTTTACAAAGCAGAGGTAGAATCTTTTATTTTTACTTTTGAGATTGTCTGTCCATTCCACGATTTATCAATATTTTGAGGATCAGGAAAAATAACTTTATTTTCACTAACAGTCTCACGTACTATTTATCAAATAGAAGGTGAAGAAGAGCTTTGCACTTCAGTAGACTAATGTAACCAAAATAATAGCAAGGGGAATGGCCCAAGTCAGTATGTTTTCTGTTTGTTATTTTACTGTTGGTCCATATTTATACAAATTTGATCTATCCATCCATACTTATGTAGTACAAACACAGCTGGTAGAGAATTATTTGTGCAGAAGATAGAAGCTGTGAAATAAAATATAGTATGTGAACATCGCTTTCTTCTCTCAGGCCTGCAGAATATCTTCAAAGGCGTTTTGAAGCCCAGCAGTACAAGATTAAAGTGGAAAAACAGTTGGTAAGTAAGTACTGAACCACAGAACAAAATCTGTGAAAGAAACTGATTGAAAATCCTGAAGATGAATTGATGTCTTTCCAACAGACTGTGGCACTGTCAGATAGAAGGCTCTGCTCTAGTGGATCTGTTATCTGCTCTACAATGGTCATCTTGAGGTTTTATTTTCTAGTATCAAACTATAGCATTGTAAAATTCTACTGTGGCTCTTACCTGCAAAAATATACACTTGTCATACATCACTCTTCAGGGGAAGAGGAAAAGTGAACTGAACAGGCCCTGATGAAAGGGATTCGAAATGAAAATTCCTTTGCTCTGGGATTTATTTGTACACCCACAGGGACTGCGGCCATCCTCTGCTGACCCATATCATGACCAAATGCAGCAGCAGAAAATAATGGAAGAGCATCTCAAATTGCATCATCAGGACATGTCTAGAAAGAATGAAATGAAAGAACAGGTAAATAAAATATTTTCCCGAGTTGCTCAAAGCTGTTTTCTTACACTCCTTGACAATAGTGTTCTTTATGTGAGATTTTATTTTTTTCCATTGGACCACAAGGAAAATATAAGCTCTGTGCTCATCTGGTTCCATCTTGCAGAAGCCAGTGAGGACTTGCACAAAAGCTGACCTCCAGAATCGTTTTAAAATCTAGAAAATCTAAATCTAGATACATGGAAATAAATCTATTTATAAACAAACAAACAAACAAATCTAAATACATTAAAATCTAAATACATGGAAACATGTAAATACATTTAATCCTTATATCTTTGATTTATAAAAAATTGTTGTTAGAATAAATATATTAGCTTTTACCTTCCAGCCAAATTTGAAGTTTTTGCTTCAGAGCACAGGAATGGTGAATCTTCTTCAATAGAAGACTGCCAAATTCTGTTTTATTTTGGGGAGGAGGTTGCAATACAATAAATGGTATATAATTTTTTTTTTGTCCTACTATTTTCCAGTCCTCTCTTTTATGATTGTGAATTTGGAGTCATTACTCAGACTATCCTTAGTTTATTCTTGGAATTGACTATTTTAGGTGTAACTAGACAGAAAATCCAGCATAAAACACTCAGAAAAGCTTCAAAAGGGTTAAAGTCTGGAACAGTTATAACTCCTAAATCTCCTGTTAATAGGAAGTATCAAGCAATCTTTAAAATTGGCAGTAGTGAACACTGATCCTTTTTTCTCACACATACACAGTTTGATATCCATGGAATATTTTGTTCAGCTAGTGCTGTTTCTGTATGTCTTTCTAATAAATATGTATTCTACCTTACTGTTGTTTAATAGGAGTACCTGAAACAGTTACAGAAAATCCGGGAAGAATACCACAGCAATATAAAAGAATTCAGATTCAGAGCAGGAATACTCCAGGTAGCAAAGCTCAAACATGCATGCAGTCCTTTTTCCTTCTCCTTTTTTAAGGTAGTACACTTAATTAATAATTGAAATGAAAATTTTATAAACCTGTTCCCTAGGACAATCAAAAAATACAAGACAAAACCTATCTGGTGAGGCAAGGGAAAGCTGAGAACCCGTCTGAAACCACAGATACAGCTGGAACAAAAGAATCACTTGAGGTATCTCGTAGTCTAAACAAAACGTTTTATGCATGGCCTTTGATTCATTCTGCAAGAGTCCTGAAAAATGCCAAAGCTTAAATCTTACCTGATGTTTGCGCCACATCTGAAAATCTTCCTAGGTTCCTTTCTTGAATAGCCTGGAAACTTTATTGGGATGAGCTCTGATTTGTTTTGGTAATTGCTTTTTCCCCTATACTTATTGGGAGGTACTTTTGCTTCTTTTCCTTTTGTGGTGTATTTCTTTTCCTTGATTTCTGAGTGAAGTAAAGAAGCCACTCACAGTGCAGACCTGCAGGAGAATCGTGTGCAGGAGATACGGTAAGCACGAGCTCAGAGTAGAACATGAGTACTTTTCCTGTAAGGATCCTATGTAGGGCGTATGTTACAATCCAGTTTTGTGTGGACTCCTTACTTAAACAGAAGATTGGGAGAAGCAGGAGGAAGAAACAGAACTAAAGATTTCAGCTACAGGAATCCATCATTTCTTTGTCATCAAATACTACCAACACAGGCACTGGAATGGATTTTCAGCATTGTTCCACTTTTACTTTAAAATGCTGGTGTGATGAAAACCAGATGAGGTTTCCAGACCACATGGAGTTCTGCAGCAACAAGTCTGCTTCTCCTCAAGTGAAAAGAATGAAAGCCTCAGCTTCTTAAAATTTATTTCAGTATGCAAAATGCCAGCTTATTCTGAAAGGAAAACAATGCTGAGCTAGCTAATAGGATTCTTCAGGCAGAATTTGCTTCATGTAGTGCAGGATTTCCTGCACTGCTCAGCAGCAAGGGGCAGACCTCCACATAAACTGGTGACAGACATTGCTACCCTGCTGCAGCTGGAACTTGTGCCAAAGCTGCCAATATAAGTAGGATACTCTTCAGTGATATTCATGGATCCTGGAGCTGGCTTTTACTAAAATTACACCACACATCATTCGGTGGGATAAGCTGCACTGTACACCATCAAAGCTGCAACTGGACAGAAGTGTTATTCCCATGGGAAAAGCATAATAATAAATAAAAGAAAAGGTTTTATACCTGTTTGATGTCACCTGTTTGATGTCACTTAATTCATGGGCAGTCCACCTACTGGAGAAAGTGCATAGATGTTTCCAAAAAGTACAACCTGTGAATTGTGGCTTCACCTGAGGTTGAGGACGTGTCCTCATAGCAGGAGGTCACTGAAGGAGCTGTATGCAATTATTTACTTTGCTTTTATGTGGCATGTTCTAACACAGAGCGCAGGAATATGCAGAAGGTAATTAAATAGCTTTTAGGTGTTAACCAGCAAACAGGATAATATGAAACATGGCTAGACTTTGTACGGGTATAGGTTTCAATTACAACCTTGATCTTCATCACTCCCAAAGTCTGCCGGAATGAAATCAGCCTGAGTCATCTTGCATATGATCATAGAAAAGAAAAGATGCATTGTTTCTGGACACAGTACTGTATCCTCGAAACATGTTTTTGAAAAATTAGAGGTTGCACTTTGTGCAAGGTTTCCTGTTTTTCTGCTAGATAAGCCAGAATTATGTCTTTCAGTATCAGAATCTAAATAAGGCAATGAATGAACTATTCTTATTGATATATATAAAAGGAAATCAATGGTAACATTTATTACTAAAAAGAGTCTTTTTATATAGGGTATATACACATACTGGTTCCAAAGTGTACATTTTAAAGTTGCTGATTTTTTTTTCTCTACCTCCAGAAAGTGGAAGAAAAGTTTAAACAAGTCAGACTCCAGGATAAGCAAGGTCAAAACATTTTAGAGAAGGAATATAGCACAAAGGTATCCATACTTACTATTTTTTATTTGTGTGTGTGTGGTTTTTATCCCCCATTTTCTTCCTAAATCTGTACGTTTCAAACGATTCTGTTATGCCACAGTAGCTCTGGAAATCAAGTTATTTAAGAGTCAGATAAGAGTGCTGGTCTACTGCTGTTTGCTGAAAGTTTCTGTGACAGGATAGAATCATTAAGAAAAGAAACGTATAGCAGAGCTTTCTGGTCATTTGAGGAAGGCTCCCTCTAAATCTTCTCAGGCAGTAATCAATCCCCACTTACTCAACTTTATATCAAACTCTAAGTGAAGCCATCGTTAATTTCTTAATATATTTCGTAAAACTTTCCTCTCTATCATGCTTCTAAATTGTAAAAGGGGCTGGGAATTGAATGGAAATGCAGATAAGATATTAGGAAATATTCTGATAAGATAATAAGACAATAACATAATTCTGAAGTGGTCCAAGGCTGTTTTGTGAAATTCTGCAGTGAAGCAGTGCAGTATTCAAATATTAATAATGGCTGGGAACCAACTGTACAAACCAACTCCGTGTATTGCAAGGATTTGAATGAAATGATTATCAAAGGCATCTTTTCTTAAAATGTTCCAGCCTTCTCTAGTGGATGCAGTCATTTGAAAATATCCATAAAGTGTACCTCAGAGCAATCTATTTTTGTCCTGTTTGTTCAACTTATCTTGTTTGATAGAAGAAAATTGAAGTTATTTTAATAGAAAAATAATTTCCAAGTTCCATTTAAATTCCATGTCATCTGTGTACATTTAATTAAATGTTTTTATTTAATAGCCTATCTTAATGAAGTGTCTGAATTTTCTTCAGGGAGGAATAAAGTTTGAAATTAATTTAGATGAATGTGTTCCTGAGGAAGACAACGTTCAAGAAGCAGAGGTAGGCTTTGGTTATATTCAAAGCATTTTAATTCTTCAGTAATCTGAATCCATGACAGTAGCTTCGTGAGGTCAGGTTTAACTGTTTATATTACTGTCACCCTCTACCTGTGTTATAATGAAGCTGCACCTTGAGGCTTTGTTGACATATTGCATATATCTGACTTTCTGCGAGGAGATAATTGCTTGAGAAATTGGATGGTATCTGGGTCAATCTTTCACATGAGAAGTGGTGCAGATATTTTAATTTTGTAAATTGGGCTGAGGGGGAAAACACATCTCAAAAGTGCATTAGTCTGCAAATGCCAGATTTGATTTGTGAATTTAGTACATTTCTTTGAGTATTTTCTGAAATGATAATGGCCACTTCTACAATTATTAGCTACACTGCTTTTAAAAATGTGGTGATTACTTCTTGAAAATGAGAACTTACTACACTTTTATAGAAAACTTAACTCTGCAAAATCCATATCAGTTTATATATGCTAGAAAACTACAGATGTGACTCAGTCTATACCAGTGAACACTACAAAACCAGAAATTCCTGTGAGGGCTCTCTTGTGCTTGAAGCTTATGCATGTAACAGACCAAAAGGAGCAAGCAAGACCAGTAGCCTCTGGCAGGGTATAAACTACGCAAGTCCAAGGTCAGAACCTGAGTCTTCTCAGGCTATTCCTTCTGGTGCTGCTTCATTTTCAGAATAGGTCAAAACTGAGGGAGTGACCATGGCCAAGACACATGCAGGATTTATACTATCAGTAGGAACAGCATTAATAAAGCTGTGCAAGAAGAAAGTATCATTGCAGAGAAATGAGACCATAATTTAACTTTCTGCCTGTTACAGTTTCTGGGGAGAACCTGACAATGTTATCATGCTATCCATGGCTCAGAAAGGGGATTTTTCAACTGAGCAGAGGGTTTCTCTGGTGAAGTACACAATTGTTATTCAAAATTATTCTCTAAGCCTATTACATTTGTTTTGTTTTCATTCAGGTGTCATTCTCTTTGGCTTGCATGAGGCTTTTTACATCCTTTCTGGGGAACGTTTGGTTGTCTTACAGTAATACAACGAAGTTCCTGCCCATTCTTTGATTAAAATACCCTCCTCCCCAGTAACACTAAAAGCTTGGCTTGGTAATTGTGTTATTTCAATAGTACATTAGCACGGCTGTTTCTTTTTACTAGGATTATATCACAAAGCAAGAATATTATTGTGATGAACCAGGTGTTATTTGGAAATAATGGAAGTGAGTTATTCTCCCGTATATGTTTTCTCCTTCTATTGTTTTTTCAGGTACAAGATAAAGTCAATGAGATGTTGACTTCCATGGACGGGCATAATCTTAAGGAGAAGTTGGTGGAAGTTTATGAAGATCTCATGGACGGGGCTTTGGAAGAACTTTCTGGATACCAAACAGGTATTTCTTATGGAGATGTGATACTTAGGATTAATCCTGAAAATTAGTTAAGGGTAAGGTAAATTCATAACTGTAGGTTATAGCAAATTTGTCTGATGTTTCTCTCTCATTATAATATCTTATAATCAACACAATTCCACTGAAATCTATTTTTTAAAAATGAAATAACTTTGCCTTCTCTTTTCTTCCCCTTAGAGTCCAGTGATGCAGGTGATACTGAAGAAAGCAGGAAGCAGTGGCAAACTGGAACCCCCCAGACACTACTGAATTTTTTAGCCAATGCTGATGTCACATCTGTACATCCTATGGCTGAAAATGAATTTTGTAAGAAAGTTTTATGTTTTGCAGTGAGTTATGTTGGGGAGCTACTAAAATTCAGCCAGACTACTACATACTTTTGCAAACAATTCCGTACCAGGATGTTCACGTTATCTGACAGGCATTTAATTAGAAGGACTTTTATCTGAAGCACTCTTTGGTCTCGGTAACGGGCTGAAAACGCCTGTCAATGCAACTAAACACCACTGCTTCCTTGGGCCTTGAGCTGATGATACACAAGACCCAGGCAGTCTGTGGCCAGCCAGCCAAGAACATGGTGGAGTTCTGGCTTCCCACACCACCCGTTAGCTTTGCTGCACAGACGCAAGTGCACCCGCACACAGGTCTGGCCGTGGTGATGCTCCTTCTCTGGAGGTGAATTGCTCGTTTTCTGACAGTGCCAGGCAGCTCCAGTGACTGGGGGCTGGGAACAAGGGGCTCCAGTATTCCCCCATTCTTCCAGTACCCCAAACACACAAGAACAACATGAATTTTTTGCATGGATAGTCAAGACAAAGCAGAGCATTGTTAGTGTGTCACTTCTTGTTCATTTTGCCTTAGATGATGAACATTGGGAGCAAGAAAAACAGGAACTTCTGATTTTTTTTCAGCCCTAAGAAGCCACTAATTTGTGAATAAGGACAGCTCAATGAAGCTGCACCTGTCTATTCCAGGCCTAATATGCTTATTACTTGAGCATTAGAACTGGCATTAAGAAGTTTTTAGTGACAAATAGTCTAGACTATTTTTTTTCCCTCCACAGTATCAATCAGATCAAATACTGATCTGATTGAAAAAAAAAAAAGAGAAAATATTCCACAAGGGACAAAAATCAGGTTCTAGCATTACACAAAAGGAAGAAATCAGTGTCCGTATTAGAAAGTCTAATTCTAGCAGAATTGCCAAGCCGCAGTGATGATTTATTGATCTGAAAACCTTCCTGTTCTTCAGCTGACCGTGTCATTCTGCCTGAAGACATCACAGAAAACAGGAAGCAATGGAAACAAACAGCACCCGGGACACTCCTGAGTATCTTAGCAAAAGCAGAGCTGTCTAATGCCTCCTTCATCCAGCTTGAAGAAGAAACAGGTAGGACGTCCATTACTGCCAATATTAAAGGTTTTCTTTATCTTTTTATTTATCTATTATATCTATTAAAATACCACGCTCCCTCAACACCCAGTTCTGCCCTGTTACTCCAGCTGACATTGTGAAACACATTTGTACCCAAGCGGACAGGTTGCTAGTGGATTACACACAGCATTTAGCCATTAGGTACTAAAACAACAACTCTTGTCATTGTTCTCCCGCCTTTCATGTTGAGGTTGCCTTTCAGTCTTTGAAAATGAGAACTTCTAAGGAATCACAGCTGCTGCCTTCAAGCAGCAATTTTCAGTCTTTCCCAAACAGTAGTCCCTTAAGTTTTCCACTGAAAGTGCAGGTCCGTGGATTAGGAACTTGAATCTACCAGCATCAGATTTATCTTTTCTTACCCTTTATAGTTTTGTGGTTACAGCCTACAAACATGTGAGGTTCCACTGAACAGAAGTTATAAACCACTGACTAAAACACGTGTGATCAAGTCAGTTATGCACGATACTTACATCATTGGTCACTGGGGAAAAAAATCAAGCATTTACTTATTTTCTATTACTTTACATACACCTTTATAATTATTTTATATATAATAATTTATATTTTATATATATAATTATTATAATACATGTGTAATACAAATAAAGGAATGTTCTCTCCCTTTCCAGAAGGGAAATTAACCCTGTCACCAAAAGAAAGCAGGGAAAATGACTCAGAATCATGCTCCAGTGTTGCTGTTGATGATGGCAGACTTGAGCCAAGATCAGATGATGAGGACACGTAAGTCAAGCACTTCAACAGAAAAAGCTATACACATGAAATGACTGGATGCATTGCCTAAAGCTTTTCTCCTCAGTTCTTTTAAATTCATAAATGAAGACAAATTGTTTTACAGTCTGCTGATCTGATTTTCAATTCTCTAATTTGTCAAATGCCAATGCTGACATTAAAAATGTTATGCAGAATTGTTAACATGGCTCTGCAACTGTTTTTTTTTTTTTAACCTTATAAATATAGGTAAACAATCAGAGATGGGTGAAGAAGCAGTTCATATTTTGTGTGTAGTTTACATATTTTTTATAACACATTAAAAAAAATCTTGAAGGCTTTTAAACTAGAAATGCTCGTAACAGATACATAGAATTAATAAAACTTTGTTTCAAATTTTCAGGAATTTTGAAGATTCTGAAGACGAACTGAGACGTGATCTGGAAGAATCTCTGGAAAAAGTGGTAACTGCTCCAACAGAGAGAACCATAGAGTCTTCTATGCTTTCAATAAATAGAGGTCAAACACATGAAGAAAAGATGAGCTTACCTAGCAAACTGTTTGGAAAAGCTAATGGTGATTTAGAAAATAACTGTGAGTCACTTAGTATTGACACAAATAATTAAAAAGTCAAGCAAGAAGCAACAGCTACATAGAGTACCAGCATGGTTACTGTTTCAGACCATTAATATCCTTGAAATTTTAACCGCAGAAGTGACAAAATTAGAAAAAAACAGGTAGCTGACATCAAATGCCAAGTAAACCAACTACTTTTCAACACTTAAAAAACAATTAAAATTGAAAGGGTTTTTGCCATTTTTTTAGAAGGAAAAAAATAATCAGGCTAATTTTAGATGTCTACTATTTGAAAAACTGTGATCCAGATTAAAATGCACTTTTCTTTCTTGTTCTAAACTACCTGGGACATTTCTGACAACACTTGTTTGGACAAATTTCTGACTGCATACTCTTTAACCATTTTTGTATCACGTTTCCTACTCTGTATTTTATTTCTGTAGATAGATCAACATCCTGTTTTAAGAAGCTTTAACAGCTTCTCATAATCGGAGTAGCACTAATGAAGCTTTGTAATTCCAATAGTTTAATTTGCATAGCACAGACTGCACACAGTACTTCCAACTATTGAGCAGTTTTATACCGTAGGAGTAAAAGGTTTTACTAGCACCATGAGAATCACGTGTTCCCCAGTTCCTAACATAGAACAGGGTTCCAATGGTTGAACAATGAGTTCTTCCAAACAGTGTCATTAATTCAGATGAAGTTTAAATAAAGGGGAAAAAAAACACATTCTGAAGTGATTTCAGTAGCGTTCTGCACTTCTTAGTTTGCTATGCAACATAAAATACTGCTGTGATGGCTCAAAGTCTCCACTTTTGCTGTGAAAGCAGATGTTTTTAATATGTTTACTTTCTTCTCTTTTATAATGAGCAGTAGCTTAGAGCTTCAAAGTTCTTATTTGCATACCATCTAATTATGTTCTCTAATCTAGACCCTTCTATTCCCAAGGAACAGAAAACTTCAGAATAGGGCTAGAAAAATACCACTTATCCTACTGTAAAAGGACACAAGGTAATAGCTAATGTGAGGAGGATAGACAAGTGCAATTATTATGTGTAGCAAAAAAGCAAGCAAGCAAATACCATAGGATTGATCTAGAGGAATCGCTGTAGGTGATGAAATCTCATTCAAGCCCATTTGAGAACCAGCTAATTAACTGCTAGAAAAAAAAAAAACAAAAACTTCTGGGTACAAAAGCAATCAAACAAAAACATTGATTTAAAAGTAGGTAAAGCATCATGAAATGTGTAGAGACTCACTGAAAACAAAATATTAAAAGATTTTATAGATGTAGCTCTGTTACCCAGGAAAGCACTGTGAATCCAGAAGGTTTTGCAGCTCACTGTACTGTACACGTGACAGCGTACTGTCACAGAGTCAACACAACATTTTCAGATGCATTTATTTCCCAGTGAAGTATTTCCCAGCAAAAGATTTCTATTACATAAAGCAGATATCCTGACAGAAAGAAAAAAAAACTCTTTATTGAATGGGACCCAGGAATCATAAATTACGTATATTTACATGTACAGGTCATACCTGGTCAAATATAAAAAGACAGTTTTACTCATACGCATTTTTATTCACGCACATTTATTTAAATAATGGCTCCACAGATAGTAGGAATGTCTCTTCAAAATGCCGGTCAGAAAACCTGTACACAGAGCGGCGAGCATTTTCTCTGATCTCCAACCTTTTTTCAGGAGCCAAAGAAAGGATATAAGCCATTTTCTCAGCGTAATTGTCCTCGTTTTCTGCTAGGAAGCCTGTAATATGTCCTTCATAGGGTACCACAATATCTAATTTGGGGCCTCCAGAATTGTGAGCCAGGATAACTGTGCCAGCTGCCATGCATTCAACCACTCCTGTGAAAGATACAAAACATGCCGATGTGAATGGGGACATCACAGACTTTAGCTTCTGACTGTGCACTGCAAATTTAAAACTGCAATAAAACTCTCCTAGAAGTTACTACAGGCTGGAGTTTTACATCAGTTTGAAAAATACGGCGTAAATGTAACTGAAATAAGTTTCCCTTAAACATAAAATTGAAATTAGAAATCAGATGTAACTGGTTAATTTCGGGTTCTTGTAGCACACGTGATCTATAAGAGATACATTATATGGTGATAAAGAGCTAGATGCTGAAATGAATGTAAAGACGAGGACAGAAAGTAGTTCTGTGGCAGAACACTGCAAAGCTGGACTGAAAACAAACCTGCTTTTATGGCTTAGTGGCAGCCACAAAAAATAATTACAAAACAGAGCTGCATGTAGCTGCATTCATTTTCTCAGTCTGACTGAATGTTTTTAAGATTTAGAAAGATAATCTGAGAGAAAGGCTGATTGGACTCGTATCAGTTGGATGATATTCAAGCAGAAGTTCAGTGTTTTGCAAATAAACACATCTTTACAGCTTCTGACAAGATCTGCACGTTTGTCCTGCCAAATTATCACAGCGTTTGTATTCTTAATGGTAGAAATTTTAATGAGATGGCTATTTGACAGAAAGTTTTGCTCAGTTAAAAGCAGCAAGATAGGAATAGCACACAATATATACATCAATCCTTCCTCTGTGGTTCCAAGTAAGAGCTCAATCACTTTAATTACTGATTGTTCTCAGTGCTGATTTGATTTTTATTAAGTTCCACTAGCTCAAATATTACCCATTGTAGATTATGCTCTGAAGTTTTAGAACAGATTTCATAAAGGTATAAATCCATTGGAGATTATTGTCAAATCGTGCTGAAATTCAAAAGCACAGTGCAACCGTATCGCTTTTTTTGGGGGGGGATAAGCTTTTATGGGGGCTCAAATCTCAGAAATCATTATTTCTATTCTGTAGCAGTTGCTACAGCCTTCTGAGGCGCCGCAGGGTACAGACAGCTCTACCTCTGCAAGATCACCACCAGGGCCTAGGGCAGCTGCTCGCTGTGCACGCCTCCGTGCTCAGACACTACCCCAAAGAGTCTTAACCACGCGGTGAAACCCTCCCCAGCTGTGTTCTAACCTCTAAGACAAGCAGCTGAAAAATGAGCAGAGATACTGACCGATCCCAAAGTGCTCGTTCCACATGGTGTGCAGGCCGATGGTAGCCTCGGCCAGGTGTTTCTTTAACTCCTCGAAGGGAATGTTTACTCTGAACATCACGTTGGCACTAACCCCCAGCTCTTCACAGAGACGTTTCAGGTTATTTACACGCTCCTCATCTTGCTGGTTACGGCAGCCTCCGATTAAAATAAGCTTGAGTGATGGCTGCTGCCCCGGTCTCTTCTCTTTCAGCAGCTTGGCGAAGGCTCTGATTTGCAGAGGATGATCTTTCTCAGGCCTGAACTGGCTGACGGAGACGATGGAACATTCAGCAGTGCTCTTTTCCTCTTCCAGAGGAATATCCAGGAAGGTCTGAACGTCGCACGGCGGATACACCACGCTAGTGCAAGCCCCAGTTCTCCAGATGGAAAGGATGTGGTTGAGCGTCCAGGAGGAATTAACCATAACCACGTCGCTGCAGGAACCCACCAGCCCATACAAGAACGCGAACAAGTAGTAGTAGACGAGTTTGAATTTGCTGATGAGCGGGTTGTTTGTGATGAAGGCTGCGTTGTTAAACCTGGTGTCCTGGTTCCTGACCACCGACAGCATATCGGTGCTGATGGTGGGATAGTGCACGTAACACCCGACGCGACAGCCTCCTAAATATTTAAAGAGGGGGAGCGTGAAGGCGTAACCCATCGAGTCAATATAAATGTCAGGAACGCACTTCAGAAGAGCTTCCCAGCCAAGGAACACAGAGCCTAAGCTTTGTCCCAGCAAAGTGAAGTGAGGATAAAGAGAAGCTTCCACGAGGTAGCGTTTTTCTAGAAACACAAACTTCACGGGATGAGTTAATTTAATATTGAACCTTCTGAAAGCACCTTCTACTATTTCTTCTGCAGTGGCATCTCTGTCACCAGTGTAAACAACACACGTTATGTTTTTGTACCTGTAAGAGTAAAGAAAAAGAATTTCACAAGTTCTCATCAAATTTTGTAACATGGAACTAAAACATTATTCATTCAAAATTAATACGAAAGTATGCACAAAACAAACATCTGGCCTAGCTCTGAAATGATTTTGATTTAACTAAATTGATTCTATGAATTCTTTCCCTTATATTTCTATTTTATTTTTTTCTGATCTACAGTAAAGCATGATGGATGAAGACTGTGGTTTTTTTTTAGAGTACAAGATAAAGGAGCTCAGTATTAATCAATATCAGACTTAAGAGTGCCTTGCGCTATGTTAGGAGATGTCCATCTAGAGTACAGCATGAACAAAATGCAGAAGGCTGCAAAATTCAGAAGGCTGTGCAAAGCCAGGGGTTGTGTCCGTGCTAATATCCACTTCAGATATTAACTTTGTCTCCTGCAACAAGAGGCGAGTATCAAAACTAGAACCTGTGTGCAGGTAACTGATGCGTCCCTAAAAGTCCCATACTGGTACCAAAAAAAACGATGCAAGAGGAGGAAAGAAGTAACAGGTGCTGCAGCTGTGCAGAAGACAAAGGACAGAATAAAATCCAGGCAGAGTGCTGAAGCCAGAAGGTGCAACCAGGTGAAACAGAGATCTAAAAAAAACCTTTAGGGCACGTACATTAACGATACCCATTTAAATATGCAAAACCAACACAATTTGCATAAAGAACACCTCAAGAAGCTGAGCGTGAAACGTGGTATTTGACAGACGCGTGCTTACTTTTTCTGGAGCGTCCTTATGGCACACCACAAGACCCTCTCCCCTCCACCTCCTGCGTTGCAGTAGGGGTGAAAAAACCCCACCAGCACGGGTCGCTGCCCGTCCCTCCCCGCCGGGCCGAGCCGCCGCTTCCTCGCCTGCAGCCAGAGCCGCGCGCCCCACAGCAGCACCGCCACGCACAGGCACAGAGCGCCGCTCAGAAACAACGCCGGCACCAGCAGCGAGCACAGCAACCTGAAACGAGTCAGAAAGCGTTAAACCGAGGAGTTCAATAATTAATTACGTCTTCTAATTGCATAGAAGAGACAGTGTGGTGACAGGATGAATGGGAATGGGCTAAAGCTGTGCCAGGGTAGGTTTAGGTTGAATGTTAGGAAGAACTTCTTTACCAAAAGGGTTGTTAGGCATTGGGATGGGCTGCCCAGGGAAGTGGTGGAGTCACCATCCCTGGAAGTCTTTAAAAGACGTTTAGATGTAGAGCTTAGGGATATGGTTTAGTGGGGACTGCTAGCGTTAGGTCAGAGGTTGGACTCGATGATCTTGAGGTCTCTTCCAACCTAGAAATTCTGTGGAGAGACGGGCTTATGGGGCAATATCTGAAGTTAGATCACTGATATTGGTGTTTCCTTTCAACAATTATGGTAAAAGTATGTTGTTTGGGAAAATATTTTTTCCAATTTTCAATTCTGTATTATTAATAGTAGATATTTGTGCACATATATGTGGTATATATATTATCAGGGCGATAAGCTGACATACACAGACGTTATATTATAGAATATACACCCACATACGCACCACATAAAGATATATAGAAGGCATATAAAGGCTGCAAAGCGGCAAACAGCCCCTAAACAGCCTTTTTAGAGCCTCCCTCAGCCGAGCCGGCCCCGCGAGGCCCTGTATTAACGCAGAGCGGCTCTGCCTGCCCTCAGGGCACGGCCCTGCACCCCGCCATTCCCCCCCCCCGGGCTCCCCTCCCTCAGGTTGCTGAGGACAGCCTCGGCCCGGGCCCTGGGCCCCGCTCCCCTGAGAGGAGCCGCGGCCCCCTCCCCCCCTACCTGCCCGTCCCGCCCGCCACCATCTTGTGGCGTCCTGACGGAAGAGAAGGCAGCCCCGGGGGCGGGGCCAAGCGGGCGGTGCCTCTCTCCCATTGGCTCCCCGCGGGAGATGGACAGGCAGGGAGGCGGGGCATAGAACGGGAGCCTGAGGGGAGGGAAAAAAAGGCAGAGGGGGGTGGTGGGGGCAACGGGAGGGGGCGCTGTTTGTGGGGCCCGCGGGGGTGCTGCTGGATCTCGGGTTTTTACCTCCCCTTTTACCTCCCCTTCCGTTTTGTCCCCACCGGGGGATACTCACACGCCGGAGGGGCGGTGTAGGGATGAGCTGGGCTGTGCTGCTTTTCCAAACGCTGCTGCTGTTGCTGCTGCGTCGTGCAGCGCCTAAAATGGCCGCCCGGGGAGCGGGGTGAGAAACCCAGCGTGTGTCCCCTCACCGTGTGCGGGGTGAGGCTGCCGAGAGCTAGGTGAGGGGGAGTGCTTACACAGTGTGGTCCTGGCTGCCAGAACCTGAAGGGAAGGGGTGGGGAGCTGGGTGTTGGCCTCTTCTCAAAGGTAACCAGTGACAGGACCAGGGGGAATGGCCTCAAGTTGTGCCAGGAGAGGTTCAGGTTGGCGATGAGGAGACATTTCTGCTGAGAAAGAGCAGTCAGGCACTGGGACGGGTTGCCCAGGGAGGTGGTGGAGTCACCGTCCCTGGGGGTGTTCAAGGAGAGGCTGGACGTGGTGCTTGAGGACATGGTTGAGTGGGTGACACTGGTGGTAGGGGATGGTTAGACCAGGTGATCTTGGAGGGCTTGTCTAACCTTAGCGATTCTGTAGTTCTAACATTGATCTGCTGTCATGTAGGTAGGCATTTACTTCTCTTCCCATCATCTCCTTAAAATTATGGGGCATATCTGATGCAGATAAGTCTGTCTCCAGCCTCTCACAGAGCTGATCTATCCAAAATTTGAAGGTATTGCAAACATGCGCTACCTCTCCCAAACCCTGATTTTTCAGTCTTGTTGAGGCTGAAGCGCTCTCTTCCATGTCATAGCCCTTGGTGCGTTTTGAGGTCTTGGGGCTGTTTGGGATGCTTGTAAAGGTCCTCCTAGTGGCTTCCTGATCAGCAAATGTTGTAGGGCCCAGAGTTTATTCAGCCATTGCTACAGTCTGAAGCCAAGAGACAAAGCCTCTGCTGTGGTGGAAGTGGGAAGAGCTGAGTGTAAGTAATGATTAATTGGTGCTTACAGGGAATCTCCACATGGGGATCAAAGTTGGGAACATGTCAAACCCTGAAAGTTAAGGTTGTAGTAGGACTGTACTTTTTTCAAGGGCCTTTATTTGAGCAGTTACATTGGAACAGTTGTGTTGGGAAGGCCAGCAAGAGTGACCTGACATTTCATTTCTGACCGAAC
Organism: Aythya ferina; assembly: GCF_964211825.1. NCBI lineage: Eukaryota > Metazoa > Chordata > Aves > Anseriformes > Anatidae > Aythya > Aythya ferina. Next base: position 27,875,874 of record NC_140296.1, read on the forward strand.
AGTTCGCATACGTTGGGTGCAGCGGTCACTGGTTTCTTCCCCTTAATCTTCTCCTCTTCCCCAACAGACCAGCTGCCCGAGAAGCATGTCAGATGTTTGCAGAAGGGACCTGTGCTGGATTCACACCTCTCAACTTGAGACACATTTCTTGCAATGTCAACATTTGAAGCTAACTGCCCGGGTTCAGAGAAGAGGCATGGTTCTTCTAGGGAGCAAGCAGTCCAGTCTGTTTTAGATGATGAAAATTGTGTGTCTCTCCACTGAAAAGGACTTGAAAAGGAGCTTATGGCCACTCCCTTGGAAGGTATGAGTCTTAGACTGAGTTTATTTATGAAGCTGATGGATCACAAGTTAGCCACAGCTTAATTAAGATGAGACTGAATGAGTTCTGATTAGCAAGTAAAAAAAGAGGTAGCCATCTACATACCATTTTGTTGCCAGAGCCATACATGGCAGATGCCGTGTTTTGAATTTAACTTGCTGTTCAGTCATCAGACACCTTTGCCTTCATATGGCTAGAAAAGTGAAACTTGTTCTTTCCAGTCAAGGCTCATTGCAAGGTTAGCGGTAGTGGGGAGGAGAAGTGAGGATTGATCCCACAGAGCTCCCAGCACAAGGCATATCATTTCTTCAGGGATTCCTAAGTGTCGGGAGCATGTTTTAGCTTGAGCCCAACAAAATATTTTGCTTTTCCTGAAATGGTATAATCACTTTTTTGTGAGTTCCCAACATCTCCTGTTAAGGAATGCATATGTTTGTGCATTTTGGCAAATGGAAGAAAAAGACTGATCTCCGCAGGCACAGCAGAAACAGCTGCCATGTAGCAGCAAACTGAATTTGCAGTGCGTGAACTTTTCCAGCAGGGAGAGCCTCAGAGTTTGTTCAGGGAGCCGGACAGCCAGGCATGCTTTGTGCACAGCATCGCCACTGTGGGACGTCGGTCTGGCACTTCCCAGAAAAATTGAAATTTTTGCACGGATGCAGATCAACTGGCCAGCTTTAGCGCTACAAAGCCTCTACAGTCACGTAATTTTCCTGGTGACAGTTCAAGAGCAAAGTATTCATAGAACTGTTTGTGTCTTGCTTTTGCTCCCAAGGCAAACAACAGATAGGCCAGAGGAATTGTTTTGGCAGGAGAAGCTCTCTCTGATGATTTATTATTTTTTTTTTGAAACTTCATGGCCCTTTTTCTTATAATGTGCACTTATTTCTTGACGGGTACTTCCATGTGGAATAATCCAGGAAACACCATGTCAGTGCTCAGCCGCCCGCCCAGCACAGAAGTGCTGCCTGGTGCTCAGAGGGAGCCTCCTGCCTGCCCCTTGGTGCCCACTGCCCCTGGCCTGGCGCTGGGCACCCCTGAACAGAGCCTGGCTGCGGCCTCTTTGCCCCCTCCCTGCGGGGATTCCCAGCCCTGGGGGAGATCCCCCTGAGCCTCCTCTTCTCCAGGCTGAGCAGTCCCAGCTCTCCCGGCCTCTACTCACAGGAGAGGTGCTCTGCTCCTCTGTTCTGCTGATCTGTTCTATTTTTTCTGTAGTCCTTATAGTGGTAATTAAAGACAAGCTGTATTAATACTTCCAAAGTTTTTATTTCGTTAGTTTTTTTTTTTTTTAATCACAGGGTATTCAGCTTTTGATGTGAGCACTGTGAAAGCTGTGTTGCTGACAGCCTTACAGACTGCAAAGGATGCCTTTAATGTGTGAATATCCAACGCAGACTAACTGGGTTGTCATCACTTCACAACTTCCCCACCTTAATGCATACGTAGCAGCAGATACTGGGTGGATACATTTAAGGTATTGCCAATAACGTCAGCAAGAGCAGTGCTGAGCTGCCTTTAGCATTCCTGCTCCAGCAGGGGGAATGCTATTAAACATCTTGTCTGTAGAAATTCCACGTGGCTGACAGGCCAAAGAAATGAAACGAGCCTTGTCATGACGTTGGCTTTGTTCTCACCTGCTCAGAGATGTACCGAGTTTTTCATCTTTTGCAGCCTCTGTAAGCACTTTTGTCCTGTTTTAATTGCTTTCCTGATTAAGGTCCTCACTCTGAAGGAAGATCAGTGCAAACAAGTAAGCAGTGTTCAAAACAAACAGCAGAATCCACTCAGAATGCATTCTCCTCAAGCCTGTGAGGCGTTGGAGGTAGTTTTTAAGTACATTTTTGTAACTCTCATTCATAGTGAGTGCTCCACATACAAGAAAGTTGCTAAAATGAGACCACTGGCAAGTAATAAACACAAAGAAACTGGATTAATATTGTGTAAGGACATTCATATGACAGTCATGTGGTTTTTTTATACCTTCTTGTACAGTCGGTTACTTTCTTTCTGGAGTACACCCTGTGTGGTACCGCGTTTCTCATACAAGTTTCTCTCTCGTAGCTGCCAAAATGCTGGGGACTGTTTTTAGCAGGAGGAGTCTTGTATCGTTCATACACACAGTAAGTTTCTCCTTTTTTTGCATGTTTGTTGTGTTAGGTTGTGAAATGTTGTGAAATGTTCTTTGTTGCATAGTAACAGGAGGCAGAAATAAAGTTGTACTGAACATCCATGAAGCAAAAAGCAAGTATTGGAAATAAATTGTGGCATATATACATTTAGGGCAAAACACCATGGGGTAGTTTTTACTGATACGTTATAATATTAAAGTTGCTAACTACAAACAATTCTAGGATTTTGTTTTTCTGTCAGCTTTGCTTTTTAGCTAGATGTTCCAGGGCATGGATGCCTGCACTGTGTGTTTGTGAGCAAAAACTGCCCTTTTTTATTTTTTTTTTTGACAGAAGCAATGGAGAATTGCAAAAACATTAAGTATTAAGCAGCTTGAATCTACAGAGAATTTTTGCAAGAGTTCCTATGAAATACCTTTATTTGCATCACCAGGAAACTTCCAGCTGCTGGAACCCACCGGTTTTGATTAATAGAAAATTATTTTCACACAAGTTGTCCCAGTTGGACAAGGACTGCGTAGGAAAACAAATCGATTCCACTGTTGGAGTTCAGTTCTGTATGCTGGGCCGGTGTTTTAACTTCCCATGGCCTCCTGTCAGTTCTCCTAAACAGCCAGCAGCAGGAAAAATGTCTGACATTTTCAGGGCAGGTGAAGGAAACGTTCCAGCAACTCAGAGCACAGGCAGAAATGAGCTGGTAACTGTTGTAGCCCTACCAGTGACATCCCTGAGCTTGCAAAGGGATACGGGGGCTCACTTTAAGTCCCAGCCTTTCCAGCTGGAAGTTTTGGGTTCCTGAGGGGCCGTGAGCATTTCTGAGTGTCTGTGATAGCAGACCTAACCCCCCATCTCTTTCCTCCCCCATTTACGCAGATATTAATGTCTCTGTGGCCATATGCACCTAGTCAGGATGTGAAGGAGATCGTGAAGGATCCTCTCTCTCACAGCAGTACCTTAAATTATATCTGTTAAAATTCATCTATGAAACTTATCAACTGAAAAGAAAATCAACTTATATGTGTTTAAATCAACTATGAAACCACTCAGGAAGATGCACAGCTTCACTGAGTCGGTATTTATTTATCTTTTCAGCCCTATCATCAGACTTTAAAGGGTTCACAGACTGAAGAACTAAAACCCTGTCCTGGCTTGTTCAGGATGTGTTTGTGCACATGCGTTTGTGTGCACGTCCCTCTGCCTGGTTCAGGGGGCAGGGGGGAGAACTGTTTGGGTGCAAACCCAAACTGGTTCATGCGGATCCAGGACGAGTCAGGATTTGCATTCTGTGCTCATGTCTGGCTCGTTGGCACGGATCAGGGAAGAGAAAATAGCCAGAAACTGGCTGCCGAGCGGGACAGAAGAGAATTACAGGAGAAATGCAGGCACTGTGCCTTGCCACCTCCTCTGACCTTTTTCTGTGCTGGGGATAAAGGAAGTTTGAAGGGGTGGCAATTTTCCCATGGCGCAGATTCAGAGATTCTCTTCTGGGGAGTGAACTAGGGCTGCTTAAAAGTCCTTCCCTGACGCGGCACCTTTTCTTTCAACGAGCAGAGGTAAGAGGAGGGAATAATAAATCAATTGACCCTGAATTTCCATGGATTGGCATCTCTGCTTCCTAGGAATTGAGGGCAGTGAATAAATCTCAGCAGGTTGCCTGGCAACTCCCAGGACGGTTACCTTCTTTTACACCGAGCTGCAGAACGCATCAGTTTTGCCTAAAAGTGTCCTTGGAGGAAACATCCTTTTTCTGTAGAGCAGACTGAGGTGAGCTCTGGAAATGACAAGGTGGCTGAGAGCTGGGAACGCCATCCATCTCGCTGCCTGAAAGCGTTTTGTGTCACAAAACGAGCTCCCAGGAGCTCTTTTATTTTTTTTAGGACTCAAACATGTTCAGTTTCCTCTGGGTGCTCACGCAGTCAATAAGCACCACTTCCACAGGCAGTTTTGAAGAGCCAAGTGCCTATACCACGGAAAACAACCTGAGAAACGCTGTGCGCATTTCAAAGCAGGGTTTTAACTGCGCCTTTCAGTCCAGGTGTTACATCTTTCAGATACATTTTTTTTTTTGTAAACAGAAAGAGGTTCTCTCTGTTGCTGTTTCCTTCAGATGTTTTTTGAAGCATGTGTTTGAGTTGAAAAGAGAGCTTAAAGTCAGTAGCAGTTGCCTTGCTGTGTGACATCCCTCCCTCAGTGCCACGTTATCTATGACTTTTCCACCTCTGTTCTTCCTCACTGTGTCTCGTAGGCTGCCACTTGTTACTTGACAGAATTATCATCAGATAATTACAGAATTATCAGATATTCCAGCAGAGAAAAAAAATAACAGCAAGCATCTCTTCATCTTGATCTTCCCTCATAGTGTCTATGAGCCTCTGCAGTGGGTCAGCGTCGCTCTATCGAGGCCAAGGCTACGTGATCTCATGGTCAGCTGTGGAAGCACAAATTGTCCACTGATAGGAGCCGTGACCTCCCTGCCTGGGGCTGCTGACCGCGAGCTGGCAGCACGCTCACGCCGGGCATTAGACCTGGGCAGTGCAGTGCTGCTCCTGGCCCTGAAGAGCAAACAGGAGTTTTGCAGGAGGACAGCGTAAATAGGTTAGCTAAACAGCAGCTCACGTGTTATGGTTTGGACCTCCCGATGCCCCTGTGTGCCTGTAGTGTCCTCATCAGAAGTTGCCCTCTTCGCTTCTCGCCTGCCGGGGCGCAGGGAGCCAGACAGAGGGCTGGCAGCTCTCTGATCTCCAGGTCGGGGAGAAAAAGCTGCCCAAGGGCAGAGCTGCAGTTTGGGATGCTCCAAAACGAGCAGGGCCCCTGTGCTGGACTGGTTGGGCTGTGGCAGAGCCCTGGCCTCACAGGCAGGCTGTCCGGGTCACACTGCAGCCCTGTCATCATGATCCCCTGCCAGCAGGGTCACCTGGGGTCTGAGAGGTCCCCAAACCCTCTTGTGTTTTTGTACCCAGTAACAGCAACCAGCCCACAGGGATGGTTCTTTCTTCTTTCTTGGTTCTTTTCACTTCTTTCTTGAAGTGAAGGTGATGAAACGAGCTCCTATTCAAAGGTTGAGCAGTTGGACTTGGGATTAAACACCAGCTGCAGAACCAGAAATACAGGCTCAAATCCAAGTTGGTTTCTTTTCCCCTCTCCCTCTCCTTTCCTTTATTTTATTAACGCTTTACAAATATGATGTGCTTTGTGTGCTTTACACAGTGTCAGGCGGCTCATCAAGCTGAAATCTCAGCCTGTCAAACATGACCACAAGAAGGACTGGAAATAAGTGCTGGGAAGGAACTAATAAGTACATTAAATTGTGGGCTCCACCGTCAGGGACAGATTTAGAGGATGTTAATAGAGATGAATGGCACTGAAGACGTAGGCTTACATTCCTGATCTGTACAGGGGAAAAATTAATTGAAGATTTGAGAGGGCCTGCAACAAGGTCAACAGTAGCTTACTTAAAAACAAAACAAAACAAAAAAAAAACCCTCAGTCTTCCCAGTTACTTAAATCACAGTTCAGAGACTCAGTATTTATTCCAAACAAATGTAGAACGTGTTTTTAAAAACTCACAAAAAATACTAGGAAATTTATGAAACAAAACGAGAATTGAGAACTTGAGGCTTATTTCTAAATGTAGAGAGCCAAGCAAGCTGGCAAAAGCTATGATCTTTAGCAGTGACTGATACAGTTCACAAGTACTAAACAGGTCATTTTGTCGTCTCAAATTAGCCTTCGAAAATTGCTCCTTTTGTAGTGTTATCCATTCTCAAGCTCTATTTAAAATATTGCAGTCGAGGTGGAAAAAATGCAGGTTGTTTTTCTCTGAGTGGAGTTGAGAAAGGCTTTTGCTTGAATTTTACAACCAAAACCAGGCTCTGAGCTGGGTGCAGCACAGACAACATCAGAATGGAGAGCAGTGGGAGCACAGCAGTGCAAATCCTGGGTTTGTAGTTCTGCCACACTCGTGCCACCTCCACCCGACAAGGTGCCACACGCCTGCTACATGACCAAATGTTGCTGGGGAGCGGGACTGGAATTAATTCAGCCCGATGGCAACTGTTCTTTGCACTCTGACCCAAAAGGTGTGCCTTTTCCGGGGGTAATACGATCAGCCTGGTAGTTTCCAGGCACTTGAAAACAAATTCCTGCAGTATAAATACAGATAACAGAAATGATCATGCTGAAATCAACGCTGCTAAAAGCAGACAAAGTACCAAGTCCACACAATTTGCGGTCGTGAAGGAGCTGCGGAGTGAAAAAATGAGGCTGCGTTTTTGGGCCCTGCCACAAAAGAGATTCACCGCCGAGTCCTGCCGGTTGAGAGCAAACAACCGTTTTTAAATATTTAGAGAAGATTGAGTCTGCTTCCTGAAAAGCTGGAGCCAAAGTCTGAGCTGATCTGATTTGCAATGAGGTCATCAACTCTTAAGCAATTTTATTCATGGCAGGTAGGAATTTGATTCCTTGTTTTTCAGAGTTTTGAAAGGTTTCCTTTTTTTCCTTACAGCCTAAGAAATGCTATTACGTGTGATCACGCTTCCTTACCTGTTGAGAGGAATCTGAATACCATTGACCCTATAGAAATACCTGATGGCTGCCAGCCTTCCTAGGACATTGTAGCCAAGGAGGTGTCTTTTTCATTTCATGGCTCAAAACTGCAAGCAAATGCCATTGAAGAGGGAAAGTTGACTAGTTTTTTCCCTCTTAAATTATAAAAAGGTCTTTTTTTCTTTCTTTTTTTTTTTTTTTTCTCCTGTAATAGCAGTGTCAGTTCAGAAAAGTCAAGGACGTGGCTGTGCACCATGAATGTGAGCAAGCTTCTGTTGAGCTTTCAGCTGCAGCTGTTGCTTCGGCCGGCCGAAAGTGGCTGCTGGGCAAGAGCAGGGGCTTGCTTGAAGAAGTGGTGCACACATTTAATCAGTACTCCTCTTTTGGCTTAAAGAGGGTGCAGAGGGAGGAGAAATCGTTGGGTTTCACACTCTGGCTGGGTTGTAATGTGTGTAGGAGCTTTGCATCTGATAAGGAGAGTAGAAAAATGTAATTTTTACATTCAAAGGCAGACTGGCTTTCTAGTTTAGTGTAAATACTGAAGCCTGTCTTTACACTTTATGCTGTTCAGGTATCTGAACCAGTTCCTCTTGTCTGCCCGTCAGGTGAAGGCAATATGACCCCCTTACCTCCAGGCCACTGATTTTTAACTTGCTCCCAAGCTTCTCATCTTTCAAGGCATTGTTAAGAACATTTTAACATGCTTGCTTTGGACAAGGAGGCAGGGAGATTAGGCACAGGACAAGTCATCCTATAAAGCCAGGGATGAATGCACCCAGGAAGCATAATTTACACAAAGACGTGTACTTTTTGTGGGTTTAATACATTCTCTGGTGGTAGCAAGTAGCATAAAGGGGAAAACACGTTTTATGAGCTGAGTTTTATGAGCTTTAAGTCAAAGGGATTTAATCTTCTTGGTATGTTCTGTATTTTCTTGAATGACAATGAAAATATCTCCTCCAGCATTAGCAGAGAGCTGCAAAAGCAGCAGCCAGATTTTGTATTTGCCATCTGAATCCCATCCTACCACTCCTGAGTGATTTTTTCCTGGTAAAGCTCCTCAGCTGTGCAACATCTAGCCTCCAACCAGGGCACCTTGTTGTTACCAGGTGAGACAGGCAACAGCTCCTTCCTTCCTTCAGCCCTCAGTAAAATGTTAGCAGCTGACACAGTTAGCATCAGCTCCAAAGGGGCAATTAATGGAGCCAGAATGGGGAAAACAATTTGTGTGGGTAACTCCAAGCAGCTGCCTTGCTCCTCCAGCAGATGTAGCTGCCTTCAGGGTGCTACCTCGCATCCCTCTGAACTGGCTCCTGGGCCACAAGAGTTGTGGAGAGGGTGGGATTGGGCAGGGCCTCTGAGCTTTCAGCCTGCTCTGTTAAGGTACTTTGAAATTGGGTTTTGTTTTACAAGATGCTTGGGTGTTTCTGCTTTGTGAATGGCAGTGCTTGTCCAAGAGCTGCTGCTGGTTACTCAGTTGCATGGCTTTCAGTCACCATTGCCACGGATCTCTGCTGGAGCCTACTAAATGTGACGCTCCACATCAGTCAGCCGTGTTGAAATACATCTTATACCCCGTTCATCTGAAGAGCTATAGGAAACTGTCTTCTCCTCTCAGCAAAATAATTCTTCTTAATGTAGGTAAATACCTCATAAAAGCGTATATATATATATATTTATATATAAATACATGGTAAAGGTGTTCAAAACACAGCCTGGTGTGCTTCTCCTCCAGCTCCAAGTCAGCATTCAGCACTGCTGAAGGAGGAGGACCGTGAGGGCATTAAGTAAGAACTTGTTTCCACTACTAGGAACAAGCAAAGAGATTTTTACCTTAGAATTGCTCAGAAGTTGGATGGACGAGAGGAGGCGGGGAGAAGACTTACTAAATATCTCTTTATTCCTTCAGCTGAAGTTAAACCTCAACCTAGGGTGAACCTCAGACAGCAAGCTTCATCACATGATATCTCATGAATATTAGTCACTTGTAGCAACGTGCCAGGTAGGGGTTTGGGCTATTTTGAATAATAAAGATACTGTCTGAGGTGAGTGGACTGAGTTTTTACCTTAGAGCTGGCCAGAAACTGCAATTTGTGTTCCCTAAGATATTCTAGAATTTGAATTTTCCATTATTTGGAACAGAAATTAGCTCTGGTACTCAGAGCTGAGTTTCTTAGTATCTTTGATTTGGGATCGGAGCGTTGGTTTGCCTTAGAAAGACAAAAAATAGACTCTTAGCTTGGGTGTGTGTCTTTAATGAGTAGATGTAGCCATAGTACTTGAAGACATGGTAATGAAATATCAATTATATTTCACATAAGTCAAACTGTAGGATTTTCAGTTTGTTGTTTCAAAGCCAGTTAAAGTCAGAAAGGTGAAATATTTTGAAGAATTAAAAGCAACTTTTAAGAAAAGTGTCCCAACTGAAGTCAGCTGCCTTTTTAACCAGTTTTATTGGTAAATGCAGAACAGATGCTTTACGCCTTGTAGCATGGTGGTAAAACTATTAGTATTTAAGATCTGAGCAGCCTGGAAAAGGGAAGGTTCCTTTTGAGTAAAAGCCAGCAGCCTGTGATGGTTTCCAGCCCCCACTTCTGAGCTAAGGTAATACCGTACGTGACCCTGCTAGAGGCTCCTCTGAGAGCCACCTCCACGCTGCCAGCTGGGCACCTGACAAACAGCGTGGGGAGCCCACCTCCCAGGCATGGTCCCAAGGATGGTCACCTGGCTTTATTAACATGGGAGTGATTTTTTCCTGACCTCTTTCCTTTTTTTTGGAAACATTATATAGATTGGGTCTCTGCAGTCACTTGGGAGAGAACGGGGAGTGGAGAAAGAGCTGCTGTGGGGTGTTCCCTCACTGACCTCGTAGCTAACAAAGCTTCTCTTGGACCTGTCCTAAACTGTACTGGCATCATCACATGCTTGTAAAGCTCTTTTGAAGTGCCATTTCTCAAAACGTTTTCAAATTCACTTTTCTTTTTCCAGTTTAATGTTATCCCTGTTCTTGTGTATTAAGGCAGTGACACACAGTCATGCTATGATGGTATTTTGGTTTTCATTTCGTTGGCAGAAGACCTTCCTTTTCTAAAGAGGATTCTGAACTCTCAACTGTTGTGTGGTGTGAGCAGGGGTGTGAGAGATGTCAAGGGAAAAAAGTAAAAGGAATGTGACTTCGTCCTGCCAGACAGCTGGAGTGCCATGTGTGTCCTCAGGTTTCTTTGCCGTGACTGAGCTGTGCTGAGACTCCGATCCTGTGTGCTGGTCTCTGCATGGGAGTGCATTTAGTGATTTATTTTCTTTTCAAATCCAAGCATTTCTGATAAAAAATAAAGTAATTATTTTAAGGCCTGCCTGCACAGTGAGGTCAGTGCATAGTTGGAGGGTGTGATTTGCTGACACACTGACTGTATGGTGTAATTTCCCTTCATGGCCAGTCTTTAGGTGCCTGTTTAGGGGTGCCTTTAGAAGTGGACTGCACTGCTGGATGCTCAGGGAACTCGAGGTCCCGCTCGCTAGGTTAGAACAGCGCTGTGAATTTGGGGCAGGCAGCCCCAGGGAAATGCATCCAGCTTGGCTCTAAACACTTCTAGCGATGGTGCCTATCGTATGGCTGTCTAATTAGACATTCCTGGAACTGATGAAAGGATCTAAGGGGTTTGCCAGAGGGAATACTTTTTTTTTTTAATTTTAGTTTTTCTTTTTTTCTCTTCTTCATGGCATTAATTGCTGGTTTAGCTTTCTGTTTGTTTGTTTATTTTTAGTTAAGCTTGGGGATGGTAAAGAGCTGCGCTTTAAAAGGCGTCAGTTTTGCACTCAGTCTTTTTCTTTTCCCTTTTGAAACCAGGAACGACTGTCCTTGTACCCTAAATAAATGAAAGACCCTCAGCCTAGGAATCTTCGCTATCATAAGCATGCTAAAAGTGTTAGAGGGGACCATTTCCTGGATAAAAATCCAAAAAATCCCAGGTCACTTCACGGAAAAGGGAAGCGGAGTAGCAGCGTTGCCCTTTGCAGGAGCTGTGGTTGTGCCCGTGGCCACAAGGAGCTAATGCCTGGATGTCTGAGTTAATTATGCACCGGCTGGCTGCACACAGGTCATGTTTGAGCAGCTTGTGAAAGGCAGCCTTGGCTGAGCTGCCCGCGACGCCGTGCGCAAAGCCGAGCGGCGCTGACTGCGGTTTGGTAAGCGCAAGGACTGCCAATTGGTGGGGAGCGTTTGGGCTGGCAGGCCAAGGAGGTAGCTGAGTGCAGCGTACACAAAGATCACAGGTTACATCTGGGATTTCATTAGGAATGCCTAATGAGCACGCTGATGAGGCGGGCAGAGCTCCCCAGGCCGTTGCAGCTGAAAGAAGAGTTGCTGATAAGGCACGCTGCCTAACTGCTCTCCTAAAGCTTTCCTTTGGCGTTGCAATATTTAAAGCCTGCAAAGATAATGGAGAGGAAAGGGGAGAGTAAAATAAGAAGGGAACTGTCCTGCTTAGCTACTTTAAACAACAAAAACATAACCCTGGTGTCTATTCGTAAGCAGCAGGCAGCTCGTGATGTGCCTGAACTACTGATTATCGGTGAAAAACCCAGAGCAGGATCTCCGGTAGAAGCAAGCAGTAACTTGCAGAAAGAAGAGAAAGTTTTGCAAAGTAACTCCATGGGGATGCCAGAAGTCAATACAATTGAAAGACAGGTCAGTGAGCTGTTGCTTGTGTTGGGAGGGAAGAGATGATGCCGAACTGGAGAATTTTAAACCAAGCATGTTGGACATGGGTTGTATATTAATGTGCTCAAACCTTCTTTATCTAAATTATTTCCATCCCCAGCATGCATCTGTGTCCTGTAACAAGTAGTACAGAAATGCCAATTCCTCTTGAGAGCCTCTGAAATTAATCTTTGAAAGCAAATGTTAATAATGAGGTATGCTATATTAGCTAATGAGCATTTTTCCAGCTCCACCTCTAGTAATACGGAGTGGTGATTCTTACTGAGGAAACATTTCTCCTCTTGAGCTGTGACTGCTTGAGTAGTTTGACATCAGCTAGTGCTGGGTTATTCCCTGGAATTTTAGAAACTTTAAGAGGTCATAATTGTAGGTAAGTAGTTTATTTGTAACTAGTAAGTGGATACTAACAGAAATTCTCGATAATATACCTGTGGCAACATTTTATTTCGTTTGTAATTCAGAGTTGTAGTTTTGGAGGTTGGCTGCTATGGAAAAGAGGTTTAGAAAGATAAGCGCTGATAAAAACTTTATGAGGTTTATTACTTAAATAAGAGGTTTTGCTGTTTAAAAGTTTATATTACAAATTATAATAATGTAATTTGGATCAGTGGATGTTTAAGGAAAACAACCTGTCAGAATAAATAAAATGTTCTTTGAAAATGCGTATATTAGAATGGCTTAAATAATTAGTGTCAGACTGGGATGAAACAACAGCGAGAGCAGGCCAACTATATGTGAAGGCTTTGCCTGTCTCTACTTCTCACACTATAAATGTTTGCTACAAAGCAGTCATGACATAAATTACTTTGTTCTGCCAAAAGATCTCTTTTCTGTATTCAGTTTGCTGGAATATATTGGGTTGCTCATATCGGAGCAGTGAAGAACACCACAAGGAGTTTTGCTTTAATTCTACATTAGAAACTATCCATTTATGACAAGGCTTTCCTCTTTCTCACTGAACCTAGTATGGTTTATATAGCTCTCTTTAGTTTAAAAATGCTTTTTTAGGTCTCTAGAGCTTAATAAATATGGCATATATGGGTATCATTTCAGTAACACTGGGTGCAAGCACATAAGCTGTGTCAGAACTAGATACTGACACTAGTAGGGTCTCACGTGTTGATCTCCCTGAGGCGTGGAGGGGGAAGAGGGGAGGAAGACCAACCATTTATGACCTGATGCAGCTAAACAGAATGTGCTGACAAGATGGATGGACGGGCTGAGCTGAGATTTGTTCAGGAGGATGAGAGCTGAATTTCTGCCTCCGGCCCACTCAGAAATGACGCTGTTAGAGGTGTGAAATTGAAGAGTCTGGACCTTTGACGTTCCCAAGGCTGTTCTGTCCTCATTTTGTTGTTTGCTGGCAGCCTATAACAAACTGGGAAAACATCTGAAGTATTTAATTACTAGTATGTGGCTTTTTGGTTGTGCGTTACTGCCTGCCTGAATCCAAAGCCGTGAATCAGCAGCTTGTGAAAGAGCAAAGCAGGGAAGGTAAAGCAGTGACAGATAAGGTAATTCTTCGGCAGTTGTGCACTTCAAGGGAGGAGGGCAATAGCTGGTTTCAGCCTGCGGATGTGTGGGGGAGAGAGCAGCTCAAAACCTTCAGAGACACCAGGTGAGAGGCTGAGATCTGGCATTTGTGGGCAAGAAGATGGGGAGAATCAGAGGGGAATTTGCTCAGTGGGCCGAGCCCCGTTTCCCTGCCAGCTAACTGCCTGGCATCGTGATGAGGTTCTTGAACTTTAGGATATGAAAGTTGGTGTCACATTTGGGAGACTGAGGGTTTTACACCAGCATTTGGGAGGTGGCTGCACCTCCCTGGCAGGGGAGGTGAGGGGGAAAGGGAAGACAAGGTGACACGTGCTGGTCACCATGTGTGAGGGAGGGCCTTGCCCAGTGCTGTGTGGGTTTTTGTTGTCTTTTTTTCATCCAGTTAAGCAGTTTTCCTCAGGTTTATTCTGTAGCCCTTCACCGCTGTGTTGAACCCTTGGCCTTTGTACTTCTGAACGGGAGTACCCAAAAGAAGCAGCTTGTTTTTGGGGATGTTGGTTAGCCTGGGCTTCCGAGGGCCATTTCACCCCACCAGCTGCACAGGCCACGGGCAGCAGCCGCCTCTTCCCCTGGACCTGCCACCGAGCTCTGGACACCACAGGGCAAATTGCTGCACATCACGCTGTGACTCGAGACTTGGGCACTCCCAATCCAGAAGTGTCACCCTGCTCTGCTCCACCTCCTCGCTCTCCCAAGAAGTTATTCCAGCCCCGCGGCATGTTCTTGTTCAATGATCTTCCTGCCAGGGGAACAGAGCCTCTGGCCTCTTCCTGCTGCCCCCAGGCCCAGATTTTCTCCAGGGCAGCCACAGAGACTCGATTCCTGCCTGAGACAGCAAGGAGGGCAGCTCTTGACACCGATGGGTTTGTTCTGAAATCCTTGTCCTGGGAGCTGGGATCAGACTTACTCATGGTTTCAGATGCTGCTTGGTCAGAGCTGCCTGCTGTAGATGGGAATAGTTTCACCTCTGGCATTTCCTTTAAAGCCATCTCCAACTATTGCTGCTTTTCTTCCAATAGGTCCCCATTTAACTTTTTTCCCTTCTTTAAAAATCATTTTTCTATTTAAGGGCTGTTGCTTAAACGATCTTCACAGCTCAACTTTCATGAGATTTTCTTAGTTTTCAGCCCAGATCCTCCCTCTGTTTTGTTTTTTTTTTTTTTTTTTGAGTGGCAACTTTTATGTGCAAAACAGGGGAGGGAAATAATTGTCCTAATTTCATGTTTTCATTATTTACATAATTTTCACATAGTCATTGTAAAAATATGCCGGAGTCCCGTAGAGCAAACAGACCTTGTGTACACGTCCCCTTAAAAGTAAGCAGGCCTCCTTTGGCATGTTAGGCAAAAAGCGTTGGTCACTGCAGCCAGTTTGCTGAGATTCAGACACGCAGACAGATGACTTTTCTTTGATTCATTCAGATTTCTGGGCAGAAGCAAGCAGGAGGGGTGATCCCTGGTAAGTGTCAGGCACCAGGATTAGCCAGATGCCGTTCTCTTTGTGGTGGTGAGCTTTGTGTGGTGACTTTGGCCCCGGTGATGTTACCTGGCTGTCCCAGCTTGGGCTGTGTTGGAGGTGGTGTCTCTCTGATAGTCTCCTAGGTGCCATTTAATGTACAGCTGTTAGCTGCTACCAAGAAACCCTCTTTTGAAACTTAGTGTGTGCCTGAGGAAGACTACATGCTGTATGTAGGAATGTGCGCATTTCTGCATGCCTGCTGGCCAGCTCCTTACGTGAACCTGCTGTTTTCCTCTCATCTGGTGTAGAAACACCCCTTTGCATAGATATGCCCATAGATAGGGCTGTGCTCCTTCTCCTGGGAGCATTTTTTAAAACAGAAAAAAATACTGAAGACTTTCTAGATACTGCATTTGAATATGTACACATTTTTGTTTGTTTTTTGGAGGGGGGGAGATTCTCAAATTATTTAGATTTTTTTTTAAAGGGCATTCATATATGTATATTTATGTATTTACATCTACTCCCCTTTATTTTTGTTCTTTTTAATTAAAAAAAAATGTGTGTAAGGATGTTTTCTCTTGCAGAGCACAAATGCCAGTTTTTGTCAAATAATGAACAAAATATCGCCTATTCTTCTAAATGCTGGTGCATCTTTTAATCCAAAACATCAATTGATGGCCAAGTTTTGATGTTCCTATGACTAAAAATACATCGAAATAGTAAAATCAGTCCTTGCTTTTATGTTTTTCTGAAGACCGTGTGCCAGTAAATACGCTTTAATCGCTTCATTTAATTTGAATCACTTTTATTTCAGTAGGCACATAGGAAAATGGAGATGCTTAGTGAGCGTGGGGTAGGGGAGATGCAGAGAAGGACCCAAGAGCTGTGGTGCTGCCTGTTTTCCATCTGCAGGTTGCTCCCAGAAGCATGTTGGATAGGAGCAGGCGAGGAGGCTGCGTGTCTTGCCCCGCTCTTCCTCAGTTTCATCAAAGAATGAGGAACACAAATGCCTTTGTACGAGGAAAAGCAAATGCATGCAGTGAGCTCCTGTAGCACGCATGAGGCTTTTTGCTTTTCTGGGTGTTCGTGAAGATAAGAGCTTCTCCCTATGACCAAAATCTCATGGGAGCTGGAGATAGGGAAGAGGAGACAAAGGACAGTATTGAAATAGGCTTCTCCAAGTAGACATGAACATAAACGAATGTTTAAGGTTATGCAGCATTTGAAATAAAGTCTGTGAGAGACAGTCTTCCTTTTCAAACAGGTTTTCTTCCCCATATATGATGCCGTATTATTTTTAAACTGTGAGGGCACAAATAAGAGGAAATAAGCATGGAATTGTCTTTTCTGCACTTAAATAGGGACCATTAATCATTTGTATTTTGTTTTGAAGGGGGGGGCTGGCTGCATCTTTACATTTACGTTGAGGATTTCAGTAATTTCTGGCGAGGAAAGTGCAAGGAGAGAGGGACTGCCAGGTGTGCAGGAGTAAAAGGGACACAGGAGCTAAAATATGCACATAACTCTTCCCCAGCATCCCTGGAGTGTAGCCTTGAGGCTACAAGCAGAGAGGGAAGGGGGCGCAGAGGGTGGGCTCATGCCAGGATAGTGAGGGGCTGCCTCACTTATTATTAGTTATCTCGAGGTCATGCCCAACCAGGTTGTGCTGGACCTGGTGACATTAAAGCAGGAGTCCTGGTGGACACCAAGCTGAACATGATCCTTGCTGCTAAGAAGGCTGATGGCTCTGGGCTGGATTAGGTGGAATTGCCAGCAGGTTGAGGGAGGTGATCCTTCCCTTCTGCTCAGTGCTGGTGAGGCCACACCTGGAGTGCTGGGTCTGGTTCTGGGCTCCCCAGTACAAGAGAGACATGGATGTGATGGAAAGGGTTCAATGGAGGGCCTGGAGCACCTCTCCTGTGAGCAGAGGCCGGGAGAGCTGGGACTGCTCAGCCTGGAGAAGAGGAGGCTCAGGGGGATCTCCCCCAGGGCTGGGAATCCCCACAGGGAGGGGGCAAAGAGGCCGCAGCCAGGCTCTGTTCAGGGGTGCCCAGCGCCAGGCCAGGGGCAGTGGGCACCAAGGGGCAGGCAGGAGGCTCCCTCTGAGCACCAGGCAGCACTTCTGTGCTGGGCGGGTGGCTGAGCACTGGCCCAGGCTGCCCAGAGAGGCTGTGGGGGCTCCTCCTGGCAGAGCGGCACAAGGCGCCTGCACGGGGCCCTGGGCACCCTGCGCTGGGGCCCTGCTGGAGCAGGGCTTGGGGCTGGGGGCCTCCAGAGCTCCCTGACAGCCTCAGCCCTGCTGTGGTGCTGTGAACTAAGCTTGTACCACTAACGGGAGTCAAGCCTGAAGACTCGATTACTTTCAGTTTTTATTTAGAGGCCTCCATAAATGTCCATGGCAAAGGCTCAGGGAACTGTTGTGTAGAGCAGGAGGCGATGGGCTCATCAGGAAACCCATTTCTGCCTTCACCTGAAGGTGAGATTCAGAGGAGTGCTGCATGGACGTGTGACTGAAGCGGTGGCCTCTGTCTGTTTACCAGCACTTCTGTTTTCCCAGGGAGTATTCTCCTCCAGTTCTAATAAATACAGTACAGAGAAGACTGAAAGCAAATTTCTTAGTTTTAATTTTTGCCATTTTGGTCGTGACCCAGACATCATTATTCCCAAGCTCTCTAAGCATGAAACAAAATCAAGTTAATGAATTTTGAATGTTGCGTGAAATGAACTGGGAGCAGTCTAGTGTTAATAAGCAGCCTAAATGCTTCTTGTTTGTGCTGCTGTACTGAGGAGAAAGTTTTTTTTTTTTTTTTTTTTCTCTTTAGTAGAAAGAAGACGCGTATTGTGTTATTAAGCAGTGCAGAGCCCTTCACAAGCAAGTTAATAGATTTGTCACAACTTCCATCTAAAACTTTAGGAGATAAATTTGCCTTACGTCCCAAACAAGAATTTTAAAGTTCTTTGCATGAAACCTGAAGATCTTGGGCTTGTCCCTCCCCTTCTAAGTCCTCCCCATTGCTTGGTGTCAGTGATGTCCTTTGATGACGGAGAGTTGTGCTCTCATTACCTCTTCCGTGAGAAGCATCGCCTTTATAATTTTGATTAATATTGCATTTTTCAATTGAATTGAGTGCACTGAACTGTAGAATTGCAGTATTGTGGGCCATGATTTGACTAATGGATAATCCACTTCAGGCTAATCTCCTCCAGTAATGGCTGTGACATTCGGAAAATTGGTGTTGGATCAAAGCAGCGAGCTCTTGGAGCTCAATATCTGATCTTTGTTAGGTACCTCACAGCGAGGAAGGTGAAACTAAACTATAGTGGAAGCATCTGCATACATATGTCTTTTTAAAATCTTTGTGAGTAGATTTTAAATTCTAAGATCTGTATATTTGTAGACAATCCAGACCCTTGTGTGTACACCTATGGTGCTGCAGGTATCATGCAACTGGTCCTGCCTGGTTTCAGGCTCCGGCAATTCCTGAATCTGTTTTCTGTTGGCATATTATTTTGTTTTGGTAGTGGCTTGGCCAAAATGTTGGCTTCTGATGTCTGTGGAGAGATGTTCAGTGTGCGCTCTCCTGTGACCCTTTGTGCCGGTGGCAGTCTGCTCTGAAAAGCAGAGCTCGGGCTGCACGACAGCAACATACAAGTTATAAATGATTGGATTGGAAATGTGGGTATTTCTAAAAGTGCTGCTCATGGGAAGTGTCAGAGGCCTGATTCATGCTGCATAGCTAACTGGTAGTGTAGTCAAAGTGTAAGTTACCATCATGAAACATTTTGGTGGAAGTAGACTGCTTTGAGGGCTTATGAAGAATATTGCTGCTTTTACAGTGATAAAGGTACACGTGTTTTACTTTTATTTTTCTCTTTAGGCTTTGTCCGACGCCGATTCCCCTCCTAGCTGTGCGCTGGAACCTACAATGAAACAGCATTTTGCTTTTGACAACATGGGCTACGAGGAGAGCTTTGAAACCCTGCCCTCGCCATCTTCCCAGGAGTGCACTGTTGCAGTCAGGGTTGTGGGGATGACTTGCCAGTCCTGCGTGCAGTCAGTAGAAGGACGGATTTCCAAGGTGAAGGGCGTCGTGAGCATTAAAGTCTCCCTTGAACAGAATAATGCCCTAGTAAAGTACCTGCAGTCAGAAATTAGCCCAGAACAGATTTGCCAGGAAATTCATGACATGGGTTTTGACGCTAATGTCGCAGAAAAGAGGTTGACACCGGCATCTGTAAGTTTACCGTGCTCGAGGGAAGCGGTAATAAAGCTTCGGATAGAAGGCATGACGTGCCAGTCCTGTGTCACCAGCATCGAGGGAAAGATGAAGAAGCTGCATGGTGTGGCAAAAATCAAGGTGTCGCTCGCTAACCAGGAGGCAATCATTGCTTACCAGCCTTACATCATTCAGCCCGAGGAACTCAAGAGCCATATCAGCAGCCTGGGGTATGACTGCACCATTAAGAGTAAATCAGCACCTTTGAAGCTCGGTGTGCTTGATCTTGGGCGCCTGCAGAGCGCAGACCCCAAGGAGACACCGGCGAGTCTTGAGAGTGATGGGTTGGAGCCACAGGCTGCCAGGATGGGTGGCACAGCGACCGTGGCTGTGCAGATAGAAGGCATGCACTGCAAGTCCTGTGTCAGAAACATCGAAGGAAACATATCCTCTCTTCCAGGCGTGCAAAGTATTAACGTGTCTTTGGAGCGTAAATGTGCTGTTGTACGGTACAGCCCAAATTTAATTACCCTGTCAGCTCTGCAGCGAGCTATTGAGACACTTCCACCTGGAAACTTTAAAGTGCGCCTCCCTAATGATTCAGAAGCAAATAACCAAGCATCTCCACCGCCTGCTTTGCCGTGCGGTCTCGCTGGAGAGCCGCTGGACGACACGACGTGCACGGCTGTTATTAGGATTGATGGTATGACCTGCAATTCCTGTGTGCAGTCCATAGAAGGGACGATATCGCAGAGACAAGGTGTGCAGCACGTAGCAGTTTCTTTAGCTGGCAAGACTGGGACCATACGTTATGATCCAGCTGTCACAAATGGAGAAGACTTGAGAGCTGCCATAGAAGACATGGGGTTTGATGCGTCTGTGCTAACAGGTAACTGTGTCCTAATCTGTTGATTTTTATTCTTGAGTACTTTATCCAAGAGCTAAGCCTTGCTTTCAGCAAAGTAAGTGCCGAGATGCATGTACATGTACCCTTTGGTGGGAAGCAGGCAGTGCTTTTACATGTCAGCTGCAGCACAGTTTGTACACTTCATACACGTGCCCAATGTTTAAGAAGTTGCTATGGTGTGTAATCTCTCTGGTGAATTTCAAAAGCAGCAATATTTACTTGCTTCAGCTCAGAACAGATTTCCTTTCAGATACAGATGTAGTTTACCTGGAATGAGTTGGTTTAATCCCAATTTTCCCACTCCTGTGAGCTTTTCTTGTGTGTCCAATCCCTCTGAATCTATGCAACAGCTATGAATGAGGAGTCCATATATGACATTTAATTATGATTTGTTTCAGAACTTGTAGGAGAGTGCCAGATCTATCTCTGGAAAAAGAGGGGAGCTCCTGTGTTTAACACATTCAGAGGCAGCTCTTGCTCCTTTATACAAATACTCTGCCTGAGAGATCTGGTTTGTGAGTGCAGCTGGAAGGGTTAGTTGTTGGGTGTCTGTAATCTGGCAAAGAACAAAGATGATCACAGTGGGCCTGAGTGTGTGGAGGTCTGAGCGCTGCAAATCTCCCACTACTCATTTTGCAGTACTTGCACAATAAACATCATGCCAGAAAGAGAAACCTGTTGAGAAACTCGTCCTTTTCCCTGATAGAGATGAAGTGCTATGAGCTCTGTGTAGAAGGCAGCAAGGACAAAGTGACTGTGAGGCTGGGCTGTGTTCTCTGTGCTGGATCAGAATCACAGAATTGTTGGGGTTGGAAGGGACCTCGAAAGATCATCGGGTCCAACCCCCCTGCCCATGTAGGTTCCTCAGAGCAGGCTGCCCAGGTAGGCGTCCAGATGGGCCTTGAATATCTCCAGAGAAGGAGACTCCAAAACCTCCCTGGGCAGCCTGTCCCAGTGCTCCGTCACCCTCACCGTGCAGAAGTTCTTCCACATGTTGGTGCGGAACTTCCTGGGCTCCATTTTGTGGCCATTGCCCCTTGTCCTGTCCCCACAAACCACTGAAAAGAGGTTGGCTAAATCCCTCTGCCTCCCACACTTCAGGTATTTATACACATTGATGAGATCCCCTCTCAGTCTTCTCTTCTCCAGGCTGAACAGCCCCAGGTCTCTCAGCCTTTCCTCACAGGGAAGCTGCTCCAGGCCCCATATCATCTTTGTGGCCTTCCGCTGGACTCTTTCCAGGAGATCCCTGTCTTTTTTGTACTGGGGAGCCCAGAAAACACTCTAGATCCCAATAGATGTTTATTGAGCAGAGGTAACTGTCAGGTCTAGACATTGAAATAGGAAGGAGCCATTTGCCATCTGAAAGTGGAAAAAGAGCTGTGTAGTAGCAATCTACATCATTTCCATGAAGAAACCATAATTGCCGTATCACCTTTCAAACAACTGAGACTTTGCATGACTGATAAATACGGCCTGCTTGTAGTTTTGTGTCATCGTATCGCGCTTCAGCTAGTGTTTGTTCACTTTACTGTGCGTTTATTCAAGATACTGGCACGGGAGAACACAAGCATCGGCCTGGCGCCAGCGATGCCGCGGTGCAGCCTCAAGCTCCGGAGTCTCCTCACCAGGATCGTGCCTCAGATCCTCTTCTGCAGGGTCCTCACCTCGACGGGCCAAACCAGCCCGGTGAAGCCAAGAAGTGTTTTTTACAAATCACTGGCATGACCTGTGCGTCGTGCGTGTCTGCCATCGAAAGGAAACTGCAGAAGGAAGACGGTAATAAATGTGACATTCCTCTCGTGAGTCTGGATGGGTCTAGTGGTTGGAGGAGGTGTTCAGGGGCTGTGGTAGAACATCTTGAGGTTGCACAGACTTCGTGTTCTTTGTTAGTGCTAATGTAACCATGTCACTGTTTTAACTATCCCGCTGCACTGGTGGACCTATGGACGTAGTTGTTTTGCAACAGGAAGCTGTTGTTATATGATGGACATTTCAAATAAGGCTCAAGACAAGAGCAGAGACATTGTTCCCATTGTGTTCTCAGGGCCTTACTGCTTTACAGAGCAATCCACCTCTTCCAGAGCTGTCTGACACATTTGCGATGTGAAACTTACTCTTCAGCATACATTTGCACAAGCAAGTACAAATAAATGTGTGGCTCCAGTGCCTGGGTAATTGGTTGAGGCACAGCAAGGCTTCTTAGGTTCTAACTCTGCATTCTGGAGCTACCTCTGCCCTGACCATACAGAACATGAACAGATGAGCCTTCGTATTGTCTGCTGCAATGCATGTTGGCATGATTTAGGAAAGCTTTGCTTATAGATTTCTGTGCACCCAGTCTCCCAGTGATGCTCACTGCAATAGTAACAAATCAGGAAACAACTACCACCTCAGATCAGTTTTGGTTTTTGATTCTAAGTCTAGATTTTTTTTAAAAATAAAAGGCCGAACATTGTGCAGTGGAATTTGTTTAGGGCTTTCCAAACTCAGAGTCCAGGGTAGAGCTTGTAGCAAATGGTGTAGAAATTGCTTATGGTCTTTCTTTTTGTCTCATTAGACCACAGCAAGACTCATCTTTTTTCCAGTGTACCTATTGCAGCTTCTGTCATTGCTAAAGGGAACTGTGCTATGGTCTCATCTCAGTAAAAATCTCTGCTGCTGTGACCAGGGAACAACGCTAGAAGGAGGCAGAGAGAGATCACTAGACATAAAAAGACTCTAAGCTGTTACAGCCCACATCAGAAATCACTTGTAATATTTTATTTTTCTTCCTCTCAAAGGAACTATGTTATCTAACCTTTTTTATTATTGCCTCTACAGGAATTGTTTCAGTGCTGGTAGCCCTGATGGCAGGTAAAGCAGAGATAAAATACAAGCCAGAGTTCATACAGCCTCTTGAAATTGCACAGCTGATCCAGAATTTGGGTTTTGAGGCTACTGTCATAGAAGATCATGCAGAAACAGAAGGAAATGTGGAGCTTCTTGTAAGTAATGTATACTTGAAACTGTATGTTGGTTTTGGAAATATCAGGTTTGGAAGAAGCAGCTTCTTATAAACACTTCGTTTAAGGAGTTGTTGCCTCAGTGGGTCAGTTCTGTCAGGTGACACCAATTTTCCTTAACTTGATTTTCTCTTTTCAGCAATTATCTTAGAAGGACCTGTCCAAAGGGGCTGAAAAAAAATAATTAATAGTTGTATGTAAAAAATAGGCTTTTGTTAACAAGAGGAAATGAAACGGATGGAACAGGAAATGTCTATCATCAAATATGTGATGAGAATGTCAGGGGGTTTGTAGAAGAGGCCTGAGAAGGTTGGGTAATACTAGTAAATTGTTCATGCTGAGGACAGATTCTTCAAAAGTCTTTTTATTCTCTGACATACAGCTATTGTAAGAAAGATAACAACAGTCTGCAGTTCTGCTAATAGATCAGAAAGAGGGAACATCTCTTACTGAAGCTACCAGGAAATTTCAGTAAACTAGCTGGTTGCAGAAATTTACAATAAAAGTGGACAGTTATATTCTCAGCTTTGTTTCCTTTAAGATAGCTTTATAAACTCTTCATTCTGAGGGCTTGGGTCACTACCAGCAGAGTTTGAACAGTCATTAGTGTTTTCTTAAAAAGAAAAATAATGGTCTTCCTTGAACACTGAAACCTGCATCAATAATGCTAAAGCTAATTAACTGTTGTGCTGGTCCTTCTTAACACTGACAGTGAGAAGAAGCTGCTTTTAATTTCAAAGACTGCAAACTGTTCCTAAAATTGTGTTTTCTTCAGATTGCAGGGATGACTTGTGCTTCATGTGTTCACAACATTGAATCCAAACTTATGAGAACAAACGGCATATTCTACGCCTCAGTTGCACTGGCTACTTGCAAAGCTCACATCCAGTTTGATCCTGAAATTACAGGACCTCGAGACATTATAAAAATAATTGAGGTAGGTGGGCTTTAGAAAAAAAAAATAATATATGAACAGTTATAAGTTGAAGCTAAAAAGAAAATAAAACAGCTGATATTTGGGAAGTGTTGCTGACTTTTGCAGATAATGTATGGTGTTTGCTGTATGTGTACGGTCTTGCCTGTGTGGTGAAGCTGCTGTGCTTCACAGAATTGCATAGCATCCCAGGCTGTTGCTCCAAAAACACCCTCCAAAAATTACCATAAAAACCCAGACTTTTTAAATCTCTATCTGGTATAAGTGTCTCTATATCCATTCTGGCTGTTCTGTATGTGGAATCGTGTGTCGCCAGTTTCCAGTTGTTTCAGTGAAGTGTTGTTACATCAGAAGAAACTACGACTTTCTCTTGTCACTGGAAGAGACTGTAAAGGGAGTTTTGTAACAGCAGGGAGCTAAACCCTGTTCGTACCATGAGTATTAAACATCTCTGTATACACTGGCATTTATTCCCATAATAATTCAGAGAGAAGCTGTTTAAACCAAAACAGGATGTGATACAGCCTGTAAAGGGAAAAAATCCTGGCTTATCAGTAACCACAGAGATCATAAAGTCTGCCCTTATCATGGCCCAGGTGCCAAAGGTGACAAAGCTTTTTCTTTTGTTTTGGCAGAAGGGGAAGAGAACTTGTTGTGTGAGCCACACACAGAAAGTAGTCAGGAGAACAGCAGAGACTGTCTTCCTCTCATATACTTGAGAGTACTTGTTCAGAAAAAGCTCTTTGTCTGTATAGCTGATGTAGCAGCAGTGGTTAATGTGTAAGTAGTAGGCTGCTCAGGCTGGTAGAGTAGTTCTGTGAAGTACATTTTGCCACAGGACCATCTGATAATGCAGCTCTTGAGTTCAATTTATTTTTTTTTGAGGGTTGTCGGGGAGTGGTTGCACTGCAGCAGCTCACTGAAGTGTCAGACAGAACTGGCTTTTTGCACCTTTGCTTTGTCCTGTGGTTAGCTTTGCAGGTTAAAACTGAATCTGGTAGTCCCCGTTTTCTACTTCAGGTGTATCTATGAACTGTACTGTTAACAAGGTGAATCACAGAATCGCAGACTGGTTTGGGTTGGAAGCACACCCAGTCCCAACCCCCTGCCGTGGGCAGGGACACCTCCCACCAGCCCAGGTTGCCCAAAGCCCCATCCAGCCTGGCCTTGAGCACCTCCAGGGATGGGGCAGCCACAGCTCCTCTGGGCAGCCTGTGCCAGGGCCTCACCACCCTCATAGTAAAGAATTGCTTCCTAATGTCTAATCTAAATCTACCATTTTTAGTTCAGAGCCATTCCCCCTCATCCTCTCACTCCCCAACGAAGAGTCCCTCCTTATCCCACCGTCAGGCACTGGAAGGTCTCCCCCGAGCCTTCTCTTCTCCAGGCTGAACAACCCCAACTCCCTCAGTCTGTCTTCATAGGAGAGGTGCTCCAGCCCTCTGATCATCTCAAGTCCTCCTCTGGACTTGTTCTAATGCATCCATGCTAGCAAGGTTTACTAGCCCAGAGGCTTGTATACATTTTTCCCTTCCTTTGTGGTGTTTTCTGTTTCTCATACCAGTGGGGAGGAAAGTGTGTAAAATTCCTTTGAAGAGGAGGACAGCAGAATTCCAGCTATGGGAGCTGCCTGTGCCTAAGAAGCCAGGATACTGACTGCATCATGATTTTGTCTGTGTGTAGATAACAAAAGTCCTTTATAGGCCATGTTTTGAGTCCTGGCTGATATATGATCTCACATTGGCAGGATCTGAAAATAAATAAGAAAATGGCATTTATTAAATATGGAACAGTGTCCTTTTCTGACATTTCTTCTAAAAGTAGTGTCATTTAAGTATGTTATGAGTAATATCGTTAGTTTAATCAAAGCTAACTCATCTTCCCTCCCCTTTTAATAAAAAGGAAATTGGCTTTCATGCTTCTGTGTCTAGAAGAGTTCCAAATGCACATAACTTGGATCATAAAAAAGAAATACAGCAGTAAGTATTTCTCTTCCTCTCTCAGTAATGAGTGCATGTAGATAATCTCTTGTAATTCACCATCCTCACTTTCCCCAGTTAATTTAGCTTATCCTTGTATAAAGCATATTTTATTTTATGATTTGCTATTTGGTTCAGATACTTTTATTACTTTGATTAGCCTCAGTTTTTAACAGATAAAGCTCTGTACATTTATATATGTAGGAGACACTAAAGTTGTCGTGAAGTGCTGGATCTTTCCCACATATCCTGAAGCTTTGTGTTAGCACAGCACTAATACCCTCGCTCTGCACCATCATGGTGTTTGGCCTGGGTATTATGGGGTGTGCCATGGCCGGGGATTTACAGCTTCTACTTTTCAGGTGGAGGAAGTCTTTCTTGTGCAGCCTAGTGTTTGGTATCCCTGTCTTAATCCTAATGATTTATATGCTAATACCTGACGGCGGACACCATGGGTCTATGGTGCTGGAACAGAATCTCATTCCTGGATTATCTATATTAAATCTTCTCTTCTTTGTCCTGTGCACGTTTGTTCAGGTATGTCCAGAATATTTCCTAGGGGGTTGTTTTTTATTCATCTCCCATTTACATAATCTGATCTGATAAAGACAGGAGACTGGAAGGGTTTAATGGATTATACCTTCACTCTTCTCTGTACCACCTACATAGACTTAAGCAGGACTTTTCTGCAAAATGCCAATTCTGTAATTGCTCACAGCGCTTACTCCTGCCACAGTTTTGCCGGTTGCATTTCTAAGAGGGGAAAGTAATGTTAAACCAATTAAATACCTGATTGGTTGCAAACTGGTTGGGTAACTCTAGATAAATCACTTCAACTTCTGTGCTTTGTTTATTTTGCATTTCTAGCAAAAGGGTGGTATTTAGCTGGCAGAGCTGTTCAGAGAGCAAGGAAGGGCGAGTGAGAGGATGACAAGGGAATCAACCTCCGAGTAGATGACTTGACTGAAGTTGCAACATAAAGCTCACACGGGACAGCAATCCCTTCCCTTATCTACTGCATGTTCATAATTCTATTATAATAGGTGGTATTATGTGCTCCTTGCTTTCACTGCTGTGATCTTAACATGAGTTTGTCCACGCTTACGCCAACAGTTTCTTGGTGGATGGTATTTTTACCTGCAAGCTTACAAATCCCTGAAGCACAAGACAGCCAATATGGATGTGCTCATCGTACTGGCCACGACGATTGCTTATGTGTATTCCTGTGTGATCCTGATGGTGGCCATCATTGAAAAGGCAGAGAAAAGTCCTGTCACTTTCTTTGACACTCCTCCAATGCTGTTTGTATTCATTGCCCTTGGGAGATGGCTCGAACACATAGCAAAGGTAACTCATCTCCACAGAAAATGCCGTGCTTTTATAAAGAGAATAGAATAAAACTATTCAGATTAATTTTGGTGTCAGATGTTTCTGATATTTGTGGTACTATGGTCATTTAAAGTTCATGTATCATCATGTTCAGTAGGCATCAGCATTTATACATCTCAGTATGTCTTAATCATGTGTCTCTGTTTCTTAGAGTAAGACCTCAGAAGCTCTTGCTAAACTTATATCTCTTCAAGCCACGGAAGCCACTGTGGTGACTCTTGGACCTGACCACTCTATCATCAGGTATTCATGAACCAAAAAAGCTCAGCCTAGGCTTGATGAGTAAATGTGAAAGCATTATTCTTTTGAAGCTGTTGGCCTAAACGATCTGTCTTGTTCTACTTGTGTCTTTTGCAGGGAGGAGCAAGTAGCTGTTGAACTGGTTCAGAGGGGTGATATTGTAAAAGTTGTTCCTGGTGGAAAGTTCCCTGTGGATGGAAAGGTGATTGAAGGCAGTTCTATGGCAGATGAGTCTCTCATTACTGGTAATTTCCTTTTAACTTACTCAGGGATGTGAAATCTGCTGTAACTTTTTCATACAAGAAAAGAAAACAGCCCCAAACCAAAAGGTGTTGTCTGAATAACCTCCCAGCTTAATGAACGCTGTGGCTGGGCTTTGTGAGCTTCAGTCTAAATCCTGTCTGCACGCACCCTTAAAAAAAAAAAACAAAAACACAAAGCATCTCAGCTCAATTCAGTGACTTTTACTGATGTATTAATGGGATGGATGGAAGCTAAACACTATTGTCGTTATTCCAGAGAGATGTTAGCAATTTCCCCAGGATTATATTTGCAGAGGTGGTACCTTTTCAGAAGTAACTTCTAAAGGGCAGTGGAGACACAGCTGAAATACTGGGGTCTATATGCATGGGCATCAGACAGGGCTTCCAAGAGGGACTGCCAAGTGAGCAAGGAGAGAGAAAGCAAACCTCACACCTTGGGGCTCATTAAGGGTCATGGGACTTACTCATAATTTTTGAAAATTTCATTTCTTTTTGTTAATTAAGGATTTATTTGATTGTGTTATTTTTATAAATAACTTAAAGGGTCTGTAACTTCTACATTGTCATTGGCTTGCTTGATGTAGTTATGTATTTCTTTGCCTAGGGAGGAGGGGACACCCTTAATTTTAGGAGAACCAGTCATTATCACTTACCTTATGAACAGAAAATAAAGGTTTTGTAGAGATTCTTGAAGAGACAATGTGAGAACAGGAGCTTTGCCGCAGAGACAACTTTTGGTAGTCTTTGAAAATTGAGGGTGGAAGAAATGGAGACAATGTCCAAACTCCCATGGCTGTACAAAATATCAGTTGGAGAAATTCATAGAGGTTCCTTTTAAGATCAGTTTGTTCCTGGCCCTTTTGAGGGATGGCATGCTGGAGGGTTAGGATTAAGGAAATTTAAGCTTCTTCCTCCATTATTGGTCTCACAAAAGGTCAGGACAAGTTGTAGCTCAGAGGTTCAGAGCAAAATGGCAAAGAGGGATTCTCATAATCCAGGTGTTCGGGCTCTCTTGTTCTGGGGAAAGGTGTAGGATTTCCGTCCACCCCCAGCTTCTACAGTTGCTGGTGACTACCACACCAAGCAGTGCTGTGTTTTTCCAGTCAGCAGGCTGGCTTTGTTAGAGGACTGATCAACTTTGTTGTGCTTTTGAAGATTAAACTGATTATTGTCCAGTTAATCAAATAAAGCCTTGCCCAAATTCCTTCACTAATTAAGTGATTTAATAAAAAGCTGGGAAGGTAATGAGATGACTGATGCTTTATCTGCAGGGATAGTAATGCTAATTTATTTTTTTGGTTGAGGAAAGGAAAGAATGAAGCATAAGATCTAGTTTCTGGCCCATTTGCTAAGTAGAATCACAGAAAACAGAGGTGACTGAGCCATCTGTTCGTTGTACACGATTTCCACATTCTGTGGTTTGAGGAGCTGTGCTGTGTCTTCTTGTTCAGTCTCCAGGTTACGTGATTTTTTGGCACTTTGCTGGTGCCAATTCACAGTTTTTTATAAACATAGTATACACAGAAAATGTATCCTAAATCTTTTCTGTTACTTTAATAGCGTGTGTTTTGGGTGCCACAAAATTAGCTATCTTCTCTCACAGTGACCCTGTCCATTTGGCTGTTTATTTTGTGATGCATTTCTTAGCCAAGATACTCAGAAAGATTATTTCCCCTCCCACGTGTCTCAAAGTTCCAGTGAAGGCATGAGAAACCATGGCCTATTTTAGGAAAATCTGGGCACTGGCGTTTGTAGGCTGTAGGGGATTATGTTTCTGGAGGTCAGAGAATGAGAGCCCTAGATCTCAGGCAGGCTGAAAAGGAAGAGCCAGAGACGTCTGCTAAGGCATTTGCTGCAAAAATAAACCCAGAAAAAGGTTTATAGAAGTATGACACCACTTAAACATAGCTTCAGAAGACAAAAACAAGATGTGACTTCATGTCATTATTGTTCAGCATGCTGATTTTGCTAGCATGCAATGTGCTGTGTGCTAATGGACTAAATTCAGTGTCATTAGAGGTGCTTGCACTGGTCTGGCACATCTATTCTTACTCTTTCTTTCCAGGGGAGGCCATGCCAGTCACCAAAAAGCCTGGGAGCACGGTGATCGCTGGGTCTATAAATGCGCATGGCTCGGTTCTTGTTAACGCAACCCATGTTGGTAACGATACCACCCTAGCACAGATCGTGAAATTGGTGGAAGAAGCTCAGATGTCAAAGGTAAAAGTAATAGAAAGTAAGCCTTATTCACAGATTTTGATTAAATTAGAAAAAATATCCCATATTCTGACATATTTACGCATTCAGCAAACTGCTGTTTTTCCAGACTTCAAAAAAAGAATCAGATAAAGACTGTTGCTTTCATGAATTCTGCATATTTGTGTTTTGATCATAAACATGCAAATCTCTCTCTCTCTTTTTGTAGGCACCTATCCAGCAACTGGCAGATAGGTTTAGTGGATATTTTGTTCCATTTATCATCATTATTTCTACAGTGACCTTGTTAGTATGGATCACAATTGGTTTTATAAAGTTTGATATCATTCAGAAATACTTTCCTGTAAGTAATTTCGTTAAGAGTTGGATTTTGTTGTTAGTGAAGTCTCCCAATGAAATTAATGTACCTTTGGTGTGTAGGGTTTGATATTGTTTTTGTACAGTGTGCTGTTTTCTACACAGAGTAGATAATTAAACTAATTAAAATATATTTGCAGGTATAAATATACCTGTACTTTTAGCCCTCATTTCTGCATGGGGTTCTTACAAACTGAAATTATTGGTATTTCTTCTGGATTAAACATTATCTATAACTGTATTGAAAGGAACTGAGCCGTTCCTATCATGCTTGAAATATTGTTTGAACATCCTTTTCCATGGCAGATAGTGGGTTTGGTGTTAGAAGGAAGGTGATCTCTTATATTTAGGATGTATATTTGCTATGCTCGGCAACTGTGGCAATCCATGCACCTGGATGTAGGGTTCTCCTTTGGTAAATCATGAAGGGAAGGCCAGGAAGCTACACAATCATCCAGGAGCCTGAAAAGAGAGTCACTCTGTCAAACCACTTAATATAAGGGGTAATTCTGCTGTGTTGCTTCAATAGGTGGTGTCCAACAGAAAGTCCTGAAGCATATGTGTGCTTGAGTAGCAAGAAAGCCACAAAATACTGCCATAAACAATTTGTAATATTGATGTTTTTCTATCATTACAGTAACAATAATAGATTGTTTTCCTATCCTGGAGGTTTCTGGGTAAATGTGTGTTGCTTTTTTTTGAAGTGAATAAGAATGCACATGTGTGTTATCTTCTATCAGCAAACATGCATCTCTTTGTTGTTTTTTGTTTGTTTGTTTGTTTGTTTTTTCCCCCCTCTCTTGCAGAATCAGAACAAAGACGTTACAAAAGCTGAACTGATACTGCGGTTTGCATTTCAAACCTCAATCACCGTGCTGAGCATTGCATGCCCCTGTTCTTTAGGCTTGGCTACCCCAACAGCTGTGATGGTGGGCACAGGAGTTGCTGCGCAGAACGGTATTCTCATCAAAGGGGGAAAGCCCCTGGAAATGGCACACAAGGTTAATGCTTCATTTGTACTTTTGTAGCTTACCCAGCTGTTGCAACATAGAAAACTGATGAAAAGAGGAGGAGGAAAAAGGATTTGACGTGTCCAAAGCCAGTAAGAAGAAGATGAGTTTAAACTATGTTATGGGAGACTGGATTAGACATAAACGGAATAACTTAAGTGAAAGGGATAAGTAAGAATAAGTTAATCAGACTGATAATTATTGTTCTTACTGGACATGATAAAATTGTGATATGAGAGATCAGAAGGCTCTTTACAAGGCTCTGCAAAATAAACAAAAAAGCAACAAATACCAAAGTAACGGCAAAATGGAACAACTACAAAAGAAAAGAAACATGAAAAATACTCTAATGTTGTTTTAGCTTTTTTTTTTTGTTTGTTTCGTTTGGATTTTTGGATTACAGGGAAAAGTTGGGTCAGGGCTTGGAAAATTAGGTGACTTGTTGAATTCTGCAGGGTTGATGGGCTGGAATAGCTGCGAATGGAAATGGTGCTGACTTTAGGGGTTTTGGTTTATGTGTTTCTCCGTGCTGTGTTTATTTTTCAAGATTAGAATCTAGCTTTGATTTTTGGTGTATGTGGGGCCGTGTTTCTTGGTTCTTTGCTGATTCCTCAAGACCCACAGGGCTGGCTAACCAGTGATTGCTGAATTTGGTGAGGTTGGCTTTGATTAGATCATTGTTTCTTGAATTTGTTGCAGTTTCTTGAATTCTCTCCCACCCGCTCTATCTCCAAACAACTTTGAATCCTCTTTCCTAAATGCTACTGCTAATTATTTGGAACAGGAGTTGTAAAAGCCCTCCTTGTATTGCATACCTTGTGGTAAAAGTGAGTAAGGTGCCATTACATGAATCCTGCATGAGAATACATACACACAAAGTGCAAGTCCTGCAGTGAGTGTGTTGTCTGAGATCCTGATACAGGTACAGCATGGTACTGTAGCTGTATGGGCAATGAATAAGAAGGCATGAGGAGTCCTGCACAGACAGTTCAAAGTACAGGAATCCCTGACTTTTGTAGGTTTATTCATTGTGGTTTGGTTACACTAATCTGATTATTGATCTCTTGCCTGCATTTATGTGCCTAAAGCATGCAAACATTCCTACGATCACACAGCTTAGGTAGTAACTGTGGTTTCTTTTTTGCAGATCAAGACCGTGATGTTTGATAAAACTGGGACCATCACCTGTGGAGTTCCTAAAGTGATGAGGGTACTTCTGCTGGGAGACACAGCTGTGCTCTCTCTGAAGAAGGTCCTGGCAGTGGTTGGCACTGCAGAAGCCAGCAGCGAGCATCCTTTAGGAGTAGCAGTGACTAAATACTGCAAAGAGGTGCTGAGCCTTTCTGTTTCACCTCAGGGTTGAAGGGATCTACATGAATGCAGCGATGTTGTGTGAAATGAGCAAGTTCCAGAGGGACAGGCCTCCCTGAAAAGTAACAGGCTGAAAAGCTGGCGGATTTTATGATTGTGCATCTTACTCTGAGTGATACCTAGAAGGCATATTCTAAGCTTTGGCTTTCTGGTAATTCTATGGAGTCCTCAGGCAAGATCTTACGAAGTTTTCCCAGAAATAACAAAAGAAAAAAAAAAGGATTACAGAATATATGCAGGAAGAATGCTTATATTTACTTCACGATGCTATTTTAAACATATGTGGTGACATTTCACATATTACCTGGTTGTAGTAGTCACTTGGACTTCAGCAAGGCTTTTGACACGGTTTCCCATAGGATCCTACTGGACAAAATGTCCACCATACAGCTAAATAAAAACATCATACGATGGGTGAGCAATTGGCTAACGGGCAGGGCCCAAAGGGTTATGGTAAATGGGGCTGCGTCAGGCTGGCGGGCGGTCACCAGTGGGGTCCCTCAAGGCTCCATTTTAGGGCCGGTACTTTTCAATATTTTTATAAACGATCTGGATGTAGGAATAGAAGGTATTTTGAGCAAGTTCGCTGATGACACCAAACTTGGAGGAGTTGTGGACTCAAATGAGGGCGTAAAGGCCTTACAGAGGGATCTGGACAGGTTGGAGAGCTGGGCGATCACCAACCGCATGAAGTTCAATAAGAGCAAGTGCCGGGTCCTGCACCTGGGACGGGGAAACCCTGGCTGCATGTACAGACTGGGTGATGAGACGCTGGAGAGCAGCCTAGAAGAGAGGGATCTGGGGGTTGTGGTAGACAGCAAGTTGAATATGAGCCAGCAGTGTGCCCTGGCAGCCAGGAGGGCCAATCGTGTCCTGGGGTGCATCAAGCACGGCATCGCTAGTAGGTCAAGGGAGGTGATTGTCCCGCTCTACTCTGCGCTGGTGCGGCCTCACCTCGAGTACTGTGTGCAGTTCTGGGCACCACAGTATAAAAAGGACATGAAACTGTTGGAAAGTGTCCAGAGGAGGGCTACGAAGATGGTGAAAGGCCTGGAGGGGAAGACGTACGAGGAACGGCTGAGGTCACTGGGCCTGTTCAGCCTGGAGAAGAGGAGGCTGAGGGGAGACCTCATCACAGTCTACAACTTCCTCGTAAGGGGGTGTCGAGAGGCAGGAGACCTTTTCTCCATTAACACTAGTGACAGGACCCGCGGGAACGGGGTTAAGCTGAGGCAGGGGAAATTTAGGCTGGACGTCAGGAGGGGGTTCTTCACAGAGAGGGTGGTTGCACACTGGAACAGGCTCCCCAGGGAAGTGGTCACTGCACCGAGCCTGTCTGAATTTAAGAAGAGATTGGACTGTGCACTTAGTCACATGGTCTGAACTTTTGGGTAGACCTGTGCGGTGTCAAGAGTTGGACTTGATGATCCTTAAGGGTCCCTTCCAACTCAGGATATTCTATGATTCTATGACTTCTGTTAGTCATTTGCTTATCTGAATAGATTAAGCAAACAGCTTTAAACCAAACATGAATACTGTCCTGTGATATGTGTGAATTTCACTAATGAATGAATAGATTGCTCACGTTTTCACAAATTGTGCAGATCCGTAGAGGTCGCTTACATATCGCGTGTGTTCATCAAGTATTTCAGGAAGAATGAAGGTACAAATAGAAACCAACATAGGAAACCTGCTTTAAAAATAACCAGCTTCTTGCTGCTAAGAGAAGTCACTGGGCTTTTTGTGATTAGTTGATGAATCTGAAACTTACTAATGATAGATCTTTCAGTGGTGAAATTTAGAAGTTAACATGTAAATTTAGAAGGAAAAATAGAGTGTAGGTAGTGATTCAATTGCTTCCTTTATATATAACATTTTCTGTTTCCAAATTTGTCTTAGTTTCCCTGATACTTATGTCATTATCACGTGCACCAATTATTAGTGGCTTATGGTTATATGAATTCAAATGCTGTACTGTTTGCAGGTATTCTTACCATGTGCCTTATCATCTCGACATTGTAATGAGGTCACTGAAAGGTACACACAGTTCTGACTTTGAGAGCTAAGCCAGAATAACTTGGTTATAAATGAATGAATTGCAAAAAGATTGGAAAAAAAAAAAAAAACACTACAGGGTTCTGATAATTCATTTTCTCATCTTGAAGGTACTCACTGGCTTCTCCTTCACTCCACAAAAACAAAACAAAACAAAAAAGCAGTTTCCTTAGTAGAAACTAAGGAAATCATCCACCAGGTCAGCAGATCACAGGGATTAGATGCAGTTTTTCACTGTCCTTATATGTGTTTGTGTATATACATAAGAGCTGATGCCACACAGCCACTTGTCTGTGAAGCTAATTAGAAGTTGCCTCTTTTCAGAGGCTGTATGGCTTGCTGTAGTATTTCTTTTTAGTTCCTAATCTTGGCTGAGGTCATGAACCAACACTGTAACTTCTTTGCATTTGAAAACCCCGGCACATCTAGGACATCCTTGTTTTAATTTCTGCTCTATGCCGCTTTAAGTCTTTGTCAAGAGGAGGAATGAGGTCTCTTTTTGGTGGGAGTTGTCTAATATTTGTACCACGCGCTGACTGACGGTGAACTCTGCTTACATCTGCAGGAGCTTGGCACCCAGAGCCTGGGCTACTGCACCAACTTCCAGGCGGTCCCAGGCTGTGGCATCAGCTGTAAAGTTGGCGGCGTTGAGGCTGTCCTGGGCATGGCCGAGGAGGGGCTGGGTGAGCTGGATGCTAACAGGAGTGGGGACAGCAGCGTTCCTCTGGAAGATAGCGCACTGATCGCGCTCCCTGAATCAGAAGGTACTTCTGCCCAGGGGCTAATGAATCCTGCCAGACTAGGAACAGCAGAAGGATGGAGAGAGAGACAAAGAATATGAGGGACAAAAATAAGCCTTTATGAAAATTCGAACTCTCTTCTCCCCTACTCTCAATTGCTCTGGAATTCAGAAACCTAATTAAGGATCTGGATGCTACAGTGCTGAGTACTCCAAAAGTCTGCACAATACCTAGGCAATAAGCCATAGTCAGCAAGGTCCCTTTTGGACAGAAGAATAGCCCAGCAGAGAGCAAAGTTTGACAATTAGCATGATCTTCTTACTTGGAGCAATTACCTTTAACATACGTTATCTTATTGCTACATTTATGTCCTACCTTTTAGTTCTGTAATAACTTGGACCTTTTGTTTTCTGTTTCAATATCTCTCAAGGCACTTAATTAAAAAAAATAATCAGCAGGTGCACAATAAAAGTTTCAGTGCGTAATGTTTTTGATTTAGCCAACAAATTTATTTTTGTTTCAGGCTCTGTGAAAGGCACTTTGATCTTTGTTATTGTACGAGAGAAAGAATACATATTGAAAGCCTTCTTTAAGAAGCTCATCAGTTCTCTGAAGACTGTGTCTCTTCTGACCTTTTTGAGAAAGCTATTAGAAGAATTAAATAAAATAAGAACTTTAATCGTCAGAACTGTGCCATGTGTGAATGGTGTTGATGTAATAGCTTCTCTCTTGCTTCAGATGGCTTTTGTGAAGTTGGATTGACTTCTTAATGAAGAGCTCTCCATACTGTTTCATTGTTTGTTAGAACAAAACTACTTTTTTTGTTACCAAAAATAGCCTTTATATTTGAAAGAAGTTGTTAGTTGTGAGAACAATGGGGCGTGACATTTAGGAAATGTGCATGCTGCACTTATCCAGAAAAACAATGCGAACTCACAGAGGCAAATATGTGCAAATGCTTCCATTAAGTTCATGACACAGTTCTGTGTATAAACAGGCTCAGAAGTGAGTCTTGAAGGAGGAAAGTTTTGTGAGGCTGTCAGCAGGTAGTGGCTATGCGTTTGGGTTTGGCCATGACAGCAGCACTTCAAATAAGCCTCATTTCATTCGATAAGCCCCCAGATGAAGTGTCTTGGATGTGGCCATTCCCAGTCAAAGACTCACACAAAAGAAAACCTCTGCAGAGTGTTTCAATAGCTAGTGCAGCCTGAAACTGTCGTTCTCAAACATAATGTCTCTGGCATGTCTCCTTTTTGTAAGTCTCTCATTTTTCTTTTCTCTCTCCACGAAGGTCCGTCAGCTTCCCACGTGTACTCGGTGCTGATTGGAAATCGCGAGTGGATGCGGCGCAATGGCTTGCACATCGCAAATGATGTAAATGATGCAATGACAGACCACGAAACCAAAGGACAGACTGCTGTATTAGTGGCTATAGATGGTAACTGCTGTTCTTTGGAGAGACTTAATCAATGTCAAATGATTCTACCATGGAAAGGATAAAAACAAAGTGAACCAAGTCATTGGTAACTTAGTGTCAAGCGACTACTACTACTTATTATTATTACTTCCAGTATTTATATAATAATACAATATATATATATACTATATATAATGATACAATTATGATATTATAATATCACAGTAACTTATAATGTTATAAATAATATTTGCTTTCAGTGTTTAAAGATCTTGTTGGGTAATTTTTAATTTAAATTTTCATTTCTGAACCTCCTGCTTCCAAAAAGCAGTGCTGGTGCAGGGTGTGCAACCACAAACTGATGTCCCACCCTGATTTTACATCACTTAAGGATTTCAGGTTGACCCATTGCATTACTGATCTCAAAATACTTCATGAATAAACGTGGGAGTTCATTAGATTGTTCAAGTATAAAAGAAATGCTAGATCAGACTAAATGAGTTTTTCCAGAGGGCTTCTGTTCTGTGCCACGCCGAAAGGGATCCTAGACAACACCTTAATACGAGAAGCTGCTGTAATGGTGATAGATTTCCAGTGCACCTGTGATCTTGATTTGGGGCCTCTGAATTAATCAGTGAATAAATAATCTTGATGTGCCCACAGAGTAATTTTCAGAGGCCTTTGCATGTCTCCACTGGGGCTCTGTCAGGGTCCAGCAAAATCAAATGCTGAAAATCAGGACCCTTGGAGTTCCTGTTGTTGGTAGTGATAGTGACCGGGGAAACTGGGGACTGAAACCTTGTTAAGGCCTTACTTTTGAAAAAGTAAGCATGGGATTTTTGTAAGTCACGTGCAGTCACACAGCATGGGATTTTTGTAAGTCACGTGAAGAAAACACGGAAATGCCTTTCAGTCGATGTGTTGGAAGTTGGGCACAGCATTCCTGTAGAGAAGTAATTAATTGTGATAGAGATCCAACCCTGAAAGATTAGGGGATATAAAAACAAATGCACTGCGTCCTGGAGGAATAGCTTCAGCACCTGACCTGGGCACAAAACATTCTCTGGCCCTCAATCATATTTGTCCAGGCCATAAAACCTATCAGTTGGGCGTGTTTAAAAGCCACCCCCTTATTTTCCCCTATTTTCCCCTTCTTCCTGGTCCAGGAGTTTTATCAAAGGAGCCTATTGTTAGATCTGGAACAGATAAAAGAGAGGTGTGTGTGTGTGTAAGAAAGGGGCCATAGCTTAGAAAACTTCAGATGGTGGTTCAGGCTTCTGAAAGCCGATCCTGCTCAGAAAATGTTGCTTTACAAGCCACCGTGGTGTGATGGAGGGAAAGTCCTACACTTTTGTTGCCCCTTTGCTGCCCAAAGCTGTTTTTAACGCAGGATGTCTCTTTGTGAAGGTGCCCTGTGTGGAATGATTGCCATAGCAGACACTGTCAAGCAGGAGGCAGCCCTTGCTGTGCACACGCTGAAAAACATGGGAATAGACGTGGTGCTGATAACGGGAGACAACAGAAAAACTGCAAAAGCCATTGCTACTCAGGTACCTTTTTGCATTTAAAAAAAAAATGTGTGATGGGCTTCCAAGGATCTGCTTGTTCCAGTGGGTTGGGAGTAAGCAGAGTTTCCCTGGATGTGTTAAAGAAAGATTAAGTTCTGTTGAACTGGACTGAAAATCAGGTGGAGTTGTAGGGCATGGTAAAGTCCAGTGACTGCACTAAGACCTCAGTGAAGACAAGCATTCAGTGCTGTCCCCAGTAAGGGAAGTTGGGATCTGGAAGTTGGGATCGTATTTTAATTCACTCTTTCATCTTTGCATTCAGTTGTTTTCAAGTGCTTCCCCACCCCACCTTTCTTTGTTACGGGAAGAAGTTTTTCAGAAACAGACTTTGATTTATGGCTGCGGGCACCCAGGTGAAGTTTTCAAAGGAGCTTACTCTGTGCCAACCCACGTTTTCACTGAAATTTTGTCACTTATTTCCTTTCCAATGGAAAAATGGGGAGCCACTTTTAAAATGTTACTTTTTGAAACGTAAAAAGATAACTTCTACCTCTTGTAGTGAAAAGCTGATCTCTACCTGATGAAGCAGCCTGACCAGGGGTGTTATCACGGCCCTCTTTAGTACACCCCCCTCTGTTCTGTTCTCCAACATGCAGCACTAAGCTATTGGTTAAGCATCTCCAGGTTAGTTGAGGTGTGGACAGGTAAATTTATCCAGCCATCTACTTTATTTTCAGTTTCCCTGAGACTTGCATATTTAGGTTGATGTGTGTTTTCCCTAGTGTAAGTGCCTGATGACTCTGACATGTGCCAAGGGCAGTGTGTGGTTTGCCCGCCTCTCTGTGGTAATGATGAAGGGGACTGTAATCAATCCCTTTTTTACACTAAAAACATGTTGGTCATCAGCTTTCTGTGCCACTTGCAAGTGTGGCCTTGACCAGAATTAGTTTGGGTGTTTGTTTTTCCCTAAGAACAGCAGGTGGCCTTTCCTTTTGGCGTGAAGCATGTCACCAACAAGCACGTGTTTCTTTCTTTGTGTGTAGGTTGGGATCAAAAAAGTCTTCGCTGAGGTTCTTCCTTCTCACAAAGTTGCAAAGGTCCAGGAGCTCCAAAACGAGAGGCGGAAGGTTGCAATGGTTGGTGACGGAGTCAATGATTCCCCTGCACTAGCCAGGGCTGACATTGGAATTGCGATTGGAACGGGCACCGACGTTGCCATTGAAGCAGCAGACGTTGTTCTCATCCGAGTGAGCACTACGGTTTTGACCTGGCTTCTTTCATCACTTTGTTGCTCTTCTTTTTAGCTCGGTGTTCTGAAGACAGCGTGTGGAAACCTTTCGATGCTTTTCTGTCTTGCAGAACAACTTGCTAGATGTTGTTGCCAGTATTCACTTATCAAAGAGAACAGTACGAAGGATACGGATAAATCTGATTCTTGCCTTAATCTATAATCTGCTTGGAATACCAATAGCAGCAGGTGGGTGGCTGCTGGAGCTCAGCCTGAGGAAGACAGCAGCAGTGCTCAGCTCTGTGGTGTCTCTTGCAGGATTTCCTGCTCAAGGAACTGAAAAGAGGTTCCTGAAGCATCTAAGCCTTGGCAGAGGGAGGGAGGACAAAATACATACGTTTATAGATGTTTATGTTGGTAGAAGTCTATATTCTCCAAATTTTAAGCTCTTATGAGTGAATTCTTAAATGTTAAAAAACAAAATTAAAAAAGCTCTTATTTTACATAGCAGTACTTGGGGATCAGTTGTAGTATATTTTAAACCACCTCTAATGAGAGAAATCATCCCACTTCTTGGTGCTCGCTCTTTTATTCAGCCTGAACTGCACATTTTCTCTCATACTGTTTAGATTCTCCCTGCTTCTGTCAGACATCTTATGCTCCAAATTCCAACTTAAAACTTATTTTGAGCAGTTCTCTTTTTCTTTGTCAGTAAGATCTCCCTCGTTTGCCTGGCCTGTTGCTTTGTCTTTCTATTGCTTTTACTTTTTTTCATACGTGCAGAAGGGACAAATAGGCTCACCTTGTGGCTGCAGTCTTGTAGCTGAATCTGTGCAAAGCCCAGCCCTTGCAACTGAAGGGAAATATTTAAAACTAAGTAAATACATGTTTATCTGGTTGTGTTTCTAGAGGTCTCAATAAGTCACATCGCTCTGTTCTGTGATACGCAGGGACAGAAATGTTTGCAATGGGACAAGCTGCCCTGGCTGATGTCCATATGCTCTTTTGCTAGGTGTGTTCATGCCCGTCGGCCTCGTGCTTCAGCCTTGGATGGGATCAGCTGCGATGGCAGCCTCTTCTGTGTCCGTCGTGCTGTCCTCCCTGCAGCTGAAATGGCAAGTGGGCTTACACTGAGCAACTGGGGGGCTGTCAGCAGCTCAAACGAGACAGTAGTTTGGGCTTTGTATACCTAAAAACACCTGACAGCCCTTTAGCATGGGGCTGTTGTGTCTAATTCTTGGCTCCAAAAGAGATGGATGTCACTATCATGAACACACCCAGACTTAAGACTATATTGAGCCTTTAATTATCAGCTGAAGTACTGAGTGGATGCCACAAGGGCAGCTGTGTTGGAGACTGTGAACCAAGTTCAGTACCAAGGGAGGTAATGATTGGTGCTGTTCTTGCTGTGGATATCAACCGAACAAATAATTCAAATGAGAGTTCTCCATAAAGTAGCAGTAAATGATTTTTGAAAGACTTGCACCTGCTTTTATTACTTAGTCTTTTTAATTTAGCCAAGGAGAAAAAGAAGCAAAGTATGTTTATTCTTTTGGCCCTTGCAGCTGGTGAAAGCATCCTGCTTTTCTTTTATTAGAAGTGAGTGACTGTTTGAAATGTAACAAGATTTTTCAAATTCTATTAAATTTTATTCTACATTTTTTGGGTGCAGTTGCAATGGACCTAGTTTGAAGAGCTTTGTGAACACGCATCTTTTTAAAATCAAAATTTTTAGAGTTTCTGAAATTAGTCCAAACCGTCAAATATTTCTACTGTGGCTTGGGCTTTTTGTAGTGTACAGTGCAGTGTCAACTAATGTAGGAAATCTGTTACTGCATCATGATTCTGATCCTGTGAATGCTCAGTGAGATCACAGTCTGGAATAAAACCCTCATTTTGAGAGACCTTCTTGTTTACTGTTTGAACTGTCATAATGCCATGTGATCACCACTCTTAGCCATTAATATTTTGTCTGAAGTGCAGATAGCAATCAGGTTATGGGAAGTTTCTGACTTACTGTAATGCCAAAGTCACTTCCACACATTGACCTTTTGATATTAAATGTCTTTTCTCTCTCTCTTCTTAGTTATAAGAAGCCAGACACAGAAAGTTACGAGGCACAAGCTCAAGGCCGCATGAAGCCACTGACTCCTTCCCAAATCAGTGTTCACATCGGGATGGATGATAGGAGGAGGGATTCATCCAGACCCGCTCCCTGGGATCAGATCAGTCAAGTCTCTCTCTCTTCTTTGACTTCAGACAAGCTGCCCAGACATAATGGCTTTTTTGAGGAGGAAGGGGACAAGTGGTCGCTGCTCATGAACGGCAGAGATGAAGAGCAGTACATCTGAAGCACTGTGTTCTTAGTGCTGCAGGAAACATCCCAGTGACGAGAGGAGCTGAGTTATGCCATCAAGATCTTCAGGGTTATGAGCAAAGTTGTTACTTCAGCTCACAAAACGACTGCAACTCAGTCTGGTGTTGAGTTGTATGGGTTGTGGATTCCTTCAGGCCACCAGTTACGTCCAGTCACTGAAAGAATCTGGGGCTCTGTAGTGAACTGGCTCCTTTGCACACAGCAAATACTGAAATAATGTAAAATTTCAGAGTTTAATGGAGTTTCTCTCTTCTGGACTGCTTGCTGGGCACCAAATTTCATACTTTTCACTGTTTTTAACTTTATTCTTTCAAGAGTACGTGAAGCAAAAATATTTTTCAGAGCTTCCAAGTACTAATTTCTCTGTCCAAGTGAAAATATCCGTGGCATAAGGAGCTCTGTGGTTGGAAGCTGTATTTTTAAGCAGAATCCTAACTAGTCACGCTACTGTGAGAGCACTTTATACTTAGGATTCGTGTGCATCTTATTGGACCAAAAATGCTTCAGTGTTTCACTGACTGCGTTTACAGATATTCCTGTTTGGGACAAACTCCTTAAAGTCACTAGGAATATTCCGTTCTTAATGCAATTCCTGGTCCAAGTTAGCACAGCAGTTTCCTGTGGATACCTTGCAGAATCCCTTGACGTCCTGGACAATTGGACAGTTGGCTTGTTCTTCCCTCGGACTGGGTGAAGAATTTATGTGAAGGGGGTATTTACCATGGAGTGACTGAAAGCAGGACTAGGTCTGATGTCGGTGTGACTCCAGCATGGCTGGATGGAGCAAGTTTGTTGCATGTTAAGACCAGTTTGTGTGTTGATTAAAATGGAGTCAAAAGGTTAAATGGGACGTGGTGGAAAAGCAGCCTTAAAATGCAGGACTTCTACTTAGCTGCAGTGTAATTTACTGTTTCTGATGACAGAAGGGCTTGAGCTAAAAAGATCTGCAATAGCTTGAATTTGAATGCAAATGGGTTTTCATGTTTTGAATTGGTTTTAATTTTCATCTTTTC
This sequence comes from Aythya ferina, assembly GCF_964211825.1. Taxonomy (NCBI): domain Eukaryota; kingdom Metazoa; phylum Chordata; class Aves; order Anseriformes; family Anatidae; genus Aythya; species Aythya ferina. The sequence continues at coordinate 27,918,832 of NC_140296.1, forward strand.
TCTCGTTTAATAAGAAATGAAGGTGCTGAACAAATGTTTTTCACTTTAACCTCTTTACCAAAGCTGGCAGTAACTTTGTAACTCTGAATGTCACATTTTACCCTTAACACCTTTTGGGATCAGTCAGGGCAATCGACTGCTTCAGTGCGCTGAATCTGGTCCCGTGGTGCTGTGCTGCTGGACTGTGGGACTCTGAAGCAAGCAGACCAGAGTTTTATGATCTGGTTTAAGAGGTAAAAGAACAGAAATTATTGTGCTGAGCAATGTGAAGTAAGCATTTAATTTCACTGACTTACATATAGGACTGTTTCCCGTGGGGGTTCAAATCCTGCTCCTCTTAATGGTTTTTGTTTTACAAGTCAGGAAGAAGGCTCTTCCTAAAGCATCAGGCAGGTCTTCCTGTTCTCTCTTCCTCTTAATATTATGTTTGAGCTGTCCTCGGAAAACATCAACAGCATTGCCTTAAATATAATTACGAATCTGTTTTAAAACTGTAAAATGTCTTTATATGCAGAGATTACTTTCACAGCGTGCACTTTTCAAACATGCCACAGGTGCCTACAGATGGCCTTGTAGGGAAGGTGGTCTACTGGTTCACTACGTTGTGTTTTCTTACCAGTGCTTACAGTAAAAAATCGGTGGTTTTTTTTTTTGCGTGTCTTGGTTTTTGTTGTTGTTGGGTTTTGGAGGGGTGCACCAAAAATAAAGTGATAGACTGCAGCAGAACCAAGGCTTACTTGATTATATTGTTGACTTGATCACCGCTTTCTGGAACTTCAGACCAGTCTGCTGGCTCGATTAGTCTTCTGCTTATTAATGCAACACGTCTGAAAGATAGTTTAAGCCAAAAATCACGTTATACACACATCCAAAATTATGGTGACGGGTAAGAGATTTTGTGGCTGATTAGAGTGACTGCTTTGAGATCTAGTTCAGGCAGAGTAAGCAGAAAAAAAGACAATTACTCCGTGCATTGAGGCAGGTAAGGTTGTAAGCATGCTGAAGGGTGGAATTAGAATCCCAAATCATCCTGAGAAATCGGACAGGACTGACAAATGTTGCAGAGAGGACAGAGAGGAATTAAAGGTCAGCCTGGCAGGAGAAAAGGTCAAGTGGTTGTCTTGTGCTTGTTTTGTGACCCGTTCTAGCAGCGCTGTGGTGCTGTAAAGTGGACACATACACAGAGGTGCGTAAAGGTTGTCACCTACATGACATAAAACAACTGTTCGGCTCTGGTGAGGGATCAGCTGGAGCTGCAGCTCTGGTTTTGTATGCCACGCTTGTTAGGAAGTGTTGTAGACAGTTCAGAAAAGAGCAACGAGACTTAGGAGAAGTCTAGAAAATGTGCGAACATAAGGACCTGAGAATAAGAAACGTAAGCAGGTAAGCCGTAAGCAGGTAAGCTCAGTGCCCTGGCTGCTCGTTCATACACCACACACCTCCCTTTTCCCAGGATTAAACATTCTGATGGATTGGGGAGCACGGAGAGGCTTTTCAAATCCCAATTGTTGTCTTCAGTGTCTAAATTCTGCACATTCCCTTGGCGTGACTCAGGTGCTGCAGATCTGAGCCTAAACGTTGATTTATCTGATGATAAACCAACACACAGGAATGTCACAGCCGTGCTGCAGGGGTGACATTATTTTCTCTAAATCTTTGCTGCCGTCTAGTTATTTTGCCTTGGAAAAAGTAGTGAGTCTTTGCCTGTATATATTTATAGATATATTTATTAACACAGAAGACACTTAGAGGATAAGTTGCTGTTGCTTTGGTTTCCATGGGATTCTTAGTGCAGCAGATCCGTAGTGTTTCAGTGATGGTTTCCAACCATTTTCCTCCTCTTGCTATTGTTTTGCATAACAATGTTGGTGCCCTGAGTTCAGGGAAAAGAAGCGATTCCCTTGGTGTGATCTCAGTTCTGTGCAGGCTGATCGCATCCTCTGCATGACTAAACAGTCTTAGAGAGATGGGATTCTCTCTGAATGGGCTCGTGCGTGAGGAAAACAAATGAGTAGGCGGCGAAATAATACGGTGGAGTGCGGGATGGTAAATGAGATAACGCTGAGATGTCCGGTTTAATTTCCTCTACTAAGACACCACCCCCAAGCATGCTGGTTTTCAGTGGAAACCATCTGAGAGCCACAACAAAAGAGGTGAAGGGCAAAGCCTCCTGCTTGTATGCGAGTCCCAGACAGGTACAAAGGCAGGAGGAGGGAGATGATTCCTCTGCTTGTCTCGAGTTAAAAGCACCGGGGCTTTGCAGGCAAGCACAGCCCAGCTGCAGGCTCTCTGAGCAATGATCTGATTTTCACGAGCTGTTCATGCACAAAAGGATCATTTCTGGAGTTTCCCCAGGTAAAGGGGAAAGGATTTGGCATGAGGAGGTGTGCGTTTTGTTTCCTTGCCTGGGCATTCAGTTGCCCCAGGCTAAGGAAACTCCCCTGGGAGATGTGTGCTGGTTATTAGCAGTGAGTGCAGCAGCCCAGGTGGCTGCGTGGCCCTGGCTGGGGCTGTGCCACCTGGAGCCAGCACCCCACATCGCAGGGGACCACGAGATGTCACTGCAGGCTCGGCCCGAGGCGGAGAATCCCCTTCATCTGCAAAGCATCTGAAAATCCAGCTCAGTCAGTGCTCGTTGACTCATTAGCCACGAGGGGAAGGAAGATGCAAAGGGGGCAGCTTAAGTCAAAGAATACAGCGTGCCTAAATTTTTGGGTTGACTTGACATTATCTAGCTGGGGAACAGAGGATTTCAGGCAAGCATTTATTTGCACGGAGCTCTGAATTGCTACCTTGGTTGTATTATTTGACAGCTCCGCATGTGCTGTCTGCTAAAATTATTGTTAGCTTTCTTTTCTTTTTTTTCCCTTTGACAAGCTGCAATGTAAGGAGAGGAGCAGAGCTGCAGGAAGGCTGAGTGTCCTGTCCCTGGCTGTGTGCTCAGCACCAACCCACGCCTTCAGGCAGAAATTTGAGCTCCCCAGGTACCCGAGGGTGCAAGACTTCTTGTTTGGTTGGCTTCTGTTTTACGCAGAATCATAATCTGGGAGAAGTCACACCAAGCCCAAATGTAAATCCTTTTGAAATCAGTCAGTGGCTGACTGTCGATCCTGCTGTCAGTCCTTTTGAGTTGGAGGCACGTGCTCAACGCTCCTCAGCTGCACCTCTCATGGGAGTTATCACACAAATGTAGGCATAAATCTGAACATTTGAGGCCTCCAGACACTTACAGATGAATTCTCTAAAAAGCAAAGAGATGGGCTGGGTTTGAAAGAAGTCCACCAAACTACTTGTCCTTCACCGTCATCTCTTTTTTACCCCGAACAGAGTGTGGGACATGGGACAGGGGCTGGATACGCACAGTTGAGAGCATCACCCAAGCCTCCTTTGGTTATAGGATGGTTGGTTTCAGCTTCTCTTAAAGCAAGTTGCTTTAAAATTCACATTTCTCGATCTACTTCTGTTATATTTTTAGGCTCTTTGGGGGAATGCATTGCCATGCCCTGTCCCCATCGGGCTACCAGCAGGCACGAGGAGTCCTGCTCTCCTGTTGAGACCTCCTCCGGCACCGTTCCCTTATTATGTTAATAATACAGCAGATTTTAATTGCATCTGATGAGGAGTCCGCTCCTCCCTACACCTTCATCACGCTCAAGCCTGTGGATTTAATGAGGTCCCTTGAGGGACACGGCGCGATCCTCCTCAATTCCCGGCGTGTCAGTGGGGTGGTTTGTAGGGCTGAGCACCTCCAGCACGAAGGGCAGGGGATTTGGGGTTTGCAGGGAAGGTTGGTGCGGTTGTGGAGGCTTTCCTGGCAGGGAGGGAGACTTGGCCATGCACGGGGCACATCCCCAGCGTGCTCACATCCCTCGCAAGGGTTAACGTTATTCGGAGACAGCTCTGCATTGCAGTTGCAAATCCGAGGGGCTGGGAGCAACCTGCCGAACAGGAAGCGGCTCATTAAGCCCATACTGTCACCGATTCATAGGAGACAACATAATTACTGTAATTATGGCAGGTACCTGCTGCAGAGTTGCCGTTTGTGTCAGGAATTTTATCCTCTCTGTATGGCAGGAGGATTAAAAAAAAAAACAAAACAAAACAAAACAAAAAAAACGTACAGCTGCCAATATATTCGTGCCACAAGTAACTTGCTCAGAGGCTGTCGTTTGGTTGTTCTGCTTGTAGAAAACGGAGGTTGAGCCTTCTCCATCTGAGGGATGAAGCAGTGGTAGGGAAGGAAGGCTTCTGGGTGCTGTGCTGCTTTCCTCATGCCTAGCAGGGAGGCAGGTTTTGGCTGTAAAGGTGACCTGGCCAACGCCACCCTGGTCAAGGTCAAGTTGCAGTAAGAAAGTCTACACCAGCAGCATTTGTGCTAAGCAATTCAGATAAATATAAGGCAGTAGAAACGTGGGCTTGCTCTTGAGCAATCATCAAAGTAATGAGAGAAAGCCCTGAGATAAAGAGGCTTCACAGCAATAAGACATCAAACCTTTTCCACGAGGAAAGTGTTGGTCGTGTTTTGCATGAGGCTGAGCCACGGCAGGGGCTGAGTGGCCTGAGCAGTGCCTGCCCCAGCAGGCAGCAGACGTTTTGTGCTACAGCCCTGCTTGGCTAGTTTGTTTAAAATAAATAAATAAATAAAATAATTAAAAAGGGGACTTTAAAAGAGCTCACTTAGCTTCGTAAAAGCACATGAACAAACTGAACAGCTCACCAGCAGACAAAGCATTACTCTCTGATTCAGGCACGGATCATTCCTTCTCCAACAGCTTCTTTCCCTCTCCATCCTCACCGGCTCTTGAAGCATTTTCGGTGTCATTCTTGGATGAATAAGTCAGAAAAGAGACACGCCGGAAAGGCCTCTAATAAACCTGAAGGGTAATGAAAGGAGCAGATGAAAAGTTCTGCCAGAGCATTTGCAATACCCGAGTGTTACATTTACCCGTCCGCGCTAATGACAGCGCTGGCTGTGAGTGCTGCCCTTCCACTTACTTCTTTAGGAATTAAAACACTCGTGAGAGATGGCAGCAGGTGTAATGAGAACGACTGCACCTATCAGCAACACTGTCCTCGTTCGATCTCCTGTGCTGCATATGTGCGTGTTTGGTGCTGCAAATGGCCACGGTGTTTTTGTAATGAATCCCCCAGTTTGGCAAAAAGAAAGCAAAAACCAACAGCCCAACCAAAAAAAAAAAAAAACAACAACAAACAACAACAAACAAACCCCTCTCCTGCCTTGCTGACAGAGAGAAAAAACCTCCTTGCAGTCTCTGAAGTTTGGGATGTGCCTGGTCAGATCAGCAGGACTCAGGTGTAGTACCCGAGGTGTGACTGGGGCTGATGTAAGTCAGATTTGGTAGGGTTTTTTCTTCCTAGAAACTGGAAGAAATGGCCATGGTCCCTCTGCAGGTAAGATTTAGGCAGGATGTGCAGTAAATCCCGTGCGCTCTTACTGTGCCAAACCCTGAGCGTGTTTGCAGGGTCTCTTCACAAATTTCAGACCTGTAAATCCTCGACACAAAGATCAGTGAGGCAGTGGAGCAGGAGCATGGGAAGGAATCTTAAACTGCCTGGTCTGAATAATTGTAATTATTTCATTTGGCTAATAGCAGCCGAGAGTCACGGGGAACAAAGACAACTGCTTATCTCCCAGTAACTCAGCAGTGACTGTGAGAGTGCTTTTTATTGGGGTGATCATACATTTCCCTTGTCTGATGTTTACAGCTCTCATCTATTAGCCCAGAGAAAGGTTGCCTGCCTTACCCTCTCCTGTGCTTTGAAAGCAATTCCACACAAATGATTTCTTAAAAGAAGGTGTTTCTAATGAGGCGGGATGCTTTGGAAAAGAGAAGGCTGGCTGAGCTTTCTTGAAATACAAAGGAGACCTAGGCAAGACCTCTGGGCTGTTTATCCAAATAGTCAATACCCATGTGCTGGATGAGCCATTCTCTTTGGCTGGTAATGTTTCCTTCCATCTTCTGCTAGTCTTTCATCTTAGGTAAGTTTCTCTTTTAAAATATTGGCACAGGATGCTAGTGACACCACTTGGAGAAGGAATGGCTAGCTCTGGTGTGACAAGTGGCTGCAAAGAACTGCAGAAAGATGTATCCACCTGGTTTTGTGAAGGGAACGCTACAGCTCTTAGACTGCAGGTGAAACTCTTTCACTGCTTTGTGCGTGGTGCAGCTCCCATTTCCCTCTGACTTCATTGGTATTTGGCTGAATCCCAGTTCCTTCCAAAGATAATTAATTGCAGAGCAGCTATCCTTGTTAGTGGCATTCAGCCCCCACTGAATTTACCACAAAAAGCAATTAGCAAGGAATTGGTGGGTGGTTTTCCTACAGAAAAACCTTGGCTTGGCTACAGGAACCAGCATTTCCCATGGCCACAGAAAGCTGGAGAAGGCATTTCAGCCACAAAGCCGCACATGGACATCCCGTTTCTGTGTCCACATCAGATGTCCTCTTCCCACCACTGCTGGCCCTGTGCTGAGGACCGCAGGCACCGTGCTGGGATCACACATCCTCCAGGGCTACACCTTTCACCACAGAAGATCTTGCTTGTCCCTGCACCTACAAGCTGAGAGCTGGGAAGAGGTCATGAACATCCACCAGCATTTACCAGCTTCTCTCCAAGTCTCTTCATGGCTTCACTGCCACGATGAGCACCGCAGGCCTTCTTCAACACTCACGGGCACACTGAAGAAATATCTTTATGGGTGACCACCCACTTTGCTTCAGAAAGCGTTTGCATGGCTGTGCCCTTTTTGAATGAGTTGCTGCCCTGGTCTTTCTAAGCTGGCATCATCTCCCCATGGCATGGCCAGGCCTGGAGGATGCCTGCCTGAGAGCTTCAGGGCATCCACCTGCACATTCACTGGAAACACTCAATGTTCCTGAAATACTTTTAAAGCTCTCCTTAAGGATGAAAATAATACTGAGAAAAAATAGTGCTGTTTTTAGGCCATGCCTAAGCCCTGCTAGAATCTCTCTTTATCTGGGCCCAAAGTTACTCTTAGGTATTTGAGAAAACCCATAAAATGTAGTAAAATCTGAGCTATGCTATATTTTCAACTGTGTCATAGGACAGCTACGTGGCACGTGGACTACTGGTGCAGTGTTATTGCTGATGTAGTATCTTGCCATCTGGACCTTCCCCCTCAATAAGTACTTGTAAGTACTTGCCTTCTCACCATGCTTTGGGCAGAGTATCTACGAGCTCTTTAACAACTACAACAGCTACCCGCAGTAGCCAGGATATGTAGCCAGCTTCCAGCCTTGCTCCTTGCAAGCCTGTTGGGGTACGGCTTCCACCTCTGCAGCTCTTCCTTTTTGTAGACTGGTTGGGCATGCTTTTCAAATCCTCAAGAGCTTGGCTGATAACATTCAGAAGCCAACTCCTTTATTAAAATTAAAAAAAAAAAAAGGCCTATGCTGGGCCAATGCAGTAAAATGTAAATAGCCCAACATAATCCCGCACCAACAATTTACAGTTCAATACAAGAGGTCTGTTTTTTCCAGCTCCCCGAAGGCTGTGCCTGGCATGTTTAAAAGCAAGAGGGTCATTTTGTCTCTCACTGCTGTTTCCTTCTGGCCAGCTCTGGGGAATGAGAGAAAAACCATATCACGGATCATCTCTCACTTTGATTGCAATTGCAGTGGTGGATATTTGGATGCTGTGATGATGAATACGGTGAGGCTGCCTGGTGAGGTAAACTGGCAAAGTGGATTCTCATTATGAACAATAACTAATCAGTGAGGGGGGGACAGAATTACTGATGGCATCCAGCACAGAAACACAAACGTTGGGGGGGTTGGTTAGGACTTAATCATCCAAATGATGAGTGTTTATTGTCACCAGGGTCACGCTGCTGCCTTTTCTTTTTGTGGACAAACCATGGAGCTGGTTGTGACGTTGGATGTCCCTTTTGGTTCAGATGTCCCTCTGGCATGGGAGGATTTTCACAGTGCAATGACTTAACAAATCTGCAGGATTTCTCTGATGGATTTTTAAGTGCTAGAAAACTTCTAGCGCCTTGGAAGGGGCTGGTTGGCTGGTGCTCAGCACCAAACTGCTGCCAGCTGCAGAACTTGGTTGAAAGAGAATTAAGGTTGCTCTTACCTTTAAGGTCACATCCTTAAAGGCAAATGCCTCTTGTGTATTGGAGTCTTCCCTTGCCCAATAGCCCAAGTCTCTCTTTCAAACATGTCCCTGGCCCCAAGAAAGCTTCTGGATGTGACCATCTGTGAGCGAAGGGAGGATGCTTGAGAGCATGGTAAAATGGGCAGAGTCACACAAAACGCTGTGTCTGACATCTCAAAGCCCTTCAGAGAAACAAGCAGAAGCCATGGCTGTGCAGCCTCAGCATTGCAGTAGGCCCCAAAGGCCTGCCCTGACCTGAGAGGAAAACGGAGTCTTTTGGTTATTTTTTTGCACACTGTTCATTATATGACCCCTCAGGAAGCAATCTTAATTCCTGCTGGAAAAAAAAAAAAAAAAAAAAAAAAAAAATCTGCAAAATTATCAAGGCACTTCAAAATGGCTGCAAACGCCTACAACAGTCTAAAAATATGCACCAATGGCAATGTGTGCTGCACCAGCTATTGTCTCTGTACTTGAGGTTGTGAACTGATACTTTCACATGCCAGCACTCAACAGAGTGGCCCAGCACCACTACATAAAATGCAAATCATTTCAGCAGCCAAACATTGCATATATTTCTCACTGTTTGCTGTTCGGCAGCAAGTAGGCACGTTATGAGGAGAGTTATCCTGGCTGGAGCTGTTGTCTCTTTGGGTTTTCCTGGCCATGGCCTCACTGTGGTCACTGCCCTGTGTAGTGTCCCAAAACCCAGGGTCAGCCCTCTGAGAGATGTGTTCCTGCTGTCAGACAGGCCTTCAGGCCTTCAGGCCTTTGACACTGTCTCCTGTAAGATTTTTGAAGATGGATACCAGGCCAGGGGCAATGGGCACCAAGGGGCAGGCAGGAGGCTCCCTCTGAGCACCAGGCAGCACTTCTGTGCTGGGCGGGCGGCTGAGCACTGGCCCAGGCTGCCCAGAGAGGCTGTGGGGGCTCCTCCTGGCAGCGGCACAAGGCGCCTGCACGGGGCCCTGGGCACCCTGCGCTGGGGCCCTGCTGGAGCAGGGCTTGGGGACGGGGCCTCCAGAGCTCCCTGACAGCCTCAGCCCTGCTGTAACTCTTTGACTCTGTGGATCCTAGTCCAGAGCTTAGGTTTATATTGTGGTTGCTGTCCTACCCTGACATCCAGACCTATCTGTGTCTCTTATGTCTGCCTGTTTCCTTCCCAGGTAAACTGCAGCACTCTAGGCAAGGACATTGGTGTGCCCCTGGTCTTCCAGGATGGCAACAGTATTCACCCAGGCCATGCACACTGGTAGCACAGACTGCTCATTTTCCAGCCTGTTACAGACACATTAGTCCTTAGTGCACAGAAGAGCAGTAGGATAAAACTGCTGGAGGGTGTCAGATGCTCAGCTGGTAGAAAGTGCTTGTGATGGGAGCTGAATCACAGATGTCTGTGAGAGAGGAGATGGCAACTGTGCAACATGTGGGAATAAGTATGCAGAGGTGGTGTAGCTATCTCCTCACCTGCTGTCCCCCAGTCAAATCTGGTTGGAGTAGGTTATAAATGCTGTTCTGTGAGGTTCTTGGATTGGATGCTAAAAATGCCAGGTGATTGTAAAGACCGGTTTCTGGCATTAAAATCCAGGATTGGTCCGTTCCATCCATGTATATGAAGCCATAGCCATGTCCCAACTCCTGGCTCAGTTTGTGTCTGCCCGCGCCAGTCCTCCACCATCCCTGATGAGTGCACCAGGTCTGTGGGTCTGTGCCTGGAAGAGAACCCAGGAGGTGGGTGGTGCACTCCTGAGATGTTCTGTGGGGTCACTTAGGTGTGGGGACATGAGACGAGCACCAGGGAGCTGCTCCCCCAGCCATGAACCCACCAGCCAAAGATGCACACAAAAGCCCACTGCCCTCTCCAGAGCTGGTGCTGTGGGAAGAAAGTGGCTGCAGGGTTGAGGGAGCTGTGCCCTGGGAAGCAGGGGTCTCCTAGGGACTCCTGGCAGTCGTCACCCTTGGATTTGCAAGGCAGAAACCCCTGAATGGGCAGCATGATATGCGCTGGGTGGGAAGCATCCTGCTGCTTTTGAGCAGGGTGGTGCAGGGCTGTTGCTTCCCCATGGAGGGATCCTTGCAGGCCTTGTTGTTTACACCTTCATCGGTTTACACAAATTCCTTCTCCCCATGCTGCTCCCTACCAGGGCCATGTCTGCTTTGCAGGGAGGGGGATGTATTTCAAGCTGTATCCACACTGTTAATTGTGTCTGTCTCCATCTATCCTTGATTACGTCTCCTCTTGGGGAGGTGTCCCTCCTTGGCTGCTCTGTGTGAAGAGTCAGGTCACGCAACTGTTTCTTCATCTCTTAATTACTGCACAGTATTAATGACTTTCCCTCGGGCTGCTGTTTGGGCTGCCTTTTTAAATTAAACCTAGCTGCAGGCTGCACAGATGCATCTCTGAGTGGTGCTGAGAAGAAAAGGCCACGTATCTTGGTAGGATGCAAGTCCAGTAATAATCACTTGAAAAATGAAATGTGCATATGGCAGGTGTGAAGCGACTGGGGAACTTACAGCTTTCTCTGCGGTGTGACTTTGTGTGTCTGGGCTGCAGCTTGACATTGTAATGGAGCCTATAGGGAAAGTGGCTTTTTTGTGTGTGCTCACAAAAGAGGCACCTGCTTACTTTTGGTCTTACTCATTTCCTTCAGCCTGTAGTAAGGCAGTCAGGGTGCGAGTGTGTGGGTCCATCTGTAAGGACAAGGGGAAAAAAAACAAAACACATGCATGAATTGGAAATCTACTGGCAGGATGAGCAGCTAAATTACAGCTTTTCATCCCAACTTTTATTTCAGTGTTCTCAGTCTACCTGAGCAGCGCCCTGGAAATGTGTTCACATGAATAATAATAATAACAGTAATTCTACTGGAAGAGCTCCCACGCGAAAATGCTCAGAAAGCTGTGCCGCAGGATAAGAAAATCGTGATGCTATAGCTCACGTTAAAGACTTGGAGGGTGGATAGCTGTGTGAGATTAATTTTTGGCATGCTGTCCTTGAGCAGCATGGTGAAGAACTAATGAAGGTGGTGCCATGAAAGGTACGGTGTCACAGCCCCTCGCTGAGGTCCCCAGCATTACTGCTGCGATTTGGCCCATCATTAGGTGCATGGCTCCTGGTGGGAGGAACCAAAGCACCACTTCCAAGAGCAGAGGTAGTACAGCTCAATGAGTAGAGCAGGGGGCAAAAAAATCACAAAGAAGAGGATAGTTTGCAGCCAAGGGAGGTTGGTTGTTTGCTTGGTGGCTTTGTGTCACTGGTAGTGTAGTGCAAAGCTGAAGATCCAAGACACAAGCTATGTTTTTCTTTAAAACTGCCACCATGGTTTCTGAAGATCCAGCAGAATCACAGCTTTTTAAATACAGATTTAGATTTTTATTTTATTGTTTTATTTTTTTTTTTCGTATTTTTATATAGAGATTTAGATGAGGCCTTGGGATATTCTGAGTACTCTGAGGGATTGCGTAGACTGAGAAAACTTCTGGATCAGGACCAAAATCTTCCCCCAAAGTCCCCATATTTCAAGAATCCGCAGTTCTCTCCCTCTTTGGCAATAATTTTCCTGCTTCAATCAATAAGTAATGGAAAAATAAGAAAAGGCAAAAAGAGAGGAGAGATTCTCAGCATTACAGAGTTGTTTAAAAAATACATCTTCTCAGTGGTTCCTCTCCAACTCAAAGTAGATGTTGAAGTCTAAAGGTCAAAAACATGATTATTTTTTGTTGTTATTTGATTTTAATTTGCTTCTTCTCTTTCTGTTACACCCTCTGCATTGACTCCTCAACAACTCAGCCTTGCCTCTTGGCAGAGTGGCAGGATTTGTATTTCTGGCTGGATGCTCTCCATACCTCCAATTTCACATGAGTCACAGCTCTTTTACACTCCTCCTATGCAATGACTGACACAAAGAGCTGGAAATTATAGATGTACGCGCACATACACGGATATATATACACACATATACTGAATAGATTTAATTTTATTCTGTTCCAGCTTATGACACCTGCAGACATGTCAGCTGCCTTAAATAACTCCTCACCATTTTTTCCTGTTCTGCGTCTCCCACAGGTTAGCTCCGCGGATGCATCAGGAATGGTTTTTGATGACTGCATTTCTACAAACGTGCAGGTGAGCTCAGGAGCTATTTATTTCTCCCATTCAAATATTTATGCTGATTTGGCACTAATGACTCAGCCTCTATACTGCTCTGTGAGGAAGTTGGTGCCATCCCTCTGCAAGACACGTTGGGCTTTGGGTGGTTCTGTGTTTCTAGAGGTACAAAGTTGCAGTCTGTCACTTCCACCGTTGTGGCCCTGAACACAAAATAGCCTGCTGTGAATCCCTTGAGCAGAAATTTTGAAAGGAAAAACTCCTGAGTATCTGTTAGAAAGACGAGTTTTAGGTTTATCAGCATCAGTTTGCTTGTGACTGAGGTCAGGGCTGGCGTTCAGTGTGGATGAAGCCCAGACATAATTTTTCTGTAATGTTTTCCGAAATACTTCCATATTTTTCTCCAATTTACAGAGGATTTCCAGGGAAGGATAAGAAGTGCATTGGCCACACCAGAGGACAGGTAAGCTCTGGTACAAGCCAGGCCTTCCCACAGCACCAAAGGGAGAGCAGGAGAGTTATCGGCTTCCAGTGATTGGCACTGCCAACATATAAGGTGTGTTTGGGTTCACCGTGTTTCCCTGTATTTAGGTGTTATCCCTCTGAAATTACACAAATTGTACTCTTTTTTTTTTCTTCTTCTTTTTGCCTGACAAATATCATCTGCAAAACAATATCTTCTGCTGTAACCTAGAGTTTTGACATCTTTGGGATTGCATCAGGATGCTGCAATCTATCTCAGTTTTTTCAGTTGTTTGGAGGGAGGGCCAGAAGCAGGGCCAGAAGCCTTCCAGATATGTAAAGTGTGTGGTCAGTGAAGGAGGACAGGAGATGGGACAGGTTAGTTTAAGGAGAGTTGGATAGAGAAGACAGAAACAGGCGTCAGACAAATTAATAAAAGGTAAAGAGAAAGACTTCTCCATGTCTGCAGTGGACAGGGCTACAGGTAAGAAATCCAAAGTGCAACTAGGGAGATTCACCTCAGATACCATGAAAATATTAAAATGAGTGAAGCCTTAGAAGGTAGGTGGTGGCTGTACCACACCAGCGTTGAGGATGAAGCAAGCAAAAACTGCTTAGACAAGCATTTGGGCAGAGCATTATAGGTATGGCAGCTTTTGAGGCATGGGTGCATCTGTCAGCTTCTTTAGGCCCTTCCACCCTCCTTCAGATGAGTCCATGCTTTAAACTTCTTCAGCTCTTCAGGCATGTCCTCTTCTTTCTTGCCCCCCAGCAAACAACTCTACCAAGAGACATGTATTTGTGTATTATTTTACTCTGAATTTCACGGCTCTACAGCATCCATCTGCATCTTTTGAAGGTGGCAAACTTCAACCACAACAATGGTTGCTTTATTTACTCCTCTTGTCATCTTCGTCAGTCCAGAAAGTCAGCAAAGACCAGCTTCATGCCTGAAATTCATCCTCAGTCCAGAGCTGAGCAGGTGTCCCCTAATTTCCCATCAAGAAATCCCAACCCTGGTAAGTCCTGGGTACATGGCTCGCTTCTCTCTCCAGCAATGTCACCCCAGCAAGTGCCACTGAATGGCACTGATGCCAGATGGGTGCAGTATTTTGGGGGGAGCTACCAGCAGTCTAAAAGTGTATGAGTACACCCTTTTTTCCTGCCTAAACTTTGGTTTCTTCTCTGCTGGAATGTGTAATGTCTCAAGTTTCGCAACCATTGTATGGTACTGACAGCATTCTCACCAGAGAAACGCTGCTCTGCTCTCCTGTGCAGGGGGAAGTGAATAGGAGCTCTCATAAGAGCAGTTCATGTGCTTCGAGTTCTTTGTGAGAGAAAACATACCTAATTTTAGTTTAAATGGATGTTAATTTGACGTGTGGATTTGAATAACTGAGATAAATTCTTGGCTTTCTGACATTAAAATATATTAAGTGACAAGGGCTTTTTGCATACTGTTATTTTCTGAAAGGTTCTTTCTCTCTATAGCACCTAAATGATAAAGCTCGAATGCGTAAGTCCCCTGAATTTGCAGGAAGTTGCACTGAATGGTCTAATAGGTCATTTTCATCTCCAGCTTACATAATAGAATAATAATAACAAAGGTTGCAAAGCATTCCTACCACGGCTGAATCAGCTGGCTTTTTTATGGGCTGGTTATTCACTGAGTAATAAATATTCATGTTTTTTTTTTCAGGATAGACATAGTGCATAATCTGTCCTGAGCGCAATTAATCAGGACACCCAGCCTTATCCCGCAGCAGATCACAAAGGACTGAACTTGAGTGACAGCCCAGGCATGCCTGGCAGTTGCAGAAGTCACTCGATTCTTCAGCAGCAGTTGTAAAGGCTTCTACACCGTGTCCTTGAGCCTTTTCAGTGTAAAATCCCATATATATGGGATTATATCCCATAAGGGGGGTGAGCTGCTAATGCTAGCATACCAGAGAAAGATCACAGCCTGGTTTGACTGAGAGGAGGAGAAATTGTCACTGTTGCTCTTGTTCCCCACTCTCCTGGATGTGCAGAGGATCACAGGGAGATTTGCCTCTAGATCAGCCTCTCCAGCTCTGCCTTCAGAGGAGCAAAACATCTGAATTTAGTTCATCCTTGGAAAAAACAAAAAACTAAACAAAAAAAACCAAACAAACAAACAAAAAAAAAACAAACACAAAAAAACAACATATCAGAAAGGCAGGGCAAGAACAACAGCAAGCTCTGCGCCACAGCTGCTTTTACCAGCAGAAGGCACCAGGTCTGTGCTCACACCACATAAAATATTGCTCAACATCCACCATGTATTGCTCTGCAGCTATCAAGGATTTTCTTCAAGAGACTCCTGCACCCTGCAGAAGAAGGGGGTGCTCTGGCAGTAGTTGCTCAGCAGGTGAATAATAGCCCAAATCCCTGTGTGTATCTTCTCCTGATCTTACACACACATACATACTCACACAGCTAAATTTATTTCCCCCTTGCTGAGGGACTTGCTGCCAACTTTCCCTCCAGCTTGCATGGTTCCCACATGCTGCTGACTCCTGTAATCTCTCCCACTTCTATCTCATCCTCTGCCCCTGTCAGCTAAGCAGAGGTTGTGTGGGGTTAAACCAAGCAGGCAATGTTCCTGTCATGCTCCTGAGAAGTTATGTGGGGAGTCAGAATCCAAACCTGGTGGAACAGCAAGAGTTCTGTCATTAAGACTCATAGGAGTCTTCACTGCGACTCTTAAATGTGGAGGATTGGAAGGTCGTCATTTATCAGTTGATATTCCCCTGCACTCAGCTCTGGTGAGGCCGCACCTCGAGTGCTGCATTCAGTTTTGGGCCCCTCACTACAAGGAGGACATCGAGGCCCTGGAGCATGTCCAGAGCAGGGCTATGAAGCTAGTGAAGGGCCTGGAGCACAAGGCCTGTGAGGAGTGGCTGAGGGAGCTGGGGGTGTTTGGGCTGGGGAAGAGGAGGCTCAGGGGAGACCTCATTGCTCTCTGCAGCTGCCTGAAAGGAAGGGGTGGGGAGCTGGGGGTCGGCCTCTGCTCACAGGTAACCAGTGACAGGACCAGAGGGAATGGCCTCAAGTTGTGCCAGGGGAGGTTCAGGTTGGCAATGAGGAGACATTTCTGCTCAGAAAGAGCAGTCAGGCACTGGGACGGGTTGCCCAGGGAGGTGGTGGAGTCACTGCCCCTGGGGGTGCTCAAGGTGAGGTTGGATGTGGTGCTTGGGGACGTGGTTTAGTGGGTGACACTGGTGGAAGGGGGATGGTTGGACCAGATCATCTCAGAGGTCTTTTCCAACTTTAAGTGATTCTGTTATTCTGTGATTCTACATAAACTGTTGACTCAGTTGGTAGAAACTTCAAAAAGTTAGCTGAGCAGTTCTGAGCTCCAGAACATGATCTCAGCCATGAAACCCTCACCTCATGGCTTTACCCACCCATTGCTCAGACTGCAAGACCTCAGAAGAACAAATGATGTCCTGAAAATGTGTGCAATGGCTTTAAAGCAAACAGCAGCAACAAACAAGCAAACTACTCATATTTACACATATATCTAGAGATGTTATTTCAGAGAAGTGGTTGAAGTGCAGCACTGTTAAATAAATGCCCATATGTGTGGCTTTCATGTTTCCAAGCCTAGCAGAACAATTTACGCTCTTCCTCTGCAGGCAGAAACACCCCAGGAACCAACCCCAGCGACAGCCAGGAGCAGCCCGTCCTCTCTCTCGGGACCAAAGGCCTCCTGCCAGATCAATATCTTATCCTCCTCAAGGGTTTTTTCGTCTTCATGGAGTGCTTCCTCGTCTTTCCAGACTGCTCTCTCCTCTTCCAGGAGAGCTTTTTCATCTGCCCACAGGGCTTTTTCTTCTTCCCATAGGACTCTGTCCTCATCCAGAAGGACTTTGTCTTCCTCCCAGAGGAGCTGATCTTCTTTCCAGAAATCTGCATCCTTCTTCCAGAATGCATTCGAGTGCTTCCAGAAGTCACAATACTCCCTCCAGAAGGTTTCTGCTTCCTCCTGAAAAGCATTTTCTTCCTCCAAAAAGGCAGCTTCCTCCTCCCAGATGGGCTTTTCCTCCTCCCAGAAGGCTTGGATGGCCATCTTGAAAGCTCTGATTTTTTCTCGAAACGCATTGATCTTCTCCCGAAAGTTCTTCATTGTCTTCTGAAAGCCCTGAACCTCCTCCCGAAAGGCTTTCTCAGCCTGCAGCTTCTTGAGGAGCTTCTCTTGGCGTAAGGAGAAATAGGGTGAGCAGGACATCACCTGGGAATGGCAGCTCTGGTTCATGGTGCTCCTTGCTGATGGAGGGGGCAGAGACCAAGCCTGGCCCCCACCTCTCACTCTGTGGCCCAAAGGAGAGAAGATTGATGGGTGCGAGTGATGTTATCATCCAAACCTACGTCACAGCTGGCTTAAAATGGCATTATACCAGAAATAAAAACATTTATCATGAGCAAAAAAGAAATCCCTGCCCAGGTCTCAGCCAGCATTTGCTGTGGTGGTACCTAAAAGTGAATTGGTGCCACGTGGGACAAAGGCCAGGATTTCTCTGTGTCATTTCCCAGTGTGACCCCAGGTGCTGCTGCTTTTGAGAGGGACCAGGAGCTGTCTGTGCTGACCCCAACTGGTGGCACCACACTGCTCCCCCTGACCCCACTTCATCTGGTCCCAAAGTGAAGGACGGTGGCACCAGCCTTCCCCTCTGGTGCTCGAGTCACTGCTGCCTCTCTGCCTCTTGGCTGTCTCCTGCCCCTTCACAGAGTCCTACGTAAAGACCCTGAAAATCACAGCTTCCAGAGAAATTTGAACAATGAAAACAAAAATATAATTTTCCATTCATTAACCTGCCTAATAATTCTGCAGCTGGGATTAAAGCTGGTTACTTATTTATACTGTTTCATTAGATTTATTATGACTTACTGCATTGTGCCTCCAGCCCAGAGCAGGGAGCAGGCTGTGTCATAAATAAAATAAATAAATAAAAAACAAGCAAA
This sequence comes from Aythya ferina, assembly GCF_964211825.1. Lineage (NCBI taxonomy): Eukaryota > Metazoa > Chordata > Aves > Anseriformes > Anatidae > Aythya > Aythya ferina. Next base: position 27,936,534 of record NC_140296.1, read on the forward strand.
CAAACAAAAAACTTGCTTATTAATATATTACGAGCCTGTCTATCCCTCACTGAATAATCAGGAAATGCTCCAGGGGCAGCAAATGCAGTGCAGATGATGGCGAGATGTGCGCACTCTCTGTGATGATCGAGAAGGCAGGGAGTGTGCTTGGGGGGGACCTTCTGGGGCTCTTTGGGTCAATATAGGAAAATTCTGGTTCTGCTGTTTTCTCTTCATGCTGCTTCCTGGCTCCTCAAGCTCCTCTTGGAGCAGGAGCTTTTTGTGGGTGCCGGTAGGACAGGAAAGGAGGAAGGCCATCTTCTGCTTCACTCTCTGGGAGTTCTGGGCCCACCAGTGGCTCCCACTTGGAGAAGTGGAGAAGAAGGAGTCATATCCTCTTCCCTCTTGCCCTTCCAGGGTTCAGCTGAATGACTCCTTAGGATAACAACCTGCATTGGGGAAGCATCCCAGGGACTTAAACGCAGGCATCCAGTGCCATTTGAGGCACTCGGCCATATCTAACCTATATCTGCAGGTGGTCTGGGAAATGGTAGCATGTTCGAGACCTACATCCTCCAGGAGCTGCAGGTGGAAGCTGAGGGAGATACCCGAACACATACAAGGGCACAGGGCACCCACATGTTTATGTTAGTCCCTCCTTTAAATCTGTCTTTGATTTCCGTGCCTAAAGCTGCCTTCAGATCCTGCCCCAAGAGGCTGCCAAATCAAATGAGGAAAATATTTTAATTTTATGAGGCTTCCATCTCCAGAACGTTCATGACATAATACAAGGAAAACTTTGAGGACTTTTTCTCACGTGGTACAGTAAAAATATTCCCATTTGTTCTTTTACTGTGCTCCGGAGGCAGGCTTATAAAGATGTGGGGTAATTACATCAGAGTACATTTTTCAATTAGGGCATCATTAGGATCTCACAGAAAATGATTGAATTACATCATTTTGTTCCACAAGTCTGCAAACGCTCTTTCAATTGTCATCAAAATAATAATAATTGGGTTTCTGCAGGCATCTCTAAGAGTGCAGAACTAATGGCTGACAAATCTGATCCAAGCCCAGATCCATTCTTTTACTGGAGTGAAGTCTTATGGATAGATGCAAAATGAAATGGATAAAACGACCCCTTTACTTCCTAAAACTCCTGTTCTCGCTCTTAGCATCTCCTACCATCAAAAATGTAAGACCCCAAAGATATCAAGTGATTGTGGTCCTGCTTTTGGGAGACTTAGCATTTGTAAAACTCTCTAACAGAGACGTGCAATACTTACAGAAGTGCAGTCCTTTATGGCCCCTGGGTATCTGACGCCCACTGGTGACAGTGACCCGCTGGCACCTACAGTGATGTAATTTCACCAAGCTTCAAACCACCCATTCAAAGCCAAGTGATGCGAGGTGGAGCTGAAAGGAGTCCCCGGGCTCCAGGCACAGCCTGAGCCAAGGCTGGTGCTTCGCTTCCTTCTCATCCTGTTTCTTCCTGACGAGCACCCACCTGTGGGTTGTATTGCTCTCGTCACCTCCCCTCCTGCTTTAGGGATACCTGCTGGAAGACGTGAACAGCACTTACATGAAATGTAAGAATGTGGAAGAGGCACTTTATGACAGAAGGTATTGTCCCTATTTTTCTGCTGAAATTGTATTAAACCTTAGAGGAGGCTGTTTAGTTCCTGTTTGTTTGCAGACTGCTTCTGTGAGCCACAGGAATCCCTCTGTTCGTGAGACCTTGAGCCAAATTAATCTCAGTAATTGAGCCTGGTTGGTGATAAAAACAACTATTCAGCTGGCAACAGGTAGAAAAGACAGGTAGAAAGAATGAGATGCTTCAAAAGGAGTGCATGAGAAACCAGGATTAAAATCATCATGATTAGTAGGAGACAACTCTGGGAAGCTGTTTCAGATCTTCAATTATTTTTTTTTCAGACCTTCAAAGGTCAGAATACTTCAGTTAGAAGAAGTTTCTACCAAAATACTTCTTTCAGACCTTCAAAGGTCAGAATACTTCAGTTAGAAGAAGTTTCTACCAAAATACTTCTTTCTAGTGGAATGGCTCTGATATTCCTCGTCAGAAACTATGTGTTTGGTTTTTTGTTTGTTTGGTTTCTTTGGTTTGGTTTGGTTTGGTTTGTTTGTTTGTTTTACATGGAATAGTTCAAGTACAATTCTGTTTACTGAGAAAGTCTTGCTGTCCTGGCAAGCCTCTTGTTGCCCCTAACCCCTTTTCTTCTTCCCAGATGAGATATTTCCCTCTTTGCAAGTGGATTGCCTTTGATTATTATTATTTTTTTTTTCTCCTTTTAGGTTTGCTTCATCCCTGCCTCCAGGGACTTTCTTCCCAGAATGTTTTTGCGTACTGCATGTTCCTGGTATAGCTCCCTGTTCAACACCATAACTGGAAAACACCAATGATGGAAGAAATACTAGTTAGTCTACTGCTGTCTGAGCTTTAAAGGAAAAATTGTTTTGTTTTTTTTTAGGCAAGAGGTTTTGGTGACACAAGCAACATAAGCAGCACAATAAGCTCTGAGTGCAGAGGTGGCCTGGTGAAACTTTTGGTGAAAATAAATTTGTCATTCCAGCTCTCACCATCAATCCACAGGGTTGCTGCAGCAGGACATGTTGTTTCTTCCTCTTCTGATTTTGTTTTCAGTAGTCCCTTTCCTTCTCACCAAGTAGGTTGTGGTGCTGAAGAGGACAAAGAGGGTCTTTCATCATTCAGCTGCTCATCCTTTGCCTTTTCAACAAAAATTTCCTGGTGAAAAATGAAAACACACAATTTTCCTCTCAAGGTAGAAGGAATGGGGGAGAAAGGGACATAGGAAAGTATGAGGTGTTCTCAGGACTTGGAAATTTATCTGGATTCTGTGTATGGATGAGGGTTTTGGGGATGTTTTTGCTGTGAACCGCCCGTTCCTCACCTTGTGCAGCGATGACAGGCGGCTGCTGCCATGGCAACAACACCTGGAAGACAAAGAGGTGCCGGGAGACAAAAAGGATCGTTTGCCCAGAGCACCAAGCAGCCCTGGCACCCCTCTGCCCCCCTTGGTTGTACCACAGAAGCACCCTGAGGTCCCGGTTAAGATTGTGGTCCCAGTGCTGCTGGCTGTCAGGCAATGCACAAGAGGAAGCCTCAGCCCTGAGGATCAACCACACCTAGCCAACATGAGCAACCCTACAGCTACCTGAAAGGAAGGGGTGGGGAGCTGGGGGTCGGCCTCTGCTCACGGGTGACCAGTGACAGGACCAGAGGGAATGGCCTCAAGTTGCACCAGGGGAGGTTCAGATTGGCAATGAGGAGACATTTCTGCTCAGAAAGAGCAGTCAGGCACTGGGACGGGTTGCCCCAGGAGGAAGTGGAGTCACCGTCCCTGGGGGTGTTCAGGGAAAGGCTGGACGTGGTGCCTGGGGACGTGGTTTAGTGGTGACACTGGTGGTAGGGGAATGGTTGGACCAGGTGATCCTGGAGGTCTTTTCCAACCCTAATGATTCTATGATTTCTGTGATTCTATGATTTCTATGTGTGTGTGTGTGTCACTGTCCCGGTGATGGTTCGGTGCAGTGAGGGCAGGCTTGCCCTTTGGTGACATTTCCACCACATACCAGTGGCCCTCAGGGTGGGTGAGTGGCTGCTCTGCCTTGGCGGCCCTTTATCCTTCATTAAAATGGCATCAATCACTTTCCAAACGATGTTTATAGACACCTTGCCAGATTTTCTCACCTGTCAGGAGTGTTTAATTTCTCTCCACATGGAGCTCAGTCGTCCAAGGGAGCATCTGTGTTCCTTGAAATGTTACTGTAGTGAGGGATCAACTGTTGTTGCTGCAAGTGCTCAGGTGTCCTTGGGCTTTGGAAGAGGTACTTTTAGAGAGAAAATGAGATGGCGAGAGATGAAGAATCACAAAATATCTTAACTGACCTTAATGAGAGCCCCCTATATGCCATATAAAAGCCATTAATGTTTGGTGTAAGGAACTTTGTGGACCTTCCAGTGGTGTATCAAAGCCAAGGTTTGGTTACAATCCCATTTAGTAAATCTCAGCCTTAGCAAAAATAAAATAAAATAAAATAAAATAAATAAAATAAAATAAAATAAAATAAAATAAAATAAAATAAAATAAAATAAAATAAAATAAAATAAAATAAAATTTATCATATAAAATCAAATAAAAGGTGGCACCTTGAATGGCTTAATGAACTAGGCACATGTGAAAGGACAGCACCAGCACTCAGTATCTCCTGGGGAGGAAACTAATGGCCAAGAGCTCAGGGAAAGCAAGGATGAAGTTTTCTGCAAATGAAATGTTATGGGTTAGGGTGTAAGTAGTGTTAGGGTGTAAGTAACCTGAGGTAATCAGTGCACTGAGGGAAGACAGCACAAAAAGGACCTCAGGCTTCATACAGTGGCTCACCAGGAGGAACAGGCCTTGTGAACACCTTCCACAGAGGTTTCTGTAGTGTAACACCTCCAAGGTGAACACGGAGGGCAACACACCGAATGGTTAGGTTAAACAAAAAGAACCAAAATAGCCTCACACCATCATTTTTCTACATTTTAGCTTGGGATCAGATGGGTACCTGTTACATACAGGCAGGTGTGAGCTGAGCAGGCTCCAAAAGGGACACAGACCTTTTCTTTCAGTTACTGCTCAGATCTCCCTCATACTCAGGGCAAGGTATGGCCAACAAAAGTTCCACACTCTGGTTTCTGTGCCTCTTTTGCTACCCCCTGAAGATATTAAGTAGGCCTTATGACATGCTTTCTTAGCTAATTTGGCTGCAGGTGAGGGAAGCTCCAGTCCTAAATCATTCTTAGCTAGTTCTTGCTGTTTCCTAAGTCCACCTGTGCTGGACTTACAGATCTGAGGATCCTGTGACCCCAGCGGTAACTCAGAGAAAAGGCAGGAAGCACCAAATTTAGTCAAATCAATGCTTTGGGCCTCATATGCATGCTGTTTTTGAAGACTAGTAGAAAATGGTGAATAACCTATTCTGCCTCAGAGCAGAAGAGCACTGAGATCACCCTTATGTGCTGGGTTTCTGCTGGGGACCCTACTCGAGGCCTGTATTGAATCTGGTGTCCCTTGAAACTAGCTTTGTCTGTGCTACTTGCAATTGCCAGCATGTATGCCAAGGATCTCCTTTGCTGCTGTTCTCTTTTCCTCCTGTGAATAAGAAAGGACCAAGATATAAAAGCACCTCAGTTATTTCAGTCTTCTGCTTACTCTCAGACCAAAACAAAAAGCAAAGCAAAAGTAGATGTAGAGCAGAACAGCATGTTGTTAACAGCAAGACATCCAGCACCTCTGCTTGGTGCCCCCATCCCTCCTGCTCCTTCTTCCCACTCTTTATTTCTCCATTCAAATGATGGACTATGTTGAATTTTAAATCGATTTCTTTGCATCAGGAATTGCCAATCCTGAGACAGCTCTTCAGTTCGTGCCATGTGGGGAACGTGAATGAAGCCTGTGAGCAAGCTGTTATTGCAGAGGGGATCCATGGACCAAGGAAGCAGAAGTGCTGCTCCTGAAGAGATGGTGTGAGAATACAAGGCACCCACAGCCCATATTCACACCTGTGCCCATATGAATGGGGTTGCTGATCTTGTGTGAGCACTGCACCGAAGTGGTGCTTCCCCAAAGGGCTGTGTTGGAGGCACTCAGAGCCATGCTCTCCCCAGGGGAACGAGACTTCTTGTCCCACTCTTGACCCATTTTCGGCAGGCTGAGGTTGTGCACCAGCGGCTGCAGCTTGCCAGCCAGGTACTGGGAACTTGCTTATGCACCCAAACTTCATAAAAACACCTCTACATCTCCTCTTTGGACCTGGTCCTCCCCTGTGCCTCCCAGAGTCAACCTTTGAGCATAGTGCCATCTGCTGAGAATTGAGGTACTCGTGCAGCCCAAACAAGCACTGCCACATCTCACTCACAAAGTAAAAATAAAACCCTTGGGACAGTAGAATTCATAACAGGGCCTCAAATGGTAGCACACCTCTGAAACAGGAGATGCAATGATTGGCCTAGCATTTCACCAAAAACGACCATTTGCACAAGTGAGTCTGCTTGCTCACATACCAGCCAGAAGCCCAATTTACTCTAGCTCCAGGCTGAGCTGGCTCCTTACCTGGCTTTCATACATCTGCAACTAGATCTGAAATTGTGTTTGGTACTTGAAACTCAGGATACACGGAGTTCTTGAAGAGACCCAAAGAGAGCCCAAAATACAGGTCTTGTTATGCCATGCCAGTGCTGGCGTGTCCAGGTGTCTAGAGAACTGTGACAACCTCCTGCTTGCAGAGCAAGACCTTGGAGACCACAGGGGATCCTCTTGGGCTCTTGATGAAATAGAAACTGGCCTGGAAGGAAACATCACCGTTGCAGAAGGCATTTTGTTTGCAAAGGCCTTCATTGACCCTTGTTGTCTCCCTCCCCTGCTTAACACTCACACTCCTCCTTGGTGCTGAGCTCCGTCTTTCCTTGTTATCTGCTCCATGGAAAATGCTCTCCTCCTCTTGTGATCCGTGCAGGTGAGCATGCTCTTGGTCCTGCTCTGGATGCCTTCTTCTCCAGCCGTGAGACAATGCTATGTTCTGCATATGGAAACTCATGGCTAAAGCCCCTTTCTCACAAGCAAACCATGAGCAGGGACTCCCACCTCACACCTAAATACACACACAAACATACGCAGAGCTGAGGGTTATTTCTGCAGGTTCTCTCCCTCATATGGGGGTCCAGCACCTCCAGCATGGCCCTAATTGCTCTACCCTGGCCCCAATGGAAGTTCGTGGGTAGACAACTGCACCAGAGATTCCCGACTCCATGTATCTGAGCGCTGCAGTGAACCTCATCCTCCACCTGTTTGGAGTCACTCAACTGTTCTGCAGTATTCCTGCCTTGAAACTCTTCACCAACTTTTTATTGCACACTGTAAGCACTCGACAATAAATGTATGGTTGTTTCCCCATAAGACTACAGGGAAAGATCTGGGTCCGTGCCTCTGGAGGGTTAGTGTCAGCAGTCCTGCTAACAGATATGGTGTCAAGCTTGTTCTGTTATCCTCTGAGTTAAATGCACTGACAGGTGGCAAAAGGCATATTTTATAAGTGAAAAAAAATCAAATAAAACACATGAAAATGCATGGTGTTTTCGTCTGTCGTCAGCAGAACAATATATTTTATTTATGGCTGTGTACAGTGGGAATATCAGCTCTGATCTGCAGAAGTGCAAATTAAACTGCTGCTTTAGATTATCATATTTTATGCGTAGTAACTTTACAGGCTTTGGCTTTTTTCATTGTTTGTAAAACCTTTATGAGTTATTAACTTTTTGTGTTTTTGTCAACCATATTTTAGATCTGAGAGGTTTATTCCCGCTCTTATACTAAATGAGGTGTTTTGCTGCTAAGAGAGTTCAGCGTTTTATTCAGCTGTGATGACTTTCCCTTATTCTCTAGCACGAAGCACAATTAAGAGAGAAATGTTCAGTAGCTTTATGATGCCCTTGTCGTTGGAGCTAATCCTTTTTTTCCCCCACTCCATTTTTTCAGGGATTCCCCAAGGATTTTACAAACCCTACACACTTGTCTAGCATCTCCACAGTGGCACAAACAAACACATGGACCCCAGCAGGAGCCTTGGTTTTCATATTTTAAGTAATTCCACTTTCTATTATTGCAAGTTTAAAGAACATAGGAATTTCCTGATTAATATTCAGGGCTTATGGGTGAATTTTGCTCAGATTAATTTGCACAACTCGTTACTTTGGTAGGTAGCAGTGGCAATGAGGACTTGACTTTTAATATCACTTCATGTGTTATGTCATGGGAAGCTTTCTTTGCCCAGGACATCTCACAGGTTCACCTCCCAAGTTGCCAGTGATGAATGACAACCTGTAATGAATGCAATTCAATACAAATGACAGAAAGCTCTTTATTCTCTACAGGAAAACAGCACACATTCCTGAGGAAGTCATTTTTTTAACCATTTTTCCCATTTGATAGAGTCATTGAAGCATCAAAGGCACAAGCAAATGAGGCCAGAACACCTTGACCTGGACAGAGGCTCCAGACCCAGAAAACACCTCCTGGTACTTTCTTAGGATGATCTCCCAGCACCCAGACTAGAGGCTTGCAGATGTCTTTAGCCACAGCTGGTATCTTTGTAGCTCATAATCTACTTTCCTAGGCAAATGTAGTCCTCCTCTGCTTGTGTGCTGCATATTTGGAGCTATCCCTTACTGGACTTTAATAAAGTTACTCTTCCCATCAGTTATCCAGCACATTTGGTCCTTTCTCCATCTATTTCTTAGATTACTTTAGGATAAATTGCCCTGAGTAAGGAGAAGCGTGAAGCACACAGTCTGATATTTTCTCATTTTCTGCTTTGTCTCTTGGGCATTGGCCAAGTAAACTGCCATGGAGACCAGCAAATGCAGCTCGCTTCCCCAAGACAGTCTTTGAGGAAGAAGCTGAGGAGCCAAAATAGCCACAGTGGCAGGCTTCAGGCCGCTCTGTAACTTACTGTGACAATCACACACATAAAAATCTCCGTCGTGATGTGGGTGAGAAGAAAGTGCCTTGTCTGATTTTGCGTGTATCAACAGGCAGAAGCATTTCACAAAGTCCTCCTTGCACGGAGCTCTGCAGCTCCCAGACATCCCAGGAGATGGAGACGGCGACCTCCTGGCTCACACTGCCTGGAGACTTTGGACTAAGGACGACAATTCGCCACCCCGACGGCACTACCAGCAGGCCACAGTCAGCATCTCCTCAAAGCTGCCTGAAATCTTCCTTTAAAAGCACCAGAATGGAGCAGTTTAATGGCACCCCAAAGTGTCACTGCAGATTAGCTAGAACCAGCGCGGGTGGCGCTTCCCACAGGGACTCCTGGTCCCAGCTATTTTTCGCCGTGATCTTTTGTGATGATTGAATGCCATAATTTCTGGGATCCCTACAGCTGGTCATTAAAAAGCTGGGAAGTCAGTACTGATGACTGGTTTCCCCTGAGCTAGCAGAGCATTTCTCAGCACGTAAGTATACTTTTTTTCGCCTTGAACAGTGGAAGAAATTAAATGTAAACTGAATTTCTTTCCCATGAGCTGTTTGTATTTCAATGTACGAGGACATTTTTTACAAGAAAATGTGACATCCCTGATCACACGCAGCACTTAAGAAAACCAAGTCAGATTCTTCCAATTGGAAAATAACAGCAAATGTAGAAGATGGGGACTGTTTTTGTGTTGATTTCGACTTCTGAGCCAGTGAGTTAGGAGAAAGCCTGATGGCAAAAGCACTCACTTTTGGTGAGGGTGAAAGAAAGGACCCCAAAACAGGTGGGCGGCGTAGACTCAAGATGTAATGTCAAGACTTGTTGATGTTCCAGCTGTTTCTAGTGATGTGCCAGTGCCTGGGAACATCTGGGAAGAGTGGCTTTCTGTTGGAAGAAGGAGCTTTATTAGCTTATAGCGAAGAAGAACTGGGACCACACAAAGCCACGCTGCCTGGGGGAGTTTCCCCTCTCTCTTCATTGACCATACAGAGGAACTGGGTTCCCGCTTAAGTGCTCAAATTTCTGCTTGAGTGCAGTGAATAAAAGCCTTTGTCTTAGCTGCCAAAGTCCCTCAGCCAAAACTCTCCAAGCTTCCAGACTTCTATAGAAAGCCACGTTAGCAATTATCTTTATTGCTATAATAAGCCCCCACCTGTACATTTTCCTGACAATTATCAAAGCCGTAAGCTGGGAATTACAGCTGGGATGAGCTGCACCACCCTGAGAGCTGAAGGCAGGACTGTCCCTTCTGAGCGAGAGCAGTCCCTTTGCCAGCTCGTCACCTATCCCTTCTCTGCGGGGCCTTTCTGAAAGGGCTCAAAATGCACGTCCACCTTCACTAATGCTGTCGCTTATCCTGGCGAAGCGCTGTCCCTCAGATCCACTTTTCTCTTGCACCGAACAAGGGCTGTCCAGGAGGTGATGCTACACGCGTAATTAGACCTGAGGTGGCAAGCTGTCACCTGCTGATGGGACGCAAGCACCCAGCTAACAAACAGACCTCTCCTGTAGTCACAAGAGAAAAAGCAGCCAGCTTTCCTAGCTATGCAAAGAGCTCTGTCAATTGCATCAAGAGGAAGGGGGGAAATTGCATGAAGGATGGACTAAGGACTCAATATTCACTACTGATTATAGACGTAAAGCGTTGTTCATTTTTTTTTAGTAAGAGATTTTGAGAAGGAATTGTCTTTGCTCCTCCGGCACAGCCACAGCTCTGTGGGGCCCTTTGCTTCCCCCTGCTGACACTGTGGAGCCGCCCGGGTGGGCTGTGGCTGCAGCCAGCCGTGGGAGTGGGGAAACGAAGGAGGATCGGCTCCAACAGCAAGATCTCCTGCATCCCACATCCCTCATCATACATCCTACATCCCACATCCTGCACCCCACATCCCGCATCTCTCATCCCGCAGCCCCTCCAGCTGCCAAGAGGTGCACGAACAGGAGACGAGGAAGAAGAAAAGCACCTGAAAGCCCTCGCCACACCTCATCCCGGCGGGCAGGGTCCCGGCACGCTCTCCCTCCTGGCTTCTGCCCAAGGCTGGATTTTGTGGCTCCCCAGCCCCATCTCCCAGGAGTGCCGGTGAAGGGGTTTGGGTCCCGCGGAGCTCGCAGGTAAGGGGGAAGGTGGAGGATGCTCTGGAAAGGTGTGTGGGGTAAAAGCCAGTGTGGGGCTGTGGGGTTTGTCAGGAGGAAACTGGCTTTGGAGTTACTTTAGAATTACCTTAATTCAGATTGTTCTCTAAACATTCACTTGGCTGCGAATTTTTTTAAGGAAACAAAGAAAAAACATTTTCTCTAGCAACCTTCGGAGAAGAGCCCTTGCCCTGGAGGTGCTGGCTGGACCGTGAGCACTGGCCATGTCCCAGCAGGACCCTGCACCTTTCGACAGTTTTGGGTGGGAGCTGGGGTTTTGGGAAGTGCTGGCAAATCTGCCTGCTGTGCTCCTGAGTCCTGTCTGGGGCACCTGAAGCTGGCAGAGGGCAGAGCTAAGTTTGAGCAGAGACTGAGTGCTGTAGGGCAGGTGTGGAAGTGGTCATTTTCTTTTGTCCCTCGTAACCTAAATATTTAGGGTGAGAATAATGACCAGCACAACAGTTCAAAGCCAAAACTGCCTGAAATAAAGAAAAGACCAGGCTGGAGGGTCCGTGCTACAGAGGCTTATCACTGCTGCTTGCTGGGGACAAGGAGCAGAGTTACAAAAGAAGTGATGTGGGACATAGCGTTAGGGCCACCTCCAGAGGGGGCACAGAGCAGAGAAGTGGTGTTGGGACAGGCTGCAGGAGGCGTAGGGGTGCCGTGGCTCTGTGCTCCCTGGGTTGCAACCTGCCACCCCAAAAAGTGGCAACGTGGAGAGATGTAGGGGCTCAGCAACTTGTCCCCCACATCGCTGGCATCTGTGAATGCAAGGGTAGTGCTGTCACCTTGTGGTAGTGACCCCAGGGAACAACTTCTGGGAGAAGTTCCAGAAGCTGGCTGTGTTTCACTTTATTATTATTTTTTTTAATTTATTTTTATTTTTTCCTTTTTGGCTGAGTTTTCCATTGTATGTGACTTTTCTAACTCTCCAGCCATCGTTTCAGCTTTGGCAGGGATAGTTTTCAACAACGGCAAAACTGTTCCTGAGCTGCCTGCCAGCTGAATTGCACTTCCAGCACCCTCGTGCACCGACAAATAGGAAAATATTTCAATATTAAATAAAATATTAACTTTAACACTCACGGTAGCTACTGCAGATTCACTGACAAGCTGGGGTGAAGGGGCAAAATGCATTTATCCAGCAAACACCGGCTTTTTCGAGGGATTTGTCAGTCTTGTAGGAGTCAAACCCAGGGTCTGAGGAATGAGTTGACACCACCTCCTAGTGGTTATGTGCATTGTGCCCTTGTGTGAGCAGGATTTCTGTGTAACCACCACGATTTTACCCAGTTTTACCTGGCACAACTGCATGCCAGGGCTCTGGCTCACCGTCATTTCGGGGCTCCATCACTAGGTGGGGACATGCTCACACACACCGAGCCCTCCTTCGGTTTGTCTTCACCATTTTTTTTCCCCATGTAATGTAAAAAAACCAGCAAATTTAGACAAAACATACCTTTTACCCTCTGGTTATGGACATACAGCATTCCTATCCAGACACGGATCTGCTCATGGCAATTTGGTGCTCAACCAACTTTTAACGTGGCATTTTGTTATTGGGTTTCCGTGAGACTTACTGCCACAAAGGTAATTCCAGGCATGAAGATACGCATAAAGACAAATCCTATTGATCTCTGTGCATAATTTAGAGCACTTATGTCAGTAGCCAGTAGTATACTCAAAATTAATGTCTACTTGTGCACTTTCAAGAATAAATCTTCACCTAATGTTTTAAGGCTTCAAATTAAGGTGAAATTTGGCTGTGAAAGCTACCAGTTTCCCTTTATCCTTCCAGTTTTCCCTGAGCATGTAACAGAGCTCATGTCCTCCCCAAAAGCGTTTGCCAATACCTGTCGTCCAAAGGCCCAGGACTTGCTCTTCTGAGGAAGGCCTGGATGAGGGATATGTGCTCCCCAAATTTGTTCAGTACTCACTGTGATGCCCACCGAGATTTGGGAGGCTAATTACGGTAGCTACAGCTGATGTGATAGGAAATAAAGTTGGCAATGGGCAGGGAGCAGGCCCCATCCCATTCCCCACGGTAGCATAGGGTCCTGGGCCGCTGAAACTCACAGGCCCCGGGGCTTGAAGGAGAAGACCTCTGGTCTGGTCGGTCCTGCAGACCACAGGGAGATTTGGCATGATTTGGGATGGCTCTTCTTTCCTGTGCCATCACCACACGTGCCCCTTTCTGGTCAATCTTTCTCCTGCACCCAGCTTTGTTTCTCTCCACCTATTCATGCCACTGGTGCTGGCGATGGACCTGTGGTGTCTTAGAGGCTTGGAGCATGGGCATGTGTGTGTGAGGGAGCTTTCTGAACTCCCACCAACACTCCCACAGACACAGGATGCTATTGAACTGTCTAGTGGTGTCTTATGCCCCGGCCTTGAATGCCTAGCTGGTTGCTCATCCCTCACACCACCTCATAAAAATTCTCTGTCACAAAGAGCAGCTTTCTAATCCAGCTACTTTTTAATCAAAGGCATCTTGTTCTGGGCTCCCTGGGGCTTGCAGTTTCTATTCCACGTTCCTCTTCAGAACCTTCCTTGATCTGAAAACTGTTTTCTCCCCGCTCTCCCTCTTCCTTTTCTTCCCTGAATTCGCTTTTGCTCACCAAATAATCTTCACAGAGCTTTGTGTCGTGTAGCAAACTGTACCTGTTTCGCTGGGCTTTCTCACAGAGTCAAATAAACTTTGTGCTGCCTCCACCCCAATCAAAAGCAGGGCTCTGGGGACCCCCCCACATGGCTTTGTGGGTTTTTGGGGTAGTGAAAGCCTGCTGAAGTGTGTGAGCCCCTCTGGGCTAAGATGTTGAGTCAGCTGAAGACACTGCTTGTGATTTTCATAACTGTGTTTGTTTCTGTATCCCCACAGACACCCCAAAAGGTGCTTCACGATGCCGGCCGGCCTGGAGAAAGCTTGTCACCGGTGCATCTCCAAAATTGCCAGCAATGGTAAGGCAGCTATGGGAGAAACCTCCCTCTGCATTTAAACAGACCTGTAGCTAATATATAGAGATATGTAATGAAATTAAGGTAATACCAAGTCCCACCTGAAGTTTCCTTTTCTTTCTCCCCTTCTGCTTTCTTTTCTGGACAATTTTGGGTGCTGATAGAGCACCCACTAGCAGTTGTATCTCTAAAACACCCACCTGAGCTGTATTATTTGGATTAAAGTAGATTCGGCAGGAGGTTAAAATGCAAGGATTTTAAAGCAACTTACTCCCACTGACTGTATCTCCTTTTTACTCTGAATCACAAATGCCTTTCACTTTCAGTTTTTGGTAGTAACAACTTCTAATTCCACTCAAGTATGTGGGGAAGAAAACTCCTTAATATACTCCACCACTCCCCATAATCGATGCTTCACCCACGCAAACAACTGCACTTGTCAGCCCGTGGCTGTTACCTCGGGGGCTTCTGTATTAATGCCTTGGCTTCACTTGCACAGCTCTCCAAGTTCAGAATGAACTTTTACAGGGATTAAACCTCATAGCTCCTGGCTGTCTTGCAGGCCTTCAGACAAAACAGCTTCAGCGAAGACTCCCAAATGCATTTCAGTGTGACTGGCTCTGGGAAAAGCAAAATTCAGGAAAGCAGCTGGGGCTGCTCTTGGGTTTGGCACTGAAGGAGCACCCAGGGTTACTGCTCCCTCCTGGTATTATATTGCCACTGGGGCTTTTAGGATGGCTGAGAAAACAGATAATCTTTCTGAACGTTTTTTGAAAGAATGGGATTAGTTCTGATCTCATCTGTGCTCCTTTACATCAGGAGCACCCTCCTGGATACACGCAGTCACCCATGCATGAGGAAAATACCCTCCCAAGAAATCCATCATCTTTAGCTTTTCTTTACGTTTAAGTTTGAAATCAGCCCAGCTTTAGCAATGGATCAGCCAGTGCATCCCAAATTGATTTTCTGTTCATTAAAATGCAAGCCCTTCTGAAGTGCACTGGTGCTCAATTTCACATTTTCTCATCATCCTGGGTATATTTTTCAGACTGCCTTTCAGCACAGCCCCATATTGTACCTATGGTCTCCTGGTATTTAAACGACTCTGAAGAGACAACCTACTTGTGCAGCATCATTTAAATTCTTTTCATTGTTGGCACAGCAATTTAAGTTCAGAACATCAGGGCAGCTTTAATTAACTGACCGAAAGGAAAAAAAAATAAAAGGCTAATTCACTATGCTGGGTCTATCGCAAAGCAAACCGATGGCTCTTTATGCAATGCCTGTATTGTGTTTAAAAAGTACATCTGGAAATTAATCACAAGGGTCCAAATAAAGGACTGAAAATGTGACATGGCTCTACTTCAGTAGCTAGAGACCTGCCATAACACTCAGGCAAGCTGTTCTGCAGCATTGCCTAACCCCCAAAGTACCTACAACCCTCCCCAACAGCTTGAAGGTCCCAGGTTATCAGCACCTCCTTCTTCTACACCACTGCAGGTGAGAGAAGCACTGCTGGTGTCAGTGCTGGAGCCAGCAACTTAATTTCTAGGTGTCGTGGTGCTGACATTGCTTACCTGGGTGCCCAGGTGCTATTTCACAGCAGCACAAGCTTTGCTAAGCAGACGGTGATGGCACACAGCAAACAGCTGCATCTCTGAGGCTGGATTTGGTTTGCAAGTCAGCTCTGTCACAGCTCTCTGCTCCCCATGGTGGCTTTGTACTGGGGCTGGAGTCCTCCCCAAGCCCCTCTCGGTACTGTAGGGGATTCCTGCAGATACCATGAAGGAATAAATTGGGGATGAAGACACCTGCTACACATACACATGCTGGTACGCTGCCAGCTTCCTGCTGATTTCCAGTCATCTCCAAGGCTGCACCCACACTGTCATGTGCATCTGCCCCAAGGCATGATCCGTCCCAGGTCCCAGCACCCGAATTTGGGTGTCAGAAGGGAGTAATGTGAATTCACACCCAGGCTTCTGCTCCTCAGCTTGCCCATGAAGACAAACCCAGGGGTGAACGCAAAATTTGGTTGGAAGCTGGTAGCAGCTCATAAAAAATAAATAAATAATAATAATAATAATTCCTTTTTTATCAGGACATAGACTCGTGGCAAAAACCTGGCAGGCCACAGAACAAACAGCATTTGAGAGTGATAGCTAAAGGACCCAACACCCCATTTATTCCTGTGTTTGGTGTCAGGGAGCTTGTCACACACTCTACTGGGTAGGCTGCCCACTGCCATATCAGTGTGCCATCGAAGAAGTGGGTAGGTTAGGATTTACACCCATAAATCACTCCAGAACGGAAGAGAGAGCATGACACAGCCATGGTGTCAGTGGTGATTGGAAGTTCATTTACTCCTTGCAGTGGAAGAGTGTGGGGAGCTCTGGCAGGAGGCTGAAAGCTCCACTGAACAGGGGGTTTATGGCAGCGAAATGTCCTGCTGGGCAGGAGGCAGGGGCTGCACCCACCCTGCTGCTTTTCCTACCCACAGATTTCAAGGAATGTGCAAGATATAAAGCTATCTCCTCTCCTCTTTCCCTGCTGTGACTGCACACTGGGACTTGGCTCACTGATGCCTCCCAAAGCAGGACCTTGCTCATGTCAAACACCAAAGAGGTGCCCAGCGGTGACGCTCTGCCTGATGCCCTGACACCAGCTCCTCGGAGCAGATATTCTTCTGAGCCATGCCTTGGAGTATTTCCCTCACCTGCCTGTGGTTTTAGAGACTACTAGTTTTATTATTTTATTTTTTTCTTGCTACTTTTTCTCAGAATAGGTCTAGGGGTGTCTCTGCCCAGTGGTGGTACCCCCAAGTTGAAGCCATCATGTGTGAAACCACGCAGAGAGCAGCTCCCTCTCTGCAGAGCTGGGCTGCCCTCGCAGCAAATATCATTTTCCTGAGCAATTTGTCTTCAGACCAGGCTGGGGCAGCACAAGCCAGGCAAATCCAGGCAAAGCACGCGTGTGTCCTGCCTGAGGAGCGTTTCTGCGAACCGCCCCTCCACGCTCACATTTTGGGGGAAACGCTTTTCCATGCTGCTAGCAGCGCTCAGAGCCACGCAGAGCCCTGCCAGTTGTGTAGGCAATTGCGTCTCACGCTGGTGAGCACGGAGCTGGAAACCTTCCCAGACTACGCATCTGCCCCTCCAATTCCAGACCTGAGAGGCTGGAGCTGAATGGGGAGATAATGAGTAAATACATTCCCGGCGACTGCTCTGGGAGGGGAATTAATGAGCCATTATCTTTCCCTCCCGAGCAGCAGCGAGCGGTCCCTGCCTCCCATTTCTCTCCTCCAAAACCCAGCTTTTGGGTAGACGCAAACCCGGCCACCTGTGAGCCAGATGCACAGCCCCAAATAAATGCGGGTCCTGGCGAGCCTTTTACAGAGCTCCCCACAGCATCCCTGCGGGCAGATCATGCACCACACAGGAGGAGGAGGTGAAGCCTCAAAAATACGGGTGATGCCTGAACTTTGATGGTGCCCCTGTGTCTCCTGCCTCAGTTTATCCTCCTGTAACAGGAGGAGAAATTGTTTTGCAGAGGCTGCAGTTCTGGGCCACGAGCTGGGATTTTTTTCATAAGCTTCCAAGGAGACATCCTACTCTTTTTTTTTATTTTCCTCAGCCCCTGTGCAATCTGTGCCTACCTCCACGTCCTGCTCTTTTGCCTCCTTGGGCAGCTACTTACACAGAAGTACTCTGCAGGGATGCTCACCACAGCACTTCCTCATTATGCTTCCTCCTCATTTTTTGGAGCAGCAGCTCGCTTTAATATTGCGAAGTGCTCGTGATTAGGCACAGAGGTGACAGCTCTGGTAAAAGACAGGCCGCTCGCACTGTTATTGACGCTATTATTTCTGGGTTTCTGCAAAGGTAAGCACTCATCCTCTGCAGCAGCAGGCTGTGCTGGGGAAGTACCAGGGCTCAGACACACCAGAGGCTCTCTGAGGAGTAACTGAGCACCTCAGGTCCACTTATTCCAGGGAAGAGTTCACATGCAGCCCCAAGAGCATCCCTCTGTGAGGCCTCACTGCACAACAAACATGGCATCCCCCCACTGCACTGCTTTTCTTGCTACACATCTTTATGGATAAGCAGCATCCAGAAAGCACTGGATGGCACTTCTGATCTTTAAACTTCAACCAGCCCCAATAACACTGTATTTTCTTTCTTTTTTTCCATTCACAGCGTGCTTTATATTCGGGCTCCTTGCTTTCCTTGCCTTGCCGTTGTCCATGACTTTCACAGGTAAGTCGACTGTTACAGCAATGTAACAATATGAATTTCCTGACGCTGTGAAGCACGTTATCCTGTGGGAGAAATGAGTAGGCGACCTTAAAGTTCCCAACTGTTAGCCCCGTGTGTTGGTATTTAAGCTTCAGACAGAGAAGCACAGCCCACGCTGTATGGCGGGGAGCAAGCAGTTCTTGAATTTTGATCCTGTTTGTCTCAAATACATCTCTGGTGTGAGCCACCTCAGCACAGGGCAGGGGTCAGGACATTTGGAGGCCTTACTGATACACGCTGGAACCTAACCAGGTTTCAGTTTCTCTATATTTACCCATAACTCTGAATTTTCTGGCTGCACATGGCTTATTTCAGGGGCATCTGAAACACTTCCCATCACTGGGCTGGGCCAGGTGATCTCCAGAGGCCCCCTCCAACCTGAACCACTCCGTGCTCTCTTTTCACCATGAAAAGAGACGCCAGGGGAGTTTTAGGTTAGATGTTAGGAAGAACTTCTTTACTGAAAGGTTTGTTAGGCATTGGAACAGGCTGCCCAGGGAAGTGGTGGAGTCACCATCCCTGGAAGTCTTTAAAAGACATTTAGATGTAGAGCTTAGGGATATGGTTTAGTGGGGACTGTTAGTGTTAGGTCAGAGGTTGGCCTCGATGATCTTGAGGTCTCTTCCAACCTAGAAATTCTGTGATTCTGTGATTCTGTGAAGTTGCTGACATGCTCTGAGCCTCAGCCCTGTTTTAATTCACTTTGATAGCAGTGTATTTACTTCAGCTCAGTTGCTGCTTAGGCTACCAGCAGCTGGCAAGGGGCTGGGGGTGGTTGGGCTCGGTCTGTGGGAGGAAGCTCAGCATCCGAGACACGAGAAGATTTCATTAATCAGGATCTGAGCCACAAAAATCCTAGAAGCATAGGGCTGGAAGGGAGGAAAAGATCATCTAGGCTGCTATTTCTCCGCCTTTTTGAAAGCTCGACCTGTTTTTTGGCTCATCTGTCTCTTTATAGCCACCTGAAGGCTGGATTTGCAAGCAGCATTAAAAATCAACTATTTAAGAAAGGAAAGAACAAGACTTTGACTTGCATAATTTTATACTTTGTTAAACCGTGTGAGGCTCTTTCCTTCCCTGAGCAGCAGTTTTTCCTTATCATTAATACAGATTTTAAAATAATGTATTTGCTAACCCTTCGCTGCTTCCTTTGGGCCTTCTACCTCCTCCCCAGGGGCTGTGACCCACACTTGAGACACGTCGGTGGAGGCAGAAGCTCCCTCCCCTTTCAGACAGGCTCAGGGCACCCCAGCAGACATCAGACTTGTCCTTACTCAAGGAAATTCCCTAGCTTCTCAAGGAGATTATTTCAGCCTTTTATTGCTCTCACAGACAAAATATTCCCCCCCCCCATCCAATCTAAATCTTCCCCATGGCAAATGAAACAGATTACAGCCTGTCCTACGCCCCGTGATCACAAAGATAGATTGGCTGCTGTCCTACCCACGAGAAGCTTTGAAGTACTTGAAGGTTCCTGTTACAACCCCACTCCATCTCTCTTTTCCCAAGAGATCTCAAAAACCCGATTCTTTCAGCCTGACCTCACAGGCCACTTTTTTTCTAGAGCTCTTTTGCTCTTTTGCCTCCCTCCTTTGGCCTCTGGAACTTACTTTTTTCCCCCTCAAAAAAAAAATATGACAGAACACAAGGCTCAGCTGAGACCTGAGGAACGAGCGGTGCAGGATAATTTCCTCCTCTGCTTAACCTGCAGGATTCCTGTAAATGCACCTCAGAATGAAGGATGCTCTCCGTACCAACTCGTTGGCTCTGCTGTAGTTTATGGTGCGTTGCAAGCCCAGATGTTTTTTGGCAGTGCTGCTCCCTATCAGACATTCCTCAATTTTTTTTTTTTACTTACATTTCAGTTTCCTCTCCCAGACGTAGTGCTTGACTTTATCAGGTGTCATCTCATAGATTTTGGATGTCTTTTTCCAGAGTATCCAGGTCACTTTACATTGTAAGTCTTGTCCTCAAAATCCCTACCAACCATTCCAGCTCGGTGTCCTTGAGAACCTGCCCACCTTCTGCCTCATTATTAACGATGGCCTGGCACAAACGAGCTCTGCATGCAGATGCTGTGGGCAGGATGCATCCCACCTGGCTCTGGACTGTACGCATCTTTAGCCAAGCTCAGCGCTGCCTGTTTCCCCTGCAGCCAGTTAAGAGAGATGGGCATTTTGGGCAGCCAAAGTCCCACAGCCTCCTTCAGATGTCTGCACTGGGAGGAGATGGCTTTCAAGGGAGCTGGACAACCAGCCTAAATGTAGGCATCTAGAATTTGGCCAGAACTGTAAAAATGTGTTCAGCTACAGGCTGGCACTGCTCCCTTCAGCTGGGGCCTTCTGAATACCACTGATGGCTGTGGCAGGACTCTGATTTGGGTGTCCTAATTAAGAATTAGGGAGTTCTAATTAGGGATTAAGAAGCAATTAGGAGCTAGGGAGATGGGCTGAACTGTTACATCTCAACACATAGGCTCTTCTGCTTAGCCATGACTTAAAATTGCTATTTATCCCATAAGAGGATTTCAGCTTTAGCTTTTCCCTAGGCTGAATGTGCCTGAGCTGTGGAATAGGGGTGGGAAGGTAAAATTTCAAGTGCAGTACAGCTTGCATGCATGTTGACAGCTAGCCTCCTGGAAATGAATACGTGGCTGGAATCTGACCACTTTTAAATATCATTTCTTAGGAATATTTCATTAGATCTTTAAGATCAGAGAGAAGTGGAAAGCGTAAATTAAGACACTAGCCTGGAGCTGTGGGTATCTCCTCCATCAGATACAGATCCCTTTTTTTTTTCTGAAATTAAGACTTACTGAAGACTTACTGAAATTAAGAGATAATGTCACCGTAATATGGTGTTGTCAGAGGATGTTGGTTTCCAGCAGCTATATATCTGCAAAGGCATTTTTAGGAAAACTAAATGTCAAGGAAAATGCAGATATTTATTATCTGAGCAAAAGCCTCTGATTTTTTTTTTTTTTTTTTATAACAGTCTGTTACCATGATCTCAGAGAATAACTTGCTGATGTGTCACCAGTCATTTTGGCTCTTGCATTCTGCAGAGGAAAACTGTGAGATATTTTCAGACGTTAACAAATAAATTATAATAATATTAGTTAAAAAATGGAGATGAATAACTGGTAGCTCTGGTAATAATTATACACGAATAACATACATTTTACAATTTTAGGAGTACTGTAAATCACAGTGTAAGTCATGACACATGAAAAGGAGTCACAACATTTTCCAAGCTCCAGACTTGTGACATCATTTGAGCCATGGCTTGTTCAGCAAATTTCTAACTTCTACTGGTAGGGCTGATACATTTTTCATTAAACACTCCAATAATAATGACAGCGATGGAAGGACCTCCTAGACTTTAGTTTTTTGGAGATTTTTTCTAGTTTTCTGGACAGTGAAAGATTGCTCCCAATAACACAATCCTGTGCATTGTCCAGGCTGTCTTTATGAGCAGTGTTCCCCAGGGGCAGCTAAATCAGATCTGAAGGCTGATGACATCATTGTCTCAGTAGCCAGTCGAAGTCTTCCCCTGTTCAAATTTAACACAGTACTACTCCTTGTGCTAGTGTCTATACCAAATTAAATAATTCCTCAACCCTCAAGTGCTCCCAATAGTTGTCTGAAGACTGCTCTGATACTCTGTACTGTGTTTAGCCAGTCTTGATCTTTAGTGGCTGTTGTTAACATAACCTTTCCTTGCATTTCATTCCTGCAGCCACTGCAGGGATTCTGTGAGTTTCCCCTGAATTGCTGATACGTTTTCTGATAAAATGGTGCCCAAGGTACTCACTTTGCAATAAATCCTCTGCAGCACCTAGATCCTAGGGTAAGGCCCCCAGACCAGGCCTGCCAGAGGGCTGGGCTACGCGATGGTGGCTGCAGCCATCCCCTAGGAACAAGAGAAAAAGGCCTGGTGAGAAGGTGGGGAGCAGGCAGCAGACATCAGATTGATCTTACCTGAGAATCATAGAATCATTTGGGCTGGAAAAGACCTTCAAGGCCTTCAAGTCAAACTGTCAACTTGACCTACAGAGTGCCATCACTAAACTATGTCCCTCGGTGCCACGAAGCCAACCTCCTTTGGTACGAGGTGCATCGAGGTGCATTTCAGTGATTTTCAGCTGCCTGGGAAGAGTAAAGCAATTAAAATGAGGCCAATGCTTGGAGCCAGGACAGGTTGCAGGGAGCACTCGACTGAAAGCAGAGCTTTGATCTCCCATGGTCCATCTACCCCATCATTAAGAGCCGAAACGAGCTCCTGCTCATTTTGGTGTTCCCAAATAAATCACGCATATGCTGTGTGTGAACTGCTTAGCACAAGACACATGCACCCAGATTTCACTGTAACATGCAGCACTGCCCATCTGCCAACACTAGGTCCATATTTCCTTATCACCCACAGTGCTGCATTTCTGAAGTTACAACTGCATTACTTCCTTTCACCTCCTCTTTTCCTGTCATATCTGTCTGGAATATTCTCCTGTCATTTAAATTGTTCCCAAGACTGACTGCTGTCATGCTACATATATGAAAGGACCCCATAACAGATTGGTCTGGGAAAGAGAATCTTAGCTCCAATAAAAATATTGGCATGTTTTCTTGATTTCTTTCTTCCTTTTTTTTTTTTTTTTTCCCCTCAAATCAAAATCTCAGTAATACACTGGAAATACACTGGAAATAACAATTGCCTGGGTTCCTAAACTGAAATATATTCCTCGAGCTCCCTGACCAGCTGCTTTTGAGGCAGGCTATTGCAGGGCCAAGGACTCTGGAAACACTGGCAGCTGCTTTCTGAAAAAGATATAATTTTCAGTGATGTCCCTGCTGCCCACCTCTTTACATTTGAAAGTCTGAGCAGGCCTCAGTGTTAGATAGTGGCAAAATGGACAAAAAATTGCAGCTTTGGGAATAGCAGACAAAAAGGGAGAGAGGCCAAATCCAGCCAAGTCCAACCCTTTTGAATTTCAAGAAGACTGGTATAAATGTTTAGTCTAGGAGAATCCACTGGACTCAGCCCAGAGACACGGCAGATCACTGCATCCTACAACTAACCTAAAATTAGCAAGCAACCACAATGCAGGACACCTATATTATGCTATGAAAAATGTGTGGGAGGGGTTCAGAGCATCAGCAATATTCTGGACCAGCAACAGGAGTGGATTTGGTGGGCAAATTGAAAAGCTGAAGAAGACCACAGCTATAGAAGCAGGAAAAACAAACAAAACCAGAAAGCACTGGTACCTCTTTCCTTATCCTGTGTCTTTTTTGGTGTAGTTCTGAACATAGAGGCAAGATGTTCTACCTAAGAGACGTTTAGCACTGAGAGCAGCATGTTGCTTTCAGTGTCCTGCATCTAGAGAACCCCAGTTGTTGAGAGGGAAGTCAAAAATGCTCCTAGAAAACAAGTTATGCACCAAGAAGAAAACAGAAAATCTCTTCTGGCCTCTGCAGCTGATCAGCAGAAGTCCTGAAATATGGGATCAATGACAACAAAATTATAGTGTAATGAAGAGTTTAAAATTGACTAAAGATGCCAGTGGGTAGGAGACTTGGGCAAATGATTCATCCCTGCTAACTTTAGGTATTTACAGCTGGCTGTCTAGATTCCTTGTATAGTTATAGAGAGAAAGAGGCACTTTCAGGGCACAATTCATCTGACCTATTTTAAACGCCTATCTTAGGACGAGAGGAATTGAATTTTCGAAGTGTCTATTTCTCCCTATTGACTATAAAGAGTCTAGGAAACTAGTTCAGATATAGATGCCTGCATTGCAGACATCTAAATTTGGACAGATGAGTCTCACTGCCACAGACCTGTATCACAAGCTTCAGTGTCTAATGCCAACATCATCCTTGCACTGCCATATATTCCCTTCCCTAAATCCTACTCAGCTTTCTAGCAGTAGATCTGAGGGTTGCCAGGATCCCTGGCTCCATAACAACCAGCGCTTTTAGCCTCCAGCAACCCAAACAGCCTGGAAACTTGAGCTTCTCTGGTTCCCCATGAGCTGGTGGGGAGGCTAAAATGGCTCCAGGAGCTCCCACATGTGCTGGCACCCAAGCTTTGAGGCATCTGACTTGGGAACATGCCTCACGCGTGGAGCTAATGAGCAGGAAAGACCTGGGAGAAGCTTATCAGAATTCATTTTTTTTTTTTTTTCACAAATGGTTTTAATTTTCAATTTTCTACTTCCGATGAAAATTCCCTGACCCAGCAAAGTCAACTGCTCATTCAACAAAAATGAGGTGGCTGATGCTAAGGAGCAGCATACCTGGCTCGGATTAACTGTGCTCCTCTTGCAGCACCTTTAATTTCCACTGCATAGCTCGTTGCACTATTTGATCACTCGAGATAACAAACGCTATTAATTTTTGCCGTTCAGGAATGAAGTTTTTGGAAGACTGCCCAGTTCAGCCACTAATTCCATTATATCTGCTGGTGGGTGGCGTGATTGGCAGCTTAAAGGTAATGTGCCTCGTATGTGTGAGAAATATCTTGTGTGACTAGACTTTGACTTGCTAGTTAAGACATAATGATGGCTCCAGACAGCTACGTGCACGCAGCTCTGAAGGCAGCTCCCTGGATTGAACCGTGCCTGTTCCATCACTTAAAGCTCCCATCAGGCAAGTGAGATGCTAATGAGTTTTCTTCAGCGTTGTCCCACACAGCGTGGTGTGACTTTCTCCTGCATCACAGCATCTGTGCTACCATCCCTGCTGGTGGAAATGCCTGCAGAACGTGGCTGGCTGTGGCAAACGGGGTCCTGTTTCCTTGAGGAAAAAAGCAGGCTTTATTAATTTAGGCACAGTATTTTCTAACCACTGCTCCCCATTTTCTAGTAGACTATACTTTTATCTTTGCTGAGCCAGAGCCTGGCAGCTTGACAAGTCCAGGTACCCCCATATCTGTGTCACACCCTGGGCACTATAACAAAGCTTCAGCTCTGCATAAGCTCCAGGGCAAAGGATGGCCCCTTTGATAATGTTTCTAGCTCATTTTCTTTTGCCAGGATTGAAAGAAGGGGGAAAGAATATTCCCCTGCAGGTCTCTACATCCCCTGCGCTCTTTTCGCAGTGGTAACCACACTGTAGCACATCACTGGGAAATGAATCATCACTGCGAGGACCTCTGGTCAGTAAATAAGTAAATGGGGAACAAAGAAAGTGCTTAATCTGGCTGTATGGATTTGCTACGCTGTGAGTTCGCCTGGCAAATGCTTAGTCATTCAATCACAGCATCGGGCCTATTTGTATAATCAAAGATTCATTTAATAATGGTTTAGAAAAGATTAGATCAGAGTTGAAAGGAAATTTTCAGGCTAATGAATTGAAGCATTCATCAAAAACGTTGACGATTTCCTAGCTATTGCTGATTCGAATCCAGTTTTTCTCAACCAAAATGAGTGGGTCGGTTAATAATTCCTGCTGACATCAAACGATGGCTTGAATTTGGTTTCAGCTGACAGCAGGACTGCGTATTTTGCAGCCTGGTGATATATCTGGTCGGAATTTGATTTGCCTAACTCGTGTCATCTCATAGCGCTTCATCTCCAGCTAAATTCCACTGCCTAAATTCTACCCTGTTAAACTCTGCACTGACTGGTCCTGGGTGATGGGAGCAGTGCCTGAGCAGTACGTTGGGCTAGCTTGAAATCAGAGACCTAAAAGTCATTCTGGTTGTCAGGATCTGGGCAGATCTGTAGGTTTCTCATCCGTTTCTTTAGGACCTCCAATCTTTTAAAGGCAGTGGTGACCTGTAGGTGTTCACCAAGGCAATCGAACCATCCTACAGTGCCTGGAGAGCCCTGCTGAATTCATGTGGAGGTGCTCCATAAGCAGATATTCTGCAGTTATTAATAATGTGAGCAACAGCCAGAACGTGCTTCAATCGCAGCTTGGCAAGGCAATGAATGTAGGATTTAAATGCACTTTTCCAAAACTTGTCAGATACAGCTGAGATCTATAAATCCAGCTGGGAGGGCTTTCTGACTTCCTCCAAACTGAAGCTCATCCACTAATTAACCCCGTTTCCATCACTGAGCATGATG
The DNA here is from genome assembly GCF_964211825.1 of Aythya ferina. NCBI lineage: Eukaryota > Metazoa > Chordata > Aves > Anseriformes > Anatidae > Aythya > Aythya ferina. The sequence continues at coordinate 27,962,520 of NC_140296.1, forward strand.
AGGCTTGAGCACAGGCACCAGCCTGTGTCCTGAGCTCACCTCGAAGCTAACAAGCTGCATGGAGCAGTCAGTTTGACAGGGAAGAGCAAGAGAATCCCGTTCCCAGGATGCCCACCCGACTAACCTATATGGCAATGCTACATGGAACTAGGAGAGACAAATCCACCCACTACAAGGCAGGAACTACTCTCCTCAACAAATTTAGCAGTTACTCTGATCTGTTCTTTAAAATCTCCAGTGAGAGAGCTGCTGCCATTTCCCCATGTAATCTGTTCCCATGCCTTTCTGTCCTCACCATTGGCAAGTTTTTTTCCCATGTCTGCCCTAAATCTCACTGGTGAATCAACTGTATGCAAAAACTTATTTTCCAGCAGAATCTGCCCCATTTGTGGCTGCTCTGATTCCTCTTACACCATTTTCCCGGGCTCAATTTTAATTTGCCCAAAAAGCTGGCAGTGGTCAGGAGGTATTCAGACTCTCCCCACCCAATTTACTTCCTGCCTTTTCTCCCCCAATGTCTCCAGGTGACCCTTCTGCTGTACGACTCCACCAGGATGAGGCAGCTGCTTTCCAAGTCTGTTGTGATTGATGATGACGACGACGACGAATATCCCTGGAGGCAGAACGCTCACAAATACTACATCCACCTGACCCTCAGCCTCTTCCTCTTCCTCTGGTTCATTCTTGGGAACTACTGGGTTTTCTCCGTGTACCTGCCAAATTTCATCCCACCTTTCCACCAGCCTCAGGATTACTGTGACAAAACCCTGTACATTTTTGCTGTTGGTGTGCTCATTATCAGCCATACCGTGCTCTTTCTCCTTATCTTTTGTAGCTGCTGCATATACTGTGTTTCCAGGCAGAGATACTCTTCTGAGGAAGACTAAATGCCACAGAAATTAAGCTCCAGATGTTTGGGAAAGGGTGTACAATGAAGAAAAGGCAATAACTCACCCTTGTGTGTATCTTTGTTGTACTATAGGTATGTATGTTAGTAGTCAACTGCAAGAGGAAATTGTAAAATACATTCCAGTGCCATCTGGAAATAGCTGAGCTGGAATACAGCACATTCGATGTAAAATTGCTGCTACAGATGCCAGGGTGCACTCTTGCTCACTTCTCTATCTCTTTTTTAACTCTTGGATTTTCTCTTTGTAGTGTCAAGCTCTGCAGTAAGCCCTTGCAGATGACGAGCTCCTCTAAAACCAGGTCCCCTTATGTTATTGCAGCATAGCACATCTTTGCCTGTTACAGTAGCCGTGCTGTCCTCTTTCCTGGGACCAGAACACCTCCGTAGCCTTGCTGTTACTGTCCCTGCATTAAAGATGAAGGGGCTGAGGCACAAAAGATGAAGGGCTGTATTCAGACTGCCTTGCGTGGCATGTGGACTGCGACAGGAACTTAGATGGCCACCAGAAAGCTTCTTGGGGCAGTGTGAGACCGGCCAAGGTGTAGCTGTGATAGCAATATGAGCACGTATAAAAGGCAGCCTGGATATGGCCCCAAGATCTCTCCTGAACCTGGATGAGAAAGCATCTGTATCTATCTTTGGTGCTAAAGCAGGTGGTCTGAGTATATCCACACATATCCAATACATCCAAACCGAGCCAAGGCCACAGTGCAAGTCTCTGGCAGAACGAGGAACTGAGCTACTGAACACCAGCTCAGCGTTCCCCAGCTTGGGGAGACTCCTCTTTCGCCACTTTTTGTATAACAGCAACGTGTCAGTACCACACCAACACAAAGATGCTTGCCAAGCCATTGTGATTAAGTTCACAGAAAACCTGGTGACGTTATGCTGGTATTTTCACTTTATGATAATGAGACACGGGCAGGGATGTGAGAGGCTCAGGTGGACGTGCTTCCTACAGCAGTTCTCTGGTTGTGGTGTGAGTGTATGTTTGATTTGTTCACCGTGGTGCTGTACTTATGGAAATCTGTACTCAATGGGCAGACGTCATGAACACAGCTTGTAAGTCAACAGCAGTGTCAGCTCTAAAAGCACCGGCATGCACAGAGACAATTGTTTTGTGACATGCAATGGAACAAGCCCATAACTGGTCCTGATGGACTTTTTTATTTTTATTTTTTTAATGTGTTGGTGAATGCAGTGTAAAAGTGCTCTTTCTGCTTCTGCTTTTATGCATTTCTGTTGATACGGTCAAAGTGGAGGGGCTCCCCTCTACATGAGCATGAGGATGGCCCCAGATGGAGGAAGCAGATGTCTCTTTGGGGTTCTTTTCTGTTAAAAACCACACAGCTGAAGCCTGTGTTTTAGAGAAACCTGAGTTGTAGGACACCTGTGGAAGGGCAAGATTTGTTCAAGAGCAACAAAATGCCATAGCTGAACAGGCTTTGCTCAACCTTCCACCCTGGGACTGAGGCTAAACGGTACAACACCTGTGGGAATCACCTGTCATCAGCCGTGAACAGTTATCTCAGGGGCTATTGTGTAGACAGCTAAGGGTGCATTTGGTCCATGCAGATTTTAATTCACGTCCTGGCTTTAAGAATTATTTATTTCCAGAAAGCTAATCTTAAAAAGAAGGTAGGATAAAGGGTGGAATAACCTGCCAAGAGGGAAGCAGCAGTGCAGCATTCCCCAGCCCTGTAGCAGCCACTCAGAAAGAGTCACAGTTAAAGCTGTCCCTGCCCAAAAATCCAAGGAATGGGGATTGCTAACACTGCTGTGGTTGTGTGTTGGGGGTACAGGACCAACAGCATCCCTTCCTTTTAGCTGTGGGCTGCAAGAAGAAATCACAGGCTGTGTTTTTCCATGAGCTGCTCCACCCCACACTCTCTACTGCCTCTCTAAAGGCACTACACATTTCTGAAGGCATATTTCAGAAACATAATTAAAAAAAAAAAAAAAGAAAAAGAAAAAGAACACAAATATTATTTTAGCTAATGGTGGAATTCCTCCTTCCCACCCCAAATATTTCAGTGGCTCAGCACTTGGGCTCCCAGGCTTCAGCATAGTCATATGTTCAGAGCTCAGTTCTGAGGTGATCTAAGTGATTTTACCTTCAGTGGAGAGCATCTTTCATTCATTAAGATGCCAAAGTGTTTAAGAAATTGCATCTCAGCAGGAATAACTCCATCCATCACTTGAATGTAACAAAGCAGCTGTTTAACATTAGACAGGAACTTCACCCAAAACCATAAAAAAAGAAAATTATACTCAGTTGATAATGCAAAGGAAAATTTTCAAGAAAGTAGCTACACACTCTCCTTTCATGGGACTCCAGTAAAAACGTCCCTGTTCTTGCAAAATGCTGCTGGGATCATTCTTGATCACAAAGAATTAAGGGCTCAAACTCCTGAGTGAGTCAGAATTGATCACCATGCCGCCGTGCACCCAGCGATTTGGCAGCAAGTGATGAAGTGTGTGCTCCTAAAATGAGTGGATTTCAGTTCAGTCCACAAGAGAAGAGATTTAAGCTATGTGTGCCTGTGTGAGGACAGCTACAGCAGCTCAGTAGATGAGCAATGATTTATGAAACCCCAGTGACACAACAGTGAGTCTGAGGCCCATGTCTCTTTCAAGGAAGACTAAGACTGAATAATTCTCTGCAGTCTACTTTGGAGATTTAATATTTTAGGTATGAGAATCCAGTGTGTTCGCTGACTTCTTGGGAAACTGCTGCCAAATCATGTTGCTAGTGCTTGGTACATGGTTGATTCAAGTGGAAAATGATGGAGGAGGGATTACGGAACGTAATGGCAGCTGTAAAATACTTTAAAGTTCTACGGAGTAAACAGAAACCTTTGTTAGGATCCGGAAAGGAAAATTCTGAATTGACAGCATTTACCTTTACTTGTGTACATGAGTAAGCTGAACATCCACACCTCCAGAACTGCTGGAGCCATCCACTCCGTGTCCGGATAGATCTGAGGATGCCTTCTGCATTTTCACTGCCACTGCCTTCTTCAGCAGGGTAGAATCTCACAGGTGTGGAGCAGGGGCACCTGGTTTTGGGCACCTGATTAAACACAACTGAGTTATGGTGGCTTAATAAGTTTTCACTATTTCTCTGACCCACTGCCATCAGCAGAAGAAGTTCTCTTGGGTTGCTCCAATTGTTAAATAAAGCACGTAGCTTAAACCCAAAGGAAGGCAGTTTAATTGAAGGAATTTTATCTCACTTTGGGGTAAACTAGGAATATTTGCATGATCCACAGCACCTTATCTTGCAAACAGCAACTTCTTAAATTGCCACAGACCGACAGTGTCCCAGGCATATATATGCTCAGTCCCTGGAGGAATAAACACATTCCCTCAGCAAACTGCTGTGGGGGAACTAAGTCATTACAGTCCAAGTGTTGAAGGGCTGAAAATAGAATATACACCTCGGTATGAAATTGTTTAACATTTTGCCACTAGACTAGAATTACAAATTGAAAAATACCCAGTTTTTTTTTTTCTACAGTAATACAAATGTCTTCGGGAAAATCGAACAAAATACACCCTTAAAGCAATTACTGTGAGCTCAGAAATGTACTGATTGCGATGGAGGAAGTCACCTGTAACTGTTCTAGTTAAATCATCTTCCCTTCTTGAGAAATAAAGCTCTCTTTCTAGCTCTTAAAGGAAAAAATAACTATGATTTCAATGGATTAGATAGCCTGTGCCCTGCTAGTATCTGATAATACAAAGACACAAAGACATTTCTGCTTGCACATACAGACCACAGACATCTACATACCATAAATGCAAAGGCAGCAGCCATAAAACACAATACGCTTGTTACATTTTATTGCCCACATAATATTTCTCCTCCCTCCACTCCACCTTCTTTGGCAATAGGCATAATATTCCAAGGCTCTGAGGAGCAGCTTCCCATAGCTTTTCTGAAAGCCACAGCCAGACAAATAAATGTTTCAGTCCTTCATTTCAAATGTTGGACACAGACAGCTCTGGAGTCCTACCTGCTGACCCAAAAAAGGGAAAGATGGACATCAGCCGTATCTCACAGGCTTTGTCTCCTCTGGAGTAGAAACAGGAGCTCTGTACTGCTGGGGAAGCAGGAGATCGTTCTCACACAGCACTTGCTCTCTGAGCTTTATGAGGTCCCAAGACACCAGACTTTTTAAAACGACAAGGTGACGGTGCAGGAGAAAAAAAAAATAAATGAAAAAAGCAGGAGCTATTCCAGGTTATTTCAAAAGCTGTTTTAAATGTCTCAGATCCTGAAATGTGAACAGTCAGTGTAAATGAACCTAAATGTTTGGGCTTTACAAGCAAAGGGCTACAAATCTCAAACCAGTGACAGCTCCCATGCTTTGCACAGCATTTTAACAGCTTAGTTTCTGTAAGTTGCCTTGAATTTTATCTCTGATTCTGGTTATTCATCTTCCCTGAATTCTAGTTGATCCGGGCTTTGCCTCACGATGAAGACCCATGTGTGTTCTGCCTGTAACAGAGGCAGGACTGTTACATGGGGAATGCAATCTGAAATTGTTGCTTCTTGGCTTATGTTTCCTGATCACTACCGGCATACGTGAAAGTCCCACAGATGTTAACCATAAGGGGAAAACCTAAACATTTTTAGAAAGTATATTTAGAGGAGGAATAAAAGAGGCTGACAAGTACAATCTGACATTGCATAGTACAAGAAAAAGTACAAGAAAACTGCTGAAAAGTACAATGTTGTACTGCTAGAACAGGTTTCTGAGAAAACTGCATGAAATGCTGAGAAATCAGACATACAAGTTTGTAGGAGTGGATTTCTATCAAATGTCTCATTTGAATAAAAATACCGGGAGGAAGATATTGACCAATGTAAGCGCATGAGCCTATGTGATTGGAGGTTAAAAACTAAGGAACGCTACATTTACTAGTCAGACTAATTATAATCAACCCTGCTGCAATTTCCCTGAGATGAGTAATTATTTCAGAGGCTGATTTCCCCCGCAGATTTGAATCCAAGCCATGCTGACTCTTCTGTATGGCCACTAATGCTCAGGCAAAGGGGAAATCCGTGATGCTTTTCCCCACACTGCAATCTAGCAGCTCAAATGTGAGAGGTGCCCTTGGATACAAACCGTGGGCTGGTGAGCCAACGTGTATCAAAGTTTTTTTTTTGTAATAAGGTCCTCTTGATTTCCATGTCGGTCAGTTACCTGGGTATCTTAGGGATTTGACTCTCAGTCCTTCAGAAAATAAAAATAAAAATAAAAAAATTCACAGAATCACACATGGTCAGGGTTGGAAATGGAGGTTGGCTGCATGGATAGAAACAGGTAAGTAGGATAATCAATCCTACTAAGTTGTAAGATTTGCAGAAGAATAAAACTAAGAGAAAAAGAATGGAGTGTGGCAGAACTCAGCCAAGTCAGTAAGCACATGAGCAGCCCTGTCCAGGAGCCAGCAGTAAGACCAGTAAGATCCAGGAGAAGGGCAGTAAGAAGAGAATCAGGTAGCTGAAGGAAATATCGGTGCAGATGTTAGTGCAGATAACTGCATTGCTGCCACCGCACAGCCACAGACATGGATGTGTTCGAGTATGTGGTGTACTGTAAGGACACATTTTTCAAGATCATTTTTCAATCAAGGGGATCATAAAACTGATGTTTTACTGACTAAAAAATTGATTTTTTAAGATGAAAATCGATTATAAAGTTCCTATTATTATTATTTTTTTTTTAAACCAGTTATATGCTAAAGCATCTATAAACTCTATGATATCCAGGAGCTGAATTAGCTAAACCTGCTGCACCCCATCAGTTCTGTTCACTTGGGGGGGTCACTCAGCAATTCCTCCTCTCCTTTGCCAGGAGATGCCTGTCCCTGGTGGACCCCACAGGCTCTCGGAGACCAGAGCCCTCGGCAGCTGATGGCAAAATCTCTAAGGCAGAGTGAGAGATTCCTTTTACTGGCCACTGAGAGCAGATGATGACATGCTGGCATTTGTTTTTTGAGAACAAAAGGCTACATGGTCTGGGAAAGCCTGGCAGTTTGTTGAAAACCCCACTGATGACAGCTGCTAGCAAACTTAGCAATGGCTTGGGCGTAAGAACACCCAACAAACACCCCGTTGTTCCTAAAAACACCACCACCAGAACTTCAATTCCTCCCGGTGTTCAGGATGAGCAGCTTTTCCTTCTCCCTCCCTGTTAAGAGCGTAAGTACTTCAGACGTGTCCCTGGGACCTCGGGGCCTGGATGTTCCTCTTCAACCACTCACCAAACCCTCAGCTTCAGCCAGGCAAGAGGAAGCGTGCCGACTGCCTCTCCTTGAGCTGCTGACAGCTCGTCACTGCTGTCACACTCACTGGGGCACTGCTGGGTTCTCAAGTTGTTTTCAAGTGCTCTGCATCCGGAGCTGAGGCCAGCAGCATGGCAAAAACTCACTCGCTGGTGGCTCCCCCAGGGACGGTGACTCGCACGTGGTGCCACTTGGAAAACCTGGCTCCGGCAGATGCTGAGCCTTGCTGCAAAAGCCTGCTCCCATTCCCCTTGCAATCAGTGGCAAGGCTCTGATTGATTTAATGGGGGCAGGCACAGCAAGTTAATTAGAAAATTGGTGACTGCAACGTGAGGAGGGGATGCGCAACAGCCTGATGGATCTCCTGTAGGAGCCAGTTGTGCTTCAGACAGAGATTTCAGCCTCTCCAAAAGAAAGAAAGAAAAAAAAAAATTATAGAAGAGACTGGCAAGATGGCCTTGAAGCTGCTCTTAAACATCTTGCATAATACATAATTGCTCTTCGGCTCTCGAGTACTCTACCTACCTTTTAGATCTGTCCCCTGGGAAGAAAATATGAAACAGGCTGAAACACAGAGCCCTTACCAGTAATCAGTATTTTTGACTCTTCTTTTGCATTGTGAGGCAATTAAAAACTTGCCTAAAACTCCTTGCTCTTTCACAGATATAACGATGGATCAAGTCTAATATATATATTTTTTTTCTGAGCTTGTTTTGGACAGATATTATAATTAATATCTACAGAGAACCTGGGCACCATCAAGTATTTGTGGAGTGTGGGCAATACGAGGATCAGGACCTGGGAATAAGCCATGAGTTATTTGACAGCGTAGACATGCCTGAAGTGTTACAGTCCTCAAGGGAAACAGTTAATATGAGTAGATTATATCAGGACTAAGCACTGACAGGGTGAAGTCATCTTGGTTTGTGCTCAAATGAGGTAAATGCTAGGAGCTCAGCAGTCTTGTGCCTTTTTTGATCCTTCCCCCTCCATCGTAGTTGCTGGCTGTGGTAACTATCTCAGATGTTGGCTGCCAATCCACGAGAAGAATTCCTTGTCCAAAAAGTCCCTCCCATCCCGATTAGCCTCCTGTCTTTGTTTAATGCTAAACTAGCAGTAACCCTGAAAGAAACCAAAAGCTGTAACTTCCCATATTTCCCAAGCTCCAGAACAGATTCTGAGTCAGCTAACAAAGTGTATCGACCTAGAATTCAGTACAAAAGGCAACATGCAGCCAGAAGTCTTGATGTGGGTGCAAAGTTTGCCTGTGAGAGCACTGCCAGGCAGGCACTTCACTGGCACCAGCCAGCTCCTGGCAAAACTGTCTCAGCTTTCTCCTGCACACAACCCCTGTGGCGTTACCACTGTGACGGCTGGGTTAGCTGAGAGCACTCGTTCAGTCTCTAGTCTCCTGCCTCTGGAACAAGAGTACAAAAGCAAAACACATCAGGGGAGGTGAAATGAGGTAACAGAAACATCTAGGCGTTAGGGCAGTGCAAGAGCTCGCTTCTGAAATGAAGCTGTTCAGACAGATATGAGAAAGAGATTTCACAGCTGAAATTCTCATGCACAGATGTATCGACACGGTACTGGCACAATTCCTTTCGTGGTGCTACCGTAGGCCCTCACCATGCAAAAGAATAAGCGATTCTAAGGGAATTGGGGATTGTTGCGCTAACCCTTCAATGACCAGGACACCATTTCGTTATGCTTACAGAATCTACATTCAAATCTCTTCCTAACAATATCTTATCTGAGGCCCTATTGTTAAATAACAGAAGCATTATGCTGTCATTTACCCCTAAGACCCCCAAATACCATAAGCTATTCTCACTGTCCAGCTGTCTCAGTGTGTTATTGTGCTTGACTAGTGGACAGCTTCTGCCATGCATACCCACACTGGTCAGTACCTCAGTGCTGCATCACCCAGCATCTTCTTGATTACAGTTCAAATGGTTTAGCCTGGAAGAAAGGCAGAATCTTGAGTATCTGCACACTCCCCATTTACTTTTGGAGAGGTCTGCAGACTGAAGAAATGCACCACCTATCTTTGAGAGCATAGACTGAAACTGCAAACAAAATGTATCAGAGCCACTTCTGCTTTGTATTAAGCCATAGTCTGAGTGCTTAATAAATACATAGGGTAAAAAAGAATGATAAGGGAATAAAGCACAACCTGGCTTAATGCATTTACTTACAGGAACTTCCACAGGGTTTCTGTTTCGTTTGGGATTTACTAATGTTTTTCAAACTGAAACCGTGTTTCCTGTAAAGAAAGCAGCTAATTCTGCAGGTAAGCGACCCTGAAACATTACTGTTCTTGTAACAGCATACTGAGACACACCACAGGTTACAAAGCCCAAGGTGAGACATTCTCCAACTAGCATAAAAATGTGTGGGACACTGGATGTTCCTAATGGTAGGCACGCCCACATCATTCTCTGGTTTTCCCGTGCTTGTGTTTTCCCAGAACCAGCATTCAAGGAGAGTAACCAGGCAGATTTGTATAGGCTGTGAGGGAAAGGGGAAAGCTGGAGGGCTACCAGGGCCAGGGATTCAAAGCAGGGAGAGGGAACATTATGTCAGACTGTACGCAGGACTCTCACAGGCCTAACATCTGCTCTGTTCACAGTGAATGTGATTATCTAACATCATTATAGCAGTCTAGGCTGTGCAGTTCTGGTTGCTAATTGCAGGCTGTAGGTGATGATCACAAACCTATTTCCATATAGCTCACAATTATATATTTACGCTTAGCAAGTACATAACTATAGTTCAGGCTGCCATTCACTTTTCATTATAGGAAATAATGTGCTGCCAATTACACCACTGCCAAGCTGTTCCCTTCTGGGCCAGAAGTCTCCATTTTGAGCATCAGAATCAGGATGAATTGTTCAGGAACGCTTCAGTCAAAAAGTCCTAGGCATTTCCAAGAACAAAAACAGTTAAAACTGACTCACTCTGCTGGTTTTAAATAAATTCTTTCAACTGTTTTGTAAGAACACGCATTTTCAGATTTGGTGCAAAGGTAGGGTATTTATCTGGATGGTGTCTATGGGGAAGAAGATATCCCTGTGAAAACGTGTCTTTTTGCCCTCTGAAAAGTCTTATTCCATGCACAATACCTACTACAAGCACAGTGGTGAGTTCAAAAGTTTTAACTCCATGGTGGGAAGCACCTTTTGTGTGAGAGCCTAACACTTACACAACATGCTGAGAAAGCTGAGTGCTTGAGTAGGAGCTCTTTGCAGGTGTGAAGAGATTTAGGAAAGGAAGTATAAGGCTACTAATAGGGTCAAAAAAGATGGAACATTTCTCCCTGTCTCTCCTATTGAAGCCAGGTAACTTAAGCTGCTGAAAACAGTGTGTTCCCAAAGCAGCTTGTGTGTGTGGCGCTGCATGCTACATAGGAAAATGTGAACTCAGCTAAGCTTGTACACTGAACTTTGTTAAGTGCATAGTCCTTAACTGCTTAAAAACTATACCTATAATGACAATTTCCTTATGGCTAACATAGATTGTCCAGATGCGCGACGACAGATGATTCTCTTGGGCTTAACATCATTAACACACACACCACAAGAACTGAAAACACGTTTTAATTTCGCTCCCTTGCTGTAATGGCTACTTGCCTACCCTTTCCTACAGCCGCACTTTACCCCATTAGTAGAGGCAGGGAGCTTCATGGGCTTGTCTATGCCTAAAATACTCTGTTGTGGTGCAGTATGGTTGTTTATGGTTTTGCAAGAGCTTTCGTTTAACATTTTTTGCAGAGCAATGGGTTCACAGTATGCAGGTCCCAGCCTCTATTAGCAAAACCTGCCATCTTTTCTCCAGCCCTAGCGAGGTTGACAGCACCACTTGTCCTGAGCAGATGCCTCAGCAACCTTTTTTCTTCTTTCTTTTTCTTTCTTTTTTTTTTTTCTTTTTATTTCTTCTCTCTTTCCTTCCTCCCACTGCTATCACCCCAGCCAGCCAACACAGCCACTGCCAGACGTGGCCTCATCTCTGTAGCAGCCTCCCGCACAATGTGCCAGAGGCTCACAGCAGATCCCTTTGCTTTCTGTCTGATTAAGAAGGGAAATAAAACACGAAAGGGTAAGGGAGAAGAAGCCCCAAGACCGCTGAGGTGGCTCCCCCTGCCCTCGCACCCCTCTCCCCGTAATGGCGGCGGGGCCGGGCCGGGCGGGCCGTCACCTCAGGGCGGGCGGGCGGGCAGGGCTGCACCGGGCGCCTTTATGTAAGGGCAGAGGCGGGGCCGGCACTGTGGTGGCGGTGACAGGAGCACCGCCACCATGTCCTGGTACCGCAACACCGTGTGGTTCGTCAAGGGGCTGCGGGAATACACGAGGTACCGGCGGCCGCAGCCCCTACAGCGGGGCCGGGGGACGGTGGCGGCGGGGCTCTGCCCCGGGGCGGGCGCCGCGCTGTGGTTTTTGTCGGGGCGGTGTTGGTGGGGGAAGGTGTTAACCATTTGAAGGCTTTCCGCGTTTGTTTTCGGCTTGAAACCGAAACTTCAACGCCAGGGCAGGGGGATTTCAACCCCTTGTCTCTGGGTGCTGTCTGAAGATGGGAGGGGGAGCCCGCCTGAGCTCGCTTGGAGCAGCCCCAGGTCCCCAGCGCGGTTTGTGCCGTGCAAAACGCTCCCAGATTTTGGCACATAACTGGAACAGTCCCTGGCACGGGGTGTTTCCTGTCCAAAGAGCACAGAGAGCAGTGGGGAGAGGGGAAATTAAGCCTACATTGCATCTGCTGGGAAAAAAAAAAAAAAAAAGTATCTGAGCTGTGCAGGGGAAGCGCTCCTCAAGCTTCCCTGCAGTTAGCTGGGTGTGCTCGCTTCTGGTTCCTCACACAGTGGTCTCTGATCTGCCTAGGAGCGGCTATGAATCTGCCTCCAAGCACTTCAACCCCGCAGATCTCGAGGTGAATGTGTCTGGAAAATCCTTCCTGATCACCGGCTCAAACAGCGGCATCGGCAAGGCCACAGCCAAAGAGATAGCAAAGAGAGGTGAGCCAGGGCAGAAACGAGGAACCCCAGGAGATCTGTACAGAAAAAGCTCCTTTAAAAAGGCCAGGCAGCTTATTTTACAGTGCTATTAGTATGGGTTAAGGGATTAAGTGTGAGAAAACTGAAAGAGTGGAACAAAAAAATCAGTGGAGAAAACCTACAAAGTTTCTCACGTGCATCTTTACCAATCTTGCCTATGTTATAACATCATCTGAACATGTCAGTGACTTACCAAGGTCTATTTGAGTACAAGTAGCAGCCTGGAAGAATTTGAACTATTTGAACAACTTACAAATGTGTCATATGATGAAAGAAAGCAAATTGACTTTGCAAAGCTGGAGATGGGAGAGTGAAGTATTGTGCTTGATCTTGAAAATAACAACCTGGAATTTGTGCCCCTTAACTGATTACATGCAGACCTATTTTTTTTTCCTATCTGTAAACAGGGAGATGGTATGAACTGAAACTAGCTACTTTTTAAGGAAAAAAAAATCCCTTTGGGATAAAATAATTCTCCTCGTGTGAGAGTGTCAGGAGTTTGGGCATATATAATAAAATGGAGGAGCTTGTTGCTTTCTTGGCCTGCTTAGGCTCTAGCAACTGTCAAATAAAGGAGAGTGGGGACTTAGTTAAATTAAACTAATTCAAAATTATTGGCATAAAGAGCCTTTGGGTTAAAGATCCCATCAGTGCCAATATATGATTGATCTCAGGTTCCCACTACTGCCATTACACATAATGGCCTTACTGCTTTGCCTGGTGGCTGTTCCGCTCACTGCCAGGTGTTGCATGCTGTCAGGCTGGCCTGATACTCACAGGATTTGGTCACGTCTAGAATTTGGAGCCTGGATAATAACATTGGACTCGGACTTCTTGTCTGATACCCTTCTAGGCCATGGCTGTGCATGTGAAATTAAAATGTCTTAATCAGTGTCTTCCTGATGCCATTCTTGCATATGTTGCTCTGAAACTCTATGTCAGCTGTTGGGACTCTGGCTTCTAGTTGAATCTCTTCACCATGACAAGAAATTAAGGAGTTCAGACTTGGCAGAAGAATAACCAAGCTACATTGGCTTTATGTTCATGCACATCATACCTATGGTAGTCTTTAGATGACACCTTCTGTAGCCTGATTTCAGCTCTTCTCTGAATCAGTGTCATATGGCATAGTGAGTTAAATCCAGTAGGCAGCAAAGTACCACACATCTGCTTGTTCACTTCCCCTTCCACTCCTGGTAGGATGGAGGAAGAGGAAAGGAAGAACAGAAGTGAGAACTTGTGAGTCCAATTTTAAAAGAAGAGGGGAAAAAAAAAAAAAACAAGTTTATTAAGTGAAAAAGTGAAAGGAAAGAAGAGACAAAGAAAATAAAACAAGTGATGCAAGAGCAATCATTTTCCACCTCCCATGGGTAGACCAATGGCCAGCCAGTTTCCAAACAAAAGATGGCAACTCCTGAACCCCCTGTATTCCCTCTCTACTGTTGAGCATGATAATATGCAGCACAGACTTTTTCTCTGTTTAGCTGCGATCAGTTGCCTGACTGTGTTCCCACCCAACCTCATCTGCACCCTCCAGTCTATTCACTGGAGGGGCAAAGTGAGACATGGACACTGTTGGCACTGTGCATTATTCAGCACTGGATAAAGCATCAGTGTGTTACCAGCAGTGTTTTAGTCACAAATCTGAAGCACTGCATTTTATGAGCCACTATGGCGAATGTTAACTCCATCCCAGCCAGACCCGGTACATACGGGTGTTGTGGAGTTGGGCTTTCCTGTGGGACTTATGAACTGCACTTCTGGTTTGATGTGGTCTTGTCCCAGCTGTGTTGACAGTTGCCAGTGTTGTTTAAATTTGGATAATTTTAGATCTTTACCATGGAAAATGCATTTAAATGCTTTTTGTAGTCCATGAGTCATACCGAAACAACTCCCTCTCCTTGGCAGCAAGAAAATGCCCATATTCAGAGCCCTTCAAACCCACCACTGGGACTTTACCATGGACTGTGAGAATGTTCACGATCAGCTGGAAGGGCAGCCATCTCTTCCTTGTGTTTAATTTATGCAAGTGCACATTACTTTGTGCTTCAGGAAGAGCTCTTCAAGCACAAATGCCTTGAGATCTCTCACTAAAGCCCTCCTTTGCAGTGAAGCCTACAGGTGCTGAGTGGCCGAACAGATGAGCATTGTACACTGCCTCTTCTGACGTTTGTCTTTTCTCACTGGTGAAATCTAATCTCACTGGGGCACAGTCTGCCTTTTATTCTGATCTGCCTGTGTTCGGTGCTTCACTGAACTCTCCACGCACAGCGTATGTGTAGCACAAACAGGTTGAAGATGAGACGTGTCTTAAGCATTGGGTAGTGTCATTATTATAATTATCCTGGATTCAGGAGTTTCAGTTGGGCACTCAGAAGAAGTAATGCGACCAACTCTGACTGGTGACGGAGGAGTCGCACCCTGTTAGAAATTTTCACAAGAGCCTCGAAGCACCAGCTGTGTGCCAAGAATGCTTGCTGTAATTGTGCTCCATGGAAAAACATCTCTTATGGACAGACAATTGCACTTTTGGAGCCCAAACGGGGCCGTGCACTACATGGGTGTGCACTACATGGCTGCTCTGTGCCTAGGATAGACTTGGTGTCTTGCATTTGGGTTCTGGATCATCACTCCTTTGGGATTGCATTGCTTAAGCCTTCTGGCACTGGACTGCTTGCAAACTTTAAAACCCCTTCAAGAACAGATAAAAGTGAAGAGTTCGTGCGTTCCTGTGACTGAGATTAACAAATTGCCTGTAACAATCAGGGAATCAAAGCATAAAGTCATTTCATCTTCCGCTGCTGAGAAGAACATTGATACCTGGTGTTTTGTGTTCCCTTTTCACAGAGCAACTCCAGTCACCTGTGTTGTTCAAGCCCTTTAGTAAACTTCCTAAGATGTGCCAAAACAAGCATTTGAGATACAAATGCCTTAGCTTTAATTTCCAGTGCAGCCCTGGTATTTCATCAACACTAAAAATGCTGTGCAAACCTAACAGAAAATAGTTTGAGCAGACAGTGCCTAGGCTGCAGTGGCCTTCTCTGTACGTACAGCCGTACTTGGGGACCCTGTTACATTTCTTCATTCATTCACTGTGTCCTAAATGTTTTGTCGAAACACCCTTAATAGCCCGTGGGCCCTGCCAGGAATGCCACTGCTACTGGAAGGCTACAGATATCCCACCGACTGGAAGCAGTCACTAAAGGTTTCTCATTTTTTCTTACTTGTACCAAAAACTAACCCTAAACAAAGAACTCTGAACTGGAAATCGCTTTCTGACCCTTTTCTTTTTGCCGATGACATATTTAGGAATTAATTGTCAAATGTGTTTCTCGTTGAAATCCACCAGGTGGCACGGTTCACCTGGTTTGCCGGAATAAGGAACGAGCTGAGGATGCCAAAGGAGAAATAGTGACAGAAACGGGCAATCAGGTGAGCTGTTCCTCAGTCCTTAGCTTACTTCACTTTTTTTTTTTTACTACCACAGGGGGCTTGAGATACTCTATTTCACTGTTTTGCTGTTGTGCTTTTCATAGTATCTCCGTAAAGACATGGAAACACACAGTAGCTTATCATTGATACAGTTTCAAGTAATTTAATTTCATATGGGGGATGTTTTCAGTTCTCTGTGGTCAATGACATCACCAGCAGCATGTGTTACTTAGTGTTTTCTGTCATTATGCTTTGTCATGCCCTGCTTACTATTCCTAGCAGTGTGGCTGAGGCTTTTGAAAGTTAATTCATTGCAACACTCTCGCAATAACATTAACGCGTTTACGGCATTGGAGTTGGAGGTTTTCTGTGTATGAATGACATGTTATTGATTTCCTAAGGCTGGCTTTCCTGTTTTATCAACTCCTGTATGTGGTCCCAGCCCCATGCTCTTTGTAGGATCTCTTCCTTATCTCCTTCCCTTCTGGTAGGGATTCTTTTTGCTTCTGCTTACATCACTCTGCAGCAGCCCCCTGTAGCTGTCAGTGTTGCTGTGCTAATTATTCAGGAGGGTGTGCTTGTGGGGAAGTGCAGCCTGTGACTTTCTACCTTGGGTGGAGAGCTCTCTTCATTTGAAGTGGTGCCTTGGCTCTCGAACACAGTATTTGGATTCCAGTAATAGTTTTTTAATATGGATCAAAAATGGCGAAGACTTTTTATGGTTAGGGATAACATATTGACTACATTTCTGCTCCTTGGTTTCAGCTCCCTAGCGTGACACAACCAGCATTACACTTCAGTTCTTTACTGGAGGTGAATTAGATCAGTCCTTCTGTAGAGATAAATGCTCTCCAGCTGTTTATGAAAGCACAATCCCGTGGCTGTAGTAAGACACAGTTGTGGAAGGACGGGTGATTTTCCGTGTTACTTCCTTTTCTAACTGCAATCAGACAGTCTGGGTGAGTTTGATGACCTCTGGAGGTTCCTTCACGTGTTGTGCTCTACCATTGGGTGAAACACAACCCGAGACAGACAGGGTTTTTCATCTGAAAGCAGCACCTCTACTGCACACCCAGCTTTGGCAGGCTGCAAACCTGTAGTTGGGTCGCGGAAGGGTATGAGGACACTGCAGAACTTGTGGGTGACCTTGGGGACTGGGCGCTTGCATGGAAAGGAGCATTCAGGGAAGTGTTAGATGAGCTGCCCAGGAGGCCCTGTAGGACATGGGACTGCACTGGGAAGAGTCAGTTTAATAATTTGTTCCCAGGAACATCCTTTTTTATAAGTACCCATTCAGAAATAATCCAGGGAGTTACGAAAATGCCTTTTCTGCAACTTGACAAGCTACATCCAGACCTAATTTACTCTTCCTGGTCACCTGGACAAGAATCCTGTTGTAACATACACCAGAGATTATTTCCAGCTTCCACAGCAACACATGCCAAAGTTCAGGGCTGGGAAGGAGTCACTCTTTGGCAGGCACCTACACCTTGACCTGGGAACTAGGAAGGTCTCCTGATCTGTTAATTTAGATCTACTTGTGGAGATTAGCTTTCGCCTTGAAAATGGCTTTGCTGCCATCAAGGACTTTCGTAGGGAACAAATCTGTGGGTCCTTTTTCTGCATCAGCATGACAGGCTTCAGCAGATAAGTGTTGTTTTAGATCTTTTTCAGTCTCTGAAATCACTTGTGGTATTGAACATCTGCCCCCAAATCTCCTACTCTTCTGTTCCAGCAGTTAGTTGTAGTAGCTCTAAAAGTAGAAAGCTTTTCGAGAGGTATCTGGCGTGTAGAATAGAGTCAAGGTTTTGGTCAAAAATGAGCATGACGATGAGAAAACTCTGAGCTAATTCAAATAAGGAGCTAAAATGCTAAAGAGAAAAAGCCAAATGTTTTTATCTTCAAGGAAGCAGTTACAGGCTGGGAGCGATGCCTTATAATTTTCCCAGCTTCTTTACTTATCTCTTCTGCTTGTTTAATGAGTATTTAAAGAAACAATTAGGGAAAAGAGGAGGCCCTTTAATGATTATTTGTTGTTTTCAGTGAGAACATATTCTCTGCATAATTATTTTCGAATGGACTTTTCCAGGGATATGCTCTAAGACGATCTGTGGTATGTCTTTGAGATTAAGGGCTATGCAGGAGAAGGGTAGGATTTGACATCCCCTTTGTATGCTGATAAGTGTTACCGAGCAGGAATTTACAGAAACCAAGAGAATTGCCCTTAACAAGAAGTAGAAGCTCTTAGATGTTTTGGAGAGAGGAAATACTTCTGGCTTTAGTGGCTTGGAAAATTATAACTTCGCTCAACGAAACGATGGGTGGAGGCTCCTAAGATGGGGAAGCCTGGAGGTTTGTGACTGCTGGCAGGAGAAGGCAGGCTCGTTGTCAGCCTGCAGCTGTGCGTTTGCAGGATAGGTGCAGTGCCATGGAAACAGGGGAAGAAGCAGCTCTGTCAGGGGAGCTGGCAGAGCCTCAACCCTTGTCAGCACCGGGAGGAGGTGGTGAGCATGGCTGGAGGCTCCCTCCTGTAGGATGGAGGCTCCCGTCCTCCTGTGCTCTGCTGCCACGTGTTGGGAGGGCGCAGAGAGGCAGTGCCGTGCTCCTCTGGCAGGTGTGCAGGGAAAGGACGAGAGGCAGCAGATGCGGATTGCAACACAGGGAAAAGTTCTGATGAGATAGCAGGGATTTTTGTTTTCTCACCCTGGGGGTGGTCAAACACTGGAGCAGGTTGCCGAGAGAGGCTGGCAAATCTCCGTCCTCGGAGATAAAGGAACTGTCCCTGGATAACCTGATCCCAGCGACCTGCCTTGAAACAGGGACGGGACCAGGGGGCCTCCAGACGTCCCTTCCAACCTAATATTTTGTCAAATGCTGTGACCTCGAGTGTCCCTTCACTATTTCCTGGGCTTTCCCTTACGGGGCATCCATGCCACATGACGCAGCACTGGTTGAACGATGCGTAGGTCAAGTGGGTTCCCTGTGCAGGATTGCCAGGCAGAAATAAAAGCTGGGGTCTCTTCAACCAGGCAGTCAGCATTCAAAAGCCACGGCTTAGCAGCAACTGAGTGAGGTCACTAAACTTGTTTTATGGGCAAGAATTAGATTTCCCAGTTGTGCATGTTAACCATAAGTGTTTTAGATCTGCTCTGGAGAGATTTAAAGCCATATTTTTTTCATATGGCTTTAAATGCTTTTCACCTAGACAGGCCTTAATGGTGACCAGGGCCTATTCACTGTTGATGCTGACTGTAACTTGCTTTTTTTTTTCCATTTAGAACGTCTTCCTGCATATTGTGGATATATCTAATCCCAAGGAAATCTGGAAGTTTGCTGAACAATTCAAAAACGAACATAAATTAAACGTGTTGGTAAGTTCGCATACTTCAGTCATGTGTCTGGTTTTGGAGCGCCTGTCCTCTGAACTTATCCAGCGAGGAGTCTGGATTTCACAACCAGTGCTGCAATTCTCTGCTTCATTTTCCCTAAATGCTGCTGCAGAAGTCTCTTTTTTGTTTGCTCTTGTCCATTCTCAGCTCACATGCACAGATCTAATTATAAAAGAGAGAGAGAGAGAGAAATGCAGTCATTTTTTTGGTTGCAACTTTTGAGTTTCTCATGCCATGTTTTCTGTTTCGTGGTTTATAGAAACAACCTGTAGCTTTGTCTGGTAGTGTCAAAACCCAGCTAACTATTATGGGCTGCTTGTATGGTTAGTTGTGTAGGTTGCTTGTGTTTACAGGAGTTGTCTTACAGATCAACAACGCAGGATGTATGGTGAACAACAGAGAATTGACTGAAGATGGACTTGAGAAAAACTTCGCAACAAACACCTTGGGTGAGTGGTGGAAGCTTAGTTCTGAAAAATGATACCAATTTTTGGTTACAAAAGTGTGTGTTCACAGCTGGGTTCATGAGCTGTGTATTCCTGCTCAACGAGGGTTCATATTGTTGCCCTGTCAGGGAAGGAGAAAGAAAAGAAGTATTATAGCTTGTGTGGAGTGTCACTGTTGAATTTCTCCATTTTTCATTTTTTTTTTTCATATCAGTGCCTTTATCACAGCAGCAGTGGTCAAATACAGATAAGATTTAATTCAATTGATTCTGAAATTTGATAGGAAATTTGGTTCCAAGCAGTGCCACTAATGACAGGCTGTGTAATCAGTGTGCTCCTGTGGCTTGGAGAGAGCTCAGAGCACGTTCAGGTGCTTAAAGAGACATTCATACGTTCTGGTGGTCCTGAACTGCCCTGTGCATGTGATGGAGGCACTGCATGGGAAGGCTGTGCCCTCTGTAGTGTCCTGGGCACTCTCAAACAGACACAACGCCCAGCCAGGTGACTGAGCAGACTGGGTAAGTCTTCAGCACTCCATATTTAAGGGGTGTATCCAACGAGCTGTATGGTGGAGGTGTAAGAGGGACAAATTAAGGGGAACAAGTAGAGGGAGATGTGGCTGAGCAGGGAATACTGAGCAAAGTGGCAAGTTCCCCCATAAAAAAACGTGGAAAGCTGCAAGCACACAGGCAGGCAGCAGGGAGAAAAGCTGTCTGCTGCCACTGGTATCTGGAAGGGTGAAAGCTGCACTTCTTGCCAAGAGAGGTGCGGCGTGTGCGTCGAACAGCAGTCCTGTCACTCTCGTTTCCCTTTGCTTCTGTGCAGGGATGTGGTTTTCCCAAGTGACTGGCTTTAGTGTGTTCAGAAGTGACACATTAAGGGGGAGCTGCTGTGCTATGTTTCTGTGTTTCCCTCCTCTTCATCAATAGCTGGGATGAGGAAGGGAAGAAGCTTGGGCTGTAGAGATTGGACATTTACAGAGCTCAGCATTCAGCGGCTGGAAACCCTTCTTGGGTTTTATTTATTCTTAGCTTTGTTCCTGCGTAGCTTTCTTAACTCCTATTTACTTCTGAAAACCAACATTTTGGGCATAAATATCTTGTGCTTAGCTGATACGGCACACGCAGCTTGGTTTTCTGCAACTCCAAGTACATTAAGCTGACAATTAAAAATTCAAGCATAAAGGCACAGTTTTCATTTTCCTCAAATGAATCTTTCACTAACATTCTTCTGCTTCTTGTGGTCAGCATTCAAAATGAGTTTTGTTTTGCCATCAGTTTTCCCTTGGCTATAGAAACACCACATCTTTTACCTCGCGAAAATGTATTCCTCTTAAATTAGCTTAACCCCCTAGTGGTCTGTCAGACAAAAATCCAGCAATGTGCAGAGATCTAGGTCTTGCAGAGGGAAGCAGAAGGGAACAAGCGCCACAGTTTGAACATGAAAGCAGGGCTTTGTGTAGCTTTAAACACTGAGGAAATTGATTGCTGAGGTACTGTGCTGGTGCATCACTTGAATCAGATTTTATCACGCAAGCAGAAGCAGCAAGGTTCTGCTTTCCTGGCTGTAAATCAGCCTCGCTAGGAGTATGCAGCAGAATAAAGCTGCAGGAAGGTGGTGGAGGAAGCTGAATTATGATTGTTGTGGATTAGGGAAGTGCTTGTGCTACCTCCTGGGTAGGTTATGTATGGATCTTTATTCATTTGTGTACCATTTGCTGCCCGAGTGTATAAGAAGGTCAAGGAGGTGCCTGCACATTTGAGCAGATGAGGTACATCAGGTAAGTCGTCCTCTGTTGTCCAACCTCTGCAGAGTTTGAGCAAGGAGTGAGTTGTTTGCTTGGGCTGCTTCTCTCCTGTCAAACGTAAGGAGAAACTTCCGAAGCGGAGGGAAAGAGTGGGGCTTGGTTGAGCTGGAAGAGTCTGTGCAAGGGAAAGCTGCTGTGCCTGCAAGTCAAACACGTTGGAGGACCGCTGCTATAAACATCACGGCTTCTTTTCTTCAAAGCCAGAGGTGGGGTAATAAATCATGCCTGTTGGAGTCACAGTAGGAGAAAGATTTATGGAAAAATGCACGTCAGAGTAGATGCCGTGTCATTTCCCTAAGCACCGTGTGCCTTTTGGGCGTGCTTCACTTTCAAGAAGTTACTTCTGGATCAGTAACTACCTGTGCTTACAGGTTCCTAGAGAAAACCTTGGCTAAATTAGGCATGGCTGGTATACAGGTTGGCTGTAACCCAGGACGTGGTCTGAGAGGACAAACTGAATTCCCCTCCCTGCCTTTCTCCCCAGAAAAGCTAAAGCCTGGCCCATGGTTTGAAAATCTGCAGCTTTCCCCCTCTTGTCAGCAGCACAGAAACAATAACTTGTGATTGCCTGGTTTCTC
This sequence comes from Aythya ferina, assembly GCF_964211825.1. Lineage (NCBI taxonomy): Eukaryota > Metazoa > Chordata > Aves > Anseriformes > Anatidae > Aythya > Aythya ferina. Next base: position 27,984,426 of record NC_140296.1, read on the forward strand.
CAAAAATAAGATGAAATGTTATTAAGATTTTTTTTTTCGGGTTTTCACATGCAGGCATTCTTTTCATCTTTCTTCGACTATTTGTTTTTACCCTGAATCTTAGCTCTGGTCTAATAAAGGAGTGTGTAGGTTGTAACTATCTAAGAATGCAAGACTCTGAACTCTAAAGTGCTTTAATTACAGAGCACAGGCTGTGAATTCTGCAGCTGATACCTGATTAACGTTTACATAAGCTGCAGAATTGCTCATTTGGGGGTCTAAAATGCTCTCAAACTTTTAAATCCAGGCGAGGGGTATTTTCCTCCTGACTGCCTCCTTAGTCTGTTTTCAGGTGTTTTGCATAATGAATGGTAGAGCTCAGTCCTCATTGATCACCTGACTCGTGAAACCCACGTTGTAGCCTGACCTTCTGTTGGACACAGTGGGCAAAAAAATGAATGTGTGAGTCCTCTGATAGCTGAGATGAATTAGGCACAAAAACAGTGCTGGTACCAACAGCAAGTCAACCTCCATCCCTGTGAAATGCCACTGACTGAGGACAGCCTGCTGAAGTGGGAGGTGCAGCGTCCTCTCTGGTGGAATATGCAGGTGGGTGAGGGTCAGAAAAATGTGCCACACAGGTTGATGGTCCAGGCTTTGTAGGGTTTGTGCAGTATCTGAGTCCAAATCATAAACTGATTTGAGCGCACAGCGTCTGTGCTGACCTGCCACAGTCTGTGCTGGTGCCTGGCATCCTTAAAATGGGGCTCAGGCACAAGCTCTGCGTGGCTCGCTGTGCTTCTGCTGTCACTGTCAAAACACCTTGCCTTTTTCCCTATTAGATCCCCAAGGATTGTTGCTGTCATTCCCAGAGCTCGGTGGAGGTGTAGCGAGCAGAATGAGCCGTGGAGCAGTCGGGCTGTAATGTGGGAGTGCTAGCCAGGCACAGGGCTGTAACAGCACCTCGAATCACACCTTCAGCATCAGATCGAGTGAGTGCCTTGGGTAATGCAGCCTGATTTCTGCGGGAGCTGCAGAGGCTGACGGGCAGGCTGGTTTTGTGCTTTGTCCTTCTGTTCTGTGTGCTCTTGCCCCCGTTTCTCCTCCCGTGGGCTGGCCCTGTACTCAGGGCAGCACCCGGGAGCAGGGCAACGACAAGCAGTCATTTCTTCTGATGAGACTTGCTTGATTTTATTTTGTTTCCTTATTTTGGGGCCTGCCTCGCTTTACTTTTCCTCAGCTCATCTTGCTTGACATGGAGAGGTGGCGTATACGTTACATTTTATTGCTACTTTCCAGCAAAAGGGATGCTAAAACACGCTCCGAGATGAATAAATGATGCTCCCAGTATGCATCTTCTTCTCAGGCTAGTGAAACCTCCTCTGCTCCCTTGTTTTAATCACGTAGCTGCACGTGTTGGCTCTGTGTGCAAGGAGGGGTAGGGATGGAGGAAATAAATGCTTCTCTCCCATAACAGCTGTACAGCTCATCTGGGGCAAATTGCCTAACCTCTACGGGTATTTTTCAGCCTCTTCCCTCCACATAACCCATAACCAACTGGTGTCTCACCCAAGCCAGCGCTGCCTAGCTGACTGTGATCTGAGCTACGTGCAGGTCAGGCAGCTTGGATCTGCCACAAGGTCAGTGCCTGAGCTCTGCAGACAGCCTCACCTGTGGAAAGGAGGCTGTGATGCCAGTTTTCTTTTTAAAGAGCTTTGAGACTTCCTGATGAGAAGTGCTGCACGGAGGAATGAAGTTGAATATCGTTGTAAAACTAGTAACAGGCCTAAAATCTAGATTCCCAGGACACAGGGGAACCCTTACAGAGCTGAGCTTTGTAATTCAGGGGAAATGTAGGCCTTAGTTTTGTCTTTCATGTTCATTAGCTCTTCCCATCCTCTCTCAGTTGTCGGTAGCGTGGTGGAATTGGCCCTCAGAGACAGCACACTAAAATCTTCATTCCCGATCTCGTACTCAGGAAACGGGCTCAGGGATGTCTCTTACTTGAAGCTGCATAAATTGAAGGCTTGAAAAGATAACCAGGTCAAGGGAGAATGTCAGTTTGTGCTTCATTTTTTTATTTAAAACTCGGACATAGGAAGAGCAAGCCAATTTATTTAACTGATTTTTACCAGATGAATGAGCCATTGAAATACGTACAATAAAACTTTTTTTTTTTTCTTTCTGTTCCCACTTTTTTTTCACAGTTGAAACAGCTCTGTTCCTAATAATAATGCAAAGCTCAGGCAGATGGAAAACTCCACTGAGTGTGGTGCTGGCTGCCTGCCCTCGTCTGAATGTTAGCAGATTAAAAACCTCACCACCAATTTGCCACTAATTGCCAGATAGAGCACGGAGCAAAAACTATTCGAGACTCCACCAAGACACTTGGGTCTGCAGCAATTTGCATCACCAATTAATTTGATGCTATAACCAGGTAGTGGCTTTACAGCACGACTGCTGCTGAAACAAGAATTTTCCCTATAAATCAAGGCAAAGTCCAGGTTTTGGGGTCACTTTAAATCTTTAAAGCATGTGTAGCAGACGTGTGGGAAAGACCCGTGTCTGATACACTGTAGGCTTCTGTCCATGCAGGGGGAAGGATTTCACTTTAGTTATGCTGTTGTGGAGAGGATGAGGTCCATGGTGAGTTATTTGTTACAAGAACAAGCAGAGCTACCTTCCAGCAAGACCTGAGTTTTCCACAGTTCCTCAACTTCTGCTCCAGGTCTTGTGAAAAGCAGCCTAATTTTACGGAGGAGTTTCTGAAGCAGCCCAGCTGATTTTTGTAATATATTTTAAATCAACTTGTGTATGTGGAGTAGACCCACGCTGTCTAATCTACCATGTGACAGAGTTGGTTGAGCGGTTTGTAATAGTGGGGTAACTGTATCCTTGTAGGAAAGACTGGAATGACACTGGTTTGTGCACGATTTCCTATGAGGGGGGCTCAGCTTCGAGGCATAAAGCTTACAGGAATTTTTACAGAGAAAAGCAAACGCAGAGAGGATGTTTATCTGCACGAGGAGTTGTGCAACGGTCCCAGGAGCCTCTTTAACTTGAGAAAACGTGGCCAGCGAGGACTGTGTCAAGCCGCATTCCAGGGAACAGGGTTGTCACTTGTCCAGTCGGTTTCTCTAGCTTCTTCACCTCCGCAGAGCTCAGCGAGGGCAAGAAGAAATCCTGGACATGTGGGTGACAGACCGGCCCCTTACCCACCCGCTTCCGCATTCCTGCTGCTCCTCCGCTCGTCTTGCTGAGCTCCTTTGTGGCACAGCAAATGCTCCTTTTCAAAGGGAAGTGTTATCTACCATTTTACTGCAAAAATGTGTTGTTTTTTTTTTCACCTTTTTGCCAGTGGGAGCCGAGCTTTCAGGCCAAGGCAGGCGATAAACCTTCAAAAGGTGGGAAAAGTCTGGCCTCCGTCACACGTGCGTCGATGCAGGCAGTGCAGCCGTGTCCAGCACCTGCCAGATCTGAGCTGTGTGATGGAGACAGGCTCCTGCTTGAGGAATTCATGGCAGGAATTCTCCATGAGCAGTCCTCAGACCTGTGCAAGAAACGGGTTATGGTCCAGGCGAGCTGTTCAGGCACAAACATTCCCGATTGCTCTGTGTCCTAGCCAGGCAGCTCAATTTATTGTGCATCTTCTTGAGACAAAGGCATGTTTTCACCAGAATAGCCCCAATATTATTGAAACTTTTTGTCTTTCCAGAAAAAAAAATCTTCCTTTGTTTCTGGCAGAATCACACAGGTCCCCAGTGGAGGGGCAGGATCACCGGGCTACCCAGTGCTCGTTGCTTTTCCAGCACAAGGAACATCGCTGGTGGTCATCGTCTTTCCCTCCGTGCCCCTTTTAAATAAGAAAAGAAAAGAAGCCTCAAAAAATCTGTACAGTTTGAACACGGTGATAATTAAGGATTAATCACATTTGAAACACTTATTTTAACTACGCTCTGGGGGAGGAGGTTTAACAGACAAAAATGTTAGTGTCAAGGACACGTCCTAGAGTGATGAAATGTGAAGGCAGCTGGCCAGCACTTTGATATTAATAGTCAATTATTAGCAAAAAGATCAATAATTTGGATCTTGCCTTGATTTCCTGAAGAGGGGTGGGAGGAGGGGAACTGTAGTCTCTCCTCCCAAATTAGAACCTTGGTTTTCCTGACACAAAAAATAGCTAAAAATAACATTTTCCTCTTTCATTTTTATACTGTCAGTGCAATTCCTGTTTTTATGAGGACTGTGGCAGGCAAATCATTCATTTTCGGCGTGCCCTTTTGCTCCGAAATTCATTCCTGTGTTGCTGCAAGCTGCACTGCAGCCCTGCCTGGCAAAATGTGTGCCGTGAGGTACAGGACCGGCTGGGTTTCACGTTGCTCTTACCCACTTGAACACGACGGTGAAGCCACACGCCAGCTTTACGTGGGTAAAAATGCAGAGCTTTAACTTGAGAACGATGGACCCTGACCACTGATACGCTTCATTAATCTCACGCTACCAAGTTTCTTCTCCAGGCTGTTTCGCCTGACAGCCCAGCCCGTGCACATACGGATACAGAACATCTGAAAATATTTTTTTAAACTACTGAGGAATTTGTGTCTGGATGCCTAAGGCTGGGGCAGGAGGCGGAGGAACGAAGCGCTGCAGGCGCAGTGCCTGATGCATCACAGCTGGGAGTGCTTGGAGACCCCAATGCCTACCCTAGGAGGCTGGGATCACAACCGGTCTTTTCCTGCTGCCTCAAAGCAGATGAGAGACTGGTTTTGCGGGGCAAAGTCCGAATATTTGGGCTACGGGGGATTTACTGGGTTCTTAATAAGCTTGAGGACGAGAGGACGGCTTGTGTTTTAAATCTAGCGAGTGAATATGGATGTCCTGCTGCTGACACAGAGAAAATGAGGACGGTTGTGACCCAGCGGGGGAGCTGAAGAGTTTGTTCACCAAGCGTTCAACTTTGCTAGCGTATTTATAAACAGGCTGTGGAAGAGAGGTTATGAAGACACACGCTGAAGTCTTCATGTCCAGTGAAAAACACGGAAAGCCTCGGTGGCTCATGGAAAAAAATCCATTTATCGCTGACAGAGAGTTGTTGAACTCAGGCCATGTCTGGAGAGACAGGGGAGAAGTGGTGCACTCAACACAGAAATGCTGGGCTAAGTGAGGCTGGGTTCGTTTGCAGTTCAACAGAACTTTTTAAGCACACTTTAAAGTGGGGGGAAAAAATGAAAGAATCGCTCGTAAGAGATAAAAACAAGCAAAAATCCCTCTATTGCAACTGAGTGCAAACTGCACGAGGTGTGTCTGAACCAAGCACAGGAGCAGATGAGCAGGGTTGTGAGTAACAGTGCTGGTCATGGGAACAGCCATGATGGAGCATATCTGGGCTGTGTGTGCACGTTCTGCTACATGGACATGTGGGGAAGGATGCAGTTAAGTTTCCCCAAGGAAACCCGGCTCAGCCTCGGACACACAATACGAATACTTTTTTCCCCCAGGGGCTCCCGATCTTCTGTCGTGCTGGGGATTTACGAGGCAGTTTTTATGTGCAGCAGGATCCCGAAGTGTCGGGGTTCTCTGTGATGTTTCTCCCTTCTCACCGTGCAGTTGCTTGGCGTGATGGATGAGTCTCCAGTGCACACGAGAAGCGTGGTTTGCTTCTCTTGTTCACTCTGCAGCATAGACGTGCGTATGTGGCATGCACAGAGGGGAAACACCTCCCCTGTTTCTTCCCTGGTGTCACCTCCCTTCCCAAGGAAATCCATATTTGCCTTCAAAGGCCTGGCTGGAATGTACCGAGCAGTTTATTCAGTAGGTCTGATACACAGAAAAGCCTGTAAAACAGCAGATGTGCCTTTGGAGAAGTACGAAGCAACACAGACAGCTATGAGTTGAAAATTTTACAAGAAAAGCAGCACCAAAATCATTAAACCCCACTGAAGTTTCAGAAACAGACTTCATATTTTTGTCGTAGGGGGCAGGGAGAGAAGAAAGATTTTTAAAAAGCTAAATGAAAGTTCATGTCTGTCTGTCCTGTAGGTACGTACGTTCTGACAACGGCCCTGCTGCCCCTGCTGGAAAAAGAAGCAGACGCCAGAGTGGTGAGTTTGTGATGCTGTTGAAAAGTGGAATTTTATGGTTCTTTCCTTGTGGTTTGTGACAGCATCCCCTTGACTATGTTAGCAATGCAGGATTATTTATAATGCATTAAGCATCGCTAGAATCCTCTCGGATTTTGCCAACAACAAGCTCCTTCTCCAGGGCAAAGGTCCTGCCTGCTGCCCTGAGCCCTGCATTGGAAAGCAGAGTAAAACACTTCTGGAAACTTCTCCTTTTCCTTTCCCTGGGGCAACTTGTCTCCTGCAGCAGCGCAAATTACTGATAGCAGGAGTATAGGCTTAAGAGAACTTCATAGGCCTTGGCGTAAAACAGGAGAGCAAGGACATTTTTAAAAGGAAATTTCCCAAGTTTTATATGGTTTCTCTTGTTTTCTAATTGGCTTATATGCTCTGCTATTTTCTTTCTCCCCATTGGTCTTCAAAAAGAAAAAGGACAAATTGATTCCTGATGGAGTTGACACCATTTTGAATGAATATCAGTTTTTTGCTTTGTTTCTTTTCTTTTTTTTTTAATTATTTCTTCCACCTCATCTCCAGGTAAGCTCCATATTTGAGCACATGCACAGTGCAAAGAGTATGCAGAGGATTCCTGCTCCGAGAAACTTCAAAATATGGCCTGAAGCTCACATTGCATGCATGAGTACTCATGCTGGGGAGCTGCTGATTTTGTTTTTTTTCATTAATTTATCATTCATTTGATTACAGATTACTGTCTCGTCTGGGGGCATGCTAGTTCAGAAGCTGAACATATCTGATTTGCAGTCAGGAAGTGGGACGTTTGATGGGACGATGGTGTACGCCCAGAACAAGGTACAGTGCAAGGTTTTGGAAACAAAGCCCACAGCCTGTTTGCTAGGTGGCTTGTATACTGTCTGCTTTGCAAAAAGCTTTGCAAAAAGAACCAAAAATAAAACCATTGTGGCTTTTCCGTTGCATCTGACCTGCACAGAGATGCACGGGCAATAATCTTCAGTGGATGTCCTGCGCTCACTGTGTGTATCATCTTGCATGGGGAGCGTGGCTTTCAGTTGATTTAAGTCTCAAAGGAGAAAACTGTCTTTTGCTGAAAAGCCCTTTCTGCTTGCTCAGCTCTCCCCTGCAGTCTGCAGCAAGCGGACTCGGTGAGGAAAAGCACTGCAACTGCTTTAAAAATGAGCTTTTGGCTAGGGTATGGACTGCAGTGATCATGATGGTCTCTGACAAAATCACCCACTAAACCCACTCAGGGTGACTGAGGGTATTTTTCTGCTATACGTAAATGTTTTTATATTCACAGCACATTTGATGTATTTTATTTCCCTGGGAACAAACTCAGGGACAGGCTACTGAACTTGATGCTAGTTTGGCTGTTCTTGCTCTATCCTAGAGACAGCAAGTTGTCCTGACAGAACAATGGGCAAAAACTCACCGAAACATCCATTTCTCTGTTATGCACCCCGGCTGGGCAGACACTCCAGGTATCATCTCTGTGAAACTTTTTCTTTTTTTTCCAGATTAATCTAAAAGCAAAGAGAAATCAGACTTTCTGGTAAATTCCTCTAGCAGGTGCTGTGATTTCTTGGCTCCAGACTGGTGCTTAGAGTAGTTTGGTACCACTTGGTAACCCTGCTCTCTCTCAGAGGGCACAGCATCTGCCCTCTGTGTATAGCTGGAGAATAACGAAGGGCTGTGAGTGATGGCAGCCCCACGCAAACACACAGCAAAGCCCGAGTGCTTTAAGCTAACATTTAAGTTCTGGGATACACAGATTCTGCCTCCTTGTTCCTCTGCTCTTCCTCTAAACGTTTACGGCCCTCGTGAAGCGGTGTGTTTGGCTGGACAGCCCTTTGTCTGAGCTGCAGCTGTTCTTTGCTGACTCTCTCAGCAGGAGGGCCAGCAGGAGTTATCTGGTATGCACGTTGTGTTCTGCAATGTGTTCCCAGCCCCTAACACCCCAGCTTGAGATGCAGACCAGCAATCCATTATCTAGGTCTTCTCTGGAGACACGGTTTGCCAGAGTTGTTTCTGATCAGAGAAGCATTTAAACCCATCTACTCAGGCTTGGAAGCTATGCTTTCAAAATAAATACCTTGATGTTGCCTTTTCCTTAAAATCTATTTATTTTTGCACATCGTTCATGGGTTTCCAAACCTAATGAGCCTTAAAGTTATGCCACCTTAAAGTTCAAGGCTGCTCCAGCCCTCAAAATAAACTGCTGCAGGGGATAGGCCCTCAATTGTCATCTGTTGGACAAAATAAAAAGAAGCCAGTGTTTAAACATGAATAATGTAGTTGGTACCACTCAGCATAAGATTTTGAAATACTCTGCTGCAATTGTTTTCCTAAAACTGATGTGAAAATAAGAGCTAAAAAGCCTGTGTTTTTAGCTCTTCTCTAAAAATCCAGAATACCTGTGTTGTGGTATTTCTGTTTCCCCCGTGTTTAATTTCTTTGGGATTTAGAACGGAACTGGATCAGAAACCTCTGGCCGATCCTGTGCTTACCTCCTTGCAGCTTTCTGCCTCCCATTTTAACCCAAACAGATGACTGTTTGATCACCTGGCAGCTCAGCACCATTACCCCACCACCGCCGTACCCCTAGCTATGTGGGAATACTTCTTCATGAGCTTCGAGCTGCCTTCTCTTCATTGTAAACCCACAATGGCAATTTTTAGCATTTTCTTTTAAATCATAAAAGCCTGGCGTGGCAGCCCACCATCCCATTGTTCTTCTCTCTAGCTGTGAGGTCCTCCATGCCAGATTTCTATCAGAAGATGAAGAGCAGCTTGCGCACAGAGGCCCAGGGAGCTGACACCGTTGTGTGGCTGGCAGTATCATCGGAAGCAGCAAAGCTACCGAGCGGCTTGTTCTTCCAAGGTGAGGCAGCAGAGGCTTACTTTGCACATCAGTGGGGACAGCTGAGCTGCCTGGAGCTGCAGGATCCCCATCTGGCCTGGAAGGGGATAAAGGCTTGGCCTGGCAACAGTTTTTCAAAGGATAAAATGTTTCTGAAAGTTGTTCCAAGGCGAAAGGTTTCAGTGAGCCCTGTGCAACCAGAGAAAGACTGTATTAAGCTGTTACGTTCCTGCTTTTGTCCTCCAAATCATCTGATACAGACTTCAGAGCGTTTCTTTAGGGAGCTTGTTTTTTTTAAATGAAGATGGCCGCATGCAGGCCCATGCCAAGGGAAGGTAAATCACAGCGGTCAAGCAGAATCTTCAGCCTTTGTTTAACCCCAGCTTTAGTGAACAGGGAGCACACCTTGGCTCTTCAGCTGTACACGGTGATTTTGAGAGCTTCAGTCCTTGCGTGATGGCTTTTAAGGTTGGAAGAGAAGTTTCTTGTTACGTTATTACTGAATAGGGATGAAGTCAGACAGGTTTTTTCTGTCTGCAGCTGCCCTATGGAAGCCCCAGCTGAGTGCAGGATCTCCGGGCCCCTTCAGTAAAGGGCTTTGCGTCCTGGAGCTCTTTAGCAGCACAGACCCTGCTTTTCTGGTCCTAGACAGCTGTTTCCTGAATCAGTAACACCTTCCCTCCGTTTCCTCTGTTTCCTTTTATTCTGTTCCCTGTGAGTGCAAACCAGCATTTCTTTTTTCTGAGGAGTAAATATGGAAGTGAGAACATGACTTGTACAACCAGAATTCTCTGCATCTGCCAAAGTAAATAAATAAAAATGTTTGATGGAGTCCTGCTTGCCAAAGCCTGGAAGCATCCTTTCCGTGATGACGAGTTTGGGTTTCGCACACAGTTCCCAAACTTTAGCACACGCGATTTGAAACACTCCACTCAGGTAGGGAGCAATTCATATTTGGGGATGGAGAAGGGGACGTTCCTCTGCATGTTTCTTTCTCCTCGGGTTTCCAGGAGCAGAGGTGATGTGGCGTGTGCAGACAATTGCTCTTAAGAGAGCAAACATCTCTGCTCCCCTGTAGCAGTGGCAGTTGCTTCATAGACATCTAGGAACATTGCCACCAGGTTCCTAGGCTCTAGATATCATGCTTTTGGAGAGAAAAATCCCTTCCAGTGGGCAGTGATATATTAACACTGAGTGAGGAGGACAAGATTTGGAAAACCAAAGTAACAGAAGCTCAGTCACACATCTTCATGCTGGCTATGTGTTACTTCTGGCAGTTGAGTAATTAGCAGTTCTTCAGCATTGACAATTTAAGCATTTATTATTAAGGATGAAAGTAAGCATTTTGAGACTGAAAAGAATCTAAGCTGCAAAGTCCCAGCTGGGGAATTTGTGTCGCCCTAGAAGCTCTGTGCAGGAGACTGGGAAAACTCATGTCTGATGCTGAAAAAGCAACTTCTTCCTGCAACAGTGATCTCAAGTTACTGGTCTTACAGGAGCTCAACTACTGACAGAGAGCAGGTGTAAACCCCACAATAATGCTTCCTTTCTCTTGTCCCAGCTGCAAAGGAGATCTCACTTTCCACTCTTGAGCCATATTGAGCACAAGGGCAGTAATTCTAGTTCCCGAATACAAATGGAAGTAGTTCAGTTTCTGGTTTGGAAGCCATACATAACTAACATTGTTTACAGAAACATAGAAGGTAAATTTTCTGGCTTCAAGGCCATAAAATATGTTTGGGAAATATAAAGTCTAGCAGAAAAATCTCCTGTGTGATGCTAGAAGAGGTAGTTAAATATATCCATAAGGATTTTGTTTTCTTTCTTTCTTCCAGACAGACAACCAGTCCCTACACACTTACCGTTAGCGAGCACCCACAGTCCACCAGGAGACGAGGAGAAGCTGATGGAGCTGCTGGAAGAATTCTCCCAGAAGTTTAAATCCCCTTCTTCAGGAACTTAGCAGCACGGTTGACGCAACACAGCCACAAAGCTGCTAATTACAGAGGAACAGTGCTGTAGAGGAGAGGTAGGATGCTGTAGGCCTGTTAAAAGTAAATTGTGTTCAGGAGCAGTGGTGCCTGCAAATCTGTTTTGTTTCTGAGAGCCTCGACCATTGTCAATATGCAGCTGCTGTCTCAAGGCTCAGTATGGTTGTGGTCTTCGAATTGGAAGGAAAATGTGGAGGCATCAAAATAAAACCCAAGCGATAACTCTAAGCTTTGTGAAGTTGCCCAAAATCTTCAAAGCACTGAGCACAAACAGAAATGCAAAGGAGCGTACCTTTAGTAGCCCTCATGAAGGACTTAGCAAAGAAGTGGGTAAAGTTTTAAACAATGTTTAAACACTATATTTGACAGGTTGGTGGCTTCCTTTGGTGGGTGAGGGTGACGAGGCTCAAACATGTAACTGGGAACGCAAAAACTCCCGCATCGCCTGCTTAGTTTAAATGGAAGGATTCTTCACAGCCTTCGGTTTCTATAAATCAATGCTGGTATGCAACAGTGATCTGCTTCCTCATGTTTAAGCAGCAGGAATTTAGGAACGCTGCCAAGTGCCTTCCACATTACTTTATGGAGCCAGGGCTGAGCATTACCCCATTAATGTCAAGACACCACGAAGTAGGAAGCTTTGATACATACTGCACCCAGTCGTGGCTGGATCCCTCCCCTTCAGGAAGAAGAGAAATGGCTGAAAGACTCTGGACATGAAAAGAAATAAGGTGCTAAGCCCTGTGCACCTGTCATTTCTGTGAAGGATCAGGGAATTGCTTCGTCATTGTGAATGGAATATGAAAGGGAAGGGAGGCACAGCCTTTAGAGGCGAAATCCACCTCCTGATACGAGGGCTGTATTTTGCCTGGAACTGTTTTATTTCCAGACACAGAGGATTGGATTTGTCTTACCTGACTTGCGGACATTTGAATAACTCATTGGGATTCTCACTGTAAATCATTAGAGAGAAAAGAGGCTCTTTCACTGTGATTTATTGGATCTGTTTTAAGAAACAACCCTACATTCCTACATCTTTCTGCTTACTGTAACTAGCTCAGACAAAGACATTCAGGGGGTATTTTATCTTACATATTTCAAATTTACTGCAGAGCCATGATTGTTAATAGCAGCAGTGGTAACGTTTTTCTCCTGAACCAAGTGTGTTTGATGGCAAAAACAAACAAAGAAGCAATAAAAACCCAAGAAAGTTGCACAATTCTTTCTACACATGGCTGCAGACCGATGTGGTAGTGCAAACGGACAAGACATTAAAAAACCCACGGGTTTTCTTTGGGGCTCTCTACAGTGACTGGTAGCTAAAGACCATGCTGATAGACAAAGAACTCATTATGTCCTCTTTCCATAATTTAGTTTTACAAAAGATATCCTCCTGGCCGATGCCTCAGAGGTCTGCCTTCACTCATTATTCAGAGCCATTCTATTAGCAATTTAGAAAAAACCTTCCCTTTTCAGCGTTTTGTCAGTCTCCTCAGAAAAATGGCTTTACTGTCAGAGAGGCACTGAAATAAGTTTTCCCATGATAAGCAGCGCTGGAATACTTTAGGCTGTCACAGCTCTTCCTGCAGAGGCTGGAACATCATTCAAACTGTTGCTTTATTTTAGAAACTTAACTCCTTCTTACACTGCACTGGAAGATAATGGTGGCAAGGCTTACACATTCCCAAAGTCTTGAATTAACAACATTTTAGATTGTTCAAACTAAATACAGCTACTGAAAACAAAAGCACAGCTGAGAAAGGATTTAGGAACTGCACTTCTCAATCTAGTGGCTGCAAAGCTAATAAAGACAACGTTTGTCTCCTTGAGTGTCTAAGCCAAGTTGCTTCGCTGCTCTGCAGAAGAGAAGTTGAATGACAATGATATTTATATAGTTCATAAAAATAATCGGAAGTGCACCTTAATGTGTATTAAATCCACGTTCTTTACCAATGCATGTAAATATCCTGGATTTGTCATTTTAGTCACGGCTTATGTTGGAAATAAGGCCAACAGTATGAAAACTGCGTTAATCAAAGTTTGGTCACAGCGTTAAAAATAGCCAGCTATTGTGGTTTAAGAGCACTTGGGATTTTAAATAAAGTTAAATACGGGGCAGCAGTTAGAAACAACATCTGGAATCTCCCCTAGTGCTGTTGTTGTTCACCATGATGCTTTATTTCACCCTTTCCACAAGAGCAAATGAGGTATGTGGCCATAAAGCCAGCCAGACGCTTTGTGTTAATGCGATTCAGAATAAATTATTGTTTAAAGCAAATACATTTGGTGTCACCTGTAAAATTTTTAGGGGTGAGAGAAAAATGGCATCCAGTGACAGAATCAGAAATGCAAGGCAGCACAGACTCTTGCTAAACAGTTTACATCAAGGACTTCAGTACACACGTGCTTTATGGGAGCTGACATACAAGCACAACACTTGCTCTTCCTTCCCTTTCTGTGCTCAGCCCAACACTTCTTGTATCAGCTTTCAAGCTGATGTGACTCTGACCTCAGTTCTTTAATTATTCACATTCTGAAGGCTTTCTCATTTTTCTTCATTTTTGTAATGTCACTGAATCAGAAGATTTTTGCTCTTGGGGGTTTTGCACAAGCCAGAGTGCCCAGCCCACACGTAGAGCTGCAGGACTGACCGCGGTGATGCAGGTGCCACTGAAACTTTTCTCATTAACAAGCGAAAACTTTAGGAGGTTCATGCAACAGATGGTCATGTACATGACATTTCCTAAAGTTTCATTGCTGGGCCATGTTTATTCATTCTTAAAAACAAATAATTCATATTTGGTTAAAGGTATAAACCATTGTTTATAGTCTGTCTTTGAGTGCCAGGATGTACCCATATCTATCACTTTTTTGGAGTAAGCTGCAAGAACCAACTGTTGCATTCACACCACCGTACCCACCAGCTTTTGTGCTGTCCTAGCTGTGCACACTCACCCTGCTTCCACTCGCTGGTAAAAAAGGTTCAGGCAGGGCCAGGCCTTTCTGTTAAACAGGATTCAGGTGTCGTGTTGACCATGCCGTGCTTGGGCCCAAAGATCACAGAATCACAGAATCACCTAGGTTGGAAGAGACCTCCAAGATCACCGAGTCCAACCTCTGACCTAACAATAACCAGTCCTCCACTAACCCACATCACTCAGCTCTAAACCTAAACATCTTTTAAATACTTCCAGGGATGGTGACTCAACCACTTCCCTGGGCAGCCCATTGATGGGAGTTTTTCTGTAGATTTTAAGGTAAACAGCTAAGTCAGTGCTGAAAAACTCATCGTAAACTATTTATTTGGTGGAACACAGTCCTGGGCCAGACATGCCGATGTTCAATTCCATCAACTGCTGTATTTTTGGAACGACAGAGTGTTTTTAAAAGACACAATATTAAGAGTCACACTCTTAAGTCTCACACTCCCTGCAAAACTAAAGCTCCCCTCCTGATAGCAGATCCTACTTGTCTGAAGTTAGCGCTGGGCAACATTCACCCAGCGGCTTTTTCACGGAGCTGTTAACACTTCGGATGGAAGCAGGAAGCTTCAGATCTCTCTCTTGGCCCAGAACAGTTCCCTATTTGTTTCTTTGTTTTATTTTCTTTTCTGTTTGTCAGCCTTAACATTTCATGTTTTGCTGGGACAGGTGGTTTGGGTGCACATGGGTAGACCCAGTGGTGGGTTACAGAAGATAATTTTGAAATGCAAAGAAGATAACTGGAAAAAATCATATTCCAGCAGCACTCATCCCAGCACTGAGCTAGACAATGAGAAGGAGAAAGAAGGTGTTGAACAGGCAAGAAACAGAACGGAGAGGAGTGTAACAAAGCATTTCTGGGGCTAAAAGTGACTGAATCCAAGAGCTCCAGTTTGCAAAGTTGGTCAGTATTTGTGCTCCTCTCTCCCTAGAGGGAGCCATCAGATAAGTGTTAGAAAAATAGCGCATTCTTCTGAAGAAAACTTGCTCTCCACCAAGCCTGCACAGCCTACGAAGAGACACAACATCAGCCTAGCCAAAGGTCTTCAGCTGGCCAGGTTTTCAGCCTTCTGTTGAGAGAAACAGCCATGTTTGCCGTGCCAGCAATGTCAGAGGTACTGCACAGATAAAACTTTGGAAGAACAGAAGAAGAGTGGCAGAACCTGAACAAGTACAGCATCTATGAGCACAGTGCAGGGAACCTCCGTGCCCAAAGCAGAGACAGCGGGGATTGCCCCAGGCTGTAAGCCAGGGAGCTGGGCTATGGGCTCCAGGTGGGGTGGGAGGAGAAGAAATAGATCTTCATGGACCCCATCTGCCACCCCATCACCAGAACAACTGCACGCTCCTCCGGACTTCAGGATCCTGACCAGAGCTGCTGCTCAGCTCATCGTGCTGGGACAGGGATGGTTCAGCCTTGTGCAGGTCTGCTGAATATTCATTGCAACATTACTGTTGTTTTTTTTGGTGTGCTGATAATAGCATATATTTATATTTGCAAACACTTTTCTGGTAGACTGGTCTCTATTGTTTTCATTTTGTCTTGAGTTTTATGCCCACACATGGCAGAAATTTCAGTGTTTTTGAGTTCAACCTCTTGTTGTCCTGCAGGAAACAGTTTCAGATATGGCCAAAAAGTCACAGTGGGAAATCCCCACGAACTGGGAAAATGTAATGAAAATTCACATCACGCAACCACTGGGTTAATCTCTGAAACTGAAATTCCGGAACTTCAGGTTACTGTCAAACTAGGGAATGTTTTTGTTTTGTTTGTTTGTTTCTTCTGAGGGGCAAAGATTTCCTGCAAGATTTCCTATTTGATTTTAAAGAGAAAATCTGAGAAATTCCTCATTTTTACACAAGAGGTCAACACTGAAGGGACTCATCATATAAATCTTAGTATTTGATATTTCAAGATACTTATTTTTTCTTTTTTAATTTTCTGAGTCATGCAGTAGATGTAGACATGGACTTTTATTCATAGACTCGTGGAATGGCTGAGGCTGTCAGGGAGCTCTGGAGGCCCCGTCCCCAAGCCCTGCTCCAGCAGGGCCCCAGCGCAGGGTGCCCAGTCCAAGTTCAAGAGGACGAGGTGGGGAGGTCAAGTGGGCTTCACTTTAACAAGCAACTCTAAATGAGTGCTGCCAGATGAGGACATGACCATCACCATTCGGGGCTGTTCCAACACCGTCAGACTGCCAGCCCTGTGCATTACCCTGTTTTAAAATGTCTAACCATGGCGTTAGTCTTAGAAGGACCATCAGTGCCAGCCTTGCACTGCCCACGTTTCCCTTCCCTCATGTTTCCCCCCGTCCTGCCCCACCACCCGCACGACCACGACAGGTACGGCTCACGTTAAGAGCAGGACGGGCAGGTGGATTCTCCGAAGAACACTGCTCCTTCCCCCAGAGAAACGCCAGCTAAGAGAGAAACGAAAACCAAGTTTTATAAAAACGAAGAGCAGGGGAAAGCCAGCATTGTTTGCGTGCCCTCTGGCACAGCAGGAGGGAACACGAAAAGCTTGCCGCTGTAATTCAGCAGCCCTGGGGATGAGAGACTTTGTTTGGCTTGAGTGTGTGTGGGTGCATCGTATGGTTTACATCTGTACCAAAAGACACAGCACCCTCCGTCCCTCCCTTCTCTCCCCCACACACCCCAAAATAATGTAATTCTTGAAAAACAGCTCAGATTCGTTATTTGGCAGCTATAATGTAAAGAAAAGCACCAGGCAACAGGCATCCCTTCTCGTGCTGATCTAGAAGACAAAAGAAATTAACATGGTTACACTAAATAGCGCAAGACAGAGAGGTAGGTATTTTTACCTCTCCCACTGTCAAAGCCTCCTCGTTTCATTTTTCATTTGGGATGCAGAGGGATGATCGTTAGGCAGACTTATTTTTCCCTCATATCACTACATTATCGCTCTAAAGGTCAGAGCAAAGGAAAGCATTCTGCTTTCCTCCCCAGCTTCCCTTTCAGCTTGTATCATTTTCTAAGCCACGACCAGTCTGACCTGCGATTGCAAGGTAACCGAGCATTCGTGTCAAATTCAGATCACCCTCCAGGTAGTGTATTTGGAAAGAATAACAGAGGAAATTTTGCAAAACGGGCTCGCGTACCCAACATCCACCCACAAGCAACACCAAAACCACAACCGAGAAGATGGGGACAACAGTTTACTGCAGGAATTTGAACAAACCTCGCTCCCAAGTCCAGTCACCAGGAAAGAAAGTGTAAGGGCTTACAAAAATATTAACATTTGAGCAGGAAAGAGTCTTTTTAGTGCTATGTGAATGATGTTTGAAAATATACTTTAAAAAATGCTGCCCAGAAGGGAACCACCACCAGGCTGTATGACCAGGAAAGCCAGGGTGGCATCATCTCAGCCAGCTGCAGAATGCTTCAGCCCCATTTATAGGTTGTACAAATAGAGAATTGTCCCTGAAAATATGTAGCTGTCATACCACGCACACGTGAAAGTCCAAGCACTCTTCACGGAGGCAGCTCATCGGTCTGAGATTAATGCCAGGGATTGCGTTTACCTTTTTGTTTCCTTGAAAGAGAATTACTGCCAGGCAAGCAAAGGAGAAGGTTTGTTTTCTTCTGGCATTCCCTCTCATGAGAAAGCAGAAAGCTCTTCTCTATGCAGCAACGTGCTTTGTAGTGGTAGCCATCATGACTTCCCATTTAGCAGGGAAAACTAAAATACAAAATGGGGCAAGACTGAACACCACTGACCTGCTGTGTCACGGCAGGTAGGAACCGACAGCCCTGCTTAAAGAGGAGACCCAGGAAACCCCCAGCCTGCTGTTCCATGCCAGTTTCTTCCAAAAGCATTGGCAATAATGTGTTAAATACTGCAATGGATGTAGAGGAACTCAAAGATGACTCCTCAGATAACATCCCTCTGGAAAAAAAAAGCTGTGGGTTTGTGTTGTTGCTGTTTATTCATCTCGACAATTCCCTTTTGAAAAGGTAAGTTAGTAACCCAGGTTTTTAAATACTTTTTATTTTTTAAAAGAAACTGTCAAATATGACAACAGGACAACGGGTGTCATTCAGCAATATCAGTTTCTGATCTAAGGAGGAAATTAATAAAAACCATCAGCATTTTAAAAAATAAATATGACTAACCGTATGGAAAATAAGGAAAAACAAATTCATGTTCAACATCACCGACAGATATAAATGCTGAAATGTTGCTGCGCAAGGTAGAGGTAGAGGTAAAACAGACTTTTCAGACCCAGACCAGCTTTAGAGCCGCTCCCCACGCCCCCATGCACACCCTCCCCAAAGCTGCTCACAGTTGTCAATGATTTCATTTGAATCATCCCGCAGCCTCATCAAAGCAGGTCTGCGTGCTCCTTGCAACGCTCTGAGCTGGAAAACTATTTCAGCTTTTGTAGAAATGAGTTGCTATGCAACCTGGCCCCCCAGTTTTGCAACTTGTGCGGCAAGGAGAGCGGCTGGAAGCTGCACTTCAGCTCCCGCGAAACAACACAGCGCTCGCCAGCTGATATCTGCGAGGACAAGTGGATGGCAGAGCCCTTTTTAGGAATTTTAAGTCCACCAAACGCAGGGAACGCGCAGCGCCGTGCCTGGAGCTCCTCCACAGAAGAGAGCATCGTCAGCAGGACCGTCCCCAACGGAGAGGTGCTCGCTGTGGGGAGAGCCGATTGCCTTTGTGCCGTCTGTCGATACTGAAAACGCACGTGGTGAGACACAAACCCAGAGCCCTCTGTACAAAGCAGCAAGTATCCTGACACAGGGAAATACAAAAACTAAAAATTGCACCGCACACGGGTTTTCCGAACGAACTCAAGACAACCGACGTCAGGTCGTACAAACCATTAGTTAAAAAAATACCTTCTGGGATATTTTGAGAGTAAGTGGAAAGAGTCTTCGTGCAAATGTTCAGCCTTGATCAAGCAGAGGACATAAAATCGTTGTAAACACATTAGTTCCTTTCTCATCTGCCGTATGCGCCCGGCGTTATCTATCTTCTGCAGTATGATTAGGGTTAGGAAATCTGCTTCTTCTGTCAATGTCACCCTTCCAGTTCCACTGATGCATCATCAAGACACTACTGGTGTCATATCCCACAGCTGTTGATGTAAGAACATACAATAACATAGTGAATAGTGGCAAAATACAATAAAATACAGTATGTAATGTCAGATCTAAGCAATTCGTATTTATTTATTTTTGCCTAAGGGAGGCTACTTGGCCAGGGCTGGATGCACCAGGTCCAATGGTCCAACAAAGCTTAATTTCATTTTCTAACACTCCTGTCACTTTACGTTTTATTCCTACAAGTTGAGTTTATAGCTGGTTTTAAGAGAAACTAAACAAAATCCACACTGTATTGCTAACTTGAATGATAAGCAGCCATACTATGATTACGAGGTTGTGTTTTTTTGGTTTTGTTTTTAATTGCTGGAGCTTTGTTATAAACTTACTCATCATTTTAGCTATTTCTCTGCATGGAGATTTGACATCTGTGGGGCCTTTCTTCACCTGGCCACACAAACTAATTAGCCACATCAAAACATGGTTTGTCTTCCTTGAAAAGAAGTCACCGTGAGCACTGACTTTGCTGCAGTGTCGTCCCTGTCCCTTCAGGCAGTAATTCATAGACCAGGACCTCTTTGCTCTTTACTGAGCAGAATTGCATCAGTTGGTGAGAGAGAGCTCTAGGTGGAAGACAGTGGGTAGGACGTACGTGGATCCACAAGGGAGAGAAAGGGGAAATGAAATAGAGGAGCTAGAGCCATCCCCTCCCTCCTACCTTAATAACCTTGTCTGTCCCCGAGGTCAACAGCCATCCTCTGGTGGCATCGAAGTGTACGTGAACTATGTTGTGCTTGCTGTCGTGGAAAGTAGCTGTGGGCGCCCGCCTGAAGGAAGAAATCCCAAATCAGCAAAAAATGTGTCAGCAAGAAGCATTTGAGTGCTTCTGTAAGCCACCAACTCAGCAAACTCCCTGTAAACTGCAATTTGAGACCTTCCCAGCATGACAAGACGAGGGTTGGACATCCCTGCACCCCTCTCCAGTCTGTGAGGCGCTTCAGGGGCTTCTCTTGCCCCTTCTCCAGGGGCCACCCCACCGGCTGCTCCCTCCCACAGCCCCTCAGGCCCTCCCAGACGGGGAGTTTTGTCCTGCTCCAGGTTGTCCACACTTACTCTTCATCCGTGATGGACTCGTGGCAGCTATCGCAGACCCTCACTTCAAACTCGAAGCCCATCAGGGGGATGGAGGAGCGCTTGGAGCTGCACTTGCCACAGACGGCCTTCCCGCACTTGCGGCAGTGGTGCTGTAGGAGACAACAAAAAAGTTGTCCAAGCTGTCCTCTTTTTGTTAGGAGAGAGAGAGAGATGGGAAGATGGGCGTACCTAGGGCAGGATGGACATCTTTTGAGTCTTGCATGGGGCTGTAGGGAACTACACCACCACCAAGCAATGCCTGCCGTGTTGAAGGATGCCCAGGTCAAAGCAAGAGAGGGCTGTGGTGCTGCAGCATCATTCTAGGGCCTTATCCCAGCCTCTCCCCTAACACATACCACCAAATCATCTCAGTCAAGCCCCTGGCGTCTTTCAGCCAAGGCTGTGTTTTCTCACACGTGTTCCAGGCAGACCAGTAAGCCGAAGCCATTTCCAACACAGCCTGAGCAGTTACAGATGTTTACCCAAGCCCATTGAAAACAGCTTTGCTTCCAGCACCATCTCCAAAAATCATCTGCAAATTTCTTTCTACAGCAGCCTCAACTGACAATAAGCAAAATCCCACATGGCTAAAGCTACAGACAGCCCCAAAACAATTTATTCAGCCCAGGCTCTATTATGTGCATTTGCTATTGGAACTGGCTGCAGAAAGAAAAAAAAAAGGGAGAAAAAGCTTCTGCTTCTGACGGGCCAGGTTTTTGGCTCTCAGTGTGCTCCTCCAAAGCAGAAATCACAATTGAGCACTCAGCAGAAGAACAAAGTACAAGTTCTCAAGCTGTTAGGGAGGAAAAAAATAACCAAAATACATAATGAGAGAGAAGAAGCCTAACTGCATCGCATTAATGCACCAAAGGACCCATACGCACCTGCCTGAGGCCTATTTTCTTACTGTCCCACATTTGCTTGAAGTTCCAGAAGAAAGGCTGGTCACATTTTTGGCAGGAGTCGCTGTCCAGCCACTCAGGGGTCTGCAACATAAACGGAAGGAATGAGCAACAAAATTCTGCAAGAGCCCAGAGACAGGACAAGAGAGATGTGTTGGGGTGCAGTAATGTTGTTGGATTAAAAACCATTTTCACAAGAAGCCATTTTACCTGTTCGTGGGGGCGTCTATTTGGGCTCGGCTCCGAGCCTTGAAGGACGCAGGAGGAACACTTCTCACCCACCACATGAAGAAGAGTTTGATTATAAGACCCTAAAAATAACCCAGGAAGAAACAAACCTCCCCCCACCTCTTCGCTTTTGGAATTAGGCACGTAAAACCGAATGTCCTGTCTGGGCAGCATTTACCATCTGCTGGGGGAACTGGAGGCAATGAGTACTTCCAATAGCTGAGCTCCTTATCTGGAGGGAAGGGGGAGGTATCTGAAATGTGGCTTCCCCCTCCACCTCTCCCTCTCTTTCTTTCCTTTTCTTTTTTTCAGTGCTGTAAGAGGCGTTCCTGCTGTCAGAGGTATCTGTGCTGCAAATCACACAAGGCAGGCAAAATGAGGTTCTCCTGAACAAGCCTGAAACCCAAAACAGCTTTTTTCCCTGCTTTCACACAAAGATGATGAAAGGAAAGCCTTCCAGTTCCTAATGCAACGCACAGATCGGCACTCA
This sequence comes from Aythya ferina, assembly GCF_964211825.1. Classification (NCBI taxonomy): domain Eukaryota; kingdom Metazoa; phylum Chordata; class Aves; order Anseriformes; family Anatidae; genus Aythya; species Aythya ferina. The sequence continues at coordinate 28,006,155 of NC_140296.1, forward strand.
CGCTGTGGATAAAGAGGGTAAAAAGATTTAAAGAAAAAGAAAGAAAACGTCAAAGGCCTTTCTCTCTCCTGCAGCCAGGTTTTGCTGTGAAGAGCAGCAAGGCACAGACTCCCCATAGGGAAGCAAGCCTTGTCAGATCCTGCAAGATCTCAGAAAATGCCTGAAATGGCAGAGGGGGGCTCATGGAAGGAGCAAACGACCTCCTCCCCTACACTTGGATCCTGACACGTGTCGTGCATTGAGCTGCTGGTGGACATGCAACCCTTCTCCCCACGGTGTTTAGTATTAATATTCCTAAATTATTATTATAGGAATATTCCTAAATGTATTTCCATGTTCCTAAATATTGTGACAGGCAGGCAAAGATAAGGTAAGGCTGATGGAGACCCTCCACTCCCACAAAAGGTTTGACCTCCAACAATAAAGCAACTTGCCTGCTTCAGCTTCTTCTGTCACTTACTTTGAAGGCTGTTCACTCTGCAGGGGCAAATCTGTCTTTTCTACCCACAACAGCATTTTAGATTAATGCCTACAGATCTGCGTGAATAAAGTTTTCATCTCTTCAGCATCTGAACATGAAACATGAAAAAGGTGTTTTGCTCATGACAAGGAATTGCTTTGTAATCAAAACAGAGACACGCTGCTAGGATTTTTCAGATGTTCCCTTCTCACCGTTTTTTAAAAATAGAGATTAAAACAAGGAATCGAGGGATAAGATGGCTTAATTCACTCTAATGCAAATCTCAGAGATGTGGGAAAACCTGATATCAAAGTGAATGCTGAGCAAACATCAAGTGGAAAAAAAAACAACAAACACCTTAAATCATGGGAAAATACCAAAGCCAAAATCCAAAAGAAAGTGCTGTAGGACCCCCAAAAAGGTGCTAAAATCTCAAAGGTTTACATTCTGGAGGTGTTTTAGCACAATGGACAGACACCCTATGGTGTTATGGGTGACAAGAAGAACCCAAATAGCGATAGTCAGGGAAAGCAGCGCACCCATTAGCACCTGCTGCTAAGCCCTCATTTAGCTAATTATATTTTTCCTCCTGTCTTCTCACATCACTTCTGTCTGTTTTGCAACAAACCAACCTTCACCCCTTCCTGCAGCCTCTCGAAGGCAGCGGCTAAGTAAGGTTTTCATTTCTGGGTGAAGTAAGGTTTTCATTTGTGGCTGAAGTAAGGTTTTCATTTCTGGATGCTCAGGCTGCAGCAGAAAGGAAACATCTGGTGGGAGGGAGGAACCTGCTTTGCTTTCGTTTCACTTTTGGAGCTGATGACATAATTGGCCATTAGATGAGCAATTAAAGAGAGCCAACTGGAATGCTAATTCATGTAAAAAAAAAAAAGGAGCAGGAGTAGCTCGGCTCCTGCCTAGGCCTATTTCAGTCGGTTTTAAAATCCAATTTTCCACTTATCGTTCCTCCTTGCTCAAGGGAGACTCGCACAGCCCGAGGAGACCAAAACCCTCGTGGAGAGGCAGCAAAGCTGATTAGAGACGGTGCTGCTACAAGCACAGGCTGCCCTGAGAGAAACTCATCACCCTTATCCCTCCTTGCTTTTCTCTACTTACAGCGGTCTTCCCCATCCCGTGCTAAAAGGATGAGGTGGAGGAAAGCACCCAGAAGTGTGTTTTCAGCTGAATCCCTTGCAGCCACAGCCCCACGCTGGCTGGGATTAACCTCTCCTTACCCCAACCTGCCTACCAAGGGCATTCGGGGTATTTGTGGTGCCTGTGCCCACCCGCAGCCTCGCCCACCCGTGGGAGCAGGGCAGAGCATTAAGCACGGCTGCTGCCTCCGTGCAGGAAAGCGCAGAGGCTTGCCGTGACTCATTTTGCCAGAATGTGCCACGTTCACCACCAGGGCTGACGCCTGACTCACTCGCTCACCCCGCTGAGCCAGGTCTTCGAAGCTGCCGAGCGGAGGCAGCTCCCACAGCACCGAAGACCCAGGGTAGGTTTCTGCACGTGGCTGCGTTTGCTGGCCATGCAGCACGAAAGGAATTGGGAGTGTGTGGGTGAGATCTCACTGTCTGGGGCACCAACATCATCATTTACCCAGTTGTGTGTGTTTATACCAGAAGGGAGCAAGACCTGGTAGCAGGTGAGGCTGAAGCCCTAACTAAACGCCTTTTAGCAAGAATAAGGGAAAAAAAAAACACCTGGGTTGCAGGTTTCCAGAGATGACAAAGAGCTTTCTTATTCTGCTTCCTTAAATAAAAATAAAAAAATATCAATCTATCCATTTACCTCTGAAATATTTCTCGTGATGTCCTGAAAAAACAAAGCAGAACATCTCACGATACCCTCCTCAGAGGATGTCTTTCAGAGCAGTAAAGGACAGAAACCATTTAGCAGCTTACCTAATACACATTTTCTGCCAGATAATTTCCCCTGTACCGTGTTATCAAAGGCACGGCATAATTGCTGTATAATAAGTGGAGCATGTCCAACAACATTTTTAATGCCTGGAAAGATCTTGTTTGAACGGAAAGCTGCACACCTTAGGAAGACCCCTTCTTCCCAAGACTGTTTCAGACCGAATCGGCAAGAGCAGGCCCCTACCTCCTGTCTCTCAACATCCATGTTCCAGACAACGATTCCCCCGTCGGCACCACACGAGATGAGCTGCCGAGTGTGGTGAGCGTAGGAGAGGGACTGAACTCGGTCACTGGAAAAGAAACAAGACAGTTACTAATCAGCCATTTAAGGCTAGCACAAAAGTAAGCACAGAACGTACAATAAAGCAATATTAATCACCCGTTTGTATGCTGTTGTTTCTTTCTTTTTTTTTTTTCCTTGTTTTTAATTTTCTTGGTATTCACTGGATGCAAATTGGTGGCTTCGCTGTCCAGGTGGGACCAGAGCCAGAGCGTTGCTCACCTGGGCAGCATCCACAAAAGCAAGGACCAGTTCTGGTAACTGGTTTCACTGCTCCTGGGACTGGGAGCTGAGCTGGGAAGCCAGAACAGGGCTGCAACTGCAGGGTCTCTCCCACTCACACCTGAGTGCCCCGGTAAGGTGGCCACAATGTGCCCTTGTGGCCAAGAAGGCCAACGGTGTCGTGGGGCGCATTGGGAAGAATGCTGCCAGCAGGGCAGGGGAGGTGATCCTCTCCTTCTGCTCAGCCCTGGTGAGGCCACACCAGGAGTGTTGTGCCCAGTTCTGGGCTCCCCAGTACCAGAGGGACGTGGAGCTACTGGAGCGAGTCCAGAGGAGGGCTGCTTAGGTGATGAGGGGTCAGGAGCAGCTGTCGTATGAGGACAGGCTGAGAGAGCTGGGCATGTTTAGCCTGGAGAAGAGAAGGCTGAGAGGGGATCTTATCAGTGTCTATAAATATCTGAAGGGAGGGTGTCAAGAGGATGGGGCCAGACTGTCTGCAGCGGTGCCAGAGACAGGACAAGAGGCACTAATTGAAACACAGCAAGTTCCACCTGAATGGGAGAAAGCACTGTGAGGGTGACAGGGCACAGGAACAGGCTGCCCAGAGAGGCTGTGGATCCTTCTCTGGAGATATTCAAACCCCACCTGGATGGGATCCTACGCAGTGTGCTCTACATGATCATTTTTGGCAGGGGTGTTGGACTGGATGATCCCCAGAGGTCCCTTCCAGCCTCAGCCATTCTGTGACTGTGTTTTGGTAACACTCTGCAACATCTAGAAACAAAGCCCTGAAGGACTGCTGAAGGTTTTCTTTTAGCTCTAACAAGCACGGAGAGTTTTAAAAATTGTACAGGAATTGCTAAACTGTTTCTAAGCCTTCCCAAGGTAAGGAGGATGATTTAGGTGCTTTTGCTTCTTCTTTGAAAGAAAAAGCAGCATTTAAGAAACAACACAGTTTAAACCACTATGTATTTTTTGATTCTTTCTTCCTTCAGCCTACCTTCACAGCGCTGACCTGCTGGCTCCAGCGTCACCATTAAGTGAAATGTTTCCTGATCCCCATTGTCATTAGGACCGGGTCTGTAAACAGCATGGAGCCAGCCAACAGCCATGCTACCGATTAAGATCCAGAGGCTAACTTCATACCAGAAGAACTAATTTCCACAGCAATAAATATAGCACAAGTGCATTAGCAAGCGCCAGCGTTAGGGTTCAGGAGTGATCTAGGAATTCCCACAAGAACTCTGCAGTGCTCTGAAATCCCAGCGGCCCGACCAAACCACTCAGCAGAGCACAGCATCACTCGAGGGAACTGGATCAATATGGAAGAAGCTGTAAATACTGCCAGACCAGAACCACCACGGGATTTTGCCTCTCCACACCTGAGCCTGGCGTGCCAGTCCCACATGTAAGCCAGCATTTAACAGGCTCAGAAGTCATTGCAGCTACAGCCAGTCTACCTCTAGCCTAATGAAGGCCCAGCACAGGCTTACTCTTCTTCAAAGACTTCTACTGTACAATGCACGTGTGAGGTCTGTACGTGCAGAGATGAAGCCTCTTAGCATTACGGAGATGTTGAAGGCCCATATGGGCAAAGCACATTACCTCCAGCCTGAATTACAAGTAAAGTGAGACGGAAAAGACCCGGTTAGCATGGAGTAAAATGGAACTAATTGTCCAAGCCTGATGCTCCCTCTAGGGGAACGAAAGAACCTGACACCTAAAAGCAAGAATTTCCCTGCAGCTGTTTTCGTTTGAGGATCCTTCCTTTCCAGCATAGGTGCACTCTCGCATAACACATTCGGGACTGCAGATAGTTGTGCTTTCTTTCACTACCCTTTGCAGACTTTTAAACTAGCCTGTGGGCCCCAAACTGAAAAACTCACTTTAAACAATTTATTCTGGTTGTATACGGGCCACAGGGAGTCACACATACAAGCTTGAGGCATGTGAAAACTGTAACCTCTGGGCTGTTTCTGTTTCCAGATGTGGCTTCTGCCTTCAGCTTTTCTCCCATAAAAGCAGAAGGAAGGGCTTTGAACGTACTTATGTCCTTGCAGCTCGATGGCTGTTCCTTTTCTTCCTCCAATATCCCACATTATAATGGAATGATCAGAACTGCCTGAGAATAAAACTCGCTGTATTGGGTCCCAACAGAGAGCAGTGACGCCGCCTGAAAGAGGAGATGCACAGAACACTCATTTCATTACAGAAGAATGCAGCTAAATATACAGGTACATATTTAAAGATATCACCAAATATACAGATAAATATTTAAATATATCACCAAAAACAAAGAGAGTGATTAAAAGCGGTCTCTTTAGCCAGGGCCATGCAGCCACTGTACTGGCCATCTGCCTGGAAATGTTACCGAAGCCCTAACCTGCTCTTCTGCAGCCAGAGGGCTCAGCTGCTGCTCCTGTGGATGAGCCCACTGAGCAGCAGAGTGCAGCAGCAGGAAAGCCACCATATGATGGTCACGGTGTGACTGCACAGCTTTTCATCTCCACCACTCCCAGGTGACAGATTTTACAGCAAAACAGAAGGCAGTGGGAAATGTACAGAAATCTGCACAGTATCACAGCATTCAGCCACAGAGGAGGGACACGAAGGGAAGGTGCTGAGGAATGTTCATTTCTTCTGTTAGGCAGCAAGTTCACATCCCAGGGCTGCTGTTTGTAAAGCATGATGGAGCACAAGCCCCAGCAGCAAAGCAACCACTCAGCTCCTCCAACAAGCACATCTTGGATGTGCATATCCCACCGGGGCAGTAACATCTACCAATATAGGTCTTTCCCCAGGAAGCATCTTTTCCACCTTCCAGAGTTACTGCCACTTTTGTCCTCATTCTACTTTAATTAGCAGTAACTGATTGGGGTATTTTCTGTACTTAGTCTAATCCCTCTTCTTTTCACCAATAAAGAACAAACTCCCCTGAGCTGTAGGGACAGTTTGAGCTCCCTTCCATGCTATTTACTGTTTCACAGGAGGGTTACATTGCTGTGATGCCACGCACAGATGAAGAACCATATAGGGTCTCCTCCTCAAGCCTTACCTGTGTGTCCCTTAAATGTTGTAACAAGGCTGCAGGACTCTTGCTCTAGCTTGAGTATGGTTACTTGCCCAGAATGATCACCAACAAACACGTGCCGGGTTTCCACATCAAATCTGATGGATAAATGCTGAGGAATATACGCTGTTTACACACAATTTTGTTTTATGCACTGCTTTTCATGACTTTTTAATGCTTTTAACGTGAGTGTGCTGCAACCTCATGAATAGTGCTCCAGTTTCAAGGAGGTACTCAGGGTGTACTTTTAGATATCAAACTCATAGCTGTTCATATTAATAATGCAGTCTCCCTGAGTAAACGGAACAGCAAGAAAAAAAGAGACTATTCCTGAGGATATAAGAACATAATAAAAATACAAATTATGAAATGCCTTGGAAGTAGCTCTTTGCCATGAACAGAAGAGACTCATCTCCCCAGGCTCTCTAGCTTAGGTGCTAGAGTCTGATGGTGTTTATTATTCCTCTTTCCTTCCATAAAATTGTTTAAAATAACTGTTCCTTGTTTCCTGCTTCTTTGTTATATTTAGGTATACAAATAAAACTCTCATCTTTTTTCCAGACCACTGGCCAGTGTCACAGAAGTCCTCCAGAAGATTATCTCCGTAAATGGTTTTTAATAGCAATTGCTCATGTTGCAAGAGACAGTCAATGTTTTATGTCCAATCTGGGGAAGTGCCGGCTACACCAGGTGTATCACACACCATATTCTAAACAGAATAAAATCCAGACCTGTTCAGCCACCTACTGGAACAATCTCAACAGGTTCTGACCTCTTCATCTGATTTAATTGCACATTTAGATTCCATAGTGCATATTAAAGGATCAATTGCTTCACATTGATCAAATACAGTCGGGACACTGGGGAAAACGACAACAACAACAACAACACAAACAACCAAACCCAAACATTCATGGTTCTGCCAAGTTTTTTGCAGTATTTGTCAATGGCTGTCATTTCCCCGGCCCCCCACCAGCATGACCTGATGGCCCAAATTAAAGCGTTCTCCAAAATTTGGAATCACTCAAACCAGTCTGCTCTCCAGAGAGCTTTAGGAAATGCAGTACCAACTTCTATATCACACTTTCTAAAATATTAATTAATTAATTTAAAACGGAGTTCACCCACTATGCCATTTAGATTAGTTTGCCCTTCATTCAGCCAGAAGATATAAAGCAACTGCCTAAATTGCTCTTGTTCAAAGTATAATTTTGAGTCAGTCTCATTTCCCATGAACTAGCAAAACACACATCATCTCTAGCACATATGCTATGGGGCACTAAAAGTCTGTTTATGCTAACCCTTGCTTTCAGCCTAAGAGCTCATACTTTTCTACTTCCCTTTTCATTTGCAATAAAGCTGAATTAATATTTCTTTTATTGTCAGGCAGCTGGGGCAGCTCTAGGTGAATAAGCCACTTGAGTGCCATTTCTGGAGCCATTTATTCTTTAGTTGGCCCAAATTCCCAATGCACAGTGGGCTGTTCCAGAGTGAAGGACAAGTACTCATTATTTCATATTAAAGTCATTTAATTCTTCCCATGCATAGACACACACACACACACGCTGACCTGATCGCCGACCTACTTTGCTACCATTAATTTTTAGAAAAAAAAAAAGAATGCACTGCATGTTTGAACAAAGGCCCTGTCCTTATTTATTACAATAGCAGACCACAACAGGTTACAGATTGCCCATTGTTTTGCTCAGAAATGCTAAGACCTAAATATGCCACCATGTATTAAGGAGACAAAGCAAGGAGAACAGTTAGTGTTGGGCTGTTGTGTTTTTTTTTTTTAATCGGCTTTAGATAATGGTTTCTCTAACAAAACACTGAACCTACACAAGGCACTAAAAACGGAGGACAATTAGGGAAATAAAAAAAAGAAAGCTAACAAACTAAGAGGCTGTTTAAGTGCCAAAGAGCTCAGCAAAGGATACTGCAGGCCACAGGCTCCCGCGCTGGTGCGGTACCCTCCCAGGCGCTGGCCGCTCTCCGAACAGTGCCACGTGAAGTTCTTGTCTTGGCCAGTGCTCAGCACCCACTCCATCTCCAGGACGAACAGAATCATTATGACCCTGCTTTGATGAGCTGAAAATTAAGCAGACAGACATATAATTGTACTACTGCAAAGAACATGCAGGCAGAAGACCACTGGAAATGGCAACCCTTGTACCCAGCTTTGCCATTCCCTACTCATCTGCTCACCCTCCCCTATAGAAGAAGCTCCTGGTCAATAATCCTCTTGACATGAGATACCATAAAAGCCTGTAAGGTTCTTCCCCTGAACATTCAACATTTGTGTGAGGAAGAGAAGCAAAACTTAATTCCTTCCACGCCTACAGCAGCCATCTATCGTTTCAGGTAGCCCAAGTCTTCCTTCCATCCTTGTACCATCACCAACAAAGCAGCCATTGTGGAAAAGGCTCTGTTTAAACCTGTCTTGAGCTGGTTTTCTGACAGCAGAGCAGATGCCCACGTGGCAGCATGCTGCTGCTCCTCCTGCTGTGAGCTCTGGTGGCTGTGGGCTGCCGATCGCGGTGCCCCAGCAGCAGGAGGAGTTAGGGGCAGGCACAGCCCGACAGCAGAGGGAAGCTTTAGCATCGCATGGGAATCAGCTAAAAAGAAAATGGGTAAAAAATAACAAATAAAAAAAGGAAAAGATCACAGCTGGGCAAGATGAATAAACCAGCTGAATGAATAAATTGCTGCTGCTGCTACCTAAATAAAGCCCTCAAAAGCTTTTCATTAAAGCAATGAAACCCAGGCTTGTACAGAGGGCTTTTTGTATGAATGACCAGTGGGTTTGGTTGTGAAGTGCTGATTGAGCTGACGTTTTAATAAAACAAGTGGCTTGAAAGATGTGCCGAATTATTCCCAGCTGTAGCTGAACAGTGACTGCCGTGCTCCTCAATCCACGGGCCTACTGGTTTATTACTGTTCTGGGACCCGGCAGCATGTGTTGCACAAAGAAGGCTGCTTGCATTTGTTTGTGTAAAAGCTGACACTCTGGAAAGATTAAATGCCTTTGGAAGCATAAAAACCACCCCAAACCCTCCATTTGAAATGCAGAGAAGTTCCTCGGAACAATATGGAAAGATTGCCGTCTGCCCTACAGGAATTTGGGTATAGAAATTGAAGGAATCTGGCCCGTGCAAGGCTTAAAGAAGTAAAATTTCGGATGGTTGGAAGTTGATAGTAGAGCAAGGAAGAAGCTTGAGCCCTGGGATCAGTAAAGGCTCAGGGACATGAAGCAGCAAAATAGAAAGCTGGTCCTTCATTCGCAGGTTTGACCACTGCTGGTGTGCAGAAAAAAATTGATTTGAATTGTACTCGTAAGAGAAAGCAGCAGCAAGTACCATGCAAGGAGCAGGCTGGAGAGAAGATGGAAAGGGGAAGAGCCATGCCTGGAGAAAATAGACACGAGGGTCTGCACTGTATATAAGGGAAAAAAGCCGACAAACACAGCCAGCACATAGCCATGCACAGTGCAGGGCAAGAGGTTTTGCTGGGGGAAAGCTGCAGAAATGAAGAGCAGCATCAAGCAACAAAAGAGAGGTAGGAGTTAGTAGTAATAAATAAAAGGGATGGACTGCCTGTTTCCAGTGTGAAGGGGATACATACAAAACCTCACTTCAGCTCACCCACCCTTCCTAGGGTGTGATTAGCCTGCAGGATTGAATCCAAGCATGCAACTGGATAAGCTAATTGCAAAGGGAGTTGCAGAGCTGATAACAGGACTCTGCATTGCAACAATCTGAACATGAAACCCAGCTGGGTCAAACTTCGGTGACCGTGGAACAAACCATAACCTCAGATACTAACGACTTGTAGAGCAAGACTGCAGCAATCTTATGATTTTCATACAGAGACTTTCATAGAGAAGCATAATGCTCATCATATATCACCCAAGTCTAATAGCTAAGGAGATAAAAGAATAAACTGTAGCATGTATTTATTACTTTTATAAGAATACCTACCCCAAGTGCAGCATCGTTTATAAGTTTAACAAGGATAAATAGCCAGGCTTCTTAAAGCATCACATTAATGAATATGAGAAGGCAATTAGAGAAGTTATGGTTTAATATTTCTTGGCCTTTTACTATGACAGGTATCCAATGATAATCTTGAGACTACTGAAACAAACGTTTATTGAAATATAACCAGACTGACCCCAAAAGCTACAGTCCTAAATGCCTCAGCCCTAAAAGATGGTTAGTCTTCTAAATTGCTTCATTAGATACGCTATATTACTACACAATAAAAATTAACATTTCCCTTCCCTCCACACAGCCTGGATTTTGGACTGTTTGCTGTCTAGAATGATATTCCTAAGGAACATTTAAAATGAAACACGGAACATGAAATAGCTCTTTAAAAGTCTTGCAATCTCAGAACAAAGCACATTATTGATCTACTGGTAAAAACAACATTAATATTAGTTTAAAAACAAAATCACAGAAAAGGAGGCTTCTTTCAATTCACAGCCCTGAAGAGCACTTCAATAAAAATTAATGACAATACAGACTCATTAACATGGATCAGAGGTCTTACCCTGGTAACTTTTCACTAGTGTCATCTTGTTGTAGTCTTCTGACAAGATGAATTCCTGAAGGAAGAGAAAAACACAAAACAGAGAAACAGTGCTTAGCTATGTGAAGTGTTTGGGAATGTCTTCACTTGAATTTGTTACCAATGTAAGCTCTCCCTTTGCAACCACAGCACTATCTACACTTTTGCTAATTTTGAATACCTCGATCTAAAAGAAACCCCACAAGTTATTTCACTTTTTAAAACTGCCTAAGAAAGCTTCACGAGTGCTTCTGAACAGAAAGGTGGAGATAAGGGAGGAACTAATGAAAAGAAGTTCTAAAAGCTGGCCAAAGTGGATGGCACAGACCAAACAACCCCTGGCTTAGGATTACTTGGGCAGACATCTCTATGTGCATCCAGCTATAAATGCATGTGTGTGCACACGTGCATGCACACCCCAACTCGTACACATAGGATAATTAATTTAGATTTGTGTGAGTGCCCCCTGAAGTTGCTCATTCCAAACTACACACCGATAATCTGGGAGGGGGATGCAGTTCAGATTTCTGTTCAGAAGTCTCTCTGTACTCAAATAAACCCAGACCTTTTCCTCCTTGATTTTATCCCACTGTTGGTTAATATTTACTCTGGTATCTCAGAGGCAGACCTTCCTGCTTTGCTACTGCTCCACCGCGGCTAACTGTGCACGGGCAGGGAGGGCAGCTGAGCACAGACTTCAGCTGCCTGGGGACACATGCATGGGGTGACCCATCCTGCTTCCCTGCAGCCAGGGAAGAGCACGCCTAACAGGAGATGGTCTGCAGTCCTGCTGCCTTGGATTAACCACTGATCCAGCTTTCAGAGGAGGAAATGATGAAAAATAGCAGTAAAGAGTCTGCATGGCAGTCTCAGCTCCTGGAAAAGTCCCATATGGTTACACCAAAGGAACACCTGGGTGTTTCTGCCACTTGTTTTAGGGAGGGGAGTTGCTCAGGGCAGGGGAAACAGCGCCACAATACAACCAACCCCTGCAACGTTACTCTGGAGGAAAAACCCAGGCAAAGGGTAGGCTCTGCAGCACCACCACATGAAATTAGCTTTCAAACCACTCTCAGGTATCTGTGTGCACACGCCACGTACTCAGAGAAACACAAGAAAAAACAAGGAGCTTGAAAACACATCGTATTAATTATTTATAAACAATCTTTACAGAAACTCCCCGGGCTAATCTCCCTAGGGGACAGAAGTAAAACCTAATTTGTTTAATCTAGAAAGAGAGTGAAAACAAGAGCAATGTCATTAAACACAAGATAAACTGAATTTTAAAGCACACAATTGTGAAATATTCATGTATAATAAGCACTGCCAAAAGCACTGTGCAGCAGACAGGTAGAGAGGCCTGAGCTTCATGAGCCTACAGACTATTATCATAGCAAACCAAATGCTTCGTGCAGGAGAGTATGAGAAGACAGTCTAACCACTGAAAAGCCGATATTTACCCACATTTTCTAAACTGGAGCAAAGACGGTTGCTCTGTGCTTCCTGTGGGGTCACTAGGTGATTAGCATGGCTTTGCAGCACCAGGATTACCCCTAACCCATCATACCTAATGTTTGGCATCAACGTGGAGAGGCCACCATAGCTGTCTCTTGAAAAGCTACAGAGCCCAGCTTCCAGGAAAACAACTGTGAGTGGGTTGAGGCATTTATGTATTTTGCTGTTACTAGGTTTCTGCTTGTAAATTAGTTATAAATATGTTCTCTTGAATTGTGCTATTTCATCTTCCCTCCTTTATTCTGATCTCCCTCCCCTCAGCTTTCCCCCGGCAGCCGAGGCCTACACCGGGGAGCGTTATTTAAACAGCAGCAACAAATCACTTAGGGCAGCTGGCTTTGTATACCAGGGTCACCTTAACTTGACGAACTACAGAGCGTTAAAAATCTGCTGCACCTCCCTGCCTCCTTCTGGGGGAAGTGGTTTCCATTAACCACCGCCTGCAGAATGTTAAAGCCACCACATGAAATGCTTCGCTACAAAGCCCGACTGAAGCAGCACGCTTTGCTACGAACACTAACTGTCTGCTGTCATCGCCCCTAAAAACAACAGCTTTAATTGCTGCAGCGTGTGGTGGGAGATGATGTCTGCCTTCCCCACCGATGTGCCCGGCCTGGTACTGCCCCCAGATTTCACTGTGGTGACGCACGGATGCTGGTGACCAGAGCGTCAGAGGAGAGGAAGAACGTGGTTTACTTTCTCACTATATTTTGGCATTTTGCCGTTGACAAACTTGATGTGGCCAGTCTGTTCAGCTACCTGCAGTGGAAGACTGAAAAAGGCGTTTGAAACTCTCCGTTGTAATGCACTGAATCAAAACACAACTGCAATTCATAAGGTTTACCCCGGTATTGACTACCTATGTCTGCTGTAATGCCAACCACAGTTCCATACGACTGCTACACCACGCCTTACAAACAGATGGACACAGTCCCAGTAACATGAATATTGGATATCATGTGTTCTTTTTTTATGACCCCAAAAGACTCCTTGCTTCTCCTTTTCTCCCCTGAAAGCACACGTTACTCTGAGAAGCATCTCCTTTGCTTTTCATTTTCTAATCTTCCTCCATTTCTTTTCCTTCTTGCTCCCCTGCACGCTGTCACATGCTCTTCTCTTCCACTGCCCTCCTTCCCCTACCCCTCTCAAGGCCAAATGTTTTAGTTATGTCAACAGACAGGTATTTTAACACGGGGCACCTTGCTCCAGAAATTCATGCCCCGTTGCACATACATTGTTGTCCACACTGCAAAAACACTGACTACATCTTTTTAACGTTAATTATTCCCGTTAAGGTAAACAAAACCCATTCTGGGGTGCATGTTTTTCAGGGTCCTGGTCCACAGGGCTGACTGATGTGACCCAAGGACTGAAGAAGAGCTATGCCTTTGCAGGGCTGCAGATGGATATCAAGTGATGTATCACAAAATAGCTCTAGAGACCTCTGCACAGGCAACTGAATCCCTCTGAGAGTCAATAATGTTTATATATTAGCCATGTGTTACCCATTCACAACTGAGTTTCCACCCCCGGGAATTTACAGCCTGTGCTCTGATAGATGCTGCCATTTCGACAGCACCGTGTGGATCTCCTTAGAGGTTTGACTTCATCCTATTAACACAAGTGACTGACAGCGCTCTCACCACGTCTGCCAGGGAACTGGCTTCATAAACGGAGGAGAACGAAGACCCTTAAATCTGCTGCCAGAGCCCATGTCTACAACTGTCACAAAGAAAGCTCTAAAAAACGATTACAGCGTTTTCACTTTATAAAGCGCAAAGAGTGGAAGGGGATAGAAGCTATCATGTACTTTTCTTGAGGGAAAAAATACAAAACTTCCCACTGTGGCAGAGGTGCATACCAGCAGACAGAGCCTAGGTATTCAAGCACTGTTTACAGCCAAACCTGTGGACACCTGCAAGATCAAATGATGTGGACAATGAAACTATCCTAAGTGCCACCCCCAAGGGATAATTCTGAGGGGGCTGCTCTGATGCCCTGTTTCCTTGTGGCCCATCTCAAATCGTGTAATAGCTTCAGTTGGACACGTGCAGGGCCAGAAAGATCATTGTCATTCAGCTTCAGCTATTTAAAAACTAAATGCCTCTGTTAAATTTTCCCAGAAATAGGGAGGGAGATCTATGCCATTCTAAGACAGATTCAAGCGTAAATAATACGGGTATATCCAAGGGCAATTCACCTCTCTCTACCAGTGGCAGAGCCTAGTGATTGACTTTGTCTAGGAAGCCGACTTTTGGATGAAATTAGGTGAGGAGTTACATCGTGGCTATGGATGTCTCCTGTTTATTCCAAGCGATAAACCTTTCCTCTGTTGCTTTTCATTGTGATTTCTTGAGGGACTTTGCACCCATTAAAGTATTTTTCCTTCCATTCAGAGCAAGGAATTTATGACCACTGTAGCACCTTTTGGCAGTCTCTAAGACATGAAGTAACAGAAGTGCCATTTCTCTTTAAAAACAGATTGCAAGGTACATATATATATATATATATATATATATGCGTGTGTATATGAAGATCACAGGAGACTTTTTGCTTGTTGGTTGGTTTTGCTTTAGGTACCAGTGCTTTTCAAGTAAGATGCTTGACAAACTTTCACTCAAGAGAACAGTACATTGTGCTGCACCAATGTTTGTGCAGCCTTCATGCTGAGAAGTTATAAAAGGTTGAAAACAATCTCTTCATCTTTGTAGGAGCAAAAATTGTCACCCTGCTTCACAAGGAAAAGCGGGGCATAAAAGCTCACCTCATGGTGCCAAAGCTGGAACATCTCTCAGACAATAGCAGTGCTGCCCATCCATCTCAAAAGGCATCATCAACATTGCTGGAGCACCAAAGTTTAACCAAAAGCCATATAACTTTCAAAAGTTTCATGTAAAAGGCAGTTTCACTTTCTTATCCCTATTTACATCTGAAAGTAATATCAGGACTCCCTCTCACTGCAAATAGATTCATTTGACAGTATGTGAACTATGTTAGCTTATACAGCCCTCACCAGGAGTCCTTTGTTCCTTGTTCTGCCTCCATCACCACCTTCAGCCCTCCTTATAGCATATTACAGTTGTGGCTTTTCTTACAAGCCTTAGGTTTGCTGCAGAGGGAAACTTTTAATTGCTCGTGGAGCTTTGTGGAGCATATTTTCTGCAAAAGCCTCCACCACACAACTGCCTGAAGCTAGGAGGGACTAAATGAAGCAACACAGACCAGCCCTTCCCTGCCCTATGCACTTGTATCCAGAAGAGGGGAAAAGAAAAATGCAGCATGGCAACAAATACAATCTGCCTTAGATATGGCAGTGTAAGTACCCTAAGTGGCATGTTGTTTTACCATCTGAATATCTCATTCACATTCTTTAGTTTTAGAATGGAAAATACTTGACTCCATTCAGACTCTCTGACTCTTCAAAGCAAAATGCCCCAAAGACAAAGGACACATCTCTTCCATCAAGATGGAGTACTTAAATGCTTTCTTTACTGTCGCATTCACATTCCTCAAAGGCCTGGTAAAAACAAATGTCTCCAGTAGGACTGGAAAATTAAAGCTATTTCAGAGAGTGGGAAGGAGGGAATTTCAGAAGTTCAGGGAATTCTCTGGCAGCTGTCCCACCTCCTAGATACAAATAGAGAAATCTCCTACAGGCACCCAAAATCTCTGGTGCTGAGCCATTAATATTTTCATGGGTCAAAACCTTCGCATCTTTGATACAGCTCACAGGCAACAGCTAAAAGGGTCACACATCCATTCCCAAATGCTATCTTGGCTTTAGTGCTGACAGCTGCCTTTATGTCAACCTGCAAACATTCATTCAGTTATTAAGCCCATAAAGCAGAGACAACAGCAGTAAGAGTCTGAAATGAGGATAAAAGGTTATTAAACTGAAGAGGAGTCTATTGATGAGGCAATGGTGAGACCCTCTCTGACCCATGGCTCCCTTCTACAAGGTGACATAGCACTTCACCAACCGTTCCACATGAAAAATCCAATGATTAAGATCAACTGCTACTCTCTGTCCCATATCTAAAAGACAGACTCTTGTTTTAATATCCTGCCTCATTTCCATGTACACAGATCTTTCTTAGATGCTAATGAACCAAATCTTTCAGCAACAGCACTGCCAACTCCTGTGAAGGAAATGAGATGAAAACAAAATCTGAACCCTGAAATTTGGAAAAGCAGCTAAATATGGAGCAGAAAACCACCTTCTGCTTCTCAGAAGATGATTTTTCCTCTCTTAATTGCTGCTTTCAGGAAACTTTGGTATGACATGATTAACAAGGCACTCATTTAATAAAACAACAGCTGTTTTCTGTTGTTGTATTTTTTTTTAAGATATATGCAAATTAGGACAGTTTGTTTAGTTGCCTAATAAATATTGCAAACTTATTGCAAACTCCACTCAGTCTCTGTGTGAGGGTTGGAGCAAAATTTGCAATAATCTACCGTTTTCCACACTGCAGCTTCAGTTCCACTAGCAGTAAAAATTATCTTTCCCAAACGCTAGCAAAAATATCCTCACCACAGCACACATGGGAAGCATTTCAACTAGAAATCTTTGTATGTACTTACTGAGATTGTACCATTGTCTAGACCTATGGACAGCCTTCTGGTTTCCGGGTTAAAAGACATGCATGAACATGGAGCTGAAAAAAATGAACATGATGATGAAGTTAACAAAACTGCGATTCTCAATTTCTTGAAGTTCTGGAAAGCCTAAAAGTAGCTAGCATGCTTCACGATGCTTCATCATTTTGCCCCCTTCTAATAGACAAGCATTTAAAAAAAAAAACAGTGTTCGTGCAATTCAATCAGTCCTATCCTATTAGGACATGGAATAACTACTATTTCTTGCTCCAGCTCTTTCATTTTTCCTTACTAAAGTTATCTGAAAACACTCATGAGGTATGTCATACAAGAACAGCGCTGATGTCTTGATACAAGCAGTACCTGACATTCCTGTACGACTCTTACAGTTACTTAGTTGAATAATTTAGGTAGGTAATTTGTTATTGTTGGTTTTGTTTTTACTTTGCTAACAATAAAAGAAAGCACTGTAGTATGTCAGAGGCTCACATCCTATACCTGTGGTAAGAAAGTTGACTTGAATCAACGTTAACAGAAATCAGCTATCAGCCAATATCTGATATGGACTATGAGTCCAGCTGCCCCCTACTCTAGTTTCACCACAAACAACACTACTACAGTACTGCAAAATATGGCCAAGACTATTGAAAACTAGCCATAGTTTCTTATATCAATACTACTCTAATAAGCATCAGGATACACTCTTAAATTGCACGTAAGTCAGTCAGTCCCTCGAGGACCTGGAAAGGTATGTATCAAGGGTAAAACAGACTTTTCTTGTAAAAACTCAAGAGCTATGCTTGGCTTAATTGAGAAACTGTGAAGCTGCTTTCAGAAGGCAGGGATTGTTTTCACTGCTCAGCACAACATGCAGCTGGGGGTCCTGCTGTCCCAACAAAACCTTCAGTAATCGTTTTTCAGCATCAGTTGCCACAGGTAGCTAGGGGCAGGCATTCTTGCCCTTTCTGTAGTGATAAGAGTGTTTTCTAAACTGTGTTCTTGTGATAAATATAGAGTACAGTCAGGTGTGCTTTTAGTTCTGCTCCGGGCACCCCTTGTTTTCTATTCTCCATGATGATGACTTGCAGTGCTTCAGTGACTAACAAGTTTGGAGTTCTTTCTTTCCCAGTAAGCTGTACTTGGTATATTCTCCATTTGAGCAATGTCTCACCTAGGATTAAACACTTCATAAATCAGCTGTTCATCCTCATTAGTTTACCACAGAGCTGTATCAAGAAGAGGACAGTCTATGTTGACTGTTTAAAAAATAATAAAATATATAATCTCCTACTTTCATTATTGTCCCCCTTCTGTCCCCCTTGTACATTTCCTAAAGGACAACTAACTGCAAGCAGAAAGCCTACCAGATTCACATCCAGACTGACTGAATTAAACCAAAGAAAAGGCTTCAATTCAAGGAAATTGCTGGGATAGAAACAGTATATTATGGCTACTAACAGTGATGAAATTGCTCCTTTCTTTACCCCTTCCTCAGAAAAGGCAAATCCAAAGCCTCCCTTCAGATGGTGGTGCATTACAGTTATGTATTCAGACTTCTAGGGTAGTAGAGAATTAGAAAGTTGCAGAAAAAGCTGAGAGAGACAAAGCAATTCTGAGCAGAGTAAACATCAAATCCTTTTAAAAGGCACTTTATGCCAGAAGAGGCATATTCTACATACCAGCTTTAAAATGCCAGACGTTGCGCATACATTGAAAGAACTGTTAGTAACTCTGAAGATGATAAACAGCTCACAAAGAAAAAGTCTCAGGTAAATTAAGCCATTTCAAGTATGCTTTTTTCCAAGCAGCCTGAAACACTTCAGATACAAAAGGTGCAAGCAACTGTTTGAGACAGGCTGCTAAAAAAAAGTCACTTCTGAGTTCCAAACCCACGTGCACATAGTCACGACAGCGTAAAGAGATTTTGCTGTAATCGTTTTCCTAAGGGAATTCTTCAGTAATATTTACTCTGCGAAAAATTAACATGTCAGCACTAAGCTTAGGTCCACACTAGCAGCACTAATGTGGTTAAAGTGATCCCAGTTGTGACCAGACTGCAGCAGCTTATGCTTTAGATGAAAATTAGACAATGCCATTCAGATACTTTAGCATGTAGGTTCATTAAAAGGAGGGGTAAAATGTAAAAAACCCTAAGCCTCCAAGATGTTTAAGAGCCTTTCAAAATAATAACCACGAAAAATAATAGCACTTTGAAGGCTCTTGACTTTAATGCCTAGCTGATTTGGATTTCAGACCAGAAAAAGATTGATCTGAACTATGACAGAGGATGGGTGGGATATTCCTGACACAGAGGTCTGGCTGTATTCTTTACCTTAAATACAAATTCAGACTGACACTGAGATTTTTGCCTTTGGAAACTGAATTATGCAGGGAAAAGAAAAAAAAAATAATGTCCTTCATGCACTCAACAATGCGTCACCTCAATCAGAGGCTGACAGAAGTAGAAGAGAAATAAACTCTGTATCTGCAGTTTGCAGATTGCAGATTGCAGTTTGCATGGACACCCCATGAAGTGCCAGAAGTGGCACAGTTTAAGGAGCACATTTTGCTTTGCACAGTTTTTGACCTTCCTCTTCAAAACAAAGTGTTAACTATAAAAACCATCGTAAGACAGACATCATAAGTCATTATCTGACTCAAACCCTGGGTACTCTTCTGTCCCTCAATAAAACCTTCAGTCAGTTCTCCACCTAAGAGAGTTTTTTGTCTAGTTTGGGTCTTTCTGTGTGTTTTATTTTTATGCAAAGCTTACATCTACAGACTACAATGCTCTTTTGTAATTTTGTGAAAAGCAATGTTATTTTTTTTTCCTCCTGCACAGATACCACCCAAAAACGTAAAGGTTACACATATATCCATGAGGAGGATTAATTTGCTAATCAGAGGTCCATTGTTAATACAGATGCTGAGACAACTCTGGCATGAAGGAGCAGATTAGTCAGACTTCCAGTTCAGCTAGTTTGCCATACTGATACTATTCAGTGTGTATTTTTAAATAGGGGTTCTGCCTGTGGTGGTTTTTGAAAGCAGACCGAGTTCAACCAGTGGTTCAGCATGGCTGAATACAACCCACTCTGGCCACCAGCCTCCGTGACCATGCTCTGTGCAGTGCTCCAAAAAGGCCTCTTGGTGCTCGACACTGCCGTGACACTGGCTGAGAAAGCCAGCAAAAGACCACAGAAACTATATCCACCACAGGATGTTTCCATTACCCCTTCTCTTTGTAAAGGCTTGGCTGTGCAGCGATCTGGTTTGAACACCCACAGCTCTCTCTAGGCAGTCTAGGTGGGACCGCCACTCTCACAGCTTGCCAAACAGCACAAAGGCACCACGATGACCACTTTTTTTTTTTTTTTTTCCATAGAGAACCTCTGTGCAGGTTTGTTCTCTAGACAACAAAAACCAATGTGAAGCTAAACCAGAGGACCATCAAAAAGGTGATCCATGCAGAAACAATCAAAACAATCATTGCCAGTCAAGCGGAAACTTGTGCAAAGGCTGACTTGGAGCCCTTGCTATGATTTCCAAGCTTAAAACCATGGCTGATAACAATGTAAGTGATGTTGCTCCAGTCTTTAATTATACCTGATCATTCTTGAAACCGGTGAATAATTCAGCATAACTTAAATGTCTCATGACTCAAAAATTTACCAGCCTTAAGTGAAGGAAGAGTATCAGGTGTTCAAATCCATGAATGAGCTTTAAAACAGCCCCCTTTGAGTGGGGCTGAATCTACTCAATCTTTTCCAACGTAGCTGTTATTACTGGCAATAATGCAGCCTCTCTAAGACCAGAGGAAAAGCTAACAAGATTTTAAAATGCAAGCATATGCAAAAACACCACATGGAAAAAGAGAAGTATCAATGCCTAACTGTGAGAAGAACCATTTCATAACTATTTGACAGAGGTCCACAAACTGCCACATCATTAGTTGCTTTCCAATACCCTTTTGAGTATAATCTTGAACAGAAAATAATTCTGAGGCTTGAAATATTCTTATGAGTTTGCCTAAAGGAAAGAGATCTTCCTCTCCATTTACCAGGCAGGCAAACATCAGGGCTGCTCTACAGTCCCAAGCTGCTGCTGGGTTACTAAAACTGTTTAACATTTATAGCTATTAAGTATTTTATGCATTATGGAGACAGGTGCCCTTTTCCAAATCTAGCCATGTGAGCTTAAAATACTACCTTCTCCAGACAGAATACCTCAATGGGATTGATAAATACTCCTTGATCAGTTTGATTTAAGGTCAGTTTCATTAGCTTTCTAAAGATGGGCTAACCCAGCACATTTGAAGGCAAGGGAGGAATATTCGCATACTCCTGCTGCTGGTGACCTGAGGAGTTATACCCCTGCACTCAACCCAGGTTATGACAAGGCAGTACTTTCTTCAGCTGCCTCCTGGAAAAATGGACATTGATCTGCAGTTTCTTTTAAAACATGAACACTCTCTTTGGGAGAGGAGGCCTACAGCAGATCATACTGAAAGGATCCATCAGGGAGACTTGGTTTTTTCACATCTAATTGCAGGGGTAAAATGATTCTGCTCCTCCACTGGAAAATCTGCCTAGTATGCCCTCTATCATATTAGCTACTGCAGGATTTTAAGTTCTTATCAAATAAAATCATTTACCATTGCACTCTAATGGCCTGAGCACATGAAATAGGAAGGGCAGAGTGATTTATACTGGTGACTTACAAAGCTTTATGGACTCCATTAGAGGCAAAATGCAAGCCTACATTTTGAGCTCCCACATTTGTTGATCTATGTCTGCATTACATGCTCATCCCTTGCTAGCATATTTGTGTTCTTTCGCTGCTGTAATCCCTGATGTCTCTTGGGAGCATTAGCATACAACTTGGTAAAGCTTCGCAGAAACCAAGGGGACTGTTGAAGCATTGAATTTAACATGGATTGGTAAGCTTGCAAATGGCCGTAAACATTAGGCTTCATCAACATCAGAAGAGACATTTTGTAAATACACGGTATATAATGGATGCTTCCTTATACTTACATGGCATCGCATGGTATATGCTGGGCCAGTACTGCCCGCTGTCTCTCTTCAGCCAGACACGAACAGTCCTACGAGAGAACAAACACAGCGCACGTGAGGAAGAATGGAAAACTATGAAAGAAAACAAAGTGGTGGCGATGAACGTGGAAGACCATCTTCAAAACTGAATTATTTCACTGAGAAGAACAATAAATGCAGGAACTCCTACAGCAGGCCTACATATCAAGCTCGGATGGTGATGAGGGTAGCTGATTCCTTGGCACGATGCAGTACTAAGCTGAACGCCTCGTAACAGTTGGCTGCCTGGCAGCCCTCCTCCTCCTCCTCCATCAGTACAGAGTTACTGAAGTGCTCCAGCCTCTCCGCAAACACATCAGTGGTTTTCCTTAGCTAGAAAACTTTCCCAGTCTTTAGGTTTCTCATATTCGTATCATATTTGCAGCTCCCTGGCACTCAATCAGCATGCCCTTCGCACAGCTGAGACGCTTGTTAGTTGTTTCCTGAACCAAGGACCGAACTGATGTACCATCCAGGTCATTAAAGATTTATTATTTCAGCTCTCAGTATCATTTACTTCGTCTGACCCAACCTCTAAAACTTCTTTCTTAACGAGACTCTCTCAAACTTCAGCTAATTTCATCAAAATGTGAGTACTAATGGTGTCAGTAGTTAAAGCAGCTGGCACACAGCCCCTAGTTAATCTCAGTAGTCATCTCCTGCTCGTTGCTGCTCATCTCACTGCCATCTACATTTCTGCCAACTCTTACCTGCCTTACTGCTCTTCAAATCCTTATTTTCCCTAATTTTAACTAGTGATTGCTCCATCTAAACCTGTATTCCACGTTCTACTGATTTACACTAAATGTGTTAACCTTATCTAGACAACTTAGTTATCCAAGACAGCATCAAGTTAGTGTTAGCACAATGCATTTTAATCCATGCCTGTTTATTTTTTCTACCAAAGTTAGGATACAACAATAGATACAAGAGGGATCTACAAAACTATTGTTAAATATAAGCCTTATTCTCTAGCAGCAAATCTATAACTTGCACTCAATAGTATTAAAAAAATAAATACATCAATCAAGAATGGCTCTTTCCAGGTATTGAAACACATGGAAATACGGGGTTATGGAGAGGACTACATTGCTATTCCTACTGTTACCTCTTTTCCCTGGAAAAACGGATTCCATCCCTTTTTACCCAGTAAAAGTTTAGAGCAATACATTAATATAATTTAATATAAATCGATCTGAAATGTTACATGTACAAATCATGTCTGAACAGAGATGCCACATGATAAAATAATGCAATTCAAAAACTAGTTATTTGCCCTGTCAACAAATGAGTGTGCAAATTTCAAGTTCAGGGCTACATTACTCTCTGTTCCAGGATAACATATATCCCAAATCAGTTTTCTCTTCATCGTGCCCTGAATCCAAACTGATTTTTGATCAGATAATTCAGCGACCTGCACATCTGGCCACCATGCAAGCTGTATCATTCTAAAAATGTCTTGTGTGTAGCTGAATTCACTGTGGGAATGAACATGGATGCACAAAAAAATAATGGGATGAATCGTGGGGAACTGATTTGAAACTGCCTTGAGGAAATACACCGATACCCTGTGAGAGACCAGCATTTCTCGGCCATCCCAATCCATACATTCAGTGCCACTGGTTTCCAAAATCCCAGGCTTAGAGAAGGTCGCCTCTCCTTTCCAAGTTAAGGTCCTGGCAAATAATAAATCTAGGGAGGTATGACATATTAGACATTATTCAACTTGTTAAAAAAAAAAAAAAAAAAAAAAGGTGGTAGGAGAAATAAAAATCAAATTTATTTACAAAAATAGCAATAATTTGGAGGTTTTGGTGGTTGTGTTCTTGTTTTTGAAACTGTACCCACTGCAGACTTACTGTTTAATTTGACAATCATGACACAGTTAAGACTGTTAACCCAGTTATACTGAAACAAAAATATTCTCTGCCTACATTAAAAAAATGCAATATCTGGTGGTGGTTCCTTGTTAAGAGAGAAACTACATTTACTAGCGTATGCCTCTTCTGCAGGCACATAGTAAATTCATTTCATTACATAGTCAAATGTATCTCTATTCAGTGACTGCTCATACAAAATGAGAAAAAATATTGTAAGAACAAAGAGTATGAAAAGATGTTATCTTCCTCTAAGGTGTCTGAAAGGGAACATAATCAGAAAGTCTGCTCATGTAATTCATTACAGAAGTGCTCATCTTCCCAGCAAATTGTTTTAAATAAAGAAAAACAAAAGGTCTTGTAAACAATTTATTTTTTAAATTAAGGATGATTACTATGCAAAGCTTTAAAACAACTATTTAAAAGTTATATTAAGCATTATAACAGACTTCTAATGTCTATGTATAAGATAGAAAAATACAAAAATCCTCACATCAGAAAATGATGAATCATGACTTTCTTCTCTTAGATGACTGGATTAGGTAAAGACTTGTATTGAAAGAAGAAAAACTGACCTTGGTTCACCAATCTTTTTTGGGTAATGGACATTTTTCTCAAAGTAGGCTGAGGCTGAAGAACAAACAGCACCAACAGCTGAACCCAGAAGAAGCCCTAAGAAGGGAGCATCTTTTTCAGCTCAAGTTCTGCACATTGTTGTGTACCTCTTGATACAATATTACCCACTAGATGTGAAAGCCTGATCTTTTGAAGCTTCTAAAGAATGCAAAGAAAAAATGTGTGAACAAAAACATCATTTTTTTATGGATATATAGAATGAAGAGTACTTGCTAGCTGCATGGTTGTTGGACTGCAACCCAGCACCCACCCAGGTCAGGATCCATCCTTCAACTGCTCTGGAGTGATTCAATTGGCATCACCATGGAAATGAATTGCCCCTTCATTTTGTTGCCAGTGAATTGGCTTGGAAAGATTTTTTGAACCTGTCAAATCAATGGATACTCTTCTGCTGCTTTTATAAAAGAGATGATTTATTTTTAAATGAGACAGGCTATGCAGAAGTAATCCTGCCAGGCAAAATACAGGTTTAGTCTTCGTATATTAATGGGATGTGAAAAATGCATATTCTAAAAATTGCTTTTTCTCTGTTATACTTGAGAGCAGGTGTCTCGAGTCCAGGTTACTGTGGTGGTACCAGCAGGTCTCAAACGTGGTGCTAGGCTGTGCATATGTGCAGGAGCTGGGCTTCACCTGCTTGGTGCTAGTCACGGTGCTGCTGAGGAGGTGCTTACATCTACAGCAACATGCACACCTCAGCGCAGGAGCTCTGAGCTTCATCACCTACAGAAGCTGATTCAATTACTTGCATGTACCCAGTTCTACCATTACCTAGAGGAACAAGTTATCCTGTCCTCTGCAGTTCTCCAGAATACCTGGAGAAACACTGGCTCCAGCCGCATAGATACATGCTGTGGGTACAGAAATGTAGGGTATTGGTTTTATTCAACAGATCCCACCTCTCCTTGTGAATGTTTTCCTTCCTTGCTCCTGCCTTTTTTAAAGGTCTGTGTTCACGGAGATGCACATGTGTAATGCACCACTGCCTTCCTGCCCCAGGGAAACGCTGGCTGCCAGCTGTGCAAAAGAGCAGGGGCAGCCCTCACCACATACAATTTACTGTAGTATTTGTAGGTATTCCTGGGCTTCAGGAAGGTGTTTCGAATAGCATTTTAACATACCCTTCAGCATTGTTTATAGATTAGATCGTATATATACGTATTTTCAAACCTCCTGTCTTACTAAAGGGCTGAGAAAGGAGGGGTAAGCATCAGACCCAGCAGAAGGTATGAACTGAGCTATACTCGTGAGTGCCTAGCAGAGAAATTTCAACCTGTCACCTTCTAAAGCATCGGGCTCATCCAGAGATCAAAGCCTGCCCTCTTGCTGCTCTTTGGAAAGGGAGGGAGGTCATCGGTGTTAATGACATTACATGGTTAAAAATAAAGGCATCCGCTTCTGCCAGCTGTCCTAACCCCAGAGCTGATTTAACCCACTTACAGAGCAGTTTGCAAACAGGGAAAGGATCCAGTCTGGAGAATTCTTTAAAAGTTGTAGCTAGATATTTAACTGGCATATTTAACTGGGTATTTAACTCATTCCCACCATCAGTCTTTTAAGTTTTCTTTAGTGTTGAAACAAAAAAAATAAAAATACTACCTGTTCCTAGATATCCAGTAATAGATAATTTAGGAGTATTCAAAAGCCACACCTCTGGAAAAAAAAAATCTGGACTGGAAACAGCAAAAGCTTTACCTGCTGTCATTAAATAAACATGACAACAGTAGTATGTAAAAATCCAAGCACAGCACTGACAGTTTTACTGCCTTTAACAGACAGACATTGTCATTAGAAGCAAGATAAAGAAAAATATTTAACCACTGCACTAAAGATACCACAGCATTATAACCCTCTCCCCCGGCCCTCCCAACTTCTCCAGGGGCTTTTGTGGGCGTGAGATGTGAAGAGCTTCTGGCTCCTGTCAGTTGACGATACGAGCCACTACTGGGGTTTTCTGCAACAATAAAAAGACCTTTCATGTCTAGTGGCAGCTCATGGACCAGTGCCAGTCACTGGGACCAGTGACAGTTTCATTTCTGATAGTTTTTGCAAGATGTGAAACCAAAAGCCAAAACCAGACTCGATTTCCAAAGCAGCCTGTGCTTCAGGGAAAACAGAAAGAACTTTAATAGCTGAGAGCCAAAACCTCAGGCACCAAGAGGAGTTTATCTTATAGATTCTCAATCCTCTGTCTTTCTGGAAGCAAAACAAGCCCCACAAACCCCCCCAACACTTCTACCACCATCCCAGGGAAGCACACTACTGTCCCTCGCATGCTCACCCGTAGTGGTCCCCATGGAGACCACCACACAACTCTGCTGGATGCTTGTGCAGGACCCATAAACACTGGGGCACATTTCAGACTTCACCTCATTTTCACCGGTTTTGTGGAACAAAGCTGTAGGAGGGGTACGACCTGGCCACCTCCCAGCAGCCAACCCCTTGAACATCCTCCTGGGGTATCCGAAATCCCACCACCGTTGCCACCAGTCCATCAATCCCCGTGCACAAAGCTGTTCTCAGCACCACAGATGCACAACCACTGCTGGGGAGCCAAAGCAAGCCGTGCACAGTCCTAGAGGTGAAGAGCACAGTGAGCACGCCAAAACCCACAAAAAGAGCTGGATCTGTTGGAAGGTAGCACAGGCACCAGCTCTGCCAGGGAAAGGAATCTGATGACTCCTTCAATGTTCAAGCACACAGCGAATCCCACCCACTGATATAAAACCCCACTGCTCCAATTTTCATCCATGCCCAGGCTATTAGAGAACCTTTTAGGGCCACAAGGATGATACGGGGCCTGGAGCAGCTTCCCTGTGAGGAAAGGCTGAGAGACCTGGGGCTGTTCAGCTTGGAGAAGAGAAGACAGAGGGGATCTTATTAATGTCTACAAATATCTTAAGTGTGGGAGACAGAGGGATTTGGCCAGCCTCTTTTCAGTGGTCTGTGGGACAGGACAAGGGGCAATGACCACAAAATGGAGCCCAGGAAGTTCTGCACCAACATGTGGAAGAACTTCTGCACGGTGAGGGTGACGGAGCACTGGGACAGGCTGCCCAGGAAGGTTGTGGGGTCTCCTTCTCTGGAGATATTCAAGGCCCATCTGGACGCCTACCTGGGCAGCCTGCTCTGAGGAACCTGCATGGGCAGGGGGGTTGGACCCGATGATCTCTTGAGATCCCTTCCAACTCCTACAGTTCTGTGATTTTCAGGTGAAATTTAAATAGCATTATTAAATCTTTGCTTTCCTTGCTTTGCCTCCTGTGAATGTCTCCTGCTTCATGCATTCTGAGTAACTAGTGTAGTTTCTTGCCATGGACCACAGCAAGAGCCTGGATCCCACAAAAACTAAGAGACATATGTTTTATGAAACTTTGAATCATGAATAATCTCATTTTGAGCCAACATCTGCTGAGAAGACGGGGAATGAACTACTCAAGAGTTGTGCAAAGTAAGATCAGAGGTTACTGACCTTGCAAAGCACTTTGCTAGTTCCTCTCTCCTCAGGAGGGAAGCAGCAGAAGAGCCCTGGAATGAAGCTCTGTGCTGAAGTGCACTTGGAAGAAAACTGCAGACTTTAAGGACTGCACATCTACCACCTATCTTCAGGAAAAAAACACATTGCACACAACAGCGTGCCAAGCAAGCAAGCAGACATATCAAAAGGTGGGATTTTTTCACACAATGTTCTGTTTGAAGGGATTCGAGCCATTTTCAAGAACAGCTGCAACTCGCACTCAGATGACACAACATTCTAACTCGAAGCTTGCTTTTCAAGATATTTCCCATTTAATTCATACTGCTGTAAACCAAATGCAAATGCATATTGCATAATAGGGAAAATTTCAGAGTTTTGGCAGGTTATATGCAACCATGGAGTTACATATCAAGGAAAAACTTATGACTATCAGTGGTACTTTGACCTAAGAGAAAGAGACACCTCCCTATTTAACACAGCTTGGTTTACAAAGAAGTTTTTTTTGTTTGTTTGTTATTTTGTGGAAAGCGTCTCCTTCATTTTCTAGTCAATCTCAGGAGAAGTGGATTTTTATTATTCAGGAAAAAAAAAAATGATAGCAACATGACAGTTTTTCTACTCAGCTGTGAAACAGTTTCCAGCCATTTCTCAGCTTTCTGGACAACGAGCAGCACAGTTCAGTGATTTTTCCAGTTACTGGAGCATGTATGCCTGGAAGCTGTGTGCGCTCTGCTGTTCAGGCACTGGACCAAAATCAGATTCTGACCGGTTTCCACTGCAGAGAATATGGGCAAGTACAGACTGACCAAAATGGACTCAAAGTCACAACCACAGAGAAATAATATGTTACCTTGAGGTTACCAGCGCAAAGTTCAGGACGCCGAGCTGCCTCAGGTCTTCAGCAGCTCCACAGAAGCTCTGTAAATCACATATCACATGAAGCAGTGCAGTGACTACACCACATTCCTGCATAAATGCTGTAGGGAAACTAATTTTATCTGCAAATGCAGGTAAATGCAGGGTTGAAGTTCTCAGTAAGCATCGGCCTACAGCTTGGGAAACCATTCAGCACAAAGTGTTATATCACGCTTGAGTTCTTTTCCAGCAAAGTTTCAGAATTAACTCCCTCATCAAGACCTGTGCATAAATCTTCCTTTCAGGTCTTTGGGGGAAACAAAATAAATTTCATCACTCACTCACCCACAGATTTCCCCCCTCTGCATCCCACTGAACGATTTTCTTCCAGATCAGATGCAGTTTTGGTGCTTCTTGCTCTGATCGATTCCTGTTTGCATGTGGGAAGCATGAACACACAACCTTTTGAAGGTAATCACATTGGCTAATTTAATTATTTCAACCCAATTACTTTCACCTCCTTCCCACATTCAAACGTCTAAGTAATGGAAGTTATTAGAAAGATCCTCATTAGATTAGAATAGAGGCCTGCTATGCAATAAGTGACTCAGTGGAACCACGCTAAAAATACCTGGAGGATCAGTGATTTGCACGAAAGCAACCTTCCAACTCTCCTCTATGTTCTCCATGAAGCAAGAGGTGAAGAATAAGAATCTACCAGGTGATCAGCCTGCTTCTACACTGCCCTGCAGGAACACCTCTTTGGCATTTTTTTTTCCTCCAGAGCTTCTATGGGCTTTCAGCTAAGTTAATGATCGATTTTAAGTTTGTCGTTTATGCATGCTTCACCCTGGAAAAACAAATTCTTTACACAACAGATTAAAAAGAAGATGCTTTTAAATCTTTTTAGTTAAAGTTGGATATACCCATGTCAATATACCCACCATTAGCATTACATTTCGAAGAAATAGTGTTTGTGTATGGGCTACAGGGTGAGGATTGATGTTTGATCCAAGGACTAAATGAAGTCCCTAGTTGAAATTTGTAACAAAAATGACTGACAGATGGGGCAGAAAGAATTGCCTCGGTTTTACTCTTCATTCTCATTCTGCTCTGAAATGATACCACGGCATCAGCGAGGAAACAGCACAGCACCTGAGAGGGGAGATGAGCACCGAAGAACAAAAGCTTGCAGGTAATAAAGGGATATGGAGGAAGACGAGAGATCCTGGCTCAAACAGCCATACCCTAAGGCCTCGATTTATTTTTCATATAAATGCTTCCCTTGGTTAACTATACAGTGCAGCACATGGTGAATTATGTATTTACTGCGGGGGAAGGAACCCACAGTTCCACTTCCACAGGATGCTGCTCCCGCAG
This sequence comes from Aythya ferina, assembly GCF_964211825.1. Taxonomy (NCBI): domain Eukaryota; kingdom Metazoa; phylum Chordata; class Aves; order Anseriformes; family Anatidae; genus Aythya; species Aythya ferina. Next base: position 28,036,114 of record NC_140296.1, read on the forward strand.
CATTTTAATTTCTGGGTGTAAGTCATCTGCATCATCTGTTGCAAAAGAGCAAATTAAGTCGTGAACTACTTCACCACTTCTTGAGGGATATTTTATGTATTAAACAGAGAATGACCATTTATCGCAGATATTTGAGAATACCAGTGTAAATGTACCAGAAATAGGGGTCTGGCCTCTAAAAGAAGAAAGTACAACAAAGTTGCAGGGGAAAACCTGTTTCCACGAGTTTCTTAGATTTCAAGAACAGCATCAATCATACCCTGGCGCAAACAAACTCCTTTCCAAGCAAGGAGCTTTTAGTCCTAACACCCACATAGCTCGCATTACAGTTGTTATCTCTCAATTTACACATGTATTTCTATCACTATATGAACTTTCACTTTAATTAACCATTTTTATTTATTTTTTTTCTCTGTGCAAAAAAGAAAACCCCTATACCTGTACTATAGGGATAAGTTCCTTAGTCAACAAATGTAACCAGCTGATTGTCCTATGTGGCTGTAGATGCTGAGGGCTTACTGAAATCCCCTCTGTAAGCACAGCTGGGCTCTGTTTTCCACATAGGGATGAACAATCATGGCACTGTTTTTCCAGAGACAGCAAACACATCGACTTGGAATGCGTTTGCCTGCTCTGCACCACACCAAGACGCCTCTGGAAATGCTGCCCTTGGGGCATCAAGGACTTTCTGCACAGCCCCCCTATTTCCAGTTTGTCCAGTTTACCATTGAACCATGATTCACAGGTGATAAAATGTTCCCTCAGCTTTTCTGCTCCTTGCTGCTTCGTTCTCAGGGCAGCCTGACTCAGAGATGTTCTCACTGCCCTTGCACAAACCCAGCCCCTACCTGCTTTGGTCTGCCAGAGGAGGCCAGAAGCTCTGATCAGCAGCACAGCTTTGGCTGGGGACTCAAGCGATCATCTGGGAACGAAAGCAGCAAGCCCAGCAGCTTCAGTGCCAGCAGAAAGGAACAGAGAAAGCCAGGCAAAGCAATACAAACCCAGCCCAGTCCTAAAGGGCTTGCTCTTCAGCTGCAAAACTGCAGCCCCGAAGTGCCATGCCAGGTGTTCTCAGATTTCTTCTTTGCATGCAGACTGAAAAGTGCCTTGTGAGGTGCGAGCAAAGCCCAGACCTCCGTGTGTGTGTAATTTAGAGGCGATCTGACATTGAGGGGTTAGCAGGCAGTCACAGCTTGTCACCCCAGCATTCCCATGAGGGCTGTGTGCAGGAATGGAAAACAACACCAGTCAATAGGATCTCTTTTTAAACCTGTACTGCGAGACCGAACATCCCACCTTAAACTTTAGATGTTACTATTAAAAAAGAAAAAAAAAAATCCATTTCAAACATGCAAAGCCTCTTCACATCCAGACACCTCTTTCATACAGCCACATTGCAGCTTTCCCACCCTGCGGTATTCAGTTTCATAGTGAGCTAATTTTATTTTGTCACCTTTGAAGTTAGTTAACTGCTAAGTTCACAGAACATCCTCCTGCACTTGTGTTACAGGATTGGAAGTTTGTTGTCCCCACTATCTCTGTATGTAAGTTGCCACGTATAGTCCTACAATTTCTTACGTGCTTCCTCTTTAATGTAATCGATCTTTCCAGTCTCTTGGGAAGGCTGCACGTGTGGCCTGTTCTCCTCACCTGTCTTCCACTCCCTCCAGTAAGGCAACATCCAGACGGAACTGGCATCTTCTGTGCCAGACACTGCAATCCAGACAAACCTGCTGAATTGTAAGAGCTTTATCTTTCTTTTTATCCATCTCCCCCCACCCTTACGTCCCCCAGCAGTGTTTGCTTATTTGACAGCAGCTGCGCATGTTTTTTCATTCAGACCGGCATAATTTAGAAACTTCCAACATATGGATGAAAGAAAAAGGGAGATATATTTATCAACATTAGATTCTCTCTGTGATACACTGTCATCCACTCGCTATGTTCTCCCACAGTTCTTCCCATCTCCCCAGTCCCCAAATCAGCTTATCTGCTGATTTGGGGCAGCTGACTGGCCCAGACTGCATTAGGCTGGCAGGAAACAGCGGATTCACCAGCTACAGCCCCAAGGGGCGATCCCAGAACCACGTGTTCCTTGCAAGAAAGGTGGAAAGAAAATAAGGAATGAGAGCAACAGGCAGAGGCAGTCACATACCAGGGGAAACCTCGATGGTACACATCATGTTTTCTCCTTGTAAAGATGAGCCCAGAAAGCAAAGTCTGTTGCATAAGCATAGGGGGGACACAAGACCAGCTCCACCATCAGGTCTGGAAACATGCATCATTTAAACATGTCAAATGGTGCAATGCATTGCAGTGCAGCTTTGTAAAGGGATCTGGAGGAACTCTGTACTGACAGGAGGCCATTGCTTAGGCGGCTGTTAGCCATCCACCAAACCAGCAATGCCTGCAGCAGCTCCTGTTCGTTTATCCAATTGCTACCTTACAGGTAACTGCTGCTTTGCACTGAGACAGCTTCCTGTTCATGGCAAAACCATCAAACATTATTAAAGTCTCTCTGTACCTCGTTATTTTTTATTTTTTTTTTTTACTACTTACTATACCTTGTAGTCTGCATTGTGTTCTCCTGACTGATTTTTCTCTAGAGGGTTACAAGAAGAATCCTCTGCAGTTCCTGCCCAGACGCTGCCTCTGCTTTTATTCTCCAGGTCTTGATTGCTGCCACTCATCGGGGAAGTACTGGCCTTATCTTGGAAGAAACAGATTTGAGGTCTCAAGATAAAGATCAGCTCTGAAGATCTGCTTCTGTGTTTTGCAGCCCTTCACGTTTAAGTCTTATTCCAAGCTAATACAAAAGGCAACATCTTGAAGTCCAAAAGTTCTTACAAGGTCATGCTACTGGGCACGGGGATAACAATAAAGGTGTTAATATTTATATATTCAAAGGAATCAGGTATTTGAGGCAGAGCACTTCAAAGCAAGGACTTTCAGCTTCATTTCTCTTTTTAGCTCCTGGGCAACTACGTATTTTCATGGGAAACCTGATCCACTTTTCCCATCCGGAATAAAGAGAGGGTTCCTCACCAGAAAGCTTACGTTCAGTAAGCTCCCATCCCAACATGTCCAAATTCAGAGAGATAAGGATTCTTGGACTCACGAAGAAACACCGAGAGCTAACAGATGCACAGCTTACAGCAAATGCAAACTACTTCATAACACAGAGCTGGCCTGTAGCAGCAGCACAGCACATCATCAGCTGTGCAACACCATTAGAGGCAGCACACAGCATCCCCAGCATGGTCAGCGTGGTGCCTTGCCTGTTACTGCTATGAACAAAAGGCAGTCCTGAGCTATTCTGCTAGCAACTGGAGGATGACTTGTAGGATTTCTTTTTAGGAAAAGGGCAACGTGGTGTAAAACAAGACAGATACACACCACAGATCGTTGGGTTAAGAAATATTTTCACGGTGGCCAGAATTACATGCAGAGGTGTTGCATGTCACAGCTTCTTCCACACCACTTTACTCACAGATGCTGCCTTCCAGCAAGACACTGCTAGTTAGCACAGAAATGCAAAGAAAAGTGCCCGAAGTAATGACCTGGGCTATTTGAGAGCCATCAAAACCAGGGGATGGCAGCAGATTGAAGCGGACCTGATCCATCACTGCCCTTGACAGAGGACACCAGATTTTAAGTGGTAATGCAAGGCAGGAGCCAGCTAGAGCCCACCCAGTGGGTGAGTCAATCCTGGTGTTATCAGTTAAAGCCCCAAATCAGCTCACAGCATCTGCTGGGGGAAAAACGAGCTGAGAGGAGGTAAAGGCAGTGAATATGGGAAGGCTGCTTTGCGATTCTGCTGAATTCAGCAGGTTCAGCACCGCCTGAAAAACCAAGTCAGGTTTGTAATTCTGGCTCAGCTCTTCACAGATCAGACAGGATTGCTTCTTAAGTGGAGGGCACGGGGGAGAGGAACAGCTTTCCCTGCAGACAGTTAAGCTACTGTGCAAGAAGTTGGAGAGGATACATCCAGTTACCTCAAGCCAGAAGATGTGCTTCCCACAAGCTAGAACTACGCTCTTCTGGTTTCAAACTCCACGCATGTTGTGCTGTATCAAGCAGTGCCTCCTCCCACTCTCCTGCTCTGGCATTTGAGTCACGCCGAAGCCATCCAGGTGAAACAACCTGACGGTCCGGTCAGCCTCTTCCACGTTTCATAACTTCCAGGAGTGAATCCTGTCTGGTTATCAGCAGCACCCAGAGCTTTGGAGGGATACGTGCAAGCCAGGAGCAGTTATCAAAAATGTAAACCATTAACAGCCTTCAGCAGATTAAGCAGTTTACTTAATTCAGCTATGTCCCAACTACAGCATCTGGAGGGAGGCAATGCACAGGGTGGTGGAAGTGTTTTAATCATTTACTCAGAGGCCTTTGGGAGCTAAACATTTTTGTTTGTCCCGGGGGTAGGATCTGGCCCCTAAAACAGATCAGCTGGACAGTTTGCTCTAAATTACACCAACAAACAGCAACTGCAAGTTTACAGAGAAGCCCCAAAACAGTTATGACCTTGAACACTGAAGCGAACAAATGGGTTGTTTTGGAAATACACACAGATTGTCATCATCTGCACTGCACAGGATAAATAAGGGCAAGCTAAAAATGCATCAACCAGATGATTTCACAAACACATCTTCCCCTCGCTTGTACTGCACCTTTAAACACTTATTTCTCTCATGTAAGTCTGAAAAATCAAGGTTTGTCTTTGCTTTTCCCACTCTCTTTTTAATTTATTTTTTTTGGCTTGATAACTTAAGTTTATTTTGATCAAGTGTTTAAAGGAAAATACCTCAGTGTAAAGAACCAAGAGCTCACGGTACGGCAGCTCCATGCTAATCAGAAGGCACTGATCGTTAGGGATTTACATCCTGACTTCCCTGGTGCTTGACTACTAACTTGTATCTAAGACATACAGGCACCGAAGACAGTCCATTAGTCTCCTTCCCTTCCAAATCAATCACTTAAAAGCTTAGAGCCATTTTTCTGGACTCCCATCAGTTCTCCCAGCCAGCCCACGCTGCCTGCTCCTCTGGCACCCCTCATGCTCATGCGCATTTCAGCCATGCTGTTCCTCTCCCCAGAGCTTTGGCTCCAGCACTCTGGTTACGCGAGGGCTGACAGTGATTTACACGTCCTGCTAGGCTCGGCCATTTAAAAACACTCACGCAACTGGCAAGAACATAGATTTCAGATGTGTGTGTACGTGGGGGAAAGGCGCAGACACTCGCTCTGCATCCCAGCCTTCCTGTTTTCAGCAGCGCCCATCAACCAGGGACCAAGGTCACCCCTCTCCTTGGCAGCAGCGAGGTTTCAGCATTGGTGCATCCCCAAATAACTGCAGTGGTAGCCCCCATACCTGCTCCAGCAGCTGTTGTCCCCTTCCTCACCAAGTCAAACACGGCTTGGAAGCTACAAGGCAAAGGTAAATATTGCCATCCCCTTCGTCTCATCTCACTGCAAAGGAAAATCCCTTCCCATCTAAAAACAGTAGAAAAATGCAACTCAGCATCCCAGCCCACTCCCCGTTGCCTGAGAGGCATCACGCGTTTGCTGTCTCAAAAAATCTGAATGCATTTCAATAATAAACAGGTTTAATCAAGTCCACTGCTAAACTGGGGACTGCTGCGGGCTGCTGGTGGGAAAAGGGATGCAGGAACACAAAGATGCAACGGGACTTCAGGTTTTCAGAAGGCGACATCTGGTAGATAACAGCAGCTGAACGTGCCAAATACCTTTCACATCACCAATGCACGAGGCTTTTGGTGTTGTTTTCAAACCAGATTTCTGGTGCCAGTGCTTTTCCGATCCAAGCTGTCCCATCTCGCTTTTGTATCAGATGACTGCTGAATATTGCTAATGCTGAATGCTGTTAAATACCAGGGATGTGCAACTGCTCCAGGACTTCATGCAGGAAGTCTTTTTTCAGCCTGCCTCTTCTGAATATCAAATGGCTAAGACAGAGCCAGGGAAAGAATGAATAAACAGGAAGGTGAGGAAAAGGAGAGAGCGAGGTGAGAGGAGATGTATTATTGATAGAACATGAATGGGAAGAACAAGCAGTAGGGAGCAGGTTATAAACTACAAATGACACACAGCCTGCAGGAAGGATGGCAGTGAGCATTTGATTTAGCAACCCCTAGGCAAGGAAACTGAACCAGCACAGTATTCTGGTAACAACAGACCTAGCCAACTGAGGCAACAGGCAGCAGACAAACCCTCCGAGCCCCAAGACTCGCCCTGCACCCCAGTTATTGAGATGGCTGGGGCATCAAGGAGGTGTGTGTGAGGTCACCCCAACACCAGAAGGAAGGGAGAACTCAACTCGTGTTTACGAAGCAGTCTGGTGGTGACAGACGTGGTAATGAAAACCCTTCCAGCTGCACTCGACAACTGAATATTTCCCTGCCTGTAATCTCCAAATATGTAACACGGAAAGTATTTCCTCCATTAAGGCTTCTCTGCGTGGTGTGCTGGCACCTACCTCAGTGCTTCACAAATGGGAGGTTGGGACACTGCTACCTGGGACAGGAAACACATCAGGCTGATTAGCTTTTGGCTAACAGGTTAACTGGATTATTTTTTTTTTCCCAGGAGTGGGAGGAGGGGAATGGTATTTAAGGCAAACAAAGGTTGCCTTAAATCCATCATTGTGAAATAAGCATATTGAAAATTAAGCAATAGTTTAAAGTTTAAAAAAAAAAAGGGAGTCTAATGAAGACTATTTACCCAAATTCAAATCCAAGGTTTGTTCCCCCCTGCCCCAACAGTGAAATTTGTACTTGAAAGAAAATACACAGTAAAAATGTTTTTCAGGGAGAGAAAAAGCTTCAGTCCAAATGGCTTCCTCTGCAGGGCTCACAGAAAGTTTCAAGTTTCAGCACTGGCTGTTAAGAAGTTCCTCCTCTTGTGGCCTCCCAGATTCAGTCAAGTTGCTATTGAGACTCAAGAATAAAAACTTTTGTTGTTGTTCAAAAGAGCTTAGCTAACAATAAGGAAGCACACACCGTGGAATCAGACTTGGTCCCGTTTAGAAAACATTTACAAAATATGGATATTAGTTTAAAAAAGCAAAAATAAATGAAAAATAAATCAAAGCACAGATAATTTGAGATTCTTTTAAGTCAGCCCTGGGTGGGTAGAGAAAGGATCCACCAGGACCCAGCTCCACAGGAGAACCTAAGCACAGTGATACCAAACGTGAGCAGGTTTCACTAAGTGCACAGATTTGGTAGCGCTGCCCTGACAAAAGAGGCAGGTTCTCAAAAATGGGGCAGTTCAAGCCAACCACTGCAAAATGCCAAAAAGATGTGAAATCCCACAGTCTTCCCCAGGCCCTGACACATCCTACAGCTGTAGTTTGGACTGCATAAGCACAGGGATCCCAGCCTGCCTCCTCGTGTACTCCACAACAGCTTAGCTGTAAGAACACGTAACGGGGAGGACCAGGAGGGCTCTGAGATCTCCTCAGCGTGCAGGCGCTGACACCACACTCTCCAGAATCGAAGCTCAAGCAATCTGGGGGAATAAAAACAAATTAAATGAATAACTGATACTAAATCGCCTGGCAGGACAGCCAGTTTCTGAAACTTTCAGTTTCAGCAATTGATTCCATCCTTCTTTGCCCAAGCTGCTTGATTTTTTTTCCAGGTACTAGATAACCTCACCAAACAGCAACACCAGCGTCACTCTGATCTGTGATTTCTGGAAATCATATCGATTTGGTTGCATAGGAGGAAAGGGGAGCCAAGCTAGACATCTTGTCCTGTTTATTTTCATGTTACTCATGCATAAATTATGAGTAGCTATCAGTTAAGTATATTTGACTCCAAACCTTCTCCCCTCCCTCTTACTAGCTGGTTAAAATTGTTTCCATAAGATTGATGCAATGGGTCCTCAAGGACAACTTCTGTGTGCATCTGGAGGGAGAAAGTGCAATTTAGTGGTACAGCAAAAGAAGCAGATTTTGTAGACAAACGCTATAAAAACTGCTGTAAAACCACTATCACCTGGGTATTCGAGGTACACAGGATTCTAGGGAAGTCTTTTTATTTTCTTGATCCTCTGATCTTGGACCTTGAAGAGGCAGTAAGCCTTGTAGCTGGCTGAGCTGAAACGATCTCACACAATCTCCTCGGTACCAGAGGACCCAGACCAGGGGATAGTTTCAGATCAGTCATCCTGCGAACAGCTGAAATGATGTTAAAAAATAAACAAGAAACTTTCCCTAGAAGAGGAATAAAGACAAAAGGCTCCTCCAACAGGACACCCCGCCGTGGCAGTGGAAGGTAAGGGAGCCCTGCGATCCCTGCCTCGTGCAGCGCTTCAGCAGCACTCATCTGATCCTGCTCACGAGGTCGGCAGCAAAACTCTCAGATGACATCGGAGCGGGGTGAAACCAAGCGTGATACTTTCGTGTTTGTTTACATGTGGAAGCAAAGCAAATTAGTTGTTCCTCCTAGCAGGAGACCTATCAGGGTTATTGGGATGGGAGGTGGATAAAGCACGCTTCAGTTCAGGATAGGGTCTTCCCCAGCTCCCAGACTCTTTTCTAATAGCACAAAATTGAAAAAAGCAAAATGAAGTGGTGTGGGGGTAGGCAAGCAGCCTGTAAGCAGCCTGTACAAAAATAAGCTTTGAAACTATGGAAAAGATAATTTATCCTCACAATTTTGTCAGTGGCGGGCAAACTGGACAAGGCAAAAAGACCTGCAGAACAAGTGTCACTCCCTGGACAGTGCTTTCTGTTGCAAACACATTCCCAAATACTTCATTTAATTTGTGTACTCAAAATTTCCCGTGCTTTTCTCAGGTAGAGAAGCTCACAAGCCGTGGAAGTTGCACGCTTCCTCTTCGTGGTTCCTGTGTGGCATTACCAGCTTTGACTAGGAAACGGAAGTTTCTTATCTCCTGTCCACCTTGAAGTTTTAGGCCAGCCTATGTAGGACAGTTCTCTACAGTCACTTGGCAGCAAAACCAAAGATCTTACTGAAGCCTTGAGTTACAGCAAGAGATGCTTGAGGTGAAAACAATGCTTGGAATAAGGCATGGATACTCCACACTGGCAGCCCTCAGAGCAGCCCCACTGCCATGAAGATGCCACCTGAGGACGATGCAAGCGGGACACGAGCTGGCGTGCAAAGATGAGTTCCCATCTCTTCTCCCCGATCTCCAGGACACGATGAAGCAATGCTCCGCTCAGACCAGTCAAACGTACTTCTCCGGGCATCACATGAGAGGAAAGGGCTCACGCAGAGAGATTCCCTTTACTGGCTGATGTCCCACGCAGGAATTTGGCAGTGCCTGCACTTCTGCTCAGTGCTGCAGCCTCCACAGGTCTGCCCTCCCCCAGACATCTGGTTAAAGTTAATCTTAAGAACCTCAAGCTACTTTTGGTCTCAAATTCAGGCTTTTCAAACTTATTGTTACACATCTCAAACCAGCAGAAATGCTGACAGATTGACCATTATTAAGGCCCACGCCTTGTTTAAACCAGCAATTTTATTTTATTTTTTAATCACAGAACCAATATCTCTTAGGCAAATTGATACCTCATCAACAGGGGCAGCCACATGAGCTGGGTGCCCTGGACGTGTGAAATCTATCTAGGTTAATTAATGATATAGGCCTGGGACAGGACTCTGGCAGTGAAGCCATCTGACACAGAAAAGAGAGGCTGCATCCAAGCTGTGGATTGGGAATGGTCCCTGGCCCAACCTCATTTCCACGGCTGGGGTGGTTTGGGACCAAGCGAATTGGCTCACAGCACGGACATTGCCTGGTACCAGCAGTCAGGCAGGACAGCCAGCCAGATTCCCCTGCCTGAAAACATACACCGGCACTTTTAATCTTATTAGAAATTATCCATTATAGCTACTGGCTCTGGGTTCAGCTGCCTGTTTCTCCCAGCTAGTTGATGTAGTTACTGGAAAGATGGAGCAATACTGATCTTGTTGAAGTCTGTCCTACATGTACTGCTATTTGCAATTTTGCGCTCATCTACAAGGACTAAAAACTTGGAACAATGTGGGGCTTATTGTCTCTACTCACAACAGCCTTCCTTTTCTGGTTACATTGTACCACAGTAATACACCAAGGTGGTCCACGTTTTCCCATTTTTCCTCCTTCATTTTTATTAGCCTGAGGTCACTGTAAAGGTATAAGCCAGCAACTGAATAAGCAGCAATTTCTGGATTAAAAAGAGCCATGACTCGCAGCCATAAAGGGAAAAATCAGACAAGAACAACAACAAAAGAAGGGCAGACCATGGCCAGGATAATGCTTCAGAGCATCAACAGCTGGCTTGCAAATCAGGAGCCTGCCAGCAGACAAAGACAATGTCTCTTGTTTCTGGAAGAATACCATTGAATCTGGGGTGTCAATTCATGCACACACACCACTTTTTGAAACCACATTTTGCACTTTTCAATCTGCATGCAACAATTTTGAGCACAAAATACCATGTCATTTGTTGTCCCACATCCAATTTTTTTTTTTTTGGTGGTCAAAACAGTCATTTACCTACTTCTTCCTTACCACCCACTACAGAAGAACACTTGTCTACGTATTAATGGACACGTTTTTGTAATTAAGTGATGAATAACAATTATGCTTGTTTCTAAATGAATCTGACTCTATAAACCATGTAAAAGTGTCTGTTCATGTAAAAAAAGTGCACATGACCACAAGCTCAGCTTTAGAGCAAACAAAAGGAAAGACGATGGGAGACACTGACCTAGGTGCTCCAAGCCATTTGTTAGCTTCACCCAAACTTCGTGCTGGGCATCTCAAAGTTTGCAGGACTTGGGCCATTCGTTCAGACTTGTTTACACCCCATAAAAAGCAGACAGCTACGTTCATCCCTGATTATTCCGAAATGGTTTTCAAATCATCATAGCTTTAGAAGGACAAATATAAGCTGTTACCTAAAGGATGCTATGGATGAAACTAGTTGGGGATGGAGACTTCTTAGATTTTCTGTTAATAAAAACTTATTAGGGAAATCCTCACCAAGCTCACCTGCCATCTACCAAAGAACCTATTTGGGAAGAAAGAAAGGAGGTGTCAAAACAACCTAAATAATAGAGGACCTTTCAGAATTCAGATAAATTTGATGCATTTCCAAGCATTACAGCATGTATTTTTTTAAAACAATCAGCACATTCATTGTTCTTTCCCTACTGCTTTCTCTGGTATCTAATATGGGTCAGCCACAGCATTTGAGAAAAAAAAATTAATGACTGGAAACTTAAGTACCAGGTCAACCAGTACTCACAGAATTTCTGGTTAGAACAGAAACCCCCTATTTTTTCTTTTAATCTCCTACTCCAAAATGAAGATTTTGGAACAGAATTAGTGGTACAAGCTACTGCGGGATTTCCTACCTTCCTGCTGGTCTTGTGCTCCCTCATCATGAAAGCAACTACAGGGAGGAAAGAGCACAGAAAGGGGAAGATAAGGTGCCAAGCATCAGTGTCAGAGCCCCACTGATGCCTCCCAAAGCAACATGCCCATCTGTGCAGCCTGGAGAAACCATGCTACAATGGCTCATTGCACTCAACAGGGCTCCTCATCTGCCCGTGCTTTACAGCTTCAGCTGCTGCAGGACTCCAAGCACCACAAGTTCTCTACATTTTTTCAGTGTTTTTGCTTTTTGGCTACAAATAAATGTAACAACAACATGAATAAGAACCTGAAGGATGTAGCTCAGTAAGTTTTTTGTATGAGACTGAGCCGATGTCCCTGCTGAAGTCTGACAGAGCCATTTGCTAGCTGGTATTTTGGAAGCATGGTAACAGATTCAGCTATTCCCGTTCATTTACTGGCAGTTGCAGAAGTCAGCGAGAAGAGATTTGTTTATGAAGTCTGATTCATTTCCTGAAGGGAAGAGCCTGCGCTCTTCTTAGGAAATGGATTAGTGTCTATATGTTGTGTAACCAGCCCCTTCTACATAACATACTGTGCCAATTACAGTGGTCTACCATGCATCAGAGCTGAAGCTAACTGCTTCCCCTGCTCCCTCCTGCCTGAAGAAATCCAGCATATGTCTATTCTTAGCTGGTAATGGCAGCTAATACAATTTCAAAACCCCTATTACTCCTGACTTCGGATGCAATGCAACCTAGAAAAACGATGTGCCATTAGACAGACTTTTGCCCTTCAGACAGTGCTAAAAGCCTTAACTGTTAAGGCAGCACACAGCACAGGTGGGGCAAGGCTCTGGTGGACCTAACACACACTTTTGGAGCTTTATAATTCAGACAGACTGACCGGGTGGAACATAAAATAGGGCTCTGTGACAGAGAATAAAATGCATCATTTCCCTGAAGCAAGAAGTATCAACTTTTTAATTCCAGACATTAAATAACTTTAGCCCAAGCTAAGGGTACAATAAAGCCAAAGGTGTCCATTCTGACTTGACAGATACGTTATTTTTTCATCCCTCTCCCTCAGCACAATTACTATAGAGCTGGTTTATTCCTCCTCCCCATGGCTTTTAGCACAAGCAGAAACTGATTAAAACCAACCAAACTAACAAAACAAACAACAACAATTGTCATAATGGCTTATTAAAAGCAGTCATTTGGCTCTGAAAGCCAAACTCAGGGCTCTTTGAAGAAGGCCCTGCCACCTCCCTCTCAGCTGCCGGCCTGCAGAAAGTAGGCCTCAGGGGGGCCGCTGGCTGCTGAGGGGATCCTGAAGGGATCCAGAGGGACAAAAAGTGGCCCCAGGGACTACACGTCCAAGCCCAAGACTTCCTACTGGTCATCTGGCAATTGTGGAAGTGTGGTCAGCTATTGGGGCTGTTATTGGGTCAGTTATTGAGGCTGGAGCTGCTGAAATAGCTGGGGAGTGAATGACACAATTCGTAATGCCAACCAAGACACCATGAAGAGAAACCTGCTCGCCACTAAAATGCTGTTGGTGATTTTTATTATATTGTGTGTGTAAAACTATCCTCTGCACGTGCTGCTGTAGAACAAGAGGCTTTCACAACATCAATTTTTGAGCCACTCTTTGGATGCCACTGTAGCCTACATCTGCTCTAGCAACATGAAGGGGGAACCAAAGTGACCCTGTGTCAAACACAGAAGCAGGGATGGAATAACGAAATGAGAAGACACTGCTTAATAACACTAAGGACCAAGAAGAAATATTTAAAGTTAATTCAGCACATAAATGAAATGGGTGCCAACTACTGACAAATAAAACGTAAGCCATCATTTCCAGTTTCACAGCGCTGAAATTCCTCAGGTTTCCAACACACATAAAGGGGGCAAAATACTTAATAAGGAGCCATCTATTAGAAGAGATTACTTTACGTGGTTTTCTGAGATAAGAGGCAACTCGATGATATAACCAGGCAATCCCTTCTAGATCCCTGTATAATAAACAGGCCTAGAAAGAATACAGATAGGCAAATACCTTACAGATTATCAAGTCTGACAATATATTCAGCCAGAATCTGTAAAGAAAAAAGCTTCAGTGTGTACATTGTCAGAGAAGCGAGCAAATCAGAGGACATCTGTACGATAAGCCGTGCTGTGCTGCTTCAGAAAGGATGAGCAGCAACCCAAAGGAAAGCATCATAGCAGATGAATTTCAGTGCTTTCCTGCTTCATCTTATCATGCATCACAATAAACATACCCATTTATTCTCTTAATCACTGCCCAAATATATATTTTTAAACAAAAAACCCTACAAGCCATGGATAAGCTAAGTAGTGTGGAAGTAGGAGACCGCTGGTACCTGTATCTCAAAATCTTGAAATCCTTGCACGCAGAGGATAGGCCCCACTGTTGGTGTCCTGAAGCAATACCAGAGCCTTCTCTCATCACTCATCCGCTGGCATACACTAGTTAGCATCAACGTAATTGTGTGTTTGCTCTACCTTATTACCTTTAAAGCTAAGTAAAAGCTTTAGCACCAACTCATGATGAGACCTTACTAGACCTTCAAAAGCAGAAAAGCTGTTTACTTTGAGACCCTAAAGTACTCCACAAGGCAGATGCACTGCCTGCTTAAAAATACAATTAAGCCTTTATTTGCTATTTTAAGTGAATTTGGAGCTGAAGGTAAATTCATCAAATTTGTACTCACTGCTGGAGGTGCAAAATCTCATTATCTATCACATTTTAAACACAGGGATGGATCTTCCTTCCGTGCCCCTTCGAGACAGCGCAATGCATTTGCTCTATCATCTGAATCCAGAGAATCCAACCTGGTGGCAAAATAGGCCAATTCACATTAGGACAGCCTTTTCTCAGATTTCTCTCGGCAGGACTCGGCATGAAGGAAACTGCTGCTACAGGCTGGTAAAGGTCAAAAGCATTGCCTTGTGGGGTTGATCGACCACCCACCACTGTTATTTCAAAAACCTGCTAGGATCATTGATCTTTACCTCACAGTAAGACGGAACAATGCAGAACTTGAAGAATAAAAGACTACTGAGAAGTTTGATCTGAAGTTAACTTGGCAGCAGAACAGCCATGCTCTTCTACCTAGGACTGTGCTTTGGCATCGCCTTAGATTCAGTGCTCAAAACCTTAAGAGTTCCCTGAAAAACTTGATTTAGATGGAGAATACACATGGTATGATGAGCAAAGCCCATATGTTCAAAGTCTGGCCAAGGTTAGTTACACAACAGTATTTCCTGCAGACTGACTAAGAGAAAAATTAAAACACCACTTTTTTTTTTTTTGTAAACCCAGCCCCCACAACTGTTCTCCCTTTAATGAGGATAAAGGCTGTATTTTCACTATACAAAATTTCAGCGCAGTCTAATGTTCAAAGCTTATTATTCACTTTCTGATACACAGATATTCATTTTGACCATTATTTATTTGCAGTTTCAAGTCATTAGGCACACAGGCTATGACACACAAGGGTCCTAGGAGATGCATATGGTTATGTGATTATGCAAAGCTCCCTCCCTGGAGGACTGCCTGGCAAACTCACCCTCGCCTGCTTCTCCTTTCACGTAATTGTTCTTCCCGTTCTCCAGGCTTGCTCCAGCCACTCACCCAACCTTGGATAACATTTACAGCATTTGATACCTCACCTAATGAAAGGATAAAGGAGGCCATTGTATTTTCTCTTTGCTAAAGTGACCGACGTGGGATGAAGCTCAGCTGAGCAGCCTGCCTGCCACCACTCGAGGCTGTGCCCACCACCATCCCAGCCTGCTGCATCCTACAGCACTGGGGCTGCATCCATCACTCCCCCGAACCACATGAGGAAGGGAAACAGCTGTTTTCTTTCTCACTCTTTTGCAAGAGCTTACAGTAGGGATTACTGCGAGATCATGTAGCTAGCTGCAGCATTTTACATAAAGCCACCCGTATCTGGCAGGTGTGTGATGGAAGAACCACGGGCAAGGCAATTAAAATGCAGCTTCTGGAGAGTTTTTATGTGAATGGCCCTTCAACATCCGAGAGGCTACGGTGCACAGAATGCAGTGATGTACAGAGGATGTGTGTGCAAAAGCCAGCTTCTCTCCTTGGGGCACTCTCCATTGTGTACGAAGCTTTCAAAGCCTCCTAGCACAGGAGCAGCGCATTACGCTGTCCCGTATTCTCCTCCCCGTTTGTTCTCCGAGACACCAAGCATGTTCTGACTTCAGACTGTTGCAAACAGCATTCTGCAAAACAAGGGACAGCAGGTTTTTGGAAGCACTCCTGCACTACTTTTCAGCAGTTTTCCTGCATACATTATTGTGTACATGGCAGCTGCTGCACACAGATCACAGGCAACACACAGCTTGTAGAAACCAGTGCAGCTGGAGAGAGGGAATGAAGAGAGGAGTCTGCCTCAACAACCCAAATCCTTCCGGGCAGGCCAGACAAGCTATTGACATATTTTTAAGGTGCCACAACTTCATACAATATTTGAGAGCTTCTATCTGCTAACTGAGCTTCAATGAAAAGCCAACCTTACCACACTAGCCTGGTAGCTTCAAAACCATTGCAATGCATTTATTTTGTGATATTGCAGTTGTTTAACACTGCGGCATCACTGTCTCCTCTAAACATCTTCAGCTTTAGGAGAAAAACCAGCAGGTTTTCTGCGAGAGTCCCTTTTGAGTTATATGCCAGCCCCGTGCTGCACAGCCACTCCGTAACGCCCATTTGTGTTTCTGCCAAGGGCTCAGGGCGCACAGAGGTGGCATTGTGCTGTCCCCTCTCTGCAAGGGGCATTGTTCGGCTGTGGAGCTGGAGCAAGTGCAGGGGAAGGTCACCGAGCCACACAGCGAAGCCTGACGGATATGAGATGTGGCGATGAGAGATCTGCGTAAAGAGATGCCGGTGAAATTAAGCTGGGGTCAGGGAAGACAAAAAGAAAAACAAACCCCAGTTAATGTGGGAGATGGGTGTGCCATCCTAGAACTTGCAGAGCACTGTGCAGCAAGTGGCAGAAAATTAGGCTGCTGCCAGGCATGTGGCAGGTGTATTAGGCAGCTCTCTATTTCAAACAGAGCTTGTCCGATATGAAACACACATTACACTTCTTCTACAAAGGATAATCTTTAAATCAGAAAGGGGATTAAAAACCACCGCATCTCCGGCTCTAAATGCTCAAGTGCCTGATCTCCCGTTGTATTTGGATGCCCAACCACAGCGCAGACGCTGGGTTTGCAGGAGTTGTGGTCCAAGCCATGCTTTCACATCACATTTTTGCAGCTGCCACCTTGCAGTTAAGGCATGAACTTCACACAGCTGCAGGAGCTGCAGCAATTTGTGCACTGACCTACATGAGCTTGCAGTAGCCGGAGAGCTCACGTCAGAAAAACAAGAGGGAATCCTTGTGCTTTAAATATTTAAATGATGCCCAGTGGAGAGCATCATAAGGCAAGGTACATACAAGCTTTGCCAGCCTCCAACAAGTTATGTGCCAGTGGCACAAAGTGCATCGCAAGGTCGCTCAGGAACCTACAAGTTCCTAGGCAGGGTTCCTCATCCCCAGCAAGTGCTCAGCGAAACATTTTATGTCCTAGTCCCCGGGTTTTGGCATCTCCACGGGATACATGTTAGTCAACGCAGGAACAGACGCTCTTCAACATCTGGAACCAGTTCGGATTCCGTGAGCTTTTGGGCCTCCTGTCTTCTCTTACGCGCCCTGCCAACATCCACTGGAGCAGCCAGCACTAACCTCCGCCCCGAGCTTTAGTCCAAACGCAGCCGTCCAGTTGCAACGCGTCCAATTAGCTGACAAAAAAAACAGTCTGAGCAAACAAGTTCGCATCTGCAACAACAGGCCTCAAACTTTGACACCATTTTTGCAGGGTTCCTCCATTTCCTCTCAACAATCTTATTTGCGCCTGATGATTTTAATCAGAATTTAAAGAACAAGTCCTTTTGCACCTGTGAAGAACGTCCAAACCTGCGTGCTGCTGTTCGCACTGCACTAACCTGGGTGTGAAACCGACGGGCTTGGACTGAGAGACACACAAACAGCCCCCAGCAGAATCCCTCCTCACACCACCTGCACTTCTGCCGCGAGCCAACAGCCACACGCCAGGCAGAGCTGCTGTCGGGGGCATAACCCTGCGCTGAGCTGAGCACGATAAACCCATTCTGCAACCACTGCTCTGCAAAGCAATCGCTCTGCGTCGCTCCAGCGCAGAAGGGAAATTCGGAGAGCTTACCAGGAGCCTGCAGTTCCTTAATTCCTGCCTGGATGCAGGACAGCGTGATGAATCCCACCTCACCTGGGCACAAACTATAACTCCGGGCTGTCGTTCACCTTTGCTACCCCTACAAACCATGCTGGTTAGCTTGTCCAGAACAGCTTAAGCGTGCATCTGCGTTTCGAAACCACAAACTGTAAAACAAACCTAGCAGGACAAGTTCTGTACCGTTTTCTCCACGTGAGACAAAGCCACTAATATGAACGCACATGACAAACAGCCTGGGCTCACTGCCACTTGTGCCTGTACAGTGATCCCTACAAAGAAGCCAAGACATCCCAGCACAGAAGGAACTTCAGATGATAAAGGGTAGAGCAGACGGCAAAGGTTTCTCTTCCCTTATTTAAAAATACAGAACTATTTGCTGTGGCATAAATTTTCCTCCTGGATTTTGTCTCCTTCTAGGAGACAAGAGTGCCTGGGTTTTGTTTTTTTAAAAAGAATCCTGAAGAATTTTGACAACTTTCAGTTGCAGGCTACGAAGGTTTTTGAATACTTGAATACTTTAAGGGAAACAATTCTCAACTGCAACACTGACATTTTAAAGGTCTGTCGCATGGAAGCCAGCACAAAAGTCCCACCTAAATGAGGGCACAGACCAGAGTTATCAATTATCAGGGAAGTTGTCTGCACCAGCAGATATCTAAGATTTCCTCTCCTACAATATAGCAAGCGGTACCACAAAAAAAAAAAAGAAGGCAAACGCAGGATTACCACCACGACACCCAGCCACCTCCTGCCAGTTCATGGTGACACCAGCTCAGCACATCAGGCACCCACCTGAAACAGCACTCACATCACTGGTGAAATGAGATACTTCCCACTCGTGGGAAATACAGAAGTGTGCCAACACCAAAGGGACTTGTTCGTGCTGAAAGCTGGGTGAGTCAGTACACTGCTCCCACCGTATCGCCACGCTCAGGTGAGATTAGCGATACTAAATCTTCTCCGGAGCGCTGCGTGGATGTGCCTGAACTTGACACGCCGGTGACCTACTTTTCAGAAGTGCCCAACACCCACATCTCCCTCTGAAGTCAACAAAAGACGAGGCCACTCAGCAATTTTGAAATGGTGGTGCATGCTTTTTACATAGGAAGCCAACAATAGCCTAGGGCCAGCTGTGCACATTAGGAAAACCCCATTTTAGCTCCCCGTGTAGAACCCAGTGTGTTCAGTGCTCTGGATCCCTCAAGACTCTACACATTTGATGTACGTGCCTGCTAATTGCACCCCTTCGCTGCCAAGGAAAAGAGCATGCATGAAAGCTAATAATCCCTTTCTTACAGCCCTACTGCATCAGGCACATACATTCTTGGACAACAGATGCCGCCACTCCTTTAACCTTCACCTGCCTAGACAGGTGCATCCCTTTCCCTTAGAAGGAAAACACAAAATAAAATTACATCTTGTCCTTCCCAATGTACGCCTGCTGTCCTGCAAAGAGATACTGGCTCGATCTACTTTGCTCTAACAAGGAATCAGCTAAAACAATTAAGATTAGGAGACGATGCACGCTGTTCAACTACTGTGATTCTGAGTAGGGTTCAGAAGAGAAAGTATGTAGAGGATATGCACACTGAAAACAAACTCTAACCCTGCAGGTTATGTATAATTTAGATAGTCTTAATTAAATACGTAAACCCTCCTGAGGTTCCTTCTTTCCCCACCTATGCCCTTCTTTATGAGGAACAACCATACTCTGGTTTATTACTTAGTTTTCTTTTTTTTTATTATTACTAAGTTTTCATTTTATTCCTGAAAATGTGTGTGTGTGTGTGTGTGTGTGTGTGTGTGTGTGTGTGCTATAAGCACAAACAATTCAGGGCTACATAATGCGTGGCTATGTCTACAAGCTATAGCTGGAACCACTTCCGCAGTCTTTTAAAACCAGATAAAACCACTGGTGTCACACGAAATACAGACTGGAGGCCAAGCTCCTGCTTTGAAGGATTTACAGCTATAGGGCCATACCACGCAGTAAAGAAAACTGCAAAGCGATGCCTACGTGTTGTGTTAAAATTTGTTGTGTTAAAAGACTACCAGCAACTTCAGCTTCGATACGCTCAGCTATTAGCTAGCGAGCCAACAGGGAATTGCCTTCTCTTTCCAGATGAGCTCCCCAGTCCAAAGCACAAGCTGGGAACAGCAAGTCCTTCCAGCTGAAGTCCTCTGCTAAAGTTTCAGAGCATCTCTCTCATATGACCGACATATCCCAGGCTGGTAAACTCAGCCAAAACTTCCCTTATTTCCCCAAGTAAAGAGACAGATAACATCTCCATAACCACCCTTTGCAGTTTCCAGGAATCTCTAAAAGCCCTCCACATTCCAAGGCCATTAAACAACAACCTCAACACTAACACCAGGAGGCAGGTCCAAACAGGAAGGATCTGCAAAAGCCTGATCATAAGGCACAGGTACTGAGAGGCTGGTAAACTTTTCACCAACCCCAAGTATCGGGAAGCCTTCAATATTGAATTCCAAACTGCTAGGCCTTCCAAATAAGTTTTGGCCCCTGAATCCTCTAATCACAATAGAAACGCAGATGGAAAATGCAAGGAAAAGGCATCAATTAACATCTTCATGCCTTAAGAAATAAAAGGCAAGATCACAGCTTATAGCACCTCACATACACCACAAACTGGCCCATGAGCAAGGAGGTTACCTCATAAGTGCCTTTATACAGAGAATGACCTCTGAGCCTCCAGACTTAACACAGCACTTGTTTCCTTTGAACTATCCCGTATCACCTTTAGACACCTAGCAGCAGATTTCTTTCTCCAGCTGCAGCAGCAAGCAGGACGGACATAAATTAGGATCCTATGTTAAGGGTTAGTGCTGGGATAGGACAGAGAGGGTGATGCTATTGAACTAGCAAGTTGTTGAGTGAGAAACGTCTGAGCTCTGCTTCACCGCTGTTTTGTTGAACCTAACATCTCAGTTATGAGTGAAGCAAACACACGTCACCAATCCCTTTCTCTACCAAGAAGTATTGACTTGCAGCACCCACCTACTCTCAGCAATTCATACCTGCTAAAATAGCAGAAGCTAGTCACTAATTGTTTTGTGCTGTGGGGGGGAGAGACAGAGGTTGAGAGAGACCCATATGAGAGCACATTAATATCAGGAATACTTTCTTACTGATAAAAAGAATTAGCTGAGTAAGTGCTATTCAGTTTCACAACAGACAACTAAAAAACACAAATAAAATAAAATCATGGCCATGTAGCACTTTAAAACTCTGTTTAAAGTCTCTTCTACAGTGTACTTGTTTGAAGCAGCTCTTTTCTTCTCGCTATGAGGCACGACAGCTCACTTGGAGACCATGGCTTAGATGAACTTAAATCATCTTGGATTTACACGGTTCACATGCCTGACAACTAGCTGGAAACTAACGCACAGTGAGGACAATGACAGGATGAAAGAAATAATCACAGTTTTCGGGATAGCTGAGAGAGAAATAAAAGCAGACACTGAACAGGATAACGGGTATCCAAGAGAAACAGTCCCCCCCAAAAACCCTTGAGAACCGCGACATATTCACGCATTGGCCAGTGTTTGCCCTTTGAGCAGACAGCTGGGGACCCGGGTTACGTGCACCTGAGCTGTAAATTAATTCTGTTTAAAATAATGATGGATGGATAGTGCAGGAAAACTGGGCTTTAAAGGAAGGCACCTTCAAAACCCGGTGTGAAACTTCAGCAGGAAGGCTGCATGACGCTCGGGCTCTTGCAGGGCAGCACCAGCCACGCGTCCACCCCACGCCGCGCAGCTGACGGGCCCGAAAACATCCTGCTCCTTGGCAGCTCCACAGCACGGGACCGAACTCCCAGATCTTATCACCACGATTTTTAAAGGGCATTTTTAAACAACCACCGAGAAACACTTGGGAGAGGGGGGAGAGGGGAAGGAGCACTGCCTCGGCCAGCAGCGCCGCAAACCTGCGGGCAAGGTCAGGAAGGGTCCCTGCGGCACCCCCAGCACCCTCACCACAGGACCTGGACCACCACCAGCAGGACCAGGACCACCAGGACCACCACCATCACCAGGACCTGGACCACCACCATCACCAGGACCACCACCAGCAGGACCAGGACCATCAGCACCAGGACCAGCAGGGTGG
The DNA here is from genome assembly GCF_964211825.1 of Aythya ferina. Taxonomy (NCBI): domain Eukaryota; kingdom Metazoa; phylum Chordata; class Aves; order Anseriformes; family Anatidae; genus Aythya; species Aythya ferina. Next base: position 28,057,933 of record NC_140296.1, read on the forward strand.
CACCACCACCACCACCGCCCTCCTACACCCCCGGCTGCTCCGGGGGAGCCAGCGCCCGGCTGCCCCTTCCCGCTACCTGTCCTCGGAGACGCTGATGACCCCGTCCTCCTTGGGCACGATCGCTGCCATGTTCACCACCTCCTGCGAGCCCTCCACCTTGTTGAGCAGGAGGGGCTTGCGGGTCAGCGCCTTGGGCTGCGGCTCCGCCGCCATGGGCACCGCCGCTGCGGCGAGGGGAGGCTGCGGCGAGGGGAGGCGGCCGCACCGAGGAGGAGGAGGAGGAGGAGAAGGAGGGACTCGGTGCACGGTGCCGGGCTCTGTCGCTCATCCCCCGGGCTCCCCGGGAAGCAGGAACCGAGGAGGAGGCGGCACCGCCCCCGAGCCGAGCCGGGCCGCCCCCCTGGGCCGGGCCGGGCGCTGCGGGGGGCTGAGGGGGGAAATGGCGGCCGGAGGCGTCACCATCTCGCAGCGCCCACAGGGGTGTCCCGGCGGCCGGGCTGCCCGGGCGCTGCGGGGAGGGTTAACCTGCTCGGAGGAGCCGGGCTGCTAAAGGGAGGCCTTAAGCAGGTCGTGGTGGTTAAAAAACGGGTGCAGATGGCTGCTTTGCCGAGAGGGGGTGCGGGTCCGGGTGCCGGAGAGCAGCCCCCCCCTGCCCCGTCACCACACGGTGGCCGGCTGGTTGTGAAGCTCCTCGCTCCAAGGCTTGTCTGTATTTAGGTTACAAACTCTCTCCTGGTGAATTTTTAAGGGAAATGCAACTGTTTTTCAGTGAGGTTCTGCTTTTTGCTCACTTTTCCTGTTGGATTAATGGAAGTCTGAAAAGGGCAGGTCATGTGCCCAAAGCTCTGTGCTAAAGTCAGCAAAACAAAAACAAACTAACACGCTTTCTCTTGAAGTGCGTGCCAAAGACAATCTTTCATAATCTGTCTGGAGAACTCTGGAAAACAACTGTAGGTATCTGAACAGTTGTCCTACATCGCAGAAGTGATTTGCAGCCTGGAAAGCGTTACTTCAAGTGTAACTTCAAACTTAACCCATGGTAAGATGAAGAGCAGCAGTTCTCCGAAAATAAATAAATAAATAACAGGGCTCCTTCCCATCAGCAGAGAAATTGAGGAGGCTTATGAGTTTAGCAGATAGGGCTATATTTGTTGTGCAATTTGTGACTCACTTGTGGAAGTGAAAACTAAACTCCAGATAGTGCTTAGTAAACCGGCCATATTATGCTAAACAAACAGGGTCTGGAGGTCGGCAGGACCACAGCAAGGCATTTAAGCTCTACTTGACTGAACTATTTGAAGTTCACAAGTGTACTGTGGAGGGAAGTGTCTGGTCAGCAACAGATAATGGCTTGTAGGAAATGCATCTGCAATCTCAAGCTGTTTCCCAGGGGATGTATGATCACATTAGATAACATCCCATTCTCGCAGTTCTTAGAAGGGAATTGCTACTAGAGAACCAAAGATGGAAACCAGCCCTTTTACAGCTACAGATGACCCTGCAATCCTCGGCTAGACCTACAGCTAGAAAACCTTGCATTGCTACGCAATGTATGAAATATTCTTTGAAGACATTGATACACTTGACAGTTTTCAGAATGGATGTATACCTTAAAATGTCTTGGAAAACTAAAGTCTGAAGAAATCTGGCAAGGGCTGCCGTCTTTGTAGTTTGTTTGCATTCAGGATTTGGCACTGTGCACTATTCATAGATAAACATGGTCTGAAAGTATGCTGGAGGCAACATACTGTAGGCTCTAGGGAGATGTAGAATACTTTTTGCCAAACAGACCTTCAAGAAAATGCGTAAGGGGGAAATGAGTATCTTAATAAGGTATGGGTTACGGGACCAGGAGTAGTCCTATGCATCCCTCAAATTACCTGTTTTTTTGTTGTTTTTTTTTTTTTTTTTTTTTTCAGCAATTGCATATTGAGACATTGTTTCCCTTGCCTCTCCTTTATCTTTAAACATTCTCGGACACAACACTACTCCTTCAAGATTTAATACACAGCCCTTCTGGAGGAAAACACTAAAAACAGTCCTAGATGGACATTTTATTTAACTGTCCTGTTTCTAAAAAGGTGCACAAGAAACTCCAATTGGTGGCTATGACATGGTTCAGGTGCACCCGTTGAGTGCAGGTTTCACAGGCAGCAACAGCCTGGATGCCAGGGGCGTGCACTTGGATCAAAATCAAATAATGACACTCTGAAATTAAATCTATGCTTTATATAAAGGTCTAATCTTTGGTAATGATTTACCTGTTTTAAAAAAAAGCCTACAACACAAGAGATGCTCCAGTGGGCTTACAGTCAGTCAAGATAAAAATCATAAGGGCTTATTTTAAAGCTTATCTTTAATGGTGACTTCCTCAGCAAGACCAGGAAGGTACTTAAATAATAGAAAACGAAATCCTGAGCTCTGGTACATCACTTTACCAGGTGTCCAAATCTGGGGTCAGTGCTCTCATCTCCCTTATAAGGTAGAGAAATATGCTTGGGAAATTATTGCACACAAATAATGGTCTTGCTGTGACTGAGAGAAAAAGAACATTGCTTGAAAAGCTGGGGAAAGGAAAGAAAGCAGAGAAAAAATAGGATTTTAGAGTAAGGCAGAAACCTGGAGCTTACTCCTGCTTTGTACCCGACAGGCTAAAAGAATGTGGTCATAATGGTGGAGAAGGCATTGAAATTACCAACAAGATCTGAATGTTTTCCCAGATCTACCATTCTCACACAAAATCCAATCAAAAATGATTCACTTTTGAGAAACAATTTTCCTATAACCACGTAAACTAATGGACAAAAAGACTTCAAGCTAGAATAGCTGTAGTCATCAATTTTAATGACTACCTGCAGAAACAAAATTAGGGTAGTTTAGAAAAGTGTTTCCCCATATAATGGGAAAAAAAAATCAAGAAAATAAATCTTACCAATACTTATTAGCAGATATATATTTTTTTTCATTTGCTATCATAGCTTTATGGGAAAATTGCATGGGTTGAAAATATTTCTAGGATGACTCCTTGTAACTGAACTAGAAGCCAAGCAAAGCAAGCATATTCAGTTCTTTTTCAACTTTCATAAAAATGATAGGATTAAAAATTATGGTGTTTTTTTTTTGTTTTGTTTTGTTTTGTTTTGCTTTGTTTTTTCAGGTACTGCTGTGGTATGCTTGGAATATTTGAACTGTCTTCTAAGAACACATCTGCCAGTAGCATGGGCTGAAAAAAAACAAACTGGAAAAGGCAGCTTTATATCAAATGAATATTGCCTCATCTTTGTTTCTTAGCGTCCCTTCTCCTACTCTGCATTTTTGGCATGCCACAAGGTAAATGAAGCACTCAGCCGGCTTTTTTTCTTGGTATGGGTTGACTTTCACTCCTTTGATTCGGATGGAGTGGATTGAGCCTGCCTGCCTGCTAGCAATAAGTCTGGCCCACGTCTTCACGGACTGGGTGAGGACAGAACAGCTCTGGGAAAGGGTGCTGCTCTGAACCACTGTGTTCACGCACAGTGGAGCCAATTCCATGCCCTCGTACCACACCGGAGTCTTGGTTACTTTCTCTGGTTTCTCATCTGCAGTCTTGTGAGCTGGAGCAAATTCAATTCCCGATCTTTGGCACTTTGCTTTAAAAGTTGCTCTCTGGCTCCATCTTCTGTTTTATCTTGTTTGCTGACTTTTGGTTTTGTTTTCTCATTTCGGTATATCGGAGTGAGATTTTCCTGAGTTTTAGGAACTAAATTTCTTTTAAAAAGTAGGCAATCACTTCTCGCGTGACAGTTGCAGCAACTTGGAGAGGATCTGGACATGCAGGTGAGCAGGGGGCCCAGGGAGGAGGGACCTGGACCTCTCCCAGCTCTGCTGTCAGCCCTATTTTTAGATACTTGTATCTTCAAGGTTGTTGCTTCTTGTTAGAACAAGAGGAGTAATCCCAAGCCCCAAAAGCACTGTCTTGGCATAAAGGTAACTGTTCTGCAAAATGATGATCGTGACATGATCTGGCAGCATCGTGACATCTCGCAAACCTTTCAGCTAAAACTGGCAAGCACTGGGGCCACCCAGTAGGAGTGGGACAATTCAATAAATATGTTGGCATCTTTGCAGGTACTAACAAAAACTGTCCTCTTTTCTAAAGTGCACAACAATAATTGGAGTAATATTTATATCCCCAAGAACAAGCCTTTCATAAAGGAAAAGCTATTTTATGGTGAGTAAAATTTAAGAACTATTTAACTTGTGCCCCTTTGAGCCATTTCGTAAACTGATTGGAGTTGCTCTCCCTCTGCAAGAGGGGGACCAGTGTGGGAGAGAAATTGCACGTTGCCGGAGTCGGTGCTTGGATTCAGAAGTGCTCCATTGACAGTGAGCCAGATTTCAGCTTCTGAGGCCTCTTCCTCAATTACCCATGCAAAACCAAAAGGCCTGTACACACAAAGGATAACCACATAAAAAAGGTAAAAACACTTGGCAACAAATAGAGCCACCTCTCAATAGCCATCGAATGTAGCAGCGGTTTACCCTCTCTCGTGCTTTTCTTCTCTGCTTGTTGGTAAATTAAATGTTTTCCCACTTTGCACTATATGGGATTTACTATTTCTTCAAAACTCCATGAGCTATGCAACTGCAAAGCGTTGTGCTTAAAACACTCTCCTTTGCAGTTCCCTTGTTTTGCCAGCAGTGATAGCCGTCATGAGATAGTTACTAAAAAATATTTTTAATTTCAGATGCTACATCATTCTTAGAAGCATGTGGGAAACAAATATAGATCCATTCTTTATATAGAAAGGCAAACTTCACAGAGTACCAAAGCGTTCTGTGGAAAATACACTTGTCCATCTTGCTTAAAAATACAAAACCTTGTAAAAATACACCCTTATTTTGCTCCAGGTATTTATCATTCACACAACGAATAACACTGCCCATCACATTTCTGATAATAAATCCTACATGCTCATTATGACAGTTTTCTTCTGTATTTCATCAGTTTTGCTTCATGTTGGCATTCAGAAAATGAGGACCTTTAGTTCTTGTTTCATGTTGGCATTCAGAAAATGGGGACCTATCAAAAACTGATCCAAAATTCAATCTGCTATATGTCGAAGTTCTGGAAAAAAAAAAAAAATAGCTTTAAACTATGGGCAAGGCACTGTGCATGGCACTCTGTAGAACCTTACTGAGAAGTACACTAATTTCTAGCTGCTGTGCAAGTGCTGTTGGCTTTGTAACTGACTGTGAACATGTGAGAACAAAAAAGTGATGCTGTGTCAGTGTGTGGGCTGCAAATGAGAACTCCTGGCTCATGCATTTTGCCCCATAAGCAGTTCTGGCATTGTATGCAGTCTTATTGCTGTTTCCTTTGTCCTCACTGATCCAGCTATAGTATTACTCACATTTTGGGCTTCCAACTTGCTGTCAAAAATCTCTCTAATTTTATTCACTGTCTTTTTAGTAGAACTCTCTGATCATTAATTCTAAGATCATTATTCTTGTACTTTTCTAGGCTTCAGGACTTCAGAACTTGCTTTTCTAAATCTTCCTTCACTCTGTGATGTTGAAGAATCATGGAGAAGCACCAATAAATACATTTTCTATTTGGAAAATAGATTAAATTATGTAACTTACTTAAAAGGTAAATAAATTTCTTTTACATAATACACTAACTATATGAAAGCTTTGAAGCTTTTTTTTTTTTTTTTTTCCTGATGTGTACAATTAAGAGTGTGTCTAGGGAATATCAAAGAAAATTTCTTACAACTTGTGTCTTTTAATTATTTTCTTCAAGTTTCTTACCTCTATGGGCAGTCATGTGGCCCAACAGTGGATGACAAGATAATGAGCATATAGAAGTCTGGTTTGAGAAAACCAACTTTTTTGTTTGTTTTTGATTGCTAATATTGAAAGTTAGAAGTAGAATGGTGGAATATTTTACAAAGCCAAAACAAAACAAAACAAAAAACCCACCAACCGACCAACCAAAAACAAACAACCACAAAACAAACAGAAAAACCCGCAAGGAACTCTGGTACAAAAAGGTCCCAACAGTGCTATTGTGTTTTTGAGAGGAAGTTTTATGAAGCTGAGCAGTTTTCTTGAAGTGGAACCACTTTGTAGATTACCTCTTACTGCAATCCCATGGAAAGCTTCAAATTGTACAAAACCAGCATCTGAGTCTTAAAAAAAATAGGTAGACCTCCTCTAAAGCTGACAAATTTTTTCAACTCAAACCTGTAACAAAAGATTTATTTAAAAGCTTGTGGTTTCTGAACCACAGTGGGTAAAGTCATCCTTTAAGTGGAAGAGGATTCCTGCAAAAAAGTCCTGAGAGGCAGCTTATGACTCAGTATGATAGGGCTGTTTGTGGAGTTAAAAAAACATCCCAGATCATCTAATCAAACTCGTTCATGTGTTGTTCTGTGCAAATGTTATGAGTCACCTCCACGCTAGCAGGTAAGCCGGCATTTCTGGCCCTTGCTGGAGCAAGGAGTTTCTCAGTCTGTGAGCATGTCCGTACATCGCAGCGATGCTGGATTCAGATGGCACTATTGCAGATGGCGTTGTGGAGCATTTGGTTCTGATTACCTCACGGCCATTTCCAATCAGCATCTTTTTTATTCTAGATAGATTACAGCCGGAATATCTGATTGCCTTGGACATCTTGCACAGTAGTAGGCCCATATGTCTGTAGTCAGAATCTATGGAGTGCACTTTGATTTTGAAATGATAACCATATCTAACTCAAATTTAGCTGCTTTGGGGAGATGTCCTTTGGAGAAGAGTGGGTGTGGAAGCACTGGCCCGTTCCAGGGCAGACACCTAATGAGAAAATCTGTGAAAGTGAGAGCAATGCTTTTTATTTTTTAAAAAGCAAATGCTCTAGAGACAAGAGGCCACACGCTTGGAGGGGAAAACCAATTATTTGATCATGTCCTCATCTGTAACTTGGTGACTTCCTTGTGCAAAAATACCATCTGACAATTACCTCAATGAAGATTGAGTGGAATTACCTCCATGAAGACTGAGGAACTGGTGAATCTGCATCTCATACCCCTGAAAGTGGATAAGGAAAGTCCAAGTGGAGGGGGAAAAAAAAAAAAAAAAAGTTCATTTGGGACAAACTAAAAAAAAAGTCTGACACTTTCAGTTTAGCTTTTGATGTTCAAGATAACTGGCACCAGAATAGCCTCCATATTACATATTATACACAAAAATTTTCACACACAGAGGTTCTAAATCAGATATCAGTGTCAACAAGAAGATGCTCAAAAGATTGCATGTGAGGGCAAGTGATGCTCTGAGGTCAAAGGAACTCATCTGCTGTGTTAGTTAGGTCAGCTCTCAGTAATAGGAGGGAACAAGGCAATAGTTATTTTTTTACTGAACCATGGCAAGAAACAGTGTAAAAATTGGCCATGCTAGTGCTCCTGAAGTGTTCAAATGCAAAGACCTTGGATAAGGGACAGACAGTAATTACGAGCATGTAAAGACCCTCAAGTTGTAATGAGGCAGTCTTGGAAACAGGTTTCTTCATTTGAAAAGCCCCATGCATATATATGGATGTATGCACATACCTAAACACATTGAAATGAAGAAACCTTTCCCAGAGGCCAGAGAGCCTGAGGCCATAACTGCAGCAGTAAGTTTTGCTCCAGAATGGGTCTGGTTCTATTGGTTCATAAACCAGACCTCTTTTTTTTTTTTTTTTTTTTTTTTTTTTTTTTTTTTTTTTTTTTCCCAAACCTTGCTTTTTTGGTTTTGTGCCAGCACAGCCCGGTTAACATCACAAAACTAAATTTTCATCTTCCCATCTTCCCCCAAGACAGTGTGGTGATGTAAAACTGCCTGTGGGGAATGGTGCCTAGTCCATCATAGAATTATAGGAAGGCTTGGGTTGGGAGGGACTTCAAAGATCACCTATTTCCAGCCCCCCATGTCTTTTTCCATGCCATATCCGGATACCTTTTGAGAAAATGCCCAAAGTCACGTGCCAGAACTGCCAGGTGACGTGCCCACAGTTCAGTTTTAAGAGCTCTGCATAGCACTGCCTGAGCATTGGCCTCTTCAGTTTACAGCGTAGATCCAGGTGATGAATCTCTCCATGGTTTTGGTCCCTCTCAACCCAGCAGTTTGGCCACAGCGACCCATCCACCACAGGAACAGGTACCAGCAAGGCATCTAGCGAACTTTTTTGCACTCCTAGGCAGCTGCTCAGGAGCCTGAGTGCTCCAGGAGCGCTCGTGTGTGGGCAGTCTTGAGTTAGCTCCTTCTCAGTGGCACACAGCAAAGCACAGGCCGTCCTCTGAAGCACTTTGCTGTACGGATTCACGTTTTAGGAACTCCAGCATCTGGCTTGCAGAATCCCTCTGTAGAGATGTCTGAGCAGGCCTTTATCAGTCAGCAGCCAATTCCTCTGTTCCCTCCCCTGGGAGACGAATGCCAGGTGTTAGGGACTCTCTGACCTCCTCCTTGGTACAGCCCTGCCTGACACTTTTCTTCTCCCTAGTGCCGGCAATTGAAGAGAGCATAAAAGCAGATGACAAGCCAGGACAACTTTCCTGTGCAGGGCTAGCTCCTGATACGAATGGCGAGGAGGACGGAGGGGGTGGTTGTACAGCGGCAGTGCAATATTACAGTGTGCACACATCACTACCTGGGGCTAATGATCTGGCACCAGCGCCTCAAAATCCTCTTGTAACACATTTGCCAGACACATAAAGGTGACAGTCAAAGATTTTCCTGACGTGGACTTTTCTAGGCATTTACCCCTTCCCCAGCTGGAGGGCTGACAGTGTCAGTTCTGGCTTGTCGTTATAGCAGTGCTTTTTCTTTGAGTTATATTTTGTTTCTTTTCATATTATTTTATTTTATTATTATTATTATTTTTTTAATTCATGTCCTTTTTTGAATGGAAAAAACCTAAGTATGCATGTTTATATATGTACACATATATGAACATAAAAATTCAAAAGAGAACAAGGAAGAAATACCCCTTCTGACCAGGCATAATGATTCTGAAGGGGAAATTATACGCTTTTTGTGCTTTTTTTTTTTTTTTTTATTTTTTAACTAAGAGGTGACATGCTGCCCTAGTGCTGACTTGTAGCAGAAGAGATTAAAAATTCTTGGGCCATCAATAGCAAGAAATCACAGGGCTGTATTTACAGAGGCCGTTAACTGTCCAGACATCTGTTGGGTAACAAATTCTGCTAAACATAGATCATGAAATGATTCTTGAATTATGCAGAGGGCAATTTCACAATCCAGAAAACAGAGAATTCAAGTGGAGAAAAAGCCATGCAAGACCCTCTTACTGCCAGTCGGGGAGGAATTCACGATGATGTCAGGATTACAGGAAAGTTTGGTGCTAGTGACAGTGGTCTGCTGGATTGCTACCAGTGTGATAAGGAACAGCTTTAGATGATGGTCACAGTTACAGCTCCGTTCTCAACAAAGTAACTGACATTATGGCAAAATTGGTCATGGTAATTAAAGGAACACTGTGATAAAGCTAGCTGGACAAAAGTAAAATTTGCAAATGTCTTCGTGAACACTGCTGTTAAACACGTTAGCACACGGGTAATAGATTTCAATACAAAAAAAAAGGACTTAGGGAATGACAAGCACATGCAGCAATGGAAAAAAAAAATGCACTCTGGTGGAATTTGGAGCATTCCAAGTGATATATAATTAAAGCACAACAGATCTTAACTCCCCTTGAGAAAGGCATAGCGCCCCTTTCCCTGTAACTTAACTGCAGCAGCTGCTTGGGAGAAGATCACAAGTGAGCCCAGTTCTGCTGCACTGTACTGTAATTGGGTTAAAGGGCTGTCACTTACCTCTGAAATGAGAGCTCAAGTGATATCTGTCAACCTTTGGAAGCTTTTGCTGGATCAGGAGTTACTTATTAGCTGCTGCTGAAGTCAAGCACAGAGCACAACCAATCATCAAAAACACAGAGAGTGAAGACTTGTCAGGGCAAATTAGTAGTTTTGGCTTTTTTTCCCTCAGCCAGCTGAGGAGAGGCATGCTGAATATCTAAGCTGAAACACCGAGAAAAAAATCCTGTAACTTTTTTCTGAAGGAAAAGGTAAGATAGAGAGGATGTGAGATGGAAGACATGAAGAAAAAAAATGATCAAGGAAAATCAAAGAAAATCAAATAAATAAAATCACAATACCTTGAAAATAGGTGCAATGGATATAACAGTTAAAAGCCTGGATTTGCCTCCATTGCTTTATTAACCTCCATCTTCCTTCAAGACCACAGTTGTATCGATCAGTGCGAGCTGTGCATTCACAACCCACATAACCCAGTCAGACATGAATGACTGTAACAGAATCGAGGCCCTCACAAAAGAGAAACAGCAGCAAATAGAAATATCTCAGGGGAGGGAAGGCACAGAAGAATCTCAGAGGAAACGTTAATTCATCACACAACCAGTGTACACAATATGCTTTGCCAAAACTGGCCAACTGTACGCTTACGGGATGGGCTTTCTTGGGCTTTTTGTTTTGGAACCGTGCTTGGAAAATAACCATAAAGTGTATATTGGCTTTCAAATGGCTTACCAACAGGAAAATATTAGAGCTGATCCTGAAACGGTCAAGGCTTTCCGATTGCAACATCGTGAAATTCAAAGCCATCTCCAACAACAAAAGAACCATTGCTGACCAAACAGCGCTGCTGGATGCAGGCTGTTATTATGAAGAAGGGTTACGCTTGCAATTCAGGGTTCATTATAAGCTGGTCTCAACTCTGTTCTAAAATTTTCCTCATGAGAAACGCGTTTGTGATTTCAACTTGGTAAGAATTATCCTTTTGCACTTTTCAAAGCAACACTTTAAGTGTCTTTCCTTCCCATTCGAAATATTTCTACAAGTCACTTCTTTTTCTGCAAGTCAGTGCAAAGCAGATTTGCCCGCCGTGGCATCCATTTGACTTCCTTGTGCAAGGCTCTCCACCTTTTAAACAAGTAGGTCTTATATCAGGGCTTCAATGTGCATGTAAAAACAGAAATAAAACCCCTCTCCTTTCATTTCACCTGTACCTTCTGAATAACATGCTCAGCACATGGTCCCAAATGTCTAGCCAAAGGTGCTAGAAGTCAGAGAACGCAGATGGACAGGTTTCTTCCTTGGATGAGAAGCTTTTTATATTTTTATCAGGTTTGTTTTACTGTAGAAGACCTACGTCTGTGCTTTAGAGAGGGCTTTTGTTCAGGTTTCCAATTATCTGCTTGTTGAGATTTGATACGTTTTCATTAATTGCTAAATGGCAAAAGTCAGACCGCGAGGTATATGTTCCTTTTGACACCAGTCATGCCAGCTGCCTTGCGGAGGGAGAGCAACCAAGTGCGTCTTTCTTTTACAGCGTTGTGATTTGGGGCAAAAGATGGCAAGGCATAATAATCACATTTAGAGTAAAGGCTGGATAATAAACTTCTACAGCATGGCAGTATTTTAGGGAAAGAGTTCCCAGCTCTCAAATACCACATGCAGGTGTGCTACCTCAGTGGGAAACATTTTAGGGATGAATGAATAACTCTGCCCTCTTGTTTACTAAGACGATACCCATTACATTGGCTGTTAAAAATAAATAATAATAATAAAAAAAAAATACATGTTTTGCTTCTCTGGGAAGTGCTTGTAGAATATCTTTTAGCTGTAACCACTTTATGCTCCTAGCTGCCTGTAGCTGGGATTGGTGTCCCTTAACCACTCGATTAGTTAGATAAATTCTGCACGCCTGTGTCTGGGATCCATGGTAATAGAGTTACGTTGCTATGCTATGAAATGTGCAGGAGGGTCCAACCCTTCAGAAAGGATATGATTTCCGGGGCTACTGAAACTTTGCAGTGAAGGCAAGAAAGAATGCTTAAAGGCACAAACAAAAGAAATCTCTGGAACGGTGACAAGTGGGATCAGGCAGATCGGCGGGTACGGGCAGGGCACTGACCTCCCAGGGAAAGTTTTCCTCCTGGAAGGTTTAACAGCTCTCTGAAAAAAAAAATAAATTGTTTAAAAATGGTGTTGTGGGGGAAGATTATCCTAGTTCTGTTCCTGACATCCTGAGGAGAGCCTACATGGCAACACCGTGTGTTGCATGTATTTGTGCGAAGGAAGGGCTGAATTAACCCGTTAGGATACCCAGAGGAGCTTTCAGCCCAGGCTGCAAAAACGAGACGAGAAAAACCAAACACAACCAGGATGGGCTGCTACAAGCAATCTCAGCCTACCCGACTGATGTAACTATTATCTCTGGCCACACCGATGACAGGATTCTTACTTCCCTGGCATAATAAGCAAAGGTCTGCTCAGACCTGTTGTTTTAGTGAGTGCAGAAGCCTCCTCCTGTTTTCATGGCCTGGGGAGAGGAGGGAAGATGAGAAGTCTGTACCTGTATATCCCTGGGCACTCTGGTCTTAGCAGGAATCAAGTGGGCTGCTGCTGCCTGCTGCTGCTGGCATCTCAGGGATGGAAAATAAGTTTAAGAAGAAAGGAGGGGGGAAAAAAAAGGTAAAAATACCTTAGCTTTTATATGCTAGGGAGTGTTTTCTGTTCTCTTTGGGTCTTGACACTGCCAGCTGAAATACCCAAGGGGCAGAATAAATTTAAAGGCTCAGAGCTGAGACAGGTTTTTGTTCTTGACCAGGATCCTACCTTAAGTGAAAGGAGCAATGTAAAGCATCAGGAAGGATATATGAAGACAGTAAATCTATTTGAATTCTCACATGCGCTACCTTATTAAAACTGTAATTTTGCCATGTTTGTTTGAAGCAGTTATCTCCACGTTAAATTTCATATTCCCTCCCAGTACCAGGTAGAAAAGGTCCTGCTCTCTTAAACACTGTTAAATACATATGAAGACAACACGCTGCCTAGAAGACCTCTCAATCTAAGGCCAGTAATACCAAAGGAAAAGCATGTATCAAATATACAGTTTAATTTGATTTTTATCTTTCTCTTCTACTCAGGTGCCTTCCAACCTCTTAATCATTAACTGACTGACTTCTACTGTCACAGCACAGATGGTCCTCAAAGAGATTAGTTTTTCCTCTGAAAATAATCTTACCGTGCACTTCTACCATAACGTACTTTCCAAGAGCTTAAGTACTTCACAAATATTCATGAACTTCATCTCTCAGTGCCCACATTCAGCCGGGACATTTAGAAAACAAACTACTTCAGACTACTCTAATCCCGCTTTCCTTGCAAGCCCGCATTAGCTATGCTGCCCCTGGATGGCACACCGCTGTTCACTCTGCTTCCAACTACCGAGCCAGAAAACAGCAAGGGATTTGGATGGCTGAAGCGGTGGTGGAGAATACAAAAATCCCTGGGAAGCTTCAAAGGCTGTCCTCTGGGTTTCCCGATCTCCAGGCAATGAAAACGAAGCTGTCTTTGAAGATGGGCCAACAGAAGCCAGAAAGCAACTGCTTTTAGGGGTCATCGTTCCGCAAAGCGGTGTAGGTTCGCCGTGTTCTGGTGCTGGGAAAGCCAAAGTACAGACTTCTAAAAGGTGCTAGACGGTTTCAAAGGCAGACAGCTGCCTCTGCAAATTTTAGAAGAAAAAATGGGCAAAGTCCTAGAATACACACAAAAAATTGAGATCCAGTTTTCTCAATGCCACTTTTCTGAAAAATTTTGAGGGTTACATTTTATGTGATCCCAGTCTTCTCAGTAATTACTCATCTAGGAGGAGTTCTATACATGTATCCAAGCTACCTGAATTACAGGTAACAATTTCAGGGAGAGGAAAAAAAAAAAAAAAGCAGGGTCAAAAATCACTGAAGAGAAACTCACGAAAAACAACCCCAAACCACAATTTAAGCTCTCATTTATTCAAGTCCAAAACAAGTGGAAAATAATATTTTATTTATGGAGAAAGCAAATAACTTGAATGCACAGAACTTGGCTGAAGGAAGGCTAAAAGGAGTAGGATACAAGTACTAAAAAATAATAAGTAATACTCAGAATGATATATACATAGTGATGAACAGTAGAATAAAATTAACCAATGGAAAATTTAAGACTCTTAAGCATGGAAATAAAACATGTTTAATGATAATAATCTACAAGACTATGGAATTGCATTCTCATGGGGGCTCTGAAAAATTTACCTGTGTCACTAGAACCTGGGCTGACCAAGATCTTTGTATCTTTGTGAAACAATTCCGTCTGAAGGAGAAAGCCAATTAAAAAAAAAAAAATAATCAAAGCTGAACTGCCTGTTCTAGTTCAAGCCTGTGGTTCAGGACAGACAAAATAAGCCTAACACAATCTGATAATATAACAATAATTTCATGGCTATCGACTGGGAGAAGCTGTTGTTTATCTTCAAGACAAAATAAATAAATAAATAATAACACTAAATGACACCAAAGTTGTTTTTTAAAATGATGTTTTTTCAGGCATCTTTTTATCCTCTTATTTTGCTTTATTGAGTTAGAATTAAATTTTAAGTAAAATTTGCATTTTTAATACTGTCTTATTTGTCCTCAAATGGACAATGCCCACTCTGAAGATCAGAAAATGGGTGTTCATAGATACAGATTTGTGTTCAAGCTCCCTCATGGATGAAAAATAACAAACAAAAATTATGTATGAAATAATCCTTCGCAGGATATATGCAGGAATCCTTTGTAATTATCCTTTGCATTATCAATACAGCAGAGGTATTCCTTCAGACAGAACCATGCTGAAATAATTCATCTAGATTTAGGAGAAAAGACAGAACTGCCTCATTTAGCCTGTACAAGGGGTATAATTTTGCCCACCATGTAAAAGGGCTGAATCCAAAAACGCATCTGTTTTCAGTGATAGTCTCAAGCTCTCTCCCTGCTCAGCTGCATCAGCTCTCCCAGTAATGAGCATAAGCACTAATATCACTGGGTTTTGTTCCTTCATAGCAAATCCCTTGTACAGATTTATAAATGTGGCTCTGATGGCAGCACTAGCCATTATGACTCTCGCATTAAGAGGCTGATACAGACTTAGGCTTGGGTTGATTATCTTTCTTTGAAAGAATCTTTCTCAATATTAATCAAATTGGCCAGCTCCCAGCAGAAAAGTACTAATGCCTACCACAGACAACACAAAACCAGCCTTGATTCTGCCCTATAGGGGATCTAATATGGATCTAATATAACATGCACAGGAGCAGGGAGAACTGAATGTTCCAAATGGCTTCAAAGATAATAGCAAAAAGAGAGTATGTACAGAATTCATAAAGTGTTTTTGCTTGTATAAATCCCAATGGAGCTGCATATAAGTTTTGTCGGTGGGATTCCTTTATCAGTGACGATCCCTGGACTGAGGGGACTAGGAGCAGGAGAGGCCCAGCTGCTTCGGTCCCACCTTCCCCCTCACGTTGGTGGGAAAAACACGGTGTGCCTACTGCATCCACTTTTCAAGGTGACTCCAGAATTCAAGCTGGTTTATGACCGAGTCTACCACGAAGAGTTAATGCCTTCCTCCCTCTCTTCCCGCCCCCCCTACTGGCAACAAACAGAAAAATTAAAAATTCCAAATGACCTTCCAGGATTTACGTGAAGTCTCCATGCATGTCCCAGGCTGCCTTTCACAACATTTTCCTAGTAAGGCGAGTGCTCTAAAATGCCTTTTTTTTTTTTTTTTTTTTTTTTTCCCTTCACTTTGGAGAAGGCTACTTTCCAGAAGTTTCCGAGTTTTAGAATGCTCTCCAAGAGGATGGAGGCTTGACACATAAAAGAGGTGCTCTTTTATTAGGCCAGTCAATGAAACATCAATGATATTACACATAGGAGAGAAGATGGCATGTCTGAGGAACGTGCCTGTCTAAGAGATTTAAAAGGAAGCCAATTAAGAGGCCAACAGCATACACTCACTCAACACTACTCCCCAAAGGAGCTACAAATCCCAAGGCATGACTTGTTAAAGTAGCACCACGGCCTTTACTTAACAACTCGAATCCCACCACCTTAGGGAGATAATTACTAGTCTAGCAGTAGGCAACCTTGCTGACCTCCTCAGGAACCGCACACCTGACAGGGTGCCAGAAGATGCGTGCAACTTTCTGTGGAGAGCCGAGGGGACAAAAGGCATCCCAAAACACAGATATAGACAGCAAGAGACTATGTTGTACCAAGGCTCTCCAACAGACCAAATATTTTATTGTACAATGGGGGCTGGCATGCAGCTGGATTCCAGGGCAATCCAGCAACATGGCCTCAGCAGCACCTGCTGGTTTGCTTCCTCTAGCAGCAGGGGCTCAGATTAAGCAGTAGACCCTGGACCAGCACAGCCTTGCTGTCAGTCACAAGACACAGCCCCACCACCAGAGCTCTGAAATTGAATGGCTGGAAAGATGCAAGTGGCTTCAGACTCACACCAGCTCGGCTGGGCTTATCACTGCCCGCAGGATCCACGCTGAGTACTCACAGCAGAGGACGTTGCTTCTGAAGAAATACAGTTGTCATAATTTGCCTGTACCCACTCCAAAAATCAAGTTTCATTCCCAACTCCCAAAGTCCTACAGGACTCCGAGGGGTGACCTGGGATAAAAGGAAGCACCCCTGGGGTTGCTCCAGCGCCTCAGAATGGATGGCACAGGCTGCAGATGCCAATGGGCAAGCCAAAATATCAAAATACCATGCTCACAGGCCTAAGAATGCCTAAAAACTGCAATGGAAATACAATTCCACCCCTCTCTCTCCAGCCTTCCTAGAAACTAAATGCTAATCTTTCATTAGTCTTAAAGAAAAGAAAAAAAAAAAAAAGCCAGAAACAGCTCTTGCCTAACAAGACAGAAACGTTGCCTGGAAGAACAAAATGAATCAAACCAGGCCACTGCCAATTTTATCTTGAGAGAGGGAGCACAGTGGCTTCGTACCTTCGAGAGCAGCGGCTGTGGGAGCACATCAGCCGGATCGGGAGAAAAACATCAGGCAGAGAGGATGCGGAGCAACCCCCTGAACAGATTATGCTAAAAAATGGCTCTGGAGTTAGCGCTCGAAGGCTAGCGGAGCAGAAACGGCAGAGACTCAATTGTTGGGGGAAAACAAGCAAACAAAAACCGAGGACAGATCTTCATCGCTAATTGGCTGGAAACGCTCCACGATTGTATGATTTATAGGAAGTAAACTCAAAAGAGTGCCTGAGCACGGATCAAAGGCACATTAACGTTCATCTCCGCCTGCACGTAGGGGAAAAGGTCACAGCGAGGGCCGGCCAATTTTTTTACATTTTTATTTATTTATTTATTTATTTTTACACAGAAGATCAGACTGAGTCTGTCGGAATTCCCTGCCACACGCCGAACCCCGCTGGACACGTCGGGCTGCCAGAGGCTGAACTTTTCCCTGATAAACGAGCCCCCTTTCAGCCAGGCCGGCGGATTTCAGCCCGACTTTGGGTTTTCCCCCTCGGCCTCCTGTCCCGAGGGGTAATTTGGGGATCGGAGCGCCTCAGGGGGCCTCTCCTCCCCCCCGGCAAAGCCGGCATCAAGACGGGGGAAGCGCTGCCTCAGGGGGCGCCTCGCAGCCCCTCAGCGGGAGCACGGCTCCCCCCCTCAGCCTCCTTTCCCTCAGCCTCAAGGAGATCGTCTCCCCTCACCCCGCGGCTCCCCCGCCCGTTCCCGGCGGGGCCGAGCCGCCTCCCTCCCCTCAGCCCCGCCGCAGCCCCCCCGCCGCCATTTTCTGACGAGCGGCACCCCCCGCCCCGCGCTCCCCCCACCCCCCCCCCCCGCCATTTTCTGCCGAGCGGCGCCCCCCTGCCCGCACCCGGCGCGCCCCCCCCCACACACACACTGCGCATGCGCGGCGCCGCCGCTCGGGCCCGCTCCCCCCCGTATCCCCTTCGCCCCGCCCCCTATTTGAATATGCTAACGAGGCACCGCCCGGCGGCCCAATGGCGGGGCGGGGAGGCCGTCACGTGGGGGCGTGTCCGCGTGCCCTGGGGGCGTGGCCAGCCCAGCCCAGGCGGCTTTAAAAGCCGGCGGCGAGCGCGGCAGCTCCTCAGTCAGAGGCGGAGGGGGGCGGGCGGCGGCGGGGCTGCGGCTGCTCCGCCCGAAACTTCGGAAAGGGGGGGGGGCGGCAGCAACAGGGGGAGGGGAGGAGAGGAGGAGGAAGGAGAAGGAGAAGCAGGAGGAGGTGGTGGTGGTGGTGGTCGGGGCGGCGGCGGGGGGGAAGGTCAGCAGCGGCGCAGCCCTCCCCGCCGCTCCCTCATGAGCCAGCCCGTGCTGGGCTGAGCAGGCCCCGCACACAAAGGAGGGCAGGGCAGGCAGCGCTGCCCCCCACCACCTTCCCTTCCCCTCGCCCTGAGGGCAGGGGCGGCGGGGAGGCGCCCTTCCCCGTGCACAGCACTCACGGCCACTCATTCCCCCCTCCTCTTCCTCCTCTTCCTCCCCCTTTGGTCCTCCCCCCCCCCCCCCAGCCCCGGTCCATGTAGCCGCCCCGGCCGCCGGCCCCTCCGCACTATGCCCATCTTACTCTTCCTGATAGACACGTCCGCCTCCATGAACCAGCGCACCCACCTGGGCACCACCTATCTGGACATAGCCAAAGGCGCTGTAGAGACTTTCATGAAGGTACCGGCTGCAAGGAGGCGAGGAGAGAGAGAAAGAGAGAGAGAGGAGGGGAGAGAAACGAATTTGGGATGGGGGGGATGGGGGGGGGGAGAGGGGAAAAAAGGGGAAGGGGGGGGGCTGCGGGGGGCGAGGGCGGCGGTGTGCGGGCACCCGGGGAGGGGGAGGAGGGAGGGCTGGGGCTTGGGGGGGGGCTCCTGCACCCCCGCCTTCCTCCTCCTCCTCCTCCTCCTCCTCTTCCTCCAGCCTCACCCTCTGCTTTGTGTCCCCCCCCCCCTCCTCCTCTCCCCACCACCATTTACACCGCAGCTCCGAGCCCGGGACCCGGCCAGCAGGGGAGACAGGTACATGCTGGTCACTTTCGAGGAGCCTCCCTACGCTATCAAGGTAAACCCCCCCCCCCCCTCCCCATTCCTCCCCTGCTAATCCTTCCCTTCCCTTTCCCCTTCCCTCCCCAGCCTCCTTCCTGCCCCCTCGGCCGGGCCGGGCAGCTCAGCGCACGCCCGGGCTCTGGCAGCGGCAGCGCTGACATCAACATGGCCGACATTTTATTATTTTTTTTCTTTTTCACCCCCCCCCCCCTCCTCTGTCCCTCCCCTGTGTGGTTTGTGAGCAGCAATGAACTGTGGGGGATATTTAATTCGAGTTGGGAGAAGTGACAGCAACTCCGAGGAGAGTTTGTATGGCTGGGGGGGGGGGAAGGTTCCCTCTGTCCTGCCCTTTTCGGGGGGGGAAACAAGGCGAGGGGGTGGTGGGGCCGCATGACACAGGGCTGTGAACCTGTTGGAGATCGCTTCAAGGCTGGGTAGAGGAGTTCAGATAGCTGCGAGGGCTATTCACGGGTGGCTTCACAGAAATTCGCCCTTTGGATCATCAGATAGATCCAGCTTGTGAGGATTTTAAACTATTTTGAGGCTTTCCGTAATGGCATTAAATGCTCATAACTTCCAAGGTATTTTGCCTTTCTGCTGAGCTGCATGCGCCTACAAAGTGTCTTGCTTAGTTGCTGAACAGAAAACCCTGATTCCTTACAAAGCTTCTGTCTGAAGAATGCCTTCTCACGTTTCTCTTTTCAGGCTGGCTGGAAGGAAAACCATGCAACGTTTATGAATGAACTGAAAAACCTTCAAGCTGAAGGACTTACGACTCTTGGCCAGTCCCTAAGGACAGCTTTTGATTTATTAAACTTAAATAGATTAGTAACTGGCATAGACAACTATGGGCAGGTAGGTTGACTGTTAATAGGTGGAAAAAAAACAAAACACAAACTTCTCAGGGACAGCTATTAACTAAATGTCCAAAGAGGCATCTTAATGAAATACGTGATGTGGGGGCTTCTTCAAAAGTAAGCAGAGATCAGATAGTTTGAAGAAGTGTAGTTGATGTTGATAGTTTTGTACCTGACTGTTTATTTCCCCCCCCAATTACTCAGTTCTTAAATGGTGATGTAGCCTCCAAGTTGATCTTCTCAGTTAAACTTTGTAATTTTTTTTCCAGCAAGTCTTATGTTTCAGAACCTTAACTGATGAGCCTGACGGGGGTCATGAAAACTTGGCTTTATGTATACAGTGCTGTATGATCACATAAGTACGGTTTGGGAGATGAGCTGATTTTTGAGCAGCACTGCATATTCCAAAACTATTGAGTGGAACACACCTTTTTAAAAACATTTTCTAACGAGATTACTACAACTTGAATACCTGTATTTTCATAGACCTGCATGCTGTATCAAGCCTCGAGGAGCTGTGCTTTCCTAATGTCTGTGTTGCAGCTGTCCCTTTAAAGCAGGACTTCTTTTGGGGTGGGCCTGAATTCTCTTGCTCAGTAGTGAGTTCCTATAAGCCAGTGACTCTAGCCTAAATATGTGCTTTAGGAAGAGTATCCAGTACTTTCTGGCACTGGATCAAACCCTGGATTTGTTTTTTATAAAGCACGTTATTAGTATTGGGCAAAGTATATCATGTATTTTTCACATGGGACATGCTAACTTGAATCTCCCCTTTTCATTTGTTTGTTGTTTTTTTTTTTTTTTTTCCCATGTAATGTATCATCTGCTATCTGAGGATTAGTTACTGCTCTTGGTATTTAACATGGGAATGTGGCTGTGAAAATAAGCCCCCTCTCTCCCCCTCCCCTTTTCAGTCTGAGCAGAGTTTGTGATAACATGCCATGTTTGTTTGGGAAGGAAATTTCTCTCTCGTGTTGCGTTGTATGGCTTTGCCACTAGGTGATCAAGTGAGTCTAAACATTTTTAAAATGCCAGTTTGGTGATGAAACTTTAAAAAAAAAAAAAAAGTGCTAGTTCCACACATGGCTATTTTTTTGTCTATTACCATCTGCTGTCCTCTTGTACATCTGTGTGCTAACCTTTCCCATTTTATGACATTTTTCTTTAGTTACGTGAGCTATGTGAAGCTTTTTAGAACATTTGCCATTGTAGGCATGTACATGGAATACTTGCTCTTTACCATTGCTCTTGCTAGTGATAATACAGTGTTTAAACCCAAGTATTTAAGCTTTCTCTGAGCGAAGTTGTGCTCAACAGCCCTGTCAAGTAGGCAAGCTGACTTGTCACTCTCTTGACTAGTTAGTTTTCATTATTGTGGGCTGTTGCTGTTTTGTCTGTTGAGCAATTCTTGTCCGGTGTGTTTTGGTTACAAATCTCTCTCAGATTGAACCCACCATGATTATGCGTGCTGTTTGTTCTGTCCACATGTTGAACAGACTGCTGGAGAGGTGTTCAAATGCTCGGTCAAGTGACTGAACAGAACTTCTGCCTTCTTTTAGCATCTGCAAAAGTAGATGGATGGATTGCAAGTGCCAAATCATCTGCTGCTGAAGTCTCTGGTTCCCATTCTGGCTCTACTGATCAAAGTAGCAGATTATTCATAAATAAAATTAAATTCTGAAGCACTTAACTGGTCCATCAGCACTCACAGGATGATATCCAGGGCAGTTAAGATGCCTCAGATTCACATTGGCCTTTGAACAATGTCATATCTGTCAAACTTCCTATCGTTGAAGTCTACTACCTAAAATTAGCTTAAGATAAATCTGATCTTAAACATACACAGTATGAGGAACTTACAAATTCAGGGTAATAAAAATGATCAGAATGCTCAGTTACATTTGAAAATATTTCACTCAGATTCACTTCTTAAGCAGTTTAAAATATTAAGTCCACAGAGCAACTGAGTAGTTTACTTCAATATAGCAGATGTTTGAAGAGTGATTATCTCAGAGTGGGAGGAGCAGATAATTTTAGAAAATGCGACAGATTATTTTAGGTGTGGTATTGCATGAAGTAATAAATCTAAACATTTATTAAGCTTTTCCCTGAAAAAATGATCTGGCTTAATATCTTTTTTACTAACATGCTTGGCTTTTGGTTGCATTGACAAGCTTCTAAGGTATTTGCTAAGATCCATTTGTTTCACATGTGGATTGGAAAACATATGTAAAAATGACAAGACATGATGCAGACTCAGTGGGATTGCCTGGTTATGTCATTCAACAGCACGATGTCTTGTCCCCCTGCTAACTTTGAACTGTTTGTTTAAATGGCAGTGCGACTCACTATGCTTGATTTCTTTCAAAGTAGACCAGAGTTCTCCATCAGCTCAGCTCCTGAACAAGAGTGGTGGCTGAATGGTAATTCTGAAATTGAGGAAAATCTCCTGCTTCATATGTTCTTGCAACATTGATGTTCATATTTTTAATATGACTATTTACTGCTATTACTTTTTCAGTAAATACATACAGCGTTGATAATGAGTGAGTGGACAACTACATCAGCTGATTAGAGTGTTTCACATTCAGGTCTTAAAGGGGCACCGTCAACATGTTTAGATTATCAAGAACCTGGAAGATTTTTTCAGAAGGTGTTTCTGATATTAGTGCTATATTATTTCTCTCTAAACCCTTTGTCTTACCTAGGATTTTTTTTTTTTAGATCTACATTTTTGATGGTTTTTGTCAACAGCACAAGAAATGTGCAAGGAGGCAGTAAACCAGACAAAAGGAAAATAATGTGACATTCTTAGAGGTCAGCTTATTAGGATTTTAGAAAGCTTATATATTTTAAGGTGACTATTTCATTTTTTGCAGCACTTTCAGATGGGTAAATTCTGTATTATTCTTGAGTCTGCATACTGTGCTTTGTGCTGATTACGATAGCAGAAGAATGAACCTTCAAATAAGGTGTCAGCTTTTTGTTTGCTAAAAATAGTGGTCCTCTTCACCTTCTGCATTTTTTTTACAGAAAACTTTGGAAGAAAACACAGGATTTGGATATGTTCAGGAAGAATGCAATTTAAACACGCTAAGTTCAGTAAACTCACAGTCATCACATAAAACACTTTATAGGCTCAGTTTGCACTTAGCTAATTGACTTTGCTGTATTTTCCCCAGTTCAGCTTCCCCATTATTTCAGGCAGTCTGAAATACCAAACCTATAACTAGCAGGTTTTCCTTCCTCTTGGAATACACTCCTACACCTCACAGATATGGCTTGCTCAGCAGCATGCATGCAGTCACAATTTAACTGAGAGTTTTTGAGTAAGGCAAATGGATGCAGGTTGTTAGAGTTAATGGAAGGGTTAAATACTAATAGATGTTTCTGGAATGATTCTTTCTGTGTAAACAGAAAACATGAAGGTGGCTATTATGTAATACAGTAAAATGTAACCAAGTGGCTGAGTGGAACTAAGTATCTACTTCGGTAACTTGCAATCTGTAGCAAAGTTTCTAAGTATGAGCTGTAAACTCAGGTAGGTAAAAATGTATCACTGGAGTTTTGAAACTTACATGCAAAGCACCATTGCAGCACTACCAAAATGAATCTGATGGATGTCTGAAACTTCTAAAACTTACCTGAAACCCCATGTGTTTCACCTTTCCTATTATTTGTATAATGAGGGTCTCTTACTAGATTTTTGTGCGCAGTATTGCATCAACTGCGGCTTGAGAAGATAAAATAAGAACCTACTGGTACTTATTTTAATGGATTTCGATGTTGATGTATCAAGCTATTCTTCCAGTTTTTCTCAGGATGAAACTTCATTTTAATATTGTCAGTAGAAACAACTCTTTTCAGTAGCAGAAGCTTTTTGTGAGCTTTATCTAAATAGAGTATCTTGGACATATTCTTCATCATCGTAAGTATCAGTATGGTAAAACCTGCTTAGAGGTGAGTTGGTCTTGTTAAACAAATATAACTAAATATATTAAACATATATTAAACAATTGTTAGCACATGCTAACATAATTGTTTTGAAACCAAGAGGCCAACTATGATGCTTCTGTAATCCAGGGGGACTTGAGATAGGTATTTTTCATTTGCAGTGTTGGGAAAGGTACACTCTGTATTTAAAGTAGCAGCAGAAGTACTTTTTTGATGGCTTACCAAGCTGTGCCCAGTCTTGGTGAGAGCCTTTTTTTTGGCAGCGTATTTCACGTATGTGGAAAAGTGAAACGAATCTTGAAGCAAACTAAAATCCAAATGGAAACCAATTGATTATGGATATTTTGAGACTTCAAAAACATGTGGAAGGCTAGAAAGACCTATTTCTGACCTGGAAGTTGAAAGGTGTCCTGCACTGGATGACTTTTTTTAATATTGCTTTGGTTTCTGAAGGCTTCAGTCACATCATATATGAGCATCAAACAATCTAATCTTAGGCTAACTGCTACTTTATAGTTCTCTGAATATATGATTAGACTAATTTGTAGCTACAGTATTGCCGATGTGTTCACACAGTAAAGCTTAGCGTTGGTCTCTAGAGATCAGCGTGTTTTGCCATAATAGCTTAAATATTCTAATATTTGAAATACACATAGATAACATGCTTAGGAGATCAATTCTAATTGTGCTTTTAGGCACACTTCAGTTTTAGGTTTATGTCATGAATTGCAGACTAACTCCTTGCTTATGTGCATATCTACATCTAAGATACACTGACTGAGCTTTAAAAAACAAAACACCCATATAAAATATTGTCCCCAATATTTATATATGTTATGCTTTGTGTGACCTGTTATTTTGAGCAGTTTTATATTTGGATTGTTTTTTTGAGGGTTGTTACTGGAATTCCTTGCTTTCTAAAGTCAAAATCCTTCAAGCATGACTTTTGTCTTGGCGTTCTGGGGCCATAAACACTGCACTGGAATGGCCTGTGTTGAGTGTGCATCCAAATTTGGAACCAAAGTTTAGATTAGGGTTTCCTGCTTTGTCATGCTGGCATGGTTGCACAAGCAGTTTGCTTTTCATGTTGGTAGAGGCAGAGGTTTGCACTCCTAGTGTAGCTCTCCAAGTTCTCTGTTTTTCCCCTGCCCCAGCAAAACTAAATGGGAAAACTTCAGGCAACAGAGAACAACATAGCAAGCTGAAGCATGGCAATAGCAGAAATATGTAAGAAAGGATTATTTGTAGTTGCCTATTTTCTGTAGATTAGAAATGGTATTAATGTAAATTTACATGCCTGTTATGTCCAAGGTCTATATGTGAAGTGCTGATGGAAGTCAATCCTGATGTAATACATGATGAAATTAAGAATACTGCTTCCTAATTTATACAGCTTATACTGTAACTTACAAACCTGCCATTTTGTTCACTGTTGAAATGTTTTAATTTTTAGGTAGCTTTGTTTCAGGGTGTCCTTTAACGAGAGCTACACCGTCCTTTTTCCCCACATTTTCCACATGAGGTGGAACTGCGTTGCTTTCAGCTGTCCCGTACCAACCAAGTTCATGGAGTCTCAAGAGTAATAATCACATCAAATTTGGATGTTATTAAAATCACTTGTCTAATTCTAATCCATTGCATTTTTAAAGAAGAGACAAAAAGTTAAAACAAGCTTACACAAAGCACTATATTTTTTCTTGGCCAAAATGATCTCATCCATCTGTTTTGTTAGCAGAAAGAAGTGAGATACATCCCCATGTTCCGAATATTAAGTATACTTTGGCCACTTTGGTTCTTTAAGTGCTTTATTTTCAATAAATCAGTTCTGGAAGGGCCACTGCCATAACATGTCTGCAGTGACTTTGACTTTTAGGGATCAGGTAGGGGCAGGCTGCCAATGC
This sequence comes from Aythya ferina, assembly GCF_964211825.1. NCBI lineage: Eukaryota > Metazoa > Chordata > Aves > Anseriformes > Anatidae > Aythya > Aythya ferina. Next base: position 28,083,577 of record NC_140296.1, read on the forward strand.
TTAAGCAGCTGATACAGCTTTCTGTCTCAGGCTGATACTTGGCCTCACTAAAAAGTCAGCAGAGAAAGTCCGAGGACAGTTTGGAGTTGCAAAATTGTATCTCTTGCCTTTATGCCTTGAGCAGTGTAACTGCCTCTGTTAGTCATAGACTCCTTGAATATGTATGTTAGCTTTCTTATTTAGGTGTTTAAAGGTATGTGTCCCATAGCTGAAGTATTCTCTGAAGTATTTGCACTTGGCAAATGGCAGCTAGTTGTCAGGGATGTGAAGCAAATACATATAGATACAGAGCCTGGAGTGTTTTGTTTTTTTTTGTGAAGCACAAGTATTTTTATTTTCCCTGCTGTCTCGTTATATTTATTCTCTTTAATTTTTTCCTCCTTTCCTTACTGAATAGTTATGCTCAGTCTTGGAGTTTTGTGGTAGACAGTCTGTACCTCTGAAGCTTGAAGGGAAGAACTGTGACTTGTTATGCATCTGACTTTACTTGACTGAGGCTCAGTTGAAACTGGTTGTGTTGCTTGAGAGTCCTGCTTGCTGTTGCTTTTCTTTTTAGAGTGTATTTTGTGCCTGTAACAACACAGTGAGTCCTTTAGTTCATAGAGTATGTCTGTATATGCAGCTACCACTTGAACACATTCATATTTGCACTTCATGTGTTTTTTAGCATCATACTGCGTGGCCCTTTATTCAAGTTGTTTTCATCTGCTTATGCAACAGATTGGAATTTCATATGATTTGTGAGCATTAGCATCTGGCTAATAGAGATCTCCACGGAGTGTGCGCTTTGCATTGTGTGACTGTGGTGCTAAGTTTAATTGTCCAAGTGTGTGCCAGGCTCATTTCAACAAAAACTACTTCAGACAGGAGATGGTGATTGTGTGTATTTAGGGTAAATCTTACATATTAGAAGATCCTTGCTTGTTTTTCTTAAATGGGACTAGTCAATGATACAAACATACAAGATGTAGGATATTTCTGATAATCCTATAATATGTTGTTGTGCTTTATTGCTTGTATACTTGATCTTAAAATTAACATGGAAGCAATGTGTTCAATCATTCTGTTACTGTAAAGTTGACCCCCTAATGGACTAGATTTCTCAAAAATGTATAGGCCACTTCAATCCTACAATAATGAGAACTCAAATATCTGTTATTTAAGTACCTGTTTTCATTCTAGAGATAGTGTCTGTGCCTCAGTTAATTGATTTGCCCTAGCTTACATAAACCTACAGTCTACTATAGATAAAAGCCTACATTTTTCCAGTGGGGAAACTGGGTTAGTGTCTCTAGCTGACTAGAAATAGGTAAGAAGTTGCTGTCTGCAAGGCATTATATTAACTTTAGTTGGGGAAACATGAGTGAGCATGACTGGGAAACTGAACAGATAAGGCTTCTGGTTGTATGGAGAGGACAGGAGGTTTTACCAAAATCTGATTCTACTCTAGTTGCTCTGAAATGTGGATCTTGCAGCACTGCAGTGGTAGGTAATGAGAATAATAGATAAGGAATTATGCTAGACATAACACGGCTTTAATGGCAGAGGCCTTTGGTAAGACTGATCTAGCAGAAACTGGTGCATTTTAGTTCTCTAATATGTGGTTCTGAAAGTAATTCAAGGATGTACGTACTGAAAATCATGTTTAATGTCCTGTTGTTAACTGGGCCAGGAAACTTACCGGAATAATCATATTTGATGGCTGTCTGGTGTAGCCAACCCTATTTCCTTAAATGTGTGCATTTTTCAGTCTATATGCAATTGCTACTGCTTGTGGAGAGCTGAGTGTTAATCTAATATAACCCATTAACAGTGCTTGAGGATAAATGACTTGAATACGATGTGCATTTTGTCAATGTCAAGCCAAAAAACTACATTGAACAAATCTAGAATATTTGTCATTAGAATCAACGTAAGGTGACATTCTTGCTTCTGTTGAAGAAGCCACTTACTCTGTGTATGTTTATCTCTTTTCCTTCACCAAATGCCCTACCTCACCCCTGGGGCTTGGGATCCCAGAATACCAGCTTAATTGCATGCATTACTGTAGGACTGCTGAAGTGACATCCATCCTAGCTCTCTGCTCTCCTCCACTCCTGAGCTTACTGCCTCTCACAAGGTCGTAGTTATACCAAACCTGAAGCAAGCTGTGACTGCGACTTCATGTAGTAAATTAAACCAATGATTGATTCAGGTGCCTTAATAAGCTGGACTGCGAACTGAAGTGGTTCAGAATCAATTTTTTAACAGCTAGGTTGCTCCTGCTGAAGTGGCGATAAACTCCGCGAGAGAATCATTGGGAAGCGTTGGGGCAGCAATCATTCAGCAGAATCATCCTATATGCATGAGTCAATAAGCTACCTTCAGTCAGTTTGTCAGTACCCTGTGCTGATAACCTCCCGAAGGGTAGAGAATTTTGTATACATCCCTCTCTTTGGCTTTTCCACTTGGGTTATTTGATGTTTCCCTGCTCGGTATGCTGGCAATTCTGAAATTCATTACCCTTCTCCAGTATATGAAGAGCAGAGGCCTGGCCTAGCGCTCTCAATTCCACAGACTGAGCCAGGACTAGCTATGTAAAATCACTGATGTGAAGCAGAAAAGCTGCAGTAATTAGGGACTCGGTCCAAAGCATGACAAGGTCAATTATTTTTGGAATAAAACATTCAGAAATATTTTTAGAAAATATGAAAAAAATCATCTTCAAACCCAGATTCTTTGGGGCTGGCTCTGAAGATGTAGTTGTGCTTGGTATGAATAGTTATTCTAGCTGTTTTTTAAAAGGGTGTAAAAGCTCAAATGTAATGTATTTTTTTAGCAGCTTGTATTTACTGTATTCTGCCAAATAACTCTGGAAACCACCAGGATTTGTTGGCTGATTTATCCAATTTAAGTGATTCCAGTAGTGATTCATTTGCTAATCTGTAACTAACTGATAAGGTGCATCTTTTTTTAAACAACTGTTTCCATTACCTTAAAATTAAGGTACAAGATGCAATCACAGTTGTTTTGCAGCTTATATATTCCAATTAATTTAATACAAAGAAATGTTAATATTTCTGTTCTTGTGATTTTTTATAAACTTCAGTGCTTACATGTTGAAAATATTTGTAGCTTTTCTTCTTCTTCATTTCATTGCTGCTTCTCCATGTTCAGTTCCTTACTGGAGTTCATGTGTTGGGTCACAAAGAACATGGTGTTGTTTCAATTTATTTGAGAATGTCACACAGGTATGTCATAAATTGTGAGGTTTAAGGAGTGAATTGTTTTTGAAACTTATCAAGGACCTAATCTAAATTGGAGCACTTAGAAGTTAATCAAGAAGTTATCACTTACATAATGTATTATTTAGAACTCAATTAAATTTGTTCTTAGGCGAAAGGAACAGGACAAAGCTTTATAATGGAGTGTTTTAGAAGCTGATTTAGGAATGTTTGCATTTGAGTGATTTAGGAACTTCAGAACACCAGTGAATCCTGGGATTTGAAGTCTGTTGTAGTACATCCTACTGTGTATTCATCATTTCTGTATTATTCAGTATGAACATGGTCTCTAAAATGCTTCCTTCTGTTTTCACATGTGCACTATTCAATGGGGAGATTTTGTATTACAGAATGATCATCTTTAGTTCTGAGTTTCCATTTTAGGCTGCTTTGTATAGCTTTTTTTTTGGTGCTTCTTGCTGTTTGTCTTGGTTTTGTTCTTAGGACAAATGTTTTCGTTAGCGTTCTAAGATGACTGAAGCTGCACAACTAAGTCTTTAATACATTACAGTCTTCAATACATTACAGTCTTCAGTACATTCAGTACCAGATTTCAAACCCAGAATTTGTAAAGTTAATAGCATCTACAAAAACGATGCTCACCACAGAGCTTTCGTTGCGCATTTTGAGATGGATCTGCAATGAATTTATTGGCTAACTCACAAGTTCAGGTAATGCAAGCAGATATGCTTGTTATATAATAATACATATTTAAATACATTTCTGTGACCTTTTTTCAAAGGTTTTGATATCTCTTATGCAATTGGTGTTTTGTCCCTGAAATACTTGTAATTAAGTAATACCTGATTGGGCCTTGGAATTTTTGCTCTAGGGCTTCCTGATTAGCAAGTAAAAGTATATGATAATGTATATTTGGAGCTTCAATAGTTAAAGTAATTTTAAGATCTGTTCAAAAATACACTGGAGAAAGTTATTTTTCATCCCATTTTCTTAAATATGTTACATTTCTTAAGTGGAATTTGCGTAACTGATGTTATGGAGTTGGCAGTTGTTTCAAGAATGCACCTTTTACTTCAGTAGTCTGTAACTGGTGTGCTGTTGAGTGTAATTTCTTTCCTGGCTTTAGGAAAAGTCTGTTGTTACACTTGTTCTCCTTTGATAAACTTTTTTTTTTTTTTGCCAGTTGTTTCATATTAGCACTTTAAACCTGCAACTTATTTGCTCCAGTCACCAGAAATACAAAATGCTTCAGTTTTACCATAGAGTCAGTGTCCTAACTGTGTGTGCAAAAATCAGTTAAGTCTGTTACTCTGTAGCACCAGCAAGAACTGAAACAAAACACATGTAACTACCTTGTAATCCTTTTCAGACACTTCAAATAAGAAACTGGTTATTGCATATATTGGGCATCGGATGAGTAACTCTTAAACATTTGTAATGTAGTTAACTAAAGAAAAATTGCCTAGGAAACAGAAAATTACTTTGTCTATAATAACCTTGCTGTAGCCTATAGGGAAGGATAGCTGTACACAGCTCAATTTGGGTTTTGAATTCCCTTCACCTCATGGAGGAAAGATCCTTTGTGGTGTCCATCCTTATTGGAAAATCATTGGCATCAATACCCCGACTTTCAGAGTGTGAATGAGTGCAGGACAAAACAAGTCTGCTGGAACAGCATTTTCCCATGCCTTGAGGGAAAAGATGGTGAGTTAATGGAAGTATGAGCTCTCACCTTGATAAATTCTAGGAGAATGTTTCTTAATATGATTCTTAAGGCTTTCTCCAGAAGATATGTTTCTTTGTATCTGTTAGCTTCAGGAAAAAAAAAGGGGGGGGGGGGGAAGAACACAAAACACCCACAAAAAACTATTAATTTTGTGTGCTGTCCCTTGTGTTAGAAATCATGAGCTAAACATAGATCAAGAGACTAGGGTTGAATGACTGATTGCTTCTTCTCTGTATTTATTCAATTGTTTGTTTTTTTTTTTTTTTCTGGTATACACAATCATAGCAACAGGTAGGTGCTCTTTTCTATATATTTTGAGACAGTATTCATACAGAACATGCCTCAGGTTATATCACTACTCCTCAATCACCTCCTGAGGATAAATTTTACTAACTTGTGCCCCCTCTGCTGGCTAGCTTTCCAATTGCAAAGTGAAAAAAGTTTGCCTAGGTACTACTCTCAAGCTACTTTAGTCAAACACTAATTTATAAATCAGTCCCATGGGAGTAAAAGTGTAATGAAAAACCTGTTAATCCCAATCTGTGGGAGTCAGTGGTGATGCTGGGAGTTTTCTTCATAGTGTATTTGTCGTGGACTCAGTCAAGACTCCTTTGGCATTAATCAAACTTGTTTTTTTCCCCACATCCTTCTGTCAAAGACACTTTGGTGTTTTTTAGCTACGGTGTGCATGAAATCTGTAAGGACTTGTTAAATTGTTTCCTTGACAGAAGAGCTAGATCTGTGTTTCTTGGGACTACCGAGGGCTATGCATTGAGCTTCTAAAATCTGCTACTGTCATCTGCATTTCTGATTCACTTTCTCCTCCAGATGTGGAGTGCTCTAGTAAGGAGTCTCAAATTACCTTTAAGACATGATTGCTTTATCTATGTTGTTCATGAAACCTGTCTTTAAGGGTGAAGTAGTATTCCCAGCTGTCTGTCAGGAACAGAAGGTAGAGTGTAAATCCTCCCATCTTGGATACTGCGGGGAGAACAAAGATTTGTGTTGTGGTTGAGAGTGGATATCCATACTGCAGATGCTTATTTGGACTATAGAGCTAGAGTAATGGTAAGAATCCTACTTCTGTGCTGCATCCCTTTCCGAAAAATGCTGGGTGCTTTTTCCTTGTGGTAGAGAATTCCTGGAATAGTGTTTCATTAAGTTATTTCTTAAGATCCCAGTCTCTTACTGATCCATTGTTTATCTCTGCTGTTGATCAGACATCAAGGGAAATGTCATAATGGACTTCAAAACACATATCCTGTGTAAAATTCAAACCAGTTCAGCTTTCCTGAAACTTGTAAGGCTTCTGAATGTCATCTTGAAATTCATCTGCTGTACAAATACCTGATGTTGTAATAGTGAAACAGTTGCTACTATTACAAAGCTGCACTGTCTACTGAATGATCAACACTGTCAAGGGAATATAGCAAAATCTTACGGGTAGCAAAACAGATGAGTTAGCAGTTTTTCTCATGTGAAGCCTGGCATGTCAGATTTTAATCCCATGCAGAATTCAAGTGCCTTCAACTCTTCGTTCTTGAGGCTGAAATTACAGAAGTCTAACACTTACCCAACTTTCATGGGATCAGTCTCTATTCTAAGACCTCCGTAACAAATCCAATTTCAAAGCTGGCTTCATCATGCATCTTCAATTGCTTGGATAACACCATGATTCAGTTCAGAGTTGTACTTGTCAGCCTGGCCACAGAGTACTGTAGTCTGTATGTCCATGTACATTAGCTATAGTATGGCTACAGAGATTTGATAAAATCTTCAAGGCAAAGTTTCTGTGAATGCTTGTATTGCTCTGAGTACAGCTCTTAAATGCCTCTGTCTACTTGACTAATGATGTTCTGCTTTGAGTAATTGAAGGGTGAGGTCTCTAATAAGTGTTAATGTTTTGGACATTTCATAATTTTGCTAGAGCACAACTGATATTGCAAAGATAAGTGAGGAAAAAACATGATAGATTTGGATCATCTTTTCAGTTTACCATAATTCAGGTTCAGTCATTTTAGTATTATTAAAGTTGTTACCAGTTTAAAATGTGCAGATCTTCTGATTTTAGTAATAATTCTACCATAACTCTGACTTTTTTAGAGTTCATTTTAAGCAGTCATTTTTGAGCCATGGCTGTTCACAGATTCTCATCACCATTTATGAAAATCTTGACCTTTTAAATTCTGAAAAAAATGGACTGAATTGAAAAGTGCACTCTTGTATTTCCTGGTCAGATGACTAAATTCATTTTACTGACAGTTAGGGCTGGTATTTCTGAAAATAAAAAGGGGTTACTGCAATAATATGTGATAGACGAACAACAGAAGTTTAGTTTTTCTGTTACAGTCTGTGATTTACTAAAATGAATGCATACTTCTCAGAGGCTTGATCATAATCTGAAAATGTGTGAGAAGGGCTTTCCATGAGAACTTTTTTTAGTGATTACTAATATATTCTGTTAGAAGTATTTACTTTAGCTCAGTTTGCATTTATTTTCCACTTGAAGCCTTTGCAATTTACATGTGTTTTTCTTTCTTAGGCACTATCTTGTACTTTTAATAGTAGCTGCTTGTTGAACATGCTATTTTCAGTACTGACGTGGCTTTTTTGCCATATTTCTACTTCAGCTACTTCTTAAATTTTTCAACACTTCTGACACTGAGATTAATATTTAAATGTATGCATGATAGTTGTCAGTAAATATTGGCTTACTGCATGTGTAATAACGTAAAATACTGTGTTTGCTCATCCAAAAGTCACAGTAGCTCTTGAATTGCTTTGGTTGTGCACTTCGAAGAAAAAGATCCGTGAATGTATTAATCATGTTGGAAGTGGTTGGTGGACTTACCTGTGAAATTGAGGTTTTAGTTCTGATGGTCTTAACCAGACAATTTGATTCAATAACTTTATAACCAAGACTCTTAAAAATGTCACATCGGCCAGCGTGGGCTGGGCTGTGCCTCTTGCTGTGACTTGGGAGAGGTCAGAAGCTGTGGTGTTCACAGCTTTTTTTGGTTGTTTTGCATGACGTGAGCACAGATTTAGTTCATCTGGACACAGAAGAAATGGCTAATGTAACTGGGGTTGCGTTGTGAGTTGGAACAAATAGTCTCCTAGCTATCAACTGTTCAAAAGTATGCATGTTGCATCACAGAAGTTAGTTTTTTAGGACTTTGAATCTCTTGCTTATCTAATTTTAGCCTAGTAAACCTACAAGATAGCCCTGGTATTTATATTCATTTTTAAATAACTTCCTTCCAAAATATGTTTGTTTTGTTTTTTTTGTCTCTTTGGTGCATATCTTTTTAAAAAAAAATGCAAACTGTAGGTGAATGAGAAAAAACCACCTCTTGTGTCACTTTGCAGTACTTGGGGGTTAAACAGATCACCATTAAAAACGTTGGTGCTTGTTTCTCAGTACGTTTTTCACCACTGCTAGGAGCCCTCAGAAAGAAGACTGTATTAAGAGTCTGCAGTCAGTTCACTCAACTTATTTGAACTAAAAAGGATATCAAGTGAATTTACTGATATCATGCAATTAGCTGAAGTCCATGTGGGAGGTAGTTGCCACTGAATTTTCAGCTGGAAAAATATTTATTTTTTCAAAGGTGCTTCTCTATAAAAATATCTATTTAAAAATACGAATTTAAAATAAAGCTTGAAAATATCTCTCTATTTACTGTAACCTGAGCAGTAAATTGAGACTCAAACTGGCACGGTTTAAACATAGCAATTGAGTTTCTAGATTGTGAAATGTTAATGCCCTATAAGTGGTTGTAATCAGTCTGAACACAGAGAACCCAAGAACAGGAATATCTGCTTGTATGCTAGTTAGGATAGGTCTATATAATGCTAGCTTAAATAGAGAGTGAGGTTCTTGTTTCCAAAGTTATTGGTACTGAGGCAGAGCTATCTTTACCTTATTTACTTCAAGAACTGACTTTTCCACACTTATCTTTGACTTTCTTGTATAGGAATGCCAGGTGTTTTCAAGAATACAATATTTCTAAGGTGTAAATTAATAAATTGTATACTTCTCAAGGAAAAGTAATGGAAAGTTATTGGTTTGAAATGAAATTCTAAATTAGTAATTGACAAACTGCTACATCTTACTTAAAAGAAGTTATAAATGTAAGTCTTTAGTAATTTAATTTTGCCAGAATCACTAATACACCTCTGAATTTTAAGAGCTTATAAGAGGGTACTTCTAGGAATGCCTGACAATACTGGTTTTCTGTGCCTTTGTATGGCTGAGGAAGTTTTAAAGAGTCTGTGGTGTTCTTTAAGAATTTTAAGATATTTTTTTAGTTAAAAATAGTAAACCTCAAAAATTGGCATTTCATCTGAAATTATTCCTTCTTGGTATATTCAAATTACATTTCTGCTCCTCTAGGTGGAATGTAGATACTCATTTCATGCTTCTAAATTGCATGGAACTGTGAACTTAAGTGCAGCTCAGCGAACTCGTGACTTTAAATAATTAATTGATGAATTGTGTACTCTGACTTGATTTCATACATCCTTTCTAGCAAGGTTAATATTTATAACACTATTGATGAACTCAAGATTACTCAAGTAATTTCCACAAGTGGAGATGAGATTTCAAGGGGAAATGTTTCCTTATTACTTATATACATGAAATATTCTGCAGCAGTGCACTGCAATTATTTCCACAGATAACATGTGGGTTATACATGTGAAAATGGGTTACTTGGTTGTTGGGATTAGAGCTTCGCAAATATGTTGTTACTCTGGCCATAAATGAATGTTGCTGTTTTTCTGGCTTAAAAGAAGTCTTGCTTTTGTAAATATGTTGCTTTATTATTTCCATTCTAGATGGTATCTTGGTTATCTATTTTACAAGTAAAATACTTGTGAAATTATGAAAGAGTAAGGCCGAAGTCATTATTCAGATAATCTTCCTCCTAGATAATCTTCCCCCCAAAAAAAGACTTTTTTTTTGGACTGTAGAAAGGGAAGAAGGGGGTTGAATTTTGCTTTCCATCTTTATCATTTTATAGTTCTGAGTCCAAAGCATTTAAACTTAAGGCTTAAATCTTAGATGGGAAAAATTGAGAGAGGTGATAATTGGGTTACACAAAAGCATTTAAGACAATGAGGAAATATGGATAATAAGGTTAGACTAAATTTTTAATAATTAGATTTCAAATTGAAGCAGAGCATTCACCTGGAAGAACACTGCCTATAATGTTCTAAATCTAAAATCTAGTATTTTTATTCCCCTTTGCAATCTTTTGCAATCTTTTTGTAGTGCTAGGATGAGTGTATTTTATATTCCATATTCATGAGAAAAATATTTTCCTCTAGTAGAAACTCTTGTTTTAAATATTACTCCAGTGCAACATAATTAGCTTCCAGCTGATATTTTGCAGTTGGGGTGAAGTACTAGTTGGCAGAATAATGTACTGTAACTGTTCTTCAGAATTAAGTAAGGCTAAATATTCTTAAATTATTTTAATTAAAACTGTATTTGGAGAATCCTTAAATTCTTGTAATTGTTTAAATAGGATTATGAACTAGCTTACCTTTTGTGGAAGAAGTGGATCTTCACTGGTTGATTTCCGATTTTGCCTAGTTTTTGTAGTGGTGGTGTGCTGTTTTAAAAGAAGAACAGAGCAAATAACTTTTTCTTTTGCTGTCCTAAACTAAATTTTGTCTGTGGTAAAGACATTGACACTTAAAAATGGGCAACCCTCTCCAAATGGAGTTCAAATTCAGTAGTGATATTTGTTTTAAACACTAGGTAGTAGGTAAATGATCCTATGTAATTAACTTTTAAAAATGTTTTTACAGAGTTTTTTATTAAAAACTTAATTCAATGTCAATTATTTTAGAGTAAATTACTAACATTCATGAGAGTTTGTGTTTGTAAATGAAACTTGGCTGTGGGTCTAGTGGCATCTATTGTTTTCTGAAGAAGAAAAATGAGGCTTCAAGACTGGCAATAGAGAGTAGGACCTGTTAAACAAAAGCCTGTGGTGGCCTTTGTGCTGTTCTGTCTTTAACCCCAGCTAGGATATAACATACTAACTTGATTTGGAGCTGAAGTGTCAATGGATTAATTTGGGATCCTGTTATTCGGGGGGGAATGAAGGCTGTTAGCATATTCACAGTAGCACAAAGGAAGTGTCAATAGCAAACCAAGACTTCTCTTGTTACAACTGAACTTGCTTAATGTCTTATGTATGTTCATATCTTAAATAATTATAGGAAGTTTTTTCTGAAGTATTCTTGTGTGTTGAATGGTTATGGTTGAACCCCTTTGGTAAAAATGGTAATATTAATTTCAAAATTTTCCTTAATATGTAAACATCAGTTGTTAACCCTAGAATTGTGATCACAAGGTGCTGTGAAAATGATCTAGTTCGTTACACTAATTAAATTGAGAATAAAATCAACTCTGGAATGGGGAGCAGGATGTATCTTTGGTTTGAAGAGCAAGTTGCTCCTCTGAATAGCGGCAAGGTTATCTGAATACTCAAGTAAGCATTATTCTTGAAGTCACATGTTAAACATTTTTGCTGTATTTTTGTATGGTTTTTTGAATAGCGATATATTAAGTGTCCAGCTTTCCATGACCAAGTTCCAAAAGACTCAAACACGTAGCACTATTCTGTAGTACATGAGCACATTCCTCAGGCCCTATTGTTTTGTCAGTGGGTATCAGTGACTGTGTAATGACTGAACAGAAGCTTACAAATTTGTTAGAGCATTTTAAATGAAATTACTTTTTTTTTTTTTTCCCCCTTAGGGAAGAAACCCATTCTTTCTGGAGCCAGCAATAATTATAACAGTTACTGATGGAAGTAAATTAACTACTACCAGTGGAATACAGGAAGAGGTAAGAACAGACCTCTGTTTGTAGTGATATGTATTAAACATAGTCAAATGCTGTTTTATAACATGATCATAGATGACTCCTCAGAAGTATGTTCATTAACAGCTTGAACTTGCATGTTTTCTCCTTTTACTTGGGGTAATTTTATGCAATAGTACTGCAAAAATTGAAATAGCTCTCATTACGTGACAGAAGCATGTAGTACAACTGTCAATCTGTTTAGACTCATTAGTTGACTATTTCTAGCGTGTGAGTTCATTGCATTTCAAATGTTAGTGGAAGAAATTCATTTCTGTAAAGCATGCATGTCTTTAACTGATAGAGATGTAAATTCTTTATATATAGATAGATCCAAGTTAATGTAGTGATTTCCCAAAGGAAGTGGCTGCTAGGGAGTATGTGCAGTACATACACCTTTCACAAAGGGGTCTTAAAGTGATTGAACTTGGATCAGTTAGTGCCCTTATCTAAAAATAAAAGCTGAAGAAATGTATTTCAAATGAAATCTGTAGTGCAGTTTAAAGCACCATGTTTTAATATACTGGAGTATCTGATCAGACATCTAGCAAACTCAGAGCTATAGCTAATGCAGAGGCACTGAACTATTTTTAATTTACTGACTGCATTTAATTCTTTCCTTAAAAAGACGTAAGAGGTCAATAGGGATAGGCTTCATCTGGCAGCCTCAGTGCCCATTCTGTGCAGTAGGAAAAACAAAAACCTAAGCTTATTCCCTTTTCAGGAAAAGGTTAATATCCAAAGGTCCATCCTGAAACTTAAGGAAAAGATTCAGACTTTTCCATGTGGTACGCCACATTTGTGCATGCAGGTTAACAGTGTTCATTAGATACTTGAACCAGATATCAGTGTTTGTTAGCTACTTGAACTTCTACTCTGTTATACTGCATTCTTAGAGCACTTACAGAAGTTGTATGTTTAGAAAGTGATATTTGAGTGCTTTTGTAACATATTTGACTTAGAGGAATAAAATTAAGAGACTTGAAAATTCTGTATGGACTGCAAAGAGTCACAGCTGGTAACTGACAGGGAATGCCTGGATTTAAGGTATCAAGTAGGTTACCATTATAAAACCTTACTTTAATAGTATTTTTAACCATGCAAGCTATTTCCGACAAAAATCAGTAATTGAGTGTGGTCCAAACCACTGAGAAGAGTAGCAACTTGATATTAACCCTGATGCTCAGTGAGCAAGTGTTAACTAAAGAGTAGACACAGAGAGCTCTCAACAACATGTAGTACTGCTAACAGCAGAGTACTGTGTTTTTTTTTTTTAAGAGCGAATTGGGTAATTGCTCAGCTATGTAAGTCCTTCCTTGAGGATAAGGAGTTTCTCTGCTATCAGGTGACTTGTAAAATCTGGCCCTGACATCCTGGGGTGAGGGAATGTGATCAGTGGGTGAAGCAATTGTCAGCTGGGTAGAGGTTGAGAGCTGTTTCTGTACAGTCCCTAGAAGAGAAGCATAAGGGTGGTGTGTGTGTGAGGGGGGAATCCCACCTCTGCCTGCAGCTGCTTAATGATGGAGGGAGCCTGACTTTTCTTGGAGGAGTGCAGGGCTGGGATGGAACTTGGGAAAACCCTTCTGGATATTAATGGAAATTTTAATTATGTAGCTGATTAAATACTGACATCTGAAATCTCCATCATTGGAGATGCTCAAAACTTGGTTGGACAAAACCCCTGAGCAAATGGAAGGCTCTGGACTCTGTAAACTTTGACAGGCCCCTTCTAATGTACTAAATTCATTACACACTGTTTCCTTTCATCTTCATTTATCTTAAATGATTTAGGTAAGAAAGATCTCTTGGCTCTTTCTTACAACAAGAGCCTGGATTTTTTTGTAGCCAGCAAGTTACTTGGGTTTGTATTCCTTCAAATGTGAGTACAACTGCTTCACCTTTAGACTTCACAAGAAGACTTCTTACTGTCAGGCAGCCATTTGGTCACAGATTCACATCTTTAAATGGTTCTGTGTCGTGGTGAGGAAATGGGTTTTCTCATGGCTACTTTCTAAATTTAAACTTAGCTCTTGAACAGTACTGACTGGAGCAGTGTGGATCATAGTGGTGTTCACAGTGGCATGAACATGACATTTAGCCAAAAATGGTACAGGATTTTATTATGATTAGAGATGCAGAATCTGTTCCACTAATGATTTTGTTGGTAAATGAACACATTAGACACGTTGCCTTCTGGAGGAACTGAAAGTGACCACTTCTTCCTGAAAGGTGCAATGCAAGTTTTTGACTGCTTTTTTTTTGTATTTCCATATGTTTAGAGGGTGTATATTTAGTGCTCAGCACTGGATGTGACTTTTTTTTTTGCTGCTGCTGTACCAGTGTGAACTGTCCTAACACTATCAAAGAGTAGGCTAACATCCAGCAGTGCTTCTGTCTTTCATGGATGATTTTTGCTTTTGTCAACGTGTTTCCTACTGATCAGAATTTTTCCTATCTAGCTTGAATGTCCTATTACCATTGCCTCTCATGTTGGACATGCCGAAATGAAACAATTACAGTAACATCACCCAAGAGATACTGAGATCTGTTGTTGCTCTTCTCTTCAATAACATAGGTTTTTGATCTCTTTGAAATGCTTCTCCTGTTTTTTGGGTTTGACTTTGGAGAGGCTTTTCAGTGTTGGAAGTGATCATATCCCCCTGAGTGGCGATGACAAGAGTGCTTTTACTTCCCATGTAAAGTTCTTATGGACTAAGGCAGTATATTTATAGTTCTCTTAAGTCTTCTGTGCAAGAGAACTGACAAAACTTTGCTTTTGGAAAGCCTTGAAACCAGTATGGAAGCTGGAGATAAGTTTTTTCAGAACTTTGTCATTCAGATGGACATTTGCATTCTTGCCAATGAAATTGGCTTTCTTACTGTGGGAACATTGTCATTTGCCCTGGTGTGAAGCAGTCAAGTTCAATGCTGTTTTTGAGCTCTGGCTGAATTTTTCAGATGTCCTGTCTTTTTGTGGAGTTTAATGTTTTTTGCAGATAAGGATTCTACCTATTCAGCACTACCTTGTCTCAGGCTGAAGACAAAAATTGTGCAGTCTGTACAATTACCACCAGCACCACTTAATAGGACTTTCAGTCTTGTCCTTTCTGGCACTGGCTTCTAATGAACCAGCATGGAGTGCCAGCATCAGTTCCACGTTCAGCATGGTGTGTTGAGTAGATGTGTCCTTGGATTCACTTGTCATAGTAGTAACTTGAGGAAAGATGGGGTCATACCGTTAATTAATACCATCATTAGTTATTGGTCTGATGCTATAAATTCCTCTTGGAATTGGCTTTTGCTTCTGTCATGGTCCTCCAAATCTGGTCTTGGCTTTTCCTTAACTTTTCTTTAGAAAATTTTCAGTTGCTTGAAAGGATTTCTCTTTGCGATATGAGATGCAGTAACTTCATGGCTAGTTAATGAGATGTCACACTTCTCCAGTTTTGCATCTCTTGGGCCATCTCCTTATGTCTTCTACATGTGCTCCGTTTTATTAAAAGCATTAAACTCCTGTTTGCAAGTCTGGGTTATTGGCCCATTGATAACTGAGCCATTGATCACATGAGGGATGTTCTTTTGCTTCTGTTTGTTGCCATTCTTCTGATCTTTGTGTTACAGGAGACTCTTATGGAAGGTATCAGTGATTTTGAACCCCTTATCCATGAACCATCAGCATTGTCCCATTGATTCTTTCCAGGATTTATCTCACATCCTAGCTGTAACAAAACTAAAAAGTGGCAAGATCCTCCTTATTTTCAACAGTAATCAAGAACTGGAAATACTCCACATCTTTTTAATAATAGCTCTTCCAGCTCAAGTCTTGATTTCTAATCAAATAGTGTAATAAGTATGTGGCAGATCCCATTCACTGTGTTCCCATCCTTCCTCATCCATGTTGTTCCTGTTAGCAGTTTCCAGGATCACAGTATTTGGCACTGAGTCCTGGAGCTCCTGACTTGTGAATGCTGTGCAACTACCAGCTTAGTTATCAGGATGGCAAAGTCAATCGTGTCATTAACATGGTTTGTCTGTTGGCTTGGTGTCTCTGTGACCTGAAACTATTTCCTCTGGAAGAACGATTTGTGGTTTTGTCTGTTTTGTAACTGCAAATGATTGCATAGAAAACAATAAGAGCACTCATTTCCTAAAGATCTGAAGTAGAGAGTCGGTGAAGGGATCACTTTCTCAGCTGGGCTTGAATCATGTTGTCTGTCCTTAGTCCTTGTGTCCTCTAAAGATGCTGCATTTGCTTGGAAAGTTGTATGTGCCTTGTAAGACTCTTCAGAAAGTCTACTTGCAGATACATATCTAGGAAAAACAGAAATAAAAGACAGAGGTTGGCTGTTGATACACTTATTTTGAAGTACTTACTCATGTAGCGACCTTTTATCAGTTTCAGTATGATGCGGCTGCCTGTAGTTACCTGTGTGCTAAAGCTTAAGCAGCACTAGTGCTGTTCCTTGTAACATGAGGCTCTGTTCAGTCATTGCCAAGAGTGCTTTGCACTCTTTTCACCAGCTACAATGTCACTGCACAGTTCTCTAATGGTGATTTACTTTTTATTTAACCTAGAGGTCCTCTATTTTTTGAGGATTTCAGGCTGTGCTGCACGACTGTGTAGAGACGAGTGCTCAGACAAAAGATCAGCTCACCAATAATAAATTTGCTCAAACAAAAGGTCTGCTCACCAATAGTAAATCTTCTTTATCATATTGTCATGTTAGAGGTTGACCTCTAACCTCTTCCACTAGATTCCTGTACATTTCAGTAAATTTGAAGACGGAAGAGGGCCATAAGGCACATGCTGCTGTCTTATTGTAGCATTATGGCAATTGGGAATGGTAGGTCTTGTGCATGCTCTTACAAATAAGTTTTGTCTCAAAACAAATCTGTTCTCTAGCATTGAATTGTGAGGGCTCTCATGTGACTTTACATATGTAACATCTTGAAGACCACTGCTGGTAGATGACTTCCTTTTCACTTGTTCATTCTATCTTAAGCTCAACAACCAATGTGAAAGACAAGGCAGAGGAAAAGATGTGAAATTGGTGGGGAAAGAAAAATAAAAGGCGAGTTGTATGTTTCTAGGCTCATCTTATTTTCTGTTAGGTATGTGGTTGCTACAGTAATACAGTGCCAGTTTTCAAACAAAAAACAGTGTGGAAAGATCGAGTTACTATCAGGTGGAGATTGAGGCCTGGTTTGAATCTGTAACTTCTCTATAAAATCCCATCAAGAAAAACTCACTATAACTGGATGAGGAAGGTTTTGTAGGTTGAGATGAAATGAACTCAGAATAGCACTGGGGCAGGGTCTGATGGGATCCTTATAATGTGTGTGCTGCTGGAGAGGTACAGTGCTGCAACACAGGTATGTTTTGTAGATGAAATGTGCTTTGCAGAGCCTCTAAGTATTGCCTGTTGGCTCACTCCTAAATAGCTCCAGATGATGACGGCATGGTGCTTGCAATTGGATCGTCTTACAGTCAGGATCGAGACTGGTTGTTTATGAACTATGTGGCTGTTCTTTTTACCAAGTTACCTTTGCCAGACAGGCATTGGAGGCTGCTTGTTCAAAAAGTGGAGAGACATGCATATCGATTAGTAATAAACCATGTACATAGACAAGTGCCTTTGGAAAAACTTTGTGAAACATTTGGTGAAAATGTTGCTCTTCTCATGTGCTGTCTGCTTGCATCAGCAAAAACGCATTCAGGAGGGAGCATCAGGTGTACCAAGAAGTCCAAAATGTTCTGAATGTTGCTCACATGTTATGAGTGACTGTCATATTTGATCCTGGGTCTGAGACTGCATAAACTAATTATTTTTCAAGCACAAAGACGTGTATTTTTCCCAATATGAGATGCTTGCAGTTACGTAAATAGGAATAGCTGAGGCTTCACCTCCTTTAAAAACAAATTGTCGCAAACTTGTTAACCAGCCACTACGAACTGAAAAGTGTGTTTTTGTGAACTTGCATCAAGTTTTGCATCAAAAATGGTTTCCTTTGCTGGCACAGATAAGATTTAGATTTGAAATTTTTGAATGCTGTGTGAGAAAGTTTCATCCTAGAAGCCATTTTTGAGTTTCTGCTGTTGTGCCTAACCTCTGAATTTAGCCAAGTAATAGAACTGTTGCTACCATTTGTGTCATTACTTGGGGACTTTGTCCTGTCTTTATGGCTGCAGTACTCCAGATTTAAAAACAAGGGTTTTACTTGTACTGACAATGGTATCATCTGCCAGGGGTTTATCATTTTTTTTCCTGAAACTTGTAGTTACTTGTTATAAGCCCAGTATATCTACATGTGTACAGGGTTTCTAGAGTTCAGTGTTTTGATAAACTTTGTTCACACAGATCAGTGGGGAAAAATCTGTATGCAAAAGCAGAGACTACAATCTTCTAAACGTTTGGTTCCTGAGAAGCTAAAGCACTGATTTTATTTAAGTAGTTATAATTCTACAGGTAGCCCTAGGAATTTTAATGTTCTGTTGGTCTCTGTGGCTGTTGGTGGCTAATAAATAATGCCCTGACCGTTCCTCTATCTTTAGTGCGCTACGTTTAAAGCCAGAAGCTTTTGAATATTTGCTATTTCTTCTGGGAATTAAAGGAAAGTGAAATACCCCCGTGTGTTTTATGTCCCTGCATGGCATCTGTAATATTTTAAACTAAAATTTATGTAGCTCTTCCCAGAAAGAGGCAACACAATGGCACATGGCAGGCAATTCTTGTATAGATAGCTGTAGCTGTTATTGATTAAGTAAAAGTGAGAACACATTTTACATTTCAGTGTTGATTTTAATGTTTGTTTTTTTTTGTTTGTTTAGAGAACAGAGGCATGAGTTTAATTCTGGGATATGCCCAACTTACCTAAAATCTGTGCTTTCTTATGCTGTAATGTAACCACTGCATTAGTTTGCTTGTTGGAGCTGTGTTATTTGAAGCAGATGATCATGGCAGCTGGATCTCTTTGAGCAATTGTACCTGAGATAGATTTCTTCTGCAGGAGTCTTAAATTAAAATTACCTTTTCATTTGGTTGTGCCTTTTTTATCTCCAAGAATCCAAGAAAAGACTGAGCTGAGAATGGGCCTATTTTGCAGAACATTATTTGAACAAGAGACTGCTGCAGTAAAGCAGTTGTTACTGCTGAAATTCTAAGGAAAATATCCTGTAGGTTCTGAAGCTTATATTAGTATAAAAGGTGTTTGTTCATATTTTGTTTGTAGTTCTCAAGTTTAGGCATTGTGTTGCCCTGAAATATGTTTGAAGTGTTGATTAAATAACAATGTCTCCACTTCTAATGTATGGTAGCTGAAGAAAAATGACAAATCTGTGAAAGGTTACAGGTGTGTTTAAATAAAGTGAATTGCCATAACTATGTAGGTTTTTTTAAGCAATGTATTCACAGATTTAAATTCCTTTTTAGCTCCACTTACCTCTCAATTCCCCTCTTCCTGGAAGTGAGTTGACTAAGGAACCCTTTCGATGGGATCAGAGGTTGTTCGCTTTAGTTCTTCGTTTGCCTGGTATCACATCACCAGAATCAGAGCAGATGACAGGGGTACCAGTGGATGATTCTGCAATCACACCGATGTGTGAAGTCACAGGAGGTAGGTGTCTTGGCTTCCTTTGATAAAACAGTGCTTTTGGAAATGAATTGAACTTAGCTTTATTAATCAGGTATGTGTGGTGGTGTAACTATTAAAAACTCAGTTATAATAAATCTCATGATGTTTACTGCATTAAAGCTATAGATAATTTAATGTAACCTGTTTTGGAAAAGCATGAATTTATTTTCTTTATGAGTTTATTACCAGAGAACTTATTTTTTTTCCCAGTGCATTTCAATTGATATTAGAAATTGTAACAATTGAGTCCGTTTTAGAGTATGCCAGAAATTTAGCATAACCGTACTATAAGTAAGCCAGAAGTGAGGGAAATGCTTTGTTTTCAGAGAATGCAATGCAGAATTTCTGCACTGCAAAATGCAGAATTCTGCAAAATTGATACTTCTCTCACCATCATAACTTGTATTCTTAATCTCTGAAATGATACTCAAGATCAAACTCAGGCATTAGTTCTATAATTCCTTTGTAAAAGGCTTAGATTGCATAAAATACTAAAAGCGTAATGATTCTTCCTTGCATTGGAGGGTTGGGGTTGAAATTAAGCAAACTGATTTTAAAAAGCATTCCAAAAGGATCTGATTCAACTACTTTCTGACTAATGCAGGTTATCCCAACTGGCGTGTTGAGATCTGTGGACAGTTGAGTGTTGTCTGTCACAAGGGGGAGCCCATTTTCCATGAATCCAACCAAGAATTTGAGATAATGTCATTATGGGGCTAAAACCCAAACGTTTCAGATGAGATGCATGTAACACTGCCACTGCTTTGTTAGGCTGCCTTGGTGCTTAAAGAGGATGTTTCATAGATGCTTTAGATCAGTAATCCATACAGGTGTCATTGGATGTGGCAAGGCAACAGTTTTTGAATGATTTAACTGAAAATAAGGGCAGCAACACTGAGCAACCTTAACCTTGGCTGTTTCATTCTAGGTCGATCATACTGTGTATGCTCTCCAAGAATGCTGAATCAGTGTCTCGAATCATTGGTGCAAAAAGTGCAAAGTGGAGTGGTAATAAATTTTGAAAAAGCTGGACCAGATCCCTCACCAATGGATGGTACTTGAAATTTTTATACTGTTAGCAAACAGCAGTGATAACTGTCAATATAGTTTAGTGAAGTTAATGTTAAGAGCTGTCAAAACAAAAGGAAAACTAGCAATTTAAAAGACATCGCTACAAAAAGGTTTTACCATGTTTGTAATTTCTTTCAAAATACTGGCAATATAGCTATTAGACACTATAAAACCTCTACATTTGGTAGTGTTACTGAGGTAATCTTAAATGCAGTTATTCTCTTCAAGTGTATAAAAATGAGTTCATGGGTTTTAAGCAATAGTTTGCTACCACCTAGAAATGCAAATAGCTTGATGTTGAAAATACTGTGTTTTTATGCTTATCTCTTCGCTTAACATAGTAAAGTGCACACTAAGATTTAAAATAGCAATTATGATTTTGTATCCTTAACTTTTCATTCTAAATGAAAACCTAGGACCCTTTTAGGATGTTTCTGGGAGAAACATGTTTTTGTGAGACTTTGTAATCCTGCTTTGCAGTAAGAAGTTAGCTCAGCTGTCTTAGCTGTGTGCGTTAAATACTGTCTATAAGCATGGAGATTTGAAGGTTATCTGGGAATAACAATGGGAGAAAGACATTATTATGAAGGACTTGAGATATTTGGTTCTCAATTCTGATAGTGTAGACATCTGGTGCTTATTTGGTTTCTCATCGTTTCTATCTTTTTGCAGAAATGCTTGTTAACAATTATCACATTCGTAGAAATAATATTAACTAAAGTAAAAGCTTCCCTGGGATTGTAGTTCTTGAACTCTTCACGGAAGTTGCTTAATGCTTTTTGAGCTTTAACACTATCTTGACTTATAAAGCCTTTTTCTTTTGTAGATGGACAGGTGGAAATAGCTAGGCCCTTTGGACCCCAACCTTGGCACAGCTGTCACAAACTTATTTATGTCAGACCAAACCCTAAAACTGGGGTTCCTATAGGTCATTGGCCTGTTCCTGAATCCTTCTGGCCAGATCAAAATTCTCCAACGCTGGTAAGTACTGAAGTTAGATGAAGTAAAAGGTTTGTGCATGCGCAAATATTCCAAGAGTTCCTATTTAATTACTTTAAAAAGAAGTCTTGAGAGATATACTCCATTGGGGGCACCATAAAAGCTGTGTGAACTAAGACAATGTCACTGTGAGCAGTTATTTGTTCATAAGTAATCTGAGATAACATGGTGTTCAGTTTGAAGTATAAAGAAACTGGTTGTATATCACGTAGCTTTTCTGTTTGAACTCTTAACATATAAAACCAGAAATAAGGTGGCATTTTGATAATGGACTACAAAATTTTATTACCTGACAGTGTTAACAGAACATAGTATGATCTTCCAAGTTCTGAATTGTTGTGATAGTTCTATATGCACAGCATCAATTGAATGCAACTTCATCTACTGTTGTTTGGTAGGACTATACTTTTAACTAATCCCAAGTAGAGAAACTTGTTTTTTCCTAAAATACTGCCTGTAGAATTATTGTCATTGCTCTTTTTTCATGAGAGTATGCTGATGACTTCTGTTGGATATGAAAGCTAATCTCTAGTATAAAGTATTTTTGTATTTTCTGCTTATCTTTGAAAATCATTAAAGTGGAATTGTTCCCTGCCTATCATGATTTTTCACTTATTTGATCTGAAAGTAGTTTGACTAGCAAACTCATTGAGCTTTTCTTGAGCTGTATATCCCTCGAAAAAATGAGTCCTTTGAAATACAGGTTGTTCCAGAGTGATACAAGTGTAAAAGTCATGTTTACATATATACATAAGTCATGTTTATAGACTTGGGTATTGCTGGCATCTATAGCCACATTCAGTGAAAGATACAGATGCTGTTCTTAACTACAAATCAAACTATTGTGTGAATAAAAGTAAATCTCCTATAGTCATTTAAAAAGCAAAAAGCCATTGTCCGTTGGGTATTGAAAAGCTGATTTGTAGGAGAACTACCCTGTGTATTCCTTGTAGTTATCAATGGTGTATCTGCATCATTTCACTGTGTAGAGTCTTTAGAATTTGTCTGCTGCTGTTGGTCTTGAGATTACTAAAACAGATCTTACCAAGTGAAGAGTTACAGCTCTAAATCCACTGAAAAGTTGATGTTAAAAAATTGCAAATTGTAACTCACCTAAACTGTGAAAGATAAGAAAATATTTGCCTCACTTGCAGCAAGTATAGTTCTCATAACTGCACAACCACTGAATTACTGCACATGCAGATAAATTTCTGTTAATGTCAATTGGAATTTCACAAACTTCATTACGTAATGTGGGGGAGTTACATTTGCTGATAGTTCCAAGACTTGTATTTTTGTCTTTACTGAAAATATAGTGTTAAAACTTAGCCAAGAGTTACAACATCGACTTAACAATTTGTGGTTATTTTTCTTTTTGTCCCCTGCTCCACAGTGGAGTTATCAAAAACAGTCCTACCTTAACAACTGTTCCGTATAATGTAGACAGTACTATCAAGGCTTTCTTAAATGTGTGTGAAAGTCTGCTAATAATTCTATTGGTACACCATTTAAATGGCTGCTCCCACTGCTGGGGTTAAAAATTAAAAAAAAAAATCTGCTGTCCAGACAAAACTTGTTGGACTTCTGAAGTCTTAGCATTCAACTTCTCTTGCAGCCTTCTTATTCCTAGTATAACTGCTTCATGGCTTGGTCAGAAACTCCACCACAACTATTTATTGGAGGCATCTTCTTTGAAGAGAATTGCAGTTCCTTCAGTTGGTTGGGCCTCCTGTTTTGTGTGCACTTGGACAGTACACCTTCCTCAGAGTGGAGACACTCAAGGCAAGAGCAGCTCTGTGGGCAGATAATGTTGTGTGGCTTATCCTAAAAGGAGGAGGCTAGAGCTTGTAGGTTTGTAGAAAAATTACTTTCAAGGTGAGGTGGTAGGAAGGTTCAAGAAACCCCATTTCCCTAGCTCATCTTATGTATTAGTTGCTTTCTTGTAATGAGACTAAGTGGAAGGAGGCTTCCCAATTGGGCTTAAAGGAGGTTAAAGGTAAGTATTAAAAGCTTAAGTTTCTCTTCTGAAAACCCTTCAAGAGTAGGCATATAGTTCCAATTTTCCTAATTTAAAACAGGCTCTTTTGCTTTAAGCAAAAGAAACTTCAAATATTATCAGTTTATGCTTAAACTATATTTTCATCAATCACAGCCTCTTCCCTGTGATTGATAAATTTAAATTGAACTGGAATAGGTTTTCACTGTTGCAGTTGAAATGTGAGTTCTTGTAAAACTTGTTTTCATATTATATAAATTGTTCTCAATCAGGTTTAAAATTTTGAATGTAAATTTTTTCTAGGAAATGTAATGTTAAAGGAAGTCAGCAAATGAGAAATTGCAATGCTCACTTCTACAGTGAATAAAAGCGGGCATGCCCCAGGGTAACATTGAAGATTATTTTTGTCCACACAAGGATTTATTTCCATTTGTAAAGTTTGTGTATATGCAGTAAATATTACTGTTTTTGACTTCCTAAAATGACTACGTATTTAGAAAATTAACTTCCATCAGTTTTTAAGACAGTGCTGATGCCATAAATTGAGCTTTTAGGGCTTATTAACAATAAGTATGAATACTGTATTGAATAGGCTCCTTAAATGACTGTTTTCAAAGAATCTGTATTACCTTAGTTATAGTAGGATTAAATTTTAGTTGTTGTGCAGACTCATTAACAGCAGAATGTTTATATTTAGCCACCCCGCACATCTCATCCTGTGGTGAAATTCTCCTGCACTGACTGTGAACCAATGGTCATTGACAAACTGCCTTTTGATAAATACGAGTTAGAGCCTTCACCACTGACCCAGTTTATCCTGGAAAGGAAATCTCCTCAGACCTGCTGGCAGGCAAGTAGAATATACGCTTAAATGAATTTATCTATAGAAAGATGTTTTTCATAAACTTTTTCTAGAATCAAAATATGATGCAAAATTTAAACACAATATTTTGGATTTACATATAATGTGCTTTATTGCAGGTATATGTGAGCAATAGTGCAAAATACAGTGAACTTGGTCATCCTTTTGGTTACTTGAAAGCTAGTACAGCGCTGAATTGTGTGAATTTATTTGTGATGCCTTACAATTATCCAGTCCTCCTTCCACTGCTAGGTAAATACCAATTCATGAAATCCTTTAGTAGAGAACTGAAAAATTGATCTGATCCAAACAGATGACTCCAAATGACAGTATTAGTCACATACCTGTAGAAATCTAGAATGTTGAACAATGTATTATATTGTTAACTCATTTCACTAGTAAATAGTTCAGTGACACTGAATTGCATCCAGAGTATAAGAAGAATGTAATCGTCATTCTTTCAGATATGTTGTAGTCTTCTTTTACTGTTTCAGTAGCTATTTTCCACAGTCTGTGTTGTCATCAGTTCAATTTGATAAAATAATTTGTCAAGTTCCATCTTTTGGCTGCAATTTTAATCTCTTGTTCATATTTAATTGCATATATATGTTAAAACAGTGTATTCAAGAGTTGAGGAATTAACATTCTCTTGAGCATTTCTTCTGTTAGAAAAACATGTATAGACATATTCCATTTTGTCTCTATTTCTATAACCATCAGATGACTTGTTTAAAGTGCACAAGGCAAAGCCAACGTTAAAATGGCTGCAGTCATTTGAAAGCTATTTGAAGACAATGCCTCCTTATTATCTTGGGGTAAGATGACTTACTGTGTTTGTGTTTCTATTTTATTATGCAACTATAGTTATCTTTCTGCTTATGGGTGTTTTCTTCCTATTTCAAGTAGAATGTATATTCATTTGAGAGAATGGCTAATTTTTTTACGTGCAGTGATGCTTATAAGCAAAACCCTGCCATGAAAAGCTTTTATTTTCTGTCTTTAAGGACTTCAGGTTCTGTATGAAATGGATATAGTTAGTTGAAATATGTATATAACTTTTGTAAAGTTAAATATGACTCTGCAATATATTCCATGTTTCAGCCTTTGAAGAAAGCTGTGAGAATGATGGGAGCACCAAACCTTATAGCTGACAATGTGGAATATGGACTTAGTTACAGTGTCATTTCATATCTCAAAAAGTTGAGTCAGCAGGTAATGTTGAAGCAAAAGAGCAGTAAAAACTTGTAATATCAGGATAATCTTAAAATATTCAAGTTCAATGGCTTTGAAGGAAAAAAGCAGAAAGATCAAGTTAATGCGTTCCCTAAGCAACTAGCAAAATATTTTGGTTTTGTAAATTGAAGGAAAGCATTTAAACAGACTTTTATAGACTGGACTATAAAGATAGGTGTGGAGGTACAAATTACTTTTTATACTTAAGGAACATTTTTACATGTATAGTTAGTATTATACTTTTGTCCAAAAGAAAACATGTTGTCTTACCTTAGATTGTAAAGCTGTTGTAGCATTTTTCTGAAAATAGGGTTTTATATTAGGTGCATCTGAATCAGTGTCTTGTGAAATGGGAAGTGTTCAGTCAATATAAAGTAAACTGACAGAATTCAGAATCTCAAATAGGACAGACAGAAGTGGCAAGTGACCTTTTGAAAATTATAAAGCTGTTGACTATACAGAATAGTGCTGGTGGTCCCCTGCACCAGCTAAAGCATTTCAGTCTTGCTACCTCCACTTTTAATTTGTTGAAATGTGCACGTTAAGCTTTCTTGTTCAAGAATAAAAGAATGCAATAGGCTTGAAACTGTAAGAAATAGTAGTGCAAGTACTTCTAACCCAGCTAACAAGTATTTATGGAAACACTTTCTTAAAACGTTGATATGAAGTGTTATTTGAAGGAGGATGCAAGCTTCTTGAAGTCTAGAGTAAAGTCTAGAGTATATTTTAGGAAATCATGGTCACATTGCTTAGTATTTTTGCTAAGTGAGCTAATCTCTCAACTTAGCCTTTTTACATTTCTAAAGTTCAGTGATGTACACTGCAAATTGCTCTTAAAGCTTTTCTAACTTCTGAAAAAACTCTGCCAGTAGAGACAGAAGTATTCTTAAATACATATTCGGATTTTAAGTAATCTATACATTTGTGAAAATGAAAAAGCATTGGCAGATGTATTACCAAATTACTTCTAGTTCTTTGTTCAGTTGTATTCTGCCAAAGAGTTGGCATTTATGAACATGTTTAATTTTGGTACAAATCTAATGTAATATTGGGGGTCAGGTCTGTCTAGTCAAACAGGATTGGGCATTATGTATTTCATTTCTTACTTATTATGACTATCTGTATTGAGTGTTTAGGAAGTTGATACCATTGTATGACAGATCACAACTATAGTTGTGGGAGAATTGGTCTTTTGAGAGTTAGTGTTTAGCTCTTACAGCAGAGGGAAGTTTGAGTGCAGATAGATTTGCTGAGAGTTGCTAGTCAAATTATGGCTTTCTGTGAAAATAAAAGCATTGCATGCATATTGGTGCTTAGATACCATCATGGGCAGCAGAGGAGAAATATGCAGAAGAACTAGGCACAAACTGTTCACTATATTTGAAATTGTAGTAAACATTAAGTGGTTTTGTATTAAGCACTCCTTAAGCACTCATCCTGGTTATGGTCGTCATAGTGTATTAGCACATTGTTGAATCTTCTAGGTAGGAATTTAAAATGAATAAGTCTGACTAATCCTTTTAAGAGCATATTGTCAATTTTATTTATTTATTTATTTCAAATTAAGGCCAAAATAGAGTCCGATAGAGTCATTGGCTCTGTAGGCAAAAAGGTAGCGCAAGAGACTGGAATTAAGGTCAGAAGCAGATCACACAACCTGTCTATGGCACATAGGAACGATTTTCAACATCTGCTACAGGGGATTACTGGGGAAATTCCTCATAGACCTCTAGACCTCAATATGAAGGAGTATGCTGGGTTCCAAATAGCTTTGCTGAATAAGGTAAGCACCACTGTGTGTAATGTTGTTATTTTCAATATACTACCATTGAAATGCTAGATATTGTTTCATACATTGTATTAATTGAAACTTTATTTGCTGAAACCGCAGGATTTGAAACCTCAGACTTTTAGAAATGCTTATGACATACCTAGAAGAAATCTTTTGGATCAGTTAACACGAATGAGATCTAATTTACTGAAGAGTACTCGGAAGCTCCTCAAAGGACAAGATGAAGGTTAGATAACTTTTTTTTGCCTACCTGTGATATGGCTTGTACTAAAAAATGAAAACTGTAAAAAAAAAAAAAAAAAAATCAGTTCTTAAAAACTTAGTAGGTGTCTGTTGCCATGATCTCCTTTTTTTCCTTAAATAACTTAATGGAAGAAAAATAGTTAAGGATAGAGAAGATAAATTCACTGGTCTGTCCTTTAGTCTATCCAGAGAATACCTGGTCATTTGCTTAGGATTCTTAGTGCATCTTTTTTCCCCAACCTTCATGATAAATCCAAACAAACTCAGGACAGTTCTGAACATATGATCTTTCTCCATACAATAAGTGCATTGTGAACAGTGGAAAGGCAAGCCATCTTACTGGGTGCTACTGGTGTGATTCTTTTGCCCTTTAGGCCAACAGTGAATAGTTCAGTAGTACAATTTATTCCTTACCCACCTTGTTCCTTACTCTAGTCATACTTACTTCTTACTCCTTTCTCTTTCTGCCGTGTCTTCAGGTGCTACTTTATGGTATCTAACATAGATGATGAAAAAAGTGGAGAAAATGGGAAGGGCAGTGCAAGTGAAAGTGTATGTTATGTTTTCATACATAACTAATATTGTTTGAAAAGCAAAGTTGCTGTTTGGGGTTAAACCACATCAAAAATGTTATTTTTTCTGCTGTTTCTGGTAGCATATATTCTACTTGACTAAAGGCTTGGCAGCTTTAAATCCATCAGAATTGTTCATGTCCTATGGATTTTAAAATCTTATCAATTCCAGTGGTCAAAAATCAGTGCTTCTTCAAGGTTAAGCTAGTTTCAACAATTAAATTTTGATTAGCTAAATTCAGGTAGTTGTATTTCAAATCTATATGCTTGGCATTACTACTTTGCATTAATGTAGTTTTTCTTTGTAGTAATGTTTTAGATAAAATTTATTGCAATTGCTTTTTTACCCATCTACCTCGTTGAAAAGCTATGGGACACTGGAAAGCTAAAATCCATGCATGACAACTATTTCTATTTCCATGTCATGATGGAACTCAAGACACATACTGATTCATTTAAGCAAGCTTTCTACACTCAAAACTTGATGCTGTAAATACCAGTTAGGTGAGAATAATGGTGAGTTTTGCACATCTATTTTGTTAATTTGATAAAAGACTGAAAATTGGAGTTAAGTGGATATAGGCTAAATTCTTGTAAAGTGGGCAGTATTGTATATTAATAAATGTTTCTGTTGAAACAGATCAAGTTCACAGTGTACCTATAGCACAAATGGGAAACTACCAGGAGTATCTAAAACAGATACCCTCTCCGCTCCGAGAACTTGATCCTGATCAACCACGAAGGCTCCATACATTTGGCAATCCATTCAAATTGGACAAAAAGGTGACTTTTCTATAATGCTGCTCTTAAATTGTGTTGTTGTGTTTGTCTGCTGATTTGGCCATTCAAAGAACGTGCATAGGAAAAGTGCTTCCAAGTGTGCGGAAAAGCACTATCCATAAGAAAGTTCCTCAAATGTTTTTCCGTCAACATTGCTGTATGGAGGACTGTCTTTATTAGAAACCAGCATTGTGCCTTCAAGCTGTTGTATAAATGAAGTATCTTGCAGAGCATGGCCTTTCCCTCTCATCCAAATCTGTCTTGGACTTCACTAAATCGTGAATATAATTTAAATATTTTTCCTTAAATATTTATTTTTTTCGTTCTGCAATTATGAGAAGTTTGACAGCCCTCTTACCTTTTTCCTCCTGTTATTTTGGTTGACACTTAAGTCAATACACAATGGCATGTTGTACGTTGCCATATACATGGTAAACATAGTTAAAACATCAAAGCTTTCACTATGCTTTATATTATGTGTTTCTGGTTTAAAGTTTATTCTACCCATTCAATACAGGGAATGATGATAGATGAAGCAGATGAATTTGTATCAGGACCTCAGAATAAACATAAAAGACCTGGAGAACCAAATATGCAAGGGATTCCAAAAAGACGTCGGTGTATGTCACCCCTGCTCAGAGGTCGACCACAGACTCCTCCAGTTGTGAATAACCACATTGGAGGAAAGGGGCCACCGATACCAACCACACAAGCACAGCCTGACCTTGTTAAACCCATTCCTATTCACAAAAGTAAGTGAATCTTTGTTTTTAGAGAGTTCAGTTTTTATTTATGCAGAAAAAGCTTGTTTATGTGAGAGTACCATTGGCTGATTTCCCAAATACGGCAATTTTTGAAAATGAAGTGTTTAAGTGTGCACCAGGGACTAATTACAAAGAGTTAATGTAGCCCTTCAAACAGAAGTCTCTCTCATAGGAACTTTCCAGTATAAACAGTGAATTTCCTGAATTAAATGAGGAGACAGTGTAAACAGTAGAATGTTCTTCCTTTTCCTGGGAATTCGGATGCTTTGAAAGTATCACTGCATGAAGTCACTTTGAATTTCACTGCAATGGGGTGAATTCAATTCCTTTAGTGTGGAGTTGAGGTGCTGTGCAACAGTCCTGCTCACTATTCAGCACTACAGTAAATTTGTCAGTTCACTTTTAATGGGAAAAGAGAAACATGTCAAAAGTACATTTTACATTTTTCTTTTTGATAGTACATGTAGTGATTTCCTTTCTCATGTGAAGAGTATACTTGTGATCTAAGCCATTAATTACCAGGGGATAAACTGATGTGCTTACTGGTATAACCCACAAATGTTTTCGTATGTCTGGCATGTATGGTAGACTATAGCATATATGGTAGACTATACAAGCTGGAGCATAGCTTTCCAATAATTTAATCAATATTCAATATGCTCACTGACCTCTATCAGATCATAAAGAGTGCAAAATTTGCAAGTGTAATCTGTTTTTTTTTTTTTTTAGTGTCAGAAACTAATAATGAGATTGCAATGGATGATGTGGTGGAGAATCATGTTATAGACCCACTTTCATCGGATGTTTTCCCAAATACCATGGATTCAGAGTTCTCAATGTCCTCTTCTCCATTCAATTCATTGGATCGACCAGCAGCTCATACAGAGGATGTAGGCCACGAACATTTAGGGAATAACTTGAACGTTGATGGATTTTTGGAGAATCATGAGGAATTGGATAGTAAAGAACAAAGTACTGAGGAAAACTTGCCAATGTCTTCACCCAGTAAAGGGAAAAAAGCAGTGCACTGCAGGAGTTCCACAGAGATTAACATAGAGCTAAGAGCACAAATTATGAAAGAAATCCGAAAACCAGGAAGGAGTAAGTATACCAAATATCTTAATCAGATGATTGACCTGAGAGCTAGACAAAGAATTAATATTAGATCACTATTTAGAAAAATCCTAAATCACAAGACAAATTTAAAGATTTGTTTTTAAAACATTGATTAAAAACTGCGTGGATGAGTGATTAAAACATTGCTGTATCTTTCTATATCAGTGTTTATGGAAGTCATGGTTTTTATGTTCTTGGTATTAAGATTAGCACGTTAGATGCTCCAGTAATATCCTGAACTCCCAGTATCCTGCATTTGCTAATGTTAATATTGATAAAGCAGTACATTGTTATGAGACTGGTTGTTAGGTGATATATCCTAAAAGGTTATGAAAGCTGAACGAAATATGTTGCGTTTTGCTCACATGAAGGGAAATGTTGCAACAGGTATCTGCCTGGTATCTCTTAAACTGTTTTTGCTCTTATTTTTTCAAGAGTATGAAAGAATCTTCTTTTTACTGAAACATGTACAAGGAAGCTTACAAACCCGTCTGATATTTTTGCAAAATGTTATTAAAGAAGCTTCAAGGTAGGTAACTGAATTGTATTAATCCTGTAAAATGACACCATCGTGTACTGCTATTCATAGCTGCTTGACAACCATGCAATTGTTTGAAACTTCCCACACAGAGCTTTGCATTGCAAGTAATCTCCTAGAGGGGGGGGAAAAAACACAGAAATAGGTAACTTTCCTGATGTGTTTTTTTGCTCAAGCTCACCTTTTTGCCTCACATCACATCTTCAGTTTTAGCTTAGCTTTAACTGCTAAGGTGCACAATGGTAATTAAAAAAATCAGTCAACTTCCAGAGCTCAGGTATGGGTGTACTACTAATTTGAAGAACTGGAGGTACTGCATTTTACTGAGAACTAAGCTTTCAGAAACAGTTTAAATTCATTATTCTGCTTCAACTCAAAATCCTGTTCTAAAAATAGTTTTTGAGATTCAGGTTTGCTCCGTAAACATGTTTGCTCTTCAGATTTATTTCCTTCTGAAGTAAGTCCTATTTCCACAGCGGCAGACAGAGGTAGGGTTTGCTGGGGTTTTAAAATGTTGTTAATCCAGTGACACTTGTTCTTACATCATCTTCAGACTACTTGCCTAGCCTACTACGTGACTACTCAGAAAGGAAAAGAGAAATGTAATGCTGACTGGAACCAGGACTGTTAGATTTAAAAGAAATTCCAACATCTTTTCAACTGTAAATATAACTTTAAGGTTTACTTCGGTGAATAGTTGATTTTGTTTTTTTGTTGAAGTCAGCTTTTTTCCTATGGCATTATTGATCAAAATTCATTATGAAATAAAAGTGATTTTAGCATAAAACCATGCTGCGAGGTAAAGGTATGCTGACCATAGGATGTGGTTCATATGGCTCCTCTAGCCTTCTACTGCCAGCATAGTTGGTCAGATAGGTCGTGCTCTCCCTGTAGCAACAATTGTTATTATCATGCTTTTGCTTGATCTGTCTTTATCACCTGTCAAAGTTGTTCCTTAGCCTGTAGATTGTACATACTTCCTCACTATCTCAGCAAATCCATATAATATTATTGCTCCTGTAATCTTTGGCAGTCATTAGTGGGTTTGGAGTATTTGTGCCCCTGAATGTGGCTCTTGAGATCTGTAATTCTTACTTCTGTTGCACTGCTTCTGTATTCTAGTTAACTTGAGCTGACTTTTTCCCTACAAGGCTTGGCAGTAGTTGAATGTTGCTGTTAGATGCACCAGAACTAAATCCTATCTGTCAACATAGCCAACAGTTTTTTGTATATGCTGATGGAAAAAGTTGGCTAGAGAGGTCTTGAATATTTCTGGAGTTGGCATAGCAAGCCATTTATGGCCCTACCAGAAAGAAGTTTTTCACTTTCTGCTAAATAAAAACATAGAATCGTAAAACAGCCTAGGTTCAAAAGGACCTTGAAAAATAGTTCCAACCTTTTGTGAGAAAAGGGAGCCTAGATAAGACTATCTAGCACCTTGCCCAATAGTCTAGCACAAGCTGACAGGAAAACATGAATGAAAATTCTTCAAATTGACAATTCTCAGTATCAGAAATTCAATTCCCTTTTATTTATTCTACAAACTGAGAGCTTTGAACTGTTAATTACATAACAAAGCATAAAGTGTGTACCTAGGCAAAATGCTAAGAAATACCAACTTGTAATAAAAGCACTAGAAAGAATTAATACAAACAGTTTTGAAATAATAACCTTAGTGCTCAATAACTACAATTACCCTAGGAAGTTTTACTAGGAATACTGATTTTCTTAGCAGGTTGGACAGTTAAATAAGTAAGAGTCAATATTTAATTGTATTAATCAGTGTCATTTGATATGATGAAAAGTTCTTTTGCCTTGAAAACTTGTTCCTGTGGTGTTCAGCATTTGGATAAGAAGCTTGTGAGATGTACTGTGGGACTTGACATAGTTACTACTGTTGGCACAGGGTTTTGATGTATTGTGATAGCAGTTAATATATTTTTCCTACCTTCCATTAGACTTTAATTTTCTAAGAAATGTATCCTGCTTCAAATGTACTTAACGGTATTCTGAAAAGTAACATTACTCACAGAATATAAGCATGCTGAATTTTCACTAAGATGTATTATAGTAAAACACCTCGTTATTAGCTTAAATCATTTGGCTTCTATTAGAGCAAATGAAAAGGAGTAGATACTTATTTTCTGGGCTGGTACTTTTCAAGAAGCAGGGATCAGGTATGAAAAGAGTGGTGAAGAATGGAGGGGAATCAGTACTTGGTGTGGGATTTATTTGGAGTTACTGGGACTTATAAGTGAGCCATGAACATGGACTGGGGGGCCTGACTGGGATCATAGTCTTATAAGACCATAGGACTGAACTCTTGAGTACAGTTCGGAAAAGTGCTGAGTTGAGAAAGTGTGTGATCTTTGCATTGCTGCTTGTCACAGAGCATGTGTACAGCTGCCAAAGTGTCAGTCAGAATTACTTCTCAGATGCAGAAACGTTGCAGGGGTTAGGGTTCTCTGGAAACAGCGATGGACAGTAATGCTGCAGTGGGTTCAAGCCCAAAATGGTCTGCTGTCCATATTTCTGTAGTCAATAAGGAATAGAAGTGCAGAGATTCCAGGTATGGAGTAAATCTGTATTCTCTTTAGTTTCTTAAACTTCATTTGTATTTTCTTGATACCTGCTCTGCAGTGTATAATGGCTATTTCTCCACCAGTACCAAAATCACTTGGCTTTTGTGAAGGTGTGCAAATAATCCCTAAAAGCTGTTGCTAGCTTTAGGATTGTAGTTTTGGGATATATTTTATTTCTGTACTTAAGAAGTTTACTGATGGAAATAGTGACCACTTCAGAATTTCTCCTGGCTTTCCGAAGGCTGAGTGATGTTCAACAACATGCTAGAATAGACTCGAGTAACCCTAGTTTTATATTCTCTCACTAAATTGAAAGCAAGTTAGTAGCTTAACAGAACTTGAGGAGACAGCAATATATGTAATGTCATCATGCAATGTACCTAAAATAATTACTTAAGATTCCAGGGTCCAGTAAAAGTTTGGGAACAATGTTTTGTTTACTACCATGTGTATTCATTATGCTTTGTTTTAAATGCAGGTTTAAAAAACGAATGTTGATAGAACAGCTAGAGAGTTTCCTGGAAGAAATCCATCGCAGATCCAATCAGGTCAACCATATCAACAGCAGCTAAGGAACTGCACCCAAGAGAAAGCCACAGCAGGGCACTGCTGTCCTTACTTGCATTCATTTTTGACATGCACTCTTATCTCAAGTTCTGTATCGGAAAGAATGAGAAGCTGCTCTATAAAATGATGAGAAAAGTATCCATCATCTTTTTTCTTCATTTCTGTTATTTTTGTAATGTGAAAAATATCACGAAAACATTTTTATTTAAATGGAGAACTCCTTGCTTGTCATGGACTTAAGTGTCACTTTCCCTCAGGTTCTATTTTCTTAATCCAACCTTCAAAATTATCACCTCTTAAGGTTGAACTTTGCCAAAAAGTTGCTTTGTAATTTTCAGAAAAAAAAAGCACATACATAAAACAAGGTAATGTTTTGTATATACAGTTATTTTGGATATATTATTGTAAGTTGTATAAATGTATTTTGAAAAATATTTAAGAAAAGCACTTTTGTTATTCCATCAATAAAAGCTCTATTTTAATCTTTGTGTAGGACTGAGTACATTTTTTACTTGGAATGGTTCCTTCTGCCTTCCTTTCACAGTGCCTTATTGTTGGTGTGATACTGAACGATGAGCAGTTTTGTATCATTGGATATTCTGTTCTTAATCAGAACATAATCAGAACGAAAGAAAAGCAAAACAGTCACGACTATGGTAGGATGATGATCTTAGCGTTGTGTACTTCATGCTTTACTGTTTAGTGAATAGAGTGACAAACTTATGTACTGTATGTGCATTGACATCAATGACAATTTTATGAAGATACAGGGTAGAAAAGCAGAGGTCAGTAGCTTCTGAGGAATTCTGCACACTTCTGTGTCAGAAGCTTTCGTGTGTTTATAAATGGAACCAGTCCAGCAATCTTGGACACAAGTTATTACTGAATACTTTATTGGTCCTGTCTTTCATCTTTGCTAACTTCTGGAAAGCTTTGACTCAATGGGAGCAGCACTTTTCTGAAGAGTTGGATTGTGATCTTCACCTAAAATCTTTATGGGCAGGGGTTTCTGATGCATCGTGTAATCAGTTGATGACTTGTACTAAAACACTATATCTTAGCTTTTAATAGGGTGCTGAAAAAGCTATTTTTCAATATATCGTTAGCTTCATTTTGTGTTCTTCAGGAATGTGTTCTATGGTGTGTTCGTTTAAAAAGAAAAAGATGGTGGAAGTAGGTATTACTACCTTTTTGGTAGTAATATTTTTTTGTTACTGATTCAGTGATATATCTACTTCCTACCTGCCCTTCTGTCAGTTTTGGAACAACTCAACTTTTCACAGCTTTTTGCTGCTTGCTTGCTACCTATCTCAGCTAGAGTATAGCGAAGTCTGGGACTAGACTGAACTTCAGTTTTGTTCTCAAGACCTCAGGAAAGAGAAATAAAGCTGTGCTTGAAAACCTGGCCTTCCTGGGGGATGCTTTCAGATAGCTCGATCTGTTCGGTATCAAGGTTGACTTCAGTCAGTTACCTGCTAGCATGATGAAGTTGATCAGAAGCTGTGGCTCAGATTATTAAATGTTTAGGTGGCAAAATCTGTTCAGCTTTTCCTCAAATGTGTATATGCCTACAGTCTTTGCAGTTGTGGTGCTAATGATTCCTAGACAGCAGCTTTCTGTGGTGTGTATGAAGTAATCAGGTGGCAGACTTGCTCTTTTCCTTGCAAGTGTTGTTTTAAACAATTTTATTAAATATATGCATAATGTAGCCTTTAATTTCATTGAAGGAAGGTTCACCATAGAAAGAACAGAAAACAGTGTAATTGACTAGCATTTATTATGAAGGATTTGTAATTCTTCCTATAAAGAGTACTGAACCTGTAAATGAAAATAATATTGAAATTTCAGTGTTTGGGACCAGGTTTTCAAAAAGCATAGTACAGTTTAAGTACAATTAAGTACAAATTAAGCATGGAACTAGCAGATTTGTGATCATTTGTTGCAATTGCACATTCAGTTGTTCCATACATAAGTTGTATGCTTGCCTTTTTAATAGAGTAATAGAATAATTTAAAAATTTCCATACTAAAAACAAAGGCCTTTCTAAATAGTAACCTAGAAATGTGCCCAAACCAGAAACTTGCCCAAAGCATTGACTAAAGAATCACCTTTGAACAGAAAAGTAGAACCCTTTCCCATTTTCCCCTTGGAAAAGCTTCATTCACGAAGTCTAAACAAAACACCTGAATGTTCTCAATTTTCTTTCTTCATTAAAAAGCTTAAACTACATAAATGCACTTCTGATTTTGAGCTGATTGGAGGGTACGTAGTGTTTCATGTAAGGATCCTGTTACAATCTGATTTGCTTCTTATACAATTTACCATACACTGTAAACAGCAAATTTATTCGCCCAAATCCCTGTTTGATCTGACTGCAGCTCAGGTTTCATAGATCAGATTTCCTTTTTTAGTGCCTTTTTTTAATTCCACATCTGCTAGGCTAGAATAGATGTTTATTCGCTACACAGTAATGATTGTCAAAGCATTTATAAATTAGTGTGCTTTAGTCTTTAATAATTGTATTTTGGTTCTTAAAGTTTTTAAGGCTGTTAATTGCACATGTATTCACACTCTAAGGGAACATCATTGGTTTCTTATAAGCAGGTAGGGAAAATGATTCCCTTCAGTTTTTTGGCAGGCCCCAAGCAGTGTGTTACTGGGCCCTAAGAATGGTTGTGTGTTCCCTGAAAATCTGAACAGGAGTGACCGACCTGAATTATAAGAGAAATGTGGTGGTTTAAAGGATTTTGTAGGAAGAGACCTAAGGTGCAAATTTCCTGCATGGAAAGGAAGGGTAAGGGTTGTTGGAGTTGGCCTGAGAGTGCAGAGGAGCAAGGACATGCTAAAGGTGTGTAAAAATTATTTGTTACTGTCAACTGGCCTTATGGTGTTCTCCTTTGGCAGAGAATCTGGGGTAGTTTAAATAACTCAACAGTTGAAAGGAGAGAGTCTGACGCAGAAACCAAAAAAGCACGGTGATGCTTCAGGTTTTCAGGTATATTCTGCGTTTTTTTTTTTTGTTTGGGGGAAGTTTTTTAGTGAGAAAGTTGCCATTTGCAGAAGAAAACGTGTTTTTTGGTAATTATTTGTAAAAATTAATATATAAGTTAAATTTTTTTGCAGGGCTGAGGTCTCAGTTTCCAAATTACTTACAATAAATATCTATGGCTTTTTATAACTCGAGTGTTTCATGAGGATGTGAAGCAGTGAGGGGTCTAATCTCCTTTAAGGTGTTGATATTTATTTAAGGTGTTGATATTTATGATACAAGGGAAGTTTTGTTTCTGTGTATTCTGAGCTGTAGCTGGGTAAAAGGTTGTTAGTCTGCAGAACTTCTGAACTTCTATAGCCTTTCAAACTAAGGAAGGAATTAAAACAGGGAATTTC
This sequence comes from Aythya ferina, assembly GCF_964211825.1. Lineage (NCBI taxonomy): Eukaryota > Metazoa > Chordata > Aves > Anseriformes > Anatidae > Aythya > Aythya ferina. The sequence continues at coordinate 28,121,541 of NC_140296.1, forward strand.
AGGCCCTGAAAGCCTGGTGTCTACAATCAGAAGTCTATTTTGCTTTGTGCTGTGTAGGCATGAGCAAGTTTCGTTTACGGGGAGGATCTAAATTTTAACTTGAGATACTGATCCAGCCAATTTATGATTTGAGTTGCCCTGTGGAGGTCTGTCTCCTGTGCTGGGGCATTCAAGATCTTCAGTAAGATATTTCTGGTGTCTATAATAGTTGTGGAAAGGCTATTTAGGCTCTTATAAATGGAAGAAGGGAATTTGAGTTCTGTACTTTGACTACCATTTTTAAAACAAATAAAACTATTATTTGTGTATACTTGAAAATCTAAACCTGCTATTTTCATGGTTATTAACATTTCCTAGGCTGAAGAACGTTGCTTTATGTACAACAAACTTTTAAGTGATTTCAGTGCTACTTGTGAATGATCCTGCTACTGCATTAGACAGCATACATACCTGTATTAGCTTGTCTCAGGAAAAATGTAAAAGGTCTGTCTGCTTTGAAAACAGGAGTTCGAGATCTTTTTAGTAATACCATTGCTGCAATGCAATGAAGGAAATGTTAGTAAAATGTCTGTTTTCATTCCATCTTCTGTGCAGTGCCCTCAAAACTCATGGTACCAAACACCAGAGCTTGAACTGCTGCTCTAAGGATAAAACAATGATTTTAGCCAGCAGTGAAATCGGTCTAGGTGAATGAATAAGTGTTGAGAGATTACAGGCAGATGATGCATGTGTACTTCGTTGCTGAAGTCTGGCTCTGGATTTCAAAGGTAACAAAATCTTTGTTGTTCTTACAGCCCTAACTCTGCTGAAGTCATACCATGCCATTACGCAACCCCTTAGCTCTGCTGTTCCAGTCAAAAGATAAGGCATGAATATATTCTTCTAAATTGCTGTTCTTCTCAATGGGAAAGAACAGAGAAGTAGTATGCCATCCTGGAATTTGTCAGAGCTCTCAACAAAACCTGAGCATCCTTGATCTCAAACTGCTGCATGACATAACTTTCTGAGTGTGGGTTAATGAGAGTAAATAAATTGTCCCTAAAAAGTATGATGGCTCAGAAAGCTATTATTGAAATAAGCTGTTTTTAATGAATTCTGCCTTGTATCTATCTAGTATTAAGACTATATTGTCCAAAGAAAAAAAAAACAAAACAAAACAAAAATTAAATTAATTTAACGAGTGATTAAAACAGAATCCAATTGAAAAATTCAAGTAGGACTCAATAAAATAAGTCTGGTGCTGTTTCAGTGCTTCTAAGAAAAGCTACCTTAGTTTTCGAGTCACTGTGGCTAGCAGCAGAGATTTTATAGTAAACAAACATAATTAGACTTTTTTAAACCAGTTTCTTAGCTTGGTTTGACTGGAATCAATGGAGGTGCTGGCATTGATTTCAGTGGAGCTAGGAAAGGTCTGATGTTGTCTGACTGCAACAATCTTTGGTATGTGATTGGAGCCACCTAAAGGCTTTCCTTTTGTACAGGAATTGCCAGCAAAAAGTGACTAAAAATATGAATGCACTGTTAAAGATGAAAATTGCTGAGATTTAAAATTCTACAGCTCTACAGTAGGATTAGTTTAGCTATGACAAGTGGTTGTGATATGTATGTGTATATATAACATGTGTCTTATTCAAAGTTGCTGCTGTGGGTATAATACCCACAAATCTTGGCCTCTTCTGGATTGGAGCATCTCTGGAGCATCTGAGGCTTCCATAAAGGAGATGAAAATGCAGGGTGTTTTAATAAAGCTCATGTGGTTTAAAAAATTGCACAACTCAGTAATTTTATGCAATGGAGGACTTGTGAACACATCATTCAGCTTACAAAGGTAATTTGTTAACTCTGCAGTCCAGTCCCTGCTGCGTGTGTGGAAATTATCTGTTACGAGAAACTACTGCATGCAAATTGTCATGGTTTTAAGTGCTTAAGTAACAAGCTTGGAATTATTTTCACAAAGAAGAAACTTTTGCATCATGAACTTCAATGCTCACCAAAAAAGGCAATATTCAGAAAACAAACCTTGTAACAGGAGTTTCAGGAGTTATGGATAAAATGATAGTAACCCTCTTATTTTGTTTTCATGATCTGACCAACAGAGAGCTGGGTTTATTTTGTTAAACTGGATTTTCCCTGGGCTGGCAAAGCTGGTTTTCACTTGATCATTTGCATGCTTAATTGAACATCAGACATGGAAAGGGAAGAGTTTTAAGAGCTCTAATGAGCAATCACAAAGGTAAAATGGAAATGTGTTAGATACAAATGTTTGCATTTAGACTAGGCATACTTCTAAATGCTGGCATGCTGCTTTAAAGGAAAGAGTAGCTGTTGTTTTTATAGTGATAAGCTTCAGGAGTGATAATTATATCTGTATATGTGATTTACCTGTAGCTCCTGATGCCTTTGTACCATCTTCTGTTACTTCAATCTTTGCTTTGTGAATGGCTTCTGAAATGTAAAGACCAGCTTGCTCTTGGGAAGAAAAAAAGAAAATACAACAAGAAAAAGCACAACAAGTGAATATTATCAGTGCCTTCTTGAACCTCACTTTGAACATTTTATTTTTTTATTGTTTTAGAATGCTTTTACCTTTTTTTAATATTTCCTACAGGATATAAGAAATGCATAACAGATACTTTATTTGGGCAATTACTTTGACTGAAACTAAACTACCCTGCAGGTTAGATAGACCAAAGGATTCCAGTCCTTTGGTGTTTAGCTGGAGTAGTGCTGCCTGCATCAGGATCTGATCCTGGTTTTCAAATACTGATGTGTGCCTGGCCTCTGCTGGTTTCCTTTTTTTTTAATAAATGAAACATAGCTACTATTACTAGTTGAACTTTGAAGCCCTTCTTATGACTTCTAAAATGTTCTTAAGATTGCACTGCTTATGAAATACCTAACACTTACTAGAAGGAATATAATTTTAGACAATGTTTAACTTTCGGGGAACTTATTGCAATAACATGGAGTATGTGCTATCAACATGTGAACTGATGCTGAATACCATATGTCATGTTATCAGCTTTTCTTCTACTGTCATTTCTTTTCCATGGTTCCTTTATCACATCAAATTCAGCAGGACAGCACAGTATGCATCTCCCTCTCAATTACTTTCTCTGTATCTGGCTTCCATGTTAGAAGATCCTCAATTCTAAGTTTGATTCAGTGTTTTCATAGATGTGTCTTTATAGATGGATGAATATAGACAGCCTGAACGTCTAAATTAGCTCTATATTAAGGACTTCTTAGCTCAGCATGTAGCTGAAATCATGGAACTGCGTGGCTTTTGGGTGAGCGTTCTCCAAGTGCAGGCAAATCAGAGAAAAGGTTAAAACTCTCGTTTGTTTTGAGTCTCTGTCTGAGCATGTCCTCTGTCACAGGCTCAGGCCACAGAAAAGCATCACTTTGAGGCAATGTAGGAACATCTTTAGAGTGAGATAATGCATGAAGGTGGCATCAGGTTACTTCAGCCTAGGGAGGACAGCATGTCTCAGATCTCCGTTGCTGATGGAGGAAGGCCGGGCATGAGCAGAAATGCACAAATTCGACTGTCTCTGATTACAGGGACTTTCCAGGTGACTTAAGTCACTGTGAATACCCCTTTCTCCCTCATTTTTACCTTAATTTACCTGTTCTTTCATCTTTATATTTTCCTACCACGTGGACAATGGGTGAACTAAATGCTGGACCTGATAGGAATGGTTTGTTTGAGAGGTCTCCCTAGTTGTTGTGGCTGAAAGCAGGGTTACTCGGTGAAAGTAGAAAAAGGAAAACCCCAAACCAACCCTGTCCCTATCAGATTCCTCTTTTCTACAAAGCAACAGCTCAAAATGGAGTTATCAATAATAAATTAGACTGGCTGAATGTGATTTGTGTTTTGGAGTTTGTAGAGAAGGAAGCACAATCAGTCCAGCGGGCCCAGGTCTACTGAATCATTCAAATATGATCTGAGAGTCTACAACCATTGTGTCAATGACCACTTTATATTCAGTCAAGCCTCTTACCTGAAACACCTTTAAAATTAGCAGTGATGGGATCAAATGCATCTCGAATTCCCAAGGCAGAAAAAACTGTCTTTAGGTCAAAAAGGCTTTGAATACTGAACCTGGAATTAAGATGATAGATCTTATTTAAATGCAGCATTCATAGTTTCATAGAGCTAAAAGGTGGAACAGATACAATTTATTTCAAGCCTTTGCATTTCAGCCATCTATTTCAGTATGATCTCAATGCCTTTCGTCTGATTAAGCATATTTTCCAGAAAAGCAACTCATCTTCACTTGAAGACATTAACAGGAAGAATCTCTTGCCTCCACCTCTTGCAATCAGCCTGCTGCTCATTCTTCTTGACACATGAACTTTGCGTTTTCCTGTATGTGATTTTATTAATGCCCTACTTAGCTGTAGCAAAAGGGCTCTTTGAAACATTACCAAAAATTAGCTTGGAGGAAAGGGGTATTAATGTACAGATTGTTTTTTCAGTGCTTTGTTAATGTGGGGAATGTATTGTAAGGAATGTGTAATGAGGCCCTTCCATGCTGATGGATACAATAGGTGCAGCTACAAAAGGCTTGCTTGTGCTAGATTCCTCTTGCTACATGATTTCATTTGAGTATCTGATAGAAAGTACTACCAGGGATATGTGCATTTGGTAGCAGCAATTAATGACTAATGTTCAAAACGTATGGCTGAAAGTTGCTTTGTGCACAGAAAAATGGGTATGAGTTGAAGTGGGGACAAGTTAGTTGGTCAGTGGTTTTTTGTAGTATGTAGTAAGTTGTAAAAAATATGCTACTATTGTTTTTTTCTAAATAGTACAGAACACATTGAAAAACTTTGGTATTCTCAGCTCACCTCTTCATCATGACTTATTAAAGGGTTAGAGCTTTTCTGATTGTGAAGAAGAGATCTCAAAGTATCACACTGTCTTGGAGGTTACTCATGCCAGCACTAACACTCGTAATTGTGACAACTGGAGTAGGGAAGCCATTTTTGAGGAATAAAATTACCTAGGTAGAAAAACGTCCATCTTCATCCTCTTTAAGCTGCTGGTCCAGAGTGTTATGGTTTTGGCAGAAAGGTGAGACTCAATCTGGGACAAAGGTGTTCTTCTGTGACTGGGAAGCACTATGAACATGCTGAGTTTCTCCCCTAGGTAGGGTAACTCAACCACACTGAAAGGCTCCAGAGTTGCCGTCTGGAATTGGCCTGTAGGTGGGCAAATACAGATCTCATTTCACCATTGAAGTAGGAAAAAATAAAATAACTCTGGAGAAGTTTTCAAAACATTACTAAGGCAATGACAGTAATGTGATGGTGACTGTTTCTGCAATGCGTGCTCTTTCAGTAAGTGTACTGTTCTCTCCGTGATTTCCATCTATAATACCTTTCCCTAAAAATTCATTGCTGAAAGCATTTATGAAAAAAGAGTATACTATTTAATTAACTGAAACTTACTTTGCCTTATGTTTCTATCTTTACTACCATTAAAAAATATATATATTTTTTCTAATTTCAGGAGACAAATAGCTACATTAAATGATAAAGTAGTTAGGGTTATACTTATGCACCAAATTTATTAGTTTTGAAAATCTAGGCCTAGAAACTATGAAAATCAAATGAAGGTTTTAGAAAAATAGTGTAAAAAGTAATAGCTGCTTGGCTTCCAACCTTGTGATTAGTTATGCAACATCTTGTAAAAAACATCTTAAAGTACCATTTTAATTCTATATTTTGCTGAACAATTAATCCGGACATTTCTAGTGAGCTCTGTTAAACAACAGAACAAACCCAATTATCACAATTTTCCTCATTTTTTCATCTATTGATCCAGTAAATATCATTTCAGGAACATTCAGCAATAGTGTGCAAGGAGTTAAATACAAGTTACGAGTAAGTGACTTATAATTGCCATTGCCACAGGCTATCCACAATGATCTACTCCCTTTTCACCAAACTGTAGTAGTTTTATCTTTAAGGTTAGATATTCATGCTTTTTGAGTCAGCAGCTATAAAATAAAAAACAAAACATAGCTAGCTAATGCTCATCATACCTAAATATTTTTTCAGAAATATATAGCTATAGAAAGTCTCAAATATTCCATGTACAATGCTTGTTAGTTTTGCAATTCTATGTTAGATAGCATTCATTAAATGTTGGTTATTCTGCTAGATTAAGTTTTAGACTCTTAGATTAACCCTCACACCATGCAGCGCAGTGAGGGAATTGCACTCATAAAACCAATTCCCAGCACATGGATTCTTTTGCTCTAAAAAGACCTTGTTTGCAAGCAGACAACATTTACATTTGTTGTGCACTGGCCAGGAGTGGTTTAATTTGTGGGCATGCTGACACTTTGAAGCTTGTGTCTCAATTTGTGTTGTCCACTGACCTGGCTTGTTAATTAAAAAGAAAACCAAAGACTTGAGATGACTGAGTCAGGATGTTTCATCTTCCTTACTTGAGCTGGTTTTGAGCATCCCATAAGGACTATATGTACACATGCTAAATCAGTATTCAAACACAGTCAACAAATCACTTAGGGAAAAAACAAACAAACAAACCAAAAAAACACAACACTAAAACCAATACAAAATAGCTGCAGCATTTAAAAAACATGTGTAAATAGTACTTTGACACTTACTCAGAGCAGTGTTAATTGTCCCCAGGCTGATCTGTTCTGCATGGTCACGTTAAAAGGATAAACAATGTTGTAAATGCTAGATCAATACAGGCCACAACTAACTCTGCATTTTGAGTGCTGACAGTATACAGCTGTGATCATTTAATAATGAAGGAAAGTTATCTCATGTCTCTAATTTGTTGTAGTAAGCCTGTCTTTTTTTTTTTTATTATTAATTTCAAACTAATTTGTCAGAGATGTTTGTAGCATTTCTAGGGACAAAGACTGAATTGTCCCTACCAAATCTGAAAATCAGTAAAATTTCAGTGATCTGTCTCATTTCTATTTTCCTCTAAAGTTCCTCTAAAGTCTCTCCAGCTAAAGAAAGCTCACGAATTTGAGACTGGATGAAGAGGTAACCCCAGTATTTTGGTAACTTCCCTTTTCTATGGAAATATTACGGATGAACAGGATGGACTTCTTCTATTTAGACAAATGGTCAGACGAGAACAACTGATTTTACACCAAGTTTGCAGAGGCCTCTGAGCACATTTATGCTCAGGTAATGTAGGTCAGCTGCTGAATTTCTGATCACTGGTCTTTACCCAAGTTCTCCATTTATATGAGCCTGCATTCAGTCATTTCAGATGTCTCATTTCTTTGTCTCACCCTACTAACTGTTCGGATAAAAGGTCTGTTCCTGAGCTGATAGTCCCAAGAAACCCATTTGTTTAACCAGATAACTTGTGAAGGAACAAAGGATGATGCTCCTCCAGATTTCAGGGGTAGCAAAGATCCTGCAGTGAGCTAGGGATACAGAGTCACCCAGGGCTGAACAACTGTGAGCTGATGTAGTAGTTTACACTACTCAACAATGAGGATGAGAAGGCAGTGAGTTTTGGAAAAGGAAACTTGGCACTCCTTGGTAAAGTCAATTAACCTCTGAAAAAGTCAGAATGCACAAGAGGGATGGGAGCTCTCCAAGTCAGAAGTGTGAACATGCTCAGGAGTGGGTGGTCCCAGCAGGAGGAGGAAGTGTGGCTGACACACCATGGACTTTCTGAAAGAGGAAATACCACAAAGACATAGCAGTATGGGCAAGCTTTCCAAGACTAGAAAAAATGATTCCTTTGCCAGGTTAACTATGGTTCAGAGATAAAGAGGTATAGAAACAATATCTGGCCAACTGCCTGCTTGATGTGGCTGTTGACCAGAAAAGGAAACTGTTTTAACCATATGGAGAAAAAAAAAAAAAAAAAAGAGAAAAATGAAGGATGAATGGCGTTCCTGAACACTGAATTCAATTTTTTTTAGATTCATCTCCACTTTTTTACTGGAAGCAATGGGAAAAAATTAGTTTGATATATCATCAGATAATGGTGAGATACCTGATGGAAATGAGGAGAGAACAAGAGGAATTACAGTACCAGAAATGGAAATGAGGCTTAACCTACTTCAGAGACAAATCTGGGGCCTGCATAATTACCACCTCAGAATTCAAAGACAACTTGCATGTGAAATTGCAAGTGTGTTAGCAAAGATTTTCAATAAACCTGTAAATTCAGAGGTTGTGTCTCTAGACAGTAGTCTAGAAAACAAGAGTGTATTTATAAAGAAAAAGAAAGTTGTCTGGGAAATTTTGGGTCTTCACTTGAAAAGTTTTGAGTATACCCTGGAGAAATGAATAGTCAAGTCATAGAGGGAAATAGAAAGTGAGATAAACTGCAAATCAGGTAGACCCTAGCAAACAAATCTATAATCTTTTTGACTGGATAATTGGCTTGATAAAAAAGCATAGATCCAGCTGTCTAGTTTTAGGTGAAACATTGGACACGGTTTCTCTATGGTGCTGTTTACAGGTAGAAATGATGTCAGTTAGAGCCAGAACTGGAAGGTAGCAATCAACTGCTCGAAGGGGTTCCTGTGTTGAAAAGAAGTTACCAGTGGCTTTCCAAAGTGTTGCCAATGATCAAGATTTTCATCAAAGTTGAACAGTGAGGTTACTTTTATCACTGGGGTGGTGGAAATCCAATAATGTCTCAGAAACTCACAAAAAAGGGCATGTATTTATTGAGATTTCCCTCCCCTTGATTTACCCAGGACTCAACTGAAAAAAAAATAATGGAGGGATGAGTGGAAAATGACAAAACAGGTGGGGTACAGCCTGAGTAACACCCAATGAACTAAGCAAGGCATTTTAGCAAAGGTATATAAACACTAAGAGTGGAGTATTGAGCATGTGTATGACTCAATAAAATTATATAAATTTCTGGTCCCTTACTTTCAATGAAGATTAATTCAAAATGGAAAAGTACAGTAGAGAATTGGAATACCTATTTACTGAGGAGATTAGATGAGCCTGGCATCTCACTCAAAAATACATTTAGGAGTAAATATCAAAGATGAAAAAAAAAAGCTATTTAAGTTAAAGGTTATATCTTGCACGATACTAAGGGATATAAACTAGTCTTAAAGAAATTTAGATCAGGAATTAAAAAGGTTTTTATACAAGTGAGATATTGAAATTTAAAACAGAAGGGAAAGGAGCTTTTTATATTTGAAAAGGGATTGTAGAGTTAAATGGAAGAATCCCGGGTTGCTGAACATTAAGTCTACAGGATGAATCCTTGTGTCACCAACCTTTATGCTCCAAACATTTGAAAGAAGAATACAATATGTTTATATATTATACAAATACGTTTGACCTATATTCATAGTGTTTTAATTCCACGCTGATGGCATCCACTCGCTGGATGTAAGGGCCAGAAAAATTCCCCTCCTCTTTGTTGCAGAATTTGCCCTGAATATTTTACCCTAAATCCTTGGAGACAGACTGTGACCAGAGCACTGATGCTCACAGTGATATTATCCTCTCTCTGGTGCTTGCACACCTGAGGGACAGTGATCAGGGTGAGGGGACAGGACCTTACCCAACCCACAAGCCAAATTGGTAGGGATTATAACTAACAAGCTTGTTGATGGGTGCTGGCAAGCGTTGGTCTGTTAGGGATGGGCGAGGGACAGTAGATGTTTTAGGAACCATGTTGAACCAAGTATGTATTTTGTGACTGGGACTAAGAGTCAATTCAGTTACCCAGTTGGTGTCTTTGTTTTAGGTGATTTTTTTTCTCATCATTGTCTCAGCTGGGAAAATAGCTTAGTGCAGTAGCTGTGGAAAACTAAATAAGTAAAAATATTCTGTGTTGTATTATAGAGAAAGTCAGGGATAAGGACAGTTACCGTAGTTAACTTCAGCTGTGTGATGCATTGTGGGCACTTTCAGGATTATGCCCTCCGCCGTGGTAAAAGGCAAGATCTGTGTATCCATAAAGGAAAACTTCTTTAGCCACACGCTTTTGAAGTACATGGTGCTCACCACAGTGACCCGACTGAGTGGCGATGCAGCTCCCTCCAAAGGCAGGCCATGCACGTCTCCATCTGCATGGGAAAGAGACAGGGAGGGAGACACAGGCTGTCCTGTTTGTGAAGAAATAAAGCAGGCCAGGACTGCTCAGCAGCCCAAATGGCAAGAGTCATCGTACAACTAGTTACATGGACCTCAAGGTTGCCTCTTGGTCCATGTTGTCCCCATAATTGAGCTCAAATTTCTCAATGCTGAGGGCTATTGTACAAAGATGAAGTAACTAAGTCAACCGAAGCTCATATCCTAATTCTCCCCGTATCCAATGTAATTAGCAGTTCAACTCATCCCACTTTGGGTATCTCAAAGAATTTTGTAGGTGTGATCCACCTTTAACTCATCTGAGTACCACAATACGAACTCCCATTCTAGTACCCACTTCTAGAGCAATAATTTCCTTTCTTGAAGCTGGATCACTTATTACAGTCCATTTGAGAAGCACAGATTATTTTTTTTTCAATAACAGCTTTAATGTTTGTGTTAAACACCACATTACATGTTGATGGCCAAATTAACATTCATGTAACTGAAGTCAATGGGGCGAATCAGGGATTGACTTGGTCTGCTGCTTATAAGGACTTTCTTTTTCAATTATTTTTTGTTTTCATTAACATACAATCTCATTTTACTAGTTTCCTTGCTTGTGTGGAAAGCGAACTCTCTTCATTTCCCATTTTGACTTTTTTAAACTCAGGAGCCTAACTGCTGAGCTTACAGCTCGGCACGTTCCCCAGCGCAGCATGAAGGCGTTCAGCGCAGCAAGCTCCGTCCCTGGGGAGCTGGGCTGCTCCTCATTAAAACTGAAAGCGCTGCAAAGGATTGCCGTTTTAAAAACTATAGGAATAAGGCCATGCGGTTGATGGCTTAATACTGCAGGCTTGTGCTCACAGATATGCTGGCTCTTCCCTTCCATTAAAAATGAGCAGCAGCACCACAAGAATTAGATTTCCTGGCTGTTGGTCTTGGTTTAGGCAACAGGGAGTGTGGTGAGATGCCTGGTTGTATTTACACTTGTTTAAGTGCATGCTCTCTGGTTATCATTTTACATTTTATCCATGTGCAATCATTCTCGTGGGCTGTTACACTACCTCCGAGGTTACTGGAGATCCACTCCTGTATTTGGGCTGCAGTTCGGTTGGGGTCGGTGAAGTCGGTCTGCTGCAGGCTGCTGTTTGCCCAGCGCGCGGCACGTGCAGCGAAGTGGGGTGAGAGCATCACGCCGGTGGGCACGAAGAAGGAACATGCCAGCTGGACCACTGTGCTCTGGCCAGAGTCGGCTGCTCCTTCGTACACTGTGTGTAAAAAATCCTGCACGCTTTGATCTGCCAGGTGAGAGAGAGGGAAAAACTGTAGTTATCATGTTGAGGCCAAGACAGCAGAGACTGCAGCAGGGCTCAGCAGCTCTCAGCTCTGGTGCTGACACCAGTGCTCTCTGAAAATTACAGCACTGTCACAACTGAAGCACCCTTGACTTTATGGGGTATTACTGTCAAGCACGGTGATGCACTGGGCGTAGAAAAGCACTCTTCATGCTGCTGCAGAAAGCACTCCAGCGCAGATATGTCAAATGGGTGATTCAACATCAGGCTCAGACCTCTACGTGAATATAGCTCTTACAGTTTGTAAGGAACATTAAGCTCTTCTGGGCACTCTCTGAGTTCCCGTTAGATCAAGCACCTCCAGCTGTGACTTGCCGAGCTGCCAATGGTACAGTTACAGACATCTTGTGCCATCGTCAATGCCACCCATACCAGGAGGAGCACCTCCCTGACTGCCCCAGGTCTGTCTGCTACCCTTGGCCCTCATTATTATTATTATTATTATTATTATTATTATTATTATCATCATCATCATCATCATCATCATCATCATCATCCTCATCATCGAAGGACAGTGCCCCAGACTGACCCAGTATTGCCTGGCAATGCTAAGTAGAGCTGCTAAGTTTCCTGATGTGTGTTTTGAAGTACAATTATATTTCACATTTAATATTCAGTTTTGAGGATTTCCTAAGAGCCCTCAGACCCTTTTATAAAAAAAAACAAACCTCCTTGTTAGCTCATAGTTCCCAGACTTGAACAGCTGATTGTTACTTCTAAATGTGGAATTTTGCACTTCTCCTTATTGAATCGTGTCCTATTAGCTTCACACATTTCTCCAGTTTGCCAGGAGCCTTTTAAATTCTATTCTGGTCTTACAAAATGCTTGTAGAAACTACAAACTCAGCGTCGTTCAAAAATTCAATAATATATTATCTAGTACATCGTCCAAAAATGAAAATAGTGGAGTAGCGCCCCACTCTCCTTTTCCTGGGGAGTTCATGGTAGGCCAACGGTGGGGGCTTCTGTGATGGATACAGGGTTGTGGGGTGGGCCACCAGGGAGGTGAGTTTTCCAAATGTAGAGGATCTTATGTTTCTAAAATCTCAGAGTTCCTAATAGGCTTTCCTGAAGGATGGTTTAGCAGCCTTTTCTAGCTGTCAACATTTTGTTCACTCTAATGGTTTGTGGTGAGACAATTCACTCTGAGGTGACCTCCTGAGGCACACACTTGCTCTGCACAGCGTTGATGCCAAACCTCAGACCTCCCATGTGTGTGGGTCAGCACCTTCCCCTTAGCCCTTGAAGGAGATGTGCCTACATCCACCCAATAAAAGTCCTGTTGAGTTTGTGACTTGCCATTAAGTTTCCATCAGGTTCCTCTTCCCGTAGATAGACTGCCCTAGGGAAGGGGCAGCAGTCTTTCGGCAAGGCATCAGTGCCTCTTGGCTCTGTGGCACCAGTGGGCCTTTCTGCTTTCCCTAGGTGAAATGCCACCACGTGTCCTAATTTCTGTGTGAAAGCTCAGTAACTCGCTGTGATATACAAATGTTGGCCACCATCCTCATGGGGATAAGTACTGGAGATAAGATAAGTACTGTGCCCTAGCTTCTTCAGGGCCGCACTCAGCTCAGGTGCTCCTCTGCCTCGGCCTGTACACCTGGGGCACCCTGAGCAGATCCCAGGTACCTGAAACCCCAAAGGGGGCATGGCTAGGCTTAAGTTATGGCTCGGACTGGAAATATTGGTTTTAACACCAGGTAGTGCCTAAGTCAGAGGAAGGAAGCACCCCGTTTCCCATAGGCAGAGCTGGAGGGAATGCAGGCCGGGCTGCTGCCTGGGACATGGGCGATTTGGGGCTGATAACCCAGGGAGGATTTTGGTGGGCTGGATCCATCCTGCCTGGACCAGCCTGTCCCAGGCTGATCACCAAGTCAAGGGGAGGATTGCCATGAGACTCCAGCTCCTAGCCAGGTCCCTGATCTCAACAGGAGACTTCTACTACATCTGCTCAGATTTTCGCTGGGGTAGAGGGAAAGCTTCACTATTTCTACCACCCAAGAACCCAGCACATGCTTTCTAACCTAATAGCTCTCCTTTAATAACCTGCAGGAAGACTAATCACCTATATGAAGGTTGGTATTAAGACTCAGATCTATTACTCTTTAAGGGATAAAATACTGAACTCCTTGAACAGATGTCAAGAAAACTCACACAGTCTGAGGTGTAAAGTGCTTTCCTTGTGTGTTTTTCATTAGTGCAGGAGTGTTTGGCAAGCTCTCTGGAGGATGTAAGAAATCAAAGATGGTAAATTGGAAGCAGATGTTAATGCGAGGTGTGGTATCCTGAGGTTGTAACTTCAGTCGTATCAAAGTGCTTAGCTAACCAAAGTCCTGAATTCTTACTCAGAAAGCATTTCAAATTTGCTTTAAAATACTCTATGACAGGTAAAGTAAAATAGCAAGGAGAAAATATTTAAAATACAACATTTTATCTGTGCTGTCTAGAGAGACATCCCTTTAAACATTGTTTTTCTTAGTACTAGAATAAAGGTGAACAAATCTTCCAAATGTTAAAAGAAGATTACAAGTGCATGTAAGAGCTGATTCTCTGTGAATAGTGAATGAACCATCAATGTTTTCATTGTTTTTAGTCTGCCAAGGTTTTAACCACATCCTTCATTATTGTGAAAGAAAGACTGACTAAAATATTAATGCAAATATGGAAGAATGGAATTTTATCAGACATGCATATATATGTAATTTGGTTTTACTCATCTGATAGGAAATTTGTTCAAAGTATTTGATCTTAAAGTGTGTGATTTTGGTCATTTCCTAATCCCCCACTGGAAATTTGCTATTACAACCAATAGCAATAGATCCCATCCTACTTTTCTTCCCACATTCATACATTAATATTACTGAAAGCCAAGACTCACGTGGCTTGTGCCACAAGAGCTAAAGTAGAGATAAAACGTCTGCTTCGTATTATGTGAGAAGACAGAAGTCAGACAGTGCAAAAGAGCTAGCAGGTCATTAACAACCTCTGCACTTCTCTTTGTTATATTTTGTGTGGAGGTTTGTGCCTAAATTTCAATGTGCAATGTTCTCTTTAATTTTTTTTCTTACTTTTTTCTTAATAGATCCCCTACATGACAAGAAGTGTGACAATTACCAAGTTAAAATCCTTGTATGAATTATTGCTGTTTAAAATTACCCTACTAAATCTACAGAAAGGGAGTCTTATAGGCAAGGTGTCATTATATCACCTGCTCACAATATAGAGACACTGTCCTTGTGTCAGTACACGTATCTGTACCTGTCTATATCAAACAGAGTCAGCTCTTACTGCTGTGCTGGTTTTGAATATCAATGATATAGAGGATGGTAATGATGGCTGAAGCAGGCTACAGGACAGTTCTGAAATTTCTGTAGGTTTTATCTTTAGTCTTCAGATGCTGAAAGTAAATTTTATGCTGAGGGATAATGGTGTCATCTCTATACATAAGTCTTGTATGTAAGCTGCAAATTTTGAAGATGAGGCAGTCATCCACTTCTCATAAACATTGTGCCCATCACGCAAAATAGTTTTTGCCATGTGGTGTGAGATGGTAGGATAATCCAGAGTTAAAATGAAAACAGCATCCTTCAATTCAGCTCTCTTAATGCTGGCTTCTGAGACATCTGCCTTTTCCATATCTCTTCCAGATTCCCAGTGAGAATTTTATTTTAGCCTGCTCTCAGGGAAAGATGCAATTGCACCATCCGTCTGTCAGCATATCTCACTGTCTGCCAACTTCCTTCTGCTAACTTTTCATCTTTTTGGCTAGTTGTAGTAACATTAGGAATAGGGCTAAAGTCATAAAGATAATTCATTTTCCATCAAATTCATAAAATTTCTGAGTGGGATAGGAGACAAATTACTATCTTCTTCCTATCATCTCCTTGTAGAGGACATGGTGGAGACCAGGACACAACAGGAACCAGAAAGCCCTAGGAAAACAGGATCACTTCTGCTTTTCATGGGAGTACCTTTTTTTTATAATTGAACTTCAGTGAAGTAAAACAATAAGCATCACCCCAAAAGAAGGAGGAATAATAATGTGTGCATCTGCTACTAAGTGTTCTTTATGCATCTGATACCTGTCTATCAAATGTGGAGAAAACATTTCTAAATTACATCTTTGCAGTGAGACAGAAGAAAAAGAAGTTTATGATGTTTGCTGTTGCTGTCTTCTAAGTAAAGCTGTGAATTTTCTGCAAAACATAAGGCAAGAAGTATTTTTTTAAGCAGTACATTACCATGAATGTTGTATCCTAGGGCATCCTGCAGCTCTGTAAAGGTATTTCCTTGAGCTCCAAACTGCAGCAGCTCCAAAGAAATGGCCACACTTGCTGGGGAAACCACCAGGTTGGTTCTGTTCTCTGCTCCGGAGATGTGGTGATAGAGAGTGATAGCAAATTCAGTCTTCAGGTCTCTCAGCTCATCATAGGAAATGCAGTTACCCTGCTTTAAGCAGCAAGCAGACAGGACGGATACAGAGAAGATAATGGGCAACATGAAGGTGAGCTGGGAACGCTCTCCACCAGATAACCATACCTGCAATTAATAACACAGATATTTAGAGAAAATAATGATCACTAGTAAAATACCTGGCCAGATCTTGTTGCCATGAAAAAATGGGGTGTAGGGACATGCTGACGACTGTTGGCTAAGAAGAACCAAGCTTTTCCCGGATGCTGTACCCATATAGGATGTTTGGCCATCACAGTACACACTGTACTCCTCTATTAAAAAGCCAGCAACCTGCACGCATGATGGGACACCTCGGTGGAAGCTGTGTGTTCTCCGTGCTGCCAAGCACCCACAGCTCTTTTCCATCCCCAGCAGAAAAAGGGGCACATCCAGCACTCCCAGAGGGAAATCTGCCCCCCACGAGGGGCAGGCATTCAGCTGGAGGCTCCGGGCTGGGGTTTCAATCCACATTTGCAAAAGGCTGTCTTCAGGTTTCCCCCCCAGATATTCCTTCTGTGCAATTTATCCCAGTGAAAAAAAGAAAAAAAAAAAAAAAAAAGGTTGTATTTGCAAAAGGCTCCAGTACCTGCAGCACAAAATCAACGCTTTGGATTTTTATGGGAAATCAAGCATTGGTCAGTGCTATATTAAGAGATATTTAGATTTGTATTTAAAGGAAAAAAATGCTAAAATGACAGAATAGCATTCTTTTACAGAAGTTTGCCTCTTGAACAACGTATGCAAATATATTTTTAGAAATATTGCGCCTTCTTTCACTTGAGGATTTCCTACAAATCTTTCTCCATGCCCTTTGCTCTAGAGAGCACCTCTAATGCCTCGCGTTTACTCACAGTTAGCTCTGTTAAATTGTCTTGCCTTTCTGTGTCCTTCTGGGTGTCTGAATGGAAGCTGTCTATGTACGTCTTGTCTCCTTCTTTAATAGGTAGTGGAGTAAGGACTGGGTCATGAGACTGCCTTTAAAGGGATACTCAGTGACCAGAGTCTCTGTCGGCGATGTCTGTACCACTCTGTCCAAATTCCTGTGGGCTACAAGCTCTATATAGAGTCAGGCAAAGCAGCATGCCACGGACCAGCAAATCCAAGGCAAGGAACAAAAAGGTACACACGGAGATAGAGCCAGCAGCTCCCTTCCAAGCCCTGCTCAAGCCTCATGAGACTTGTGACCTGCTGGTACCAAGCAAGGAATCTCCTATCTCTCTTCCCACCCCCCTCCTGCTTTTATATGAATTCCATTGATTCCTCTGCCACAAAGGGGAAGAGAAAGGGCTCTCTGTGTACCAGGCACATACCTACTTTTTTTTTTTTTTTTTCCCCACTTTGAAACTTTTTTTTTTCTTTCCAGAAATCCCATGCAATTAAAATGTCTTTATTTGCCATTATTTTATTTTATACCATCCTGAACAGGAAGATTTTCATTCACTCTTTAGTTTCCGGGAGGAAAGAAACAGCAAAGCAGCGCAGTGCACTTTGCTTGAGATGGAAGGGGGTCGCTCTGAATGAACCAGGAGCAGAAGAGCTGTGGTGGAGATCACTTTAAGTACAGGTTCAGCTACGTGTGGCTTTCCTCGTGTGACAGGATCAAACCCTGCCTGTCACATCCACAGTTTCAGCCTCACAGCCTTCTCTGAGGCACGCAAGGTTGCAGCCTAAAGGTGTTTGTAAAACTGCAGCTTGATGATCCTCATGGGGTTTGACATTATACAGGTGCTTGGTTATCTTACATTGTATAGTCCTGTTGCAACCAGGAAAGAAAAGACAGAGGAAAAGGTCATTGCAATCAAGTAATAGCATTTAGGTGCTACTATTCCATCGTTAGCAGTAGAGGAGCAGCTGCTGAATTAATTAGGGCCCAAATGAGAATGAAAGCATGATCTCCTCTATCTGTGCTTGTATTGCTCCACTTTTTCTGCTGCTTTTACAAGGTGACAGAATAGACACTGTACCAGGGGCTGCCTCAGGATCCTGGGATTTAAACCTGTTAGGACAGAAGAAGGGCAACAGTTTGGTCAGTCCCTGTGTAGCGTGACAGGCATGTACATAGGTTTTGCCATTGATTTCAATGGCAGTATTCTCATGCTGAAAGTTGTGCTTGGGCTTAAGAGCTTTGCTGAATAAGGACCTCTCTGCTGAAGCTGTTGTTAATGGTACCACTGAACTGGGGATGTATTCAAAGGGAATTAAGCTGAGGATGCCAAATGATTTCTTGATGGGCTTGGCGCTGTCATTACAAAAAATGTTTCTGGTCACTGGTGAGGATTGTACAGCTGGATTTGATGTGGTGTTCCCAGAGGTCCTAGAACCTTTGAAACATTTCCTCTGTGCCCTACCTGATACTCTCCTGTAGACTTATTAAGGTTTGGAAGAAGGATAGTGAGCCCCTGAATGCTTTAGATACTGCTGTCAAAAATTAACGTTCAGTTCCTGCATGGAAAAAATGAAGCCAATGTTGCTATTCAGATCTGGTGTGTCTAAGGAACATGCAACTGAAAATTGGACCTATTAAAATAGGATGTAAGACGACAAAGTTTCTGTGGAAAGCAGAAAAAAAAAAACATTCTGGCTCACCAACGAGGAGACCTACAGCTTGGGGTGTGTGTTTCCCTCCACCTGATTTAGGAAAAGAAATATGTGGAGGAACCTTGTCAGCAAAAGCAGTATTTGTAGGCAAGGAGAGAGGACTTGAGAAAACTAAAAATGAATCGATGCTGTTCAAAGCTGTGGGGAATAACAAACGTTCTTTAAATATAATGAATAAAAAAAAAGAAGAAAACCCATTAGGAGGTGATTAAAGGGATAAAAGGCATTAAAGTAAGAAAGGATGAGTCAATTAAACCAGCTGTGGCTAAAAAATAAGTGATAAAATGGGAGGGAGAGGGGAAAAATGAACATTTATTATGATTTAGGATAGATCCAAAAATCTCATGCCCCTTCAGTTTAGCAGCCTGTTTTAAGTTTCTCTTTCCCAAACTGGGGTCCAAAGCCTAGAACTGGGTGTATGAGGAGAAGCTGGTGGCACACGGGGGTGAAAACCATGCTTGCCGGTCCTGGGGAGCTGGACACTGAGCTATTAAAGCGAGGGTGGGTTAGGGGCACAACCCAGGGGATGAATTTTTATTTTAATTAAAAAAAATAATCGATTAGTAACCAAGATAACTCTTCAAAGATAGAAAGGGGCATATATAAAAGCTGTGTTTTGGAAGATGCTGCTTGAAGATAGCTTAGGCTGCCTGTGAGGGACGTGAGGAAAGGCACAGGCCAGGGATGTCTGTGGGGTAGGAGGCTGGAGCACGTGGTGCTGTGCCTCCACGGAGCTCCTCAGGGCACCTACAGGAGCAGGTCAGAGGGCTTCAGAGGGAGCCCAACCTCTTGTCTTCAAGCTGAACAGGGAAAATAGCTGCTCTTTGAGAAGGAAACAAGCAAAGAACCTCCTGATGTCTGAGCAGACCCCCAAAAATTTCGAGATCACTGAGGAGGAGAGGTTGGTGGCAGTCACTTGTGCCAAGGGATGATATCCTGCCTGAACCTGCAGGGTGGGAGTGCTGCTGCCATAGGGGCACCCAATGCTGCATAGTTGGATGGAGCTGCTGGAGGGCTGTGGGATCTGGGGCTCCTTGTGGGAAGAGGTTGATCACCAGACGTGGAAAACACAGTTTATTTCGTTTCTTTGTGCTCTAATAAAACCAAGCCTTGGTCTGGTGTGGCTGCTTAGGGGAGATGGGCAGCAGTTCTGCTTGGGCTCCTGCTGCACTGACCGTACACAGCCATTGTGAGCAGGATTTATCCCAAACAAAGGCTGTGTGGAGCACGTGTTCCTCTTCAGAAACCTCTTGCTTGTTTTCTTGCATCAGGTTGGTGTCCAGCGATCTTCCTTTCACTCCACCACAACCCTCGTATCAGCAGAATTGTTGTACTTTAAAATATATTTCCCTGGGGAAATTAAGCTGAATCCAAACCAGCTTGCCTCCCGCTTACATCTCAGCTGCACCAGAGAGCTCTCACTGCGAGACACCAACACGTTTGCCCAATTAGGAAGAAGTTTCTGCTGAATTTCAGGATAAGAAAATTTGCATCATCATTTCAAAACACAGAGCTTGTTCTTTTGGGAGGCGGTTACCTGCAGAGCCACAGAACACCTAGTGGAGCCAGTTCAAGTGAATTTGCCTGCTGCTATCTACGGGTCATGTAAAAACCACCGCTGCCTCTGCCTCCTGCACTGCTTCCCTGCTGGGGCATGAAGAAAATACCTGACTCTTCAAAGGATGTTTCTTGTACAGGTTCTTCTTCAAAGGAGAAGCTCAATGGAATGAAACATGGGTTCGTTTTCTGTATTTCTGATGCTGTGAGTGGAATATCAGAGTGATTTTACAGCATGACATTGAGGACTGATGATGTTTCCTGCCCTGTGAGTTGCCCAAGAGCTCGTGGGTGCCCTTTGGGGTGTGAGGGCTGATGGCTGGCACCAGAGGACTGGTGCTGGAGGACTGCATGGGACCACAGCTTGGTGCAGACTCTGCCACGGGGGCTCTTGGGGAGAGTCCTGGAGTAAAAGAGCCCTGAACTGTACCCAGGAGCAGTTCTGGAGACTGGCAGTGGGAGCAGCCCAAAACTGAGCTAGGCAGCAAGCTAAGAAGCGTGAGCTATCGGGGATCCAGTGGTGGGATCTACTTTATTAGGTTGTGTGGTGGTTATTTCTGACGTGTCGTGCGTTGTGTTCTGCAGTGGGCGGAATTGTGCCTTCCTCTGGTGCAAAGCAAAGTTCTCTCTGAATTAGGCTGACATCGTAACACTGATAAAGTGACACAAGTTTCCTCAGGCAGAAACCTAGACTGAAGAGGAGCCCAGATCAGGTCAGCCTGGTGGTGACCATTCTCATTATGTGGCTTTCAGTAGACAGAATTTGAAAGAGCTGCAAAATGAGGAGGACACGATCACCTTTTCAGGTTGATAAAAAATGTTTGAATTAAAAGAAGAAAGAAAAGCTGATTGAGGAGGGAGAAAAGATTTTGTACATCCTTATTTTAATCTGAGTAGCTCTCCTGTGCAAGTCTCATGAGGAAGATAGCTTAAGAAGCTCTGTTTGGGTGAAACAATGCGTAAGCTGCAAAGACATCATCTCAGCTCTTCAGCATCCTGCTGCATATGTATTTCCTGCACTGCCATATGAAGAACTTAGTAGAAAAGCCTATTATTCCCTGTGGACTCTCAGTATATGATAAGACCCTTCCTCTGTGTCCAGCTGACCTGTGGTGGTTGCTGTCACAGATCAGCCACTTTGCTGTCCGCAGTAGCTCAGAGGTGCTGCATCAGCGTGCTCAGAGCCGAGTTGCCAGGCTGTGAAACGCCACCTCTGCCCCGAAAAGTTGCCCTTTTGGTTTTCTGTGCATTCAAAGTGCAGCTGGGAGGGAGTTGGTTCCCTGCGCTGGGGCCTGGTGGAAATCCATGCTCATGCCGGTGAGCCAAGGGCAGTGCTGGGGAGCAACACGTTTTTATCCCAGCTGACTACACGAGCTGACAATTTAAATACATCAGCTGTTGACAGGGAATATAAAGTATGGCAAAAGCTGATCTTAATTCAGATACCCTCCCAAATGATTATCTCACTGACTATCACAGACTCTTGCAATGCCAAATAAATGATGCCAAGTAAATGACACTGGAAGAGGTCCTCAGATAAACATGTTGCCAATGCAATTTCTGCTATTGATCTGGCTGGAACAACAGGGAACCAAACAGAAGATGAAAGCGTGAATATGTTTATGAAGTTGCAGAGCTGGCTTCCCCTAGGAAGCCTGATTTTCAGAAAGAGGGATTGGACTGAGTGGACAAGAGAGACATGAGATCAAATGGGAACTTCCAGAGTAGATAAAGTCCAAAAACACTGTTTATGGGCACATCTGCACAGGCCAGTTTGTCAGCTGTGGTTTTGCTTCTCCTGTGGCCTGAACATACCAGGTGGCCATGGGAGCAGTGAGGAGCAGCAGTGTAGGTGTGTGCCCAAGCTCCAGAGGGCCTGACACAGCCCAGCTCCCCTGGCAGAGCCCCACTGGGTTTTGGAGGCAGCAGCAGAGGGTCCTTTAACACCAACCATGTAAAACTTTAATCCTTTTACATTATTTTTTTTTTTACAGGGTCCTGCTCAACCAGGACAGGCAGAGGAGGAAGGGCAGGTGGGTGCTTCCTTCTCCTTCTGCTAGCAGGGCAAAACAAAACCTTTATTCTTTGTGAGCTGATCTGCTCTTTGCAGCTTACGCCCGCCCTCAGGTCATAAATCCCTCCTGTTGACATCACAGGTATGGCCACGGCAGCCAAAGTGATGTCACAACGAGGAGCTTATGGCTGGATATGGGGAAAAAGTCACCAGGACAGATGACCTCAAAAGGAGCTAACGTCCTGTTATTACATAAATGTCACTAATACTTATATAAATGTACCAGTAGCAAAAAAAATAATAAAATAAGTTGGGAAGAATAGCAGTGGTCTATCCGTGCGTGTGAAGATGTGTGTGAGTTCACCACTGTCCTGTAGGCCTGTTGGTGTTTTATTAGTTTGCATTGTTTCTACAAATCATCCTACTATTTTTTCCATTCAAACAGCAACTCAGCTCTTTTAATCAGCCTCAGGATCCTTTTTCATTTAAAATAAGAGTAATGTGTAAAATAAAGAGAAAATCATGAAGGATCTCCATGTTTTGACATGCCATTAGAGAATTTCATGCTTAGCAATAGCTGAGCATCTCAACAAAGTAAAATCTACATTTTATTGTCAGGCACTCGTTAAATAATTTTATACAAGCTGTCAGCCTGGGCTCCAAGAGGAGTGCCATAGACAGGGTGTAAATGCAAAGTTATCTAATGATTAGCTGTTGTATTTTTATGACAAATAGAAACTAATGAAATGGAGATCTAGGCACACTTGTAGCCTAGAAGAAGCTTTATTCCAGCTATACAAATTATATTTCATATGCTGAACTAAATTTTTACAAGTTGAAAGACTCTTTAAGACCTCATTTCTGCAGAAGTCTTGTCTCCATTGTGCTGCTGGTTCGTTATTTTCCATGGCCAAACACTTGTGGCATTTCTTCCCAAAAATTTTTAGATGGGTTTTCTTGCTTTGATAGGGTAAGATGCATGTTTAAATGCTTCTAGGAGTAAATCATTTCACATCAGCACTTCCAAGAACAAAGTCTGGGTCTTCACTCGGTTTTCACGTTATGCAAGTGCACATTTAAGGCACTTAATACTTTCTAACCTCTAGTGCCCTTTTTACACAGAGACAGGCAGTCAGCAGGGATTAAACTGATCCTAATTAACCACTAACTCTTCTGATATTTGGTCACTGCACAGTAGCGTGCTGCCAGGTACACGGAGGTAAACTGATCTGGATTATCTGCCGGTGCATGTGCTTCGCAGAGGGAGGTCTAGCACTGGCACTGGGAGTGAGTTACGGGCAGAGACGGCTTTAACACAGAGTATGGAGGCTGCTGCATAAAGCTGGGGGGCTGGAGAGAGCGGAAAGCATGAGCTGAAAGGTCTCTTCCAAATGTTTTTTTTACCTAGGTTTCTATTTTGTAAATAACACTTGTGACTTTGACATTGCAACAGGGCAGAAACTAAACAGAATAGAAACCCAAAGAGAAGAATAGTTTCATCTTATTTTTCAGCAGTAAGGGAAGACGACTTTGCAGATACAAGTCCTCTCCCTTTGTCTTTCCTATGTGCAAGCACCATTTCTGACAGAGCCCTGGGAAGGGATGAATGAAAGTTTGTCTTTCATTGCATGCTTCCCAGCGTGGCTCTTGTCTTTCCTTGAAAACCCTGGGACAAGCAGAGAAACTCTGCTCTGCTCATGGAAATCCCAGCCCCGATAGCCTTCCCCAGCCCCACGGCAGCCTGTAAAGCAAAAGCAGCACGCTGCAAGGTGAGCAAGGTGGGAATGCAGCAAAATGCTCAGGATGATGTTTTCCACGTGTCCTGGTGCAACCTGAAAGCCCAAAACAGCCCCTGTGAGGCTGGACTCCTGCTCTCCCATTGGGATCAACCCCAGTGCTGTGAGCTGATGGCAGGCAAAGCCTTTGGCTTGCTGCCTTCCTAAAAAAATTATAATGTCCAGCATTTCTACCTAGTGGCCTAGTGGCATCCTCTTTTGAATGAAAATACATCTCTGGTAGTTGAAGCCTGTGAAAGTCGGTGCAGAAGAGGGCAATATAAAAAAATAAGGGGTTGATTTACAGCAAGGTAGATGTGTTGCACCTCCTCCTGGTGTCCAATTTAATATGGTCTGGCTGTTTTGGCTGAAAAATGAAACAATTTCTGCAAATTCCCCCTGGTTGTACAACATTGTTTCTCTAATGACAGTTTCCTACAAAAAAAAAAAAAGAAGTTTGCATTTGTATTTATAGCAGTTTTTTTTTTTTTTCTTTTTTTCTTTTTTTTTTTTTTTTCTTTTTTCATGAAGAAAACTGCCATAGCACACATCCTCCATAGGCCTAAGCTGGTCTTCACCAACTCAAACCTGGACATGGCATTTGGTTCCTCAACGAGGAGATGCAGCTGTTGAGGCCACTTTGTCCCTTCTCTCCTGATGGAGAATCTGAGGGCCCCACTGATGTCCTGGAAGGACGACTCCTGTATCTCTCTGCTGTGTTTGAGAGAGAGCTAGCTGCTGAGGATAAAGCCCAGGGCTTTTCTCACTAGGAGGCAAAGCAGATTTCTTCAGTCTTCAGGGAAGAGCTCATTATCCACCTGAGAAATTATCCACCTGAGTCCCCTGGCAGCAGCTGGCCTTGGGCCACCAGTTTCTCCTCCCTGCCTTTCTGCAGAGGCTGTGATGGCCTGGTGTTGCCTGCTGGCTGTTCTCCAGTCTTCCTCCCTCCTCCTGGGGCTTTGGGAAGCATTCAGTCTCTGGCACCAAGGTCATAGGAATGTAATTTCTCCCCTCAATGCAGAGTTAGGCCTGAAGGCCCCACAGAAACAAGGGTTGGTTTGCAGTTGCACCCTCCTACCCACCAGTGTTGGGATGGGATGGGATGGGATGGGAAGGGATGGGATGGGATGGGATGGGATGGGATGGGATGGGATGGGATGGGATGGGATGGGATGGGATGGGATGGGATGGGATGGGATGGTGCGGTGCTCAGCTCTGCCAGAGATGGCCCACTCTCTGCAGAGGGGACAGGGAAAGCTGGGTACATGAAGTGGCAGGAAAAACTTGTTATGGAGCCAAAATAGGCCTTGCACGGTGTTAATCCTGAATGTTAATGCTGCAAGAGGCAACAGGGCTTGCTGTCTGCTGTCTCTCTTTCTCTGGGGAAACCAAGCTACCATGTGGCAGAGGGACTTGTGTGAGGCCACGCAGAGGGCATGTGCCATCAGCTACAGGACAGGTGCTCGTATTACAGCCTAGACTCTGCAACTGGAGTTGTTCTCCATGAACTTTTGTCCCAAGATGCCTTCCAAGCTAGGTCCCTCAGCACTGCTGTATTCCCAGCCCCTGAGGCTGTATGTCTAACAAATACATGTTCTAGAAGAAGAAATTCAGCCTCTAAACTATCCTGTTTCATCAGAAACTTTACTAGTAATAGGAAAGAAAAAGTGCTAGAAAGCTAATTGCTCTTTCTGAAGGTCACTTCTTTGAGGATACAAGGATGTGCTGATTCTGCTTGAGATGTGGCACAGCACATATGCTCACTGCACGACTGTTGTAATTAAATATCAAACATTTATTTCTCAGCGGGTTTTTTTCTCCTTGCTTAATGTGTCTCTCTTGCTGCTTTGTCTCTTAACAACTCTATTAATTAAGAAAAAGTGTCAAAGGACCAGCTGATGAATGAATCATGAAATTAAGAAATTGCTGTTTTTCAACTTTTTTTTTTTTTCTTTTTTCTTTTAGAGGTAGAACTGTTACATCTGTCTGTAAATGCTCTTGTCAAATACGAGGACATTTAATATTGCAGTTCCTTGAAAAATAAGACTTTTACTTCAGTTTTTCAATAAGAGATAAAAAATACTCCGTTTATTTAGGGAAAAAATAAAGCTAGCAGTTGTCATAGTGTCAAAATTAATTATTTTGGATTGATCCATTTGCCTTGATCTTTATGACCCTCAAGAATTCTAAATACTTATCCATCAATCATCTAAATTCCTCAGCTAAACCCTGTGCCTCATTAAATAAAGAAATGGGGAAGGCCTGGATATGCTTTTCTTTAGGCCTGTCACTCCACGATCTGAAAATACAGATTATGGCATCTTAAACGATTCTCAGGAGTTTCCTTTGTAAGTAGCAAAAGAGCCTTACATTCCCTTATGAATTTTGTCGTGTTCTCATCAGTGTCACTTTCCTGATGGTTCCTCCCTGGACTAACTTCAAGTTCCAGTCTCAGCATCAGTGGTGGAAGGGGGTGGATGAAGCATGGGACATTGCATCTACTGGTGGCTGCAATAACGTCACCAAGCAAAAAAAAAGATTGCTGTGTGTTGCGATGGTGTAATGAAAGGGAAGGGGACAGAGAGAAAGAGTGGATTTAGAAGGCAGATATAACAAAAAATTAAGACACACGTGAACCTTTTTGTATGGGTATTCGCTTTTTAAAGACATAGTGGTCTAATGGGAATATTAGATGTTCGATCTTAAGATTTTATGATGTTAGATTTTAAGATTAATTAAATGTTAGATTTTAAGACTGCATGTGTCCCAGGTTCTGTGCTCTGTTCACACCTCATTTTACTCTCAGATGTGGGAAGGAGGCTCCCCAGTATTGGTCATCTTCGTGTTTCTTTGGACCAAGACTACTGTGCTTTGTTGAGCCACAGTAACGTGCGTTATGGCATGCAGGAGTGGCATCAGCTTTCTCTTCCCAGATCACCCTACCGTCACAGCCCAAGTCCTGCTGATGTGTCAGATCCAGTATCCAAACCATGCCAGTAGATGCATTTCATGTACATCATAGATATCTACTGGTCCATGAAAGCCAGCTTTTGCTCTGTGTTTTCTCATGATAGATCATTTGCTCTCTGAGCATTCAGCCTACATTTTTTCCTGCTTCTTTAGGATGGCACAGTCGGTTTGTTTTCTACTTTCAGCTTTTCACCTCTCATCCTCTTTCCCCCTTCAGTCACACCACGATGAGCATTACAAAACAGTATTTGGGCCTGGACAGCTGCCAAATGAAAGTCAGAGCCATTTACAAATCAATCCTGCATAGATTTTGCTGCAATTTGCATCTTATAGTATTGTGTGCTGTGATAGCTTGAAGAGGAAAGGTGTCAAACAATCAGAGGGTTAAGAAGATTGGAATGCCAGCATTTAAACTTAGCTCCCCAGAGTCTGGACTCCTCAAGCTTCTCTGCCCCTAGCAGGTAAGACCTCGTGCAGCGTGGTGGCCCTTGTCTGGATGTGAGGAGTTACCCCTGCCAATGGCCCATATTCCCCCAAGACAGCAGATCAGCAGTTAGATCCTTTCCTGGCCTTGGTGTCCCCCCAGCCCCAGTGGATGAAGCCCGAAGGCACATCACACAGCAGGCCAGACAAATGCAGTTCATGCACATGGATGTGGAGCAGGCAGGAGGCCAGCGTGTTGCCCTAGAAATGAGTCCCAGATGTAGGGGGAGGAGTGGGACAGGAACTGATTATGAGAGTCTTGCACTGACCATTGAAAGAAATAAAAATGACCAGCATCTTCCACTTTACCTTGCCTCTCACTGCACAGACATCTTCAAGACAATCCCTCCTACACTCATTGCCCTCCTCTCCATCATTCTGATTAGCTTTTCCCCTCATAATGGCTGTTTCATGGAAAAGTTGGTGCTCAGTCCCTGAGACTGCAGCTCCCTAAAGATTTCTGGGGCCCAGAAATAAGAAATAGGGCTGACTGTTATTCCTATCACTTTTGTGGAATTCTTTGTGTAACTTCTTTGGATTTACTTTGCTTCACACACTGTTTTCTCTACAGCACTCTTTCCATGTGCCCAGAATCTTAACTCCTGTATCACAGATTGCAGTCCTCTGCCTGTATGTCTCATCCATCCGTGTCTCAAATCTTCTTTTTATTCATTCCAGCCTTTACATCATTGCATATCATTTTCAGAAGATTTCACACTTCTGAAAGTCCATATGGTTGTCAGATTCTTTTCTGATGCCACTTGTTTATGGCTTCAAAATAATCAACATGGATTCACACATCTTTTTTTTTTTTTTCTTTTTTTTTTTTTTTTTCTTCTCTTCCAGTCTCTTTTGTACACAACTCCAATAAGATTAATTCACTTCTTCTCCAAAAGATGCTGCCAAACTTAACACATCAGCAGAGGATGCCTGGGGCAAAAATCTGTTCAGTCCTGCTATTCCTCCGTGTCAGGCTGCAAGCTAGCTGTCACTCCAGAGAGCAGCCAGGTTTTCCTTTGACCATCTACCAAAACCCAGAGAAGACATGTTTTGGTGACCTGGCACGTCTATCAGGCAACAAGCAGCCATGTGCAGAGAAGAGTGGGGCACCCCGGCAGCCGCATCCTCGTGGGTGTCTCTGGATGATGACTCCTGTTGGTGCTGAAAACAGTTTTGTGCCCAGCAGCTCTCTAGCAGATCCCTCTGATTTAATAAGGAGATGCTCAGGAGAGGAGTGGCCAGAAGGAAACAAGGCTGGGACCTGTCCTGCTCTGTTCTGGATGCAGAAGTGCAGGTGCAGCCCCAAACTTGGGTGCTGTCAGAAGAGATGGGAGCAACCAGGTACTGAAAGGAGGCAGCGAAGTGCCTAGGAGAGAGATGTGGGGGCAGAGGTTGCTTTGCTGTGGATTTATGTGGCATGGCAAGGGAATACTGGTGACTGGTCAAAACCCATAAGCAGAGTAATAAATTAAAGTTTTGCTTTAATTGTGACCAAAGCAGCAAAAACAAGTAGGAATAATATAGGAAAATCATCAATGTGTCATGGCAAACCATGCAAAAAGTAAAAATAAAAATCATAATCACAATTCTGTTAAAAAATTCTGTCTGTGCAATAGCATGTGTGAACTACAAAAACCATGTCTGTTAATTCACCAGAGAAGGAGGAGTTATGAAATTGGTGCTGTGTATTGCATTCTTAACCCGTCCAGGTTCCTGGAGGCCCTGTTGCGGGGCGCATTGCCCCCCAGGAGCCGCCACGCGCTGGTGGCACCGCTGGACACCGGGGCCTAACAGGCAGCATTGTCTTGGCAGCACTTGGGTCATACTTAGCAGATTATCCCCGTACCAGGAGGGCTACAATTTTCAAGTAATAGAGGAATTTGTGACAGGCAGGCAGCTTACCGCCCTGTGCTCTAGGGCTGGCTCACAGCAGATGCTCGGCTTGCTCACGGCAAAGCCATTTGGGCCACCAAACGATTCAGATATTTGGCTCAGCAGCTCTGTGAGTGAAGGGAGGGCGATGAAGAACATGGAGGGGGTGGGAGCCCAGCACAAACCCGAAAAGCAGCACACACGGTGTGCTCTCTGGGGATATTTACTACACCCAATATGCCTTGGGGAAGGGGGCATGGCATCGCTGCCTGGTGCTGAGGGCACCCTGTTGGGGACACCGGTCCCCAGTCCTGGGCCTTGGGGCTGTCACCAGCGTGGGCTGACAGCTCCCTGCTCGGACACTCGTGTTCAGGCAAGCCACCAGATGGCACCAGCAACTCTTGCAGGCTGGTGGCTTTAAAAAAATGAAGTTAAAAAAACATGGTTAGCACGCTGCATTGCTGTATTCCCCTCACAAAACACGCAGGTACTCTGCAGTCAGCTTCCCACAGTCCTGCAGCTGGTCGGGTATTCCTCTTAGTGACCAGCTTCGGCTAAACCCCTTTCAGACGCCACTTCATCAGGCATTAATGGTCAGAAGTTTTGATTTACAATGTGCAGGTGAGATTAACAGCCCCAATCTACCAAGCTAGTTTGCATTTTATGCCTCATCTATCCAGGAGAAAAGCAATTAAAAAGCACAAGGGATTCGAAAGTGAGCCATTTTTAAGCCAAAAGGCTGAGTGTAAGAAGAGGCAGACTGTGCCTGTTCTGCTGTGAGGCTCTCTCAGACTCCAGATGCCCTTTCTGTGGCCAGATAACACTGTCTATCTGTAAGTGGCTAAATAAAAGCAGGCTGAAGTAACATTGCCCAGTAGTCTGCATTGCCCTCACCTGGAAGAGGAAGCACTCAGTGAGATGATCTCAGTGAAGGCTGCAAATAAACATGAGTATCTTTTCATGCAGAGGATGAATTCAGTGCTGTTATTGCCACGAACCATTGTGGAAATGAGAGGAATTAAAAGAAATTCAACAGGGAAGAATGATAAATCAATTGGTAGCACAATATAGCAGGTGCTGACACAATGATCTGAACACGGGGTTTGGCTCAGGAAGCCTGGATTCTGTGTAAATTCATCAATTTACACTGTGCTAAGTCCTGGAAGCTGGAAAGGGATGCTGCAGGGAGGAATGCTCTATACTCAAAGGACACGGATACAGTTGAGAGAATTCATTATTTGTACAGAAACCATTTTGAGTCAGTTTGGGGATGAGTCAACATGGTTTTATGCAGGAAAATCACACCTCATAAATCTATTAGACACTTCAGAAGGCATCAACAGATATGTGTACAGCTAAGAACAGTTTCCAAGGCCCTTCATCGTAACCTGTTAAAGAAACCATGTTGTGATGGTTTTAGAGCTAAGGTTATGTGAATAAAGAACCATTTAAAAACAGGAAACAGAAAGTAGAAATAAATGGCCAGTTCTGACAGTGGAAGGAGGTTGGCAGTGGAGTCATGCAGGGATCTGTACTTTAACTTGTGTTATTCATCATGCCTTAAAGCTGGAAAAAGGGTGGGCTCATCAGATAGGAGTTTGTGGAGGATATTAAGCATTAAAGATACTAAGGATGGTGGACAACTGGGGAAGTTGCAGAAGAATCTTACAGGGCAGAGCAATTGAGCAATAAAATGGCAGATGAAACTCAATGTAACCAATTCTAAAATAAATTAAATTGAAAAATAAATCTAATTTTACATACATGATAGTAAATGCATTGACTTTTACTGCTTTGGAATTGGACATTGGGACTATATAAAGTTTTATGAAAAGGGTAACTCAGTCCTCAGCTGCTGTTAAAGAAAACGATCACATTTTACAAATTACTAGGAAAGGAACAGAGAACAAACAGGAAAACAACTTCAATCAATTCTGTTAACCCACAATGCATCTACATCTCTAAAACTATGTGTGATTATGGACACCCCATCTCTAAAAGCACATTGTAAAATAAGATACAGAGGGGTAAGAAGGATAAAGCATTTCCTACATGTATATATATAAGGCAGTTCCTATAGCCTTTTATTATATTCTTCTGAAGGCAGCTCAGGTGTTCAAGGTAGGCCACTGCGGTTCTTGTCACCTAGGCATGAAACTGCAGGCCTTAAAAAGCTACGGTTCAGAATCACAAGAGCTGTTTTCCTTGCTGATACCAGTCATTGGAAACACCAATCTGTTCCAATATTCTGGTTTCTTCAATAGCTGATGTATCTTCTGCCTTGAAAGCCCTTCATTGGATTGGAACAGGAGACACAAGCCAAGAACAGGATAGCTCCATGCTATGTCATCTTTGTGGCCCTCCTCTGGACCCGTTCCTACATGTCCACATTTTCCTGTTCTGGGGGCCCCAGACCTGGATGCAGCACTCCAGGTGGGGCCTCACAAGGGCAGAGTAAATGGGGACAATCCCTTCCCTTGACCTGCTGATCACCCCTCTTTTGAGGCAGCCCAGGATGCAGTTGGGAGTTGCCATCAGGTTGATGGAAATTATTCTTCCTTCCTACTCAGGACTCCTCAAACCACATCCAGACTGCTGTGTACAGTTTTGGGCTCCCCAGTACATAAAAGATATCGACAACCTGGAGAGAGCTCAGAGGGGCTGTAGCCACTGAGATGGTCAGGGAGCTAGAGCTTGTGATGTGCAAGGAGAGGCTGTGGGAGGAATTGCAGTCTTCCACCACAAAAAAAGGGGATCAAAGAGAAGACAGAGCTAGAGTTTCTCAGCGGTACACAGCAAAACAACAACAAAAAAAGATCACGAGTTGGAACATGGGAAACTGTGAGTGCAGAGTAGGAAATAATTCCTCACCATGACTGTGGCTAAACACTAGCATAGGTTGCCCAGAGACACTGTGAAATTGCCATCTTTGGAGGTTTCAAATGTGACTGGGCAAGGCCCTGAACAACCTGATCTGACTTTGAAGCTTTGAGGTTTGAGCCTGCTTTGCTTTGGACTAGAGAACCTCCAGAGGCCTCTTCCAACTTCTGATGTTTCTACAGTTCTATAACTGCCATATAAATATATACAAAACCCACAACGTTAAACCATAAAACCATAAAAACTAAACAAAGCCAAACCTACATAGCTTTGCATGTACAATGTAATGTTGACATGCAGACAAATCTCATGAGGAGAATAAATATATATATATATAGTAGATAACACCACAGTGATGGAAATAACGGGGAAAAGCTGTTATGAAGACCAACATACACGGAACAAACCAAGATAGGGTTTAAGTATGCAGGGTTACCAGTATTTGTCACAGCTCCTATTGCATCATTCAGCTTTACTGGAGCAAATGATTTACAATAATAAAATGAGAAACAAAAGATCCGGTCTGCAGAGGCAAAGCTGAGTTGAACATAAAAATATTTTTGCTATGTTTATTTTGTAATTATCCCACTGACAGACACTGCCAAGAGCTGGACAGCTTGTGTCATTGCATTCATTTTGAAGCCTAGTTAAAATAGTCAGCAAGTCTGCAATACCTCATAAATGAGCACATCGAAGGTTCAGCAAAATTGATTTTTTTGTCTCTATTTTATTTAACAGAAGCAACACATTCTGGGGTGAGAAGAAGAGAAAGTCCAAGAAAAACCTGCAGTTCTCAAATGACATTGTTCATAAGTTAACCAAATAATATGATACATAAATGTCATGAAATTTGTGCATATTCAGCTCTCTGAAGAGATCAGCCCCTTCCTAAATAACGGGAAGACAAACAATGAATACAACCTTCAGTGAAACACTCTTCAACTTCTGGCTTTCTCTGTTACAGACAAAAAGTTTTCTGTACACTATCATCACTGCTTTTCCTGACAGTGGTACACTCAGTTATCCCAAAATTTGGTTACAAGCACAGTAAATGTAAACAATAAAAACCTTCATTTCTAGCTAAGTATCAGTAAACAGAACAGAAATACTTGAGCACACAACCAATAGGGACACCATAAATTCAGAATCTGTGGAAGTTCATTCAGCTTTCTTCCTGTTAGGATCAACGGGATGAAATCTGTAATTTAGATGTTTGTGGAGCTGCAGGTTAATGCCACACATGCGCCTCACGATTGACACTTAAAATTATCTTGTGCTTGTCTGTAGACTTCCAGTACCAGTGCTTCTTGCCATGTCAGGAGATGGCCCCCAGATGCACGTGCTAGGCTGAAAGACATTTCAAAGCCTCCTCTTCATTAAAAACCCCAGTGAGTTTTTGTCAAGAGCTTGAGTGCTGGCCTGATTCCAGGGTCTAACAGATATGTCAGCTGAAAACAGCTCTCTGAAGACTTTTTGATTTCATGTTCAGATCAAATGTTATCTGTTATTAAAATATTTTGAGAAGATATTTTTTTTCTCTTCCAAATAATAAACACTAAAATTTTAACAGTATTGAACCAACGTTATACTGTTTGTCATATCTGGAAGTGGTTAGTGTTGATGAAATGGCAGTCCAATAAATATGCAATGCTATTTCATCATTTACTTTTGTACTACCATAAATATGACAGAAAAGATGTGGAACCTGGGCTGTCCTGAGCATTGCTGCTCACACAGGGATTTCCAAGCTGCTGGAAACCATGTCTGGTCTGACCTCACAGTGTTTTACACATATTCTGACTATAGAGCAGGTAAACACATGCATACCACGACAAATCCTTCACTGGTGCCACTTCTGGTCCCAGACGTTTTTAAAGAAAATGATTTACCAAAAACTGCAGTAAATCTAAACAGTTATGAGGGCAGGAGAAGGCCAATAATCTCCTGTGCTCTTAGAGCTGAACAGAATTTCCTATTTATACATGGTATTTAGTACAGAAGACAACCCTACCTCTGGTACATGCTACGATAGCATCTCACAAAGAGACTTGGACTTCAGCCTGACGTCTCCTTCTCTGTGAGGAGAAAATAACCGAAAAAGAGAAAGCCTTAGGGAGTGGTTTACTGGCTCTGACAGTCCCTCTGGCCCCTTCTGGGTTTGGGCTACAAGTTTAATGGAATACTCCCTCCTCCCCTATAAAGCTGTGTTCAGTTTCCCTCAGACTTTCTTCCAGAATTGTTTGTGCAGACTGTGTTTTTACTTAAATCATTACAATGGGCCAGGGGAGCTGTTTCACTTCTTGTAACTACGTTAGAGTACATGTGTGTTAATTTATTTTTTAAAGCAGCAACTCTTCTGAGTAAAAATCCCTGGTAATATAACAAACATTTTTCTTCCCAAATGCATTTTTTTCAATGCTCTCATGGTAGGTCTTCAGCACGTGCACCTGCATATAGATTACATACAGCATTAAGCATATACCTTTTATCAGGGTCACTTTTCTACTGGCTAAACCAGAATTGCAGTCAGTGCCACATCTCTGGCACCAAAGTAAGTTTTCAGAACTATAATCAATGTATAAATCTGACTTAAAGCCTGCTGAAGGTACTTAGCTGCCATATTAATAGCTTTGTACTTACAATTTATTTATTCATTTATTATTATTATTAATAACAATTTAATTGGAGCAAACAAGGTTATGAAGCAGGTGTCTTTTAAAAATATAATTTGAAAAGCCAGTAAAATCTGACTTGTTTTCCCTTTGGATAGATTTATTTGAGAGAAAATGTGTTTTACCCAAAACCAAGTATGCTTGCACTGAAAATATGTAGAATACATTTTTGCATCAATTATTTTTAACAGAAAAAATAACAACCCCTAAAAAAGCAGGGAGTCGCTATATATTCAGGACTAGTGGTGTAGGAATATATAAAAATGCTGGGTTATGTCTCTTGTTTTGCATTCCAAAAAGGTAAACTCTGTATTGCCTGAGTTGGAAGTAGTAAACATTTTTCACTTAGGTTACCATTGACTGCATTCAGACTACAGTCACAGCTGGAAAGAATGGGATTCATGTGGAGATGGGTAGAAAATGTTCTGTAAGGTTTCCTGTTTGGCACTTTCCATACCCTGGACTGTCAAAATAAAGAGATCCAGTGGAGATTCCTCTTCCATGTGGAAGAAACGGAGCTTCTCCCCCTTCAGTACTGTAAACTCTCAGAGGTTAGAAGGAACCATGTGTGTCCCCACTGAAAACTTGTTTGAGGCTACCGGAGATGTGCTGCTTGGACCTGCTGTCCTCAGAGTTGCCTTTGGAACTTGTAAAAGGGAAAGAAGATCCCTTTCTCCTGCTATCTTTCCATAGTTAAAATAATTTCCCAGAAAAGTTGAAGCAGTTTGGTGTCACAAATTACTCTTCCTTTTCCGCTGAAGAAAATTGTATTATTTTACAGCGTTTCTGGAATTTCCTTCACTGCCAGTCCAAAAGTCAGTCACAGAAACCATCCACCTTGCACTGCCACAGACAAGCCCCTGTAGAGATCACTTCCTCCAGGACAGAGGTTTTGGGCACCAGCTCAGACTGCTTTACAGTACATGGTTTGGGGACACCCATCTCTGAAGGATCTGAGAGCTTTCGTCAAATATTTAGCATGCTCTGCTTCACCACCTTCTTCTTCGTGAGGAAATTTCTGTAAGCTCAGACTAGGCCCACTGTGGTCATCAGAAGAAGAACACATTTTCCCTGGGAGAGAGGAACCTCAGATGTAAAATTCTTCTTCATTGGTTGGTGAAGCTGGGTAAATGCTGCCATAGTCATCCAGAGAACAAGGGGCTGCTCTCGAGGGCTGTTTGGGCTGCCTGGAGAGAGATGTTGACCTAAATGAGCTGGAAGACCATTCAGAGAGAGAAGGCAGCGAACCATCCCCAGGCTCAAAGGTATTGCACATGACAGATACAGGCCTTCCACTGGTAGCAGCTTGTGTAGCTGTACCGAGGGTATGCTTCTGTGGGGGAAGACAGGCTTCCAAGTCACTGCAAAATCCATTCAGGGCAGAGTATGCAGAGACCACAGACAGGTCTGAGAAGGACAACTTCCTCCCCGTGTCTACGTCAGTCTCCTGTGCACCCTCCAAATCATCAATGTTAAGCCTGGGGCTGCACCTCCATGTTTTCAACCTGGTTGCAGGTGACCCGGTACTTGAAAACTGAAATGGTTCACTGAAATGAGCAGTCTCTGAGGTTGGAGAGGTGCTCACCGTGGGCAAGCAGAACAGAGACTTGCTTCGTTGAAATGACCACGAAATGCTGGAAGCACTGCTGGATCTGCGAGTGAAGTCTCCTCCATCACCGTGCCTCAAGTCCTGCTGGGAGAAACCAAGATGATGACCAAGGCCGTTTGCGTGGTGTACCTTGTTTTGACTCTTTTCTTCTGGTTGTTCAGGGACAGGCTGGTGGCTCTGAGGAAGAAAGCCTGGCAAAGTGGTGAGGCGGGAATCTGTTGACACAGATGGATACGGTTGCTTGTTCTGCTTTGCAGACTTCCTACACCAACTGCGTGCTTGCTGCAGCAGGAGAGGGGGGAAAAGAAGATCATATTAATACACAGTTGGCAGCCTTACAACCGTTAAGTCTCCGTTGCTGAGTTGTTACTGCAAATAATTATGAAGCAGACTTCATTCAGTATGCTCACAGCAAATGTTTCACTTCAATAACAAAGAGAAACCACCCTGCCAAAATCCCAAATATTTACATAAGGAGCCTCGAAGACAACAAGAATAAATGGTAGAGGAGCCCTGCCTTGCGGGCTGAATTACACTAGCTCAAAATCCTCCCTTGCTATTGACTTGCTCAGATTCATTCATATCCTGCCTTCCAACTTTACTGCCATAGAGACATCTAAAGAACAAAAATGAAGAAATGGCAGATGGATGGCACTGCCATTCTCATTCCTTATTTCTTCATTACTGTGGTTAACGTTTTTATTTTTTCCTCTGAGACATCAAAAAGCAACTTTAGCAAGCAACTACATTCTGTCATCTCAATGGGAATACACCACTTCTTCCAGCTCTGTCTCATTTTCTCTTTTACATGTGGCTGAACAGTGTGCTTCAGAATCCACTTGCTCTATAAAATATCTAAGGACAGCTTTATCATAGAATCATTGAATGGCTTGGGTTGGAAGAGACCTCAAAGATCATTTAGTTCCAACCCCCCTGCTATAGGCAGGGATGCCACCCACTAGATCAGGTCAGTGGTTGACCTTTAGACACCTAATTTGCTTTAGACTGCTAGAGTGAAGAGACCTGATGTTTTTGATCTGAATCTGGGCCTGAATCTCACCCCCTGAGCCAGATTCAGCTGTCTACCTGCCAGATATTTGAGCATTTGCACAAGGGTAGCAGCTGTTAGAAATGGAGAGTCAATGTCCTCAAGAAGCAGCTGGAAGTCAGGAAGCCTTCCTATGGGGTTAGACACTCTTGCAGATAACTAAACTGAGCCCCTAGTGTCAGAGCAATCATAACATTTTTCATCATCACACTTATCTAAGCAAGGCTTTTAGAAGTTTGCATTTTTAAAATTTCAATTTAGATTCTTCTTACTAGAACCCTTCACGTAATTCAAAATACTAGACTTCCATTCCAAAAGGGCGAGGAACTAATGGGAAAATGTGGAATAACACACCACTGAGAATAAACAATAATCTAAGCTATGGGACTTGTCAGTCAGAAACAGCAGAGGAGAAAGAATTAAGGATCTTGGCCACTCAAGTGACAAGGCTGCGAGAAACATGATTCTGGGCTGTCTCAAGTTAGTTAAAAAAGTATTAATGGACTGCATACAACACTGGTAAGGCCTCAGCTGGAATGCTTCACATGACTTTTGAAAAAAAAAATAAATTCAAATTGATAAAGATGGAGCTTGATTGTTTTACAAAATAGATTACATGACGTGATAGAGAGGGATGAGACCTGGCAGCCAAGGAGGTCTTTTTGTATACTCTTTCTCTAAAAGAACTCCATACGTTGTTGCTTCTAACATCTCACTAGTGCACATCGTATTGTCTTAGTGACCCAGATCCGTCACAGCCATCTTCTCTTTTTTATTGAAGAGATTTTACAGGGAAAAAAAAAAAAAAAAAAAAAGATTTTTCACATCTGTAAAAGATTTTTGCTTGTTTGTGATTGCCTAGCTAGAGGTGATTTATAGGACAGCCAATCCCTAGGAACTCACTCAGGCATCATAGTTGAATATATACATTGCGATGTATCCATAATGAGGTATGTTAATCTATAACCTATTTCTGTGTAATAAAATAAGCTGTTTTCTTTAATGCCATAAGGAATTAAATGAATTCATGAATAAATTAACCACAGTACTGCAACAGTTTGATAAATTGATAAGGAATCAATAGTGCAAAAGTATCAAATAAAATGAGTTAAATTGTCAGCAAAACATTACCAGAAGTCATGTCTGATGTCTACATGCAACTTCGCTTTATTTATGCAATTGGTGAGTTAATTAATTTAAGAACTCACTCAACAAGATAAAAGACATGTGTCTATGAAGAGAATACCAGTTGTTTCTTAGCTGAAAACACTTCTGGGTAACACAGAAATAATAACAAGATATCCTGCAAGTACAAAAGAGATCACCCCATTCAGACAAATTTATAGAAGAAGGTACCCCTTATTGTATTGCTGGTTGCACTAAGCAAGGGTGCTCCTTTTTTTCTAAGCAGTAGCTCTGATATCAGATACACTGCATGGAATCAGGCACTACTCCTGATGAACCAACAGAAGTACC
Source organism: Aythya ferina (assembly GCF_964211825.1). Lineage (NCBI taxonomy): Eukaryota > Metazoa > Chordata > Aves > Anseriformes > Anatidae > Aythya > Aythya ferina. The sequence continues at coordinate 28,160,373 of NC_140296.1, forward strand.
TCATGTTTCTCCTACCTCTCAGAGAAAATATCACGGATTGCCTGATCCTGGTTTGTTTCCATGCTGTCTTTATATTTAAGCAGATTTTGTTGATAACAGAGCAGATTAGGCATCTAGAGAAACTAAGGATGCAAGCAAGTGCAGTCTTCTTGTTTGTGAAAGGGTAAGGTCTGTGGGATCACAAGCACTGGTAACCACTTAGACAAAACTACAAAGAAACACAAGGTTTTGAGGGACAGACCTGATATGTGCACAAGAGCATTGGGCAGTATGAAAGCCTCTCCTTTACCTTGAGCAGACCATACCACCTGTCTGTATATGTAAAACAGAGCCCACAGAAATCACAAGTAGGATTTAGTTGTCCAGTTAGCACAGTCAGTGGCATCTGGAGAGCAATTCAGTTTTCCCCAGATTGCTGCACCAGGTTAGCTGAATTGCTCTGTAGATCCTTGGGCTGTGTAAGTACATACCCTTTGAGTACATACATTGACTACAATGACAACACAGACTGTAGCCCACAGAAAAAAACATCTACAGTTATACACCATCCTGCAGTGATAACTCCCATGTGTTCATTCTGATTTGGTGTGTATAGGAGGTATTCTGCACACCAGTAAGAACCTCATGTATTTAAACAATGGTAATAATTTGTTTTTCTTATTTATTGTCAAAAAATACACCTCATTGCTTTCTGCAACTTCCTGAGGAGGCGAAGTGGAGAGGGAGGCGCTACTGTCTTCTCCCTGGGAACCCACGGCAGGACACATGGGAACAGCACAGAGCTGCACCTGGGGAGGCTCAGTCTGGACATTAGGAAACCAATTAGTCTTAACCAATTTGGGAATAAAACACAGACAGGAGAATAGCTGTTTTGAGCTGTTTCTAATAGTTACACATACTGTGGGTAGCGCTCCATCTCATGAAATAGCAGTAAAAAAGATTACAGAATAATCTTGTATTGTGGGGAACCGGATTACGTGGACTAATGAGACTTTTCTATATCTACATTCTGTGGCTTGTCAGAGATCACAGAGAGGATTCCATGATTTAACAAGGATTCAAACTCAGGCAAAACTAGCTCCTAGCCCTGTGCCAAGCCCACTGACCATACTCCTTCCTACCACCCCAGAACTGGATATGGATGTTCATGTGGTGGCTCCTCTTTATTTTGGCTGTATAGTGTATGACAGATCCCGAAAACTTAACAACTAAACCAGATTTCCTTGTGTTCACAGGAGAAACTGGGAGTAGGAGATGCTCACCTTCTGCTGTCCTTTGGCTTTGTAGGACTGGAAACAGCAAGACCTACTTATGTGTCATGCACATTCAACTGCTCTTTAGCCTTCTCCCTGCTCTTCAACTCTTCCTTTGGCTCTGAAGTCCCATAGGCTGTATTTTTAATGAATTCTTTTCTTTGTTTAAGTCTCTGCAGCCTTCTCATCATTTGCTTTCTGCATTGCTTTCTACCTTACCACAGCCTGACCCAGCTGCCTGCATTAGGAGCAAGCACGATGGAGATGCTGGTGAGGGGGATCAGCCACCTGAGACAACAAAGACTATCTAAATGGCTGTGTCACCAACACAGCTTCCACCACACCAGGAAAGTTGGTTTTGGTAAGGACTCCAAATACAGGGGGAGATCTGCCAAGCCCTGCCACAAATACGTGTATCAGAACCGGCTGAAGATTCAATCGATTAGCTCTCTAACAGAACGGGTTTTTTCATCTAGCGCTAATCTGCTCCTCATTTGTAATCTCTGCACAAATCTCTGTGAAGCCAGGAAGGATTTAGAGTCTCTGTGCATTACAATAGGTTGCAGAAGAATTTCATGACAAATATCCAGGAATGCAATAAACAATCTGCGGCAAACAGAGAGGTACTTTCAACTTCACATGGGCTGCCCATACTGGAGAAGAAAAATCCATAAGTACTCCTGTAGTCTCTTTTAAGTTATCTGCTTTTTAAGGAAAAGACTATAATTAGTCAAATGGTCAGTACTGCAACGAGAAACTCAGTTGTTGCATTGCAAACTCAGATTTTGCCAGCATGTGCTCAGGAGCACAACAGTGTTTGTTTAGTGGTATTTAAACCAGTGGGACTGATATAGATAAAAAATTAAAAAACAAAACAAAACAAAACAAAATCAACTGGAGAAAAAATGGCAAAAGTTAGTCTTAACATCACCATAAAAAAGTCTTATTTGTAAGGTACAATATATTCAGAAGGGCAGAATATCACAAGGCAAAACCCACAAATGTGATTTAAAATTGAATTGAAAATATTTGAAAAGTGGCATGTCATGTGTTTACAAAACTAGAATGGATGGGTGTTTTGTAACATTAGATATTTATTCCCTGTCAAGAGATTTTGCTGGATGTATGGAGCTATCAGAGATCTTACCACACCATGAAAGATAACTATATTAATGGAGAAGACAAAGAAAAAGTACCTTGGGGTAAAGAAAAAAAATTAAAAATCACCTCCCATTTGAATTACTGACTGACTCAGCTGTATCCCCACCAAAAGCAATCATTAGCACTAAGAAGAATTGAACACCTAAGCCACTAAAGGAAAGGAAAAAAAAAAGTGCAAGATTTTGAAAATGGGAGGCCAGCATTAGACTTACAGATTATTTAATTCAGATTAAGGCACCTGACTTGATTGAGTCAATTTTTGCCCCTAAAGAAATTTTTGCAAAGGTGACTTTATACGTCCTTGTTCGTCCTTTATGCTTTCTTGCCTTTCTTCCTTCTTTGTGTTGAGGTTTGCTCTATCTGTACTACCAATTTAAGCAAGCTTGAAGCTCTTTACTCACTTCCATTTTCCCTGTAGATCAAAGATTTATTTTCCAAAGTGCTCCCCCCTTTGTCTGTTTTTGTCTTTTCTCTTCCCCTTCTCTGCTTCCTGGTTTACTTGCTTCTCTTTCTCTCTTTTACATATGCTTAACTGTAGTGACACAAGACTGCAATTGTGAGGCCGTGCTTTCTTTCCTTTATTTCCCAGATTTTGAGTAACAAGGACTAGATAATTTAACAGAACATAAGTCTATATGGATACACTTCTATCATTCACTCTGACCTGAGTTTATCATTTTAAAAATCATTAAACCATTTCTTTACTGAACCTGCTGACACTCAAGTGGACAAAAGTGTTTCAGTTTTCTGAAATTTAAGAGACTAAATGCTGTATGCTTCAGGCAGAGCCGTAAGACAGAGATGCCACAAAGCCCAGTGTTCTTAAAAGGAAGAAGATTGACTAATGCTCCTGGATTATTTATGTTTTTTCAAGATCATATCAATGTTGAATGACCACCATGGTACCCAAAGTGTAAACTAAGGGAAGGAGAATTAACATTGCTTTATGTTGGAGATAGGAAGTGCAGACCCACATGAGGTCTGGCAGGGTTTAGAAGGTCTTCTGAAGTAGATTTCACCATGACCACACTGATCTGTGTCCTGAACCCCTAAACAGAAACAGAAGTGGACCCTGAGCCTCCAAGATTTGGCTCTTGTTGGCCAAGATAGGCTTGAGATGCAAACCCTTGTATGTGCTGCAGTGGAGAGTAAAATGTTTCCTTTATTCTCAGCTGGGGCTGGGAGAATAAAAGGAAGAGCTTGGTCCTAACCTTGGATCTGGTAATAGGTTTGACCCTTAGCAGCTCAATAATGGCCATCCCTGCTGCCCATATATCTATGGGCAGCACTAGTGCTCTGCATGACGGCACTACCTCATTACCTCTACTCCCTTCTCTCAGCCTAAAATATGTTTCAGAATTTGTGGATCATGGAAAAATCTCTCCCTGATTTCTGCATTCATCTATCTTGACTATGAAGTTGGACTACAACAGCATCTTTCATGAAGTTTGAAGCAACCTGAGGAAAACAAAGGCACTTTTATTCTCAAGGCCCAGACAAAAGGGGATGAAGTAATGAGCTCACAAGCCTCAAAGACACCTGTATATCCTACACTGAATAAACATAGAGGTTTTCAGGTATAAGCTTTTGAATCCCTTCTCTGTATAACATATCGCTGATGTCTGTGTAGGCTTGTAACCTTCATGCTGTTTTTCATTTTCAGCAATTTTGCACTGCAAATGCCTCTCACAAAATGCAGGTGGCATCCATCTGCACACCCAGACTGACTTCTGGCAACTCCAAGGACACGTGCAACAATAAGATACCGATCTTGTACATAAATGACTGCAGCTGACCTCATGAAACCATTAGGAGATGAATTTTGGTCAACCATAGATGTGTAATAGCCATTTTGTACACTCTGATGAGTGATGGAGAAATTTCCAAGGTAGCAGAGACCTGAGCTTGCAGGTAACACAGCAGCAGGTTAATGAGATGTAATGGTTGGGGCCACATGCAATGTTTTCTCAGAACCAACGCTTCAGTTAATAAAGCAGGTTTCCTGAATATGATTATATCACTTATGAACTTAAGATTACAGTTGCCCAGTATAGGTAAGAAAAACATTGGTTGATTGCCTCAGCATATTGGCTAAAAAATGTCTCTAATTAAAAGCTACAATCAGTTAACATTTGCACTATAATTTCAATAATGTTCTGTAAAGCAACACTAGGCAGAAAATAGCCACTCCATAAACAATATAGGATCATCAGCATAATAAATAGCCTTGCAATACCAGATCTGACTACATTGCTTCAGGCAGGATTAGCAAAGACTTATGGCAAACTGGGCATTTCTTGGCATTTTTTATTTATCTTGGCTTTTTGGTAGTAGTATCTGCTTCTTGGTACTGGAGATGGTGGAGGGGGAGGGATTTCAGCAAGAAACTGGTTATTACAGGATGACTCAGGTGCCTGAGCATAGGTGCTTGGTCCATTTTGATATCTCCTAGGGTTGCCTGCTTGGCATTCCTGTAGGTTCTGAGTCTAATCTGCGAGAAGGCCTCTTTTGGGTGTCTCAGGTACCCTTTGGCATCTAAAACGGCAGTAGATTTTCATGCTTAAGCACTGAGTAACTATCTAGAGTGATATTAATTGTCTGTTGCCTACCTTCCCCCCAAATATGTCTGCATCCTCACTCCATGCAGAGTGTCTGGGAAATTCTGCCAAAATTATATTTTTATGTTATATTTCTTTATGCTATCCACAGACTTTCTCCTAATTTAAAGAACCCATTTGTGCACTTTCTTTCTTCTCTCTGCTCACTACTCCTTGCTTCCCAACCAAGCCAACCCACCACTTACTAACCTCTCCTGCTTCCCACATTGCACTGCCAGTCATGCAAATTCACTAGCACTCTGTGGGGGTTATGTCCAGAGGCAACCAGGAATTTGGACGACACCTATAAAGCTAGCAGTATGTTTCATATACCAAGATATGGTATATTCTTAGCTACAATATTTATATATTCTTCCCACTGCTCTTACAAGTGCCCCCACATCTCCTGCTTCTGGGTGTAGCAGCGGTGAAGCAGCATGGATGTCTTCCTGTTGGGTGTGGACATGCTCTTACCATTTCACCTTGGCTGGCACAGAGGTGCACCCCAGAGCTAACTTGCCACCATGGAAAAATTACTGTGACAAAGGAATTTTGAACAGCTTCCAAGCAAATGAAGGACTGAGGTCTATGGTATTGAACAGACTTATCCTGCCCATGAATAACTTTATTTTCGCTTGCACTGACTTTATCTCTGCCCCTTGATAGTTCCATTTGCAAAATGCAATTTTGAAGAACATGGATCAACCTGGCTGGCAAGTCTCCCAGTCCCTGTAAGCACACAAGCAAAAACACAGAGGTCACATTTTGTTAGTCTAATCATGGAAGTATCTTCCAATTTCAAACATTAATCACTGCCTGTTATTAACAAGGATATAAATCAGCCATTTGGGGTACAATTGGTAATTTTACTCTGTGGAAAGTACAGTATCAATATGCAGTAAATAAAAAAACGCCAATGATTGCTAAGCACCCCTGATGTGCAGGCTGGAAACTATGATGAAGTCATTCTTTGGATTTGCATAATTGCAAAGAGGTGAAAGTTGTTCCTGATGCTGTGGCATCGATAATGTTGTTAAAAGCACTGTTTTATGAGAAGTCAAAAGGTAGTCCTGTATCTTGCTTTAAAGGGTAGACACTATAATTTGTTTTTAACTCAGAACGAGTTTGAAGAATATAAGGAGTCCATGGATCACCAAATCAAATGCTTTCCATAACCCATACCCCATCACATAATTCCTTTTCCTTAACTGAGCACCCTGACTCAAATTAAGGTATTAACCTGTCCGCACCCCCTGGGTGGCTGCCCATCAATATGAAAAACTGCCAACTTAAATCCGTTTATCGGCAGCTTTTTGTTCCTGTGCCAGAAGAATCACGTAGGTGAAATTGCCTTTTCCTATTTCCTCCTGTTGAGGCTCTGATGTATTTTCAGAGCACAGTCAGAGCTCCCCTCAGACTGACCTTGTCCAGGCTCCCACGGCCCTACTCCTTCAGTTTGCACTGGTAAAGGCAGTCTCTGTTCTTCTGCATGTGCTGGGAGCCCTTCCCTGCAGCTGCACCTCTCCAAAGTTACCTTTCTGGAGGCCAGGACTGAGCACAGGTAGGACGCTCGGTACCCTGAGCAATGGTGCAAGCACTGCCCATGCTCCTTAGGAAAATACAAACTCTTAAACACACTGGAGATTGCATTTCCCTTGTCATGGGCAGGTTGCACAGTGATTTGTAGTTGTCTGAGTACAAACAGGACATTTTCCTGATTCTAATTCTGATTGTATAAAATTATTAAGTATGTATACCAGGGCCTAGACTTCATGACTACAATTTCATGTTAGACACAAAGTCTGTTTTTTCTCCATTTTGCTTATATTAAACTTGTATTGCCTCATCCCACTTCCAGAAGGTCTCTTCCAACCTAGATGATTCTATGATTCTATGTGATAATTTCCAGTTCTGTAACCTCAGTCCAATTTACCACTTTGCTCTCCTGTTCAGCATCACCACCCTCACTGAAAACAGAAATGAAAATCAATCACATTTGGAGGCCATACTTAACAGGCTTTCATTCTTCTCTTTTGTGCACATGATAAAAATCTTGTTTTAACTTTGCAAAGCTTACCTCAGCATGTTGTATGGCAATCTCACTTTAACTCTGTACTGCCCAGTGCCTGTTATTTAAGAAAATTTGCTGTTTGGAAATTGAAGGCCTTATTTATAAGGTCTGTTTTCTTTTCTTTATATTTTTCTTTCCATTCAATTTACTTGAAATCAGTGCAAAGATCTCATAAATCAAAGTTATATCACATAGGAAACACCTACCTCCCCTCAAAAAAAAAAAGGAAAAAAAAAAACAACACTAAAAAAACCCACACACATACAGAAAAAAGCATTGGGGAAAAAGGGATATAGATTAAAGTGGGTGCTGTCTAAAGGTATTGTGGTGTCTCTTGAAAGCTTATGTTTAGAAGTTATCTCAGCCTGACACAGATATGCCTACACTGCAGTCAGTAATCCTGACAAACTGGTGGCTACCTTGGCAGAAAGGTGGGGAAGCTGAGCTCATGAATGAAATGCACTCCAAAAAAAAATAATAATAATAGCCTACTTCAAAATCCGAACAACAGTCTTCTAGAGGTGAGGCTCTGCACTCCTTGTTTCACAAACTAAGCAGCAGCAAATTCCTTCACCTCTGCTGTGAAGGAATGCATGTGAACCTCATTCTGCATTGCCAGACATATCCCTTTGCAGAGCAGGGAGCTACTGAAAGCTTGCTGCTTGTTGTCCTGCTCAACTCCCTCGGATGTGGTGTATGCTGATACACTGCCCAGATATCAGGCCTACAGGTGTCCTATCAAATAAATTCTCTTTTTGGACTTGGTTATGAGGACCTGAGAGCAATTTGAGAGGACAGACTGTGGGAGTATATCTCCCAGGCTGCATTTCTTTTCCTTCACCTCCTTCCCTCCACCTTCATCCTGATAATCACTGTGAAAAAGAGAGGTACAGCCTGTCACCTTGTTTTTTCAAACTGGTTATAGAAAATAACATGTACCATCAGGAATTCTGCTTGTCTCCCATAAAAATCTTGTAACTGAGAGCTATTTTATAAAACTGTCAGTTCTGTGCCCGTATTTCCCATAAAACTACACCCATCAGCCACATTTCTCCACTTGGGCTTGTAATTCCCTCTCCCCTCATTCTTTTAACTAGCCACCTCATCTCAAATCATTCTTTGCATAAACTGAGGTTGAATGATACCTGGATATTATCTCAACTGCCTTCCTGAGCAGTTGCACACACAGCGAGGGGTTTTGAGCTCTTTAGCAGTAAAGTCCTTCCTCTTTCACCTAGAGTAGAGAACTAGAAAAGCCTCCTCTTCTGGTTGCTGTTCTAGGTTAAGGTTTTCTGCACAAAGGCAATAAATGTGCTTCTGTTTCCCGGCTCCTGGACTTACCTGCAAGAGGATCCTATTTCCATCATGGTCTTCGGTCTGCCACCTGCCTTCACTAATTGGGCTGCAAGGGTTGGGCAGGAGAGGAACGAGCTGTCCAACATCCTTCACTCTGAATTCCAGCACTGCTGACTCGGTTGGCACTGGCATTTGGCCCTTTGGAAGCTTTTTTAAAGAAAACTGAATGTCTATTTCCATGTTGGAATAGACAGGGAAAACACAAAAGTCTGCTTTTTTCTGACATACCGGTCTTTTCAGTATTAACTCATACAACTTGAGAATGTCGGCGTAGTTTTCATTCCTGCAGTATATCGTGAAGCGGATAATTTCCTTCCCGTAGTGCACCGGGCGAATGGCCCACAGAGGGGTCTCGGGAGCCAAGGTGTAAAAGTCCTGGCTGCACGGCATGTAAGGGAGGAACTTGCCGTGCACTCGCTCTGTGTGGTGGTAACGCCAAGGTGGCCGCTGAAAGGTTTCGTGGAGCTGCAGGATGGGCTCCTCTCCGTACTCCTCCTGCAGGAACAGAATGACGGCAAGGGCAGGCTGAGGAGCGCCAGCCTTACCTGGCTTCCTGCGCTTCTTGGACACGCGTCTTTCCGAGACTCGAAACAGCTGCAGGTCCGGGTGGATCCAGGCTAGGAGCTTATCGATGGCTTGCTGAAGAGTCTTGGATTCACCTGGGTCAGTGATAATATGCACACTAACGAGGAATGGGTCCTGTATGTCTTCCACAGAAAGTTCACCTGGGAGTGTAAAAAAGAAAAACATCCTTTAAGATTTTGAACCCACTCATTTCCTTGATGAAGAAACAGTCTACTCAGACACACTGGGATTTTTTTTTCACCTCTCTCAGGCTCACCTACAATAAAGCAAAAATAATGTGCAGTCATAAAGCAACCAATAAAGTAATCAGAAGACAGAAGTTTCATCAAACATGCCATAACAATTGCTGCTTCTACTGAGATAGGACCCAAAGGACATTATCCATAGTGTATTTCTGTGTTAGAAAAGAACTGCCTCCTACAGCTAAGAGGTAGGAAAGACAAAAATATTGACGTAGAGTTGAGGTGGAAGGGACACTAATGATGTGTAGAATGATTGGAGTGGACAGTGTTTATCCCATCTTGTTTTAATTTGCCACTTGGCTTGGGGCATGGAAATTGCACCGCTGAACTCCACTCTATCACACTGGAGTTTTCCACCAAGTTAAACCGTTCCGTGTCCTGAAGGCAACTGTTTTAATAAATATGGCAAAGTTTAGAGGTAGAGGCAATATCTTTTGTTAGACCAATTGGTACAGCTGGGGAAAAAAAACAACAGAGGAGTCTTCAGGCAGACAAGCCCTTCTTCGGGAAAAGATATTACTTCTCCCTACAAATCCTGCAGTGTTTATATCCTTAGACAATCATTACTAAAAATACTATTGCTTCAAGGTTTTTATAAGATTAGGGATGACTGGTAAAAGCAGGAAGCACAAAAGTTACACTTACTCAAGGGAAAAAAGAAATCCCCATTTTGCCTTGGGAGCATTCAAAGGGGCTGTGTGTGCTGCTGTCCCTAAAACCTCTTTGACAGCGCAGCAGCAGAGCAATGGCTGGATGGAGGGCAGGGGTGGAATTATCACTTCTGTTCTGCTGGAGCTGCATGCCAAGAGAAAAGCATGTAAAGAGACATCCAAGACAGTTTAATAAATCATGCAGGTAATCGGGATGTTTTTGCTGAAATGGTTCCCTCTATGCGGTGTTCTGAAACTACCTACATGTCTGAGACCCCAGGCCTGGGCACAAAGCCTAAGTGTGTGAAGACTTAGAAAGGCTTCCCAAGCTTTTCATTGTGCAGACCACATTTAATAGAGGGATTGTCTCACAGGCTGTTCCCCCTCCTATTGGCAATTGTACGAACCTCTCCCTCCTCCATCCTGGCGTCAGAACAACATTCCTGTGATACTTCAGCAATTGCTTTAATGGAAAAGCAGCACTATACAAGTAGCGTGTTTTAGATGTCTTTTAGTACAGGATAGCTGCAAGACACAGAGAAAAGCTAGATGCAACTGTGCAGCTCCCCAGAGATGTCCAGTAAGCACACCACCAGCCTCAGTTTAGACGCTGCAGAATTATATGGCATGCAGAACAAATAACAAGCTTTTTGCCCAGGGGAGATATAGAAAACCCAAGGAAATTATAAAAAACACCATTGTGGAGTTTTTGTATCTCTGCATGAAATGGGTGATGCAGAGTGACTCTGTCAGTTGGTTAATGGAAGAAAATTGAAGCAAAAGAAAAAATCTGTGTCAGTAAACAGCAAGAGGCTCCGCTGCGACAATTGTTACTGGTAGGTAATTCTTGGAGATATCCCCTGTGGATAGTCACAGTGTGGGAGAAAGACAAAGGGTATGGGGGGGGAGGCCCTCTCATGGCCTTCTGCATGGGACAGCAGGACAGGAAGGCAAAACAAATTACAGAGGACAGTGATCTAATAAAACCAGAAAGAAAATAATTGCCATAGCTACGCAGCCATTCATTTTTTAAGACTGGCATAGAAGATGTTCAGTTCTTTTCTCCCTCCGTTTCCTTTGTCACACAAATGCTATCAGAGCATGCAACAAGCGGCAGGCTTGATATTTATGCATATAAATGACTGCAGCTTTGAAAGAAGCCTGGGCACAACAATGCGAAGCAAAGAGCCATCGTTGCTGCGGGCTTCTTACTCTGAATCGAAGAAAAAAAATTCCCCGAGCATGGCTTTTCTGCCCTCCCGTTGCTCAGCGTGGTGCCTGGACACTGAATGGGCTGAAGCATTTTTCATTTTGCAGCCAGCACCAGTATTAGTATTCTGCTGCCTGTGCCCATCAGCACCAGATGCTCGGAGATCCAGCCTCAGAAGACCACCAAAGCACTGCACAAAACCATAATTAGCAGTTAGGGTTATATATATAACAGTGAAAAGCCCCCTTTTTTTTTTTCCTTAACTAGAAGCAGCTAACTATGCTGAAGGTGGAAAAGTGTAACAAATCAGTACAGAAAGAGCTTCAGTAACTGTATTTTTTGTTAGCAAGGATGCTTTTACTGCAGTATGGGTGCCACTTTTACACCTTTCATTATGTGGCTTCTGTGCTTGTAAAATGGCAGCCCTTTCTGTTTTGATAAGAAAACCAGAAATTGAAGAGAATCAGAAATGAGAGGTAAGGAGCTGAGATAAACTTCCCCTGAGCTGATGGTAAGCTGCAAATTGTTTCTGTGTTACTAACAAGGCTCTTTGCTTCAACTCACAGGGAAAGGGGAGAAATGGCACCATTTCTCATGACACAGTTCAATTCGCCCTCCGGCAAATTGTCACAGAAGCAAATGAAAGCTCTGCATATGTATTAGCCCTTCTGTGTTAGTGGTTAATCCCACGGAAAATATCAAAATGCTGAGACATCTATTTGGAAATAAGCTCTGCAGTTCTCACAGCTATGACATTTTTTCCCCCGATGACAGAAGGGGATTAATTCTTTTTGACTTAGCAAAGCACCAACATTGCTAAGAGGTAATTGCTATCAAGGTTGAAAGAGCATTTCACAATCCGAGACTTTTTACTCATCTGCTAGGTAGCATTGCCACCAGGAGAGGTTAAAGCTGTTAGCAAACAGCCCAAATGCTGAGGGCTCTCACACTTGATGTCCTAAAGTTGGCAGCAGAAAGTGGCCTGGTATTTTATGACTGAGCTCCTGATGGGCTGGTATGTGTTGCTTTTATTGTGTTGCTGGTGCAATATTGCTGGGCAGAGAAAAAAAAGGAAGTCCTGCAAAGCAGCATGGCAGTCTCATCCTGTGCCTCTTCTTCCCCTCCTTTCTCTGCCCAGAAATTGGGATCTTTTCATCAGGAAAAGACATCCTGACAAAAAGCAGTGGGCGCTGTCAAGTCTGTGCCAGCTGCTTCACCGAAATTCATGCTGCCTTGTCCTGGGGACAGACAGGACAGTGGCCATTTAGTGACACAAATGGGCAACGTGGGAAGCCGTGGGTTAAGGGTGGAGGGTGGGGGGACAGCAGCTGCCCCTGGGAGGTGCCATGAGGTTCAGAGTCTGGTATCTGGGTAACACCGTCCTTGTTGAAGCTGGCCAGGAATGTAGGGCTTGTGGTGCCAAAGCTGCACGAGCAGCTGTAACTTCAGGTCAGTACCCAGCTGCTCAGAAGCCATATATCCCTAGAAGGAATGGGCAGAGGGTTCCCCATGCCAGCTGGATACTGCTTGGGTAGAGAAATCTCCCTCTTGCATTTGTTTTTTGGCACTAGGACTCCTCCAGCAGAAAGGCTGCTGCGGTTATCAGGCCGCGGCTGGCAGCCTGGCCCCTCTTGTGCAAGAAGACCCAGATTACCTTCCCCCTGGAGAGGTCCTGCATGAAGACCTGTCCATTGCTGGGGTAGTGCTCCAAACACTTCCTCATTTCATAAGTCTGGATGACATCTGGTTTTCCTGGCTTCACCTTCCTTGGCTGGAATTGCATTAACTGCCCAAATCTGGCCTGTAGCACAGCTTAGGAGGGAGACGAGCACCCAAGACATCTCTCCTACACCTGTCTTGGTGAATCAAGATAGGGACCTGAAGACCCCTCACGCTCACCAGGAGATATTAATGAAGAGTTATCTACAGGGTTAGGCAAACCTGGAAGGTATGTGAGCTAGGATGGAGACTGGGGCAAAGAGAGATTTTAGTCAGACTGGATCCCAGCCCCAGCTTCTGCATAGGAAAGTGCATTTCCAAACTGAGGGAGCCTCTGTCTGAGCCTCTTATAGCCTGATAGACTGGATCCCTTCATCACTACATCAGTAACATTTCAGGCTGATTTCTGATGCTGTGAAGCACTACAGGAGAGGTAAATGAGGTAGTCAGAGAGGATCAGAACAAACACACCAAGCTCCAGAATTGCAGCACCCATCAAACAATGCTTCGTTACCAAGAAATAACTGCTAGCAGAAGGTAATGAAAGAACTCAAAACTGAACATTACAGATCAGCATATTTTGTTCATTGCTAATAAATAAAAATATTCGAACTCTGGGAATGTAAAAAACAAACAAAGAAACAAAACACATCTCCTCATATAAATAATGTCAGAAAAAAAAAAAAGAAAAAAAAAGAAAATCACTATAATATTTCTTAATTGACTCTTCCTGGGATTTTTGTTGCACAGATAATTTCAGTATTTCCCTATTTCAATTCCATTCCAAAACACAAATAGATGTTGAAATGGTACCATGTCTCACCGAGCAGGACCTTCACATTTCATTTGATTCTAACCCAAGACTGACCCTTTTAGGTGGGTTAATTGAAAGGCTCTTGGGCAGACAGAGTTTATTTTCACAAACAAGGAGCATTATTCTGTGGGCAGCTGCAACAGACGTGGTTACTGGCCACCTCTGGCAGCAGAACCCACTGCTAGGTCATGCTTTGATGAATTATGCAGCATCAATAATCTTTTGAACAGGCGGGATGTGACAGATTCACCAGCTCCTCCATTCTCTTTTCCCACTGTTTCATATCATCTGGCAAATGCACGACTGCAGCATAATGTGTTTCTCAGCATGTCCTGCTTAGCACACCACCTCAAACTCACGAGGGATGCTCAGAAGCGATAAGAAAGGGGATATTCTGCATGGCACTGTGACAAGAAGAGAAACCTCTTTCACACTCCCATCAGAGCAGCATTTTCCTGTGGAGCTGCAGTTGAATGTTCTCTAACAGAGGTAATGGTGCCAGGATGCTCACTCCTCCATCCTTGCTAAGGTAGTATGGAAAATGCATAGCAGACCTGCACACTGACAAGCAGGGCAAAATGGTCAATCTGCTCCTCCAGACAGGCACATAATGTTAGGCTCTTTGTGCTTTTATCTGGCTGCTGTAGGGCTCAATAAAAGGTATCGAGGAAAACCAAAGCTGGAGAATGAAGCCTGTTATCTGCTCGATGGAGATAAAAAGCTTTCTGATGCATTAATATGAACAGCCTTCTGAGGAGATGTCATTGCCCTTAGTATACAGCATGCAGCCAACCCTGCAGGACTGAATCTTATTAAAAAGTGATACTTGATGCCCACAGAGGCACTGCGTGATTGAGCAAAGGCAATGGCAGATCTCACCGTGGGGTACCTTTGCTGTTAGATGGTGCAGCAGCTGCTGAAACTCCCTGCTGTGCTACAGACCCAATGAACTCCCCACCTGCTGTTACAAACCCGATGCCTCCCCACCAGCCCTGACCTACCTAACGGCGTTGTTTCATGCTCAGCTTAAGCTGCTGCTGATAGGGGCCATCTCACTCTCCCTCCTTCACCCCTCCATGCGCTCCTGCTCACTCTGTTTTGTTGGCCGGGGTAGCTTTTGTAGCTACATGTCTTAAGCTGAGCGTACAACTGCACCTTGACTTGCTCTCCTGTTTGTGCTCCTCCTGTCCTTGGTGCCATCTCAGCTGGTCTTCAGAACCGTATAAAGCCCTCTTTCTCCCTTTCTTCTCTGGGTCTCACAGCCCAGAGTCACCCCGTGGAAGTTTAGGAACCTAATGGATGTCCCTCCAGCAGAAACGCGTCCTGGACTCCTTTTGTAGTCAAGGCCACAGTGCTCCACTGTCTACAAGTGTAGTGGGAGCTAAGTAACTGCATTTTCATCTTCAATCCCTAGCTATGCAACTCACAGGAAAAGGTTGTGGGCCTATGTGCTTATCTTGAAGATCACTCTCGTTCTGGTAGCTTATTTGCTGTACCACTTTGTCAACAAACAAGACATGCTTTAGTGATAATCACTACAGAAGAAATACTCTTGAACGATGTGATTACGTAATCTGAAAGCAACTTTCAGATTCTTTTAGTCAAGCTGATCACTACAAGGTGAACCCTCAGGCACCCCTTAGCTCACAGATGCACCCTAAGTCCCTGTTTCCCCCAACTCATCATTCCCAGTGCTTCAGCCTTCTCACTTACTCCCTAACTACCTGGCAGACAAGAAGCAGTTCACACTTGGTGTAAAGATACGTCTGTGTTGTCTGCAAGCTGACTGTCCAGCTGTAGGTTGAGAAAACTAATGGCTTCAACTCACATTGCAGCCTTTTTAATCCCTGAAGGCAAAAGGTTTTTTTCCTCTGCCTTTCTTCCAGTTCTGATGAAACCTGTGGGATGTTAACATCTCTGAGACCTTTATTTCTCTACCAAAATTTGTTGAATGTGAGCAATGGCCTGAAAAAAATGATTTTTTTTTGAAGAGAAATGGCACAATTGTGTTGCGTTTCTCTTCAAAAACAGGCTAAAAAGAAAGGGACTGGTGTGCTACAGTGTGTTTTTAGCCGTCTAATCCTGCATCCCTCACGCTTCAGCCTTCTCTTTGCAAATCCTGTATTTTCTATCTAGGTTTTATGCTGCCTACAGGCATGTCAAAACAGAGGCTGTGCCTTGCTGTATACTAAGCATCTAGAAAAAAAGACCCCCAACTTCAAGAAAAAGGTGTATGGGATCTTCAGGCAGGCAAACAGATTTTTTTTTGTTAAAAATTCCTTATCAGGTACTTACTCTCTGCGGAGAATTGAGGTCTTATCTCAGTGCTCTCCACAAGCACCACAGATTTAGCTACAAGCTTGCTGAAAAAGAAGAACCTCAAAGTGTTGATGTGCTCACACATCTCTGGGACAGTCACTACTAAATCGAGACTAGTGGTAAAATGGCAGAAACTGGCAATACTGTTAAATCAGCCCTGCCTGCTTGCTCTTCCACCTATTATGATGGTGCCAGGGCCTTCTAACCATTTTTTCTAACAGTACTTTGCAGTCCAACTTGTGGTGCTAGCCCTGTACTTAGGTACTCCTGATACCTGGAGCAGTCTGGGGCAAACGTTCACTGAAAAGCTATGTAAGCTACAGTGGGGAAGCTTAGCATAAAGTATTATGCTAGGAATTTAGGGGCATTCTCCTGGAGGCTGATTGTTTTAATTTCTCCTCTTCCCTCCCACAGAGTTCACCACAATTCAAGAGCTGTCTTGGGAGTCTTAGCCCAGTCTGCACTGCATGTGTGTCCATACCACAAAATGAATTCATGTGATTTGGCATCTTCCTTACCTGTCTTCACTCTAAAGCCACAATCTACCTCTATTTCCCCATCTAGGGGCTCAAATGGCTCCATCAGATAGCGATTAATTCTCACAGGAGACCTGATACCCATATGAGAAACAGTAGGTGATTTTTTTTTTTACACCCTGAAAAATATTCCTGATCTGCAGAGAACAGCTGGCATTTGTTATTCTGTATATATCAGAAACAATAAGCAGAAAACCCTCTGGGGAGAAGTCAATCATAGTGGTTAGCTGCTGCTGACCAGGTTTGCCCCAGTGAGTTCAGTGATGCTGTTGGTGCTGCATCGCCCAGGCAAAGCACGGGACTCTACACAGCAGCCTTGGCTGCTGCTAAATTCAGTCCAGTGGAAAAATACAGGAAAAGTGCACTAATTATCAATGCTCAACCATTACATTAATTTGTATTATTGGCATTTTCTGTTGCATGTAGAACTGAAAAAAATTGCCCCACTTTTTTAAGGGAGAGCGGTATTCCAGATGACTCCAGCTTTCCACGTTAGACAGCTTAAGCTTTGCAAAGATGTAAGTCCTTTCCAATCATAAAGTCTTCCGAAATAAAGATACGGATTGTTTTACTGGGCAAGAACCCAGGTACTGATCTTTGGTATTAGTTTCAGACCTGTGTCACAAGGTGTGGTAATTCAGTAAAAGTCCTGTCAGCAATCCCCGATAAATCAGAGGCTGCACTCTACGCATGTCAGCACTCAAACTGCGTCCAGCAACATATAGTTTAAAGTCCTTCGACTACAAGCATTGCATTTTCTTCAAATCTGACTCCTATATAAAGCTGAGATTCTAAAAAAATATGTTTTTTTTATAAAAGCACAGAAAGAACATGGCATTTGAAAAAAAAAAAAAAATACCACAAGAAACTTGTACACTTGAGCAGCTGACAAATTTGGTCTAACAGTGAGCTCCATACCTCACACAATGTACTCTAGTTAACTGAGAGTGTGATTTTATGATTGGCTTAAGACAATTTAAGACTTCACTGCTGGCACTCTTCCCCCTGCTATTCCCAGCTAAGTGTTTCCACTGCTTCCCATGTGTCACATCTAGCTGCGAGTTGAAACAGCTTGCTGAACAGACTGGAAAGAAAGACTCAGACAAGGAATAATCAGGATTGTTCCTTCTGGTGGCAGTCAGAGAACAGAACTGGCCAAAAATGTTAATTCTCAGGAAGGTTTCTTTTAATCAGCTTGCTCTCACAAGGAGGTGGCAGGGAAACCCAGCCAGAGGGAAGGCAGGAGCCACCACAAAGCATCTACAGGAGGGACGCATCTCAAATAAACCATGGGATCAAGCCCTGAGGTGTGGTCTGGCATTGCCACATTTGCGTCTGTGCAATCACCTGTATCAGCTTCAGAGCAAAGTAGATATTCAGACTGCCATTGTCAACATAGTGAGCATTTAGTAGAAACTGCCTCAACAGCTTTAGCCTGCACAAGTGTTTTGCCATTTCACTTAGTGAATCCGATGGCTTTTCCCCTCCTATCATAACTGGTGCCTCTGAACCAGGAGTTGCCTGACAGATTTATTATGGGACAGATTTACTTAGCTTCCTTCTGTGGGTTTTAACAATTCAGGCAGATGTCTCAACAATTTTCAGATCATTTTCATCGTTGTAGCAGCTGAATCTGGGAGTGTCAGGATCTTTCCTGCAACCCATTGCTCAGGGTGAAAGACCCACTAAACAGCTGCCTAGCTCCTTGTGGTTTTCTGAGACAGCAGCAGTAACGCTTCCACACAGGGAAATACAATCCGCATCACCTCATAATCCCATTTAACTTTCTCTGAGATCTTTTCTGTAATTTTTTACTAGGACTGTGTGGTAGTCGATAGCTCAGTGTTTATCAAAGCTTCCCTGTGCTTCTGAATCATGTCTGGTAAGGAGAAAGAAGAAAGATTTGCTTATGTGGTTTTGATTATGGCTATGTGCGCTAAAAACAGAAGCTAGAAAAAATGTCAGGTTGTCATTCATACCTTTTTTTTTTTTTTCTGTAAAATTTGTCCAGGTTTTATCAGCTGCATCTATGACAGGAAAAAGAATGAACTGGATGTGGTCAGAAAATAATATATAATGGTGATATAAGGAGCAGCACAAGTAGAGTTCTGATAGCTCTGGTCCACTAACTGTTTAGGGTAAGCTTATACCCCTTCAATACTGAAATCCCAAGCTAACACTAAGCCAGGAGGAAGCACTTCAACCACGGGACACACAATTGGGTGTGTGCTAAATGATCCCAAAGACTAAAACTCTGGCTTTAACACAAAGCATGGGTTACCCCAAACTAAAGACGTTTAAAGAGGAACTTCAACCTTTACAAGAGGAAGGGCTTGCTTGTGGTTAACAGCACATACTTGACATGCAGAAATCAGGATTTGGTTTCAAGCACCGCTACACAGATGTTTGTGCATGTTCTTCCATGTGGCTCTGCCTCAGTTCTTCACTGTCTTCTGTTTCTGGCCACTGGCCATCTTTAATCATGTCATTAAGGGCACGTGTCTTTAAGGGCTTTAAGGTTTTTATATTTCCCCTCTAATACTTATGTTTCTAAATAACCACGCGCAGTAAGACCATCCTCAACACATTATCTCCCGATGGAAACAGTGCCTAACCTCATCTTCAGGAAAGGTAAAAGTGCAAACAGCAATGTAAGTTCTGTATCAGCAGCTCTGGCACAGCTCCCAGGCTGTGGTGCAGCAGCAGCAGTGCCTAACACAGGAGTGGATGCTTGTAGATAAGACTGTGATGTTGGTGGGGCTATGGGGGTGGGTGTTGTTAAACACAGGAAATTCTATTTAAACATAGGAAAAAGTTGTGGGTTTGTTTGTTTGTTTGTTTTTTTACTGTGAGGGTGGTCAGACAACCATCTCCAGTGATCATCTCCAGCTTAGACCAAACCATTTCA
This sequence comes from Aythya ferina, assembly GCF_964211825.1. NCBI lineage: Eukaryota > Metazoa > Chordata > Aves > Anseriformes > Anatidae > Aythya > Aythya ferina. The sequence goes on from NC_140296.1 coordinate 28,179,794, forward strand.
ATCTTCCAACCACAGCTTTCTATGATTCGGCACCACATTTTTCTATCCCATATCCAAGCACTTGCACAGAATCATTTAAGTTGGAAAACACCTCCAAGATCATCTAGCCCAACCTTTAAAAGGTAGGGGACTTTGATGATGAGCAGTTACACCAACACATTTTACACAGCCAACTACTGCTAGGTGGCATGTAGCATGACTTTTTCCTTCTTCACACAGCTGCAGTGGGCAGCAGCACGCTGCTCTTTATCTCTAGCAGCATGACACAGGCTGGGTAAGATATGCAGCAGATACTCCCTGTATTTCCTGTGGAGCTGCCACTTCAGGTTTCAGCACTCCATAAAACACCTGAATTTGCAGCATTGGCAGATGCTGCAGGCTGACAGCTTTACATGATTTGGGCCCAATTTCCTCTTTCATTTTTCTTTACACTTTGATTCATCTTCTTTTTGTAATAATACCTTCTGGGAATATAACATGATTCTGGCAAACCCACCATAATTTGATTTTGCAATTTTATTTAACAGAGCCTGTTGCCAGCCATTGTAAAATCATCTCAGTTCTCTGTAGAAATAAGAAACAATATACTATGGTATATCTTCGTATTGCAGTAAAAGAATAGAGTTATATCCTTACACTTACTAAATGATACTGGTTGAAGAAACACACAGAGAATATACCCAGTCCAGCAGCACCTGGAACAGAACTGGTTTGAACTAACTGAGCTTAAAGCAGGCAAATACATTACTAATTTTTACCTTTGTAACAGATGTTTAATGGTCCTAATCAAACCCACCCCTCTCCTGCTTCTGATTAGTTTTCATCACCTTTAATAGTTAAGTGAAGGCAACCAGATTTCGAAATGAGGCATGAGTAACAGGAATCCATTTCTCCATGTGCTGATGTTGAGGATACCTATAAATCTACGTAACACTATAAATCCTTACACTCCTGTAGCTCCTGTTATCTCTGCTAAATCTATTGTCTTTAGTCAAAAGCTCCACTAGTGCCCATTTTGACCGATGTGATCCCTCGGTCTCTAGAGTGTTTGGTAATAAAAACTCTTCAGAATTATAAATGGGAGAACTTCTGAAGACACTGACTTTGCTTTCCTGTATAAATGACCTGGTCCTCAGGGTGGATATTACACTTTTTATATACAGGGATACTGTTTCTCTTCACATTTCCTTCCAACAATGGTTACAGTCTGAGAACTTGAATAGAGATGGAAGATTTTGATTCTTCTGTGGTAACATCAAGAAATAGAAGCCATGGGGAGAAAAAAAAAAAAAAAACAACGAATGAAAAACAGAGAAAAAGAGACAAAACAGAAGGATCAAAGGAGAAAGGTATCATTGTTACATGCCTATAGTATGAAAATGGTGTGACAACAGTGCATTGAAAAGCTCTGAGCATGGACAGGACAGATGGCCCAATACTGACTCCCCATGCTCTACCCTGATGAATAATATCTGTACCTGAGAAGCTTTTGCTGGGTCTGCGGGATGAAAACACACTCAAATATTGAATTTCCACTGCTGATGTTGACCCTGGGTGCAGCAACCTCACAGCAGGGTTCAGAGTAGACCTGCTCAAAATGAAAGCAGTCTGGCAGAGCACAGAGTCAGAAAGGAAAGGTAGCACAGCCTTGGGAAACTGCAAAGAATAACCTCAAATTCAGGACAGCACTCATTTTGGGCAACTGTTATTTTTGCTGTTTGGACGCTGTGACTTGACTGCATGCCATTAACTTACTCTAATTGCCTTTAGGGAGAATTGTGAGGTGTTTAAGTAAGATTGGAAGGAAGTCTGAAAGAAAAAGAACATCGATTTTGGTATGTCGTCCTGGATGGGGTAATGACACATGCGCCAACATGAGGTTTCAAGGCTCTTTTCATAAAAAAGCTCTTTCTGGAGTGCTAGAGATCAATTGTTCCCCATGACCAGACCCAGTATAAAGGGTGTGCCACTGCTTCTTTTTCTTCACAAGGAGTGAAGAAAACTGAAGGAGTAATGAAGGAGAAGGTTACTCATCTGTTGTGGCTCTGTGACATTTTAAAGCACTGATATGAAAGCAGAAAACGAGAAGGAACAAGTATTTGGACAGGCAAGTGTCATTCAGGAGGTAAAAACTGCTGCCTAAGCCTTCATTAGGGCAGAGTGCTGCAATGCACAGCTTGTGCACAGGGGTAAGAGCCTTGGCTACTCTCTTTGCCTCTGGCATCGAGAGTAACAGTGAAGATTTTGAGGACTCTTGACACTTGTAGAGAAAATAAAGTCCAAACACAGCCCAGATGAGCTGATACAGGCAATGCCAACAAAACATTGATCCAATCCCAGAACAGAGCCCTGAGTTTATACTAGCATAGGAAGAGAACACAAACAGAAAATAATTTAAAGGTAAATCTTAATAAAAAAGACACATGCTTGGTAACTCACATAGTTGTAAATCTGCCAAGAGAAAGCTGTCCTGTGCTTACTTTTTAGAACCCTGGGTTACAAGTATGTGCAACATGGAAATAAAATTTTAATAGCCCTGGCCTTAGGTTTACAGTGGAAGAACACAAACCACCTAAAAACAACCCAGAAGTGCTGAATTATTTCCTACTTGCTAAGGTAAAAGCAGAGGAGCAGGGGAAGGTGACTTACCAGCTTTCCAACTGCAAAGCAGGTGGGTGACAAGCCTCTTTTACCTCACCGAGCAGCGTGACATGAACCATGGTGTAGCTACATGGTTTTGCTAACCTGAATGCTCTACAATCTGCCACGAGCTTGTGCCTTATCCCATAGGGCCAGCTTTGTGTTCATTTACTGGCTTAGCTGACAGGGTACAAAAGTATATCCAGGCAGTTCCCTATTGATTTCTTAGCTGAAAAATGTCAGCAGTAAAACAAACAAATAAACAAACCAACCAACCAAATAAAAAACTACCTATTTTCACAGTTATTTCTAAGACAAGGTGGTTAAATTGGCTCCAGATCTGACTAAGCATGGAATATTTCACATCTCAAATCACAAAAATCTTGCTTTGAAATCTTTGCTTCTGGCTTGGGTCTTTCCCAAGCTCCACAAACGCAAAGACTGTGCAGAGGAGGATGTAAGCAGGCTCCATCACAGCTCCTCCTCCCCGACTGAACGTCATCCCTGAAATGCACAGCTCAAAGCAGCTTGAAGATAATTGCAGTGCTGATGTGCAGAGACCATTGCTTATTATGCTGACCGATCCTAATTAATTATTTCTTTGTGATTGCAACTGCCTGTATCCATAAACCGCCGACAGCCTTTATATTTTGGTATTATGAGCTCTGGGTAAAGGTCTCTTCTGTGTTTTAAAGTGCCTAGCACAATTGCCTCTCGTATATGATCAGGGATCCCTAATGGTAATTGAAAACTGTAATTGAAAAGGTAATTGAAAATATGAACAAAAAGCAGCTTATTGCATTTGCTAGATTAATGAAGAGCACACCACCGGGCAAAACATCCTATTAGGGCGAAGCACACCTCCTGCTAAATAACAAAGGGAGAAGTGGGCTATGCACAGGAGGATTCAGAAAAGAAGAATGTCAACATTAATTTCGCACGCACCTTCCATGAAACCACACTGCTGAACCTTTCAAAGCCGTAATGCCTCAAACCCCAGCATCTATCAGGCAGGTTTGCCTGGCCTATTTCCTCGGCTCGATAAGAAAGGGAAAAGTGGCCCACAGTCACCCTAGCAACAGCCAGAGCCGGCACAGGAGATGAGCAGCTCCATTTCTGCACAGAAATGAACACAGACACTCTGCAAACTTCAGTGCTCTTGCCCAAATGTTAGCTGGATGCTGTGGTGAAGAGCATTCTTTGGTTAACCGAAGCTGGCACACGAGGGCAAAGAATAAAAGGACTGGGATGCTGCCTAAGACCAAAGGTCCAACCAATGCACCAGACAAGCCTTTGAGCTGGTGAACGTCTCCCTAGGGAAAAGAAGTCCTGGAAATAAAGCGTGCACAGACTGATCTTTCCATTGCCACAAAGCAGCTGTTGAGATTTCACTTGACATGGGTGGTGCCTCTTGCCACAGGTCAAGGGTTCCCGTGGGCCTTTGCACTGGTGCAAGGTCCTGCACTTTGCTCAGCTGCTCCCTTAGCAGCAAGCAATACAGGCAGCTTTGGTTAATTCACCCACCAAATCCTTCCCACCCTCTCCTTTGGCATGTCTGCAGCAAACCTTTGTCCAGTGGAGTTTATCCAGAACTTCACACTACAGAAATATTCATTTATTAAATGCTGAAATGGGAGCCTCACTGGCACCAGAGGATAAGACTTCTTGCAAAAACCAAACGAGCCACTGATGCTTCTGGTTCAGACAAGTTCAATTTCATTAGCACAGGAGCTTCAGGTGAAGCAGCTGTAGATAATGGAGACACTGCTCTTTAATTTATGAGAGTTTACTTTATACTGCATTAAGTCCTAATACCACCATTGACCAGACTGTTTTCTGTACAAGTGACACCACTTTCTGAATCTCTTCCCCAAATAAATGTTCATATCATACTTGTTGTGTTTTTTTTTCTAATCTCTCTTGCACAATAATCTTTTCTTCAAACGCATGATGCTCCCCCAACTGCCAGCCTCCAAAACAAAAACATTTATCTTCCACCTAACTTCTTTTACATCAATGTTACTGCTGCTCTCACACTGTCTGACCAGACTGACCACAAAAATCCCACACGAAATGCAAAGCTAAATACTGCTACTTGTGAAGCTGTATCAATATAATTTGCCTTGGAAGCAGAAAAGAGAAAGAGAGAGACAGTCCTGTCTCCTGAACTTTTGTGTCTGTGCTGGGATGATAATACATCCTTGTTCTGACAAATTACCAGTGTTGAAATACAACTGTAATCCCCACATATTGTGGGGATTGTATAGCCTTGGGCAGCAAGACAGCAAGGTGACCACACAGCGTGACAAACTATAGCTGCCATACGGCTGAACATTACTTGTGCAAACAGCTAATTTAGTAAAAATGAAGACTTAGAAAATTAGCGTTACCTTTATTTTTAAAATACGTGGCAGACACATCAAGTTGTTAAGAGATCAAAACCTAATGAGAAATATTTTACTTACTTGTGCCTTGCCTTCTGAACTTACTTGCCAAATAAGCACGCTTAAGAGGCAAACCCAAACCATCACCCAAAACCGTGATGTGAGGGGAAAAGCACACACCTGGGGTAACCAGTCAAATTCAATACGCATTTACTATTTGTGGAAAAAGTCAATCGGCTGGATTTTGCCTTCCAATCATTTCAAGAACTATGCCTGCCAGTGGGAAGCCAGCAATGTATTTAAACAACAAAGTTTAGGAAAAAGCTGAGCTGAATTCTCTTTTTCTCAGTTGTGTGCACACACACAGAGCAGATGGAGAAAAGTTAGCAAGCTCCCTGCTAGTCACATCAGCTCAGGAGCCAGACATTACGAATACTGTCTGATCCAGCTCTTGCTGAAATCAATAAAAGCTCTCCACTGAAGACCATGGGAGACAGAAAATAGCACTCTCCATGCATGGAGAGTGTGTGAATGAAGAAAAACCGACAGCTTTCTTCCCCTCTGATTTTCATGGTGCTTAAAGATCCGGATTATAAAATGCAATTACTCATCTATGAATTCTTGATCTGCTTACTTGGCATAAATAATACTCTGGACTGTGTGTGTACCAAGGAGAGAGGCATCCTCTTGCCCTTTGATGAGCGCTGTAGATACAGGATGTCCTACAACTAAGAGTGGGTTTGAGTGGGTAGATAGAGGCCTGAAAAATCACTACGTGAAATTGCTTTAAAAAATGCCATTTTGCTTTGGTGGAAAAGAAAACTAATCCAGATACTACGATTCATCTTTTATCAGTAGGATAACCTGAAATTCAGCTATCATAAACAGAAAGACTGCGACACTCACTAGAGCATCTATCGCCTTGGAAATCAACAAAAAGCTTCATTGGATTTGTTCTCAATTGCGTCCTTGGCATCAGCGCACAATAAGCACTCAATTATTTCCACATGCCCCAGCTCTAATGACATTCATCATTACAGATTCATTTGGTTGCAGGACCCATGCACATTGGCCAAGCTGTATTTACAGATTTTGTTCTCGTTTTGCCTTGCATTCATATGACCTCTAATATTTATGATTTTACACATGGCTTGTATTTCGGTCATGAATCTCCAATCAGTTTAATTTATATGCTGCTTCTAGACATAGATCCAAGAAGAGAAGGAACGAGGGCTTTATTGTGTCAGTGTGAGCTCCATCATAACATTGGGTTGACGTTAATAAACAGAAACAGTCAGGAAAACAGGAAGATGAGATTTTCTTTCCAAAAAGACTCAAAGTTATACTCACTGCTGGTAGAGGACATGCGGCTGTACTCAGACCTGCAAGACAAAGACTTCAGTTAAATGGGGCTCTACTGTATTACATCTAACAGAGATAACAAAAAAAGGTACCAAAACTAATTCACACTGCATAGTAAATTAAAGTCCACTTAGTATGCTTATTTATTTATTTATTTATTATTGAGGAAGGCGATAACTGGAAGGAGTTTTGAACGTGGCCTCAGAAAAACTGGCATCTTGTGCAAATTTTGAAAACATTTATGCAGGCTAAGTAAAGCAATGAGGGTTTTTTTCCTAGGGATGACAGTGGCTGGTAATGCTGCCTCACTTCAGGCATAAAAATAAAGCTCAGAGGCTTTCTATAAGAAAAGAAAAAGGCTGCTTCAGACAAAGATTAGGAGCTGAAGTTGACTAGATTTTGACCCTGTTCCTCTTCTTTCTTGTCTTACATCATCTAAAAGCTGTTTTGCAGATGTCTTTTTTTAATTTATTTTATTTTAAGAGAACTCTATTCACAAAATTTTTATTGTTCTTTGGACAGAAGTGGCAGGAAAGGCCCCAAAAGAGAGGACTGAAAGGTAAACATTTAGATTACAAAGTGTTTTTTGTTTGTTCGTTTGTTTTAGAAAATAATTTTCCTCTTCAAGACATCTCTCAGCAAAAACATGGGCTAGAGGTTCTACTTCAGCACATATTGGGTTATCCATGAGAGCTGTTAGGAGTTTTGAGCACTACTGCAGTTAATTGTGCAGCTGCACATAACCCCAAACTTCTGAAAGCCCTGTTAGGGCTGATTAAAACTCATAAACGTGGCCCGTTCATGTCCTAAAGATTCAGAAACACTTAAGTAAAACGAATATGCCACATAAATGTACTTTATTTATTTATTTTTTATTCATTTCCATTTCTGAGGCCCTGTGTATGACTTCTGAGTGCTTGATTTGGGTCATTCACAGCCCCCCCAGCCCCCTTCTCTCTGATTCCCCCAAACAGAGCCCACTCGCCAGGGCCCTCTGCCACTATCAAGGTCTTGCATATATGCCCTGCAGTGCCCTGAACACAACAGGCAAACTGTTCACGGAGCCACAACACAGTTCTTGGATCCAAACCTATTATTATTATATAGTATTATATAAACAATTCCACCAAGTGTGCACTATTTCTTTAAATCAAAAAAATTTGTGAGCCTTGACTCCTAAGATATTTGTCTGGAAATAGAGAGCATCTAAGCATATTCTCAGGATACCTTGATACTCTAAGATCTCCAGCATCCAAGGGAATAAAGGCTATCGCGCTCAACAACTAGAGTGGATGCTTTAGGTTCTGATATGAACTTTTCCTCTGCAGAGGAAACAAAGCAATGACAGTCATCCCCGTATTTCATACTCCAGTGCTTAGCACTTGGTGTCCTGGACTGCTTCTTTAGGTGAGGAAGAGCACGAGGAACAACCCGCAGCTCTTTTTGCCCATCCTGCTGGACCACTGAAAGGTGACACCACCCGAATTTCTTACAATACCTATATGTGCCTGCTACACAACACCTCCTCCACGAATAAAATGTTCCCCCCCTCATCCACACTTCCCCAGGACACTTGTGTAGCAGGGAAAGGTGGAGGCAGTGATGGCACGGGCAGAGGGAGATCTTCTTCTTCTCTCTTCTTCTGGGCCATCTCCACACCACCAGCCCAGCCCTGAGCAGGCTCTGGGGGAGGCAATCCCAGGGGCTGGTGCTGTATGGGGGCATAAAGCTGCAGGGTATGTTCAGCAAGAGTCGTGTGGGTATCCTTTGGCACCACGCATATTTGTAAGGGTGTTAAAACCGTGTAGCAAGCCACTCTTCACAAGCCCAGAGGCAAGCAATACACACCCAGCTGCCTCCAAGCATCCCAAGCAAGGATTCATTTGGTCTGCACTTCTGTTTGGAAACAGCCCCAGGCTTTCCTTGCTTGTATCTGTGTTCAGCAGTTGGCAGCTAATTCCAATGGGTCTGCATTGCTTGTGCTTCAGATAGGAGTGAGGCAACGTTTCGTCTTTTGCTTACTGCAAATAGAAGCAGCTTTCTATTACTCCACACTGTTATTTTATTATCCCAGAGGGCTGCAGGCATATTACACGGCATGGAGAATTAATGAGTCCTGAACCAAGGAAGTGTCACTCGGCATACAGGCGGGGCATGAAAAATGAGACAAGAAGAAAAATAAAATGATGGGGAGTGAAAAGGGAGGAGACAACAGCGTGCTCAGAGACTAATTGCACAGACGCATTTTAATAGGCTTTAGAAATCTATTGTTTGTTTTTTTTTTGTAATTCTAATATGGTTCAAATTAATATTTAATTCATGTTTGTTGCATAACTGACATACACAGAATTAAAATTAAAAAAAAAATAAGGATAATTAAGCTTAAAGGCTTACGTTAACCTCAGATGCTGAAATAAGGACTGCACTCTCCCTGAGCTCCGTCTATAGTTGATAAGGAGAGGTCTGAAGTGTGTCTCTCCCTTGCTGTTGTCTAGAGATGAAGCCTACAGAAACTACATTGCTATTGTAAGACCTTTGGCTAAATACCTAAAACCAAATGGGATGAATATGAGCCTCTCTGTGTACTCTGAGTGCCAACCTGCATCACCTCTTGTCCTTCCATTGAATTTCTTTCATCTTGAATCTACTAGTCCTTAAGAGCAAAAACGACAATTAGGAAAATCCTTAATATTTTCAGCACTTTAGCACAAACCATGCAGATTCATGGCGTGCAATGGTAAGTGGTTTACAAAGTAGGAGAAAAAAAAAAAAAGAATGTTTTTCCTTATAGTCATCCTTGCAGGATACTGAATTCTAAATTAAGCACAGAAATAATCAACTCCTGGGTCATGTAGACACTTGACATCAAGCAAGTTTGTTTCCTCCCATTCTTTCCATCCCTGTTTTAAACATCCTGAGCATCAGCTCCTATCAATTCCCCTGGGAGACGATTCTCCCATTAGGATAATTCAGGACTAAAGCACTCTCTGCCTCTAATGGTGAAAGACTGGGGCCATGCTGCTCAGAGGCTCCCAGCCAATTACTTGGTTTTCCAGCCAGCAATTTCCTCCGTGCTACCGATAGATATTACACTACAGATAAAAGGAAAGAGACGTTCAGGAGACAAACTGAACAAATGGGGGGCTGTTCCCTTTATGGGCGCATAATGAGAGAAAAAAATGATCATAAGGGGTATCGGAGCAGTGGGAGGTACTGAAAATTAGGGCAAGGAATTTGTGCTTTAACGGTCAGCCCACCAGCAAAGAGGAGCTGTGAGCATGTCAAGAGGCATTAAAGCAGGAATGCAGAAGCTTGAGATAAATGTGGGACCTAGATTCCCACTAGAGCCGTTGCAGGATCAGGACGGTGCATTATCGGAGAGCCTAAGTCCATCACGAGCACAAAGGATCCTGAGCAGTCCTCTGAGATCAGCCTGCATTATTCATTGATGATGATTAATACAGAGCCTCAAAATACCCAAGAGGGGGAAACAGCTCACTCGATACTAGTAGCTGCTAGCACAACTTGCAATTTCTGAGTACAATACATAAAAACATCCTAAACCCATCTCTTTATGGAAGAAGCACTGCTGTATGAGGTCTCTGAATCACAAAAACAATCCAGGTACTTCAGCATCTCCCTCTGCTTGGGTTACTAGGGTCTGATGATCAGCAGTGGCACAGCATCTCATTAGCAGTGCCACACCGGTGATATCTAGGGTAATAAATGTCATCAGGATAACTATGTGGGACTGAGGCCAACTGAGGTGAAACAATCTGCACCTGTACCATTAAAACCGCTTCCTTCCGAAACAGCCTGGCAAGAGGTCTTCTGCGAATGGTCCCATGGTAAAATGGTGAAAAAAAAAGTTCCTGGCTCTCCCAGGAATCCCATGGGAGAGCTAGATGGCCCCATCCAAACTGATGCCATCAATCATTTTAAGTATTCAAGAGTATGGACAGCTCTGTCTCAGAGCTCAGAACGCCCCCACATGCTGTATAATGCATGAGTATAGCTAAAAGCAGAGTTTCTGAGCCAAACAACATCCCCACAAGGCAGCCTGCTGTGTAACACGAACGCATCTCTCAGGTTATCCCAACACGCTGCTACACCCTGCTTTGCCCAAGGTCCCCATTGCCAAGACTCCTCAGTCCCCAGAAACAAAACAAAGAAAAACAAAGCAAAAACAAAAGAAACAACAAAAAAATCCCCCACAAAATCCCCAACCATGTAAAGTTTACTATCTCCTCTGTTGTCTACTCCCTTAGCTTGCCTAGGACCAGTGGTATTGTACCTGATGTACTCACATTTTCCCCTGTCTTCTCTGCCTACAGTTGTTTCATATTTCACTGTTTCATATAAGCGCTGTATTTAGCAGCTTCTTTGCCTTCCCTTCCCCAAAAAGCCCTCCACAGGGCACACAGGAGGATTTTACAGCAGTTAGAGCACAACGTGTGAGACAGATTTAGGTTTGTAGCTCTGCCTTGGGTTTCTTCTCACCGAATTCCTGTGGGTCAGATTGCAATCTGCTTCACTAATATCAATCCAACACAAACCCATTACCTTCGCTGTACTTCTACTTGTGTAATCAAGACGACTGCAACGAAATAACTCAGGGCAGCTCGTCTCAAAACACCTTGCTCTGGATTCCCAGCAGAGTGATGAAGTCAGAGGATGGATTCCCACAGCCCAGCTGTCACCACCACACTCAAGAGCTTATTCCCCATACCTATATTTGAGGCTGAACAGCGGAGACATCACTACTGTCATCCCCATCGTTGTTGTATCAGGATGAAGTGTTGCTTCTGACCTTCCACAAGGCACCTGATGAAGTGGGACCGTGGTGTTTTGGTTAGCACCTCTGCCTTGGCACCCCATTCACCACACCGTGCTCCCAGGGGGGTGGATGCACCAGGATGCTGATAGCACACACCTGCCTCCATGTAGCGTCCCCTCCTGGGGTCCTGTTCCTCTCAGCCACAATTAGCTGACAGAAATCTCATTCCTGCTGAGACCTAACCATCGTGGTTATCAGTCAAAGGGGATTTACAGTCTGTTTCAATCTTGCTTTCAGCGCCCAGCCCTAGTGCAACACACAAGTAGGTCTGCCTACCCAAAGGTTCAATGAAACAGCTTCGCTCCAATGGTCAAATCTGATCAGAAAGGGCTCCTCAGTCCCAATTCATGACCAAAAAAAGCAACTTTATGTTGTTTGAATGACAAATCATAGATAAATTGTATAGCTTGATGTGTCTAGAATGACGTATATCTAGGAAGTGGAAGTTTCAAGAAAAAAAAAAAAGGGGGAAAAATGAAAAAAGCCCCAAGGTTAAATAAAAATAAAAATAACAACCTCAAAATAGGTTTCAGCTTCAGTGATTTGTATTCCTGAGAGTTTCGCATAAATGGGTGAAATCTGTGACAAGAGATGACTTGTCATACTGCAGGACTACCACACAGATGACAAAGTCATAAGTGTTGAAACCCTTTAAGCTAGAAGCATATGACAATGGCATGGAAACAACATCTCCTCACCCCACACAAATGGCTTGTCTACTCATTTCATAACCTAAGCAGCCCAATATGACTGAGGACATGTGTACTACAATATTCTTAACACTTGTAAGTGGGGTACACCCTCTTTTTTTTACAGGCTGTCCCGTCTCCCATTAACAGCTATATTTTCTGAGTCTCACACAGGTTACAGAATTGCAACAAACAAGAAAAGGAGTTTTTATCTGCTTAAAAGATAAGTAAAAGGAGGCTCAAAGAGTTTGTGACTTAGCCAGGGTCATGCATGCAGCTAAGGACAGAGCCACAAGGAAAAATAATGAACTTCTTGGCACAGCCAAGAAGTTTTGACAATTTCTATAGAAATTTCTACAGAAATTTGGGGAAGATAGCCACAGTAGAAGACAAAAAGGATGGATTAAATCCCCCACATAATAACTACAACTGAATAGTAGTGGATTTTGCTAAATATTCATTAAAAATAGCTGCTGTGTGATACAGTGTCCTAACCCTACGCAATTTTGTTTCTCTGTTTTGAAAGGGATTTCTCCATACACCTTTGAACTTTCCTTGGCAGTTTATTGCTACCAAAAAATATATAGTTTTCCTTCTTCCTAAAATTCATCAAATACTCAGCATTGAACTACTAGTGGATATGGTTTGCATCATTAATAAAACCTTAATATTGAGGTTTTTAACTTATACAGAAAAAAAACAACCTTCTACTTCAATACTTCTGTGTATTGAGAAGGGAAGATTTCAAGTCTTCAGTTGCTCTAAAAAAGATGAATAAAATTTTTGAAGTACATGAGTTAAGGCTCAAGTTGCAAATTCAAGTCATTTAAGTTGAAAGTTATAACTTGTCAAAACTTTAAATGACTTTTAAGTGAGGAAGGCAAAAAATGAAGGGCTTAGGCAAAGTTTGACACTGTTAGCAAGCTAATGATTAGAGTGTGAACCTCTTAAGGCATCGTCTCTTAGAGATGTCTAAGGGAACATGTGCAGTTCTGCTGGGAATTGTCACAAATAGTGAAATCATCATTAATGACAGCTATCTCACTGAAGTGTTATGTTCAGTTAAGGCACATACTATTAACAAAAAGGAGGAAGCATTCCTATAGAAGCAATCCTCAAATACAGCCAACTGGGCCTAACAAAAATCTAGGAATCAAAAATTTAAGACTTTAGGTCTGAGAAACTACCACTTTTCTGCATTCATTATGCTTCCCTCTGGATATCAGTCTTCAATGAATTCAACCAATGCTTCTCCACTGGCATCAGTGACAGCAAGAATCTGTCTCATTGCTTCAATCTGGTGTGCCCAACAACTTCTAAATTTGTTTTAGTTTGCCACTTTGGTTGTTTCAGACCCCCCCCCAAACTTAGCTCTGCTATTCTGAGTAAGGATAGTGAAATAACAGCATTCGCATGGCTTGTAAAACCAAGGAAATTCAACAATGCACTTTTCTGCAACTCATTTTAAGCAGCTTAGCATGATTTTTTTCTAGCCTTTTTGCTTTTCTCTATGACTGATCTACAGTTTTAAACATAAGTATTTTTCCTCCTTTTAAATCCTTTCTTCTACTTGTCCTCCACTCTTGGCTTTCTAATCAATGTCCACCTCCCCTCCCCAAAAGACCATTTTCTTCCTAAAATTTCTGGTTTTATAGTACCAAAATACTACAAAAAATGTTATAGCAGAAAACTCTCAGTCTCCCATACTTGTGGGCTAAAAGATTTCAGTAGCAGATGAAATAAGGGTTTTACACAAGCAAGCTCAAAGATACATTCCCCAAGAAGACACACTTGGTACAGGCAATGTCTCTTAGACCCATCATGGTCAAACTCTTTCAAATCTCATTAATAAACAGCCAATATAAACTAATTGGCTTATACGTTCTACTCACTCTATTTAGGTACTTGACAACAACAGCTCAATCCATTCTGATTGGATTCAGTCACTTAAAATACATTGTTTTTGTTCTGCAGCCTCTTTGCCAACCCTATTTACCGAGGCAAATGCAGTATGAGGAAGATGTTTTCCAGCAGATTAGGAAAATGAAGGTTTAAAACTGTAACCGAGCTTTCCTGGAGCACAGACCTTCGCCTGCACTTGCAGGTAGAAGCTGCAGCAAAACCTTAAGAAGCAGACGGGGTACTTGATGTACGAGGCTGGCTGGTTGTTACAAACAGCTTCCATGGCACATACTCCACACGCTGTTACGTGCAGTTATCGGGATGGCAGCGGCTTGCAGCGCCTGGCTTTACTGCAGGCTATTGTTCCCTGAGTGACAGAAAGGGAGCACCCGATGTAAACCTCTTACTGAATCACTTTGACACTTGTCTGTCCTTATACTTTCACAGGATGGTGGCTGAACTTCCAAATAGTTCTTTCTTCCTTTATTTTTTAACTGTTGAGTTATTAGAGAAAGAGGCAAACAGCTCAACTCAGCAACGTCTAGGATGGGGCTGAGACAAAGCAAAAAGCAGATCGGCTGTTGAGAAGAAAAGGCAAGTGCTGTGAGCAGTTGGCTTGGTGAGAAAACTGAAATATAAACATTGTGAAAGAGACATACGCAATGTGTTTATCAGACCAAATAGCTGCTAACCAGAGCTAAAAATAATAATTGAAAGGCAGAGACCTATTGCTTTTCCAAATAAACTCCTGTGGTTATCAATTGCCATATGCCCTCGTTGAAGTTCCTCAGACAGACTCTTCTGCTAAGCTTCACCTTCCAGTGTCGGGCCAGTGACAGGGACACTTTGTAAAATCCTCAGCCTTAACACCTCACCAACACCAGACGTAAGGGGCTGTCGTGTTCATCACTGAGGTCTGAAGGCTAACATCACCAGCTGGGACAAATCCTTCCCCGCATCCCTCCCAAGGAAATGCAGATTTCTCTATTCTGGGTAAGCACAGCAAATTGAGAGTGACTTGACCCATCGAGGATGTTTTGAGCTTTGAACCAGCCATGAATTCAGTGATTAGTTAGTCTTCCTTTCACCCGCATCCCCTAAAGATGTTATCCCAAGAACTAGAAAGAAGACACAGATTTTTTTCTGTCCCATGAAACATTTTTAAACTTTCACCGCCAGGTGTGTCTGAAATACTACAACTATGTAAGGTGATGGAGAAAGTCCTCAGCTTCTCAGAGCACAGAAGAGTTAAAAAAAAAAAAAAGAAGTTATTTGAATTAATAGTTGGTAAATGAAAGAGATAGTCATATTTCATGTCTGCTTTTTTTGTTTGTTTTTTTTTTTTTTTTTAATTTATAGCACTGCAACTTCAGTTTGGGTGCCGTGCACCTGACACCAGTTTGCACAGAATTAGCTCTACGGTTTTGTTATGCTCTCAGTCTCATGCACCAGCACAGAGCTCTGGCACCCTGGTAGGTGCTGTTATTTACCGGCATCACTTTGAGAGCAGGATACACCCCTGGGTGTGTGCACACCCTCATGCCCATGCAAACTAGGGACCAAGTGAGACCCACCAGACAAGGAGCTGGGGCAAATACAGTTGGAAAGCAGGGAGGGAGGAGAGCTAGGAGAGAACAGCGTTAAGGGGATCGTGCAACCTGGTTGTCCTTTTGGGGCCAGAGAACAAGCAGAGGCTCGCTGCTGTTCCCAACACGATGACCTGGCAGCAGCAGGCAGGACGGGCAGGACAGAAGCTCCTTCTCTCCTGCAGAGGTGGGCTGAGGGTGGGAGCTGAGCGGGGGATCCCATGGGTGATCCCTGGTCTCAGGAGTCATCCATCCAGCTGACCAACAGTGCACGCTGGGGCATAGAGCCAGGTAAAACCATCACTGCCTGACTTCAGCGAGGCACTTACAGGTTGGACGCCTACCGGCCAAGCTGGGGGCACTTTGTATGGTGAGCACCGTGACGACACTAACCCCAAATTTGGGGCACCCACAAATCGAAGCCCATCCTCAACGTGAACTATCCCAGGCTGGGGCAGCACCAAGCCCTCAACAAGTCACCCCCGGGCCCTGCCCTCAGCTTTGTTACCTTCCTCCTAGGTGCATAACGAGGAATATGAGGATGGGAAGGCTTTTTCCCAATCACCCCAAGGAGGTTGGGGTAACCGAGGGCTTTCCCAGCCAGGAGAAATGGACCCCCGGCGCATCCCCCCCCCCCCCCCCCCCCCCCGGGCGGTGGAGCTGAAGGACGGAGGGACGGGCACACACTCTCTCTGCCTCCCCCCCGAGCCTCTCCCCGCTTCTTTCCCTTCCCAACCCCGTCCCTGCCAGCCCTCCCCCGCTCACCCTCCCGTCTCGGCTCCCGAGTCCCCGCAGTCCTCCTCGCCGCCGGGCTCCTGCTGCTGCTGCTGCTGCTGCTCCATGGCGGCGGCGCCGCGGCTCCGTCCATGCCGCTCCGCTCCGCACCGCTCCGCTGCGGGAGGGAGGCGGCGGCGGCTGGCTCCGGACCGCCCCTGCACGGGGGTCGGGGCCGAGCCTTTCCCTCCCCGGCCCCCCCTACACGCAGCCCGGCCTCCTGCCGCTATGGGGGGCTCCCGGGGGCGGCCTCGCAATCGTGGGCTGAGCCCTGCGGCCTGACGGCGCTTGGGAAGTGACCCCCAGCAGGGTGCCCAGGGCAGGCACCCTGTGATAATCGCCCAGGAGGAGCCCCCACAGCCTCTCGGCAGCCTGGGCCAGTGCTCAGCCGCCCGCCCAGCACAGAAGTGCTGCCTGGTGCTCAGAGGGAGCCTCCTGCCTGCCCCTTGGTGCCCACTGCCCCTGGCCTGGCGCTGGGCACCCCTGAACAGAGCCTGGCTGCGGCCTCTTTGCCCCCTCCCTGCTTGTGTCTCCACCACATCAGCTTCACACCACGTTAGAATCCGCATTCCTGTGCCCCCTGCAATCTAGATACCGTGTGGCAATTAAAAAATAAATCTGCCCCAGGACTGAGGAACTTCTCCCACTGATGTGCTGTGGAAAATGTCAGCTTTGATGAATGGGAATTTTCTCTTCAAAAATCTCAAGCAACTGTCTAATTTCTGCCAGCTGCTGGAGGTAGCTATTTGCAGAATGCGATCAAAAGTTAAAAGTCAGGGTGTTTTTTGTTTGTTGGTTTGCCTGTTTTTTATACTTTTGTTCCATTGCCTTCCAGGAAAGAAGGAAAAATGGTCAAAATCTCAAAATCAAAAGAATACTTCACAGTACCAGAAGGTAGAAATACATCACACAAGCCAGGAGTAAGACAAGCTAAACTGCTTTAGTTTTCACTAGTACATGTTTGGCTATGTCTACATTGTACAGCATTGATGTCCTTTCTTTTAAGACATGTTCATGATTGTCAGTGGCGCAGTAAACCGTGTATAACCATACAGTAGCTCAAATCAAAAGCAGCATTTAATATTGTTTAAAAGGCTCATAATGGATGTAGCTCATGCAACAGTTGTCTCTAATAGTTTATGGCCATGGTTGTCTAAAATAATCTGTATCCGGGTGTGAGTGCTGTAAAATGAGAGGGAACAGCCTGGGAACAGCTGCAAAGGTGGTGTCAGCACACTGTAGGAACAACGAGCATTTTCCAAACCCAGCAATGCTTGTCCTGGCACTGGTGAATGCCCGCTGCGCTACCAAAGAGTGCCACAGGACTCGTGCACAGTCCTGCAGCCTCTTGGCATCACAGGTTGATCCAACGTGTGTCTCCAGAAGTCTTTAGGAGAGTCTTTCAATCTGTACTACTCATCAACTACTAGAAAAAATCGTACTGTTGTATAGGAAACTTGGTATTTTATCTGCTCTGAATATGACTTGTTTTGCATGCATGACATTTTGAAAGCAGTAAAAATTATTCTTCAGTTTTTATGGAGGATTTCACATAAGTATTTCAATAAATATAATGCTTTATTAAGTATGGAACGAGCCCCTTTAATTAGAACCCCTATTCCATCTCTCCCTCAGTGGTTACTAAAAGCTAGTTTGGACAAAATTGTAGAAAGTGCTCATACAAAACTGTCCTGTGCAGGCACATACAAGTACTGAAGAACTTAAGGAAACAAACTCTTCTGTCCTTCATAACTGATATACTGCCATCTAAATCAATGCGTTCACTTACACAACACTACATGCATACAATTTCTTTTAGGATTGGGACCAGAATGCTGCACTCTTAGCTTGTTAATACTTGAATCATCATACTCAGGTAAAAGACATTAACATGTTTACAGACATTGTGCATGGTTAAATGATTGAGCCAGGGCAAGAGAGTGGCAAACCTGAGAGAAAGCTTCAGTATATCTTAATTTCCAGCTTGAACATGTTTTGGGAGCAGCTAGATATTTATTATCCAGCAACTGCAGTGGTGATGGGAGACCCTGAACCCCCGAAGGGCCTATTCAGAAGGTATTTATTTACATTCTGTATTACCAGGATGGGACAGACCTTGATGTCTCTTAGTCTGCAGACGTATTTATTTAGTTAGCGTAACTGCCTTTAAAAGCAGGTCACTTCCACTCACTTTTAAGTGTGGTTTCAAAGTGAAATAAATTGACTCTAGCCACCATTGAACTGATTTAAGACGTAACCAAACCTCCTTAAATATTTAGAAATAGATTTAGTTAAATGGATATATTTCTGTATGTTAAATTTTAGGTGGTCAGCTAATAGATCTTTTCCATTTCTGACTTTTATTATTCTAGTTAGTAATGTTTAAGCACTGGCATATGAGAGGATCTGGAATAGATTTTATGCTGCATTTAAGATTAATTTATTCCATCTGTCCCAGGGAGGGAAAAAAGAAACATTCTAAGGAAATATATAATTAAGATAGTAAGTAAAGCTACCACAAACTCTAGGCTCTCTTATTTATACATTTTCTTCATTTAACTCTGTTTTATTCTGGTCTTTCACATAATTATGGTGAAAAGAAGACTTCTCTGCATTAAATTCCAAGCATTTCAGAGATTTTAATGAACGAGGTGTTAAGTCTTAGACTTTAGCTAGCTTTTCTCTGCTACTAGTGCTTCACATGAGCTCTTCTGTATGGTTTGTTGAAAAGAGAGGTTAAGTTTTAATTACTTTCTTACCCTTTTGAGGCTGTAATAATGGTGTAAAGATAAGGATAATAATAAAAATATTCCCAGGTTAAATTTCCCAAAATTTCAAGCCTTTCATTAAATAACATTTAGTAGCAGTGCTCACAATGTAGCAGGAGAAATCTGCAAGGAAGACAAAAAATTAACCCCCTCTCTTGTCAAAAATGAATTAACACTGAGGACCTGCAAAACTCCTCCTCATCCATCACACACTGGTCTGAGTAGCTGAGAGCAAGCTGCAGGAGAGGGCCGGCTGCTGCTAGATGAAGGCAGAGCAGAAAGCTGAAAGCCGAAAGCTGAAACCGTGTCAGATCATACATGCACTAAAACAGGAGGCAAAAGCATCGATTTCCCTGGCGGATCTACACCTGGGTTCAGATTTCAATCTCTTTTCTACTCTCTATCTGGCGGGCTATCATCTGTCCTGCACGAGCCGTGAGGATGGAGCGTGTGACGAAAAGCATGAGTCCAAAAAGGATTTCCTCTAGCCCAAAAAGGAGTAAGCAAAAAAGAGGTGGTTGTTCTGTTTGTATGGATGACCTACTGATCAAGGTATCACATACGGAATATTTCTAGCCTCCCACATTTCTTTCTATAGTGGCAGAGCTTCACTGTAAGGTAGGAAGAGAGGAGAAAAATATGTCCCTTTTCATCTAACTTAAGTTCTGGTGGAAGGTGACTCAGCTAGGAAAAAAAATCCTCCATTCAGTTCTTTTCATGCAGCATTTTGGATTTCTCTCTCTCTCTCTTCTTCTCTCTCTCTTTGTTGCAATTCCAGAAGAGAAGTGACATATGCCACAGCAGTTCCTTCTTGCATTATACTATACATAAGAGTCCTAGTTCTGAAAGAAAGAAAAACCACCTGGTTTAGAGGGTTCAGAACTGTGGATAAAGACAAAACACGAGAGGATTTTTCATTCCAGACTAAAACTTTTCAAAACATCCCATATCCACGCTGGCCCCATCCTCTGCTATCTCATTCTGTCGGCAGAATCCTGATCTTCCTGTGGGGTTCTGGGCTCTGATCCTGGCACCTTCCCTCCCATTCTAGGTGCTGCAATGAGGAACTTCTCGGTTTACAGGGCCTGGCCTTTGTAGAAAGGTTTTTCTCCTTCAGTGGCCCCAAAGGAAATTATCGCTCTGCAGATCAAGATTTTGTTATCATTCAGCACTGGACTTAGCACACTTGGTTATGGATTAAAAAAACATAAAGACGATTGCTGTTTTGGAAGGAAGGGGAGTTACGGCTTGGCATGTGGTTCAGTCTTCATGCTAGGTCAGCCCTAAAAGGCTGACTTTCAGACTGGTAAGTGCTGCCAAAATATTTGTGGCAGTTTCTCACATAGGCTGTTGGGTCGTTGGTTTTTTTAAAAGGTTATGGTGAGGTCAGGTCCATTTGTGGTAGGTCTCAAGCCAGACACCCAACCTCCTAAAATTCTACAATTTTGAGGTAAAATACAGCAATGCAATAAAAAGCTGTTTCTTCAAAGCACCAAGCAAGGGTTTTCAGTGGAGTTTAAGGGAGTTTGGTTCCCAGATCCCACTATTCTAAAATTCATTTGAAAACCCTAGCATGCACACTCCCACTAAAGTTCACGGTACAGCACAGCAAATATGTATTTTATAAGCAAATTGCTCTCTTTTTTTTTTACTTGAATTCTAGTACATTAAAATTTTTATTGAAAAGTTGTAGCACTCAGTAACAACTCCTATAAAAACTTGAGTATTTGGAGTCCTTTTCTGTATCATCCCAAAGCCTGGGACTCAAGGCGAGTACAAGGGGCTTGCTGCCCATAGATGCAAAGATCAGCACCCCATTTAAGCACCCCTAATGTGGCAGCCTGGTGTACAAGGGCTACCTGCCACAGCTCTGCAAAGGGGTGTGGAGATCACACAGGTGAGTTTCCCTTTTTTTCTGGTCACCAGCTTCTGTAAAGAAGCATCGAGCCCAAAGCATGGACAGGAACTGTCAGAGACCATGGGTGTTACACTGCACCTCTCCTTTGGTGCCCCACAACAGCATGCATCACCACAGTCCTGACAAGGCTGTATGGGATGGCCACTGGCCTGGAGAGATACTTTCAAGATCTCAGTAGCTGGAAAGTCCTACGAATTTGTAAATATTTCCAAGTGCTCTTTGCCTGTTTGGCTGGCAGCTGCTCTCATCTATTCTGGCTTATGGAGAGAGACTGTAGTTGCCTCGTGTGGACTTGTTGAGTTGGGGAGGGAGAAAACATTTTAGCCAGAGAGAGGGTTAAGTGATGCTCAAGCATTTACCTCATTTCTTCTTTGATGGAAGTGCTAGAATGTATTAACTCACATCCATTACAGCACAGCAGAAATATTTCCATTGTCACGTCTAAAGGAGTGATAGCAAGTGTCATGTTGTGCCACGTATGTGAGAAAATTGCCAGGAGAGCAGACAGCGGACCTTCTGTCCGTTTTATGAGGTCAACGAGACAGTTCTGGCTTCTGGCAAGTACCTAGAGCCCATCACATATACTAAGTGTCACTGCTCTACGAAGAATGATGATAATGTTCACAAAAGCACTCCTATGATGGTAACCATGACAACTTCCATTAAACAAAGTTTTTCGTGAAATAGTGTGTTTTACAAGGCAGAAGAAACATTTACTTTCAAGTACCAGTCTTGTACCCACTGGTGTTCAAAGAGGAAGAATTAAACCCCTATGGCAGTAGTAGTAAATATTATAGCAGCTTTTATGTGTAGACTCTTTTGAGGGGAAAAAATGATCTTCTTTTTTTCCTTTTTTCTTTCTTTTTTTTTTCCACTGCAGCTGGTTGTGACAGTAAAACATTTTACTCTGGAAAGCAGCAGCTACACTTAAAACACTGTTGAATCTCCAAGGGAGATTTTATTTCTGAATTGCTTTACCACATTTGTAAAAATCCAGTTTTGAATTACCTGTGGCATAAATTTTTAATCAGGAGATTGATAATCAGCTGGGCTTATTGGGTTTCAATATTTTTATTAAAACTCTTCATTCTGTAGTTGTGGGATTTACCAACTGGCTTTTCAAGCAAATGTCAGGAATGGCTGTTTAATGCATAATCTAAGCCAGGGTAAACATCACAAAGTCGATCACAGAAATAAAACTTAAATAATTTTTGCTAGAAGATGCTTGTTTCTGTTTCCACTTCTGAGATCCATAAACAAGGGTAGCTTTACTGCTGCAGAGGGAAATGGCAAAGTCCCATTTACACTGGCTGGTGTTGCAGGAGCTCCTGTGTCCAGTGGCTGTGTCTTACTGGCTGTACAGACTTTCTTTCCCCTCCCTCATTAGGCTGAGGCTATAACCACTCCTTTTACTGGTGTGGTGGGAGAAGGAATGTTAAAATATCCCTTCTCTCACACTGGAAGCAGCCTTATATGCACGATGCCTCTGCCTGTGCTGAGAATATTGTGAGGCAGTGATGCCAAGAATGTTTTCTTCAGAGGTATCATTTCTGGTCATCAGCGTGGGGAGAGGGAGAAGGGAGGGAGAAATCCTGCTTGATATAAATGTCAGCTTCTGTTAAAATTTGGCAAGGAATGAAGCATCAATGGGACTTAAAAGGAGGAGAAACACTGTCCAAGGTATGGGCCAGGCACTTTTCTAAGGTTCTCTCACAGCAGGCAGATCACTGAGCAGATGTAAAGCATCCCAGAGGCCAAACAGTTTTCTGGCTGATCCATTTGTACAAAGGGTGGACTTTTCTGAGAGATGATGGATCAAAGTAAAGGTCTCAACCAAACCTGCAAATTGCATCCAGTGACCTGAAGAACTGGGGTGTCTCATGCTTTTGTTAACATCAGTGCTCCTCAGCAGCTAATACGCTGCTAAAATGAGGCTGCAGAGATTTTACCCTTCTCTCCTGTCCGTAACCAGGCAGGTACACCTCCTCGTCTCCAAACTACCTGGAGAATTTCAAGGAGATGGTCTGACTGAAAACCAGCCCAGCAAGAGAAAAAAGTGGCTCATCTTCAGCCAAATTATTTTCCTGAGGAGACTCACCTTCTGCTTGCACAAAGGCCAGAGACAAGACAACAAGGAGGGACTGGACAGCCAGTATTGCATGGCTCCTCCAGGGAAAGATTGGCTCATTTTGAATCCAGCTGCTGCTCTCAAACTGCACTGAAAGTGTTGCAGAAGTGTAACTGGGCTATATAAAAGCATTGAGGGCAGAAACTTGGACCAGAATCCATTAGCAGCAAGGATTATCAGGAAAACATTAGGACACTATTTCTTTGGTCTACAAGCTTTAACTGAAAATTACATAACTTCTTTTGGCTTGCATAAATCAACTTAAAAAAAATAGCTTTGATGTTTAAGAAGCCCAGACATATAATAGCTGTTTTTGGTATTTTGTAAGAAGTTCATAAAATGGCTTAAGACTATCAGTATTTGTTGCTGTAAACTCATACCGTAGCTTGGAAGCCATCTGCTTATCTCCTTGGTTTATTGCCACCCTTCCACCTTAGAGTTTTGGATGGCTGCCCATCACTGGAGTGTTTGAATGCCTTCCCTTAGAATAACTGTGCCTCCAGGAACCCCTGGCTGCTCTTCAACCTTCTTTTATTAGAGACTATAAGAATAGTTGTACGAGGTCATGTCCAAGACCCATCTAGCCCAGTATCTGTCTCATTCAGTGGCCAAAAGCAGACGTTTTAGAAAAGCATAATGACAATGCACATTTTTACTGATACCTTGCTGATCTATCTGGAGATGCAACATCGATATTTAAGAAGACCAGGGATCAGAAGAACCTGCACACTGGATCAAAGCAGGGCTTTGCTTTTCCCACCCTCTTATCTAGTTTTGGTAACAGTTTGACTATTAGAATACATGGCCGATTTTGTGTGCGCTTCATTTTGTGAGTGTTTCATTAAGATAAAAATATCTTAATGAAACAGGAAAGCTGTCTTGACAGCAGTTATGCTCTAAATTAATTTTCTTTAGAAAATGTCCAATGTCCAACTCTTGAAGTTGCTAATTGCATCCATAAGCTTCAAGCTATGTGATGCACAGACCAAAGCCCAGCTGCTCACAAGCGTGAAGAAACCAAGCTGCTGGTGGTGGGTGCACTGCAGTAGGAAGTCTCACGTCCCAGGAGAATGCAGGACCACAGCAGCCACCAGGTCACCGCGTGCTATAGCCATCGCAGTGTCTGGAGGACAGAGACAGATAAGGTGCTTAAGTGTATTTGCTGAGAAGTGCAAGTGAGAAAGCAGTCTTCAGACTTTAAAAACCCGCTGGCTCTCAAAGATGAAGGAAAAATGCCTAACTGTTGTTGTATGCACTGTTCTATCTGCTATAACAGATTTCTTGGGAAAACAGTTACTTCCACGGCCTAACAGGTAAAATACCCGTAGGCTGAACCTGGAAATTATTGTGCAATTGAAAGTGTTTGCTCTACTAGGCAGGATCAGCTTTTGCAAGACAGATGGAAATAAAACAGGGAAATTTCTTTCTTAGCTTACTCTTTTTCTTACTCTTACTGTTGATTACAGGTTTTTTCCCTGAGTTGGGCTCACTAGCTCACTAGCAAATATATCCTTGGCTGATCTTTAGGAGAGCTGAAGTGGGCAGGAAAGGGACAACTTGAGGAAGAGGATTCCAAGAGCTATTCTCAAGGCACCTAACATGTAGCAGCTGAAAGAAAGAAAATAACACGTGCAAGACACTCTTAATCCAAATCCCAGTAATGGAGTTACATGATAGGCTGCAGCCTCTTGCCTCTTAATTTATAAAGGATCAAGTGATATTAGAGCCAGTCAGTCATGCATCATAAAGTGCTCATCACAGCACGTCAGCATGTAAAAAAAAAAGCAACTCCACATAGAATGGGGAATAAAATAATCATCTTTCCTTTAACTAACCATTCAAGGAAAAGCTGATCATCACGCTCTTGTCTGTGAGTGAGGAATGTTGTTTATGCTCAAAGAAATGGTGTGTGACTTCCATAAAGTGATTTAGACATGGATTCTGGGCTAAACAGAAATGCATGAAAACAATGAAACAGTAACCTTCATTGTCTGAAAATGTACTGTTAATCTTAACACTAAAGCAACACTGTTCCTTATTTTGAATCTACTCAGTAAATGGCACTAATAATTAAAATGTTAAATTTCATTTTGAACATATGCATCCTTTATACCCTCATACGTATGTGTGTATGTTGGCATTTCTGGGACTATTTACTGTGGCCTATTACTGCGTAGTATTTTACAGAACTGCATTGTGTTTTTTGGATAAACACATAGGACAATATTCTGTATTTGCAAGACTGATCTTATAAATAACTATTTTCCATGATAATGTTACAGCTGTGAGTGCAACAACAACAAAAAAACCCTTAAGAAATATTTAAGAGCCAAAAAAAATGTATTTGGGCAAAAAACTTGTAAAAATTTCATTCCAAGTCTGTCAAAGGAAGAAACAAAATACATGATTTTAAAGCACTTGCCTTTGTTCAAAGAACATGAAAAGTTTTACTAGTTACTTCTGCTTGCCCAGAAGTTGCTCCCTTAACTGCTCTCCAGAAGCTCTGTGGCTGGAGTTATAATTCAGATGCCAAGTTTTTTTCACTTGGGATTTATCAAATAAAATCTGATGCTACATTTCGACAATATGTTTTAAGCCTATCCATTCAGTTTTAGGTATTTACATCTGTGTTTAGGTTCCCAGGTGAAAATCACAAGATTTCCAGAGCTTACTGTCCATTGGCAATGCAGATACTCAGCATTCTTTAAAAACTGTGTCTCTTATTGCTCTGAATAAGATCCATTAGTTCAAATTTATGTTGCAGAGGATAAAGAAGGTCTAAAGCATGTAAGAAAGGATGGAATGATTATAAGAAATGTGCAGAGGATCTTCTTAACCCATCTAAGGTTAAAACATCCCTTCATTTTGCTCCCATTTTCATATAAATTAACATTTTTTTGACCTTTCTTTTTCTTCTCATTTCCCTAAGGAGATTATTTTCTAGAGGTATTTTTTCTTTTTTTTTTCTTTTTTTTTTTTTTTTTTTTTTTTTCCTTTTTCTGCCTTTTTCACTGCTGCAGTTTAACCTTCTTAAGCTCATTTTCAGGGTCCCTGGTTCTTGTTGTTGTTGTTGTTGTTCTTCTTCTTCTTCTTCCTCTTCCTCCTCCTCCTCCTGCTCCTCCTCTACTTCTTTTCCTCAAAAATCCACTCTTCTTCATAGTGCTCCCAAGAACCCACAGTGAAAATGCCTCTTCCTGTGAGTTCCAGCATCTTCCTATTGTCCTTAGACAGTCAGATGAAGTTTGGAGAATACTCAGTCAAGGCAGTGCAGGAACAGAGAAAAATCTGTTATAAACATGGGCTGTGTAATCTCTTTCCAGTCTCACTCTTCAGGAGTCTGTGTTGAATGTACAAGGAGAAAGACAGATTTTTGCCAGGCAGATTTGTCACAAGCTCAGAGTAAAAGCACAGGATAGTGGAAATGTCTCCAGTTGGTGAAAAGATCAAAGGGAGTGATTTGTTTGAAAGAAAATTTTGAAAGATAAAAACAAAGATTGTCTGTGCATTAATATTGGGGGCAGTTCCTTGTGTGAAAACCTGTGTGCAGCTTCATTTTGTATGCCAGGAGAACACCAAACAGGTATCGGACAGAATGAATTTCTCTTAATTTTAGGCACTCTTGAGCACTGTTTGGTGAGAAGTTTAGGTGACCTAGTCAACTGCCTTCCTTAGTCACTGAAAAAAACCAGGCATCCTCTGGTGATTCACATCACATGGGGTTTTTCTACATTGCTAGGAAAGAAGCCTACACGTGGGTGGCAGGGAAGCTGTGTCCAGGCTAATAACAGTATTTTCCTATGTAGACAGATGCCTACAAATTCCTCATTCTTGAAGGAGCTTTATGACACTAACTAATAAACCGTAGTTAATGTAACTCTCTTAGCTTGCTGGTTATTTCTGCCAGGCAAACATTTCTTGTGGGATAAGATCATTTATCTGGGGTAGAAAAGTTCCCTTTAGTAACTATTAGAGTTACTGTGGTTGCTGTATCGTGAGATCAGCCACATGAAGAAAATGTTTATTGGATTGTTTGAGTGATTGCTTCCTTTCTTGCATTTTTGGCAAAGCTTTTGGGCACTGGAAGAAGTAAATGGACCAAAAAAGTTTTATTCACCTCCCCACCCACACTGTCAGCCATGATTATATCAGCCATGATACAATACCACATGTTTAAACATTCTGTAAGTAAGGAAGAATTTTAATGGGTGATAATGGTGCGAGCTTATGGTATAGTTTGTGACTAATTTTGCAATGACTGTGGAAAGGGTATTAGATGGCTCAGGGAAGTGAGTGTGGGCACTGGATCATTTCACCAGCCAACAACAGAATAAAATACCAGTGGTTTACAGTCTGATAACTACACAGTGATTTATCTGCTGTAGGTTCCTCTTCCAGTGCAAGTGATAGAAGGCCACAGTCATATCTAACCACCCTGAAGGGGAGGCAAAAGGCTGGATACGCAGGGAGGCCAGCACAGCAGGTATCTGGATAAAGCAAGGCCTTGCCGGGGCACTGAGAAGATCCTGGGGTTTGCTGAGGTATATGACTAATGTTTACACAGTGCTATGACGATATGAAGTGCTGTAAGGATGTTGTCTTTGTTGTTTTGCATGCGTTAGTAAATATAAAGGGCAATGAGTCCTGCTGGTAATCTGATCTCTTTATTAGCTAAGCACAAGCTCTACTTTCAACAGCATCCTCCGCAGCAGAGTATTTATTTAGTCTATAGTAGAGAGACGCTGCTATTTGCTTTTCTCACTATTTGTACAGATCTGGTTATAAGAGGAAACTTTCCCATGTTATTCATTGCATTGCTTTTTGAACTATTTATAGGGCTGTTCCTCAGTTCCAGCATGGATTTCCTTTCTATCTCCATGCAGCTAAGAAATGCACTAGGAGTAGCCCTAGAGCCTCTGCATCACAATCTAGCAAAAAGCCCTTGCACAGAAAGGACTTTCCCGGATTTTGAACACCCTGCCAAGGGGACAAGGGTATTGCTGAAGCAGTTCCAGTAAGGCCCTTGCCCACAGGCTGCCTGCCTCCTCTGTCCATCTCACCGTGCTGCCCTGGGGATGTGGTGCCACAGGACCAGGGCTGTGCTCCCACCTGGCCTCCAACATAACAGAGATTTTTGGAGAATACTTGCAGGCTGAAGATTTGTAGGTCCAACTGCTGAAGTTGAGGTGCCCAGGCTAGGAAATTTCTCTCTCTGGGCTTCCTTTAAAGTCAGTGAGGATAAGTACTCTGTGCTGGTGCGGCCTCACCTCGAGTACTGTGTGCAGTTCTGGGCACCACAGTATAAAAAGGACATGAAACTGTTGGAGAGTGTCCAGAGGAGGGCTACGAAGATGGTGAAAGGCCTGGAGGGGAAGACGTACGAAGAATGGCTGAGGTCACTGGGCCTGTTCAGCCTGGAGAAGAGGAGGCTGAGGGGAGACCTCATCACAGTCTACAACTTCCTCGTAAGGGGGTGTCGAGAGGCAGGAGACCTTTTCTCCATTAACACTAGTGACAGAACCCGCGGGAACGGGGTTAAGCTGAGGCAGGGGAAATTTAGGCTTGACATCAGGAGGGGGTTCTTCACAGAGAGGGTGGTTGCACACTGGAACAAGCTCCCCAGGGAAGTGGTCACTGCACCGAGCCTGTCTGAATTTAAGAAGAGATTGGACTGTGCACTTAGTCACATGGTCTGAACTTTTGGGTAGACCTGTGCGGTGTCAAGAGTTGGACTTGATGATCCTTAAGGGTCCCTTCCAACTCAGGATATTCTATGATTCTATGATAAGTAGGTTCTCTGAATTAACACAAAATTACTTTGCTCCTTTCCACTTACTATGATGAACATTTTTTTTTTGCAAGAAGATGAGTTCTTCACCTAATTTCATTGCTTGGAGACAGTGAAATTAGCAATGCATTTGTGTAATTGCAAGGCAGACTTCTTCCTGTGGTAGTGCAGCCCAGCAGGCAGCTCAGCATCACCCAGCTCCTTGCTCAAATCTTCCCATATGGAATGGGGGGAACATTGGTAAGATAAAAGTGCGAGAACTCCTGGGTTGAGATAAGGACAGTTCACTAGGGAAAGCAAAAACTGTGTGCACAAGCAAAGCAGAATGAGGAATTAATTCGCTGCTTCCCATCGGCAGGTAGGTTTTCAGCTACTCCCAGCAAAGCAGGGCACAGCACACATTTATTGGGAAGACAAAAGCCATCACTCCCCCTTTACTCCTTCTCCCTCCCCATTTCTTATTGCTGAGCATGCTGCCATGTGCTATGGGACATCTCCTTGGCCAGTTTGGGCCACCTGTCCTGGCTGTGTCCCCTTGTGGCTCCTGGTGCCTCCCAGGCTCCCCGCAGGCAGGGCAGCATGAGGAGCAGAACCATCCTGGCTCTGTGCGAGCCCTGCTCTGCCGCAACCAAACATCACTGGGTTATCAGCAGTGTTTTCATCACGAATCCCAAACACAGCGTTGTGTGAGCATCTACCAAGAAAATGAACTCCATCCCAGCCAAAACCATGGCACTTACCTTGAACCATAAAATTGTTGTCATTAAGACCTCAATAGCAATGACCAAAGAAGCTGTTTGATCAAATGCTCTCTGTATTACTTTTACATACTATTGCTGTATAATCTTTTGCGTATCTTCATGGGTCACAGATCAGTTCCAGCACAGTAGCCAGGGTGGACAGAAAGGAGTTGCAAAGAAGGGAAATGTTGAGTGATGAGATGCTACTTGTGTTTATCTGAATTACGTTTTA
Source organism: Aythya ferina (assembly GCF_964211825.1). Taxonomy (NCBI): domain Eukaryota; kingdom Metazoa; phylum Chordata; class Aves; order Anseriformes; family Anatidae; genus Aythya; species Aythya ferina. The sequence continues at coordinate 28,209,539 of NC_140296.1, forward strand.
CAATAAAATCTCTAGAGCTGGCATGCTTCAGGACTCCTGGAAGCACTCAGTTTACAGTTAAACTCTCCAGCAACTCAAGAGCTCTTTTATAAGGAAATCTCTCTTTAAAGGATGGATTCCTTTTTCCACTTTCTACATGGATGCAAGAGGAGAAAGGGACTGCTTGGAGATCATCTGAAATCCCCTCTAGCTTTTTCCACTTATTGTCAGCCCAGGCCAGTGTGCTGAAAACTACCAAGTGCTTCCTTTCCCACTCCACAATTAAATGTCCTTAATGCAATCTGGTGCTGGTGGAGGTCCATGTGTGTGGAAGGGAGACATCAAGAGGGATGTCTACATGGGGGCATGGAGCACAGTACTGAGATTCCCCAGGCATGCAGACCTGCCCGTTCAAGTCCCAAATCACACTGACTGAATTCACCTAGACAAGGGACGTGAAAATGGGTGTAGTGCCATGGGATCGCAGACTGCTTTCGGATGTGATCTGTATTGTATCCAGATAGCTTCCTTCCACCTCCGCAGTACATCTGTTGTAGAAGGGGTGTATAGATGTGACATCAAACATGACAGCTTTTTGGGGAACAGGAAGGATGAGAAAGTGCTTGGAGACAAATTCAGTCAGCAGGGCAGGACAGAGCTCTGCAGGCTTGCCATCAAGATCACACACTTGAAGAATGAGTGAAATAAGCCATTATATAGCAGGAACAATGGCCAAGGAGGATGGTATACCATTCATTCCAGTACTGACTTTGTACAGCTAACCTAAAAGACAGCTTGGAAGCAGGCTGTTAGAAACTAGGAAAAAAAAAAAAAAGAACTCTGAAAAAATGGAGACAAGGAGCAGAAAGAAAATGGGGAGAAAACTCCTACACCTAGGATGAGTGCCACAAGAAGTTTCACACATTAGGGACTTTTCTGGGTATGTGCAAGTCAATTGGGATGAGTTCTCACTTCCAGGGAGACCTCATTCTGATGCCTCCGTATGTTCTCATTCTTCTACTTATGTAAAGCCTGCAGAGTGTGGCAGTTCACATCTTTCGTTAGACCAAGTTCTCTTTTTTTCTTTCTTTAATTTTTTTTTTTTAAAGAAATATATATATATATATACGTATGTACGTATGTATGTATGTATTTGTGAAAAGTTCTCTGTCCTCATCCAGAAAAACCTATTGAAATTTCTATGAATTGGGAGTACTTTGTAGGACAGATGCCTATGATCATGAAAATGCGAGGAGTGACTGACAGTTTTTATTTCCAGAAAGATGCCTCTAGCCATTGTTGTCATTGCTGTTCTCTTCTCTTTGACAACAAGGGCAAATACAGTCCTTGGTCTAGCTCCTGGGCACAGAGCAGTCTTCCTGAATCAGCACCCTCCAGTGGCTTCATGCCATTAAACTAATTGTATAAGACGTTGGAACCAGTGCACATTTCTCAGCCTTTGACTTATATTTTTGATGGGTAAATGTATATTAAACTGTGTAAAATTGAGCAATCTAAATTTTTTTTTTTTTTTTTTTTTTTTTTTTTCCTGTGGGCAACCTTATTAGTAATTAGATTAAGGGACAGATTGTGAATCTACTGAATATGGTGAATATCTTTAGGCAGCAGCTGGTTCATTAATGGCAGAAAATATTTTAGCAGTTTGACCATAAAATGAATGTTCACATGACTGTGTTATAACTATCTATTAAAATAAAACTCAATTTGAATAGTAATTCAAATTTTAGCCATCAGACTGACATTCTTGCCTCTTCCCATACACTGTGCTCCACTTTGTTTATTTTCCACTGACAAAATCACAGGAGTCTGCAAATCACAAAAATTGAAAATGGTTAGTAGTACAAAAGGTAGATATTTATTATTTACAGTTCTACATTCAATAAACACTGGCTGTTCCACAAAAGACAATGATGAAATACTGACATCATTCTGCATTCCACGTTGATCCCATTATCTATGAGACTTCTGTTTCTTTTCTCCAAATAGATTTCATGTTCGATGGCACTTCTTAAAGCGACACTGGCAACCTGAAATGTGTTTGGTTTCAGAAGTGAATTCACAGTATTCTCAGATAATAGAGTCCTGCCAATTGGTGTTTTTATTGTCTTGTTTATTTTTGGTTTCAACTACAGCACCTTCTCTTCCTCATTACCATGTGAAAGATAGATACAGGCTAAATATTGTTAGTTCAGGCTATTGTCCTGTAATGCTGAAGTTGAGGAGATCTTAGCCAGAAACTCCAGCTGGTGCAGGACCACACCCTAACCCATACAGCATATGACAGTATATTCCACAAGGAGTGTAGAGGAACAAAATGCACAAAGAAACCGTGCCCAAGCCCAAGATTTTCCATCCCTTTCAATTAAAATAATCTCCAGTGTTACTTGTGGTAACCAAACAAACAGTTTTCCAGGAAAAGTATTTTTTTTACAATCTATTTTTAAAGTTCAAACGTACTACATTTAGACATTAAGTGGTTTGTACCACTGAGATAACGTGTGTAGTGTGGACTACCTCACAAATGAGGTATTTTCCTTTTTGTAATTATTAGTATCGCTTATTACAATGGATTACTTCACAGCCATGGTACATATTCCCCTTACTGCCCCAGTCCACAGAAAGGACACCCAATAAAACCAAGCACGACTATGAAATATCGACTCAAATGAAGAGAATGGATTTATGACAGCTAGAATAATGAGACCACAACCCTAACCCCAAGTTAAATCCAAGAAAGAAGAACTGTCTGTGAAGCCCTTGAGAGTGTTGGCTTTGCTGTCTTTGTTACATACAAATCATTTTCAAATAGCAGTGTGAAATTCCCAGGTATGTTATGAAGAAAACAAATCTATAGATGTTTTCTTTCCTAATCTGTAATGATCTGCACTAGTGTTAACCGAATCCTTGACTAGAATAAATGTGTGTGAATCCATTGAATTAGCTTGTCTATATCAGCTCAGGGCCTTGACTCTAAGAGCTGGTTGAAGTGGGTCCAAGGCACCATGGAATCATGACTAGCCTGTGGCTGTCCACACTGGTTATGTGCTTTTCATCACTTTTAACTGGTATTAAATAGCACTCCATCAAACAATGCCTGTCACAAGTTGGGTGACACAACAGGCTAGAGATCTTTCCAGTTGGCATTAAGGACAAAGCCAGGCATTCTGGGGAAAAAGGAGAATTTATTCAGATAGGCATAATCCATTGCATGTTGGTTGGCCTCACAGGCAGCAGTTAGACCTTTGACTGTACCTGCATACGTGTAGTCTCACATGCCACTGGTTTGGCATGCAAACCATTTAATCTAAACTGTTCTGTAATGCAATGGCACTACAGAAATAATAATTGTAGTATTGCGTGTCAGAATAACCATAGAGATAACCATGTAGATTACACAAGAGTTTTTCATTTTTATTCAAAAACTAATCAAAGAACAAAAAGTGAGGAACACCCCTCTGCCCCCAGCTCTTTCTCTAGGCTTATAAAAGTAAGAACTAAAGATGCATGAACATCAAAAACTCAGGTTTTCTGAGCAGATTTCCATAAAGTGTATTTTCTGTTTGCTTTGTCTAAACATTGAAGAGAATTTGTTGTTTGCTAAAGCAATAGAGTTCTCAGCATCTGCTTTGGCTCTCAGGAGTAAAAATATCTCCCATTGATTTAATTGATAATGGCTAACAGCCAACATGAGTTTTCTTCAAAAGCGAATTCTGAGTTCATAATCACTAGTATTCAGCAGCTCATATCCCACCACTAATAGCTACTTGCCAGGCAGCAAATGATCCCCTGAGAGCCGTATGTCCTAAACACCTTGAATTCTGAACATAAAAGTTCACAATGAACTGCTTGGAAATAAGATATATAAACTATCCATCCACAGGAGGTATTTGGTGAGTAATTTCTTATGTCAAACAACAATTGAAAGCTCACTTTTCATTCACGTGGTGCTTGCAACCAGAAATGTTGTAGGAAACTCAGAATATATTTCCATCAATGATGTTATCAGGAGTGTTGGGAGCCAAGTCGTGTGCTGGGGAGCTTTGTGTTGTTGAAGGACGCAGCCTTTAAGAGGCTTTGCAGCCTCATATATATACCACTGGTGACTACCTCCTGTGTTGAGACTGACACCAGTGACCCCATTCCTTTCCCTTTGCTTGTCCATGGCTAGTCTCAATATTTTAATAAAGATTTACATAGCCCTGGTAGTCTGTACAGTTTTATCTGAGATACCTGGGAGGTTTATGCACTTTTATACTTCTATGTAAGAATCAGTGAGCTACAGAAATGTCTGAACCCAGCTAATTATTACTTGCATATCTAACTGAGTGTAGATAAACTGTTCATCTGGAAACTCGGATATACAATTAAATGGTCAGGAATCTCACAGAATAACTTTGGAGGTCAAGGCTTCCATCTAGTGGTAAAATCTAAAGGTGCAAAAGTAGCTGTTCTAGGGAACGAGGACTGGTGAGGTCCTTGCAAACACCCAGATAAGCATACAGACCGAGTAGCATATGGGAGAAAAGCAAGAAAATAAAAGGAGGAAAAACTAAAAAAAGCAACCGGGCAACCTACTACGTCGCTGAGGTTCGGAAGGAGGTGCGTAGATCAGGCAGGAAGGGAATATAGGTCACTGGAGTGGGCATTGCCTTTTATTTAAAAGCAGGCATGACATTCTGAATAAATACTGGCTGTAGGGTGCACTGAATGAGACCTAAGTGTGAAACATTGCATCAGGCATGGCAGAAAGCAAAGACTGATCTCTGTATGTTAATCTGTATTTTCAGATTTCTTTTTCAGAAAAAAAAAAAGTGACTGTCATAGAGGGTGAGAAGAATGACGTTTTCCAGGTTGAGGTCATCCTGCCAAAAGCTCTTGATAATCTTTTTCCCCTCACATGGTTTAGAGCTGTAATCTGGCTCATAATTACTTCTGCAAGGATATGCCAAAGAGATGGAACAAATAGAGACTTTCTTGGAAACTGCAATGACTTTATAGGCTGCGCTGCAACACGCAGTGAACTCCATAACAAAAGAGGTTTTTGACCTTGCAGAGACTGCTTGTGCAATATTAGCCTGCCTCTTTCGCCCTGCTCATTGCCTCCCCCAAACAAACAATCAAAATAAAACAAACAAGCCACAGCAGTACAATTCTTGATATCCACGGGCACACATCCAGACATGCTGTGCAGGAATCTGAGTGCATATTTCATAAGCACATCAATAGCCATAACCATATTCACTAGGCAAAAAATGAGAAACATTGACACTTTGTGATAAAAGATAGTGTTCTGCACAGTGTTGAAGTCTATACAAGGTGAATAGACCTGAAATAAATTGAAATATCAACTCAGTTCCTGCTGCTTCATGTATTAAAACAATTGGATTTCTCTGTATGCAGGAAGAATTATGGATGGTTGATCTCAGCTCATTATTTCCACTGCAGGAAATTCTTCAGGATGTTCCAGTTGTACCTGCTTAATTCTAGTGAATGTATAAAAGATCCACCACAAAGTCCTTGCTGACAGTGTTTTGATTCAGAAATACAGTGATCTTTGCTTTCTGCCAGCACTGACCCCCATTTGCTCTGCTATTCTGTCCTGTACACTTATGTGATTACCATAGCTTCTTGGAGGTGCTTTTTATTAATAGCAGTTTTAGAAAAATTCACAAGAGGAAAGCTGGTTACCTCAGTCCTTTCCATTCTGGTGGTTCCTTTCTGTTGATGCTGATACCCAGACTAGATGCCTGCAAGACTCAGCTGTTTCAGCTCATCTGAGTTACTCAACTATTTCCTTCCATTTAAGTTTCCCTAGCCTTATGCCTGACCTGGTTAGCTCAAATTAAAAAAAATATCTAGAATCTCCATATTTTGCTCATCTTGGGGTCACAGTGTTGGGCCTTATTTCAAGGTATAGGCATGAATCTCCATGTTCCTTTACTTGCAGACTTTGTAATTTTCATAGAATCATTGAATTATAGCATGGGTTCAATTGGCAGGGACCTTAAAGATCATCTAATTTTAATGAGTAGCTTAGGCTGGAAAGCATCATTCGGCTTTGCAGATTACTGTAAACACCTGCTAAGCTGCAAACCCAGTTCAATATATATGCTTACCAGCATCTATGCCTCCTTTTGGCTTTCTGACCTGATTGAAATCTCAAACAAGTACCTTTCTTGAGCCTTTTCAGGTTGCTTAAAAACATGAGTAGATAGAGGTTTAGATATTTTTGTCTTACTTCCTCTGTTTTTTACTAGTGAGCCACCTCAGAGCTTCCTAGAATTTATCAATCCACTTTAAGCAACATCTACTCAAGGGACACCTCAAGCATCCACTTCGTATTGCCAAGGGGCTTTGTGTAATGTTTTTGAATCCAGGTATTCCAGCAGCTCTATGCTTTGTCCACCAGCCTGGTGGTAGATCTCTTTACAACTTCTGTGCAGATACTGCTTTTTTCTTCATATTTAGATCCCACATAGTGGGTTAATTATTGTGGAAGACAAGTGATTGATTGAAAATCCCTGGGAGGATGTAAATGAGTTATCTTTGCCCCTGTAAACAGCCACAGCTCTGAGGAGTGTGATTTGACTGTTCACTGTGGGTATAGGAAATGCTTTCTGAGGTTTAGCTTGAATGTGGCAGGTGAGACTGGATAGCCACTTCTTCCTCTCCTTTCCTCACCTTTCCGCTGTGCTTCACTGCATACAGACTGGCAGGGCTGTTTACAAGGGTAGTGGGAAGCCAGGTGAGAAATAAGCAGGCAGAAGATCAAACTAGCCAAGGAGAAATAGAAACAGTATTTCCAGTCAAAAATGGCAAATGAGCAACAGCAATGTGGAATCTTAATTCTCCTGCTGCTTTACTAAGCACACAGGGAGAGGCAAAAAAAAAAAAAAAAACAAACAAACAAAAAAAAAAACGCTGCTCTTGCCAGTCCTAGAAAATAATCATCCTCCTGGATATTTTGGTTGTGCCATTTAGAGGGAACAGCTTGCTCCCAGTAAAACCTTTTCTGGCCCAATGGTGTATGGAGCGACAGCAACGTTTTTTAGAGCAGACAGATGGCAGTGTGCACTCCCAGTCGTGGTGGTGCTGCAGGACTCAGTTCTTGTAGGGTGTCATTGCAAATTTAGCTGGCTTTGTGCGCTGAGAGGGTCCTGACTGTCTCCTTGTATTTGTTAGCATGACCAGAGCTGCACAAGTTAGAAACTGTTTTTGCAGATGCTGAATGGACCACACTAAGAATTATGGTTAAGGAATATAAAGTAAAGAGAATAATTCCTTTTTATTAATTAAGTCATGTCAGCAGGGACAGGATCAGGGCATTGTGTGTTAGACCACATCATATACAGATATATATAATTTTTTTCTCCCCAGAGACCTTGTGGTCTGAGCAGAAAAATAGTTAATATTCTCAAAAACACTACTGAGAAGTGCTCAAGATGTATTTCTTCTATTTCTTTCTATCCTCCCTAGTGTTCGTATACTATCTCCCTTGTACTAAGTCCCCCTTTCTAAGATCACTCAGTCAAAGTGTTCCTTTTTTTGCTGCTCTGGTTTAAGTCGTCTTTACCCTGATTCATTGGACTAGCAGAGTAGGGAGGAGATAGAAACATGAATCCAAGGGTGTCTACAAAAGAGTCTACGAGTATCCTGTGTGAACCTTACGCAAAGATGACTGATATGGTCTGGCTAACCAAAAGATTCAGACTGCCCCCTGTCACAAATACTCCGATGGGCTTCCTTTTGTGGGAAGGAATAATAGTGTATTAGAGTTTAATTGGAATGAGAAACAGATGATCCAGTTAAAGATCAAGACAGGTCATTTAAATGTTTGTCTTCTATAAACTAATTTGAAGAACTGTTGCTTACAACATCCATTCTTCTTTGAGCTATCATGAATGAATCTTAACTATTTATCATCCTTTCCTGGCAAAGACTTTATCAATGGGTGATGGATGTGACGGGCAGCAAGCTAGACATCACAATAACTCTTCAGCCATCTTTGGGACAAAAGACTCAAGAGGCGAGAGAATAACTAATTCAACAAAGACTAACAAAGCTTAGAAAGTTCCTAACAATGTTTCTCCTAAAAGGACATGAATTCTCCCAATGAAACAAGCAAGGACAACTGGTTGTCCCTTGACCCTGTGTGACAGAAGACAAGACAAAGTTCCCTTGTCAAGCTTGTCACAGAGAGGGAGTTTTTAATGACAGCAGGGTTATTTGAGGAAACAAAGGGAAGGAGAAGGCTAGATAGAGCAGCGGGTAAGTGTGGTAACCTTTCACCCTCTGAAAATGCTGCCAGGCAACAGCTACAGAGATAGGGGTGCAAAGCAGGGGGAGTTTCACTAGAGTGGATTTTATTGCTTTGTCATAGGATGTGCACAAAATGTTTCCAAATGGCAATGCCAGGATAAGTTAAAATATACAAGAAAAAAGACTGATGTCTCATTTGCATAAACATTTCTTAAGCTTTTCTCTGTACATAAATCATGGCATTTCTTTATATTCTCATGCTACCTGGTGGAAATGCCATCATTCTTTTGGTTAGTTGCAATCAGTGCTTTTGCTGCAACAAACTTATTCAATGAATTAAAATGTCACATGCAGTGAAAATTCATGGAGAATATATAGGGTGCAAGTCAAATGGAAATACCTGGATTCAAATCTAAATTGGATGGGAAGATTATGCTCCAGATTTACAAAAAATTCTATTCATCTTCTGCGAGAAGCCTTGGTTTTCTGACTCAGCTGGTTTTGCAGTTCAGTGTTGCCCTGGTGACAGCACAGTTCAAGCATGTATTCTTGGAAAAAAAAAAAAAAAAGACAATCATTAAATCTGGCATGGGCAAGGCATCTAGATTTCACTGCATTTACATCTAAACCAATTCAAATGAACATCTTCATCTTCATTTTGGGGAACTGATTTTTTTGCTTTCATGGCTGAGAGAAGCAATAGTAGCTCTTTTGAATGTATGGTATCAGAACTGTGCTCACATCCCATATATTGGGAACTTCCTGAAAGAGTAAAAACATCAAGCAGTTCCAGATAACAGTTTTGAAGAGGCAGAACTCCTTGAGACCATTACTTTAATGGACTGACAGAGCAGAAGAAACAACCATTCCTGAGGATTCTTCTTTACTTGGTAACAAAGTCTGTTCCTCCATCTTCCCTTTTAGTCAGAGAGGTAGGAGTCCCACAATATTGTGCCTCTGATATTTCTTATCAACCCCCCAAAATCACTTGACCTGTGATTTGGGAATGCCCCACCACCTAATATTTTCAAGTACATACAGTCTTTGAAACAGTTAAGTGCCATGATAGCTACTATAAGCAGGTATCAAATGTTGGGATATTTTTTTTTCTTTAGTATTGAGTACTGACATCAGCATTCCTGATTATTTTATTTTATTTTATTTTACTTTATTTTATTTTATTTTATTTTATTTTATTTTATTTTATTTTATTTTATTTTATTTTATTTTATTTTATTTATTTTATTTTATTTTATTTTATTTTTATTTCTCTTAAATCTCTAGGAGACTGTGGGTTTTTTTGTTTCTTTATAGAACATAAAGTAAACATAAAAAGTGTTTAATAGTAGAGGACTAGGGAACAAAGTGAAGCAGTAGATATGTATGGTGATGAATAGCTGTTCATGCTTTTCCTCTGTTTTGGACTGTTTCAGTTAGCTCTCTCCAAGACAATCTGCTCTTTTATGAAACTATACAGACATAGCCAGATTTTAACAGAAATTGACAGCTGTACTTTAGTTTCTGAACTGTCTAAAATAACACAAGGCTCAATAATCTCGCTATCCATTCATGTATTTTAGAAGTACTGATTTTTATTTATTTATTGCTTACTTGTTTAAAAGCAGGGAAAGTGTTTTTCTTTTATTTGTTTTTATATATTTTTAAATGCACAAAATTTATTATCCTGAATGAGATAGAATTGCTTGATACAACTCTATGACAGAGAAAAAATATCTTGTCATCTACAGTTTGACAAAGGTTTCCTTCTTTGGCATCAGAACGTTATTTTGTTTCAAGAAAGATTTGACATTCCTTTGTATCAGTCATTTTGATCATAGAATCATAGATTTGGGTGAAGTCATCATCTGAGTCAAGCAAAATTTGTATACATGATATGTTGTTCTGGAGATAACCATACATTTTTACAAATAAGTTATTGTAAAAAACAACAACACCACCACCAACAACAACAACAAAAAACCTTACAAATGTGTGATTTTATGATTTAATCCACTCGTTAATCAGGAACACTTGCTATCAATCTATTTTATTTTAATTACATCTGTATACACATTTGATTTTATGGGGTTTTGTTCAACTGCACTGTTAATATAGTTACACAGAACACATATATTGGATTTTCTAATTGCATTTTCTTACCCAGTCATGATGGTTCAGGAGCTGCCAGTATGCCAGGTGTAGATAATAAAGGCAATTTTGTGTGTTATTGAGTGGTGATCTGTGGAAATTAGATCACTATGTTAACTACAAAGCCAAACAGAAATTGAAAGCAGTAATAGAAAGAAGTCACTTAAAAATACTGAACAAGTAAAGTCAGAATCAAGCAGTCAAATGAACAGTAAGGTATGGGCATTGTCTTGTCAAAGTTAGTAATCTTAGATGCTGTTAAATATTTAGTGTGGTCTATGTGATCTGCTTCTCACAAACTCCTTCTATAGGAGGTCTTTATGATCTAATAGCTGCCTGTGAATTTGGTACTTTGAGTTAACAGAGTAAATATTCTTCTCTAACCATAATTGTCATTTGATAAGTGTCCTTGTGCAGAACAAAATCATTCTGGAATAAGACCGCATTTTTTAATTATCAGCCAGCTTAGATATGGTAACATATTCTGTTCCCAGTGGTGAGATGGGAAGAGACCTGTGATCTGTGGTGGCTGAATTATAATTGCCCTGCTATTTACTTAAATGGAAGCACTCACAGATGCAAGGGGACTTGAGTTTGACTTTAAATAAATAAAGCACTATTCAGGAAACATGTTTGAACACAAATGCCCTATAGGAAGGTATCTTGAAAAGAAGTAGGACATTCCTCTGCTTATAAAACACACTAGAGACATTTGTGACCTTTAAAGGTATCCATAATTTTGCCCTCTAACTTTCTAAATCCATGGAGCTATTTAAATTACAGTAGAGACTCTGAAGAAAACAGATTAATGTTAATTTTTACAATCAGAAAGGAAGATTGTGTATTCCCACTGCTCATAACCAGTGCACAGAATAAAATATTCATGTCTGAAATAATTGTAAATGACCCTTTATTACACCAAATGAAATTCTGGTATATAATGCAGCTATTATATTGACTCATGCATTTATTAATTCTTTCTTATTTTAAAACTACAATGAAAAATGGGAACCATGCATACATTGACACATAATGAATGTGGCCCAGCAAGCTTTTTTTTTTTTTAAAAAAAGGAATGAAATATACTTGAAAGTGAGAACCCTCTTGAGAGCTTGAAAATTTTACTTATTTATTTCTTTTTAATCAATGAGATGTCATCATATGCCTTAAGTACTTTGTTGAAGGAGGACAGGAAAATCTATGGCCTATATGGAATGTTTTTCAAATCACAGTGTATGTCATCGTTTTTACTCTTCACGGTACATAATGTACCTTCTTTTTCTCTTTTACAAACAGAAGCCTTTTTTTTTTTTTTTTTCCATATTTTTTCATTTGCCTTATAGCTTTTCATGAGTCCAGTTGAGCTTAGAAATCAGTCACTACTGAAAGACAATGTCTGATCCTATAAGCAGTTGCTTTGTGGAGTTCCCATTGCCCTTACTGACTAGAGTCATTGCCAATAACTCCTTGAGCTTCCACTGATTTTATTCGTTTTGTTTGTTTGGTTGGTTGGTTTTTGGGTAAAGTGAGTACAAGAGTACAAGGTCATTTATAGACTGCCTCTCTAAGGCTCATTGGTATTGTGTCATGTCTACAAACATAGACCCAAACACCAAATCAAGTCATTATTGATGACCAGAATTTTTCTCCAACTCAGACGTAATTTTGCAGATAGGTTTCATCTCTTTTCATAGTTCTAATGGTCCACACTAGCATAAATTCAACTTTATTTATTACCTAGCTGTAGGATAGAATGGGACATGGTGAGAAAATCAATAATGGAATACCTCTGAACACGTACGAGGTCTTAAGCAGATGAATACTTCTGAGCAATCTCTAGGCTGCTCTCAACTGCAGCAGGAAACATATCTATGCTAGTATTAAAAGGATGAAAAAGTGCCAAGAAGTTATTTTGCATAATTTTTTCATTCTGTTGTAAGCACTTTTCAAATTTAGCTAAAAGTGAAAGGGACAAAGTGCATGTTTTAAGAAGGTTACAATGTATGTTTAGTGCCTGGTGGATCAGAGTGCTTGAGGGAATGGATGCAAATTTATATTAGAAGATATCTTTCTTTTTCAGATCCTATAGCTCTTAGGTTGCATAAACCTTCATTTGACACTTCCAGTATCGTTAGCAGAAGTTTACTCAGTAAAGTCTGGAGGGTGATGTCCAAGACCTTTCAGTCTAGTTATTTTCTCAAACATCTAATGCTTGAGTAAGACGAATTATGAAAGCTCTTCTGAAAATTTTAAATCTGGACATTCCTGTTTGCTTTAGAAGAGGTGTTGATCATCACAGTGGTGAGAGATGACCAAATATACTCTCTACTTATTTCTAAAGCATGTATCATGCCATTACAAAGTCACAAATGCTAACAAATGCTTTATTTTTCTTTCTTTCTTTCTTTCTTTCTTTCTTTCTTTCTTTCTTTCTTTCTTTCTTTCTTTCTTTCTTTCTTTCTTTCTTTCTTTCTTTCTTTCTTTTTCTTTCTTTCTTTCTTTCTTTCTTTCTTTCTTTCTTTCTTTCTTTCTTTCTTTCTTTCTTTCTTTCTTTCTTTCTTTCTTTCTTTCTTTCTTTCTTTCTTTTTCTTTCTCTCTCTCTCTTTCTCCTTCCCTCCCTCCCTCCCTCCCTCCCTTCCTTCCTTCTTTCCTTCCTTCCTTCCTTCCTTCCTTCCTTGATAGAGAAGCATTTTAGAACAGTTTTACTTTACAGCATCTCTTAAACAGAGTAACTTTGTATTGAGTGTAATAGACCCTGACATCTGAATCCACTTTGCTCCTGGTAGTGCTGTGGTATCGGGTAGCTGTAGCCATCTCCTGGTTACCACAGGGTGAAACCCAGAGCGACTTCTGAATTCCACCCGCCAGAAACCATTCCTCCCCACTCAGCCTTTTGTCCCCGTCGAGGCTGATCTGAAGGAGCTCTTGCAGAGAGCACAGGGCGGGGTGCCCTGCACCACCAGGACGGGTTTGGATGCTCCGGGGACCTCAGGAGGGATCCAGCACCATGGAGAGCGCCAGGCGCCCTCCGGCCCTCGGAGCGGGGTGGTGAAAACGAGGGGACAGAGAAACATCAGGGGGCAATTTCCATCCCGACGCTGATGGTTTGTACGAGGAGCCGTCAAACAGAAGGTCAAAGCATGACGTTTGGCCTCCTGTGCTATATTTTAATCCGAGGAAAGGACTGAGCTATTTTCCTGACACTAACGGAATAGAAAGCACGTTTCTGTGTTCATCATGCTCTTCACATCGCGTTAGACTGAAGGCAAGTGAAGCAGTAATAGATTTTTGTGTCCTCGTTACACTAAGTGACAAATTCGTCTGGCAGCTGAGGGCAAGGGTTGCAGCTACTGGTTACTAGATCTTAGATTAAATTAAGAAGCTGAAAGAGACGAGGTATAAAGGGGAGGAAGCGACACACTATGTTCAAAAAGATCCATTCTATATTTCACCCCAGCTTCCACCGAAGAAATGTGACAGATGACATCCCTTACTGTGATGGCACAGGTTCTGCTGTCAGATTGATCCGCAGCAGTTCTATGTACGTCCTTGGAGGTGAGCAGGAAAAAGTTGGTGAATCACTAAAAAAATGCAAAAGTACATCCAGCATTGACTCTTGCTTCCAGTCAAAAGAGGAAGACAGGGACTGGATGTATTCTAAGACTCAGGACTGCTTGAAGTACTTGCAGGATCTGTTAGCCTTGAGGAAAAAATATCTTGACAACATTAATAACTTGAAATCCATGCATAGGACTGCAGATTCCCCAACATCCACAAAGTCATCCAAAACCGGAAAGAAGTCATTTCTTCTACTTCCTACCAAAGAGTCTTCTAAGGTAATTCTGAAGACCTAAGAACTTCTGTCATGTAAATAGTCCTAAGCCATGAATCAATTAGATGTATGACTTCTGCTGATTTTCTGCCTTACTGGTTTCAGCTACTTGTCTTTTTATTGTTACATCATTTGGAATACTACTAAATACCTTAGGATTCTTTCTGAGTAGTGTGAGGTCAAGTATGAATGACTGATAATGGAAAGAAACGTATGTGTTTGGAGGTGTGTGAAGAGAAAATAAGGAAAGAACTATGAGAGTATGGGAAGTATCTGAAAACAAGTTATGAAAAAGAGATCTGCTCTCTCAGTACTCTGACAGGCTACTTAAGTGCCTCAGAGTTCTCTGCTATGGTTATTTATAGCTGTTAATGACCACAAGCACAGTAAATCCCTGGGTTTACTGGCAGCCTTTTCATTGGCATAAAATTACTTACAGAAAATAATTGTGAATTCTTTGAAACAGCTACAGTTTTCTCTGACTGGTCAGGTAGCTTGTTAGTGCTACATTTAGCTATGGTGCAAGTTCTACTGATAGCCAATGAAGAATTCTTAGGGGTTTCTTTCTCTGTTAATTAGTAAGCTGTTGAGTAGTTGTGAGGCAGACAGTGTAGTTCTTTACCCTTTGCTGTAATGACACTGAAAAATAACACTGAATTTTTCATGCAGATTATTTCCATGTATCCTAGAGAGAAAAGCAATGCAAAGCTTCCTCATGGCTGCCTTTTACAGATCGCATGTCACTAGACAGTTCAGCAGTTAATTTCACCATGGGCTTGATTCAGTGAGGAAAAAGGAAAGAATTGCAACCAGACCTGCTTTGGCAGCAGGCTCACAGGTTACCCAGTGCAGCCTTTGAACTGGATATTAGCAGGGAAAGTGGGAAGAAGGGACATATGGCTGACCTACTGATTAATCCATGTGGACTTTACCAGAAAATTATTTCCACATTTAGATGTTCTGTCACAGCATAATGTCAGAATGGCTGAGGCTGAGCTCTGTTGCAGGCATTATTTAACCAAAGGACAAAACTCATGTTTTTACAGCTAGATGCCACATTTTTTCATTTTACTTCTTGATTTAACACCCATTCAGTCAGCAGGAATTTTTCATTTGGTTTTATTGGGTTTTATGTCATCTTTTTAATGCTTTGAGTGGTGATTCTCAGAAGCTGGGAATAAAATGTGGGAAACAACACTCTGCTCAGGGGGCTGGAGAAGACAAATTTTATAAAGACGTTACTATTTAAGACTAGGAAAACATCCAAAGAGAATGACTGAGATATAGGAGAGTGGTTTGCTGGTGCCATGTGCCAGGCGACAAATCTCAAGACTATAGATACACAGCTTATGAACTGACTTTTCATACCATCACACAAAGGTTGGCTTGATACAGGGGAGATTTACAGCATGCTGGCTCCCCTGATGAGCTGAACAGTGATGTAACGGAGCAGAACATAGCTAACCACTAGATAAGGGGGGAGAAATGAATGCAGAAGAACACTTAAACCAGGAACCAGAAGGCTGAGAAATAGATTCTGCCCAACTAGGCTTCAGGTAGCATTGTGACTTTCTGAGATTTGCCACTGAAAGTACCAGTTAAAAAAAAACACCAGAAGTTTAACTCAGGTTTAGCAAATATGTTTATCTCCCACAGGATGAGGCTAGGAGTGCAGTCATCTTACTGTGGCCAACAAGCTCTTTTGCACCAAGAGCCCTGATAGCGGGTGTCATGGTAACTCTATGAGCCTTCCCCTCAGGAACATCAAAAGGAACATATGCCACCCAGTGAGTTATTCTTGCTGACATAAATGGCAGGGCCACAGCTGTACCACCCTGACTTTGCAAAAATTAGGAAGAGGTCAAGAAGACTTCCAGACCATCCAGAATACTATGTTTTGTAACTCCAAGTTTTATGTTCATATACCACAAAGTTGATTTTATCAGCAGGCTTGAGTGGCTTTGTCCCTTACTACCTGTTTTTGTTAAATTACCTGTCATTGGGCATTCCCTTTTTTTTCCTCCTACCTGCTGTATGATTAATAGGAATGTGCTTTGTCCAGACAACATTGTCCTCAAGGCAGTTGTAGTTGTAGTCTAGATGCAAGTCCCAAAGCCTGGACTACAGGCTGGTTGTGGATTCAAAGTTTGCCTCTTGGGACTACTGAGAAAAAAAGAGAGGTGTGTCAGATGCTGGAAGTACACAGACATTTGTCTGGAATGTCTTTTAAACAGTAAGGGCTTAGTAATATCAACCATCACTGTTCTCAGTCAATGTGTGGTAGCTGTTATCTCTTAGCTCTACAGAGGATGTCAATCATCCCATAATGTCAGGAGGGGAAGCCAACTCATCTGTCTGCCTCCACCATCCCACTAATGGGGAGCAAGCTGGCCCTTTAAAGATGTGATACAGCATGTATTTTTTGCTTATGTACTTGAAACCCAGGACAGTACTTTCCTGACTTGGAATTGCTCTGGCGACATGCCTAGCTTGGGTTGGAATGGAAAATACACAGCCCTTCACTGGGCAGAGCCCCCATGAATGGCAGAAGGGTTCATCCCACATGGTCCTACAGAACTGCTAACCGAGGACTTTATGACTGCTTCAGCATTTATTGGCAGACGTGTACTTTTTTATCAAGACAGGCTCCTAATTTTAAAACCCATGGCTTTCCTGTGGGAATTATCACAGTGTTGAATGACTCACATTTTAGCACACACAGTCCTTTTCCATTTCAAAAAAGACTTTAGCAATTTAGATCTGGATTCATCTCATCTAACTTAGGCATTTTAATAATATGCTTAAATTAGTAACTAAGTTACCCCATGATCCCTTTGCAGTTAAGGGACAGAGCTGCCTGCAGAGGGGAATTCAGCCTACCTGAGGTCTGACTCATCTTCTGAAGGCACCAGAGCCCTGTATTAATTAGAGAAGGAACCCTATATGACTACATTTCTAGTGTGTGTGTCTCATTAGGTGCCTACTGCTAGGCAGAATAAATTTGGCCACAAAGCACAGCTGTCACCTAGACACCCAATTAAATAGCTTGATAAGGGGATTCTGAGGGATTTTATAAAATCCTGCTGGCAGTGCCCAAGTGGAAGATGTTTCGTGTTGAGCACGTAACAAGATGGACACTTGTTAGGCTGCTGGTCTGCTTTCTTTGATGGCTGCTCTGGAGTTGTCTGGACCCATGTCCCTTTCTGGCAGCTTGAAATATGGAACCAAATACAATCTTTGCAACTTCCTTATACAGTTCACTCATTAAGGGGTAATTTTGTCCAACCCTTAGCTATTTATTTATTATTATTATTATTTTATTTTTAACAGGCATCTATGGAGAGAAGAATAGTCCCACAGCACAGTTCAGATATAAGAGAAGCAATAGCATTCTTTGACTCGGTTATTGCAGATCTGGATTCAGAGAGATGGCGGAGAGTTCCTGACACGGATTTGCCAAACGTGGATGTTGATTTTGATGGTAGGGTATAAAACAGACAAAATATTAATACTTCTAGTGTGGGACAAATAGAGGAAACAGTGGCAATGTAGTTCCATGTTTGTTTGTTTAAAGGACACAATTTTCCTCCCAGAGTTACTTCCCAAATCCAGCAGTATTACATGCATTATGTGAAACTACAGTAATACTTTGCTTGATCCCTATTGAAAGGGTGCAAAACTTTTATTTGTGGCTGTTATGTGAAAGGGTGCAAAACTTTTATTTGTGGCCATTATGTGAGCAAACGTAGTACATGGAGTGCTAAGGTACTGTTTGTCCTCTGCCCAGGGTTAAATTCCACCACCGCATCTCTGCCCTGAGCTGTTCTCAGAGAAGAGCTATGAAAATGTCTCATTCTCATTTTTCTCATTGAGAAATCACAGATTCATAGAATCATAGAATGTTTTGGGTTGGAAGGGACCTTGAAGATCACCTGGCTCCAATGTCTCTGCCATGGGCAGGGACACCTCCCACTATACCAGGTTGCCCAAAGCCCCATCCAGCCTGGCCTTGAGCACCTCCAGGGATGGGGCACCCACAAGTTCTCTGGGCAGCCTGTGCCAAGGCCTCACCACCCTCTGAGTGAAGAATTTCTTCCTTATATTTAATTTAATTCTCCCCTCTTTTAGTTTAAAGCCATTCCCCCTTGTCTTATCACTACACCCCCCTGACAAAGAGTCCTTCCCCAGCTTTCCTGTAAGCCCCCTTTAAGTACTGGAAGGCGGTATAAGGTCTCCCCAGACCCTTCTCTTCTCCAGAGTGAACAACCCCAGCATCCATCCCAAATGGATGGATGTTTTCTCTCTAAATAGAAAAAAAGTGTTCCCTTAGAAGTTAGTCTAAATAATGGTATGTTGCCATCAGAAAGAATGGGATTACCTGACTAAATGAAGAGGTTCCCATCTGAACTCATTATCCATCTTGTATAATCAGTGGAGAGAATCCGACTTTCCCTTTGTTTGTCTGTGCTTTGGCTTAGACTAAGGTAAATACCTGAAACAGGTCAGGTTATTTTTGCCCTAAAAGAGTGTTCAGGACTTACTCTGACACATGTATTTGCACTGCAGACATTAAAATATCAGATAAGATGAATCCCACCCCAAGTGACATCCTGAAGTGTAAAGAGGGTGAAACCTATCAGTAAGCTTCTGGTTACTCAGGAAGGACCCAGGAACCACCTTGTTCTCTTACTGTACATATGAATATATCACTGGCAAACTCTGTTAACTTGGGATTATCTTCTGTCTTTCAGTTGCTAAGAGCACACGTGAACACAGTTTACATTCAAACTGGATCCTTCGTGCTCCCCGCAGGTACTCTCAAGATACTGCCCAAACAGCCAAGGCTGCAAACCAGTCTCAGAGAAACAGCCAACGGAGAACCACTGGCTCTAGGAAGAGGTTGGAAAGGCATCCCATGTACTTGCCCAAAGCGGTGGAAGGAGCATATAACACGTTAAAATTTAAGCCCAAAACACATAAGAGAGAATATTGAAAGAATATTCCATCTTCAGCTGAAGACAGAACATATTAAGTGAGGCACGAAAGAATTGCTTTTTTCAGAAAAAAATAATTAATTATTTATTTTTATCCCAGCCCATCTCTTGCTCTCTAGAAGTCACATGTGCAGTCACTGAAGGTTCTTTGTGTGGGATGTACTTTAAGCCATGGCAATTCCAACGCTGGACTCATTTGAGTGTTTAACTCATTGAGTTCATTGTGCCTAACAATACTGCTTTGTCATTCAGCTTGGGGGGAACTCCAACCTGACAAGCCCTTTTGTAGTGCTGTTATTGAAAGCAATGATTCAGAGATTGCCTGGTGCAGTAATTTTTATTCAGACTCCAGTACTGTAAAGCAATTCAGCTAAGACATTGTGATCTTTTGCACCAGTGTTTGCATCTTCAGAGTGGGAATGCAGAATTTTCTCCATTTTTTGCATGTGAAAATCTGTATGTGCCATCATTGACTCTGTGGCCTGAAAATATACAGCAGCACTGAGGTACAGGCAGGCTGTGGTACAAGCAGAAAAGGTTGCAGAGAATCAGCATTGGGAATCTAATGTTGCTTTGAGGAATTGCTCCAGTGTGTTCTGGAAAGAAAAAAAAAAGAAAGAAAGAAATACCCAAACTATCTTGTACTCTGCTTACTACTGGGAATCATTCTGTACTTGGATACAATGCCAAGGGATAGTAAGCATGCATAAATACATGCATAAATGTGTACAGCTTTCTTTCATATGGTAACACCCAGATGCTGAACGAACCTTATCCAAATGCTAGGAATACAGACAACCCAGTGAACGCGAGCTTAAAATCTTGGAGAAGAGCGCTTGGTGAACAAATTGAAGGAGATGTTGTTCTCAAGGGCAGAAGATAAATCATGAGCAAATTCATTGCATCAGCATTAAATTATAGCCAGTATTTGGATTTCTGCTAGCTCATCATTAAAAAATACATATTAGGAAGAACACAGTCTAAAGCTGTTCTTCTTCAGGCTCTTTTACCTTAGAGGTGATTTGTGATACATGTGATATTTAGAATTGTTAAGACCCATACTCTGACTATTTTACTGATGTACAGCAATGTAAAAATGCAAAGAATGTGATGTGAAGCTAAGATCCTGTGGATGTACTAACAATTGCCCTTCAGAGAGAGCATTACCTCTCAATACCTGAACTCCTACCATAGGAGTCAGCCTGAGCCACAATCCCCTGCTCAAACTTTGCCTTAAGAATTTGCTAAGATGTTTGGGATCAAGTCGTTGTTAACTTTTTCATCTGATGTTCAACTGTGGTTCACTGTGACAGATAGATCATAGCTACACTTGTATGACCAGATGGTGATTTCCTCATGATTTCTTGTTTCTACGGTTGGTATTTTTTGTGCCCACAGCCTTGGATAAATTGCCTGAGGCACTGGCCATCCATAGCATCCATCTAATATATCATAACCATCATAAAGCTTGTAAACACTACACAATATTTGGCGAGTGGCAATTCTGCTGATCCTGGTGACTTTATTCAACCAGCATTTCTGCCACAAGGTGGAAGTACCTCTCTCAGATCTCACTGATCAAGGACACTTTTTGTCATGAGATAGGAGAGTGCCAAAGAATATATGCTCCTCTATTCGCAGCTGGCATCTCCTGTTGGATTAAAGCATTTTGTTCATTTTTCTAGTAGAGTTCGTGAAGGGGAGGGAGGAATTGTTTCTGTAGTGCTTTAATCCTGGAGGTGCTTTTGTCACTCTTAGTCTGTATTCTTCTGAAAATAATCAGTTAAAACAACATCACTAACACATCTTTGTGTAAACTAAATTTAAATTAAGGTCTGGGTTTTGCTTCCCTGCTGTTGGTGCTTCCCACAACTAGTCTGCATACAGATAGCATCACTGCCTTTGTAACTCCCCAGTCCTGACCTGACTGCCCTGACCTGGGCATTGCAACTGTCTTTAGAGTTGTTCTGACTTTGATGTGGTCGCACAAGGCCACTCACTTCAGCAGAGAGAGGCAGAAGAGGCAGAGCACAGCCTGCTCCAAACACAGCCCCCTTGCCTGGGGTACCTCAAGGTTGGAGCTCTGTGTGTGTGTGAGAAAATGGGGGCTGCTGCACTGTTTTGGCAACTCTGACACCCTGAAACTCCTCTCCAAGCAGAATCTCACACCGAAGTTGTGGAGGAACAGTTTTCCTAAGTGTGTGGTCACTTTTTTTTTGCTACTGGGACATGAAACACAGAGAGATGCTGACAGAAAACCTCATTGTCATTTTGATGTACTGTAATAGAATTAAATGTGCATAATTAAAATACTGATGAAAGAAGAAGGAAAGGTTTCCAATGGTGTTCAGCCCTGGGGTATACTTTGTATTCATAGTGCCAAGGTTTTACTCACTGGAGTAGCCGATCTTTTTTGCTGTTGCTTCATGGATGCACTATGGTGTGCAAAACTGGACTGCTTCAGCATGTTTGAGCTTCCCTGTAACTTGTCCATCCTTATAAAGCTGAGGTATTTCTGGTCATCTCTCTGTGACAGAGGGTAAGGGTCCCCCTGCTGTCCAGCACACAAACTCCAGTGTTAAAAAAAAAAGGATTGCTAATTTTGACTTGGATTCTGCATTTTCTTCTTCTTCTTCTTTTTTCTTTTCTTTTTTTTTTTTTTTTCTTCTTTTTTTTTTTCTTTTTTGTTTTCCTTTCCTTTTATTTTTATTTTCTTTTCTCAAAGCTCACTTCAAGCCTATTATAATTTAAAGAAATCTTAATTCAAGTAATCAAGAAAAGAAAACAAAGCATTTTCTTTCTGAGGACATTTTCTACCTCCTAGTCCACAAATGCAGGCTTCTTTATTCTATTCTCTTTCAGTCATCTCAGGCCTTGTGTGCTCCTCAGATGGACAAGGCTCAGCTCCACCAGGAGAAGGAGGTGGGAGCTGGGGGTTCAAGCCCAGAAGATGGTTATTCTGATACCTAGGACAGCCCTGTTTAGCAGAAAGGGAGCAGGTGAGAGGAAAGGAGAACATTTCCACACCCCGTGATGGCTGCCTCCTCAGAGAAGTCTTTCGTGTGGATGGAAGAGGCCTCTGTGTTACCCTAAAACTAAAATGTGCCTCTGCCTAGCACCAACTCCGTCTAGGCAGCTTTCCACTAAGTTTCCATGAGCAGTTGGTTGGCCTGTGAAGGTGCCTGTTGGCTTCTCTGAATCATACTCTCCAAGGCTTTGGAGACAGAACTGTCTGCTCTGGCAGCAAAGGGAGCCCCTTGGCTTTGTGTAGGCCCTCTAAATTACCTTGATGCAATGTGCGGTTATTTTCAGGTAATTAATTAAGAAGCTACTACAGGTGCCCTGATGATGCAAACTGCACAGAAGAATTATTTATGACCGGCAGAGCTCCGTATGACCTAGATCCCTTGCAGAGATTAGTAGTGAGGCCTTTCAGTCACGTCCCCAGGCTGTGACAATGAAATGAATAAACTCAGGGCATCTATTGATGGAGGTCGCTGTATGTGAGCGTTCCCAACAGCACTGAGCTCCAAAAGCTCTTTTCCAGAATGTGTTGGAGTAACGGGCAAGATCATTAGGAGAGTATCTCTTATTTCATTGTTTCAGATCCAGCTCAGCTGAAGTAGTGGGGTATTTCAAGTTCCTTTACCTAATGTCATTGCTGACCACTGGCCTCTGGCTATGAATTTCGGTGACGCCACAACCACAGCTGTCTGTGAGAAACTAGACACTGTGTGCAGAAACCCAATAACTGAAGAGAGATGAAGTCTGTTGAAGAAGTCATGTCCTAGGGGATTCAAAATCATTTTATTTATACTATCCTTCTGTGTTGAGCAAGTCGGTGTAACCACAATGAACGTAAGTGAGCTGAAATTGCAAGTGTCTTTGGCAGACATAGAAGAAATATAGGCAGCTAATGGAAAGTTGGCAGCTGGACAAGATGTGCACTCTGGTTTGAATCTTTCAGTGCCATAAAGTTACAATGAAGGCAGAAGGTGTCAGCACCGCATTAAGTGATGCAGGAAGCCCTCCAAGGTAATGCATAGCAAAGATATACGGTTATCTGCAGCTCAGGACTGAATGGGCTGCACAAAAAATATTAGATTAGCACCTAGTGGATGTCCTCAAAATTTTCACAGCTGTAGGGACAGTCCATAGCATTTCATGGGCAAATTTTGGACAATTCCTGTTCTGTTTCCATGGTGGAGCAGGTCCACAAAGGGAAAAAAAAAAGCAATGTGAGGATGGCTGGTCACAGCAGGCTATGTTTAGGGGGCTTTTGCCACATTTTGGTCTACTAAGTGATCTATTAAAAATTTATCCACCCTTTTTAAGGCAAGACCAGGCACCAATGCTTAAATGGCTCAGTGATTCTGATACCCTGACACCTGTCAGAAGATGAGAAATGAGGTGGCCAGTTAGAGAAAATGCAGAGAATATGTGGAATTAGAAGTGATATAACCCACTTTTAACCCATTTTTTTTTTAATTATTTTTTATTTATTTTTTATACATGAGAATGAAAAGGGAGCAATCCCTCAGCAAAAAGCCTGTGACCAGTGCTAGGGAGGCATTGCAAATACCGTGGAAGTGAAATGTGTGATCAAGACTAAAACTTTTACTAGTAAGCACTGTGAACTATCACTTATTTGAGAGCAACAGCTCTTGAAGAACTTTACTGGAAATGCAGCTAAAACTGTCCCTTGGCCACACGGTGGCAGTTCATTCCTAGCTATTCTGCAGCCCTCCTATTTCTGTGATCAGCAAGAGAATTGAGGATAAAAGGAAAATGGGAATGTTTTGTTCTGCTTCATCAACAGAAGTTAGTGTGTGTATTTGTTATTCACTTCTAGGCTGTTGAATTGACAAACACTTGTTTGGCAGTTTCCAATTAACATTAGCTCTTTAAATGAGTTTATTCTTCCAGGGAGATTATTTCCTTAGGAAATAGATAACCGTGACATCATAGGAGACACCAAGACCTCAGTAAATCACATCTGAGATGCTGACCACTTGCTGCATCTGGAAGCAACTGGCCAAAATAATGTAATTGCCAGAAAGTATGCATTCTCAGGCACAGAAAACACAGAGAGGGTTTAAAACTAATAAGCAGAGGATTTGAAAATTCGAAGTTTAGTCTTGAGATAGAACTATATTAATCTGACCTGATTTTGAAGTTGCTTCCAAAGCCTAGGAGAATCCATGTATGGGATCACCACCATTTTAGGTCCTGTAATGCTGTTATTCCAGAATTTGTTAATCCAGGCAGCTGGTTAATCAAAAGCTAACCTGCTCCTACTATTGTGGTTTCCAGATAATTTTTATGTGTTGTGCATGCACTCCAAACTTTTTGAGGACTTTTTTTTTTTTACTTTTTTTTTTTTTTTTTTTTTTAATGTCCTTACACAGGTTATGACTACATACTGGCAACATGAACTTTCATTAATTCAGATGGTTGTATGGTCCCAAGGTGTTCAGATTAATAAAGTTCCTTGCATTAATAAGGCACAGGTATGTCAGTGCTGGAACTGCTTACACATAGGCTTTCAGTCTGGACTTCTGGTTTGTTGTATGACATTGTTAACTAACAAACACGGTATGGTTGTTTTCAGATACTGTTTTGGGGAGCAGCAAAGAAAGAAGGGGGATAGATAAACAATATCTTTTTTATTGTTTGTAAATTAGATAAATAGATATTAAGCTTCTTTATGCCTTCATCTCATTCTTACTCTTCAGTAGCTTCACTTTTCAGTTTCTAATAGGCAGAAATATTTTTTTGTCCCCCTCACCACAACAATATAGATCTTTGCTGCACTAGGAAAGTGAACAGATCAGTCAAAGGACTCCAGTGTGAGCAGAGCTGAGCTGTAATTACAGCTGAGTAAATTGAAGTGAGTGTACTTGGGATGAGATTTTCAGCTGTCCTTAGTGGGATTTTCAAAAATCATGTAACCAGCATCAGTGGTGACTGTCAATTGCACTGGTGCCTGTTTGCTTTTGGAAAAGATGGTTTTGAGCCAAGCTTGCGCAGCTCCACTTTTAGGAATGAAATTAGACTGAGATAAGTCCAAAATTAGCCCAGTCTGGCTAACTTTAGGCCTTGCTAACTTGAAGCTCTCAAGTAGTGCAATTCTGAAAAAAGAAATCTTCTGAAAAAAGGAATCATCCCACACCTTTATCAGATTTCCACAGCCCTTGCCACCCTCTTTGAGCAGCGCTGTTGGTTGTTACTGATGCTCCCATGTAACTAGTGCCCTAAGGATTTGTTGATAGTGTTCCTAGAAGTGCAATTACTCACAAAACTCGATTTTCTATGAAAGCCATGTGAATATGACAACTGCTGCTGCTCTTATATTCACACAAGTATGTCCGAAGTCTCTTGAAAAAGTACCCCTGTGCCAGGGAATGCTGCATATGTCAATAAGGTGTTTTCCACAGGCAAGCAATGCCACACCACACATCCTGTTCCTTAGGGGATTTTTATGTTGAAGCAAGATTTGGAAGAACAGAGACTGATCTCCCTTACTTTGGTAGGTCCAGAGCTCTTCTGTTGACTTTAGGGGGCTGAAAGGAACCAGAAGATAGGAAGGAATTAATTTACCTAGTAAAGATCCCAGGGTGAAGAGATTCAGTTTGAACATTTCATTTTTAATCACAGTATGGGTCATACATCTCATATGGTATGATGTCTTATGGTGACAAAGATCAGCATGACTTCCAGGTGCAGCTGGTACACAACTTGTGGACAGTTTCTGGTCAGCTAAGACTGGGCAGGTAGTGGGCTGCCTTTGACTGGGTAGACATGCACCAAGATACACACAGATGGACTACATTTGATCTGGCTCAACAACAGCAGTTGAATAAGTGAGTAGCATACTTCCACAGTCCATGGGTTTCAAACCCATTCTATTAAAAATAATATCCACCCCATCCCCAACATCTCCTGAGCAACTTCAGATTTTCACCCTGAAACACAATTCAGACTCAGGCCAACAAAAATACTTTTCTCTTTGTTTTCTTCAGAGCAATATGCTCTCCTGCTCTCCTGGGAAAGGAACGGCAAATAATGCTTTTGTTTTTGTTTTTTCTTTCTTTTTCTTTTTTTTTTTTTTCAATTCACTGTGAGTCTCACAATCCTGTCTACCATCAGCTCTAGACATTCAAAACTGAAGTGCTACAAAAAAAAAAATAATTAAAAGAAACAAAGAAGAAAAGAAAACTCACAGTCGGTGTGCCAGAACAGCAACAAGCAGGAGCAACTTGGTCTCAGCTCTGTAAAGAGCTGAGAGCACCTGCCTTGCAGAAGCTGCGAGCAGACAGCCAAAGCATGGTAAGCTTCTTTCAGCATCACTGCTTAAGATGAAAATATGCGGTGAGAGAACACTTTAAAAAAAAAAATCAATAGCAAGCTTTGTAAGTCAGATTTAAATGCCAATTGTGGTGTGGTTTTCCCAAACAAAATAGTTGCTTTTCACTCAAGTCTGATATGAGATCCATTAATTTCCTTTTTTTATTCTGTCAATAGTTTTGCCATATTGGTTCTAAAAGGGTTCAAATTACCCAGAGATGATTTTCTTGTAACTGTCTTTAATTACAGTCTGGCTTCAAAATTTACTATGTTTTCCTTATGGAAACTTGGAATACTGATGTGAAGAATTTAGGACTGGGGGTCAAAATGAGGAGAGCCATTAAAAAAACAAATGTACACAAGACGATGGCATTGCCGTTTTCTTTAGAGGGTTGCCATTACATTTTAACTAGTGTTTCAAGAGCTCTGTTTTTCCCCTTTTATTCCATGAGGTATAATATGTTAATGTTTTCCCTCCCTTTACTATGGATTTATCAATTCCTGTCTGAAATCTCTTATTATGGAGAACTTTGGTAAAGGGACCTGGGAAAAAACTTGATTACATATTCTGTCCTCCAGAAGAGAAACACTGGTTCTGGATGGGGACTTTTGTAATGGGACTGAAGGGGGTTAAAATCTGATTACGTAGAGAAAAGGATTATCAAAAGAACTGGGGCCCCCACAGCTCTGCACTTCAAAATTATAATTAATTCACAGCAGCCTGTGCCAAAATTCAGTGCTGAGTCATATCCCCTTAGAAGCTGAGCGGATTGTGCTCAGTGTAAATCAGGAAACAACTCAGAAGAAGCAAAGACATCCCACTTCAGCAGTGACAGATGCATTTATCCATGAGATTAATAGTGCCTTTACCTTCTGCCAGGTTCACCTTTTCCCTGTGGGATTTCAGTTGTTGCATATGTGTTGGACATGCTGGACAGAGTCCAACAGAAGGCCACAAAGATGATGAAAGGCCTGGAGCACCTCTCCTGTGAGCAGAGGCTGGGAGACCTGGGACTGCTCAGCCTGGAGAAGAGGAGGCTCAAGGGGATCTCACCCAGGGCTGTGAATACCTGCAGGGAGGGGGAAAATACATACTTAGGAGGGATGTGGCCTTTAACAGGAGGGTTTCCTGGACCAGTGAATGGGATGGTGAGCCTCTGTCCAGGTAACCTTGTGCTATGCTTCTATCAGATCTCGTAGGTCTTGTAGAGCTGCTGGGACAGTGTGGACACGTGTGTGCATGTCTGTGTGTGGGCACAAAGCCAGGAGCCGTGGCTCCTGTTTCATTGACAGGAAGGATGATTTCATTAGAAAGTACATTTGTAGCTCAAAACAACAACAAACAAACAAAAAACCAATGACCCAAACACCCCCCCCCCCAAAAAAAAAACCCACAAACCCACAAAACAAACAAACAAATAATAAAAAACAAAACAGAACAAAGAAAAAAAAAAAACAGAACAAAGAAAAAAAAACAAAAACAAAAACAAAACCAGAAATCCTCACAAGGTTCACAGCATGTTAACAGAGCCTACTACTTTTTGGACATACTCTTTGTTCAGCAGAAATGTTCAATAACAAGTCCGTGGCAATGGACATGCTAGAAGTGTCGATACTTATGGAAAAATGAGCAGAGACCTTTCTCACTGGTAATTTTTGAAACAACAGCTTCAGCAGCTGTAAGGTGGTTTGCATGGCACACAGCTCTGCTCCCTGAGAAAGAATTTCCATCCCAATCTGCATTGCTTGCCTTAATTATTAATATGAAGACTAAACACAGACAGATGGCAAAATAAACTCTGTTAGGTTGGTGTGAATCTGAAGTTCCTTCCACCAACATAACTGGGAGCAGATATTGAGCCAAAACATATAGAAAGCTCTTGATGTGAGTCGGAGTTGTCACAGTTTGCACAAAAAGATCCAAGAGTCAAGTTCTTGGCCTCTGGGTACTGTATATCAAAACGGAATGGAAGGTGACATTTGTGGAGGTTTTCTGGCTCCCTTCAGCATGCACACACATGCTTAGGTTGGGCCTCGCACTCATTCTTGTCTGAATCTGGCAACTTTCTTTCTGTGCTAAGCCGATAGTAGTTTTGTCATTCAGATGTTTACTTGTGTTGTGCCTGTGAGCACGCCAGAAATGCTCAGACTCTTCTGCTTGCACTCAAATTTTCTGCTCTCAGCCTCTGAAATAGGTTTGCACACAGTGTGTTTTGTTCCTCCTCCTTCTGTCAGTACAACAGAATTTCTCCAGTAGTGCCTTTCTGCATTAACATCAGGAGAACAGGAGGAGAAATGTAATGATAGATATTGGCCGAAACACAAGAGCATGCAGAGAGAGAGCTAGCTGGTGTAAGAATCCTCTATGAAATGTAAAGAAATGCATGCACCTGAATTCCTCTGGAGCATGGTATGTGGGCTCACATTCAACCTGTGTAACTCTGGTTGGCACAACCCTTCCCATCTAAAGATTTATGCATCTAGTATAAGCCATGCCTAAGCTCCCTGTGCTCAGCATGGGCTGAGAGCCATTCATACAGGCTGTTCGTCTCTGAGTTAGCACGGGTAGGATGAATCACCTTCTGAAAATGCCTTTCTCATGGTCTATAAAAGGACTCTCAGCAATTAGCTCTGATTTACATGCATGGCTTTTAGCAACCCAAAGTCAGGTGGAAGGAATTGCAAATCTTTTCTTCGCAACACGTGTGAGATCTTAGAGCAATATGCCATTCAGCCAGATGGCTGAATATCCAGACATGCTTGAATCCAATGTTCCTGGTCATAAGTGGAAAGGAGTCATATGCTTAAGCACACTGTGGGTAGTCTGAGTACCTCTGTCCCTACCTCCGTAGTTTTTATGCTGTTTTGCTGATATTTACAGGGCCATCAGAAAAGGATCGCAGATTAAATTAACCTCAGTAGCTGCACTAGGAAGAAATTTGAATTTACTGTAATCTGCTTTATGCATTTACTTGGTCAGGTCTAGAAGTTAATCATGACAAACCATGTCCACATGAGGAGCATCATACATGTAGGTGGATAAGAGTGATATTTAATGTAGGTTAGGTCACCAAAAGATGAATCCTCAATCATGAATGTTCATTGTGTAGGGGAAAATTTTGTTTATTGTGACACAGTGGTGTAGGTCAAGGTTTTTGGAAAATTCCTCTGATTTTAGATGTTCAGCTTAAAACACTTGATCATCAAGTCCTTTGAAATATTTCAGACTGGTTGTCCAACACCTACCTTTGAAACCTTGATGTTAACTGCTCCTCTAAACTCATATCATCTTTCTTTCCTTGTCATCCTTTGCATACTCCCATTGTGCCAGAAGTTTTTTTTTCCCCATAGCATTTTTGTAGCATCTAACACAGCAAGGCCAGAGGCCTTGAGAAGTTGCTCAAATGCAGAAAATGCAGAGGAATGCAAGCTACGCGCATACTCTGATGAGCCATTATTTGTGGTGTTTTGCCTGTTTTTCTAATTGAGAGCATCTATGGATCTTTTTTATCAACAGGGAAGGCATGGGGAACTCTGTGCTGAGCTGAAAACAGGCATAAAGAGATAAGGCAATCTAAGGAGGTAACGCTAGCATTTTATTTTCTCACATGGCTTTTCCACTTGCATTTCTGTTAGAGGAACTATGCCTTCTGACAAAAGCACAGAACTCTCACTATTGTGAAGTTCACCTCAGCCCACCACTCCAAAGACATCTTTACAGGGGGATCAAGAAATTGATTAAATTTTCTTTTTGCTCCTTGGGAGTTACTTCTATTAAAATTAGAAGCTTAAAGTATGATATGCCCTGCTTTCTGGTTCTCCTGTGTTCAACACTATCACTGGCAGGTTCATTTTCAGAAGGAACTAATTTGGGTGTTTTTCCCTCTATGTTGCTTGGAGCCATTACCCTCCGTATTTTTCAGAACCCAGGCAGGAGGTGAAAACACCTTCATGACCTGTGCTGTGTATGATGAAGTCACAACCATATGGCTGATTTAAGAAGCCTGTAACACACTAAATAAAGACAGTCTGCTACTTCTCTAAGACTTAGTAAGCACTGACATCAAACTCACTGCCTCCTGGCAGATCTTTCTGTCATGCCAAGATCCCAGATTGTGGCAGATCTGCCCATACCCTTTCTCTGAGGGCAAAGGGAATCATTTTCCATCCCAGAGTAAGCCCTGTGAAGCTTTGTGCTCCAGAAGACACAGTGTTCCTCATGTACATGGTGAAAGGACACACAAAGGGCATGGACTGTAGAGACAGGAACATACACTATACTTTTGATGATTAGCTTTGCATTAGACTATGCTCCAGGTCTTTCACCCTGTTGTCAAAGTGACACACCTAGATGGCTAGATCTAGTCAATCCTCTTATAGACAGGCTTCACTTGGCATAAGCAAGCCTGTGTAAAACTAAGCAGTGAAATGTAGGCTGCATTCATAAAATCTTATCTGTCTGTTGACTAGGTACCCTGGTAATCTCATCCTAGCAATGGTGTTCTTCAGAGCTCCGTTCTTCTCGTTCAATGCTCCCAAATCCAAAAGTGTTGCTAGATTCTTTGCTCTTGTCAATCCTTATAGTTTTTTTTTTTTTTTTTTTTTTTTTTTTTTTTTTTTTTTTTTTTCCCAAGCCTCAGCTCTAATGTTCCCTTCTATATCTTCTCCATACCTCATTCTTTTCTGAATAGACAGCCTTTAGAATGCACAATAACAAATATTCTTCTTGCTGCCCAAAGGGCATCTCCTACAGACCCACAAGCCCCCAGAGTCTATATCATAACTTTCTTCTACATACGGATGCTTCAGATATCCTGTAACACCTAAAATGTCACCAGACAGCAATATGTTGATAACTGAACTGAGCTTAGGCATATGGAGGAATGGGGAAATGGACACCGCTGCCCAGGCTAATGGAGGGTGTACAATCTCTGCATGAAGAGGCAGTGCCTCATTCTTTGAATTCATGCTTGCACAAGGTAACATCCCTCTCTGTTTCTCCCTAGGGATAACCAAAGCTCATAGAAACAAGTAGCACTCCTGTGTTTTCTGCCCCAGATTAACACTGAATTTCATCTGCTATATTTCAAAATACAAAATCCACAAAGCAAACAAAAAGGGATGTCTCATTCCAGTAAGTTAGGTTGTTTTCATGATCCTTGGCTGAGACATGTTATTTTACTTCAAATATAGAATGCTGATTTCACCAGCAGCTGATGTGCCCAAGATATTTTTAGACTCTGCAGATCTTTGGAAATGCTATGAAGTTCTGTTCTAAAAAATCTGGGTCTTCACCTTTCTGTACTAGGAAATGAATGCACCATCATTTTGTGTGGAAAGGATGACAGAAAGAAGAATGTTTCTTCACCGCTGTTTTACCAGGAAAGGCCTTTGTCATATCTTTAAGACAGAAGTGCACTTGGCCAGGCATGTCCTAAAAATCTTGCTTCAAGAAAAGCAATCCTGTATTCTTTGTGAATACAGGACACTTTCACAGGAAGCGGAGTCACATACAGGGATCCGTAATATAAAATAAGTATATAACCAATTATTATATTCCCTTCTACTCCTCCTCCCTACATTGTTCTTCTGAAATGTCTGTGTGTTTCTGGATGCCAGGCTTTGGATAAAATAGATAGAGAACAGTTACACAAGCAGCACAGCCGGCAAATCTGGCCAGAAAGCAGGGTGGTGAGACACTTCTTGGGCAGGCTGGGAATGATAGTCCCTCTACCAATACAACTATAGCTAGAAGAGGCTGTACGAACAAAACCTAAGCTATTTCTGAACCATACCTATGTGTCTAGAAATGCTGTGTATTGGAATAAGCACACAGAATTGTAAAATAGCCTGAATTGGAAGGGACCCACAAGGATCATCAAGTCCAACTCCTGGTTCCACACAGAACCAATGATTTGCATTATTTATGCTTACAAGTGCCTGAGATCTAAGCCTGTCTTTACCATATTTAGAGACACAGCTCTGGCTGTTCTGAAGGTCAGGATTTATTTTCTGTACATGTGTATGCATACTGTGAGCATTGCATTGTCATGGGCAGTGGAACTCATAATTAAAATTAACAATTGCTTGGTTATGTCCGAATAGTTGTGGTTATGCAGTTGATGCCTGTATGCAGTCATGGATACTCTATAAACCATAGATAGAAAGTAACTTAGATAACATTTAAAAGGTCAGATGCACATTGTGGTTTTGGGTTTATAATTTTATGTTGGGCATGGCAGAAAAAAACTTGCTTTCCTAACTTTTAGTAATATAATTATAATATTGCCTAGTGTTTCTATTTCAAAAAGATGCCTTTGTTCTTGCTTTTTCTACCCCTCACCAGCACATGCACAAAGAAGCTTCAGAGTTTGAACCATTCTCACTCTGAATGAAATTGAGCCAGATGTTGACTTCAGTTCTTCTGGTGTAAATCTGGAATCATTGCACCTTGACTAAAACTATTGAAGTGCAAAGTTGCGGGAGCATAAATCATCATTAAATATAGTTATAATTGTCCTTATATGACATATTTTATACCAAATAGTCCTGTTGATGAACTAGGTAACAAGAGAAAGGCAGGTTAAGCAAGATGGAGAAGAGAAAAGATTTTTCATAATGTAAATGTAGAGTAATTTACTTAAACCATTAGACCACCATACAAAGCCATGATTACTTTTGAAATAGGTAAGCTAGAATCTATTCCCAGAGAGTTCTTCAACAGTGAAGCAACAATGGAAATTATTAATCAAGAAGAAGAGGAGCATAAAGGGAGAGAGAAACATGTAGTATTCCTGGTGCTGCAGAAGTTTAACAGCCCCAAAAGAAACACAAGAATAGATACAAATTCAGAAAATGGAGCCTTTCATAAAGATAATGAGGTGCATTCAATGATTTACGGAAATGAGGAAAATTGCTTACAATTTTCTCTGCCAGTTTGGCTTTCTTTTCATCTACCAGAAATATTTTAGAGATAACACACATTACCGCCTTGAAGTTTAAAGAGGGATGGAGAAGGATGAGTTGGATTGTCCTTTATTTTGCCTTTCACACAGGACAATTGTCTGTGAGCTAAATCAGGCCAAGCAGCTGTATTTTATGCAGGTGTAAATGACTGAGGGATACTTCTCAAGTGTGATTCAGCTGTCATATTTTAGATGTCTATTTTCAGATGAGATGAATTGCACTGCAGAAATGCTGATTTCTTCTTACTGACTATAAAGGAAGCCTCAGGTGACCAGCTCAGATAATAGGAAAACATAAAAAAAAAAAAAAAAAAAAAAAAAAAAAAAAAAAAAAAAAAAAAAAGGTGAGAGAGTATTTGAGAAAGGCTGTATGAGGATATAATGAAAGAATGTGTCATCACTCTTTCAGAGACTGAAGCAAAATGAATATCACATGCACCACTGCCATCTCATGTTTACTAAGTGATTATCTTTCAGCCTTCATGTTATCTTAGTGTATCATGTTAAAACAGTCTACCAAGATGACTCATATCATACACATGAACATGAGCACACTCATATGTTCTTCTCTAGGCTGTTCCCTCAAAAGCACAAGATGAAGCTTCTTGGGAGATGAAGAATTGTCCAACATTGTTATGAAATTGAGAAAAGAAATCCTACTGGGATACTGTGTGGAGTGTGTGAAATGAAGGCAAGGTGAGAGAACATCCTCTTTACCTCCTCTACAAGGATCAGAATGAGATATAGGTCTCAGCAGTACAGACACTTTCCCACGAGGGACACAGCCTGCTGAATATAAATATTGTAGGCAGTGAGTCACCAAAGATGATGTCATTGATTTATGCAAGGATTGCAGAGTTTGGACTTGGTGAGAGAGGTTTTCTCGTCTAAATGCAGCTAGATTGTCATATGCAGTGAGTTTATTTTCTTCTGACTTTATTTTCTCATGATTGTAGTATTTTTTACTTTGGCCTAACTTCCATTTGTATAGTTGGGTTCACTGGGTGAGTTGCTCAGGAAAAATACATATTCTGGATCTCCTTATGTTACTTTCAATCCTATGTGTGTTTTGTCCTGAAAGGAGGTTGGGTTTTCAGCAGTTACATAATTGCTGCGGTTGCTTATACAACCAGAGGAGGAGACAGGAACTGTTCTCAGTTAGATTGTCAAGAAGAGTCCAAAGTGAAAGAAATGTAACATACCCTTGATAAATGGTGTCAGATGGGACATCGATGTTTTGAAGGATGATGAGGGGGAAGAAAGCTCTTTCTTTATCAGAATGATAACTCTTCAGATATCAGATAGGTACTGCTGATAGTTGCCTGCTACCACCACTAGTGTTTACACATACACACTTATATGTATACACCTGTGTGTACGCTGGCTAAAGACAAGATCTCAGTTTTGAGGCTCATGAATTCATACATAGTACTAATATGTATGTATGCCCAGATGTGCTGCATTTCAATGCTTTTTTAAGACTGCTTTTGGTTTCCCTTCAAACTCTTCCACTGTCAGTAAGAAAACAACTGCACTCTTGGCCAGCCACAGAATTTCAGTAGGCTGAAGCAGCCAAGATACTGCTGTTTCTACCAAGACACATCAATAGCAACTATTGCCTTTCAATGTTCATCAGAGTATTTGTAATGAAGAAAGTGCCATCTCAAAAGTCACTGAGGTAGCCTCCAGCACAATACAAAGCAGTTCTGTACAGCAATAAGAAAAATGTTTTTATTATTATAGGCAGAATCTTTTTCTGGCAGATTTTTCACAAAACTTATTTTCTGGACTTAAAATGTAAAATTTCTGTGGGAAGAAATTTGGCACTGGGGAGCAGTTTCAACATGATAACTAAGGCTTTCTGATGTTTTGCTTTTATATTTACTTTGGAAATTTAAAAATAATTTGGACATTGTTAATTTGCACATGACTATACCTGGGTTCAGGCATGTAGATTTCCCTGTAATGTTTCATTGCTCTTTCCTGGCGCATTGGTATGAACTTGTTGCTTTTACTTTGGTAAGGCTGCACTCATCAAGAAATGGACAATGTCCAAGAACTGGAAAAAAATACTCACATTTAGCCTGCTTCATAGAAATATTTCAAACTACTTCATTACCTTATGTTTATTTCCTTACCAGAATAAATTAGCTAGCTACATTTTCACAGTACCCGTACTGGTGTGTGGGGTAATTCTTTCCTAGTTGTAGGATCCTGCTCTTGCCTTTGTTGAACTTCATGAGGTTCCTCACTGCTCATCTCTCCAGTCTGTTAAGAACCTTCTGGTGTATCAACCACTCCTCCCAGTTTTGTATCATGAGCAAACTTGCTGAGGGTGCACTCTATCCCTTCATTCAAGTCATTGATGAACAAGTTACACAATATTGGAGCCAGTATTTTTTTGTCCTTGGGGAACACTGCTAGCTACAGGTCTCCAACTAGATTCTCTGCTGCTGATCACAACCTTCTGAAGCCTACTATTCAGCTGGTTCTCAATCCACCTCAACACCTACTCATCCAGCTCACACTTCCTGAGCTTGCCTATGAGTATATGAGATACTTGTCCAGAGAAGCTGTAAATGCCCCATTCATCCCTGGACATGTTAAAAAACAGGTTGGAAGAAGTCCTGGGCAACCTGATCTAGTGGTTGACTTCCCTGTCTATTGAAAGGGGGTTGGAATCAAATGATCTTTACGATCCCTTCCAACCCAAGCTGTTGTGTGATTTTTTGATTCTATAATATCATGGGAGAAAGGGTAAAAGTGTCAATTCATTCCTTTGATGAAAGGTAATAAAAGCATTTCTGCAGGCAAAGTAAAATGAAAGTTAACTGAAATAGTCTGGATTTCCTTGAAAACTGATTTTTTTTAAATTTTCTCCAAAAAAAAAAAAAAATATCACCTCATAACTATTCAGCAAGTTTCTACAAATCAGCTTTGTTAAGATATTTTGTTCTGTGGATAATAAAGTTATTTTTTGCTTAATTGCCTGATTATTTAGGATGAGTTGTTATAGAATATTTCTGAAGGTATAAAGAGCAGAAAAACATCCAACTCCTTCATCAAGACCTTTGCTTTAGCAGCACTTACACTTTTCAAAATCTTATCCTTGGCATTAGCATTTATTTTGTCTTGTGTTCTCTTACAGAAACTTGTAACTTATTTTTGATCTTTTTCCAGAGAAGCTTTGGGTTGAAGACAGGAGATTCTGCTGTGCATTTCCTTTCCATGCTGTGTTTGATGAAGCAGAAAGGCAATATTATTGGTTTGAACATGGATCTAAACCTTTATTGCAGAGAAATAAGTCCATGGGCTGGCTCCTTACCTGGCATAAATTGTACCACCTTTTTATGAAATTGATGCAGGTAGATTTTTTTTTCCTTTTTTTTTTTTTTTCCCTTTTTTTTTTTTTTCCTATTCTTTCCCCAGAGCCTTTGTTATCTTATGTTGGAAATCAAGGAACACCACATTGTTCACTTGATGCTTGTGTTAATATATCTGAGAAATTAAAACAAACTTTGTCAGTGTTCTCAAAATGTGATATACTTCAGAACTGGGAGGCTGGGGCTTTGTGATCTTCATCATTAAATGACACTACAGTGTTTCCCAAATGAAGGGGCTGAGACAGAAGCAGAATTATGGCATTTGTGGAGTTAGAATTCTGTCAGAAGCTGAAGCGCAAGAGTCAAAAGTTTGGTCAGCCAAGAACCCCACTATAGTCAGCAGTGAAAGAGAGATCTACAATACATGTATACTTTCTTCAGAGGTTCAGAGTTCAGAGTGCACATCAGGATCTAAGAGTGCCTGCTTTTATCCCTTGATTTCAAGGGGAATTTAAAAGTGATAATGTCCTTACATTAAGTGCTTTAATCTGTTGGGAACAGTGTGGATATAAACTTCTGAGGATGTAATAGTGAGAGTAGGTCCTCCTCCCAAAGAGGGGATGAGAAACAGGAGCTCATAGCTTTCCTTCTTTTCTTTGTTGGTGGAACTAGCAAGAAGATATGAATATTCAGAAGCTCACATCAGAAATATGGGACACAGGGACCTGTTTAGATAAATATTTTGCCATTATTGATCTATCAGTTACTATCCCCATTTTCAGCATAAGGAAATGCATCATGGCTTTTTGTTTTCAAAATAGAAGGAGAAAATTCATCTAAATCATGAAGAAACCAGTCTGTACTGGTGCTCTGCAGTATCTTTTTACTTCTCTTTTGTGGACAGAAACCTGGGAGTGGAGAGAAAAAAAAGAAAATAAACAAAAACAGACAAAAAACATGGGGAAGCTTTTGTGAATATATGTTTTATAGGAAAAAAAAAACAAAAAAAAAAACAACAAAAAAACAGACAAACAAACAAAAAACATTATTCAGAATATATATCTCTCCTAGAAATTTTCTTGTTAGAGCACTCCTTTCCCAAGCATCCATAATTCCACATGTAATTTCTGGTATGTGTAGATACTCTGCATTATCATATCTGCTGCCACAGAGACTTTTAGTGCTAACTGAAGTGGTAACAAAGATATGTTACCAATGACCAAATTCAAAAATCCTCTCATTAAAGCATCAATAGAATGATCTTAGTTATGTCCTTGTTCCTAACAATTAATTTTGAATGACACCTTGCCTGTCTTTCCATGAAGGTGACAGTTGATAAAATGTCTGTAAAACCTGCCAGGTCTCTTTGTTTCTGTTCCATGAAACAAGTCCCACATTTGTTGTATCATAGGGCAGGGACAGGAGATGATGGGTTGCACCGCAGGCAGGGTATGTTTTCTAGGAAGGTTTTTAGTTGTACAAAATTCTACCTTGGTTATTAGTTACGGTCTTATCCTATTCCATAACCAGGTGCAATAGCCAAATACATAGAGGAGCTGCCTGATTGACTTTAGGGCATGACAAAAAATTCACTGGCATTGTCTTGCTAGTGAATGAGGTATAACAGTGGGCAGGAGTGTGATGAGAGGAAGCCAGGTTTATACCTCAGACTGTGCAGGAGGCTTTACGTGGTTGTTTATACTAGTCTATTATTAGAGCTTCCCTTCCCAAGGTTGGGACAAATGCTACTACATGTTTCTAAAAAATATTAAACATTGCTAGATTGTATATGTTATTTCTATCACAAATTAATTTGGTTGGGAAGGTGTAAAGGAGAAACATGTGTGTTGGCAGTGTCACTAACCCATGATTTTTTTAAAGGTTGGATAATCTATATGGAGTCCATGCTGTGCATGATGTATTTGTTCACCCCAAGGCTCTGTAGCTTGGCCTTGCTAGAAGAACTGCAGATGCAACTCCCTGACATTAATGGGGTTACATTGGGATGGTGACCTGTCATTAGTGGGGCTCCCTGTGGCTCCATTTTAGGACCAGTCCTTTTCAATGTTTTCATAAATGATTTGGATGTAGGTCTTAAAGATTTTTGAGCTAGTTCACAGACGATACCAAATTGGATGGAGCTGTTGACTCTGTCGAGGGTGATGAGGCCTTGCAGAGATATCTAGACAAATTAAAGAGCTTGGCAATCACCAACAATATGAAGTTTAACAAGAGAAAGTGCTGGATTCTGTACCTGGGATGGGGCAACCCTGGCTGTGTGTACAGACTGGGGGATGAGATGCTGGAGAGCAGTCCCACGGAAAGGGATCTGGGTGTTATGGTCCTGGCAAGCTGAACAGGAGCCAGCAGCGTGCCCTGGCAGCCAGGAGGGCCAACCGTACCCTGGGGTGCATCAGGCCCAGCACTGCCAGCCGGGCAAGGGAAGGGATTGTCCTCCAGCACTGTGTGCAGCTCTGGTGCCACGGTGTAAGGAGGGCACAAAGCTGTCAGTGCCCAAAGGAGCGGCTGAGGTCCCTGGGTTTGCTCAGCCCCGAGCAGAGCAGGCTGAGGGGAGGCCTCATGGCGGCCTGCAGCTCCCTCACGAGGGGAGCAGAGGGGCAGGCGCTGAGCTCTGCTCTCTGGGGACAGCGACAGGACCCGAGGGAACGGCATGGAGCTGGGACAGGGGAGGGTCAGGCTGGGGGTTAGGAGAAGGTTCTTCACTGAGAAGTTGGTTGGGCACCGACACAGGCTCCCCAGGGCAGCAGTGGTCACGGCACTGAGCCTGCTGGAGTTCAAGAAGTGTTTGGACAGTGCTCTCAGACACATGGTCTGATTTTTTGGGTGGTCCTTTGGGGACTGAGGAGTTGGGGTCAATGATCCTTGTGGGTCCCTTCCAACTCGGAATATTACATGGTTCTATGATTCATGACAAGACAAGTAAACTTATCCTGCTGAACCAGTGGTGCCTGGCGGAGGAAGCCAGCTGGAGAGGAAAACGGAAGAGCTCAGGATCATTTCCAAGAATCTGGAGTCAGAAAAGACAGAGAACTTGCTGCACGCCATGCTGCTGAAACACATCAGCTTAAGGAAGCTTAAGGAATCAGCTTAAGGAAGGGGAAAAAAAAGGAAGTTCTTTTATTTTCCTCTGCTTATGGTTCTCCTAGTGTGTCCGTTCTTAAACTTTGCAGTTCTCTTTGTAACACTGTATTTTCCACAACAGTTCCAAGGTATCCTTTCCTCTACATGATGAATGACAACAGCTAGAGAACACAAAAATCATCAAAGACCTTCACAGCTATGACAATGAAGTATAGAACAGGCTTTGTCTGGGAACTCGAGCTATGGGATTTTAATCATAAATTCATGCCTGAATACCACTGATGTGAGGTTTTGTGAAGAACCCTGTTACGAAAAAGTAGAATCCTAGTTCACAACAAGGAGGGCATTTGTTTTATGGGTATTGCTTTATTTCCAATCTACTACCTCAGCAAAGTCCCATCCAACATGTGCTAACAAGTGCTTTTCAGCCACTCCAGTTAGAGATGTTTGACTGGTCCTCACCTAGCACAAATATTTTGTTGCCTACTTTGTATGCGTTTATTTAACAAAATAGTGACCATGAATTTGGAATTACTTCTGCAAACTTGCACCTTTGATTTTTCACTGAAAATAGAGGTTCAAAGGCATTTTCCAATTACAGCCAAACTGGGAAGCACAGAAGTGTTCCTAAATTCCTGTGTCTAGATCTCATCCTCACCTTGCCCAATTCTATGATGCAACATCTCCCATCACTCCCTACCCCATCCTAGCTCACTACTTTTC
Source organism: Aythya ferina (assembly GCF_964211825.1). Taxonomy (NCBI): domain Eukaryota; kingdom Metazoa; phylum Chordata; class Aves; order Anseriformes; family Anatidae; genus Aythya; species Aythya ferina. The sequence goes on from NC_140296.1 coordinate 28,250,232, forward strand.
ATAGGCAGGAAAAATCACTGTGTGGGAAGTGAACTGAGGTATTTTGTTAGCTGAAATCCTGCTTCTCAGTCCATGACTCCACAGCACACCTCCACAGCATGGCGTAGAAGTCTGCTTTGGTCCCAACCTGCTGTTTGGCAGGAGGTCTGCTGGGCACTTTTACTTCTTCAGAAAAATTCTGTCAGAAGAATTGACTTCGTAAACAGATGCAAAACAGAAATGATAGAAATGATTCAGGATATTAGAATACTCAGTCTGGGATGTCAAATGAAGCTTGGAAGTGAGAAATGGAGTCACTCCACGAGTCAGTATAATTCAAATACCAAACAGGGAAAGGTGGGAACCTTTCATATGCCTACAGCAAGCTCTGCTTCTGCTGTTAAAACAATTAATGGGATTTTGGAAAGTTAAAGAATTCTGTTGTCAAAGTCTAGTACTAATACAGTTGAATAGAAATAGAAGCATTTATGAATAAATGTACATCTAAGAGCTGACTTTGTACTTGGGAGAATTTGATTCCTGCCGACTACTCTTCAGTGATGTTGTGATGTTCACAAATATTTGCTCTGCCTGCGAGCCCATCCAAATAGTGAACACGATGAATTCAGCTTACTCCAAGTTTGATTGATTAAAGTGTCCGCAATGTCTATAAAGTAATTCTTTTTATTTTTTTATTTTTTTATGATGAGCTTTCTTTTATCTAACAAAACAGAACTGATGGTGATAATAAGAAGTGACATTGGCTGAAAATTTGAGATGGACATAGTTCGTTGAGAACTTCAGCCATCAGTTCTTGCAACCTGGTATTTTCTCTCTCTCTTTTCAATGTTTTGAGATAAGAATTTAGAGATCTTATCAATTTCTCCTTTACTCATCCATGTAGAAAATAACAAACTAAAAATTAGTCCCCAGGTAATTTTTGAAATGATAAAGGAACATTGGTTATCTTGTATATGAGTCTCTTTTTATGATTTCAGTGTCTGAATACCCATGCCATTAATGGAAATGGAGGCACTTAATGTCTCGTAAGACTGATCCTTTATTGGAGTTCATCTCACATCTATGGGAACTTTTCCATTTACTTCAGTGGGTCACAGGGATCAAGCATTTTAGGACTGTAAAATTTCTTGTTCTCAGGTGAAAGAACAGGGTCAGAATATTGAGTCACTGTCCCCATTGCTACCCATTCACCAAGAGTGCCCAACCTTGCACTTGGTATGGGATTTGCTTCCTAAGAGTTCACGACTGAGAAGCCCATTTAGATAAGGATGACAGAATTCTTACTTTGAAATGAATGAATATATCAATAGATACTTTAAGCAAGACCCCAAGTCCCATCAGAGTTCAACATACTTGTGCTTCAAGGTAATATCCGTGTCCTTTGCTGAATTCAGACTGTGAATCCAGGCTTTAATTTTGCAGCAGGCAGGACTTCGCAGTCTGGAGTTAGTAACACACTGAAACACACATTTAATAGTAGTCAAGCTGTCAGGCCACTGGCTATTTAGAGAAGTAAGTACTCAGAAACAGACTCTATCTTTACTGTTGTTTGTGTTCAGAGATAATTAGAAAGTCATTTAGTAACTTGCGCACCGAAACAAAATAATTGACGTAATGATATATTTTGAACTAGTGCCTCAATTGTAAGAGCTGCTTACACAAGGGCATATGTTAGATTGTTTGTTGAAAACATAAGTCTTTACTAACCAGCTACAAAAACCTAACATTAATTGTTAGAACTGACATAGAACTGACTTCAAGGAGCTGGGTGAGGAGGAGGAGAGAACAGTCAAGTGCAGAGGTGTCCAAGGTGATCTTTACCCTGGTACAATGGTGCTGTACCCTTTTCTTCTCTTCTGCAAATTACCATCACCAGTGTGACAGTCAAAAGATAGAGGTCACAAGATAGGAAAGTGTAGATATAATGCTACACACCTTCATCCTATTCTTGTTACAAACAACACACTCTCTGTTCTCAGCCCCAGGCGATGTTCTTGTTTCTGTAGAAAGTGCATGGGTTCCTGTGGAGGAGTAAGCTTTTATTTATTTCCTAGAATGAGATGTGGGGAAAAGCTTGATCAAGGTCACGCATGGTGTGGTGGTTCAAGAAGAACTGCTAAATATTCTAGGTAGCAACAATAAGATGTTTCTGCATGTGGTAGATCATGTTGTTGTTGTTGTTGTTATTATTATTATTATTATTACTTTATTCATGATGATTCAGAGCTGGGATCCATCCTTGACCAGCGCTGGTCAAGGATGCTTCAGGAGACCAATCCAGAACGTGTAAGAGAGACATCAAGGGAAGCCATAACGGAGGTGTGAACAGTGCCACCCACAGGCACACATCACATGAACAGAATTATTTTCACATTATTTATTATTTCCATCTGCCAGCTAAAATTCAGGTACTTAAATGGAGGAGAAAGATTCTCCTAACCTTCACATTGTTAAAATCTTAGCAAATGCTTTGCTCACGCAAGAGTCCATTGCTGGCAGACAGAGCCAGACCTCTCGGCAGTAGCGTGCTTCCCTGCCTGGACAGGTTTCCATGGGCTCAAGGCCTCTCAGAGTAACAGAGTGTACTGAGTGAAGTAATAACTTGGAAAGGGTGGAACATCCACTGCCTTCTCTGCTTGGACTTTTTTTACTGGCAGGCTTCCCTTCTCTTCTGTTCAGCCTTTTACCTGGAAAGAGTTGAGCTACAGAGGATCTGGAGATTCCTTGAGCAACTTGGTCTTGTCTTCTGTACTTCATCTCAGGAGCTCTGAGAGACTGGCTGCTTTACAGCAGTGCTAAATGTGGGATGGATAAGCTGGAACTAGGTGCTTACACACAATAAACTTAGAGCAGAGAATAGACAGGAGAAGAAAGCAAAATATATAGAGGATTCAGAGAAGTTGCTTGGGCAAATAAACATGATTTTTTATTTTATTTTTTTAGATTCGTATAGATTTTGTGGAATAATTAAAGTCACTTCTTTGAAAACATGCTCAGGATTCAAACTTATCTTTACCTGCAGAAGAAAAAGAAACCTATTTTTTGGTAGTCCTGATTCTGGTTTCCTATTTTATACTCAGGTTCTCCAGCAGGAACACGTTGGCTCTGATTTATGGTTCGCACATTTTTATTGGTCATGGTCTTTCAGAATAATTCACAGCTAAAGCAATTTTTGGGGCATCCAAAAGAGCAATGCTTAAAAATAAAATTTCCATGACCTGCAGTGATTTAGTACCTGGCACAAGTCCTAACCAACCCCAAGCTCAGCAATAAATAACTTACAAGAACAGCTTTCTCACTGTGGCATTACTTCCTCCCCTAGCGAACAAATAAAGAGTCCTGCTCTGCATTCCATGCTCAGGCAAAAATTATGTTGGTGTTAATGGGCCTTTTGCCTCAGTAGTCTAAAATCTGCTCAGACGATGTAGTAGTGACACCATTGACTGAAGCTCATCTGCTCTGCTCCCTGTGTAAAGCCGAAGTTCTCAGCTGGCTCCTACACCCTAGTCACTTTGGGCATCACTTCATAATTAGCAATCCAGAATAATTCTGGTTTTACCTGCAGGAAAAATGTTGCCTGTTAGTGAGATCAAGATATTTATGTGTTTTTATGTAAAGAGGGAAAAATTCTACTGCAATGCAATTTGAGAGCTCAGCACCACACAGACTTTTTGACTTGCATTGTATAATACTGACACATGGTCCCACAAAAACAGACAGAAATACTCATTAAAGAGAGCCACGAAAAGCGGCACGCTGTGCCCAACATATAACACCTTCACAAATTTCACACCAGCAATAACTACTGTAAGGTGCCATAACAAACAGCAAAATAAGTGTGCAGATGAAGTCTTAAATGCCTAGAGCAGATCCCTTTCTGAGAAGTCTTGCAAAGCTCTTTTCTCTCAAAAATTTTTCTAGCAACAAATTATTTTTATTAGCACTGCAGAGCTAATGGAGCTGTAGGAGAGAACTCTGGATTTGTTTCTGATTCATGCCTCGCAGTGGAATTGTTAAGTTCCAGTTGCAGGATTTTTTATTCCTGGTGATGATGCATGAGCCAGAAAAGAGCAGAACCCAAATGGTTTTAGAGCTGGCATTCATGAAAATGATTTCCTGGTAAAAACTGAGAAAATCAGATCAGAAACCATAAGTATGGACCCTCACACTCCTTTTTTTTTGTGCATGGAATTTGGATACTGAAATGAAATATGCCATAGCAAAAGGTATCACTGAGCCCCAGTCCTGCAACCTGACATGCTTGGGCAGTGGTTTAGCCATCTACCTGCATGCTCTATTATAAACTAGACATTATAAACCAGACTCTGGGGTTTTCTGTTTAAATTCATTTGTACAGCTATATAATAAGTAGAGAGGCAATGCTTCCTCCAGATTTTTTAAAAAATGTTTCCTTTCTCAAAGTAAATAAGCTCTTGATATGTTTTCCACTCCAGGTAGATCCTTGTCAGAAGTAGTAGGCTGTGGTATATTGAGTGCTTGGAGGACTGGGGTTTAACACTATTAGGTGCTTTTATATAACACTGTATTATACGCAGGGAGCTGTTTACACCCAGAACCCATTACAACACAGGCAAGCACACTTAGAACAGTAAGCTCTTGCCCTGGGTACCACTGTCCTGGCCATCAAAATGTACGAAACAATGCTGCATGGTCATTTTGGCTCTCAATTTATTTTTGATAGATCTTGGTTGTTGCTATAGGCCTCCTTGTCCTACCTTCCACCTTTTCTTTTGTGCAGATTTCAGCAAAACCAAGGCTTTGAAATAGATGAAAGAAGAGAAACCGAAGAGGAAGTGAAAGGGAAGAGGACTGCGTACTTTTTGAGGAAGAATCTGCATGCAACTGAGAATGAAATCAAAGGGAGAGTGCCTCACTGCAGCCAGGCTGAGTGGAATGGAAGTACAGCGGGGCTGCTGGCCTAATATAGAGCCAATAAAACGATATTCCTCTAAATTTTGTATAAATGTAGGGAGTTCGATTTATTTTTAATTTAAATCCCAAATAAAATCCTTCAAGACATTCAATTTCTATATCACAGTGACCAGGTATACCTTTTTTCCTCCTTCCCCTCAGGCTGTCAGTGAGCACAGAGAATGTTATGAAAATGAGGTAGCAGGATGTCATTCGAAAGTAGATGGAGAGGAAAATTAAAGCAGTAGACATACAATTACATCTATGCCTCCCCATGCTTGGGAAGCCATACATGTCAAGCAGGGAAACGCTGCCCTGGCCCAGAATAGATGGGTCTCCAGCACGGGGCTTGGAACTGGAGGAGACAACACAAAATCTACATAAATAGGATATCAAGTGACATAAGAGCTAAAGTTTTCTTTGTCTCAGTTACACTTTCAGAGTGTCAGTGGAAGGAGGAAGGAGAGCCAACAAGTAACAAAGGTCAGAGACTGGGAGTTTGGTGGACAAGGGACCAGGCAAAGGATAGGAAGTGTGAATAGAAACTTTCTCTGGTGTGTAGGAGAGGGAAGTTTGAGGGATGGCTTAAGTTTAGAAATGTGACTCAAATAGCTGTTCTGAGCACTGTTTCTGAACAAAATTGTCCCAGGACCTTCACCTGCTGCAGCCTATGTTTGCACAGAAAGGCACATCTCCCCAGGCTGTGCACTCTCCCCACCGCCACCCTACCTTCTGCCAGTGGGAGCCAGCCAAGCTGCTTGTATTCACAGTGCCCATTGATGGGGTGCTTGCTCCCACCCTGCAGTAAACAGTGAAAGCAAATGTCAGCAACATCCCATGAAGTGTCCCATGAACTTCAGTCCAGAGGAAAACTCTCTGCCTGCTCTTCAGCTCCATGCAAGGATGGGTCCACACCATACAGAAAGAGTGAAATACTGAAAGGGCAGGCACATTCATGGCAGAAAGTGAGTTAGCAGGATCCCACTTCCCATACAGCAAGATGAAAAGACTATTGCTACTGGCAAAGACTACGTTTTGAACCTTGGGAGTGTGAAAACAGCAAGAGATTTATGAATTCCTCCTTGACGCATGTAGACTTTAGCCTTCAGCCAGCACAAGTTAGGACTACAGAACCTCTGTGTGCGGGACATGCTAGGAACAGCACAGGGATGGAGGAGGACAGCTAAGCTCATCTCTCACTTTTGTGCCCAAGTTACATCAGGAAATAACATGAAGGCAGATCAAAGGTCCAACTAGCTCGGTATCCTGGTAGGGGCCAGTAGAAATTCCTCAGGGAAGATTCTTGAGAATGGGAAATGCAGAGGCTGAGGCTCCACTTGGCATACTCTCCTGGCTTCCAGAAACCAGCAACTTAAAGGCTCTCTGGGACCAGGGTTGCGTCCAGACCACCAAGTTTAACAGCCACCATGGACTTACCCTCTCTGAATCTGTCTAATCCCTTCTTGGACCCACTGCTCCATAGCTCTGTGATAGCCGCACACACAGACGCTGCTTGGCAACCACACGTGCGCCCTTGTGCGTATGGGAGAGCCCAAGAAAACCTACGCTTGTTAAAAGAAAATACAAATGTAAGAGAGCCTGGCCCTTCAGAGCTTTCCTTCCCTCTCACTCCTCTTTCGAGGCCTTGGTTTCTCAGCTCCTCAGCCCACCATGGCTCATGTGTGCTGTCATTCCTGCCCTCTCCCTCCTCTAGCTCCTTGCAGGGCCAGATGCTGCAGGAAGCCTGACCAGTGAGATGCTCACTGTTACAAAGCACCCTGTTGGCAACCAGCTGCTCACCATGAGCAGTGGTGAGTACGTCAAAGGCTGGCTTTAAAATGGTCCCAACACTTTATGTCACACAAGCAGAGGTGGGCTGAGAATGGTGCAGATGAGCCTTGCAAAAGCCAGGCCATCCCTCATCAGGTTGCTATGACAAGGAGTGCCCAGAGGGCCAAATTTTTTTTCTACGGCACTTATGTGCTTCAATCCTCTGATTGCTCTGGGAGCAAGGCAAAAAAGTCCCTTTAAAATCTACCCCTTTGGTATTGCTACTACATCCCTAACAACTTACCTCTGCTTGGTGCTGGCAGAGGCTGTGGCTTTGTTTGCTGGCCTGGGTTTGCACCTGGTCCCTGGCTGTTCCTAGAGCAAAGACTCACGGTCACCAGTGCCAGTGAAAACCTACCCTAAGCCTGATGGACCTGCACAGCAGCAACAGGATTTGGCAGCAGGGATTTGTGTTAGTGTTAAACCCAGCTGTTGCTAAAGGGCATCTCTGCTAGGTTTCCACCAGAGCAAAACCACGCTGAAAGCCAGGTTTCGACCACTGCACTATGTGGGACACTTTAATGTGAGCTAAAGGGGTTTTATAGCCTGATTTGGCCCTATTCACTCTGAGGACTGCTGCCATCGAATACAGCACTAATCTGGTCTGGACACGGCAGAGTTCACACTTTTATGGGTTGATGACGAGTTACTGTGAGGTTCATCTACTTTGTGTTAGAACAAACCATCAGCTCCCAAGCTGCATTGGCAACCAGTCCTGTTGATGCCGAATCACCTGCCCCCAAGAGCCATTTGTCTGTAGCAGCCCTGCTTCAAAATCATGAGTGACCTTCATCGCTGTTTTTTTGAGAGTTTTATGTTTGCTGTACACTTCTCTTCCCAAGTTTGGACTCTCCTAGGGACATCGTAAAGTTGCTATTGGCTTCATGGGGAAAGGGAAGCAGATGAGTCAGTACAGCTCCAAAGAAGACAAAGGGATATAAGAATGCAGACACCCTGTGCTTCTATAACATCACTCCTCAGCCCATCACCCTCACCTCTGGTCTGCCAAGACACAGTTCCAAACCAGGAGGGGCATCATGCTCAGGACTTTGCCCTCTATTCCTTTGGTCTGACACGTCTCTTCAAGCCACTTCACATACATTCTCTGGACCTGGTGATGTTTTACTCCACCTCCCATAAGAGAGTGTATGGCACATTTTTGCTCTAAGGTTTTGGGGTTTGTCATTGCTTCTTTTGCTGCATGGTCCGTAGAACCTGGGATATGTCAGATGAATCAGAAATGATGTAGCAGCTCTGTCTGACAGAGCTCCACTCAAAGCACCAGATGAGCCCAGAAAAATGAGCAAGTCTCTTGGGAGAGCACAGGCATCTAAGCAAGAGGCTTGCCATTTTGGCCAGAGTTTTCTCTTGGGGTGGCTAACGGGCTAGGTCTGTTCACACCAAGGACTGCTTGGAGATTTTCCTGGCACTTTTTTTAACACCTCTTCTTGTTCTCACTTGTTATCTGTCAGCAGCTGAAGCCAGTTGGCTCGATAGAGAGTGTACGAAAGGGAACAGTGAAGAGTGGCTTTCCAACCACACCAGGACACAGCTCTTTAGCAGTGGCAGTGGACATCCTAGGCTTAGTGTTTTGTCATAATACATTGAAAATAAGGAACGATACAATGCAGAAAAGTTGATATTGAGCACTTTAATGAAAAAAAATAATGAGTTTTCAGCCCACACTTTATGAATGCCAATAATGTGTAATAAAAAAGGTAAACAGAAGTGTTCAGTGCTTTTGCTATTGAGTTCCAAAATGAAAAAAGATGAAACTTTATTGCAAATACAGTCTAGAGCTTTTTTCTTTGGCTGCTAATATAAAGAGGATGAGGTATAATATCATGACACAACACCAGCCCTTTAAATGAGGAAAGAGCCCCCAAACTTTGGTTTGCTAATATGACATTCACCAAGAGACTATTTTAATAAAAAACATACAAGATGAGGGCAGGTATCTACAAGCTGGATCTGGATCCATAATTCAAGTCCTCTGCACTATACAGAAGATTCAGAGGCAACATTGACCAAGGACTTTGGCTCCTTATGCTTGATTTCATTCACAAGTGAAGCGCAGCACAAAGTTAAGCGTAGGGAGCCAGAGATCCGGTAGTAGGCGGCCCATGTAATGCTTTGGCTAAGAAAACGAGATTGTGTTGTCCTCTAAGGTCTGGAACAGCAAGAATCTAAGAGTTATTACTTACAGCTATAGCACGTATTTTTCAACCCGGGTTCTCTGTGACCTGTGCAGACCAGGAATACTTTTTGTTAGTGGGCTTAAATTCACTGAACAGCAATGTGTCCTGCCCTTAGAAAAAAAAATAATCCAAGGGTCTGTAAATGGGGAATAAGAAAAAGATGGAAACCATAAATTTACAGAAATGAGTAAAGCTATGATTTCTTGCCCTGACACCAGGTTGATTTTCATGATGATAGGGTCTGTCCCTCCGTGATGTTTTCTGAGACCTGCTTGAATATTTTGTCTGTGATTTCTTACTTTTCTGATGCAGACATTCTTAAGGTCAATCCCCATACACAGCTTGTGGTATCTTGGTTACTTCTTGTCACAATTTGGCCCTTCCATTGTAAGAGCACCAGATGCCTCACCGAGCTGCATAAGCCCCATGGGATTTAGCTCAAGGGCTTGTAGACACAGAAAGACAAAACAACTTGGCAGTGGTCAGGATATGAACAAGAGATATAGCCGGGGCTCTCAACCTCCACAATCCCTCCCTTTCTGTGAGCTAATCCAGAGAAAAGGTCCCACAAGCACACCCAGGCCTAGCTCTGGGAGGTAAAAGAGCACAGAAGTGTTTATGGCTCCTGCAGAGCTGGCAAACATTAACTCTCTCTGTTCTATCTTCATGAGTTCTCGTTTACCCTTCCTGACTGGAAACCGTGTGAAGGCAGTGCTGAGCTCTTGTTATGGCCTGTTGTATCTGACTGTGAACCACAGTCACACAACTTCCACCGAGTCTGCAGCCCAGCAGAGCCCCAGCCTGCAACAGGTCTTGTAGGTATATTATCACTGATAATATCCCTGGCCTGCACTCAGCTGGGCTTTTAGCAGCAGGGCTTTTAGCTGGCCTAGGTGAAGGGCACAGAGAACAGGGCAGAGAGGGATGGCCTTATGCCACTTTGCCCCTCCATGCTTCTGGAAGATGCTGAGATGAGCTGAGAGAAGAGTAGAGCAGTAGCTGTAGGAGGGGAATTATGAGCCCTGATGGGGCTGTAGAAGTGTGAGACCTCTCAATACCATTGCAGAGGATGATAGCAATTCTCATGTTACAGGCTAGATCAATGGGATGGAGGAGAAAGGAGTTTGAGAGGAGACTCCCCGAAATGCCCCAGCTGGCCCAGTGCAGACTATTTATTGATTTATTTATTTTTATTCTTGTCTACTCTTAGGCCCCCTCTGGAGAAGCACAGCAAGTGAGACCAAGTGTATTTGGATGACCATAACACTGTTGTGAATAAGCAGCCAGCTACAGGCATCAAGCTTTAGGAAGGAGATGTTCAGCTCTAGCAGCCCTAAATTTCATCTCTTTGCTTGGTTTTATGCCATTTTATATATGTGTTAAATGAAGCAGAAATATTTGTATCTTCTGGCATCTGGTGTTAAAGCTACACTGCCTTTGAAGGATATTCCAAGGAAGTTCTTTGAGCTCTTCCATGACCCGTATGAAAAAAGTTTGGCCTCCCATCCTTGGAGGAATATTATCTATGTCCAAATGACGGAAGGGGAGAAGATGAGGATATCATGGTTACTAAATCATTCATTTCTTCCTAAAGGGAAGAACTTTCAACCTAAGTGTTGAAGAGGGATATTGGTTGTAAACCTTAAATTTACCATCCTGGATATCCCCTTTCTATTTTCTGTTCAATGTCCTACCAGAAGGTGCCAAAAATGAAGAGAGAATTACTGATTAAACATTTGGATTATTTCTACTATTTATAATAACCATGGGCAGCCAAGCTAGATTTACTTGCAATGTAAGATCACTTGTGATCGTGAACATGAAACCTAGGACACCCAAGTACCTTCAGTGACCACAGACAGCACATTAATTTGTCAGGCGATAAAGCAAAGCCTTAGACTGCAGGAGGACTCCTCCAGGAGCAGGGGGACCACTAACAGGGCACCCCTTGGCTGTTTTGTGGACACTGGGCGATTGGCAAGAGGCTTGCAGATGAGGCCAGCTAGCTGTTCTTGGAAAAAGAAGCCAGAGAGTACTAGAGAGAGTTACTGCAAATGTATGACTGCAGAATGACCTGGCCCTAAGGGAAGCCAGATGTGGGACTTCCCAGCTCAGTAAATGAGGTAGAGTATGTGTGCATGCAGCAAATTTACTTGTGACCCTTCTGTGATGGTATCAGTCAAACCAGACCCTGTAGGGAGGGAAGGCACTGCAAACTTACAGACTAGAAAGGAATTGCTTGAGTACCATGAGATGCTCTTTCCTCAGAACAGCAGGATGACCTCCTGCCAGCTACCTCCCTCCTCCCTCTTACGGACCACATCTGACCCTAAAAGGTCTGGTAATGTCCATGCTTTGATTAAGGCCACTGAGAATTATTGATTTTCCTTGTGGGGAGAGACTGTGTTGACTGAAACAGAAAGAAAATATTTCCTCCTATTCAGCAGAATGAAACAATTAATTCTGGCGGACTGAAGCATTGGAAGTGACTCCAAAACATATGCTTTCCTTCCATTGTTATGGAGCTTTAAAAAAGCCAAAGGGGTAAAGAAAGACAGTAGCACAGGGACATAAGTTATTCTAGGCAAAGCCATTGAAAGAAATGTTTTTCTCCCCACTTTGAGCCTGAAGGTCTTATGCAATAGGAGACTCTCACTTGGGATGTATACAAATGGGCTTCACAGCTTTTGGTCTACCCATTTGAAAATAAAGGTCTTGCTTTGGCACCTCAAGAGTGGATGGACATGTGCCCTGGATGCTCATGTTCCAATTTCTGAAAATCATTTCTGTGTGATCAAAAGGAAAGAAGTGTGAGGGTGACTTGAGATAGGTAGTAAGCACCCATCCTCTTGTGCTGAACATTGAGAATGACTGAAAAACACAAATCAGTCTAAACAGCTTTAGCCAGAATTCTGGGGAATATATCTGGATGGTGGGAATATTCAGTTGGAGAGCCTCTGCTCAAAGCCCTGAATCAAGCAGCAGGGTTATTTTAACTCAGGTCAAAAGCATTTGAACCTATTGCCTGTGCACTAGGTAGTTAGGGTAGACTCCAAAAACAACCTCTCTTTGCAAAAGGGGCCCAATTTCCCCTGAGAAATCAACCCCTCCAGATGGAAATGGTTTATATCAGAAATGTCAGCACCAAGCATAAATAATGCTGGTGGCCACCCGCTGTCAGCCTTTGGCAAATTAAAGGTGTGCCCAGCCCCTCATATCCATACACATTCATTTAATGAGCATTGCCACAGGTACAAAAAGAACGACAACCATGACATGGGAATTCACCAAGTCTTTGAATACACGGTATGATGGCACGATTGTTACCTAGACTCACTGGCTGCTAACCGTGTCATTTACTTGGGTGGCTTGTTCTGCCAAGTCCACATAAGTCATCAGGAGAAATGCAAACACGTTTCCAATTTTTTACATGAATTAGAGTCACGGCACAGGCTCTCTTATGCTTTGCGTCTATGGAAAATACTTTTTTTTTTCTTTCTTTTTCTTTTTTTTTTTTTTTTTCTCTTTTGTACCCAGCAGTTTTCCTCCTACACATCGTGCAGACAAATAAACAGCCACACAATCTAGCCAGGGAGGTTAGCAGGCCTGATACTGTGCTGAGCCAGTCTTTTACATATGTTATATATTCACCTTTTCTCTGGCATCTGCATTGCACTTGGGAAAACACTCGCACGCAAAGGGATGGGCTCTGGGGAATGGAGAAACATTATCTAGCACGGGAATACTCAATTAATTTTCAGCAAGCAGCTTTTATAATACATAACATACACTTAACATAATACACTTTGGGCTTGTGCCAGAGATTCTAAATGATTAGGCTGTATCAATTTACTCTTGAAACACTGATTAAAATCTCAAAACTTTCATAGCAAATGATGCATGAACCAGAATCTGAAATGTGATGATTGAAATATTGCAATGTCACAGATTCATCACACAGCCTTTCCAAATCTACTCTCGGTTTCAGCTGGCCCCTTAAATGTTCTGCTCACACGTCCTAGTGATCAGCTCTTTTCTCTCCCTCCATCTCCCCCTCCCCAACCCTCTGCTTCTTGGAAAGATAATAGCCAGGCCTTAATTGAAGCAAACAGGTCATTAAAATAGTAATTTTGTAGACATTCGCACTGACAGACATTCATTCACTGCCAAAGACAAGCAAAGAATCAAGGACTGGATATTCCATGCACATTAATTCTACCACAGGCCCAATCAAAATTAACATCCTCCTCCTTTCTTACTGTGAGAAATTTCCACTGGGCACAGAATTTAAACAAAGAAACACAAAAAAAATAACTATTCAGCTCTTGCCCTGTGAATCATGCCCTTGCCTTGAAGGAGGTTTTGACAAACCATGTCATAACTTCTCCTATGAGAAGGAAGACTCTCATCTCCTATTTCTTGGTGCACACTCACATCTTATCAGCTGTTGCAGATAAGACAGGTCGAGTCACCCTCACTTTTACAACCTCTCTGTAGGACGGCTCTCATCACAGTGTCACTAAAATGCACTCACTTCTCACTGAACACAGAAACTCCAAGCCAAATTTCCTGCTGTGTGAAGCACCGTGTCCAAAGACAAGGCCTGACCCAGAAACCGCTGTACTCGAGTTGTCTTGAAATGAAAGCTTAGCTGTGAGCCATGGCTATAAATCGAGTATTGGGTCTCAAAACTCTGTAAATATAAGCATGGCATTCTTCAAACTGCTAATTACAGGTCCCTTCCATAGCTGTCAAACTTGAGGTGCCTGCAGTGAGAAGTGATTTGTGACCCAGATAGTGAGGCCGTCCTGACCTGCTCCAGGAAAGGAGAGCGGTCATCGCCCTGAAGGTAGGCATCTGGGCCTGGATGCATCCCATTTAATGTCAGGTCAAGTTGAGAGTCTTGTTACACTAGGATATTCTTCCCACATCAGTGGAAAGAGGCACTCAAATGGAGACACACTTCTGTCTCTGGTGACCCTGGAGAGAGCCGAGCTCCTAACACAGGGTTCAGTTACAGGCCTAAGATGAGGTGGGGGGACCTGGGCAAGGCCATAGCCCATCGGAGCTGCTGCTTCCACACAAACTGCCTATGTGCTGCATGGCCAAATCCCTTGACAGGCCAGGACCAACAGGCCTGGCCATGACTGGCATCCCATTAGCATCTAAGGGTGCAACTAGAGCCTGGGGAGATGACCTCTGCTCCAAACATTTCAGGGACTTCGTAAGGGAGGGAGGAGTCAGAGGAAAAGCACATCATCATCTCAAGGTGACGTCCCCCAGGGGCTCTCCTCCTTCCCTCTTGTGATCCCAGTGCTTTCACACTGCTCTTGGCATGTTTGAACCCACATCTCTGAGCTCTCCTGGTCCACCTCATCTCATGTGCCACAGTTAAGGGACAACTTCTGTGCTCTTTTCGGAGCTTTTTCTCTGCTCCAGCTCAAGCTGCATGCATGCAAGAGGCAAAAAAAAAGAAAAGAAAAACCCTGAATGAGATCATTTTTCTCTTCTCATCTCAGACATTCAGCCTGCTAGCCAGGGTTACTGGAATAAAGCAGGGAAGCTCTTTTTCCATAGCAAGCCATCTGGTTGACATAGACTCACGCTGATGCTAATCTGTTGGTTTCTTTCTTTTTATTATTATTATTTTTTTTTCTTTCCTGAGGAACACTTCATCTGCAGCTGTAAATTCAGACCTGCTCCCTCTGTGTGCAGAGCATTCATTTTGCACACATATTTATTACCGCATTATGCCCCATTGTAGGTGTCAGGAAATCATTGTTATCCTTGGTGTGTCTACGTTGTTCTAATGTCAGGGATGTACTTTCAAATGGAAATTAAGCAATTATGTTTCACATGGGGAAACCTGACAGACGCATAGATTTTTACACCACTGGCAATGTCGCTGTCACAAAAGCAGACATTGTTCTCGGAGGACTGTCAAAGAAATATAATGTATTTCAAGAGCAAAGGGGGATGGGGAGGGGACCGAGGGGGGGCACAGGGTAATTAACTGTGTGATTCGAGTTCATAGATCACGGGGCTGTTTAACTTCAAAATGCAATAACTTTGCGACAATGGGGCTGCTTAACTCATCCTTGAAAAGGAGTTGTGGAGTAGTAGCCCATTAAAACACAAATAAATGCTTTCAACCCTATCTTCACCTCCACCCTGGGTTAAACCAGGATGCTACCATACGTCTGCTGCTTGCAACGCTTTGCTAGGGATTTGCTTAAGTACTGTAGAGCCTTTTAAGTGCTGTATGGATGGAAGAGCCACACTCATCCCAGTTCATCCAACACCACCCTATGTTCAGGCAGCATCCTCGGGGCAGGGAGCTGCTGTCCTTCACCTGGTGATAGCCAAGACCCATGAGATGGGGATGGGGGCTTCTGCTATTGCAGAAGCCCCTATTGCCCACATCGTTGTAATGCAGTGCACAGCAGCGGTCTAGAGCCTCATGTGGCACAGCCCTCCCTCCTCCTCCTCGCCTTCCCCCGGTTATTTTTGGTTTGTTGCAGGCTGTATTCAGCAGTCTTTTGTGTAACTCTCTCCTGCCCTTGGTCATTAGCTTCATACTGCTCCCCCGGGGGTGATCGACCAACAGCAGTCCGAAGCCGGCAGCCAGTGAACACAGACCAGGGGCTGTACTCGTGCCCAGTTGAAATCAACAGGAATCTGGGGCCCAAGGAATAGAGTATTTTGGAGAATAAAGTATTTTAAAATTGTTTCAGTCAAATATGCACCAGTAAACACACATGTTTTTCAGCACGGGCTGTGCAGCGGTGTAGATCAAAAATGAAACATCCAATTAAATGGATTTTGAGGCAAGATCAAAAAGCACTTAGCACTGTTCGGGGAGGATTTATTTGTTTAATGGATATTTTAGATGGGCAAATCCTGTAGTCCTCAGTAAGGCACAACGCTTATGGTTGAGATTACAGGGGGCCAGCTGGAGATCAGGACTCCTGCAAGCCAAGAGCTGCAAGAACATGGCTGAAGAAATGGGCCTTGCCTCGAGGAGCTCACTTAAAAAGTACAAGGCATCACAAAACCATAGATGGGGGGAAAAGCAGAGATTTCTACCTTCCCTCCTCTCCACAAGGCAAAAGAAAAAAGGTATGTGCTTCACCCCAGATCTCAAAGGGGCTTTGGTGCAAGTCAAGAACTGAATCCAGATGATTCAGGTGCCAGCCAGGTCTTTTAAGCTCCTCTCTTGGTCAGGTCAGGTCAGGTTTACCTGTGTGAGAGGGGAATAAAACCCACAGATGTTGGTTTGGGTCCATCTGGAGGTGGGTGTCTGGGCCCTGATGCTCCTAGAAATGCAGAGCAGAAGTGCCTGCTGGCATCAAGAGACATCTGTGTCCAGAGAGACCTAACCCCATCCTTGCAACCCTAGGAGCCTCGCTGTAAAACTGCAGACTGCCATCCATAGCTCGTGGGCTGGGAACCAGTGTGGGTGTCACTGACTGCAGGTCGTGAACCTTCCTGGCCTTGTTTTCTCCAGATCTCTGCTCCCTTTTCCTGCTCCCATGCTGGTGTCAGGTTCTGGTTTTATTTTTTTTTCTGGTCCCCAGGGAAGGTGTCTCCTGTTCATTAAGACACCTCTCTCCTGATCCTTACTTCCATCTCATATATTTCATTCCCAGACCTGTGACAGGAGATAAACCACATTGAACCTCACAGCAGTGCTTTAAAGACTGCTGAACAAACAAGTGCTGCTGTAACACCAGAGGATAAGCACCACATGGCTTCTTCAATGAGAAATGAATATCAGTGACCCACAGATCAGGTAGGTGAAAACAAGCCCAAATGGGAGAGAAGCCTCCAATTGCAGAAGGGACATTAGCATCAGCACCAGCAGCAGCTGGGCTTCTGTCAAGCAAGGCTGTGTGGAAGATGATAACCTCTTCTTTTTCTCTGTAAATACGTATTTTACAACAACTTGGCAAAACACACAGAAACCTTCCTAGGAATATTTACAGCTGATGCAATGCCTCATTGAGTACTAATGGTGAAAAACAAGAAGTTATTGATACTTACTGTCACGACAGTGGGCCACAAGCCATATATGTCCATAGCAGCTCAAGCCATCCCAGGAAACAATGAATCTGACAAAAATGCATGGTAGGGGCCCAGAGTACTATTGATGGACCACCCACACTGTGTGCAACATCGTGGTCAAAAAGGAGATTGTGATCCATGGACATAGAATTGAAGAACACCAAGTTGGATATGAATTTTGAAGAACTGATACCTGAGCTGAGAGAACAGAAAAAGTAAGTTTTATGGTAAAAGACTCCAATCTATTCAGCTTCCCTGAGAAAAGCTGAATCGTGACAACTTGGGGAACAGAGGGCGGTTATGTTCTCCATCCCACAAACAGAGGAGGAAGAAATTTATTGTCCAGAAGGCAAAGCACAACTTAGGATAAAAATAAAGTACATACTTCTTACTGGGAAGATACTTAAGAATAAGCACAGCTTGTCAAGGTCTGGATGTACAAATCAAGGTTGGGTATTACTTATTCTCCTAAGAATGGTGGTCTACACTATATGGGAATTCATCTAGGTCCTGCATAGTTCAGTCAGATAATTCACATTGGAAGGGACCTTAGGAGGTCTCTATCCAACCTCCTGGGTCAGATATGAGATCAGATGAGGTTGTGCAAGGCTCCCTTCATTCATGTCCTGAAACCTACAGTAGCAGAGACAGCACAACTTCTTTACTGCCACACTGCTGGACTGTTTTAAAAGGAAGAAAAGCTTTTCTTTATTTGTGGTCAGAAGCAATCTTGTTCCTTGTGTGCTTTCTCTTATTCTGTACTGCTGTGAAGAGCTTGGCTCCATCTTGATGACCTTCCTATAGGCTCTAGGGGTTTGCTGCTGGGTCTGCATGAAGATGTCTCTTCTTCAGGCTGAAAAAGACCAGCTCTCTCAGCCTCTACTCAGAGGACAAGGTGCTTCAGCCCCCAGCCATCTCAGTGGCCTCCCCTGAACTCCCTCCAGTTTCTCAATATTGCTCTCATACCAGGAGCCCAAAGCCAGATGCAGCATCCAGATGTGATCTAGCATATATTGATCACAGTGGGATGACCACTTTCCTAGATGTACTGGGGGGCTTCTTCCTTCCCAGGTGCAGGATTTGGCATTGTCATTGTTGACTTTCACAAGGTTCCTGTTGGCCCCTTCTATCTGTCTCAGTCCCTCTGAATGGCAGCCCTGTCCTTGAGTATATTGATTGGTTTCCCTCTTGGTGTCATCTACACATTTGATGAGAGCACATTCTTCCACCTTCTCCAGGTAGCTGGTAAAGCTGTTAAACAGGAGAGGTCCCAGGATAGCCCTGCAATACCTCACATCATAGGTGTCCAGGTAGGGCTTGATCAGTAACCATGACCTTCCAAGCCTGGCTGTCCAACCAGGCTTCTACTCATGTGGTTGACCGCCCATCCAGACCATAACATCCCAAGCTGGGTACAAGAAAACTGTGAGAAAATATACCAAAAACCTCGCTAAAATCAGTGCAAACAATATCCAATGTTCTTCCTTTAACCACACATCCATCCTTTTTTTTTTTTCTTTTTTTTTTTGTCCTTTTGCCTTCCTTTATTACTTCTGAAGTCTTTCTTTTACCCCAAACCCTGCCATCTTTTTTTTTTTTTTTTTTTTTTTTTTCCTTAACTCTTTTACACTGCTACCTCAGTGTCGTCTTTGTTCCCTCCCTCCCGTTCTTCCTAGTTTGGCTCTCCTCACCAAGCTGGTCAGACTGTTGGAAGAGATCTCTCCTTAGCAGCCCTCAGCCCTCACAGCGGGTCCCATGGTCCAAACTGCTGGTTCCTGTTGACACCAGGTGTGTAACCAGGTGTTGGCCTACCTGCACCTCCCCAGGCCTTTCCCCTTGTCTCATGGAGACCAGGTACTGTGAGCACAATGGCTGTGCCAACCTATAAACATAAAGATGTTAACCCACGCTGTTCATTTAACCTCCGAAGACCAGGACAGAATTTAGCTACACAACTCCCCTTCTGTTTGATAGGATTTGTGTCATTAAACTTTGGCAGAGTCAAAAATACAGACAATGAGTGGACACATGGACATGGACATCTGAGAATGTCACTGCTTGCAGGTGCTCTGCACATCCTCTGGGACAGATATCTCTCAGGGGTCTTCAAAGCCAAGTAGGACACTGTAAAAATAATCGGTCTGATCCTTGTAAGTGCTATTGGCAAACTCATTTCTGTGCTGGTTTTCCTTAAAAAGGTTCAGTAACATTTTCTTCTTGCCGTGGAGTAGCATGTCCATCCTAATGAGTTGCCTTCTACCTAGTGGTTTTCACATACCATTGGCACAGATAAAGAAGGGTATTCACTGCTCAACTCCCAGACAAAATGAGAGGTTGGAAAGGTGTTGAACCACGGCTGTCTTTGCTTTCCTGTGTTGTCCAGGCACTCTCTCTCTCTCCCCCCTCTGCCCTTCCTACCTCTGTTCCTTTACTTGCCATCATGAGCCCTTTCTCCCCACTTTGTTTCCTGCAGAAATACTCTGATCCCTGTAGGACTGCCTTTGGCTTGCACTGCTGGTCACTAAGCAGTAGCCCTGAAGGGGAAATCTCCATCTCTTTGAGCCACATGGATGAACACAAGGACAACTTGGCCTGAAAACAAAAACCACAGCAGGCAATCCTCCTTGAACACCTCCTTTCTGCCAGTGCTACCATCTCCAACCAACCTGCTGGAGAAAAAGGACACAGAACACCCAGAGCAGCTCTGGGGCAGCACATCCATTACCCATTTCCCCACCGCATTCAGGCTTATTTTCTCATTTCGGTCGCACTCCAGGTCTGCCACTACTCCTTCTACTTAGAGCAGGAGCAGAGCACGTGTCATATCTGTTCTGGGTGTGGAGGACATGCAAAAGTTAAAGTCCCATCCTGCCTGGGAGGAATGTGCATGGGAAATCTCTCCTTGTCGACCCCACAGATTGCCCTGTTAACCTGTGAGTTATCTTGGGAGCAATTGTCTTGCTACAACCCTACAAACATTTTTTATTTTTATTTTTTTTGCTGGGTTTATGCTCTACCCATACTCCAGGACGGCCAGAAGTTCAATTTGTGCTTACTAAAGGCAAAGCCATACCCAAGCAGCATGAAGACTGTAGGGGTTTTTCTTTGTGGGAACAAATGGCAGTATTAAATCCTACTCAGAGCTTCTATTCCTTAGAGCCCAGCCTAAACCAACACCTCATGACCTGGATGCAGAGAAAAAACTTCTGTCCATCAAGATTTGGGAGCCCAGGTCAGGGCACAGCTACTCTTGTCTGTCTTGCGTGGAGTTATGAACCAAGTGGTAATCTCACCTTGCTTTTCCCAAAATCGGTGTCTCCACGTAGTTACATCCTCCAGAGAGGGATTCTTCCTTGCGGTAGGCATATGGGAGTTGAAAAAAAGTTCAGGTTGAGTTCACTGGATTCAGCTTTAAATATATTTTTATTTAAACGTAATCCTGTGAGCTAGTAACTGTCACAGCTCGCCGTGATGAGGCAGGGAGACGTAATTCACAGTTTATAGATTGAAGGCCGAGGGACAGAGAGCTGAAGGGTATGCTTGGATATACTCTTTCAGCTGAGCCTTAACAGCTTAAACAGTTACGACCCTTTGGCTGTTGGGTGCTGTTTTAATTCACACTGAAAGGCTGAGCGTGCCTCACACAATAAGTCACGGAGGGGTGGGGGGCAGTTAACAGCTGAGAAAAAAATAACTGGAAATTAAGGGGCTAAAACTCCTTAATATCAGTCACGAGAGTACATCTGGAAAAGGGGGTCCGGATCAACTTGCCTACCTTGGCTGCCTGCGAGCTGAGCTGATAGCTTAGTCCACTTTCTCAGTGCTTCCTTGTGGACAGATGGGAATGTTTTGGGTATCGGGGAGCGGATTCCAAAATGGTGACAAACAAATTTTGCCCTTACAACCACAGCAGAGTGGATTGTGGGGCAGGAAGGAGGTAATAGGGTACAGTTTCAACAACCGTTTAGGTGGGCTGTAAGAGAAAACCAGATGGTAACACCTCTGGAGAAAATATGTAGGGTGGAGAGGGGAGGTTTCCCCTCCCAACAGAACAGGTTAAAAACTATGCTTATTGTAGATTTATAAAATGGCGAGAGAGAAACAATACTTTATGTAAAAACAAAGGGATTTTCAAAGCCTGGCCTATCCTGTCCAGCCTGGAGACTCAGTTCAATTCCTCAAACACAGGATTGCCTCCAATTCTTGAAGACGCTGCAGTGACACTGAAGACAGCCACCTACAAATTTTGTGTGCGAGCCCACATAGCCGTATAGACTCATCTTATCATACATTAGAAAAAGCCACAGTTTCAGTAGATAATTCTTCCTGGAATACAAAAAAAATCACCTTTTCAGGATGCTGTCCATTAATAACAACCAGGCTGCGCAGAGTACTAACTTCCAGGTTGTAAAAATGAGGTGGAAAGGGTCATTAATGGCTTACTTCGAAGAAGGTTCAGCTGTCACTAGCTACCAACCTCAGTAACCATTCTGCTTGGTTTCTCTGACATAGGACCAACTAGAAAGATCAAGAGATCTATCAGCTATTTGTTTTTTACTCCTACTAAATCAAAAAACACATTTTTAGGAAAAAACAGGGCCATTTGCAATGTGACAGACACTGAGACAGAAGTTGTGCACACAGAGGCAACAAGATGGCTAGGCTTAGGCACTTGAGCTATGACAGCTCTTCAGTCTTTGCACTGCTTTGTGAGTTGGTTTTATTGGACTTAGCACCGTAAATGCTATTTCACATTTAAATAGAAGCTGCCTTAGTGCTTCGTTCTTAGCACCGGTTGTTTCTACAGAAATTGTTTCTACAGAAAAATACTGGTGAGTGATGGGCTTATGAGATGGTATAAGCCCTATTACTATTATTCTTCTTATTTTGCTCTGATTAGTACCAATTAGCCTACTTGACTGCCAAAACCAAAACCAAACCCAAAACAAAAACAAAAAACAAAAACCCCTCTACCTTTGCTTTCCCCTTGTTCTCTGGATTTCACAAATATAATGGCAATAAGACTCCTACCAGCCCTGCAGCATCGTGTCGGAGCACAGCACCATGGTGATACCAGAATAATGTTTTGGCAAAGGGATGGCTATTTCTTTGTGTCTGATTAACTGCCTTCTACAAAGTAAAAACACCACCAAACCAACCCACCCAACCTCCCCACCTTCCAACCCCCCAAAAAAGTAAAGGCTATCCGTGTAGATCAGTGACAGAGCACCTATATACTACATGTGTGATGGCACAGAATGTAAATTATGTTAAAAATGACATGAATATCATTCTCTTCACCTCTTCTCTCCTTATCCCCTCCTTATCTCAGAGGCTTTACACCACAGTCATTAAAAGCAAAATGGCCAAAGTATGTGGGCCAGCAACTGTATGCACACACCAATGGGTTTTCACTAGAGCACCTGTACAGTAAGCTCCTCAACAATTAGCATCACTGAATCTCTCTTAATGAACCTTTAAATTTGTGTCTATCTCAGGAGTCATTTTTTTCCTTCAACTCAAAATTAGTGACTAGCTTGCAGAGGCTAGTGGAATTAGTAGTCTGATGGCACTGCATTTCTCTTTGTATTTCTCTCTGAGATTAATGAAGTAACGATCAACAAATTATTCCAAAGGTATTTATTTTTTTCTTGCACATGAAGTAAAAATAAAATCTCAAATAAAAAAAATAACAACAGTTTACTGAAATATACAATCTTACATGTATTTATACATCAAGTATTTTTTGAATATAAGAAGCTAGAAAAATAGAAATCTCATTTTGAACCCATATAATATTCTTGCAGTATTGCTTAGAAAATTATGTTAAAATAAACATCTTTTTTCCTTGAAAAGGCACAGTGCACTTTGCTTAACTAGACAAGTGAAAAGGAAACAAAGAATTCAGTGCAAATTTATAAAATAAGCATTTGGATTACATCTCCTATCATACATGATTTCTAAATGGTTAACTGTTTGGATCTTTCATATTCCAAAACAGAGTTGATTTAAATTGAAAAGAAAGTTGAACATGCCATTGCCTCTTCCTGTTGGAATTTCATTTTCAGAAATGTCCTAATAAACACTTCTGGAAGTTCTTGTTTGACTTGAAGTTAGGCACAATGTATGGAAGCAAAGCATCTTTTAATTTCTCACCTAGAATGCTTCATTTAAACTTTACAGAACATTTTGTCCATTTGAGGTATCTGTGAATCATCTTCACAGTTAAAATTTACAAAAGTATACATTTATTATGTTCAAAATCCTGTGAATTACCACTTTAAAAATTCTGTAACAAAAAGTTACATGCTAAAGTTTGGTAGTTTGCTAAACTGTTATTTAAGTTAAAAACATCAGTCTGTGAAGCTGACAGACCAGTTAAGAATCTCATTAGCATCCATTTCCTCCATGTTTTATGTGAACTTTGACATTTTTATTGAAGTTTACTTTACTTCAAGAGTCAGACTACTCACAAGCCAGAGCTAGGTGACATCTTCTGGATAATAGGTCAGGGTTGGTCAAATCCAGTCAAATCAAACTCAGTGAAATGGTTCTTACAAAAAAAAAAAAAAAAAAAAAAAAAAAAAAAAAAAAAAAAGGATATGTCCTAAGAAAAAGTTAACTTTTTTTTTTTTCATTTTAGATGATTCTAAGTCTGAACAAATGGACTTTTAGTCCAAAAAAAGTATTTGGATAGAATTTGAAAAAGAAAGGAGAAAATTGTATGAAACCTTTTGCTACGCAGCTTCTAAAGCTTGAAATTATAGCCAATAAAATCATATGCTTGGTTAAAAAACAGACCAACGACTACAAAAAGGGAAATTAATACAAAATCAAGTAATTATTTAAGATTTGCTCAAGGATGCTGTTGGTCTGACCTTGCAAAATACTTAGGCAGGTGCTTAATTTTAAGCATGTGAGTCACTGTGCCAAGAGAGATTTTTATGGCAAACACTAATGCACAAATATTAGCTAGACCGGCTCTTCCACTTCAAGATAAGCATGGACGTAAGTGCTTTGCTGGATATGGATCAGGATGCTCAGCACCTAACAGGACTTTAGGCGCTGGTCCAGCAAAGCACTTACCCACACGAACAACACTGCTGACTTTAAGAACACTGCTCATGTGCTTAACATTAGGCATGCTCGTAAGTGCTTTCCTGGAAGGGCCCGATAGACCAATAGTGTATAAGCTATAAAATTTGAAGCACTGTATGTTTAACACACCGCATATTTAACAATGTTAATCTGCTGAGATTTGCTTTTTCTTGGAACAGTGCATGTCTAACTTCAAGCATTTATTTTCAGAAAGTGCGTAAAAAAAGCCTTTAAAAGCTGCTTCGAGATTATGGCAAGTTAAAATAATATTAGCGAGTCTCCTTATGCTCCTTTCACTTCTTCTTTGGATGTCTTTGTGCAGGCATCTAAAAAGAAAAGAAAACCCTAGGCGTAAGCATTAATCTATTCAAATAAGCACCCATGCTTTTAGTTTCCCTCTACAAACCATAAAGTCAGACACAACTGAACACGTGAAAGCAAGCATCACTGAACGCTTCTAAATTTCTGATCGGAAGGCAAATTCTGCCAACTGTGCCACCTTTTCCAATGAAAAAAAAAAATCAGATCACCAATTGTCACTTCTACAAATAGAACTAACTTTACTATGTAAGACTGAAAATGATGTGCAAGTCCAACCCTGACATATCCTGAAGTCAGTGCTGGTATTTCCGTATGAAGTTTTCCGTGCTCAGTGATGTCAATCCGTTTGCAACGTGAAGTCTTAAAAGAGTTGGACTCTAAGAGCTGCTTAATCCGAAAACAACAACTATAAAAGCATCACAACTCATCAGTTATTTACACGAGCATGTAAAGACAGCATGCTAATCCTGAAAAAGAAATAAAGTAAGACCATATTTCTGTAACGGCGCTGGCATATTGTCTCATACTAAGCTAACCAAGCAAGAAATAGCAAAGCAGCACTTCATAATGACCTAGCGCTACTGCTGGCTAGTCATAGTAACTATATTTAAATCCTCGTTGTGGTAGGAAATATTGTTTTATGTATTTGGCACCACATGTTCTTCATAACGTCTTACAGCTACATGTTAAGGAAGTTTCAAAGTTACTAAATGTATTTCATTCTTTCCTAAAGGGAAAAAAAGAGTTTTTGTTGTCACGTGAAAGCTGTAATGGCTCTTGGAAATGACTCGTGCTCTTTTGTCATGCACAAATTTCTGCTCAACCAAAGACACAGTTGCTAATAAAATTATTGTTGTTGTAAGTTACGGCGTAGCTGACAGCCGAGGCTGAGATGTGACATGCTACAACACAACGCATCCATGCACAGAGGAAGAACCCCGACTAGTCCTTATGCGCAGCGACGGATGTGAAAGTCATGGCTAGAGAAAGAAAAAGAAATTGGTACCCCAAATCAGAAGCCATGACAAAGCCTCCCATCTGTATCAGGATTGTCCTTCTGCCCTAAATTCTGACCAAATAGGGTTTTTGTTTGTTTGTTTGTTTGTTTTCTTCGAAGAAATGTTCTCAAACCGTTCAGTCAATGAAAAGATGAAATTCCAAAATTTATTTCACAAAACCTTTGTACTATTAAAACCCCCAAACCTGAAAGTAGCACATTAAAACATTCAGAATAAGAGATTCAAACATGCATCTGTCCCACCTCACAGCTCCTCTTTCTACTGTAACTCTCTCCCACTCTTGGTTTTCCACTGAAACGTCCATCCCATGCTTGCTTGCTTGCTTTCCCAACACCTTCCAGTGCTTGGAATTGTCTTTCTGTTAACAGATACACAATTCCTTTAATCTCATTTACCACAACACTCCCTAAGACATTGCTTATTGCACAAAACTTCTCCATTAACATGACAGTAAGTGCCTGTTTGCTCTTTTTTCATTTTATTACATTACATTATCCCACAGTTCAGTATTTTTCAAAAGGATTCTTCTACTGATATGAACTTGGAAGGCATCTTTGATTGTCATAGAATTTCCGGGTCTAGCTTGAATGCTTTTCAAAATCTAACCCTTCTAGTTTACAACTGCAATTCCTCTGTCTGGGCTCACCAGATGCTAGTTCTTCCCACCTCATAGGAAGAACCTATTAGATAAAGCAAGAACCTATTGGATAAGCCAGTAAGTGTTACTACAGCACTGGTCTTCGCTTATAGCCCAGACAAGTAAGGTAGGAAAAAAAGCAAGATGGCAATCCCAAAGGCAGCGCACATAATTGTCATGACGCCTTCTATTACTTTTTAATCTTGTCTCAGAATTAATATCAGAACAGGAAACTCGATTGACAGGACTGCTGAAATTCTGCTCAGGAGAGATGAACTGCAAGGCAGTGTGGCGTAGCGGGAATTTCTCTATGGCCCTACATGGCAATTCCCATTTTTTTGTGTGTCCCCTATCTTTCTCTATCCCTTATATCGTTTTAGAAAGTTTACAATCACTAATGGAATTTTATTAATGCACCAAATGACATGGGAGAACGATTCTCACTGAAAAATCAACAAAGTGTCTGCATCTGAATCACATATTCAAACACTAATACTATGGACTGACTTCCAAAGATAAGGAAGAATAAGGAAGACACTACTGATTCCTCAGAATGTCTGAAAATCATTTTTCCCAAGGAACATAATTTTGGGTCTAGATAAACCACTTCAGACAAATGTTTTTAAAACTGGAAGCATTGACTTTGTACTTGTTCTCACCTCAGTCCAGTTTCATTGGGAAGACACCCACATTTGTTAAATAAGTACTTCTGTAATCGGAGATAATTCCATAGATTTCCATGTATTTTCATTTATCTGGAATTCTAACTGTACTGACTTCTCTATTTACAAACATAACTTTGAAAAAACACTGCTTTGAAAGACATACAGACCCCCCAAAACTGCGATTGCAAAAAAACCATACAAGGCACAGCATGGTTTTTCATTCATTTCTGTTTGGAAAAAATGCCACGGAGCTCTTTAACCTAACAGACACCACTGCAGTTCCAAGGATTTAAAGAAAAAGCAAGTCAGCTTGAAGTGGAACAATGGCCTAGTTACCAAAAATGAGTCAACTCCCAGTTTCACTGAAAGTCCCCAGTATTGAGGGATACTAGGGGGGTTCTCCAGTGAGCTTAAGTAGCAAAGAATGATGTATTTTAAGATTCCCTTTCTAAAACATTGTAGCTCAAACAGAGTAATGGCTCAGTGCAAGAACTCCTGGAGGAAATCAGACGTTAGTATTGTGCAGGACTGGCTGGGTCTATACGATTGATCCCAGTAACTCAATTCTGTGATCAGGGAAACTGCAATATAGCAGATAGCTGTTTACCTCTGAATATATGAGAATACTCTCTAATAGGGAAAGAACACACCCAAGAGTGAGTTGTATGTTTAAGCAATAGACAAACTTTGTGCGTGTCTTCATAATGCTAAGCCTTACCTAAGACACTCAGACTTAAGCTTTTGAATTAACATCCAGCTCCACGTAGGCTTTTTTTAACCCCCCACTTTTGTCTTTAAATAAATCTGTCACTAATTATTTTGGTAAGGACATACTGACCTTGGAACTGAACATAAAATAATTCTATATTGCTATGTGTTAAGAGATTTATCATTTAAGCCTGAAATGATGTTGTAATTCTTCAAGGATTAATATTTATACACAGGAAAATACCAAAAGCCCACAAGAAATATCCTGAAGCCTGACCCAACTCTTGAAACATACAACAAACACCACAAGCACAAATTTGTTACATAAAGTACTTTATTGCATCACATGGATGTTGACATTTATTGCAATTTGTTTCTAGCATCTTCAAAACAACCAAAATCTGAATATAGACACAATATCTTTTTGCCTCAATAAATTGCAGCGCTTATCTCAGCACTTAAGATTTGGGTCCACATAAAAATCTGATGATGCCATCCTATTCTGGTGTCATACTGAGTAAAAACCTCCAGAGAGTCTCAAAAAATAATGCTCCTAATGAACAAAAAAACTCTCCTTTAAAACTTATCACAGGAGAGGGCATGTCTCCAGCCCACAATGGAGTGCAATGGAGAAAACTCTGCCGTGTTCTTGACTGAGCTTGCTCTAGAAGGCAAGGCAGTACATACAGCTGTGCTGTATGCTACGTGCTAATTCCAGGCTGGAATTTCTCCGTGGTACTACCTTGCCCCACTGAGACAACTCTGTCCCACACTAGCTTGCAGATCTCTCCATCACACTACACCGTGAACGTGAACATGCCCTGCATATATACGTAACAAAAAAACTCCAAGAGACATTTTTAGCTTAATGTAAAAATAAACACCGTATAAAACTTTTCCAAGAACGAGTCTTTATTTTGATGCTTTAGGTTTGGAGCTAAAGAAAGAAGAAATGGATTTCATTCCACTCTTATCAACTTTGGCCAGAGCCTTCTGAGCTGCAGTCATCTTGCTGTTTGCCTGTAAATGAAATGCGAGGTAGAACAAGTTAAAAAGCATTTTTTGTAGGAGGGAAGTATAAGCTACAAATTTCTAAATACAGAAGTCAAACAAGAAGCTGAATCGCTTTTTTAGTATACAGCAGGAAAGATAATTTTATGCAGGCTTTAAATTGTAGGGGAAAAACCTTACAAAACAAATTTGAGATTATTCAATCAGAAAAATACTTGTCATAAATTGCTTAACCTCAGACAAAGACAGAGAATCAATTACAAAGACAAGGAGGTGAAACATCTTTGCCTTCTGCAGAATGAGATGTCCCAACTCAAACGTTTACTTTGGGATAATCCCTGAGTGTACATTAAGAGGAATAATGCATGCAATATAACAGATACATACTGTACCCTCCGACTCAATCTCATGATTATGTTGTCAGCAGGCTGAATTACAGCCTTGCATTACAGATGATGAATAATTCACACTGATTTATTATCAAAGTCTCTATGTGCAGTGAAATAAAGGGAAAAGAGATGGAAGAGCTAAGAATGAAGAAGGTGACCAACATTTGCAAAGCACTTTGAGGCCACTGGGACAACTTCCCAGACTTTTACACCTAAAACACATTTTATGAGCCACGTTTTATAGAGCTGACCTCTTTTCTTTCTTACATTTTAAAATGTTATGTTTTAAATCTCTAGCTGGTTTACCTATTAAGAAAACTTTGCGTTGACCTTTCTTTATGATATTTCTCAGTCTACAGGACTTCACCATTACACTACTTGGGATCAGCTAGAAGGTTGCGGACAGGATGGAGATATGCAACTGCAGTATGACTGTCTGTGTTACTGTACAAACAAAAACACTGCCAAAGTTATTAAAAAAAAAAAAAAAAAAAAAAAGAGTACTATACTGTACGGAGTCCAAGAGCTATCTTTTCTTTCCCAGATTCTCTCATCAATGTGCTTCGTTATTTTAGAAGTAAATCATATTTAGCATTAAAAGGAATTCTCTCTCCTCGGTCTGTTTCTATTTTTATGCTCAGTTCAAAACCTATGTGTACATAATAGAGAGAGGGGAAAACATGCAGATTTTACACTATTTATTACCTCCACTTAGGGGGCAATCCCCTAAGTTCAAAACAAGTGTGTGTCCCAGATACGAACAATTCTGGGGGGTGCTAGGGAAAGAAGGAATCTATCTGTCACCAGCTGCTTCTCTTTGCAAAAGGATAAAGAGTAGTCAGCATTAGTCTGAAGGTCAAAGACCAGAACAGAGGGCCTTTTTAGTTCCCAATGGACTGCAGAAAGATTCATTTTCTTTCAATGCTCAGAGAAACAACCCAGTGCAAGCCTCACAAGCTTGGCACACACAGACAATCTATTTTTCACATCTCTGCTGCTCTCCTAGGAACGGTACAGTGGCAAGCACCACTGGACTCAGATTTGAATTGGCCTCCAAACTTGTGTTGGAGCTGGCAGTCAGCAAGCTCAGTGTTGATTTAACTGTATTAAATTGACATAAATAAGTGCACAAGCAATATGTCTAAGTAAAAATACAGCCTGTCTCAGCAGCCCTTGGAATTTAAGTGCATGTTGCCATCATTGTTTCTTTTTCAGATAACCAAAAGTTATCAGGTTGCTATCACTCAGGCGTAGGATTTCTCATCTGAAGTTCTCAAAGAGCTTTGCAAACATTATCTGAGAATCTTAATGTGTCAAAGTCTGCAAGGTTCACTGGCGTGTTCACCAATAAAATACAGTCAAACAGTAACAGTTTAGAAGAGTTCAGAACAGGACATGAAGACCATAAAAATCAAATTAAACCTGAAAGTTCAAGATGATACAACTGCAGAGATCTGCCATTTGGCTTTTTTTTTTTTTCCCCCTCTTCTTGTGTGTTTTGGAGGAGAGTAAAAGGGACTCTGTGCTAATGTTAAGTTTTAATCTATGCTTTAACAAAACATGCATGAGTACAAGGCTGGCTTACCTTTTTGTTTTTCAGATTGCTGCTGTTAAACTTAGTATAGTCTTCTTCTGCTTCCACAGGGACATCTGATAATTTCCTTTTCTGAAATGTTAGAGTGATGAAGTTTCTCTGTCAACCACTTTTATGTGTACACACATGGAAGTTTAAAGCTCTGGCTTTATAAAGTAACCATAGCACCAAAACAGGACTGGCAATGAACAGAGGAATCTGCAGTAACAGTGGAAAGGTTTCTTTTTGTAATTGTCTTCTTTACACATGATTATATACCATCCCTAAAGTATTCAGAAGAGATCATTCAATGCCGTAGGAAGCATTTTCTTCTCCCTAGCCTTTCTGAAGAACGACTTTACAGGAATCACTTTAATCCAGTTTTTAATTTCCATGATTGTGTCTGTGGTGTCGGAGTCTAAATATTTAGAGAACCTTTATGGAGCAGCTGTTGGAAGTTAATTGTCTAGCAGCCAGGGAACCCAGACACTGGTCCCCACAGACTCATGGAACTGTGAAGTACCAGCAACTCCAGCATTACTGCTATCTGCCAGCACGAGTGGATCGTCATCAGGTCTGTTATCTGTTCGTGCACAACCTCTAGAAGTGATTAGTTTCTACAGTTTGGCCACAATGAAACACTGACATAGCTCTGCTGGCTGCTTCAGCACTTGAATCCAACAGTACATTGAGAAGCTTGACTGTGCTTGTGCTGGGTGCTTTCTAAACTCAGAAATAATGGGAGTTAAGAGTCCTCAGCACTTCACATGATCAGGCTGTAAGAATGAATATTTCTTTCCATAAACTGTGAGCATGTGTTTAGTTTAAAGGTGAAAACTTTCTGGTGTGCTTCCAAAAGGGAAAAAAAGTATATGGTATTTTACAACACTGTATTTTTATTATTATTATATATCTGATATTACTACCCTGTCCTTAATATCCTGTGAAATCTAAGCTGTGGCCTTCCCAGGTCTTGTGCCAAAGAGAGTGATTTTGCAAGCAACTTGGATGGTACCGTACCATTTTAAGATCCTGTTTTATTCATTTTGTTTATGGTGCTTGTGATCTCCCTCCCTCCCCCCTCCCTTCTGGCACAGAAGCCAGGTCTGCAGCTTAGATTTCTCAGCTCTTAGAACCAGATCCAACAGCAGCCTTCTCTTCTGATTTCAATGGGATCTGGATCAGTCTCTCTGGGAGGCTGTTTACTGAGCTGTGATTACATTTTCAAATGACAATGTAACGAATAATGACTATTCTCCTCTTTTTGGAATCTGATAAACAAGTTTTTAAAACTTACAATAAAATGTTTGCATTTCAGCAAAGCATTTGCTGTTCAGTTGTAGCAGAGCCTACATATCCTTTGTAAGCTGTTATCGTCTGCCCATGGCCAGACTCGCCTATGCTGACAAACTGGACAGTATAATGATTACAACACAAGATCAACGGCTTACAATTAATACAGATAACATATTTTTGATTTAATCATTAAACCACGATGTCCAGACTGCACCCAGTCTACTTGATATTACAAGAGAGAATCTGTCATAGCTTTTCTGTCAAGCATTGACGTTTCTAAATCTCTCCCCCCCTCAGAATTTAACACAATTTCCAAACATGTAATTACTTTGCTATACGAGGAAATATATGTTAGACCCTTATTTGCAAAAATCATATACTTTGTCTGTCGATATACCTTGTCCTCATAAAGAGAAACCTCAATGCAAAGCGAGTAAGAAATTACAAAGTCAGTAAGTATGGTCTAAAGGAGACTCCAAAATTTAGTGTATGAGTCTGCCTTGCTCCTCTGAGGGTGTGAGATAAAGGAGAGATTTAAGCACCCAAGCTGCAAAGACTTAAACTCAGACACATCATGCACACCTTGGTCAGTGCTCTGAAAATTAATGGTATACTCAGTAAGATTTCACTGCCCAGCAACTGAACGGTTCTAAGCCTCGTTTCCTCTGTAACCCAACTGCTGAAATAAAACTATTTTTAAAAATAGAGCCTCGGAACTATCCCAATAATATAAAAGCTATTCATACAGAATATGTAATGTACATCACATGTAGTTTAATATAGTTGTTGTAACATGCTTATATAGCTAATGAATATCAGTTGGCTCCTGATGTGTGTTTAATATTTCTTACAATACATAAAGATAATTCTTAACAGAATCAAAGGGCCAAGTAACTGTGCAGCCAGAACAACTGTCCAACCACATGGAAATAACTTATATCCATGGATATACATTGGAGAACAAATGCTATTAATAACAGTAGGGCCCAATTATTCCTGCATGTGCTAGCTGACATACGACTTAACAAAACAGTCACTGAACCGGCCAGAAATGAGGTTATTTTAGACTGTGTTTCGGTAAGTAGCAGGGACTTTGCAGGAAAGGTCATTGTAGTAAGTAACCTAGTTTCAGTCGACACAGGGTGCCTCAGTTTAAATTAAATGAAAAGGAAAATCAGAAGTGAGGCTCTTGATCCCACAGGGGCAAACTTTGCAAACTGTTTGCCTTCTTTTCAAAAGCCAAAGCAAAGGGCTTGACGCGTGAGGGGAAGACTCTTGGAATGCAAAAGAAAAAGATGAAATACGTAATTTTGGATCTCTTACCTTAACAAAGTGAAGAATTTTGAAGGAAAGAGCTTCTCAAACTAAACTAGATGAATACTCCCCCCCCTACACACTCACACAGATGCACACATTTTCCATCCCCCTCAAGTAAAAAGATAGTAGTAGTAAGCAAAAATCTAAAATGAACAGAGCAAAAAAAGCATAAAGAAAAGATATTTGTTTTAGGCGTCAGGTAATACAGGGATAAAGGGAGAGCTGCCAAAAAGTCAAGCTGAGTTAGACCTTGGAAAGGAAATTAAAACAAATAGTAGAAGGTTGTTTAGCCACAGAAGCAAAAATGGAATCTAAAAAGCAAGGCTGCTACAAATGAATAGATATTAAAGCTAATCTAGGTCTAGCCCTAAAATTGAATAAATCCTTTGCCTCAATAAATTGTTTTCAGTGAAGATGAAGAGGTTAAATTCTGGGTTAAATTTAGATGAAGAGAAAAGAAATCACTCTGTTCAAAATAGAAGTAAAACCCAATATGCTGACACTGTTGGGAGACTGCCTCAGAAAATCACAAGTCCAGGAGCAAAACCTGGCAACCATTCTACTAGATAGGGACCACATTGCCACAGAGTAGCAAAACAACCATCTATTTGTGAGGAGGAAGAAAAAGTTAGAGTAGGCTTCAGCAGAATGGAAGCTGTGGGTGTGTGAAAGAAGGAAGAATAATTAAAGACACGGAGTAAATGAGAACTAAATGTAGGCAATACCTACTGACTTCTTTTTTTCCACAAAGATAATACAGTTTCTGGTGACAGAAAATGTAAGGGATAGGCAGAGGATTTGACATGGTGCCACTTCAGCAACGGAAATGAAAGATGAAGATTGCGTAAGAATTTTAAGGTATGTAAGAAACTGTGTGAAAGGGAAACAAAGGCAAGTACTGCAGAAAGGGATGTCATAGAGATGGCGTAGGGATGGATGAATATTACAAGTGGAGTGCCATGAACAATACCTATTCAAAATGTTCGTTAATTGTTAATTAAAGATAACAGCATGCTAACGTTCACTGAATGTAGACCACTGAGTAGCATTATGAATACCTAAAGAGCTAGTAACACTGTGAAGGAAAAGCAGAAGAGCCTTCAAGACTGGAAACATTATAAACAGATGAAATGTACAGAAGTGTAAGGTCGTGTATACAGCAACAACCTGCACGAATTTCAGTGCAGTGTAGAAAAAAAAGACCTGTGTGTCTTAACTGTTCACTGCATGACTATCAGCTACTTCACCCAGTAAGAGAGGCAAATGGGATTCTAAGATATAATGAGATAAAGTACTTCTAGTTAAGACCAGAAGGGATTAATGCCATCATATTGTATTGGTAAAGATGTTACCATGAAAAACTATATCTGATCCTGGTCACCTGTTTTCAGACAATTGAGTTCATCTTGGAACAGGTGCAAAGAAATGTTCCCACAATGATAACAGAATGGAGAACCCATCTTCCACAAGAAAGTTTGGCTTCACAAAATGAAAACAGAAGGATATATATTTTCCCTTTACACGCTGAGAGAACTTATGTTAGGGAGGGAAAAGAGCCATTTCAATTAAAACAAACAATGATAATGTTAGCACAAAACCACAAGGGAATAAATTGGCCACGAATAAATTCAAGGTGGAATTTACAGGAAGGTTTCTGAGCATCAGAGGAATGAGGTTATACAACAGTCTTCCAAGAGAAGTAATGGAAACAAAAAATCCTAATGAGACTTACAGTGGAGAATGGTCAGTGTAGGAGAGATTATCCAACATGGTTGTCTGGGAATCCATGACCCAGGAGGTCCCTTTCAGGGTCCTCATAAATTACATATGAAAGAAAACCTATGAGGTCATAGCGTCCCATCAACCTCAATAAAACTAAATGAGCAAAACACAAAGGAGAAGACTGCTGACCAAAAACATAAAATAAGTCTCTTTCCCTCCCCTTTTTTAAACAACAAAACCAACCAAAATATTGCTTAACATAAAATATAAAAGTACCTGGTAATGTTCTCGTGTTATTTCAGACTGTGTTTTTACAAGGCCAATTTACTCATTGTATTGCACCCAGTGC
Organism: Aythya ferina; assembly: GCF_964211825.1. Classification (NCBI taxonomy): domain Eukaryota; kingdom Metazoa; phylum Chordata; class Aves; order Anseriformes; family Anatidae; genus Aythya; species Aythya ferina. The sequence goes on from NC_140296.1 coordinate 28,285,361, forward strand.
TTGGCCTAGCTCAGTTTTAATAACAATTCAGAGAAACTAGCTTACAACATACTATATCTTTTAATATCGTTCTCCTTAATGCTCTCCTACCTTCAGTGGTGGCTCTGGTGAAGGGCTTGTAAGTTCTGGGAGACTGCAGAACAAAAAACTTTATGTTATAAATTTAGACAGCTGAATGGCCCAAATTTTAATTCCTTTCCCACAAAGGTTGCTTTGTGTATCAGCACATGGCATATGTTTGCAAAAAAAGTGGCTCATAGATCTTGCCTGTATTTCTGACTCAGATAACTGAAAAAGAGCCAGGCACCATGAAGAAACATGGGCTCTTAAAAAAAAAAATATCTTAGATTGGGCAGTCCTAACAGAAGAAACCCACATTACTTTTGAAAATTTTGGCTATATTAGTAAGACGATTTTACAAAGCACATAACACCTCTGCAATCAAACTCATAAGACATGGGACTTCTGAGGTGTACACTGAGCACTTCTGTAGGCCACAACAACAGAACACAATGAACAGAACTGAATGGAGGGGAAAGTACAGGGTGCCAGTGATGCCCCAAATAACCTCTGCTGCTGGACAAGAGCACCAGCATGAGGACGCTCTCACCTTACAGATTTAAGTATAAACTCGCATGGGTTACTTATGTGAACTCAAACCCCACACCACTGAGTGAATGGGGAAAATTGTATTATTCACTGTAATTTTGATGACCAAACACCAGCATTCAACAGAAATGACCAAAAGGATATTAATGCATGCCACATAAAACTAGCAGCTAGCTGGAACAATACTTACCCTAAGTATTTTGACAGCTCCTTACTCAGATCTTCAGGAATATATTCTGATATCAACCCGTGGGCATACCGTACATAGTCTCCAGGAACAGGGCAGGGAATGAAAAGGAGAAGAAAAAGAACATTCACATTATAAAGCCATGCTGTCTTAGCCATGTTGTATGCACTACCATAAATCATAAGGTTGAACTAATAGTAAGAGACTTCTAATGGATACACTGTGATGGTTCTCTGTGTTGAGTAGTTTATGTTACATGACACTTGTAGGTTTATTTAAAAAGTAAAGACTTACTACACTCACTTTGTCAGCACATGTTATTAATATCTGCTCTATGTACTTTACAAAAGCTGTTCACTTTCTGAGAATACTAGATATCATGTATTTTTCCGAATAAATTAAATTTTAAAAACCTGCAAAAGTAAAAAGCTGACTCAACAGAACATGCAATCATTAATTTTAAAGCATCTGGATCTTACAATTATTTGGCAAGCGCTTCAGTACTAAAGTACATTTTCTGGCTTCAACTGAAAACAATTAGATGAGACAATGAGTCTATTTCAAAGTCTTGTACTTAATTTCAGTACTTTACGGAAAATGCCAAGGCCTATCTAAACATCACTGGCAAGACAGGATAATTATCTGTGGAAATATGAACTACTAGAAGCTGTTTTCAGTACAGGGCACTCCTGCTATAAATGTTTTTTCTGAGAGACGGGAAAAAAAAGTGACCCTTTTATAACATGAAGTCCTAAACCAGATCTTTTCCGGTCACGTTCTACACTCACACTTACTGATCACGGGCTGGAACTTTCAGACTTACTGTTGTTGGGGCTGATAGGGAGTAACTTTAGCCATGCACAGGAAGTATTTGCCAGACACACATTAAGCTAAAATCTCACCTCCAAATTCCATCTACAATAGGCCAGCTCTATCTTTTTGTATGACTACACACTAAGAGAGTTAAGAGGTACGTGGTAAACTGGCCTCAGGGTAGTGAAGAGCTTTTTTTTTTTTCTGCAACAGAGTTTCCTCCTTTTTTTGAATATCTAAAAAGCCCAACGCAAATTGGCACCGAAGCAGAAAGCATTAACCAACTGACACCGGCATATGCATTTTGATCGGACTAGCAGCAAACTCACAGTATCTCCTGTCTGCACTTCTCTTCCCTCCACTGCCTCAATTCATCAAGTCTTTGTCACTCCCTAAGCCCATTTTAGGGTCAGGAGAGAAGAAGAGAAGAATAAATAATTTAAATCCAAGACAACTTCACCTTTGCACTTAATATGACCAATTTATTTCTTAAGAAAAATATTTCCATCATTTCACTCTTTGCATTATGACACTGAACGGTGAGGCCAAATCAACTGCTATTATAACCCAAATACAAAATCAATTTTCTTTGCATTTCTGCCCTGAAGGAATCTTCACTGATTTCCTTTACCAATTTTAAAATACCACTGTTTGCCTCACCTTAGCCTTGCTTTGTCATTAACCTCCTGTCAGACACCAGGAATAGTTGTACACCTCCCTTCTTTGTCTTCCTAGTGAAATATTCAGGTTTCATATGTTGAATCTTCCCTCCTTTCCCATTTGCACCCATTATATCCTCCCAAGTTTTTGCCCTACAACATCTGTAAAAGCTAACTACAATACCCATCTATTTATGAGGTACTGGTATTTCATAATACCGTTATGCAAGAAGAAATTCTCCACCAAAATAAATTGCACTGTCATGGCAGTGAAAGGATCAGACAAGAAAATTAGGCTTATTAAAAATGAGTGTTGAGTAAGGTCCATTTGACTTCCTGTCATTCACCTTGCTGTATACAGCGGGACTGCCTCCGAAACTTACCTATTTTTAAACCCTGATATTCCCTACTCAAATGCTGCTCTTTTAAATCTATACATCTAAAAAGAGAAATATATGCATGTTTTTGTAAGTAAGCAGGAAGGTGGAAAAAGCACTACAGATTAGCTATTTGATTACTCATTTCAGAGAAAGTATTTAGGCATAGTCAAGACTGTCACTGTCAGGACAGGACAATTTTCCGTTTCTTTAAAGAAGTAGGGGTAGGGAAAAAGGGTAAAAAGCTACTGTAAAGTTAAAGTAACTTACAAATTTTGCAGCTTTGTCTCCCTTTAAAAACCATATATTACAATCCCTGTTCTATAAAACTGTCGAGCTGCCTCTTAAATCTCATTTATGTTGTTTCCTTTGATATCATTACTTGGTAACTCATTTTCCACTTCGTCAGCAAGTTGCTTTGTTTTCCTTATTTTTCAATGGCATGCAGACTTCTGAATGTCTTAGTAATCAGAAACAATTTGCCTTTGTTCATTTTGTTCTGAACCTTTCTTAATTTCCATTAGTGTCCATTTTCAGGTTTCTCTACACAACTTCATATCCCAATGACATTCAGGATGCTGCCCTCCCCAGCAAAAAGGTGACTAGTAGCAAGCAGGATCACTCCAGACTTTTTGGTATCAGCACTGTCACTTTCAGAGAGATTTAATATGCACACGCTGCTGAAGTTTTTGCCCTGAGTAAGTGTACACATCTGTTCTGTCCATTTGTCACATAAAGCAACGTTTTTAGTCTATGACTGTGCCTTTCTACCATCCTTTCTCTTCTAAGAGACTTCTATCAACAGCATTTGCATACTAATAAAAAAAATAGACTTTTCTAACACAGAGACTTTTATTGTGTGGATACTCATACATATTATGTATGGTCTCAGTTCAGTAAAGCACTTCAGCATATATTTCACTGAGAAAACATCTTCTCTGTAAACTAAGAAGAAGCCAAAAGAACCCCAGTTGTGATCTAATGTCAAGGACCCCCCGACGAAGATATCAAAGAACTCAAGAAACTTCAAGAGACACAGCCACAACATGTATGGATTTTTCTGTGCAAGGAATACATTTACTGCAGAGACCACTTTCAGTCCATTTTAGATGCTAATCATGTATTTTATCTGCAGGTATGTGGTTTCACAAAAACTTAATTCATTACAGTGCTTAACAATGGTTAGTTTTCTTACCTTCTTCAGCATCTGTGATCTGTTTACCGCTGATAAATGTAGGTGCCTGTACCCTTTCACCTACAGATATATTGTTGCTTTTAAGTGCTTTCACTGTTTGATTGACCTATAGGAAACCACAGAAAGAAATGTCTATATCAGTGTTGTTATGCACATGTTAATGCAGTGACAAAGCTCTTGTAATTTTGTTTCAAGCATATAAAACACTCAAGTTATGGACTGTGGTGAAATTTAATATACATTTGTAATGACTAGCATATGAGCTCAAAAACGCAACAAAGCTAGCCCGTTTTTGAACGTGTTGCCTTGGCAACACAGCACCACTTTCGTGGCACCCTAAGATGCGATGAGCTTTTCAGATGTAACAGCCACCCTTATCCAGGTGAGAAATACACCTGCTGGAAGAACAGAGAATGCCTCAACCCAGTTGGATTGCAAAGGCAGCCCCGACGGAAATCAAAGATTAAGACCATTACAGGGCACTGTGATACTGTACCTAACGCAGAGATCACTGGCAAAGAAATTTTCAACACAAACAGACGCCTGCTCAAACATTCAGGCATTCATTGGAAAGGAGATAACCCCCAGCTTCATCGGTGCAGAAAGCAGACCGGATTTTCTGCTCGTAGCATCATAGTAGAGGCACGTCTACGTGTAAAATTAGATACACCTTCTTTATACCAAAACACAGACAACACTGAACTCGGTCATATGAGTTATTTCTTTTCAGCATACTGTACTGACTTCTTGAAGAGTGTGGTGGGATTAGGATAGCAGCAACCATATCAGGACCATTATGAAAGACTCTGCCAAGACTTCATGAGGGATCACATTTACAGCACAAACCCAAGCTGGACTATCTGTCCAGCTTTAGGGCACGGCAGAATTTAAAAGCTGCAAGGAGAAACACTTTAACCCTTCCTCTAGCCCATTGGCAAAGCAGATAAGGCAAGAAATAAGCCTCTCAGTTCATGCAAAGCCGACAGAGCACAGCAATAAACTCAACTTCAGCTTCTTCTCCTGCCTCCTCACTTCAAATCCCTTTCACACCAGCCCCATCAAAATGAGAAATGTAGCAAACCTGCCATTTCCCTAATACCTCACCCCACTCCTGCATGCAGCAACTGCAGTTTGCTGTCTATCCTTCTTGCACAGGACATGTACTTTAACTGAGGGATGCCACATGGCTCAAGTACAGATATGGACAAGTTAATCTGCATTTTCCATTTAAACATAAAGCAATTTAGAAAGCAAAATAGAAACATGATACCTTTTTCTTTAACCACTTCAACGTCTTCTCTTGGCTGTACTTGTGAAATTTCTGACTGCCAATCTCTGAGATAAACCAAGAAAGGGGAAGAAAGTCATGACTGGTTTAGATTGCATTCTCAATACACTTAAAATCTTCAGAGTTGTAGACAGCGCACGGAAGTTAATTTGCAGCTTGCACATGTTTGATATCAGGGCAAAAAGTTTCAAAAATATTGGAAACATGGAAAAATAAACAGACTGAGCTGATATGCACAAGTTTGAACAACCTAACAATCTTTAATTAGGCCCTAATCCAGCAAAGCACATATTTTATTTATATATGTGTAATCTTGGGCTGCCTGAATTCAGTAAGGCTCTTCTCAAACCCTTGTAATTTGCCAAACCGTCACTACCCTGTGTCACCAGACTGGTCATTTTAACCTCACCGTTTGCAGCATAAAAGATTGTTCGCATGACTGCAAAAAACCACACAAGCACGCACAACAGAGTATCTTAAATCTTTGGCTTATGAATTCCAGCACCTTGTAGGGGGCCAGGAGAGTTGGGTAGGGAAGACAAACCATTTGCCCTTTCAATAATCTCTCTTCCTATCATTTCTCCACTCCCGTTTCACAGGGTGACTATTGCAGAAGTTTTCTTCTATCCCCCTTTTACGTACTTTAACAGAGTGTCAAAGGAAAATAAAGAACTAAAATAATGAAACACACTCCTAGTGGGAGGAAGTACATGATTCATTTATGATTTATTGAGCAACATAAATTAACTCGATGATATAAGAATTTCAAAAAGTGTTTCCCCTGTGATAACTGGGGTACCACAAACATATGTGAGTCAGGATGCTGAGGTAGAGGAGAGAGAAAATTGCAAAAGCTCATGGAAATTTCAGGATAAAAATTATTGAGCTTTAATTCACAGTGCTCCGTTTTAGAAACGGAACAAAATGCCTAGGAAGATTACACAGGAGATTTCAGAGCCCACTGTGTTTGAATCTATTTCTTCAACAGGTATTTCAATAGCTTTTAATCTCCTGTATACCGTTCCCATAAATACATACATCTGTTTCATGTCATTTACTGACCCAGTATCATATTCCAACACTAGGTTCATGGAGTTTCCTTCTCCCCTTGCAAACAACAACATTATTTATGATTGTTTCAGCATTTCCTTCTTTGGGGTTTATCTTGGCTCTTCCAAATTGCATACAAATATCTAACTGTTATGTGCTCTTTGTGTATGCATGGTAGGGGGTACGGAGAGATCGGGGAAAGCTGTTTACAAGATAAAGTTTAAATCTATCTCAGCACAACAGCTGTAGAAGAGTAAAATGCAAAAAATTCTTCAGAGCAAAAAGGAAAAAAAAATGCTGATATATACTTTGCTTCGTGAAGTTGACGAGTTGCAGGTAAAATTGCAGCTGTGACAGTACTGGCTGCAGCCTTCAGGACTTTGAAGTTTCTAAATGGCTCTGAAAGAGAATCAGCAGAAATTGGGGGAGACTGTCTGTATGCTTGAACCTGCTTCTCAAAGAGCTAACATGGTTTGGGCCAAGCACAGTGAGTACAATTCACGGATTCCTCTCTTATCTGAGAAAGTTCGAGGAAGGGACATCCTCCTGCCACCATCCCCCAGCCCATGCTGAAAAGTAATTCTAGTCCAGATTCCCAGGCAGACTCCCCCACAACAGCACGATTCAGAGTGACTCAGTTAGAAAAAGGAAACGTAGAACTGTGAAGCCATTTTCATTAAAACATGTGAAAAATAATTACGTTGAACCCTTCAGAGATCACTTTGTTTGAAAACATTTTGTGTGCTTGACAGCTTTGACTATTAAACTCTAGAAACTGACAATATTTGAGACCTCTGAAGAATTAAAGTGAGTTATGAAAGTCACAAACTGCTGACAAAAGGATTCAATATTGGAACGTGGATTTAACATGTGATGCACATTTGATATTGGTGAGAGTTAGCGACTATGTTTGATAATATGAGTATATATTGGAAAGCCTTTTGTTCCCTAATGTGTCTGGTGCCTATAAAACTGGTCTGAGACATCTGGAAAGATTGGGTTTGAGAAATACAGATGGAATATAAGTGGTTCTACAATTAAATAATATGTTCAGCGATCGGGTAATCGCTATGTAGACTTGGAAGTTTCCCTGATGTATTGTTGAGCAAACTGCCTAAAGCACATTTTAACATCCATTTTCTCAGTGTTTTCCATAACTCAGAAACTCATATGGCCCCTTTTTTCCTACCTTCTGGGAATACAAGCTTGGCAATATTACTTAGTTATTCTAATCAGGTAAGTTTTCTTGGCTCTTCATGTTAATCACATCAGACAAGATCACAGTGCAGTTTTTGCCTTGCAAAATGAAACAAAGAGTAACACTCTAGAATTGGAGTTCATAACCCTTTCCTAATCCTCCTCTATTGTACTCTTTATCCAATCTTTGAATTCATTAGCAAACAACCTGCCTCACCCAGATTCAGCAAGCTGTAACACACCCTTTCCCCAACTACTAAAGCAGGTAAATGGGAATTTAATCCAGCAAAATGAATTTTCAGTGCCCTTCAACACTGAGGCCAGGGAAAGTGGACTTTCTGCTAATTCACTAAGTGTAAACTGTGAGTGCTCTAGGGTAAGAATTTGTTATACAGATGTTAAAAGTCTTAAGATTAAATTAAGAGTGAAATAATTATGTTGTCAGGTTCTGCCAAACGGATCAGAGTTGCAGAAGACCGAACACAACAGATACTTCTTGCCCTAAAGCCCTGCTCCTTAAATGAGAAAGGCTATGTAGTAGACAAGTCTTAGAGCTAGAAAAGAGTACATTAGTCATAATATTGGTATTTTTTACAGGCAATAAAAGAGATGTGAATATGAAACACGTAGAAGGGGAATGAACAGAATGGTGACCTGTGCATGACAGGCAGGCAAGCACTGATGTGTCTGTTGCATAACTGTAGGTTTGGTGTTCTAAAAATTGAAAGAAATCCTAAGAGCAAGGCCTAATGTTGTTACTTTCAACACAACCCAAACATGAACAAGAAAAGCAGCAGCAGGTACATGTCCAAGATTATCACACACAGCCAGAGTGTGCAAGCACACACGTTAATGTCAACAGCAATCCTTGTCCATTACGTTTCAAAACAAACAAACAGAAAAAAAAAAAAAAAACAAACAGAAAATGAAAGTAACTGCTTTAGCAGTTAATATCATTTGCTGACAAAATGTCCTAAACTGATTGGTGTACATAATACATTATGAAAAGCATCAATACAAAAAAACAAAACCAAGCAGAAAAAGAATTTTCATTACTATCTACTGATACAACTTATCAAACAATGCTCTGGTGGACAACAACTGCAAATATGATTTCAGTCTAACCTCTGTATCTATTCTAAGATATAAGATCTTGTCTATGGCAAATCTATATACTTAGTTATTATTTTGCTGTTAAAAAGGAAACACTTATACTGCCCAGAGGCAGCACTGCTGTTTGGAGGAAGTGCCTCTTCAGAAAAATAACGCTGGCTTTGCCCTATATTCCTTTGCAAAGTTCTTAGTTCGATGGTCAAAAGGATCTGGCAGGATTTTTCACCTTCTGAGACAGCAGGGCAGAAGTTTAGTATCCCTTCTCTCACCCCTCGCTCCTTTGCCAGTATTGGACAAGTTGTAGAGGACACTAATTGCCTAGAAGTTTAATCTTAGTTTTTACTGGAAGCATTTATCACTCCATGGGAAAGCAAAAGCAGTTTTGTAGTTCAGATAGCTCTGTCTTAAAGAAGCCTTCTTGAAAGTCAGAACTCGCCCTAAGAAAAGGGTTGCCTGCTCCCACTGATCCTGAATGTAACTCAATGCTTTCCAAAGGTTCTTTTGGAAATCCAGGACAGCACACAACTCCAACTACCCCAGTCCCAGCAAAATGTAACAATTGTCTCACTGCCCAGATTTCCTGCGGTCTTGTTAAAGTGATCATTTTCAACGGAAACATGTCCCACCCTGAAGTTCAAACTGATCCTTTTGGGGAAGTAACTGCTCTGTATTAATGCACATGTACCATATCATACAGGAAATATTTGAGCTTGTACATCAAAACCCTTCAGGAAAAGCTCACAGTCCCCTATCTTGATGCTCTATGCAGCCTAAAAGAGGTCTGGCACTTCACTCAACAGCACTTTTCTTCTTCTATCACCCTTCCTCAGCCCATCTGTAAAGGAACAGCTAGATATTTCATATTATATATATATCAACAAGGGCAGAGTGCTTCTTGAGAGCATATTCATAATATTTCTGACTTTTAATCTGTGTACCTCTACTACTTGGAGGTGCTCTATACACATAAAGGGTCAGGCAGTTAACATTTTTTCACTTGTTGGTAGATTCAGTGTTCTCAAAGTCCTGTACAGGTAGATCTCCACTATCAGAAAGTCAGCAAACAGAAGTACAATGCCCTATAAAGGACTGAATGTAAAAACGGAAGTCTTGCATCTTTTGCAGGTCTGCCAAGCTACAAAAATTACTATGTAATGCCCCTTTCTCTTCCCCAGAAAGTATATATTGTCCTCAAAATAAGAGCCCCCTGTACCAAAGGGAATTCTGGACAAAGCTTAAGGGCACTATGTATAGAATTGATACTTTGCTATTTTCTTCCATTCAGCTTTTCTCTCACAGTTATGAATCCCAATCAAGGTTTGCATGTAAAAAATTAAAATAAAATTAAGTCTTTGAACTTAATCCCACAATAAATTATGCAAAGCTAGAAAACTTGTGCTCTCCTTTCTCAGCAGTATATTCACTCTTCTTGAGCTTTGTTCTGCTTATTGTTTGAATGCTTTGCTACAAAGGGGAAACAAAAAGTCACATGGACAATGGTTTCACTTCTTCCACACAAGACTATGCTACACTAAAGAAAGACTTCAGGAAGAAGTAAAACTTTTATCAAAAGGCAAAGAAAATTCATAGCACATAGCCAGCTCTGATCAATTTATCATTTTTATGCCACCAAGCAGGAAGACTGCACAACTCTTTTAGTGTTACAGCAGATAATCTGAGATCCACATTTTACTATTCACAATACTGTAACGAAGACTTCTAAGCCTAAACTTCTGCTTTTAAAATACAGCTTCATCCAGCACCTTAAGTAAAGCGAAAAACAGTACTTAAATCTATTTTGTAACGAAGTAGCACTAATAAATCCAACCTCCCCTCCCTCCCCCGCCCAAATCTTTTCACCTTTTTCTTCCGTTACATGATGGATGGACTGTTTAACATCTGCACACTTCAGCAGCAATGGGCAATAAGGGTACTCCGAGTCTAGCACAACTTGATCCAGTGGCTGGAACTTTCCTTGTTGCTGAAAATACATCAAAGGAACAATAAAAGCATTATTACAATGTTAAGACATATACATATATGCATATAGAGAAATATATATGCATGCAATTGCCACAGTTTTAAAATAAAGTATTTAAAGAAGATCATATTTTGAATGGTACCACATGACACATTTAGAAACTGATTACAAAGCAAACTATAAATATTTACTTCAAACCAGTAAGTAATCTGCAAAATGCTGAACTCTTCAATTACTGCACTTAAGAGCCCAAATTTAAAACAACATGGGGAGAAGCTAATGTGAAGTACAGCGAGATTTTTTGGAAGATGACATAAGACACAGTAGTCAGTGTGTGCCAACAGTGTTTGAGACCAAAACCTGTTGGATTAAACCCAGTGTCATAACTTCCATTCAAATTTTGCTTTTCCTTCCATAAAAGATAAATCTCAAAGGAGCAGGGCAGCTTCTGGAACACACTATTAACCTTTCACCTCTGCAAAGTCAATTCCAGTTTGGCCAGAGTATGCATATAAAGGGATTTTGGCACAACTTAAATAGCCCCACACATGACAGAACCATCAAACAAATCTTGTCGTTGCCAAACAATGCATAATCATTCAGCACAGTTTGGCACAACTGGCAGCCTTCTCTTTGGAAAGCTCCTTCAGCGCATCAGTACAAAGACTCAGTGAGTTCTCCATCCTTGGAGAGCGCAAGGTCTCAGGAGCCAAGGCTGAAGTCATTACAGCGGTCAGTACGAAAAAAGCACTTGGGTAAACTGTTTTCATTATTAATTAATCCTCTTACTAAACACTCAGAGGCTTAATAAAAATAACCATCCACTGTTAAATAAGATTTTTTTTTTAAAAAAAAAAACAACCCACAAAACCAATGAATTTCAATTTGTTTCTCATGAAAATTGAAAAGGTACAATTACAATGGCAAAAAGGTTATGATGGGCAGAAATAAAGCTTCAGTGAACTATTTCCCATGGATAACTTAGCTGCACAAACCACTTTGTGTCCAGAAGCAAGACAGCCATGTTCACCTTGTGCAGCAACACAGAGCCTAAGCTAAGATTGGATAAGACATGGCTCTGCTCAGAAAGCATCATCTCCCATTATCAAAACCAGAGGATGGTGCAAAGAATGATTCTACAATACTCAGAAGGTATCTGAATACTCATTAGTTCACACCAGAAGTGAACATGCTGTATTGCTTGAGACATCTGCCACAAAATCCTCAAGACTTTACTTTACTGAAGGATACACTAATTTAGGCAGGGCACTGCAGGAATGCGTTTGTCCTTAATTAGGAACCCATAACAGCCCTACAAACTTACCAGGCACCATTGCCTGGTTTAGAAAACCCTTCCAGAAGAAGGTACCTAAGAAGCAAATGGCAGTATTGGATGCTTCCAATGCAGAGAAAACAGCAGCAACGGTCATCCTTTATTCAGGCTACCTCATCACTGTCACAGTGACAGAGGAGATTTACTCTTTCCCTAATTTAAGTTTGGTTTATAAAGCTTTCAAAGGAGTGCTGAATTCAAACAGAGTGCAATACCGAGAGAAACAGCTCAGCTATTCCTGTGCAATGAGTTCTTCTGATGGCCCACCCTACAGCAGGAACAGAGCAAAGAACAACTGAACACATTGGCACACCCTACACCATAAATTATTTAGAAGTAATTACTTAACAATAGGTTACTATTACAAATGTCTAGTAGGACTTTATTTCTTCAGCATACATGAATAGTTTTCCTGCATTCTCCACCTGCAACCTAGAGCAGAAAATAGCAAGCCACTTGATAGGAAGTGCTCTTAGAAGAAAACCTCTTAGGATGCATAAAGTGAAATTATTGACCCCATGAAATACAAAACGAGGATTAACATTTTTATTTTATGCTCTCTTTTCACAGGCACGTTACAAACTATAAATCAATAATATTGCCTAGGAGTTTTGATACATGTTGGATATTTAAGTAAGGTTTTGCAACACCCTTGATAAATTGATTAACCCATTTATTACTCATCTTTTGGATACTTGGTCATCCCTTTGCTATTGCATGATACACCAGCTCAACAAATACTGTTTGTAAAAAGGCAATGTTTCCTTTCAAGTTCAAACTGCCACAGAAATGTTTCTTCTTCATCTCCCATAGCATCCAAAATCCTCTTTCTTTCTTTTGTTTCTCAGAGTGATTCATCTACTCCTTAGGACGGGCTCTAGTTTGTTTTATTCTGATGACATCTATCATTTTAAATTCAATAGTTCTGGGATAGACTCTCACAAAAGGACAAAAGATTCTCTGCTTCTCTTACAAAGAGGGGATTAGGTTTTGTTCAGATTGCAAGCTGACTCCTGGAATATACTTCACTGGCCAAAAAAAATGGTGAAAACAGAAGTATGTCTAGGGTGGACATCTCTGTTTTAAAAGCAAATTTAATTTCCCATACTATGGAAGTCCCTGTTCATAAAATTAACATAACTTCTGCAGAAAATGAAGACAGAGATAATGCTTTCTCCCGAGAATTCCAGTGAAAAAAATAAGCGGGCTTACCTCCTTGTCTGCCTTTATGAGGTAATAAAGTATCAGGAATAAGGGGTCCATCGGCGTCACGAACAGCAGGCGCCCATCTAAGTGACAGATATACAAAAATAAGTTCAGTACCAAGAGACATGAGTATATTGCTTGGCCATTTTTTAGGATGCTTGTCAGGACCGTGGGCAAGAAGAGTGGATTTTTTAATGTTAAGTAATCCAGTATTTCAGTAAAATGGGCAAGAAAATAGTATTTGTGATTTTATGTTAAAAATATAGACAGCTCAGTTCTCAACTCTGCCAAACAAAAGCACAAGCTCTGTTGCAGGTTTTCTGGCTTCAAGCACTCTCAGTTTTCCCTTTTTCTGGACTGTAATAAAAACAGCAAAATTAAAGCTGCCCTCTATTGGCAGATTTGGGTGTAACAGAACCTTGTTTTGGGATACCAGATAGACCCAGTATACTCCACTCCAAATACCGTGCCAGAAAACACCATGCTGGCAGCAGAGGATGGCCATGCAAGAAATAATTTTGAGAGATAGTTAAGTTGGAGCTGCCTTTCATTTGGAAGGGGAGAATCTGCATATAGTCTCCTAATAGAACAAAAGACACTGCAACAGATCAGAAAATGTTTGTGTTTTTTATTCAAAATTACAGAGGAAGAACTTGGTCTCTCCTTGAAGCTGACATCTCTGCCCATATGAAGCTCATTGCAGGTCAATAGCTCAGTCAGTCTTTCTGTATAATTGTAGATAATTGGAAATAAGGAAATTCACTAATTGGAGACAATAATCAATGTCAACTTGACATTAATTAGCAAACCAAAGGCAAATAAATGTAATTCTTTTTTAATTCACATGATTTTTTAAAAAAGGAAATCTTATTGCAATGGCCTAAAGCTGACAAAAGATAGGGTGGGAAGGTGGTTTGGTCAAAGCTCACACCCAATCTAGCATCTGCACTGCTAGCATGATGCATTATAGTGTGAAGTCCCTGCAATATATCTGTATAGCCAAATTAGCCTGGGGATCTAGTTTACATTTATCTCAAAGCTAATTTCAATTCTTCTTTCCAGAGAGAGTACCAAGGACATGGCTATTATGGGACTATTTGTACGGCTTCTGACAAGCCTGAAGAATCCTAAATGAACCCTTGGCTGGAGCAGAATGGGCTCTCACACTGTACTCTGTCATCTTCCTTTTGCAATTCTGTAATCAAAAGCTAAGCCTAAAGGTGACAGCCTCGAAACGTGGTTCTAGTGCTGTGTGAGCTCAGTAAGACAAACATAAGGCACCTCGCATTTATATCAAAATGATACAGATCAACCCATGCAAGCAAAACCAAGATAGGTCTCTGGCATTTGGGGTCAAAACATTTCTCCAACTATGTGAGTTTGTAAGCTGGTACTGTCACATGCTAAGACCCTGGAAGAAAACTACCCAGATTACAAGGGAATACATTTCCCTGACAAGAACCAGGCAAAGACAGCTCTTAATCTCAACACCACAGCCATTAGCTGTGGAAAGTACCTGGACTACTTAATCATAAAGCTGAATGTTTTGATAATAAAAATTGGAGGAAAAAAAATGCTAGCCACTTTCTTAAAGTTTCAATTTAAATGCTTTCAACTGTACCTCCAGGAAGAGTATTTTTACTTGTTCTAAGGAGTTCAGACTCACAGTAGGCGTATAAAGACCTCTGTCCTTCTCTGCAAATAATAATGAGATGATTTGCTTTTAACTGCAAACACACAACTTTTTTGTGTTGTTTTCCACCTGACCTTCGCGAAGATGCAGCGGCCCAAAAATTCAGGAAAGAAAATCCTCCCTTTATATTTTAAAGGAAACTGAAGCAATTGCTCCTTGAGGCAAGTGTTTCCAAAGGGCCAAAGCGGAGGTTAGAAAAAGAAAAGGGAGAATACAACATGGATGTAATTGGGAGCAGGGAGCAGACCTGGTCTTTTGGCTCCCCCCCAGATGGAACAAGAAAAAGCTCACAGACATACTGTTTGCATTGCTATACACACCTGCAAAGGATGTTTAAAAAATAACACACATTTGGGATATTACCATTAAAGAAGGCACATGTCTGGTAAGGTTCTTTATTTATTTATTATTATAAATGCTCTTTTTTTTTGTAGTTGAAAATGGACAAAAAGGGTATACGTTCATCTCCTGAGTTGATACTTACTGCATGGTCTATGGACTTCCTGGGAGAGAAACACTACCCCAGTGACACCTTTATTGATGAAGGATTGTTAAAGCTGTCATGAGTGGTTACATAAGTTTCTTTCTCATTTTTAGAAAGATCACGGACTATGATACTATAGATGAGCTCACTTCAGACAAAACACTGAAATGGAACCCGCAGACAGCAGCCCGATCCCTGAGATCACAACACTCACCCAGAGTAAACAGAGGTAATTAAAAGAAAACAAGACCATGCATTCCAACGCTTGGAGCTCTAACACGCTGCTCTGCTTAGCTAGCTCACGCCTTCCAGCCCTTTTTCCCTGCCGTAGGATAAGACATATTTTACTTACACTGAGGACTTTCTGGTCTGATTGACAAGGCAAGCTAAGTATTTTATAGCACTTCAGTTTAAATACAATTGAACAACTCCCCCACCCCGCTATACCCTTCCTCAAAGACAAATGAACATCTGTCTAATTGAGGCTGCCAAAGGCAGCCTTTTAAAGAGAGACCACAAAGCCCCTAGCCCTGGTTAAATCCAGATGGCAAACGAGTGTGTCAGAAGGTGGGGATGTGATGCAGCATGCCTCAAACAACTAGGAGAAACACCTGTAAATTTACTAGAAGAGAGAGGGAAGGTGTCTGTTTATGAACATTAGTTACAGTTGGGGGAAGGATATGTTATATTACTCACCTTGTTGAACAGTCTCACCTATAAACCAGGAATGATATTCTTCATGAAAAGCTTTAACTTCAAACAGCTGCTGCGCACCACTATTGAATAAGTAAAGGGTTGCTTCCCCTGTCGAAAGAGAAATCTGGTTTGTGTTTGTAAGCTTTCACAAAAATCAAAAGAATACCCAATACATCTGAAGAATGTGCCTTATATACATACACACACAAACATACACACATTCTACATAAACTCACTACAAAGAAAGCTCAGACAAAGAAAACTATTATATACAGATGTTCGTTTACCAGCTCTATAAACCAAACTGAATTTGAATCAATAAATAAGATGTGTGAATAGTTCATCTTACAACACAAAGCCTTTGATCCAAACCCAAATCAAAATCACACAAGAAATTAGCTTTTGTCTGTACTGAAGGGGGAAGGTGGAAAACCAGAAAATTTCCTTTCCCTCTCTCATGCTTGTTCCCAAGACATTAGATGCTGGGTTAGGGGAACAAAACTCTCAAACCGTCAAGTGACAATTTGAAATCTTTTTTTTGTGTGTGTGTGTGCATGAAAACGGACAACAGATAACTCAACTGAAGGTGAACAAGGAATTTAAAAGGAACTGCCACAAAGTGCCCATCAGAATCTTGATAGTTTGGAAAGGGAAAGAAAGGATTTATTTTGAGACACTCACAGCTGAGCTCTGCTGTTTCTAGGTTCTAATGAGAAGGTGACAAATGTGTTACGAAAGGGACTGGCATTTTCTTCGTCTCAAACAAGTCACCAGAACTACAGAAGGGGCCACTGAAGTTCAGTTAGTTGAGTCTGGACTAGTTCTGTCTTGGTTATCAGCGCATCTTCGAGAGACAACATCAACTGCAACATGGCAGTCCTGCTCAAAACACAAATTGCAAAGTCGCACTAACTTGCAGATCGCATGCTGGCTCAAAAAAGTGTCAATGCAAGCCCTCGCAAGCTGATGTCAGCACTACTGTCTCCAGCCTGAAGAGATTCCTTAGGTGCAGAGGAAGGTCAGCTAAAACGGGCAGATGCATCTTTTCCCAAAAATGACTGATGATGCTTTTTTTCCCCCTTTATCCAAGAGGCTGACCAAATGTTTAACCTCACCTAAGGATACAGTTTCAGTTCTCTGATAATCATTCTTCTTTTGGAGAGGGGAGAAGAGGAGTGAACAGTAAATATAAGGGGGAGCAGAGGTTTCAATTATTACCATGTGCTTCTTAACAAGGGTCTACACCATAGTTTGATCAGTGCCAGACATCAGACTATTCATGGAAGCGTTCGTCGAACAGCTTAAAGACTCCTACCAGCGAGCGTGCTTGCCAAATGCGGTGGAGAGCTAAGAAATGTTGGGGAAGAGACCATTCCTACGGCATAACTTCAGCTCCTTATTTTATTTCTTTACATTAAAAGGACAGTCACCACGGGTCCCCAGTTATGTCATTAGAGAGAATCTCCAGGAGATAGAGAGAGAAGCTAAGTAGCTCTCCTCCTAACTTTGCCACTTCAATAAGTTACTT
The DNA here is from genome assembly GCF_964211825.1 of Aythya ferina. Classification (NCBI taxonomy): domain Eukaryota; kingdom Metazoa; phylum Chordata; class Aves; order Anseriformes; family Anatidae; genus Aythya; species Aythya ferina. Next base: position 28,302,770 of record NC_140296.1, read on the forward strand.
AAGTCTTGTGGCACGGGTACTCCCCTTCTTTTAATTTAAAGCTTTGAAAAATGCTTCTTGTAGGACTTCTGAATTACAGGCTGAAACACCAGTTTATAGTCTTTGCATGGGATAGAAATTTTGTCCTTTTTTACCTGACTATAAAAAAGACCGTGCGTACTTTTATTTAATAAAGTGGTTAGCATGACTATCCACAGCGCGCTCAGTCCTTCAGTGGGTATTTATACAATATCTGGCATCAACAATTCATCCATTAGACCCAGACATAAGGAAAAGACATTATTAGGGTGTTCTCAGTCCTTCCATTTTCAAACCCTATACTTATAATAGGCTACATAACTGAAAGTTTATGCATGTCTATAAATAAGCTTCTGTAAATTCTAAAGGAACACACCCAGGCTTTTGGTCAAATCATTGTACTTTAGGTTTTCCCCAGAAACCTTTCCCAAGATCTCTGATTCTACAAGCTAAATAGTTCTCTTCTTCCACAGAGAAAAGCAAATTAATATCTACTCTTTTAAAAACATAATAAATTACAAAGCCAACATAATACAGCAGGTGGAAAATTTCTCTGGCTGTATATTCTCACTGTAAATCTGAGCAATCAAAAAACAAGTACCCTGACGAGAATAAATGATTTCACATTCTGTATCTAGTTTTTAAATTACTTTTTCATGTAGAAAGTAGAGTACTGTGGTATTAAAACATACCTGAAGACTTTAGTTACAAATATATGTAAAAATGAATGGTGAATTTCAAAAACAGAAGTATGTAATTTAGAAAACAAGCTGGTGAAAAGAGAAAAAACAAGCATGAACCATGTTTTTTAAACAAAACATGCTAACCCTAACCAAGGCTTGCTGCAGATTTCTGCTGCAGTATCTTATACCGCAATTATTACATTACTCATATAGAAATAACAAATCCTTGACAAAAATGGCAATCTGACTAGAAGAAAGTAACTGTGTGTGGGATGGTGGTGTCATTATATCACCTGCATCTACTGATCTTTCCAATGTATTTTGAATTCAGAGTGCCTCGTCATCTATTAACGGGAAAAGAGATACCACCACTTGGACCAAGGAAACAAGAAAATTAGATTTAAAAATGTAAAGACTCAAAAAGCTTGGTAAGTATAATTGAATCACGTCTTCTGACCCTGCCTATTTATTTTACAGCATAAGATGAATGGTATGAAGCCTAAATTTGGATTAAAAAAAAAAAAGCCCAAGCTCAACACCCAACAGTGCAAGTTCCCCAAAACTAATGCACTTAAAAACACAACTTAAATTACACCTCTTTTTTGTGCTGCCAATATTCCTGATGAATAAACATTTCAACAAATTAAAATTATAAAAGAAATCCTAAATGTTTGCACAGCATTAACTATCTGGCATCACCAGCAGTATCTTTGGCACATAAGACTTACATTATCATCGCTATTTCAGCTTGCAAAATGCGAATCATTTGGTGGTGGAGGGAATCAACCAGAACATTAACAGGCTCATGTCACTATTCCAAAACTTGCCTGTGCTTGGACTGCGCAGTCTTGTAAACATAGGTTCGCTGTCAGGTGTCTTAGGGGGGTCAGTAGCAGCCTCTGTGGGGAGAAAGGAAAAAGTTAGAAACTTGTAAATTGAGAAGCATTTCACGTTCTGCCATGCTTCTCCAAGACGCTCAGAATTAATTGGATTGACACTTTTTGAAAGCTCACATATTTTCTGCCTAAAAAGCTATATGCCTCAGCCCAAATTCATCCTACCCGATCAAGGCACCTAAATTATGATTCCAGACTTTCTGGCACTCTCTATTTGCCACGGGAAAGATACACACCTGGGGATGATTTAGGTTTTGAAAACCACTTCCCCCCAGAGAGCCTCAGGCAACAGAGCTCCCAAGTTTGACATCTCAGTTAAGTGAGATGAACTGATGTGTTGCCCCGATTAGTCTCAATGACAATGAGAATGCTTTGGCAAATTAGGCCAAGCATGGTGTGGACATTAAAAAGTTAAAAGTGCACGTGGTAAAATATTTGTAGGAACAAACAGCGGTCTTCTTTCGGGAACTAAGATTATGCAGCAATATGGGGCAGGAATTGTCTGAATGGCTGTTACTTATGTGAAAAATATGCACCCTTGTTTATCTGTTACATATAATCTTGAAAAACAATGAGTGCGTTTCGTTCTCCCCACAGGAAAAAGAAGCTGAGAGAATACAGCGCCTCTGGCTTAGGCTCCTGACAGTTGTTCTCTTTTCTGTGTTTTTAAGCAAAAAAGTCAGACAAAAAGCAGAGCCACAAAAGTACAATTTCTCTGTGAAATTAAAAAAAAAAAGAAAAATAGAAGGGAAACAGCTCCCATAATGATGCTGATTCAAGTCTGAAAAAAACATCTATAAGGATCCCCAGTTACGTGTATTCTATCCAAGTTCTCTTCATTGGGAAAGTCTAAGTTATATGTATGAAAACAACTTCCCACATCTGAGTGAAGAGCAACATGACAGCATCATCCTTCTTAGCTTGCAGACTGCCAGTTCTGCCCCAATTCTTCTCATAAAGGCATTTATCAGAGCAAGCAAAATTGCTAAAGCATTTCACATACACAACCAGCATCCAGCCCCCAGAGAACAGACTGACAGGGACCAGGCTGATGCTTGGGTTATGGTGCTGCTGCGGGAAGCGGAGAGTTTTGGTAGTATCCAGGAGGATTGCTGAGACAGCACAGTCCTTTTCCTTAAAAAACACAGAGGTAGGAACCTTGAGCACATTCAGAAATTGGTGTCCATTCTGGCTGAAAGCCTGTCCCCAGCCCCTCAGGAAGACAGGTAGACATCTCACAGGCTGTTCACAGGGATCTCAGTGGCAAAAAAAAAAAGACCCAGGTAAACCTCATCTTTCACATTCACACATCCAAACAGAAATTGTTCAGATGAAGACATAAGCAGGACTTAAAAAACAAGCAAGGGTGTCTTGTGAAGTATTGGAAGATAACGGTTCCTAGAGCTGTTTGAAGAATTTGCCTTTATTTTCTTCTCCTGAATTTGCATTTGAGTCTTCAGGTGGCTTGAAAAAGTGCTTGAAAAAGTTTCAATATACGTTAGGGATTTTTAATGGAAAAAAAAAAGTCCGTATTTGCTAACCAGACTTACTGCATATGCTGATACATAAACACACACGGTTGTCAAGCTACATTTGTCCTGGCAAAGGAGAACTTCAAATTTCTAAAGCTGTGTATATTTCGATTTTTGACCACAGTTTAACGTTGGTGTATTTTTTGTTACTTTTTAAAACACTACAGTGATTAATGACAGTGAAAGAAACACACTGCATGTGTTTACTTTGATGTGTTTCACATGAACATGTTAAAATATACACATTAAATGTGAGTTTCAAAATTTGAAACAAAAAGCAAAGCAAAACAAAACAAAACAAAAAAAGCGAAGGAGCTTTTAGCGCTTACTTGCTCCGCTTTCTTCATGCCTAGATTTATGAACACCAGGAAGGCGTCCAGCTGAGCCCGAAGCTGCATCGTGTATAACGCGAACAATTAAGTAGACAACTCTTCCTAATGGAGCTGGTTTTAATGAAGTTCACAGCTTTATCTGGTAGATCTGCTCTTTTCCCAACCTTCTCATGCCACCCATCTCCACGAAGTCTGGAAGATGCCTGCAGCGACCCCGCTGCCTCCCAACCCTGGCTAACCACCTTCCACTGATGCGGGCCACCCCGTGCCAGCACCTCTGCCCTGATGGATTCCCCTTTATCTGCTCCAGTCCCAGCATCTCAAGCCCATGGGATCAGAGCAAACGCCCCATTCTCCCTATAGCTGCTGCAGAAGGCAGCTTACCAGAAGGGACGCATGTGTGCACACACAAAAAGAAGGGAAGGTGTGGGCAAAGGCAAAAGTGTTTGGATTTTTTTTTTTTAATTTTGTTTTAAACCTTGGGATTTCTTCAAAATGTATTCAATACCCCACTCCATTTCCAGGGGCAGCTGAAGTATATTTTTGTTACAGATTGGCTCTACTAGATGTCAAGTTGGCACATAAAAAGAGGCAATTGGGAGAATGCCTGCTTGGAAAACTGGATGCAATAGTAACGTGGCCTTATGGACGAAGAAGGCCCTATTTATCTGAATTTAAACACTTCGCGGCTAGGAAAACGCCGAGCAAGGGATTTTTGAAGTTAGGTGTCCCAACGCTTTCTTGTGTGTGTTCTGGCCTTCAGCCAGGAAAGGTAACTGGATTTCTTTAATGTCATTACTTTTATCAGTCCTCGTATTTGGGCAAGGATCTCTTCTAGCTAAGCAAACAAAGACTTCTTTAAAAGCAGTTCTGTAGTGGTTTTCTAGCAAAACTAAGAGTTAAACCAGGCATTTGGGATTTTTGAATTTTAAGATTCACAACCAGATAAGCAGTAATCTTACAGAAAATAAGCAGACAAAAGGGACATTACAGGAAACCCTAATGCAAAACATCAGGTGGTTGCCACTGTGCTTACTCCAACAGCTTCTGTAGCTCAGCTCTGAGAAACCTGTTCCTCTCCTGGAATAACACGTGAGAGAGAAGAGACCTTTCTGACTGTTCTGTTCTCTACCAACTGCAGCTGTACGTGGCAGTAAACGTACGGGGAACACAGGTCAGCGAAGTGACAGATGTGTCAGTACTGCACGCTGCTCTCCGAGGACAACGTTCACTGCAAGGATACAAGAAACAGACACACAGATACAGAGGGCCCTGATTAATCCTGTCCCAGGGAGGCATCTGAATTAGCTAGCCACTCTCTAAAGTGCCAGGTGCTTCCAGGAGGCAGCTGAACCCCCCTGCAGCCTGCCCCATCCCTGGGAGCACGCTGCTGTCTCCCTCAACCTTCCCGACACCTCCAGCAACCGGGGTGAGGCAGCGCCGCTGCTGTACCAGTGGAGGGAGTTCTGAGTTAAGCACAACGCCGGACAATGCAACGCCAGCACCACGCTGTTCTGTAGGTATACTTTGCTTAAGTTATTTACAGTCTACCATTCATTCACAATCAACCAAGTCACACACAAAGCCCACCTAAAAATGTGGGTACATTACCCAGCTGTACTGGGGTCTACAGAGGGAGCATCAGAACCCTGAAGGTGAGGTGAAGAGACTACAAAGCCTTCAATTACACGAAAAGAGAGAAGCCTGTCGGATTTCGTGGAGGTCAGACATACAACCAGGCAAATTCCGTAAACTGTAGAAACAGAACAAAGTGAAAATGAAGTGGCTGTCAAAGGCTTTCCGGCACTAATTTATTCCACAATGGGTAGATATGTGGCGTTAACAAATGCGGCCATTAAAAAAAATAAAGGGCTAGCTGGTAGTGCAACATGAATAAACTGGAAAAGAACAAAACTCCCACTAGTATCTATTAAACTGTTAGAGATGATGCAAGGTTTGTTCACCTTTTTTCAAAAACTGCTTATAGAATACTGTATATAACAGACTACTATCAAATTATATGGAATTCCCATGCAAAAAGCTGCCAGCCAAGCAAGCAAAAGGCTGTAAATATCTGTCAATTGCGTAAGAGGAAAAAACCCTCTGAGAGCACAAATTTCCCCACCAGCACCACCCTGCAAAAAAACAGGATCGTTTAAAAGGCTGGAAATATAACGTTAAGATTTCATTTAAAAACAGATATTAAACGATACGTCACCTACACAAGGCTTTTCCATTCCCTTCTGAACTTCTAGTCATGCAGAAAAGGTGTATCAGATGGAGACGCGATGATGATGGAGCTCATTTAACGGACATTTTATGGAAGCCTTTAAACTATGTAGTCTAGGGGTGCAGATATGTAAGATCTGATAATTGTTTATTTTTACATTCTTTTTAGAACCAGTTAACCCTGAAGTAAACAGTTTTAATTCAGTGTCTGTGCCGATGCTACATAAGCAAAGCATCCTCTGTCCTGCAGCACACCCTGAAAAAACAAAGTCCATTGAAAAGTAATTAATAAATCCAGGACTTTATGTCAAACAAATGTTTATTTTTTAATAAGTTAAAAGATAATTACATATTAGCATAATGGATCGATTCAGGTATGCATAGACTGAGGATGCAGTCCCATGAATGGGACCAAAGATCACAGGTCATTATAAAATGCAGTCCTGAACTTCCAACCTCTGCTGCCTTCTCTCCATTAAAACCAGCATTTCTGTGGCAGTGTGGCAAGCCAGCTCAGTTCACCGACCAAGATGAGCAGAAACAAGCCACAAAAAAGTCTTCATTTTCATCCAGATCAGTAAATATTGCCGGCCACCACGTGGTTACACGATCACCAGAAGAGAGGGACAGAACTTGTGGCGACAGCAGCAGATGCCACAGAAAATCACCTGCTCTGTACAAAATAATGGGCTCGTTGGTCAGCTTAGGCTAATTAGAAAAGTCAATCCTATCCAATTTACAGAGGTGGGAAAGCAACAGATGAGCACAAGGTATCTTTGCTTCCTCAGCTGACAGTGCTCCCTGGAGAGCACTAAATGGTGCACAGCTTCATTACCTCTGCAAACAGCCTCCCTTCCACACGCCTACACAGGAGGCATGGCTTCACGAACCCGCTTCATTTTTGGAAATCTTACCTTCGTTTTTACTCAGTTACAATAGCCTGATGTTACCTCACTTCCTTATCCTCTCGACCATACATAGTACTGGCTTCAGCAAGGGGATTTCTGTGATGCCTGTTGTAAAAGCTAGGATGGCAATCAGTTTGGTAATTATTAGTATATATGATTTGACATAATGTGTAAATAAGCAAGTAATGTTTGATGTGGTGCAATCTACACCCCTTGAACCCTTTTTGGCTCCTACTTCACCTGCAAATACTGTCAAAACTTTTGTCAAAAAACAACAAACAAAACATTACTAAGATACAAAAATGGCATTAAGTTTTCTATCTTGAACAAATCTTGATGCAGAAATACTAGCAGATGGCTCGAGTAGTCTTCTGCCCCAGTACACAGCCAAGCAACTGTGCTTAATATTAAGACTTCTGCCTGAGAGCATCCTTTAACGTCACCTAATGCTGGCACAGATCACTTCTTAAGCCAAAAACACATGCTTATAGACTCACTGGCAACAGAGAATACTAACTCAGCTGTTACTGAGATCTCGATGTTAGGCAGATCATCCAGAGGAGGCTGAGCTGAATGAAGGAAAAGTCAATCTTGAGAAGTTCGAGAACAGGTTATCACTTGAAAGGATAAAAACTTCAGACTTCCCTTCCCAATATTTATAGGGTCAACACTGGTGCAGCTGTGTTACTGGCTGAATCAGCCTTATTCCCATGTGCAGAGAGGCCTAAGTTGGCATAAGTTGGTCTCTTCCAAGCCAGATGGCAGAAAGCAGAAGTAGGAGATGGTGTTACACATTAAAACATCTCTTTTCAGTTATTTTATTTGCTATGCTTCCTTCTGGCTCCTTAGCTTGCCAGTTATATCTGCTTTATACACAGCTGAGCTCAGTATGCCTTTTAAGAGATGACATGCAAAAAAATAGTGCAAATTACCTGCAGGCAAAAGGCTTTGTTCGGGAGATGCAAATGCCAGTTTAGGGAAGGGTTAAGTAAAATATGCCCGCAGAGTGCTGACTTCTACAATAAGTGTATCCACACTCACTTTATTAAGAAGTTAAATAAATACAGGCACGTATACTTACATTATCTTTCTGATGTTTCAAGTCAGCTCCTTAAAAACACACATTTTTAATTGTGAACATTATTTCCAAGTTCTTTATCTGAATCATTCTGGAAGTATTAACGTTCAAATGTCCTGCTCAGTTTTGGCATTCGCTACAACTTCTGAAATAAGCTTTCTAACAGCCCAGCATAGCGGTCTGTTTTGCAGCAGATACTCAGAATTTATTTCTTTAACACTAAATAAAAGCACGTTTCGAAGTGTTTTTAAGCACAAGGTAAGAGAATGGAAAATAAAAAATAATAATAAAAAAAAACAACACCCTGCCTATTTCAGATGTTAAAGCAAACTATTTTTATGCATTATATATTCAACAGCTTCTTTTGATATGACATCTTCTCTCAATATGACCCCAAATTTTCAAGTCAAATGCTTCCTCTGTCGCATGGAGACAAAAGTTCCTTAGTGTCATTTGAAAGAAAGGAGGATTAATTTAATGCACGCTGATGCCCTATGGTTTGGCATCACAGTCCATTTATTTCTGCCTCCATCTGACTTTTGGCATATGAGATTTGTTCAAAAAGCTTGCCAAGTCTCATGTGAAACTGCTCCTTTTTAAATAAGTAATTCCTAAAAATAATAGGATTGTTAAATTTCCCTCCCTTCTTGCTATCATTCCAGTGCCATTAAAATAACAGTTCCCATAAAATAATAAAAAAGCTAATCAATTTGCTGTTTAAGAAAACAACAGACCGAAAAAATGTAGTCATCTAAACTTTTCTAGCTCAGAAAAATAGAGCTGGAAATTAATCTTCAGCTCGCAGCTAACCCCTATTTCTTTTACTAATACAGAACAAATGAAATACGGTGCTCTTAACCTTGGGTGCTGAGTGGAACGCCAAACTTAGAAAACTGTCTTCAATTCCTGACCTCTTTGCTAAAACCAGTGAAGGATATAAATAGCATCAGCTCCAACATCACACCTAGCCCCGAGAAACTGTACTGAAAAGAGACTGCCCTTCACACCCCTCCTGCTAGGCAGCTATCGGGAGAGGTTGGTGGCTGTCAGTCCGACCAGTCTGAGGCCATTATGTAAGAAAGCTATTTTGTTACACAGATCCCAGATCGGATCTGTCACACACTGTGATTTCACAACGGTACCTGAAAGTTTTCCAGATCTCTACTCTTATAAAGCTACAGTTAGGTGGGGTCTCAATATTATTTCTTTCTCTAAAAAATCATTCCTAGTCTTTAAGATTTTCAGAGAAAACACTGTCAATGGTAGTTCCATGGGCTCTGCGAAGCAAACAGAAATATCCTATGTGTGTATCACAAAAGCACCTCATTGATTCAGGTGATATGATTTGAAAAAAAAAACAAAAACCAAACACAATATAAATACTCAGTAACCACACAATCTTTTCTACAAAAGCACAGCATTAGCAACCTTCTAGCTATGAGACAGATGGGCTCTAATCCTCAGGAGCCACTTCTTTTCCCGTGGACCTACTCAGGAGCTATACCAATACAACAAGAAGGCTGTATAAGAAGCTCTGCATTCTCAAGAGTAAGTGGAGGTGTGGATATACAAACAATAAAACATCACAGATTGTCCAACTGCAATGAGAAATGCAGAAGAGCACAATCTGCAAACTCAGACAGCCACCAGTGAAGTCCACGCGGGTCCTTCAGGGCTTACAAACACCGTGGTGCCCCTGTATCACGATTCCTCCAGCGCTTCAGATTCTGGAGGTCTTCTGAACCGTCGACATCAACTACCCCGAACAAAGCAAGTTCAGATCCAGATTTCCAGCCAAGCTAATAAAATCCCCTGGAACGTGGAACACAGCACAGAAACACCCATGTGGGTCTGTGCAGAGCCAGCTCGGTTCCATCAGGACTTATTAGTTCAGACACTGTCTGAAAGCAGCTGCACTGCAAAGCTGGTTCTGGAAACAGCAGAGATGTGTTAACATGGCACAGCACTTGAACCAATAAACTGTGTTAGTGCTGAGCGGAGCCTGCTCTAGGCCAAATCTGGTGCCTGTGTATCCACAGAATAGTTAATCTGCAACTGGAGAAACTGCCTGAAGGGTTGGCTCTATTCTGAGCCCAGCATGCACAGCTCTACTCCTACCTGCATGCCCCAGTCTTCTGTCCTCACCCAATTTTATGTCCTCATCAGCTCACTCCATCTGACCAATCCCCCTGCCTACTCTTCTCCTGTTTGTTCATTGCTCTCTCTCAACAATTCACACCTTTCCTCTACATGCTCATGTTAAGGCTGCACGATGTCCAGCAGTGGCTCCCAGCCTTTAGGAGTGATCAGCATGGTTCCCATCCTCTGTCCTGACTGCCACAGCTTCCCCCTTCCTCCTGCCCTTGGTGCTTCAATCCCTCACGTGGGAACAGCTGTGCTTATGAAAACAAAACAAGAAGATGTTTTGGCATATCAAATCCTCCTGTGCCCCAGGGAAAAAAAAAATAAATCAGCAGAAACACCATGACCAGAGCTCTCACCAGGACAAGGGCAGGCTACCTTGTCTAAAAAGGTAAGATTTGTACTTTGCCTTGACGTTGCTTACCTGCCAGCCTGGATAGGGCTGTCTGAGGCTCTCTGCCCTCTTCCTACTCAAGATTTCCCCTGTGAGACTGTCCCGTGCCCAACAGGCCTGAGTATCGTGGTGTGGCAATGGACTGGTGAGGGCAAAGCGCTGTCACCAAGCTTCAAGAAATATGTGAACAAAGCCCTTTCATTGCCATAGAAAGGAACAAGGGTACACAAAGACTGAGGGAGGTGAAGCACAGGGCGCCTGGCTGACTGGACACCAGGAGACATCCTGTACCTCAACTCAGGCAACTCTGTGCCCTCCTTCCCACCTTTACCCTATAATCTAGGCAAAATACCTGACAAGCCGTGTGTTTTGTAGCTGTCCTACCACTTGTAGGCAAGAAATGGACACCCATGGTCACAGTTTTACAGAACTGGAAATATAATGATACAGTTAATGATTTGTAACAGAAAGCAAGGGAGTCTGGCCCTCTAGGACAACTCAAGGGACTGCTGCAGCACGCATCATTGGTAAAACAACCACTCCAGCTGTACTACTCCTCTAGCTACACTCATGACTTGAAAAAACAACATAGGGCAGTTCTAGCTGACAGAGGAGATTCCTGGTGAGCTGGTTCGAGAACCCTGAAATCAATATGAAAATAAAGAAATCAGAACCAAAATTGAAATCTATCTTCTCGATTTCAAACACACTGCAAACAACAGAGCCACGCAATATAATGTATTCTACAAATGTGTAGTGAAGCAGGGAAATTAGCAATAATTTTGGAGCCTTCAATCCCAAAGCACACAACTCTGCTCACTTTCTATGGCAAATCAGAAAATGAAATCCATCTGTTTTTTGGCTGCTGTGTTGCAAATATCACAATGTTGCCAGTTGCTGAAGTCCAAATAAGAAAGAATCTCACCTTCCTCTCCCATGAGCTTTTTACACTTAACTGTTTCTATGTGTCATAGGAGTAACAAAGCCGTGCTCAGAGACTTCTGCGAGAGGCTCAGACTTTTCTGATAGAGTTTCAGAATGGCACAGTGAAGAGATGAGAGCAACACATGTATCCTTGTCCAGAACTCCAGCCACATCCCTGCCTTGTTACAGGTTAAACTGATTGAGAAATACTGAGTTAAGAAAGCGAGTTTCAGTTCTCTCAGCTTTAAATTCTACCCTTCTGACAGACTTCATTCTTTTTTAAACTGATATCTAGCCTCTCTGCAGAGCTAGTCATCATCTCCAGCCATACAGGAACTTTTAAGATGTCAAAATCAATGCAAGATGAATGACGTATCCAAGTGGAAATGCTATTTAGTTGTGTAGGATGGTATGCATTATTAACCTTACAAGCTGTTTTAGGGAGATTGCTCTGGTGAGTAGCTCAAACTAACTGAATTACTTGAAAAATGGGGCCTTAGAAAGTGCTTTTAGTATAAGAAAAGTTTTGGAGCTCCTTATGTAGTATTAAAACATGTCTTTCCCTTTCCTGCCACTATTCACAGGATACACGAAGATAAACTTGCAATTTACATCTACAAGGTGTTAGCAGACATTAACAGATGGTACTAAACTCCCACCCATACCAGATCCCAGTTATTTACCCAAGTCACTTTTATGCACGTATGTAGCATAATAAGACCAAACAGGTCTTGTGAAGGTACAGATTGCCATATAGATAAAAATTAACACTATCAAAGGAAAAAACATCTCTAGTTATACAGACAACTATGTCCATCTTCTTTCCTAAGAGCATTCAGGTCTTCTGATTACAATTTCTGCTAAATGGCCAACAAAGTCTTTCTGAGATCCATCAGACAGAGCAGTTCAGAAATGTAAAACTTTAGCAAGCACAACAGACACTGACTTTAAGAATCTCCCTTCATAAAAACCAGGGAAAGAAAACTAAAATCGTTAAATCTATTTAATTTTGGTGGTCCTATTTACACGCTATGCAAGTTTCATCAGCTGTGGAGTTCTGAAATTATCAGCCACACACTTTTCCTAAAAGTCACCATGTGCTCTGAGGTTCTACTACGGCTTAATAAACTTTCTTACGGGTCTGGAGTACTATATAAATTTTGTCAGAGCTGTGCTGGCATAATTGGTAATACAAACTGTCTGGCTTCATGAAAGTTACAAGCTCTGGCTCCAATCCTGCAAACACTTACTGAAGAATTTAACTTACTGCACAGAACTGACTACTCATGCATAAGTTAAGCATATTTGTAAATATTTGCACAGTATGGACATCTGTTGGCATAGCCAGTCATCTGATACAAGATTCAGCTTTAAATCCTAGTCTGCAGAGAAAGGAATTCCTCGCTTATAAATTCCTTTCTTAGGCATCAAGCATGTCAGATACCGAAGGCTGGAACTGAAAAGATAAAACCAGAGGAAGAGAGGAATCAGGGAAACCATAACACTTGGTTCAGTTGCTCTTGTAACCAGAGAAGCCTGGTTTCTTAATGCCTCAAGACTGAACTCGTGCCTCGTTTTCAAGCCTTGGTGAACTAAGCCGATTCTCTACCTTTCTGTTGGCGGTATCACTTACAGCACTTATCACATTGTCACAGGCTTTTTCGTGAAAATTATAAAAATACCCCAAAAAGCTCCTCCTTTTTATCAGGTTTGGCTGAAATTAACAAACAAGCTTGTAATTGTGGGTAGGACAAGACACAGGCACAGTACCAGGCTGACCCACAAGCAGTTGTGGGAGCCTCACTGCCTCAGGAGATCAGGCTATAAAAAGGCACTTGTGAAACGCCTCCTTCCTCTCTGTGCCTTGGAGCTTGAGCACATCCTGCTTGCCTCATCCTCCTTAACACAGAACCCTGTTGTGACCTGCGAATTTAAGGGCTGATCCTAGCCAGAAATAAATGGGAAGGGTGGGAAAAGGCATCTTTGTGTGAAGCGAGAGAAGTGGAGCCTACACAGCGCCCGTGGCCTCGTGTGCGCCAGCTGCCATGTGGAGCTCTGCTCCTTCAGGGGACATCTCGGTGTGGAGCAGGGTTTATGTTTGCCAAGCAGGTGGTTTTGAAGCGGGAGCTGAGGGACCGAGCCATTCCCTCGATAAATAAGTAAATAACGGGGGCCTCGCTGACAGGACCTCTCGAATCTTCCACAGCTCCCCTCTGCAGGGCTCACAGCGCTGCCTGCAAACCAGGGGCGAGCCGAAATTTATAAATAAATAAATAAAACAAAATAAAAGGCGGTGAGGAAGACTGGGTCCCCGGGGAGGGGGCCTTGTGTCGGGGGCTGTGTGACAAAACCGGGGCCGGCCGCGCCCCGCAGCACCTCACAGGGCGGGCGGCCGCCTCCTGCCCGGCTCCGCCGCCGTCAGCGGGGCGCTGGTGGCGGAGCCCGCCCCACCTCGGAGCCCCGCGGGGTTACCTGGCGCCACGAGCACCCACTGGGCAGGGTGCGCGGCCGCGGGACGCTGCAGCTCCGGGCCCTGCATCCTCCGCCACCCGCGGCGGCAGCTCCCCACAGCCCCCGCCGCCGCCGCCGCAACATGGCGGCGAGGAGAGGCGGGAAGCGCCGCCACAGAGCCCGGCGGCGGGACGGCACCACCGCGCGGGATGTGAAAGGGGGGAGAGGGTGGTGGCACGGAGCTCGCATAGCGGAGGGTGCCCCGCCTCGCTGCTTTCCCCCCTCCGCGCTCACCCCCTGAAGTGTGAGGGGATGGTACGCGCCGCTGAGGGCGGGAGGAGCGGGAGGAGGGCGTGTGGGAGAAGGGGGGATGCCATGTCTCTGCCGATCCACAGCATCGGCCGCTGCCCGCTCGCCCTCTGAGGGCTGCCCCTCAGCCCAGGGCTGTCGTGTTGTGGAGTGGCTGTCTCTGCCAGGATCTTATCCGGCTAAATAAACGCCTCACGTTGTGAGGGGGGGGAGCGAAGGAGACGGTGTCCGGCTCCTCTCAGCGCTGCCCGCTGACAGGACTTGTGGCGACAGGCGCGGACCGAAACACGAGAAATTCTGTTTAAGCATAATACAATGCATATCGTGTAGCATCAGGGTGGTCAAACGCTGGAACGGGCTGTCCTGAGAGGTTGTGGAGGCTGATCCAAAGCCTATTCTTAGCAGTCATCTGCCCTGCTGTGTAACATCCTGTTAAATGTGTCCTGTATCTACAGATAGCCCCAAAGACCCTAGTTATAGAACCACGAAATCATTAGGAGTTGTAAAAGACCTTCAAGATCACCTGGTCCAACCATCCCCTACCACTAATGTCACCCACTAGACCACGTCCCCAAGCACCACGTCCAGCCTTGAACGCCCCCAGGGACGGTGACTCCCCCACCTCCCTGGGCAACCCGTCCCAGTGCCTGACTGCTCTTTCTGAGCAGAAATGTCTCCTCATCGCCAACCTGAACCTCCCCTGGTTTAGTCCTCCAAAGTAAGACCCACATGTATGCATACATACATACGTGTACATAAAAAGTAAGACCAAAGCATACACATGCATATATATACACATACATAAACTTAGCTTCACCGACGCAAGAATGGGTTGATGGCCAATGTCCCAGAGATTTAGAAGACAAATGTTATATGTTATCAAAAGTATTAAAGTATACATATCAATTGTAAATCTCAGAGATATGAAACAAATATTAAAAACATACTAACATTTACACTCCAAACAGAACAGAATTAACCTTGGCCAACATATGCAAAACAGCTGAGTTGATGTAAGGCTGAAAAAAAATAATTTCCTGAAGTCTGAGCATATACATTCATAACTCTGAGATTACACTAATCTAAATTTGTTTTAATTTTCCTGATTTTTTTTTCCTCCTGCCTGAAGTGGGGAGGGTATAAATGCCAAAGACCACACCACACCATGTGTTTTGAAGGAGAAGTCCCCACTGAAATCACAGGGAAATTCTGCTTTCAAAGTAATTGCAAGTTGCTATAGCATTTGCCTGGATTGCAACATTCACTGATGGATGTAGTAAAACCCTCTTTAGTAGTTGTTTTAACAAAGAGAAAGAGGATCCCAACTGTTCCACTGTAATCCATGCAAAAGCACTGGGAGAGCAGAGTGGGAATGGTTCCTGTGTTTGAAACCTTTTTGGAAGGAAAGCTTCCCATACAGAGAAATGGTTCCTTGTAAATAACAGCAGTTTGACTTCCAATCTTGAACAGAAAATGCATGGCAGGCTGTTGTACACTGATGAGCTTAACAAGGCTCTGGAAAAGACAGGACTCCAGCCCTGCAAGCCCCAATCTGCTGTGTGTGTCAAGGTCAAGGCCAGAGGCATCACCTGCAGTTGTTCCAGACATCCCATTTCCTCCCTGGCTGTGGTGTGTGCAAGGCTGCATGTGATGGAAATATTACAGGAAACAGTGCTGTACATTTGCAAAACTGACTTGTTAAGCTCATGGTTTTCAAAGCACCAATCCATCCTAATTTAGGCACCTGATAAGCTGATAAGCAAGCTAATTTCCAGAGGTGCTGAGTGCTCCTAGCATCACTTGAACTGAATGGATATTCCAGATGTCCTTTTTGTTTATTTATTTATTGGATTTATTATCATCTTCCACAATCTCTAGATGCATATTGGCCCTGAGATATATAATGCATTTTTTTTTTTCAGGAATTTACACTTAGAAATGTTTTCCTCAGATATTTCAAAATGCCCTAGACTGGAATTCCCAAATGGGCCTGAATAAGGTTTTAAAATGACATCAGTTTGGAATAAAAATAATGCAGTAATTTTTACATATTAAATATTTAAAACTTTCTGTTGCTACTCATGCACATTTGAGATATACTATCTGTCTTTATAAGTCAATGATACACTATATCATTATAAATAAAAGATATACTAAATAAATTAAAGATATACTAATTAGGGATTTCTGTCAGGAACTGATGGTACTAAAATCTTATTTGCTTAAGAATTAAATATTTTCCCTCCAGCCTTGCCAGCACTTTGAAATCTTACTGATATAGCCTAAGGAAAAAAAAAAAAAAAAGCAAAAAAAAAAAAAAGCTGAAGTTTAAAACTCTAGACTGATCACTGATCTGAACTGCTGTGGTGATATCATTGTGAATACTCACATCTTAATTTTACACACATGGATATTCTCATTTGGGTCCATATGACTCATCACGTACAGAAAGCTAAATGCATGCAATATGGGACTGCATCCTATCGGAGGACAATCATTTTACACATTTCAGAGCCATTTGATATGCATTCAAACTTCACCTGCATGCTGTCCATTCATTCAGTTTTGCTAGGGCTGCTTCCAATAATCCAAATGTCTGTGCAAATGCAAGCATCCCTTTTTGCCAAACAAAAATTACTTTCTGCTGCCAAAGAAATGCTACCTTTGTCCACCTTCAGCTGTGGAATTTATCCCTTCCTCCTCTGCTACACAAGCTGACGTGAAGCAACTTTTAAATCTTGCTTGGAGCAAGAAGTAAACCAAAGTTTAGAAAGAAGCCTTTTTCATTGTTAAGTCAAGGTTGTCATTTAAAAGAAAAAAATGTTTCCACTTATGATTATGTTTCATTTTACAATGTTTCAACAAACAAATTACAATTATGGCCAAGTTTAGCTATTTCATGCTTCAG
Organism: Aythya ferina; assembly: GCF_964211825.1. Classification (NCBI taxonomy): domain Eukaryota; kingdom Metazoa; phylum Chordata; class Aves; order Anseriformes; family Anatidae; genus Aythya; species Aythya ferina. The sequence goes on from NC_140296.1 coordinate 28,319,574, forward strand.
TGGTTCAAACAGTTACATGCATAACTTTAAATCCATTGATCTGCATGTTTAAGGGTCAGCTGTATGTACGCAATTGTGTTATATTTAATCCCAGTAAAACTCCTATTGATACATGCAATTTTAGCTGATGTACCAGAATATAAAAATAATTGTAATTCATTTTAAGTTATGTAGTTTGAGATATTGCTCTGCATACCCGTCAAATTATTGTTTTGTTTGGTTTTATTTAAAACAAAAATATTCCTGGCATTGAAACAAATTGAAAATATTTTATTCATTTTTTTCTTATTTTTCTTCCTATTAGACAAGAATCACACTTCTTCATTCTTGTGACTAATGGTGGATACAAACAGAATAAAAGAAAACAACCAATAAATATGAAAACTGAAAAGGCTAGTAAAATTGTATAAGGAAACATGAATCATGCTTTATTGCACATTAAAGTAAGTTCATTTAAATGATAAATGGTATATTCTTAGCATGCTTTAACAGAGGATAAGCTGAGGATGAAGTATGTGTATTCTGACCTGCCAAAACAAATCATAGTCCTTTCTCATTCTGTGATCAGAAGTAGTCTCTGATGTGACCAAAATGTGACATCCATCCATCCATCCATCCATCCATCCACCCATCCATCCATCACCCTCAGTCCAGGTAAGGGGATCATCTCATCACACATGTGATGGGATTGTCTCATCACACATGCGAAGTCTCATTCTGTGGCAGGAAAAACTGCCATTTTGGTCACATGAAACACACATGCTGGCACATATGAGGAAGTAGGTCCAAGTGTGCAGCCTTCTTGTCCATCAGAATAGGTTTGCTTGCCTCAGAAAATGATTTCCCAATCTCAATCTTCTTGACTTCAAAAATACTTAAGAGCTGGTAAATCCCTCCATTTAAATACTAGCAAACTCAGAGGGTTCTCTTGCACCTCAAAAGAATATGCAGAACTCTAAAATAGAGATGCAAGTCCAGAAAATAGGTGCGCTAACATAAATATTACAAATTTATGAAATTCTCAAAATTATGTTTGATTTTGTAACTGAAATATGCAATCTCTCTTTTATTTTATTTTTTTGTTTGTTTGTTTGTTTTGTTTTGATACACAGCACCTAAGTTTAGACATTTATACCATAAATGCCTATTTTCAGGCTGATCCTTTAGTGCTTTTTTTTTTTTTTTTTTTTCTAGTTAAATGTGGGAATCAGGCTAGCATTCATCTGAGGCATTTTGTAAGTTTATCTCTGCATTAGCCCATCTACCTAAAGGTTGAGATGTGAACTGTAGGTGTCTCAGATCAGCAGGTAAGATGTTTTCTTCATTACATTTTTAATGTACCAGGACAGAGCCCATTTTAAAAATAGTTGTTATCATTCTCTCTTAATTCCTCTCCCAACACCCCCATTTTGTACATCCATCACAACCTAAGGATGGATGGATGAGGACCTTACTGTGAGTTTAGCACAAACAGATATTTGTTGACACAAGTATGCTGAGATCTCACACTTTTCTCTCAGAGAACACGAAAAAGATCATTTTTCTTCTGTTTAATCAGCCAGAAAATTCACTTATTGGAGGTGTGTTGCTATAGCAAGTTGAACTCGGTCTGTTTATAGAAGCTGCTCAGAGTGATGTATGTTGTTTGGAGAAAAAAGTTGAATGAGTATACAGATTGTGAGCTGGCTTCAAGTGAACAGTAGCAACACTTGTTTAATGTGTGTGATACATTTATCCACAACAGTGAGTTACTGCAAAATATCCTCCAGATTATGAGTCAGACACTAGAAAGAAAAAGAAAAAGAAAAAGAAAAAGAAAAAGAAAAAGAAAAAGAAAAAGAAAAAGAAAAAGAAAAAGAAAAAGAAAAAGAAAAAGAAAAAGAAAAAGAAAAAGAAAAAGAAAAAGAAAAAGAAAAAGAAAAAGAAAAAGAAAAAGAAAAAGAAAAAGAAAAAGAATAGGAGAAGAGAAGAGCCAAGAAAAGAGAAGAGTAGGGAAGAGTAGGGAAGGGTAGGGAAGGGTAGGGAGGGGTAGGGAACAGTAGAGTTGGGGAGAGGAGAGGAGAGGAGAGGAGAGGAGAGGAGAGGAGAGGAGAGGAGAGGAGAGGAGAGGAGAGGAGAGGAGAGGAGAGGAGAGGAGAGGAGAGGAGAGGAGAGGAGAGGAGAGGAGAGGAGAGGAGAGGAGAGGAGAGGAGAGGAGAGGAGAGGAGAGGAGAGGAGAGGAGAGGAGAAGAAGCAATATGCTAGCACATACTTCAAAAAATATGTGTTCTCAGGCACAACCATTTCACAACCATGAATCTATGTATTTTCCATATAAAATGTATGCACATATGTGTATATCTACATGTATCTTTTGTGTGTACTGAATTGTTTCAGAAGTCTCTGTGCCAGTCTATTGGACTTGAGGCTTCATCTTTTTGATGTTGAGGAATAGAAGCCTAGACATCTCAGACAGATCAGTACTATTTGTCTTAAAATGCTATCTAGATAGACCAGAAAATGCCTCTTCTCCTTCCCGTCATCCATCTTGAAACAGCTTTAACTCTCTTTGATCTTTTGTGTTCCCATTTTTCCCCTTTGAGGAATACTCTGAAAAATCACCGTGTGTTTAATGGCTTAATTTCTGCCACTTTTTTTCCTCCCTGCTTTTTCCCTGACAGCAATCCTGTCACTAAACCAAGACATCCATAGTTCTAACATCCAGGAATAACTAAGCATTCCAGAAATCATTGCAGAGGTCCATTGTGGTTAATTATGAAACTTTAGTAGCTAAATTCTGCTTTCAGCCATACAAGGGTAAACCAACAGCAAGTCATCTCCTCCCAAAGCTGAAGGACAACCCAACCACTCTCTAAAATTCATGACATTTACTTACTGCAGGCTTAATGTGGTTGCTGAGTGGGAACATCTGGCCACCTGCTTCTGGTCCATCAGGGCACTGGTCTCCTGCAGGTCTTTTTTCATATCTCCTGGTTCTGTATGCATCTGTCAGATATCTTAAGGTATCTCAGATGATGATAGTGCTCTTCATGGGGATGGAGAGGATTATGAGATGAAGAAATAAAATTTGCAACCTAACTATGAGAACTTTGATGTTCAGGCCACACAAGGCAATGGAGTATCAACATCAGAGTAAAGATTCCTCTCTTTTAAGAAATCTTACATGTCTACCTGGGTGGGCATATTACTGAAGCTTTCCCTGGATGACAACATTCATAAGGTGGCTAGCATCTACATGGATTATCAGATGTCTAATAAGAAGATGACCTTATGCCATAATTACAGGAAAATTCAATCAGCTATGGGACACAATTCCACTACAAATCAGACTTCAATGGTAGATTTGAAATATTATTATTATTTTTCCCCCTAAAAGTCAAATGCAGTGGGAAAGGTGGCTCTCTACTTACATCCCACCTGTTTGTATGCATAAAAATGCATAAACCTCCACAGGGCCAGAAATGTTGGCTGTGTAGTGACCGTGGGAGAGCTGAGCATTGCTTACAGGCAGAAGCAGGGTGATCTGTAAGCAGAGGTCACTCATATGAGTGGATTTATAAAGATCAGCTTTGTCCAGTGCCAAATATTATGCCCCTGGATGTTGTAAGGGACAACATAATTGTCCCCAGTGAGTGTTAGGAAAAGGGACACCCTATTTTGGGGACAGAGTAAGGCGTCATGGACATATACGCCTGTTTCTTCCCCTAGTAGAATGAAAGGGGCTCTGGCCTGAGTTATTTATAAGCATAGACACAGCCATACTTCAGTATGTACATCATGTTGTGGTCAGTGAGAATTTTTGCCAGATTATCTATTCTGCAAACAGGCACAAGAAGTCAGCATTCAAATAAACTTTACAAGGCTCGGCTGCTCCAGATCTATTGTGGATGAAGAGCACGTAGGGATGGCCAGTTCATGCAGTGTGACCCTGACATTTCTGGAAGTGCAGGGCTTATTGCGCATGCAGAAGGCATGTCACACACCTGCATCTGTAATGTGTGCAAATAGGCTGCTTAACAGCCTCACAGGAGTGTGACTGCTGGTGCATGCACGCTGACCATTTGCCCAGAACTGACAGCCTGGGCAAAGCTATTGCTACTGCTCCAAATGAATGGCCAGGAATGCAGAAATCCTTGACAAATGACCGTGTTTTCTTTTTTTCTCCTGACAATATAAAATTTTTAGAATGGAAAAAAAAAGTCTTTTTTTTTTTTTTTTTGGTGGAAAAAATCAGGTATACCTAACTTACGTATTTAAGACATTCAATTGCTTCTTGAGCCAATGGTTTCAGCTCCCATACCATACAAAGCTTTTCATTTCACAAGCTTTTTTTTTGCCTTTAAAAGTAATCTGAATTCATGTGCAGAACGAATCTTAGTGGTAATTAGGTATTCGGTGACTCTGTAGCTTGCTACATGTGTTAATCATGTTGAAACTAGCTGCATTCTAAAGTTACGTTTAAATCAGGCTGAAAATCAGAGCTCTCAGTTGAATTATATTTTGGCTTATGAAGTGTTGTGTCTTCACTAATGTAAGTAAGTCCATTATTTTGCGAGCACTGCAAAGAGACTATATTGTTAATATACATAAAAATTGATTTCAGCCAAGTATGTACTCAAGGGAAATTCTAGAAAGCAAAAGGTCCTTGTTATTTGAAACCTCATTAACAGTATTTTGTGACCTTCAAAGGAGATCATTAGAAAAATTACTTGTTAAGGTATATGTACCATCCATGGCTTTATTTAAACAAAGGGTCTGTGTGAGATGCTATACCAAAAATTCTGTACAGATCAAGAAGTGTTGTCTTTGACATAACCCTTATCAAGTACATCATACCAGAAGTGAAGAATTGGCAATAAAGCATCTCCTGTACTGGATTTGGGAAGGAACCAAACTGATTACAAAGAAAGATTGTAAATTGATTTAAAATGTGAAAGGGTAGTATTAAACTTAAAGACTGCTGTACTTGTTCCATATCTTTAGAAGTGACTGGCTGAAGACTGACTTGCCTATAGTCTGAAACAGACTTTTTATCATCTGTCTGCTGGACGGAACAATACAGACATGTTTCATTTATTTAGGAAATGGCCAGGGGCCAGAGAAAGATTAAAAATGTAAGCAAGAGTCAGTGCAATGGTTGTTCCTGTAAGAGCTAGGCATTTGGACTGCAATATCAGCAAATCCTCCCACAAAAGATATGTTCCTACAATGCAGGATTTCCATTTGGTATGGTGAGGACGGGCTTACCCATTACTCCAGCACAGTTGAATTTGGAATGCATTTGGTGTTCAAAAGAGTAAACAAAAGCAAATGGCATACTTAAAGAAGTTGTTTTGTGAGCAGCAGAACTAATGCATACAAACAAGTCCTAAAAGGAACAAATTGCTTCTTATGGATTTCTATCTTCATTCCTCAGCCCCCCATACTAGCGCCAGCTCCCCTGCTCTGGTTCTCTGCAGCGTTTCAGCCAGCTGAGATTCATCACAAGCTGCAGCTTATCTAGACTGTGTGCTTTGGCCTACTGGCCACAGACCTTGCAATAGCTGAGCTCAGCATGTCGCCATCTCAATGAGGTAAATTGTCTCCGGAGCTCCATCCTCCAGAAGATCTTCCTTGATCTATAGACACGCATGAGGGGATCAAGCCTGCCTAACCTATGGACCTAACTTGAGCTTAGATTTAAGGAAACTAGTGAGCCAGTCTTCTTGTCTAGTCTTCAGTCTTCTGTCCCCTTCCACAAACAACAGAAGATCACTGATGTTTGTTTGTTTAATACTAGACATCTAAATTTCACAAAGGTCTTCCTTCAGAGACTTCCAAAGATGTTTGCCTATCTCCATGGACTGTGGAAGGAAGCTATTCTCTTGGAGGGCTTCTTCTCCAATTGTCTGAAATTTCAGTTCAAGTTAGGAACCTAAGGTAAGATTCCAGTTTGAGCCTTATTCTTCCCAGTTTGATTGAAACTGGCCATGAAGGTCAGGAGAGGAGGACAGACAGCCCAGTGGCAAGAAGTATGGGAAACCAGGCTGAAACTAATAACAATTAGGGAGCATGTGTATTTAATGTAGTGATTTATCCACTTTAATATCGATATGGCCAATGTAGGAAAATATTGTGAAGAATTCAATAAATTTTCATTTAGTTCCATTAAACTGTTTTATAAACAGGTGAATACCAGTCCAAAACTTGAGTCTACCTGGAACAATTTAATTCAAGAAACATAGAAAAAACTCAGTCTGTGATTTCATTTCAGGTATGCTGCACAAAGTGAATTGAACAAAGACTAAGATGTTTTGAACACAAACTTCAGTAGAAAAACTGTGCATTACCAACTGAACTCAAAAGGTTTATTAATACATGTATTCCTGAATCTCCTGAATCTACCCAGATTGGTGGCCAATGTGATTCCTTAGCCTTTCTCTGAAATATGTTTTTAATTTTTGCTTGACGCTCAGGTTCAGCAGAGATCCATTGTTTTATGATTTAACTGCACTCAACTGTTTTGGAATGCATACAGCTCATTACACAGGGAGAGCAGGAGAATAGCTAGTTCAAAAGGACATTAACAGAATTTGAAATAAGTCAGTTCAAATAAAATAAGAAACAGGCTGAGCCAATATCCAAAAAATCTGACTGGTTTCAAGCTGAAACCATTTTTCACATTTGAATAAGTAAAGAATAGGATTTGAAGTGCAGTTTTGTGCCTTCTTTTTCTGTTGGATTGAAACTGGGATGAGGAGATACACTGATAGCACTTCCACTGCTGTGCTAGCTTGAAGGCAAGCATGAATGGGAAGTAGAAACAAAATCTCAAAGGAAGTCCATTTCATGCTCAGTTGTGCAGACAAAAGAAATGGGCTGTTTGGGAGTGAGCACATGAAGTTTTCTTTGATGAATGAGGATTTTACTCTAAGACCCTTAAATTTAGAGTATGGAATATTTCTTTGTCCACTCATTCTTAGCATTTTCACTTTTTTTTTTTTTTTTTGATAAATTGAGTGCCAGTTTGGCCAGGATATTTATTCATGACAAATGTTAAGCAATCATTAGTCATTCCTGTCTCTCAGCTGTGACACTGGCACAAAGAAGACCAGTCGTCCCCATTGCCAATAGCCAACCTCCCATCAGTGGGCAAGCCTGTGAGCTCCTTCAGCTTCTTCCATCCACACACAGCGGGGCCGTGCTGGTTCTCTGATGTGCAAATACACTCAGAAGCTGCCATGATCTGGCTCTAGATCCACATTTTGTTTCATTGGGATGAAATAAAACTGTTAAAGCCAGTTTTGTTTCAGCAGAAGAATGCCTGGGGAAGCATCCTGGACTCAGAGAGAGGTGTTTGTACTGAGGTTCCAAAGATACTAATGTACTAAAACTATTATATAAGTGTTTCTGAAAAAGAAGGAAACCTAAGTAATGCAGGAAACATCCCTGGTTTATTTGTGGAATATGGAATTTGCGACTTCTATAGAATACATCTAGAACAGAATCAATATTTATGGGGATACCTTAGTTCTGCCTGATGGGATTTCTACAGTCAACAAACTTAGAAGTAGAGTGGTAAACAAAAGCTAACGCTTTTTTTTTTTTTTTTTTTTTTTTTTAACTAAGACTTTGCTGTCCTACTTCTAAGTGTGTTAATGTGGAAATCCTGGGGGACGAAAACCGAAGGAAGGAAAAAATAACTGGAAATAAAGAAGCTGGATCTAACCTCTAGATGCCAAGGAAAACAGCAATAAAGATGAAGAAAGCTCATTGCCCTAAAAAAAAAAAAAAAGTTTTTCCTTAAATAAAAGCTTTCAATGGACTGTCCCCACTTCTTATCTTCTGAGTGAAAAACAGCAAGCATCAGCAATGGCTGTTGCGCTCCATCATCATGGACTTGCTTACACAAGGAATTGCTCACAACCTGGACAGCCAGTGTGGACAAGGCTAAGGGGTGATATAAAAGGAATGATAATTTTTTGTTGGGTCTGGGGTTTTATTTATTACAAAAAAAAAGTAAATAAAAAAGCTCTTCATCTTAGGTCTCTACCTAGGCTTTTTTTTTTCCTTAACCTAGATATAAAACAGTTTGGCTCCATCCTAACTGGCCAGCCAAACTGCGTTATAAGGTCAGGCCATAAGCAAATTTAACAACTGTTGTTAATTAAATAGTTATTGTAGTATAGATGGGGTCAAACAAAGGGTATGTGTGGGAGGGGAGGGGAAGAGAGGGCCTAAGTGGCAAAAGGTGGGGGGAATCTTGGCTCCTGATTTAGAAGGAGTGAACAAGCTCAACTCCCCGGATAAGGCCTCTGGGAAATAAGAATAATAGTTAACATTTAAAATTTTGGTGCAAATATTAAGCAATTAATAGCAAAGGACAGCTCATGTTCTCTCATTCATGCTTCCCCGTGAGCAGGCTACGTGCTCGGAAAGCATCTCAGTGTGTAAAATGTGGCTTCCCTCCAGCAGAGAGCCTGCATCGACCTCTACCAGTGGCACCACCATCACAGCAGCACCGTGCCGACACGTTAATGCCTCCCATGCCAGGTCCCAGCTGGCAAAAGGAGTTGTTACAGAATGGGAATTGCAAAGCAACAGAGGAAAAATAAATAAAAAACCACCACCACCAACCATGCTTTCCTTGTCATAGAAGTGGAACCCTGCCTGCAGCCTGCCTTGCATGCTGATTTTGTTTGTGCCTAGCCGAAACTGGTGCACATGGTACGATCCCATTTCGACTCTGCAGAGGAGGGCAGGAGGAGTAAAATTTATGTTTCAGGTCTGCAAGGCATTTTAAAGTTAATCGGGTCCTCTGGGTCTGATATAATTTGCGTAAGATTGCTGTTGATGATTAGAAGAGCTATTTAAGATTTTTGTTAATAGTCTGTTACATGGACCCAGTGGAAAGATTCCAATAGCAGTCTGTTAGTTTTTCCCTGTCACATTCAGGTTACAGACCCTTCACAGATGTTGTAAATAGACATCAATACTAAAAGGGAATATTACACAAATTAAAATCATAAGTGTGCTCAAACTGCCAACACAGACATTTTGTTAAAAACATCTGTCACATAAAAGCAAACATTTAAGGCCATTATATTTATAACAATTGTTTTCATTTTTAATATGTACTACATATTTTTCTTTTCTTCTGTTATTATTGACTTGAATATTTTTTCTTAGACTTTAATACTTATTTTTTCCAACATTACTTATGTTCTTGACCATATAAATAATAATGCGGACTTCTAATGAAAAGAAATAAATCTCAGTGGTTGGAAATCTAATAGATACTTGCACAACAAATGAGTCAACTGAGAATCCAACACCGGGTTCTCCAAAAAAATATACCGTTATCAGATATTATAAAGACAAGTATAAAGCTGGATGTCTGCTCAATTACATACAGTTATTTCATTCTGTTCTGCAATTAATTCCTCAGGTGAAAAGGATAACTGAAATATAAATCTCTCAGTCTAGGCTTTTCTGCTGCATTACTGCTCATTCAGCTCTTGTACCAGTCCTCACCGTGATGCTGAGCAAGGGGGTTCCTACTACACCTACTGCTCTGGTGTCACCTGTCCCTTCCTTCTTCCCTTCCATTTCCACTTGTGGTTTCTGGGCACTCCTGTGACACCCCTTAGCCCATCTCTAGACTTTTCTAAGCAGTCTCTCTTTGTAGTTTCCACTACCAAGTAAAAGGGTGAGGAACCTCTATCCGCCCCAATTTCCCCTGCATACAATTCTCCTGTCTCTCATAGGTTTGTTTTTGGGGACAGCTATTTGGAGCTAGCAGTGAAACAGTGGGCACAGCTGGGACCTTGTGCTCAAGCTCACATCCTTTTCTCTTTCCAGTAGTTGCACAGTCCACCTCCACACTTCTTAGCAGCTCAAACTTGTCATAAGCTTATATGAATCCAATGAATTGTTACGATCAGGAAGGCTTTGCTGAGAACTGAACAAGTGTATTGGTCTGATTGAAAAGCAATACTCACTATTTTCTTTTTTCTTTTCTTTTCTTTTCTTTTCTTTTCTTTTCTTTTCTTTTCTTTTCTTTTCTTTTCTTTTCTTTTCTTTTCTTTTCTTTTCTTTTCTTTTCTTTTCTTTTCTTTTCTTTCCTTTCCTTTCCTTTCCTTTCCTTTCCTTTCCTTTCCTTTCCTTTCCTTTCCTTTCCTTTCCTTTCCTTTCCTTTCCTTTCCTTTCCTTTCCTTTCCTTTCCTTTCCTTTCCTTTCCTTTCCTTTCCTTTCCTTTCCTTTCCTTTCCTTTCCTTTCCTTTCCTTTCCTTTCCTTTCCTTTCCTTTTTCCTGTGTTCTGAAAACCATTTAAATACATCCTTAGCTTTAACTCACTCTTAACTTTTCCTTCAGTCAACAAGATCATATAATTTGACACAGCTGAAGAACAGTTACAGTCACTTGAGACTAATTTCTGTGTGGCACAGAGGGTGTGCTGGACCCTTTATAAATGTAAATAGAGACACAGCCCATGTCCTGGGGAATTGATGAACCAACTCAAATTCACACAGAAATGCCCTGGAAAAAAATAAATACTGACTTCTGGTTCAACTCAGGAACAGAGCAGACCTCACAATGAGATTAGAAAGATGCTCTGTGTTGTAGGACTGAGTAAACCAGACCCACAGAATCACAGAGATGTTGGTTGGAAAAGATGCCTGGAGGTTGCCTGGTCCAAACTCTCTCTCAGAGCAGGACCACCACCAGCACTCAAGCAGCCTTTAGTTTAAAGGAATATTGAGATTTTATTTTTATTTTTTCTGGATGTAAGGAGATACCCATACTCACTGCTCAACAGCACTGTGTATCATATATCTGCTGCAAAGCTTCTCCAGAATTATCCTGCATGTCAGAATCAGGGCCATGGGACTCAATAAAGGCAATAAGGCATGTAACACTCAGAAGAGCAATTATTACATTGAGGTAAACTCAAAATCGGTCACTGGGCTCTGTGGAGTTGCTGAAACACAGTCAAGTGCCAATTTAGATAGGAAAGGGTATCCCTGCAGCATCCAGCTGCTGCTGCAGCAGGGTTCTGGCTTGCCATATGTCCCATCAAAATGGTCTCTCATATCTGCCAACCCTGTGCAGGGGCCTCCTTCTTGTGGATTAACCCTGGCAGGCAGCTTAGACCCACACAGCTACTTGCTCACTACCCCCAAGCGGGATGGGGAATAGAAGCAGAAGGGTAAAAGTGAGAAAATCTGTGGGTTGAGATGAAGCAGGAATTCATTCACTGCTTCCCATCGGCAGGCAGGCAGGTGCTCAGCCACTCCAAGGAAAGCAGGGCTCATCACTCACAGCAATTTCTTGGGAAGACAAACACCATCAATCCGAATGTCTCCCTTTACTCCTTCTTTCCCCCATTTTTATCTCTGAGCGTGCCGCCATGTGCTGTGGGACATCCCCTCGGCCAGTTTGGGCCACCTGTCCTGGCTGTGTCCCCTCCTGGTGCCCCCCAGGCTCTCCGTGGGCAGGACAGCACGAGGAGCAGAACCGTCCTGGCTCTGTGTGAGAGCTGCTCTGCTGCAACCAAACATCGGTGGGTAATAAGCAGTGTTTTCCACAGCACTATATGAGATACTATGAAGAAAATTAACTCTATCCCAACCCAGCCTAGTGCAGTCCTTATGGTACAGGAGGATCTCAGTTAGACCCCTATGTTTAGGCACTTGGAAAAGCTCCATTGATGGTACTAAATAGATCTCAGCTGACTGCAGCTGGGACGTGTAGTGGGAACAATCCATCCCTGCAACAACCTCCCCAGGGACATGGTAGAAGCCCCATCATTGCAGGCTTTTAAAATGCAATTGGACAGGGTGCTAGGTAACCTCATCAAGGCTCCCTTATCCCACAAAATATTGGGCCTGATGGTCTTCTATTTTTCCTTGCAATCTGGGCCAGTTCAATGAGTCTTACACAACATGATCACAGATACCACGTGCATATAGGCACCTGTGGGAGCCATGGGAAAAAAAAAAAAAAAGAAAAAAAAAAAGAAAAAAAAAAAGAGTTTTGAACATTGTGTTAAGGAATACTGTGTTCATCACCCATCTATATCACACATCCCATACCTCATACCTGCAGTGTTTCAAAGAGCATGATTAAGAGATCACATTGTGTGAGCCTGGACTTTCAGTGAGTCTGTGCAGTAAACTGGGCACACACAGGCTGAAACATCAGAATTTAAGCATCTCTCATATATTTTTCAAGGTTTGTCTGCTATTTAGCTAACACTGAGCTGTATATTCATTGTATTTTTTATTTAAACACTTCATAATATTTGTTAAAGTGTATTTTGTTAATATTTTCCACAACATTTTGTGTAACAGAAGATACTTGAGAGAAACAACAACAACAACAACAAAAAGGTAGCAAAAGTGCATAAAGATGATTAGATATTGCAATTTCCCCTGTTAAAATGACATAATGTATTTTTAGGCTTTTTTGGTGGGAAAACAGGAATGCAATAGGTCGCAAATAAAATGTTGCTCTCAGCGTTCCTGCTTTTATGAACTGCAAACCAGAACCACCAGCCGTTCCAGCAGCGTGTAGATAAGAACCATCAGCATCAAGGCACTGAGCTGACAGATTCTTGTGAAGCACGTAGCCCCTAGGTACGTGACCTGTATGGGATCCTGTGCTGGAAAATATACAATTCCTGCAACATGTCAGTTCCCCTGTTTCCTGGTGATTTTATTTTTTTGTATATATCTCAGTTGAACATGTGTTATTTGCTGTGCTCTGCATTGACTTGGACAAGCTTTTCTCAGTCTGCTTTTGTGTGCTCTTAGCTCCTTTATTTCCACTATTTTGCTCTGTGAAAATAGTTACTGCTGTTTGCAGTATGAGTTCTGGTAACATTGTTCATCTTGGTCCTTTATGAGCTTGAAAGTGAATGAATTCGGGCATTTCTTTCTCACTTTTTCTAATCTAATGCTAAATTCAACTATTCTCTAGAATTTACTGGGTAGAGATTTTCAAAGAACTGGTCTACCATGCTGGTACACACAAAATATTTATTTACTGCCAAGGCAAAGGAGTTTTTCTTCTCTAGGATAAGTGAATTGGAAGATTTAACAGGAAAAATATGAGAATGAAATTGCTCTGCTATTTTTTGAGGGGGGATGAATGAAGCACTATAACTGAAGAGGTAGCTTAGGGATAATGTAATATGTACAAGGGTTCCATACGGATTTTCCTCCCAACTGATTTTCTGTTTAACTTCACTGCAGCTTTGCTTTGCAACTAGACTGCTGAGACAGGTAAACTACTATGGCGAAGAGCCAGTAAGCAAATATTTGCTGCAAATCCACTGACAGATCACATCTTGGTAATGCCACGGGCTCTCTTTGCATGCAGAAGAGTTGTCCTTTGAAATCTTTTTTCTAGGTCCTTAGAAAGCTCAGTGGGAAATTGCATTGCTTTTTCTGAGTGCTGGCTGAGACCCTCTATGCAGAGATTTCTCAGTACCCAGTTCCGATCCTTCTCTGACAAACATGGGTTTGTAAACACTTGGTAGTCTGTAGCGCTCTGCCTTTGTACTTAGCTGTTGCATCCATAGCTGGTCTCTTCCTTGGTGTACACAGCTGCACAGGAACCTGTATTTATCTTCTTATTCATTGTGCTTTCAACTGTGCTCGGCTCTTGCAAGTGTCTTCTATTTATTATTTTTTCTCTTGAAGCCTTTGTTTGCCCAATTCTTTGATCTCACGCACCCGGATATAAATACTCTCTCAGACACCGTGCTTGGATGGCCAGAGGAAGGAACAGTCTTTGCAAATATGTATTGTGTCTATCTCAAAAATCAGGGAAAGTCACATCCATCGTTATCCTCTGTTTATAAGACAGTAAGAAGGGGGGGAGCCTCTTATCGCTGCACAGAGCAGCTCTGCACCGGGGGGAGGCACTGAAATGGGCCAGTCCTGTGCTGTGAGGTGATGGGGAGCGTATTTATGGGGCTACCCCAGCCACATGAACTCTGCTGCTGCACATTTATGGTTTCTAGTAGAGTGTCTCCTATAAAGACGACTTCTCCATTTCTTCAGAACAAACAAAACATCTCATGTGACTAAAGGCCCATCCCCCCAAATATTGTCTAATTAATTCAGATACAATAAAAAATCAAATGTTTATCAGAATCAATATCAAAACCATGTTTCACATATCTGGCTCTTCATGTAGAGAAGCATAAGCTGAGATCTGTTTTGTTTAGGATATCTTTAAAATGGCTCAAGCTGCAGTCCCAGTCCGTTCCCTGGCATGAGTCTCCCCCCAAGCATGTTTGCTTCCATTGTGGATCGGGCCCTGATGTTTTAAAAGATAAATTTTAATTCTGGAGAAATAGGAATATGTGTACTCTCTGGGGAGATCCTAGTTGTTTTATTTGCCAGTATACAAATTTCCTATATATAATTGCTGCAAAAATTACTGTGAGTTATGTCACGAGTCTGTTATGCAAAGTGGGTAAGAAGTTGGATCTTCACTTTGTGTCATTGTCTTGAATGAAATGTCACTCTGTCATTACATAGGGGATCCATAGGGGAATACGTTAGGAAGCTGCATTGCCTGCCCACGGTGCCTCAGCGCCCCTCGAGAATAATTTAATCTCTGTCCTGTCCTTATTCACATGCTGTCATTCAGGCTTTCCCCAAGTACCTCATCAATGAAGAGTAAGTGCAGCACAGGATTTGGTCCTTTCACTTCAATTTTTACGGTTTGTTCTTATATAAACACATTTCAAGGAGTTTTACAAAAGCTGCATAATTCAAGACAGCTTTTGGCATGATGATAAGGACTGAAAAGAGAGTAGAAAAGAACCTTTCACTCTGGTTTCAAAACGAAGGAGAAAAAGTGTCCCAGGCATCTGAGATGGGAAGTTCCAGAAAAGACTTTTTAGCAGTCCCCTATCCACATAAACAACGAGACAAACGAGCCAGCATGAAATGCTACGAAAAGCCATGCTGGTTCCAGCCTGTATTTTTCGGGGTCTTAGATACTGGAAAAAAAAATGATAAAAAAGAGAAAGATTAAAAATAAAATAAAATAAAATAAAATAAAATAAAATAAAATAAAATAAAATAAAATAAAATAAAATAAAATAAAATAAAATAAAATAAAATAAAATAAAATAAACCTAGAGCTTGTTGGGGATTTTCTGATTGGAGTGACCTTCCAGAACAAAAGGTGTTTTCCAAAAAACTGGAAAGCACTGGTTTTGTAGGGGAAAAATAAATCTGTTTGGGAAATTTAATGAAATATTTAACTTGAGGGTATTTATTTAGCTAGTCAAGCAATTTTTAGACTCACCTGGAAAATTTAATTACAAGTCATTGTAAGAAGCCAGCAAGGAGTCCAAATCATTGCCTAAATGCATCCATGCTGTGTTGTTTGAGATGTGGTGCTGTATCTCACCTGGCTTTCAGCTGCTGTCCCAGACAGGCCCTGGTCTGCCACAGTCCTGTGTCTCATCTGTCAGTCCTGCATGGATGTCTTTGGGTACTTTACAGCATCCCGCCATCCTTGGAGGGCACAGCTGACCCAGCCATTCCTTCCCCGCCACCTTTTTGAGGCCCAGAACCGAAACTCATTCACCAACACGTGTTCTCTGGAAGTCAAAGGTGAAGTCAGAGAAATCTGGTGTACATCTGGCTGTTCTGCTGCAGCACGGCCTGTCTGGTTTCCTATTTACCTGCTGAGCTAATGGCCTGGTCTGGTTTGGGAGCCCTGTGTAACTAGCTCGAGCTCTGCCATGAGAATGACCCACAGAATTAGCTTTACATACATTTCACAAGCTCTGGATGGAAAATTCAGAGCAAAAGCAGACAGATACCTGGACAGAGTCCCAGATCTTTGGGGGGGGGCTTGAGGTGGGAGGGAGATTTCTGTGAGTTTTTTCTGCTTGGGAAGAGATAGGCTTGGTATTGTATCCAGTGCACGTCTTTTTTACAAATGTTCTTGCATTAAGTAAGTATAACCATCCATAATATAAACTCTAAATAACCCACCACATGGTATGAATCTATAGGTAAGTAAAATTAGAAATGGTTCAAATGAAGTCTGCCAGAACCTAAAGTTTTTTTTTTTTCTTTTTTTTTTTTATTTTCTTTCTTTCTTCTTTCTTTCTTTCTTTCTTTCTTTCTTTCTTTCTTTCTTTCTTTCTTTCTTTCTTTCTTTCTTTCTTTCTTTCTTTCTTTCTTTCTTTCTTTCTTTCTTTCTTTCTTTCTGTAATGGAAAGTAGAAAATTACACCCCAGGACTTTTTACTTCTTCCACCTAAATTTCAGTTTGACCATGGGGCATTCAGGTGAGTGAAGATACAGAGGATTCATTGTAAGGTCCAATAGCCCATTACAAGTTCAAACACGTGTGAATTAAGATCTGCATAGGAAAACTAACCACTTCCCCCAACTATTTAGGAAAACGATAGTATCTTGCCTATGTTAGAAAGACCAAAGCATGCATATGTGTTTTACAACTCTATTACCACATCTAATACAGCTTGATTCTTTTTAGGCACATTGCTGTAATAAGAAGTCATTGTGTTTTGTCTAAATTTCCACGTTAAGGAACATATTGCTCTTTGGTCAAGGGGTATTCATTAACTGTAGCAGTTTGTTTGAATCATGTTTTTAAAATGCTTGCACAGCCAAAACATTTTACATTAAATTAACAGGGCAGCAAAAGGAATATTAAACTTGTGTTAATTTTCCTGATGTTGTAATGGGATGTTAATTTATAATGACATTAAAAACCAAATCACCTACAGCAAGCACCAGAAAGCTGTCAGTAATTGAGATTTTATTTTTTTTTTCCACTTCAAGGACTGTACGGTGAGGTACTCACAGAGTCAGGTATAGCTCTGATCTGGGTGGAGGCCAGCAGGGTGACTACACTGATATGCCCATGTCATGCTGCCCATTTGGCCCACATCATTGTTACCCTTCCTTCTAAGCATGTGACTGTCTTCTACCCTCCTGCATCAGTTCAACAGATTTTGGGTGTTTTGTTTGTTTGTTTGTTTGTTTGTTTTTGTTTTGTTTTGTTTTGTTTTTGTCTTCTTCAATTTGCCTCTACAAATTACACACCCTGTCCTGCATTTGATTGAAAAACGCAATGTGAAAGCAGCTACCACTAGATATGGGGAAGAGTGTGCACACACTTCCAGGAATATGAGCCAAATCCTGCAAACTGCAGGCTCTTAAGGTCCGAAGCCACATGGAATGTAATAGCAGTCTACAATGATGCTAGCAAGATAAGATCACGCACCACACAGTCCCCTCTTTCTAGAGAAATTACCTTTATATTTAAACCTTTTGCAAAAGAGCTGCAGAGTTTTCTTTTTGCCTTTGGAAGAAATGAAAATGGAAGGAAAAAAAAAAAAGGAAAAAAAAAAAACAAAACAAACAAACCCTGAACTTCAATATTTCCAGCAAATCTCTAAGGAAATTCTCATCTAAATTATGCAAACCATCAAGTTTATGGTTATGGCTGTTAAACTCAGTTGCTGCCTAATTGTGTTCATGCTTCAGCCTGAGCTGTAGGAAAGGGACTGAGCCATATTATAATTGGATTAAAAATATAGTGTGCCCCATGTAGAGATCCCAGTCCTCTCCCAGGACTGGATGACAGAGGGATTTGGATGGAAGTGAGCAGGCTGTCATCACTTCTTCCTACACTGAAAAACTAACTGCAAATATAAGGCTTTTTCTCCCTATTTGTGTCTCTCTACCTCATCCTGGATTCTTCCAGCCATTCGTAAAAGATTCAGCCTTCCTTCTTCTAGGAGTAGGCAGGGTTGAGACCCTGGGGTTCAGAGACTCTTCAAAAGCTTCCTCAGCAGGGGTGGTCAACCTCTACGGACCTATGCTCTGGTCACCAGCCTTGTCACAGCTGTAGGGGCTGTGAGGCAATGCCATCAACGACACCAGCTGCAACCCCAACAAAAACTGGGATTCACTTGAAAGGCAACCTGGGCTAAAGGGCAACATCTGAAAGCTGGAACAGATGTGGTCTTTTCCAATTTCTGTCAATATGGGCCCCAGCCCAAGGTCTAACTGGATCAATACTGCCCATTTTGTAGGCACCACTTGACTTTCATCAACACTGCATGTGCTGAGTTTCTTCCCAAGCAAACTGCGGCCATACCACCTCAGCTGAAGGTCTCCTGCAGGCCTCAGGTTGTGCCCCTTGCCCTCAGGTGTCATTATAATTCTTTGTAACCTTTTCAGCTCAAAGCTTCTAAAATACCACAAAGCAAGGCTGCACCTCACCAGAGTTATGCTGCTACAGCAAGAGAGTGAGGTCTGTGTTTCATGCCCCTGACTGTGATATACAGGTGTATGGGGGTGTTTGGGGATGCCAAGTCTGCTGGTGTAGCATTAGGGAAAGGTATAACATGGGGAGAAGAAAAGCTGGCACAGGTTTATCCAAAACAGTGTCTGGGCACTTTCTTGGAGTGAAGTCTAACACAAAGCCAGGGAGAGAACAAACCATTAGGCAGTGTGGTAAACCAAGGGTCCAGTACTGGAGCTCAGTCCTGGTCCTCCGTCCCTTAGCACCACAGAAATACCAAGAGATGACATTGTTTAATCTGTGTCTGCTGCCAGCACTTAACATTTGCAGGCAAAGAGGACCTGCCTATAAGTTCCACTGGGCCAAATGCTCCACATCAGTGCTAAATTTGAGCTGCACTGCTTGTGCATGGATGGATAAGAAAAGAGCTGTACTGCCTACTGAGCTTCCTGTGCTGCCCTTCCAGCTCACAGCAGATCTCCAGCAGCAGGAGCAGAGGTGGAAGAGGACTTGGTAATGCAGCGTTTCCCTCTGCCTGAAGCTGTGAGCACAAGTAGGGTCAGTCATCCGTCAGGATCCCACTGGTCCAGGGCCAGAAGTTCAGGTCTGAACCCACTGCCTTGCTGCTAAGGCTCCTGCTTCCCCAGGATGTGCTCGCCGTGGGTCTGGAGCCTCCCCATGTCTGGCAGGAGGGATCTGCAGCAGGTGTGGCACAGCCCACATGTATTTGGCCCAGCATTCGATGAGCTGTCGGTGGTTTTGGTTTTCACTTCCCGTGAGGGCAGTGCTAGGGTCAGAGGGAAGGGCATGATGGCATCCAGAGCTTTACGTGTGTGTATGTGGAACTATAATCTGCCCTGAACCCATTTCTGTGGGTTCAAGCCGACACATTGTTTGTGCACTCGCTGCCAACAGCATCATTTTTCTCCTCTCTTCCAGTCCACATTTCTTTCACACATGGCTTTCTGAAGGGGCTGAATAAAATGAGTTATATTACAGTTTTATTAAATAACTTTGCTCTGTGTTAGTCTATGCCTCGGGATTGGCAGCATATGTCCTATTTCTGTGTATTTTTAAGCGGGAGTGAACCAGGCACTATAAAATGCACAGGGGAAACAATCAGAGTCAGCAGAAGAGATGTCCCCCCCCTGAAAAATGGTGACACCAAGTGCTATCAAAACCAGCCTGAGCCATCTTCAATAGGGCCAGGTTTTTACCTCAACAGTTTGAAGAAGCCTTTCCCATTTAAATGTTCTCTGATTCTGTAAATGAACAATATTATTCATCTTAGGTCTGTCACATAAAGAAGAAAAATGAATGTATGAGTTTAATCCCTTCATTGGTTTATAACCTTAGAACTCAGGCAGGAGAGTCACAAATCCATGTAGACATCCTTGAGTGCTGACTATTGCATTTGGATTTCTGATTTAGTTGAAAAATATATAAAAAACTTGTGTAGCCAGACAACTCCCTATTGGCTACACATCTGTATGGGCTCAAGAGCATCGTATATTTCTGCAAAGATCTGGAATAAGTTGTGCTCAATGAATTGGCCCCTCGTATGCCTGTTTCAAACAGCAGACTGATGAACTCATGTGTCGTGGGAGTGTCAATGGCAAAACAATACCTCTTTGGTCAAATCTAGGGGGAGCTGCCATCATAAATGTAGATGTGTGGATCCAGAAATAAATAATTTTGGGAAGATGGAAATATACTTATAGATCAATATTAGTGACTGCAGGTTACATTCAGCTTTTCAGGATGTAAGTTTGGTATTTTGAAAGCTCCACAATGACTGTGAAGAAAAGTAGCTTCACCAACATGATCTCAGCCATCAAGAAGAGAGTTGCCTGCTCTAAGCCATTCGCCTCGAAACTTCACTCATAGGGAACTTCGTGTCAGTTTACAGCAGGGCACACCACCCTGTGAGCTTGCTTCTCTCTCCACTGACAAAATGGAAAACATAGAGGACTCCCTTCAGACCACAACACTTCAGTTTTATCCAGCTAAAATTAGGAATCTACTGCTACTTGTGTACTCCGTAGGCCACTTACCCAACCCATGTGCATAAACAGCAAGCGAGGGCACAATACTGACGGCAGATTTATTGGTGGTTTTGTTTATACGTACCTTCATCCACATCTTGTTCTGAAGGCCTGACTCAGCCTCTTTTGTTAGAAGAACAATGCTTCTTATCCATCTTGTCCATCTGACCTGACCTTTTTCTGTAACGGTAGGACATTTGTATGCCATATTTCTCCAGTAACGTAAACAGCTCTGTTTGCAGCCAGTAACCCTTCAATCAGCATTCAGGTACTCCGCTGAGTGTGCACCCATATAATCAGCTCACATGTTGCTGTGTGGATTTCAAACACAAACTTTTGATTTTCTTTCATGACTGGGGTTCTTCAAGAGTGGGTAAAAACTGCACTCAGATTTATGAATCCTGCTCTTCACCCAGTCTAATTTTTGGCTCTGCTTCAACCTCCTTCTCTTCCTGTTTTCCCAAGGACGTTCCGCCTGGAAGCTGGGTTCATTAATGTAAAGTTCAGAATTATCCAGGGACTCCCTCCCACCTTCCTTGCCAGCTCACATCCGTGCTGGGAGCCTTGCAGGTCTGACCCTACCAAGACAGGCTCTTTTCCAGCCCCTCCGGTCAGAGCCAGTTCCTCCTCCTGCCACCTGATATCCTGTGTGCAGCACAAGCTCAAGTCTCGCAGCTCTTTTAAGCTTGGTTTCCTCTCCCTGAACTCCTTGCTGAATTTAAGTGACCCCATAATGTTTCCCAGAAGGTCCAGTTATGAGTTTCTTGCTCTTAACACATGAACCATCCAACCATCCTTCAGCATGTCTGCAAAGCAAGCTGCAGCTTGCCCAGGTGAGACTGAGCCTGTAGCAACTCCCTTCATGCCACATAACATGCATTTAGATTTTTAGAACTTGTACCATTTTCATATTCCCACTTCTAGAGATACAGGGCTATATTTATTTTATTTTTATTATTATTATTTGTGGCTAAAATTCATACCACTAATGTTGGGTTAGTTATGGCAGCAGCCTCATGAACATTACAGAATGACAAATATATTGCTAAGAAAAATGATCCCCACTCCCCCATCACTTGTTCCTGTGTGAAAACTGCATCTCAGATTTGTATTTATTTATTTATTTATTTTCTGGGGAAGTTTAAACCAAATCAGCTTCTCACTCCAGTTCACTACACAGCTATAGGGGAGGAAGCAATGCAGAAGTGGGAATGCAAGACAATGTTGGGTGTACGTGGGATTGTGTCTTTCAACACTAGTGCCATTTTATGACAACTTGCATTGTCTATTGAACTGCAGCCCCAGTTTATTTACCTGAAGTTGTCCCTAAGGAAAATGCAAATTGAATTTTTTTCAATGACCTAGGAAATTAAAAGGTAAAAATGCTATTCTATGGTGGAAACTCTTCTGAGAACAAAACTGACACTTCATGTAATCATGTTTTCTTCAGTTCCTGCCAGAGTTTACTCCCCAGATTTTACACGGTTTCAGAAATAACAATAAAAAATAAGAAGAAGAAGAAGGAAAAAAGAAAAAACACCTTTATAGCTCAAAACAGAAGAGAGCTTAATATTTTAAAATAGAAGTATACACAGTACCTGAAAGAGTTAATGCAGAATGATAAAGCTGTACTCCGCTCATCCAGGAAAAATACCAGCCCTTCCTTTACTCCAACATCAACATGTTTACCACTGGGATGGAGGGAAGACAACACCCTAGGTATACTCTTAAGAATAAAGTTATTTTGACCTGCGGGAATTTTCACTGCTTTTACTCTCACAAACATGGTACAGATGTGGATATTAGGAGAGAGCATTTGAACAGCCATAAAGCTGCGACTCGTTTTATCATCTACTCGTAGTCTATACGTGATTAGCCTGCCTTTAGCTCCAGCGGTGTGTTACTCAGCTGCGCTCAGCACTGACATGCTGCAGATGAACCGCTCTCTGCGCTGCTCCCGCGGTGCTCTGATAAACCTCGGCAGCTGTTATTTTCACTGGCTTATGCAGCGCATGGTGGGTGTTCTGGTTGCTTTATAAATATCACCTTTGTGCTTCCAAATGCTTATAAGCACATTTGTTTCTAGCAAAGTATCCCCGCTTAGGCAAAATGTGTGCTCAGTCGGTGTTACATAAAGAGGTTGGTTCTGAGGGCAAAACGTCTGCCCCGAATGACACGTAGCAGAGTGAAAATATTTTTGTGTTTGTATCCTAGGAACGCACACTGAAGTCTAGTCAAGTGCTGGACGCAGAAGGAGCCGTGCTGGTGGC
Organism: Aythya ferina; assembly: GCF_964211825.1. NCBI lineage: Eukaryota > Metazoa > Chordata > Aves > Anseriformes > Anatidae > Aythya > Aythya ferina. Next base: position 28,342,182 of record NC_140296.1, read on the forward strand.
AGACGTTGCAGCCAGTGCCCAGCTGGTGTGCCCAGCCCTCGGCTGCAGAGCCCTGAGCCAGCAGAACAGGCCACGAGGGCCGTCTCCGCCACGCCACTGCTAAGCCAGCCATGCTAATTCAGGTATTCATCATTTTATAAGGCTGACTTTATGCTTTCAGGACAAGGGATGGCCCTCTATAGGGGCCACAACCCTAGAAGAAAGGGAAGAGTCTGGAAGGGAGCAGTAACACCAGAAGGGCTCTTTGAACAATGAACATCTTGAAAAACAGGGTTCACTGTCTCCTTGAATCCTTTTTGATCTGGTCTCCTCTTCTCAGAATGGCAAGGGCTCAAAGAAGAGCATGAGGGTTGACTAAGGTTATGAAATGACTTACATGGCTACACAGATTTGGGTTCTCCAGCCTGCAAAAGAGGTGGTATGATAGAGAACTCCAAAGTCCTGGCTCCATGGAGAAGGATTGACTACTCATTTGTCCTTCCAGTACAAGAATGATGGACCATAAAAAAGCCAGGTTGAAAACAAATGTAAAGAAGTGATTCCTCAAGTGGCAAGTGGGCACAAACTTCATTGCCGAAAGACATTGTGGCTGCAACAATTTTACATGGGTTTAAAGGGAGAGTGGACAAGCACTTGGAGTGGTATCCACTATGGATTATTAAAATAAATAAATAAATAAATAAAATTCAGAGACACAGAAAATGCCCCTAGCTGAAAAAGGTCAGAAGCTGTGGAAACACTTCACAGCCTACTCACCTTTTCTTGTTCATCAACAGGCATCTCCTTGTGGCCACTGTTTTCTTTCTCTCTGGGGTATATGGTGAATGTGGCTCTCCCTTGCCACAATTCAGGCAGACAAGTGGCCTGGTTGGGGGGCAGTTGTAGGGCGAACACAATTAAAGTTCTGGGAATAAGCCTCATTCAGAAATAAAATAAAATAAAATATAAACCCAACACCACAACTCAAAGGATATCCCCTGATACTTTGGGAGAATACAGGCTCATAGTACAGCGATCCAAACCAGTACAGCTGTTCTTAGGCTCAACATCCAGCTACAGCAGTTGACACTTAAATGGCAGAATTCACATGCCTGCTCTCAAAACTGCACTCTGAAAGCCTCTGCTGGTTATCCATGAACGTTTTACATGTCTGAAAGTTTTCTGAGCACCTGCAATTGCTCAGGAAACTTTCTCATTGCTTTTCTTATTAAGCTGCATTAATATCCATTATCCAGGAATTCCTCTGCTTAAATACTCCCGGGGCTTATCCCCATGGGCTGTGCACAGCAGCAGAACACCCCCCCAGCAGCTCCATGCTGGGGCAGCACTAGTAGCTTCCACATTGCTTTGTATAATGACGGAGAAAATCGGTAGCTTTTTGGGTGGTTTTACAGAAGAGATGTTAGTGAAGCCCCTGGCAAATGGGATTGTCTCACTTGCTTTGCCCTTGTGGGGGCCCCAAATCCTTGTTCCCATGACACTGTATGTATTCCATAAATACTTGTACAGAATGCTAAAACAGCCCTTGGACACAGCCAGGTGTCCAGCACCCACTTTTCTCAGAATCACAAGGCTACAAAACCATGATGTCTTCTATGAGCTCTTTGCACAATTAGGCACTGGATCCTCTGTTAGCCCAGCTTGAACAGAATGGATACAGCATTTCCCCAAATAACTTTTCATCTTACAGTGAGGCAACACCTTCAAGAGATGAGTTAAAACCCATCCTCCACTATGGTGGGTAAGAGCAGGAGGTGCCCTAAAAACTTTTATTTTAGCTGGGAACTTTATAAAGCTGGATCCTTTATGGGTCTGGCCTGTGCCACAGTGGATCAGACTACACATCTTTCCTCTGCCCATACTGAGTGCCAGCACTCTCCCAAGAAAAGTCAATATGTATGATGTAGGGACACCATGCAATTATCTTCTCACTAAAGACAAATTTCTTCCTAATCCTCATTAGTTACTGTTTGGATTTTGCCTTGAAACTAAAGGGCTCATAACTTTTATAAATGTTTATTCTATCTCCACAACAGTCTGGAGTTCCCCTTAGCAACATTAAAATTAATACAAATAAATAAATAAATAAGGCGTGATTAGGGCAACCCAATCAAGTCCAAATTAGATCAACACATTCTGTGATCATATGTGGCATATTTGCTGACTACACATTTTCTCCTGAGTCTATGTGCTCCCTATGGTCCTGCTCTCCCATGGCCACCCCACTTGCAAAGAACAGCAGCAACCAGCAGCAATGCAGAACCCAACCATTCTTGGTAAATACCACTAAATCCGGCCAGGGACAAAGGCTTATGAACTCATGGTAACAGGATCATTAAAAATGATTATCAGTTTTAATTTCTGTTTGGAACTATAGGGTCTCAGCCTCCTGCTCCCCTCCTGCAGCCCCAATGCTCAACACGACTGCCAGCCCCATCCACTGCAGAGTGTCCCAAAGCTGTGTGACTGAATGCTCCACTGCTGTGTCTGGAAGGCTTCATCGTCCAAACACTGTCAGGAGGTGCCAACTCAAACAAGAGAGAGAGCAAGCAAGGCGCAGCTCAGGGAAATGGGCTTCTCTTCTCCCCCTGCACCGAAGGAAATGGAGCGGCACGTGGCACCGGCCCGATGGCCCCCCTTTCCCGAGAGAGGCACTGAGGCGGGACAGCTGCAGGTGCAGAAAATCCACGGAGCTCGAGTCTCCCCACAGATTTCCTATGCTCCTTCCAAAGTCACAATGTTTTAATTGATATTTCTTGTGAGAATTCAACAGGTGCAACATAAATCCCACGGATTGTGCTGAATCCCACAAAAACTTGACTTTCATTTTGAAAAGGGTTGGGGAGGGGAAGAGGAGTTTTCTTGCTCTTTCGGTTTTTAGCCTTGAGCTATATGAGACAGAAAAAATGCTGTATTTGCTCAAAGTGCTGCCAGATTAAAATAAGCAGCTATTCATCTTATTTTTCTGAAAGGATGGTTAACTCATTCAGAAAAACTCTTTGACTGTAAAAATACATTCGGTTATAGCAAAAGTATAATAGGGACAAACTTGGCTTCTCCTTATATGTATTAGAATCGGGGGGAAGCTTCTACATTCATCTCTGCCCCTTCAGATATACTCTGCAAAGCAGATGGGCCAGCTACAGTGTCAAGAAGAGAACCTCTGGATTTATGGATACACACCAGAACCCTGTTAAAAGCAGATAACAGACCCGTTCTGCCATAGTTTTAGTTATGAGGTGAGAGGTACTAGTGGTAATGAAGGTAGATGTCACAGCATATGATTTCTTTAACATTAAGTTGTGATATATCTCCTCTTGGTTTACTCTCTACTTGATGGATGGCTCAATATCTTCAAGGCTCCACATGGTACATAGATAAACAATGAAATGATAGGGAAGCAGATGTTGGAAATAAAGACAGACTTCCACTTCTCATTTTTGCAATTGCGCCTGTATAATGTTTCTCTAAAAGAATTCCTGATAAGGGCTTGTTGGAGGGTTTGGAGTTACTTCTTGTTTTTCTAGAACAAAACAAAACAAACACACCAAAAAAAAACCAACAGCTTTTTAAAATGTTAATCCACCTCAAAACGTTGTGACACTAAGAAAACCACATTTCTAGAATTTAGGAAGTGAGCAAACTGATAAACAACAGATCTGCCAGTTCTTCTTCATTCTCCTGTACCTTTCACAAGTACTTTCAGTTACCTTTAATTACTTTTACTCTTTTACCTCAGTCACAGTTATTTGGTTTGACTGCCTGACACAGGTATCGGACTGATGTGAATCCAGCCTGACAGTCCCCTATAAGAAGGAATGGGGGTATACTAACTGACAGCTGTCTATTAACTGATGGGTGAAGTGTATACCTTTAGGAAAGAAGCAAAATATCTTTTAAAATCAGTGTTAATGCTAACATAAAACTGTTGGTAGTAGTAATATAATACACTAACAATGATAATAATGACAAAAAACTTTCTTAGAATATATTGAAGGATCTTTAAGCCCTATGATACTAGTTACACTTAACATTGTGATGCATGTGACTTTTAAAGTGGAAATAATACTGAACTAGGTAGAAGGGTCGGTCCTTCCTGTCTTTGTTATATTATCAAAGGCAAGAAATTGTTTTATTTTCCAGATCAATTTTTAAGATTTTCACTGAGAATGAAAAGTTGAAATCTCAAAAATTTCTCTAAAATAAAATCTAAAACAAAACTAAACACCCGAAAACCGAAATATGAACCAAGCAAGAAACACTTACCTAACTCCTTTGTAGTGCCTTTTGTCTATACTTTGGCTTAAATGCAGACTAAAAATTAAATTGCTTTATTTTGACTTTCTAGAAACTTTTTCCTGATTTTTTTTTTTTTAAACAGAATATTGATGAAAATGGATATTTTTCAACATATAGTGTATGTTGATGCATTGGGCTTTTTTGACAAAAAGACTATTTGAGAGAATTTCCTGCTTGATTCTAAGTAGTCTTTGCTCTCCTCTAAAAGCCTGAGGAACTCTAAAATGTGGCTCTTTTACTGTATGGGTCCCCAAGCATGTCACTGCTAGAGTCAGCATCAATATCCTCAGCTCCCACACTGGACGAGTGAGAGACAGGAGAGCCTCAGGACAAGCAACAAACTGGCCGTGGAGTTGAAAAGAGAATTTTTCCCTGCTTGTTCTATGTTGGTGCTGTGATGTCTTCATTGTGTGACCAAAAAAATAAGTCTCCAAACTGATTTACTTTGTCTTTACACTTAATACAGGATTGATATATCTGATTTTGTAAGAGACAGGGACAGTAAAACCCTTCTCTGAGAATCAGGAGTTGTGAGATGATCTGCTGAGGGACTTAGGTGATGTAAGGGGGTCTAGAAAGAGTGGGGTTGAGCACATCCCTCCTTATTTCCCCCCAACAAAACAGATTAATTTAAATTTATAAAGAACACAAAGCTGTGAAAATGCTACCTAAAGTTTAACTCAAGAGCAAATGGAAAGTTTAGATAAAAGTCTTGCAAGGAAAAATAATGATCAGAATTACAGTAGAAACAGTGAAACAGTTGCTATATGGATAAGGCAAAATATTTGACAAGGAAAACATCTCTGAGAAGAAAGCACAAGGGCAGAGCTATTATAGCCTCTGAGGCCTTTTCCCTCAGACTTCTTATCCTATAACATATTTCTAAAACACAACACCCACAACTGTTTTTCTTCATCTATCAAAGCATAAAATTGCCAGTCCTTTGACCTAACTTAAATCAAGGAAGTAGCAATGTTAGGTTTAATTAAAAACAGCAAATATTTGTACAGCTGTCCCTGGTTTCACAGCACAGAAATAGGTTTAGCATCAAATCTTACAGTTTTAAACCCTCTGGGAACCATATACAAAAACATATAGGATCCTTCTGGCGGACTTGCCAAAGCCAGAAATGCCTTTTTTTGGAGTTATTTCAGGTGGGGCTCATTCAGCCTTCCCGTTTCCAACCCACTGTTTTCCTACTTGGGATTTTTTTCTTTTTTTCCCTGTGTGCCAAATGCAGCACTGTCACGCTGACAGGTTTGGATGCATTTGATGCATTTAGGGGTTGTGAGTAATAATAGCAATAAAACCAAGATAGGCTGAAAAGTTTTGATGGAAATCATGTCTGGGCACTTCCAGTGGTCGGTGTCACTTGGAGGCACCTGGTGTGGGACGCAGGAGCCTCCACCAGATCCATGCTGATCATCCCTGAAGCCAGGAGGGGTTTGAAAGGAAATCTTTTCCTTCTGGCCCTTGCTCCCCTTTTAAATTCCTCATTGAAGCACACTGTAAAATCCTTAAGTACCCAGCTTTATAACACTGCCTTCAGAGGGCAGAGGCCGCTCCTTGAACAGGCCGGGCCAGCGGGGAGATTTACGCCACGCCCTGCTCTTCACCCGGCCAGGGATGTGCAAACCTCCCCAAAAACTGCCAAAATGAGCCTAGGGTGGGACAGGGCAAGTGGCCACCCACTGTGGGGTGAGAGATAAGGAGGAGGGAAGAGGACTAGCAGGGTTTAAAAGGTTGCAACCAGGCCTGGAGCTAGGAAGGGAAGCTGATGGCTGGCCCAGCTGCTCTGCTCGAGTCCCTTGAGCACCAGGCAGGGGCTCTCCACACCCTCTGGCTGGTGTGTGGAGGCAGGGAGGCTGCCACAGCCTCACATCTTCCCCTCAGTCCGCCACAACCTTCCCTGCCCCAAACCAGCAGTGCCAGCAGTCCTGGCCCAGCTCGGTACAGCCCAGGAGGGGAGATGGAGGTAGCCAGGCTTGGCCAGGCTTGGGAGCTGGAAGAAGAGAGAAAAGCCCTGGGGAAAACTCCTGAGGAAGATGAAGAGACTGGAGACCTAAATCCCCTCAGCCCAGGTGAGCCCAGGCCACACAGACTGGCCCAGCCTTGGCTGGTGAGGAATGAGACCCTTCGAGAGATGGCTCTGCGCAGCAAGCTGTCCCGAGTAGTTGATGCTACTTCGAGACTCATAGAAGTAGAGCAGACCCTCTTGCTCCCTCTCATACAGCAGCATCCTTTTCTTCTCCATCCAAAAGTAAGTAAGAGAGACAAAGAAGAAATCATTTTTTTTTCTCTCTCCCTTTTTTTTTCTTTTTTTTTTTTTCCCCAAGTTTTTTGATTTTCTTTGTGCCATGAAGAGTTTCATGCCAACTAATTTTCATTTAAGCCTATAGCCTTCAATACAGTCAAAAAACTACTGATTGTTCAGTATAATTGCATCATGGGGGTTCAAACCACTTCTTATCAGAATGAAGCTTTGCTCACATGCTGAGTAGCCTGGAAAGATTGCTTAGAACTTTTTCAAAAGCTGGTTTTAACCTCTATCCTAAAAGAGCCAAAAAACAACACCAGAAGATGCAGCAATGACCAGTAACCTGCAAGGGAAACACGACCAACCAGCAGAGCTCGTGGCTGTTCCATAATGATACACCATACATCCAGCATGTGAGATCCAATGAACATTTACCTGAAAAAAACCCTACAGTTTTCTGAAAAATGCAATAATTATGTGTATTCACCCAGGAGGAAATTCAAGAAAAAGCCTAGATATGATCTTGCAAGTGATGGGTTTAAGGGTTAGTTAAGGAGTCTGATGTGTCTAATTTCAAGTCAAATTACTTTGGCATTGCCCCAGAACTCTTGCCTTTGGATGAATCTTGATTGTACCATGTAGAACAAGATGGCAGAGCTTAGCCAATTTTTGCTAGCAGAGGTGCATTCCACAGAAACCCCATTAGTAGTTGGCACCAATTGCTGGGCCATTTAAGCTACAGATAAATCTGATCTTTTATGTTAACCTTTCCAGCACAGACCAGCACAGTGTGGAAAGCTGGGGGATAGGGAAGCAGCAAAGAATTAGCCAGAAAGTCTTATCTGGTGGATAAATATTTGTGAATAAAACTTTGCTATGGCTTCTCAGTTTCGGTGATGAATTTGAGATATTGCCAGACACTGTTTCCACAAGTGCTTGATCAATGTGCAGAGTCTGACTGGCTTTGTTGAAAAGCCAGTTTTGTTGTGAAAAATCAAATCCAAGCTATCTCAAGATACAATTCACTATTCAGCCACCAAGAATCAGAAGCAACCTTTGAAACTGTGGGTCCAAATCACCTAGAGATGGAAGGAGTGATATTGGAAGCTGTATATGAGTGTGTTAAAAATCGGCTAAAACTGTTAGATAACCCTCTTCAGAAATGAGGGTACAATGATAGGCTGGACTTCTGTAAAACCAATTTTCCAGTAAGACTTCTTCATTACTTGTAATTTAAAATAAACAAGACTAATGGCATTTATTTTTGTACAAACAAATGCTGGATTTATGAAATACAGCCATCTCAATGAAGATTTTATTTTCTTCCTCTTCTTTCCTAGAATTACTTTAATATTACTTTTGTAAAAGTACGTGTTTAGATACCACTGGGAATATAGTTTACTTTGGATTCTGGTTTTCCTACTCCATTCGAAGTTAATTTATATTTTTTTCACTGAAAACCCATTATCATGACCCATTGAGCTCCAGGACTTTTTCCCCTTCCCTTTTACAATAAGGTTACATCAATTTTGCACTAGTTTTACGCAGACTCTGCATTATGGATAACTGACCCCTTAGCTGTGAGTAGTTTCACTGCTGCAGATTTGATTTTGAAGCAAATTGGATTTCAAGGGATCCATTTATATTATAACCTCTTCATAAATTCAGATGAACAAGCCTTTAAAAATAAGCTCTTAGCCAATGAGTTGGCCAAAATCCCTTCAACATGGAAGCCCATGGTAACATATCCTTCCAGTCACTGTTTTTAGAAGGAAAACTCTGGTTTTATGGCTCAGAGATAATCATGCATGCTAATAGTCAGTATCTGGTACTTCTTGTTTCTTGATGTATTTGTGCCTCTTTCTGGGCCTTCTTGACAATCCTGACTTTACTGTTTCTCATTTGTTTTGGGATTGTTCCTTGGTGTTTTTTTTTTTTTGTTTGTTTGTTTGTTTGTTTTTTATCGGTTTATGGTATTGATATTGGTTTATCAACTGAACTGGTTAAAAAAATAATCATTCTATACAATGCCCCCAAAATAGATAGACATAGCTTTGAAGGAAAAGAAGACTTAAGGAACTGGAGGAACAACACTTAAATTGCCCATTGCCTGAAAGTACTGGAAATATGTTCTGCTGTGTCCCAGTACATGTTAGACAGCATTGGTCCTTAGCAATTAAAAGGTGGATATTAACTTCTAATGAAAAGTGACACCTTTGCAAGAATTTGGAGCAAATCCTTTGCTAGTGACAACGAGCATGTCATTACTGATTTTGCATGCAACACAACCGCAAAGAGGCTGCTTAGCCATGCTGTCTGTGTGAAGATGGGAGGGCGAGAGGCCCCTTTCCCCCTGCCTTGGGACACTGACGACCGCATCGCCCCGCTGCCTGACCAGCTGTTTACTGGCATCAGCACCCACAAGAAACTCCTCGTGCCTTTTGCCTCCACAAAGGCTCCCTGTAATAACGTCCGCGCTTTCTCTCTTCCGTAATTACACACTGCCAAGGCGAACAGAACGGCCTTTTTTAACGCAGGGAGAGATTCGGTATTTTAAGCAGCAATTTGAGTGCATTTGAAAAGGAAAAATAAAAGGTAGAAAGGCTTCCCGAAATAGCAGCGTGTGGCTTGCCCTGGCTGTGCTCAGGTGCAGCTATGCATTACTCCAGCTTTTTGATAACATCCTGTCTCCTTCACTGGAGTTACCAAGGGGTCGCTTGAATGGTACTAAATCAGAAATGTGTAGCGGGTTGGACTGGGCCAATCTTGATGGCAGCCAGCAGGGAGTGGAATATAAATCATACTAAGAAGTTAAAATAGCCGTCCCGTTTGCAAAACAGTCATGGTATTTTCTTTAAAGGGGAAAAGAAAATACTGTCCTTTAGAGGTGCCAGATTGGCAGGGCAGGATAATAAAAAAACTTCTGACTGTGCAAGTTTCTCCTGCCCCTGTGCTGCGGTGCTGCTGCTCTGCTGGCTGTGGAAGAAGGAGAAGGTCAGGTTGGCAGGCTCTGCATCAGCAGACCTGCACATTACCATAATCCCCTTGCCCTAAATCTCCCATTGGGGTGAAACAGTGCAGCTGCTGTGAAGTCAGCCCTGTGGCACTTGTACTGGGAGCAAGTTGCTTTGCTGGGACTTGAGCAGTGGCATGAAGCAGCCGTGCTGAGCTTCCCTCAGGCAGGTAGCTTTCCTGCTGTATTGAGACCCATCCCTGGGGAGCAATAGAGAAAAAAAAAACAAGTTCAGTGCTGACCAGAAAACAGCACAGCATCAGACATTGCTGTGTCTGGCCACGGGTGGACCCAGAGGTATTGTGCTCCCCAGCAGAGCAGCCAGCAAAGTCTGGTGCAGCCAGGCATCTCTGCACAGCATGAGCACAGGGCTCTTCACCTAGGGGATCTGCACTTTTTGGGGAAGAAACAGAGAGGGGATGGCTGTTAATACATGACATATCTAATGGTACTTAATAAGCTTGTTTTCTGCTTGCTGATTTCCTGACACAAATCGGAGATCAGTTCTCAGTGACTAGTTCTTCCTTATGCAAGAGATCTGAAGACTGATTCATAAATAATGGCTTATGGGTGACGGAAATGAGATAAATTGCTTTCATTAGAATTCGCATAAAACAGCAGCAAACTCCTCGCTTGCCACCACGGATTGAACAAATGTGCCAGCCTGCACGTTTTTCATTTTGCAGTCGCTGATATTATGAAGTTGTTCCTGGACCTAATAGCTTTGAGCGTTCATTTTTAAAAGTAATTAATATGAAGGCTGATCCTGGAAAAAATTGCCTCACCCTCCATAAAGTTATTTGCAAGCTGTAGGCATTAATACTCTTTTGTGTGGATATATATATTTTTTTTTTAAATGCTGACAAATGAACAATCTGAAGTTTTTCAAGTGAGGAATTGCCTCCAAGATCTTTCTGGAAGCTCGGAGGAAATATGCCTAGGCGGTTCCATTTTATTAATACGATAGTGCTGCACTCTGCATGCATCTGCACCTGCTGTGTTAGAGAGAGTCTTTACAACAGCAAACCGCAGAATGAACTACACTAGGGGCCTGGGGGATTATTTTTTCTACAGAAATAGTAACTTTACGAGAAATTATTAACGACTCCACCATTTTTTGGTGGTGCATATCTTAGGAGAAATCTTCCAACTGCAACTGTTTTAGAAAATGGGGGGTGAGAGTTGGTACCCATGTGAGGTGGGGCTCATCAGTCCCTCAGAGGCTTCCCTGCAACTTATCTGAGAAGCTCAAGCTGTGTTCCCTTCAGAGTCATCACAGAGAAGGAGGCACCTCCAATTTCATTTCATCCCAAAACAGGCATCTGAGGTCAGATAAACCATTCCTGTCTCTCTCCGTTGACCACATACAGAGTCTCCAGGAAGAAAGAAGCTCAGGCTCAGACTTTTTACCCAAGGGAAGCCACAGAAATCACTTTTTAAATGAGAATTTTATTCCTCCAGGATTTGAGCCATCCTGATAAATTATTCTGGAAAAATAGTGGGGGTGAAGGCAGCGAGTTACCAGGGATGGACATTAGGAGCTCTGACACTCCAGCCCCAGCTCCCAAATTTTGGCCTGCTGACTGCGGAGAGCATCCAGCACCTGGAGCAGGGCACCACCGCTGCCACTGTGTCCTCAGTGGAAATTTTGTCTACCAGGGTGCACGGAGATTAAACAAAAATGTTGAGGGTTGGCAGCCGGCCAGGGTCTAAAATTTGAGCGAGCTGAAGAAAAAGGCAGCTGTCTGTTAGAGCCAGCTGTAGGAGTCTGTTTGATGGGTCAGGTTGGCGCTTCAGAATAAAGTAAAAGATGGAAACAAGCAGTTTGTATCTTCTGTAAAGGAGCCTTTATAAGAGCAGCCTCTTCATAAACCTGAAGCAAGGTGGTGGATAGGATCAATTTTACATTACGGTTCGAAAATAAAAGTTGGGCCATCAGAAACATCCTGAAACTTCAGCCTACCACTGAGTGACAACTGCATGAAACAGACCCAGAGCAGTGGAAAATTTTAAGCCGTAAATTAGAGAGCCTTGAAACCAGTAGGCCCTGCTGTTTTTATTCTGGGGGAGGTTCTTTATTAACTCATCTGTCTAAACATATGGATCTTGACAAACGAAAGCTGCAGGGAGGATCTGCTCCTGTCCTGCAATTGAAAACACTTAAAATCAAATCACTGCAGATATTCCTGTTAGCATCTCCTAAATGGCTAAATACCACATGAACCACTGCTCTCTATCAGTTCAGTTCATAAAGGCCCTGTTTCCTGAAGTTAAAACGGAAAGAATTTTTAGTCTGAAACTTTTGCTTCAGTTAGTTACAGCCCGCTTTCACTGAAAGGAGAGAGATAAGTCAAGTTTTTATTCTCTGTCATGTATCCTAAAGCTCCCATGTGCTGGACACCTGCGAAAGCTTGCAAAGCTAGCTTGTTTACTTAGCGCAATTTATTTGACCTTTTAATATATTTGAGTAAGGATTTTATACCTAAGGCAACTTTACAGAACAGATTTGAAAGGTGACCTTCAAAGGAAACATCAAAATCTTTCTGAAAAAGGAAACTTTGGAAATATATGTTAAAAGGGCTGCTTTTTTTTTCAGCTAACCTCCTGACTCAGGACTCCCTGGCTTTTCAGCACAGGGGCGTACCAGAGCGATGAGTTCACCTTGCCCACAGCAGACCCACAAGTGCTGTGGTACAATACCTAAGGGCCCAAGAATGGTGTTGGATGGCCAGTTTAGATATTTCCATGCTGAATACCTTCTGTTTGCTGGCTGGGGCAGCCATGCGGCACTGTTTTCAATGCTAACCCACATTATCATCCTCCAACTGCAAACCCTTTTTTTCTGTTACCATTATGAAGCTGGGATTGTCTAGGTGAAATGGAGTTCCACTTTCAAAGAAACTGGTTTCTTTGTTCCTTTTAATAACAAAGGTAAGACCCACACTAAGTCTAAGCCTGCAGGATTTTAAGAAAAACATTAAAACACAGTTTCTTCTCAGATAAAAGCACAGGCTGCTACTAACTATAAGAGTAAAAATGTCAAGTAAAGGGGGTAAGAGGTGTCACCTGCTATGGGAGAAGGTTACCTTGTCCCCTACAGTTTGTCCGGACACCTTCATTGTGCACGGGACTTTGTGAAAGCACAGGTTGTGCTTGAGGACACATTTGCACATCCATCTTAGGCTGACAGAGGCTGATCCTGCTGCCAGAAGATGTTTCATCCGCTTCACCTCCAAACGTTCATTCCCACCATTGAGCTGCTCCTCTCTTCACGCTGACACAGTCCTTTCCTAGGTCAAACCAGGCTGAGGAACCACTGTGAGTTCAAACTCTGCTTTTACCACCTGCTCCTACCCCTTTTTGGCAGGGGTAGGAGCAGATGGGTGTAGGGAGAGATGTTTTTCTTTTAGCAGATGTGTGGAATAATTGTACACCAACTCACGAACCTGCATTGGCCCTGCTCAATGGCAGGCAAAAGGTTGTCCCTGCCATACAAGGTCCTATAGCCAGCAGCACTACAGGTCCTTCAAGGGAAAACAGCTCCACTTAGATTTTTTCCAAATCACAGCAGGAAGGGCTTTCCATGAGCTGCAGAGTATGATGTTCATTGGAATGGGTGAAGGAATGCATTTGCCCCAGGCAGTGCAGGTGTTCGAGCAGCACTTCTCACACCCCGCTACATCAGAGGGACTGGAAAGCCTTCTTGTTTCATTGTGGTGTGCAACTGGCAGGGCTTTTGGGGTCACCTGCCTCCATGGGGATGCCAGCCACCTCTCAGATGAGGGACACCACACAGAAGCAGTGCTTCAGTGAGAGCTGCTATCACAAAATGTCCTTGGGAACAATTGGGGGCTCTCCAGAGACATCTGGGTATTACAGTTTCCTGAGGTCCTACCCTTGCCTGTCAGGTTACGGGGAGTTGAATTGCTGAGGACAGCTACTAAAGCTCTGTCTGGTAGAAACAGAACTAAAAAAAATTTAATTGCTGACGCCTGGGGAAGACAAATGACCCTTAAAAGTGAGTAGGTGAAACTGCTACCCAAGACTTCCTGCCAAGAGAGTTTGCAGCAGCATTTAATGGTTACACTACATGTATCTCAAAACTAAAGATGTTTCACACTAAATCAGAGATGAACATTCATGGTTGGGAGGTTTCTGCCTAGAAAATCATGCCTAGAAAGCTTGGGGGAGCATTATTTTTCACTCACTTCTTTTTGGTTTTGCTTTTAGGATAGCATTGAATTTAGAAACATCTGTAGTCACATGGCTTTACAAAGAGAGGGACAGCAATTTGAGAAGGATCTGCGTGAAGCACACCAGTGTTTGAAGACCATCATCGAGAAACTCATTTGGTCACTGGCAGTTTTCCCCTCGGAACCTTATATCCCAGTCCGATCTGCTCTGAGACAAATCCTGCAAAATCTCCTGGCAGTGTGAAGCAGCAGGCTGTTTGGCCAAGGAGCAAGTGATGCATGTGAGCTGTAACAGTCCCATAAAAATAATAGATAACTTGAAAGGTGAATCCTGGAGATCTCACCGTAGCAAGAGTTCCTGCTGACTTCACATCAGTGGAGGCTTCCCAGTGGAGATGATGTTCCCGCAAAGTACTGAATAGCCTTCTTATATCAAAACTCATACCAAAGTCATATAAATGGGAGCTGGGAACATCTCCAGAAGTTGCTCTGGAGGAACAGGAATGTGTCCTTAAATAATAAGGTCTCAAAATGAAGACCGAAAGGTAGAGGCTGAAATGACAACTATTAGAAATCTCTATTTTCATCACAGCTCAGGAGAATGTTTTTCCAAGTAATTATTTATGGAGTGGACACCTTGTAGAGACAGAGAAAGTATAGGGTGTAAGTACGGACCCTTTCACGAGAAGGTATACAGCCTGCTAACACTGCAAGTAAAGACAGCCTGCTAAATCTTTATTGCATTTTACCACAGAAAGCCAACAAATCAATGGAAAGGTGAAGGTGCGGTATCTTCCACTGAGAAAAGAAAAAGAAAAAAAAGAAGAAAAAATATGTGGGACCTATGGGATCAATTGCTTTAAAGCCATAAAAGGTCTTGGTAGATGATCCAGTGGAGGTGAATGGAAAGCAAAGCAAAAGAGGCATTAACACGGTGAAGCAAAGGTATTTATAAACTGAGGTGAAACATTTGTGAAGATTGCTTTGCAGAGCTTTCTCAGCCCCTGTGACTGTGTAGCAGACAGCATAAAATTCTGCTCTCCTACTGCCAAATCAGGAGGGTTTATGAAGTCACTTACTGCTGTCAAACAGCTGCAGCTGTAATGCTGAAAAGAGGCATTCCCCCCTCTTTTTGCAATAAGATTTAATGTCTGTGTGATTGCTGAGCAGGAATAACGGCTTGTAAAACTTTTTTTTTTCTTTTTTTCTTTTTTCTTTTTTTCAAAGGGATAAATTAAGCTCCTTTTAACTGTGATTTGGGTAGTAGTAGGTGAGGGAATTTTGTAGACTAAGAGATAGAAAAGTATCTCTTTCCATTGGCTAGAGGAGTGAATTTCCACGTGTGATTTTTTCTTTCTTTCTTTCTCTCTCTCTCTCTCTTTTTTTTTTTTTTTTAAATGTGTGATCATGAACATCATCAGCTGAATACTTTCCGAGTGTGGTTCCATACTCTGATTGATTTGCCATATTTTATATTCACACTTTAAATGTTACACTGGTGTCATTCTCACAGCTATAATTAAGGCTACCTCAAAACACTTATTCACTGGCTCTTAGTGTGAATGCAGACAACTGCCCCAGGTTGAAATTTTGGGGGATGTTGCAGCTCAGAATTCATTTAAACATGGGAAGAAAAACCATGAAGGTTGGGTCAGAACCATGTATCTCCTTTTTTTTCTTTTTTTTTTTTTTTTTCTTTTTTTTTTATTTTTATTTTTAATGTGACTCTCTCCCTCAAGGGAACTGGGGAAAAGGGCTCTGTTGGCAGCAAAATACGGTGGTGTTTGCCGAAATGTTGTGATCTCCAGGGCAGCTCTGAGCCCAACAGCAGGCAGCAAACAAACCAAGGGGATCTGGGCTGGGTTCGCACAATGGTGTTACACGCATCCCTGCATTGGTATCTGCCGACACTGGCACCACCCTTCATGGCAAAGGGACAGAGGCCTGAAGCCCTGTGAAATGAGCTTTTTTGCCATTTTTGGTTAGGAGTTGAAACCTGGGTGAAAGCAGCTTCATCCCTGAGGTGCCCCTGCTCTGTGCTCTGGAGAGGGATGCCTTCACCCTCCTTCAGTGTGACAGACACCCTCTGGATCCCTGACACACCAGCAGTGGCTTCAAGGAGCTGTTTCTTCATTTCCCACCATTTAGGCAAGTCTCTCTCTGTCTTTCTACAGTTGTTTCTACCAGCATGACTCAATCTGCTCTCATGCACCAGTCCCGTATTACAGTGTTTGCGTTCCTTCAGCAGGGCATTAGCCCCAAACGCAAACATTTTTATCTCCAGGATCATTAAAAAATCATTTAAAAGAAAATCTTCCCCAAGGGTTCTCTACAGTCTTCATTTCTATCCACTCCAGAGTGCCACAGCCCTGGTGTGAGGACGATCAATAGCAAAATCCCATTGACTTCAGCAGGGCCAGAATTAGAGCTATGCAAGGTCAAATCTCACATCATCAGCACTGCTAACGGGGTTGGCATGGGGAAGGTTCTGAATAATAATAAAAAAAGGACGATTTCAACTCCCTTTGCCCAGTCACATGCATGCGCACACAAAATTAATGACCAAGTACAGAGGAATGAAAACATTTGGCAGGTAATTTTCTCTTCAAGCTTCTAAGAAACTAGCAAGTGCTACATATTAAAAGCGCATTACATCTAAAAAAAATACTCCGGCCACAGTTCCACCAAATTGGACAGGTTCCCTTCTGGATGGCTCTAGGCCTGTAGAGATCCCTAGCAGGTAAGAGACACAAGACCCAGAGACTTGGGGGAAATTTAGGCCTTCTGAATATGACTCTCCGTGTTATTTTACAAGAATTACTGTTTATGCTGAAAATTTCCAGAACTCTTTCTTTCCCAAACATTCCCACTTAAAGTGAATATTTTGAGTCAAGGTCATTTAAAAAGAAAACACTGTTAAATTCTTTGAAATTCTGACTAGAAATTTAAGAGTCCCATGGGAAACCTCATCTTGCATCTGACTGTACAGCACAGGTTTTCAGGCCCTTTTCTTGTCTTCAGGACGATGGTGCAACTGAACCAGAGGGCGATGGTTTCTCAGGCCCTGAATCTGCAAACACTTTGAGTATGGTTTCATGGCTCAAAGTGCTCACGTTACTGTGGTTTAATAAGTTACCACCCATCAGCTGAGCTGTGGCAACTGCCTGCGTGCATACAATTAGCTCACCCTAATTGCAAAATGTGCAACCCACCCCCTTTCAGGAGATCAGCGCAGCTGCATGTTTATATCATGTTACCCCTTGGCACGTCTGAGGCTCGAGGCCCCGTTTCATCATACCTTAATCGAGATGAAGCATGGCAGGAGATATTTGCATCTGACATGTCCCTGGGGTGGGGATTCACAGCTCGCCTGGCCTCGTGGAGGACCCCTGCATGGTGAGCAGCCCTCCAAGCAGGATGCGAGCTGCTCTCTGCAATATCGCCTTTGCTACACGGTGGGTGAAAATCAGAGCATTGGAAAGAATAGCCTGAAATGTCTCTTCCTGCTCCCAAAATGGGAAGCAAGGATGGTGCAAAGGAACCTGCTGCCCAGAAATAGCTCTCCTTGAGGAATGGGGGTTATGTCACCATCTCGCGTGTCACACCCACCCCAGAAAGCTTACTGTTCATGCTAAGATACTCAGCTTCGGGTTCTGATGGTGAATGAACACTGCTTGCACCTCTGTGATTTCATATACCCATCTGTGTTTAAAACCCTCCGTATGCGTCTCGCCTTTTCTGCCGTGCTTTCCAAATGGCACCACCTGATTTAGCACAACTGTTGTGCGTATGATCCACAAAACCAGCCTATTTGGCTGGGTTATGTATTTACATCTCCTGCTACAAGGCATCTGATGAAGCAGCTTCCTCCTCCTTGCCAGTCCTTTTGGGCTTCGATGACTCAAACGCTACTCATGGGAGCAGCCCTTGCTTGAACATAGGCTCTTGTTTTCTACTGGGTCTTCCTGCAGTAGCTTCTAAAGGATCAGGATGTTTCCCACCTGCACGCCGTGTTTCAAGCATGAGATATGCTTGCTACAGCAGGAAATTAGTGAGCAAGCAGCTGAACTGGCAAAGAAACCCCTCTCGTGAACTTATCATAGATTTTCTCTGATACGAGCATTTTCCCATTATGCCCAGCACCTGAGGCTCAGGTTAACAAATGAGGCAAAGTAGTCCAGGAAAATAGAAAACCTATATAGTAAGGCAATAAAAATGTACATGCACACCCTTTTTATTACATGTGTAGAAGTACTTTAATTTTATTTCCAATATCTAAGTATCAATGAAAATTCAAGACTGAAAAAATAAATTAGAAGAAAAGGTCAACGATTTTTCAGTAAATGTTTCTTTTTCCCTAAATAAACTTCATGCTAACTGCCCTGCATTTTATTTCAGCTGCTTGAAATAGTTTGAGATTTAAACCAGAAAAGAACTCTGGAACATTTTTCCTGAAGGTGTTAGTTTTTGCTTTGACCAGTCCCATCATCCAGGTAACCTTTTTATATCCCAGTAATAAATCTCACCTGTTGTTCACCTTTGAGCAGCACACCTGCACTCGTGAATCCCTATTTCTGGGACTGCTTTAGCCTTCCAAATCGCACAGCAGCTTCAAGCAAGCACAGCTGCTTGTTTGTCAAACATGAAAGTGCGTTTCCTTCACAGCCAGCTCCAAATACTTAGTCCTAGATTGATGCCAGGTTAAACCTTCAATATCTGATGGACCACCACAGCTAGAAATCGAGTATTTTCAGCAAGTTTAGGCTGTATATCCTATTTCTCAGAAGTGTCTGTCACCATGAGCTCATTCTGACAATTCAGAGGTTGCTACATTTGTGTTTAGTTAGTGCAAATTTGTGTGTGCTACAAATGTGTAATGCCTCACTTCCAAAGCTGCTCTAGGCAAACTTATTGTTATGATTGCAGCCCACCACAGTATGCTCTGGTTTCTCTCTTAGCTTCCTCGTGGCCATCACAGGAGGAGGACCATGCACAAAGAGCACTGTGATGGCAGTGGCACCCAGAAAGCAAAGGAAAGTTGAGCTGTCAGAGTTAAGTTTTCCTGCCAGCCTTTCGGTTTACTCCCTTTTGCACAGGCATAATGCAAATATCTTTAATTCCATGATGATAAACTCTTTATCTGGAGGCTCCTGCTCACAGAAAAGACAGTGTCCACTGAACGAGCAGCTGGGTGGTATTCAGCCGAGCGCGTGGCTTCTCACTCGCTGCCCGCTGCTTTGCTCAGCACGGTGGCGGAGGAGGTGGGAGGCATTGCTCTTCTGCAGAGGAGGAGCTGAGGCACGCAGAGATGACAGCTGAGAGCTGCCACCTGCTTCGGTGTGCCTGGCTGGACAGCATCTTGCCAGAGCATTTGGTGAAAACCCCTCAGAGCCCCCAGCCTTGCTTTGTCCTCCAGTCTCATCCCCGCTGCACTTCACCCCAGGGGGCTCAGCCACTCAAGAAAAAAAAAAGAAGCCTCAGAAGCCACCAGCCTGGATGGAGAAGAAAACCCACAGGGAGCATCCCACGGAGCCCACCAAGCCAGGGACTCCATCCTGGGGACAGCAGCCGAGGATACCAGGGAAATATATTTCCCCATAAATCGTTATGCCTTGATACACATCAACGCACACAGATAAAAATTAGGCTTTCAAACCCATGCCCTGCTTTTAGCAGGGGGGTCCGGGAGCCTACAAATCTCGCACCCCCAGGAGGGGTCGAGGCCCCTCCGTGCCTCCCGGCCTCCCTTCCGCGGAGGCTGCGCGGGGGCTGCGTTTCGGGGGACGCCCAGCGGGTGGCGCCCCCGGGACGCCCACGGGGCTGCGCGGGGCTGCGCGGGGCCCCCCGGGGGGGTGGTGGGGAAAAAATGCCAAATCGATAAATTGTGATGAAAAAAGGAGCCGAATTCGCGTTCCCACCCCCCCCCTTTTTTTTTTTTTTAAATAAATTACATATATATTTCAAAATAATTAAGCTGATTATTGCTATTGTGGTTGTTGTTTTATTATTATATTTTTATTTTATGTTTTATTTTTATTATTTTATTTTTTGGTTTGGTGGTGTGTTTTTTTGTTGCTGTTGTTGGGTTTTTTTTTGGTTAAATTTCCACCCATTCCCATACTATCTGCTGGGAACTCAAATACATCAGGAAGGTTATTTTCAACAATGTTTTTGACTCAGCCAAACTCCAGGCACTGGAAACATCAAAAAGGGATTCTCTGAACCTTTAAGTCCAATTTCTCAAAAATGCCCACTATAAATAGGGTCTGATCTTTCTCTCGTTCTCTCTTTCTTTTTCTTTCTTTCTTTCTTTCTTTCTTTCTTTCTTTCTTTCTTTCTTTCTTTCTTTCTTTCTTTCTTTCTTTCTTTCTTTCTTTCTTTCTTTCTTTCTTTCTTTCTTTCCTTCTTTCCTTCTTTCCTTCTTTCCTTCTTTCCTTCTTTCCTTCTTTCCTTCTTTCCTTCTTTCCTTCTTTCCTTCTTTCCTTCTTTCCTTCTTTCCTTCTTTCCTTCTTTCTTTCTTTCTTTCTTTCTTTCTTTCTTTCTTTCTTTCTTTCTTTCTCTCTCTCTCTCTCTCTCTTTCTCTCTTTCTCTCTTTCTCTCTTTCTCTCTTTCTCTCTTTCCTTCTTTCTTTCCTTCTCTCTTTCTTTCTCTCTTTCTTTCCCTTTTTAACCCATATACCTGCATCAGCTGACAGGTTTATTATTTTACTCACGTACCTGTGTTGGTGAAACCGTGAGCATGGCCATACCTTCACTAGTGGTAACATGTACCATGCTCCTACCTCTCCAGAAAGTAAAAAAAATAAAAAAAAATAAAAAAATCCAATGAAGATTAAAGTTGCTACAGCTGTGTGCTTGTCAGCAAGACTATGCCACTTAAACTGTACCCAACAGGTAAGATTAGGAGTCACACCAATGGGATCAACCCATAGCAGCAGTACAAGAGCACACAAAATGGAGTACTGTTTGGTCTTGCTCATTTTAATGCCAGTTCTGGGAATGCTGAAAGTTTTCTATGTGAAGTCAGATGAAGGAAAGTTATTTGCTGCTACAACAGTAGTCCTTATCCCAAGATGAGCGCAGTACTGCCAGGAGATACACTGCAATACTGATATGTACATGGAGGCAAGCTAGAACAGCCCACTTTCCAAAAGGAGCTGCTAATCATTTTTCTTTTTTTCCTTTTTAAAATAACTGCTGATGAGTCAGGCATGACATGGCTCCTGTAATCTTCACAGATAATTAAGCAATTCATACCTTGTGTCTGTGGGTAGACTTTGCTGTCAAAACTCAGACCCATTCTGGAACTGGCTGAAGTGTTTTCTTTGGGAAAGAAAAATCTCTTGCTTTCTCTCACCTTTGATTAAATAATCTTAAATACCAAGATTTTTTGGTATTTTGGAATAGTAGGGAAATTTGCTTGCGTGGGCCATTGCTTTTGAAGCAGATGAGACAGCTTGTTGCACGACTTTCCTCTATACACATTCTTCTTTTCCACTTGGAGAAATGCAGGAGATGAGCAGAGCAAGAAGCTTTTGATTTTTGTTAGCATAAGTTGACAAAATACAGTTTTGTCAGCTCTGATGTTGCAAAACCCAGTGAGTCTTTCTAGTATGGTGCATTGTTGCAGGAACATTCATGTTATTTTTGAAATCTGTTGGTAATATACTGACAACCAGTGTTCCACACCTCAGCAGTGCTTAGCTATCTGCAATGTCTCTAGCACTGGCTGAATTGTCCCAAAACTGAAATGGATGGACTCCCGATGAAGCCAGGCTCTTGCTGATACCTACCTTGCTGCAGCATCAATGCCAGAGTCAGCAGGGGCAAGGTTTGCTCCCAGCAAAGGTTACACACAGAATTACAGCATGGTTGAGGTTGGAAGGAACCTCTGGAGCCACCAGGGACCACCTGGTCCAACCCCCCTGCTCAAGCAGGTTGCCCGTGACTATGTCCTGATGGCTTTGGAAGAGCTCCAAGGAGGAAGGCTTCACAATACCATCTATCCGTGTTAACAAAATGTTCTGTGTATTGAGTGAGTTGTCTTTGGTTTCATGATTTTTTTTGCATGGACAGCGTTGTCCCAAATACCCAAAGAGCTCTGTAAGGGCCTCAGGACATCTGTGCTCTTAGAGAGTAATATAAAACTTGTGGTAGGGATGAAAGAGGTTTTGGTGTTGAACCGACCATGCAAAAGAGATCCAGACTCTACAACACAGGGAGATAAATTAAACCAGGAAAACATTGAGCTTAGACTCATGGAATCCTCTGTCAAAGGTGAAAAAGAGTCTTTGTCCTCTTCTTCCCCACACTCAAACAGGGTGATTTCTCTCATAACTGCACTATCCAAACCACTTCTTAGATTCCTGGCTTATTTCCATCATTTTAGTAAAAGTGTGTCTTGGTCTGCATGTAATATTTTAAATAGAGGGACTTCTAGAACTTACCAGGCTGGCTAGTCTATAACCACATAGAATAGTACCACAGAAGTAACTCCTTAGTCTCATGCAAAGGGAGGAAAAATTGCATACAGTTAAGAAAATGCAGATGCAACCCAAACATCAGGAGGATTTTTCCAGTTGCTGGATGTTGCAGATGAAGAGTCCCTTCAGAATATACTGATTCATCCTTCAGCCTGGCACATGCTGGACTGATCTGAAGAAAGCAACAGCAGACACTGAAATTAAACAAAGAATCAAACAATGTTCGATAGAAGATTGTTTCTAGGTATTTTCCCTTCTCCCCCCCCACGCCCCCCCCCCCCCCCCTTTTTTTTTTTAATGAGAAAAGCAGTTATGTTAAAAGCATCATGGGGAGTAATTCTGAACTGGCAGAGAGATGGGATAGATGATTGAATAGATTCTTTCCATCTCCACATTTAGTGATCTATGAACTCACCTTTGGGAAACTTTTCTCACTTCAGACTGAGCCTCACTCTCCCAGGGTTGTCATAAGAAGGTGGGCTATTTAACTTCACCTTGAGCAGTGTTAATGCACTTTGGCTTTAGAAGTTTATAAGATGTTTCAGCACTAAGAAACATTCACACAAAATGACTTTTCTCTGATTTGTGTCCTTCCTGGAGGCCTCCCTGTAGTATTTTCCACTGGTACTCCATACTGCAAGCCAGAGATACCACTGGTAGACCAAATCTGCTGCATAGCCAGTCTGATGTTTGCTGCAACGAGACCTCTGCAACTTCCTTGTGTTTCCAGTCCCATTCCTCCAGGCAGGAAGCTCATATGAGGGACACCACTGAAAGACGGTGTTCAGGCCAATTTCCAATGAGAAGCCTGGCTTTGGGACCCCTAGCAGAAGGTCGCCTTGTTGAAGACTGTCAGTGAGCTCCAGGTTACTTGGAAACCCTAAGAAGTCCTGAAGATCCATGCTATTGCAAACATCATGTTAATGCTTATTGAGCGTGGTTGCATCCTCAGCCAGTAATCCTACAAGTTGTACTTTTTCATTAAGGAACCCACAGAGAAGTTCACGTGGCACCTAATGACTCAACACATGGGCTTCTTTGGGCAGGTCAGGAGACAGCCTCTGGAACACGAAGGCTGGGGCAAAGGGGACTGTTGTCCCCAAAAGCAGTGCAGTCAAGCACCTGGGAATGAGGGGTGAGAACAGGTCATAGAAGTGACAGTCAGAGGATATAAGGAAGTAACATGGATATCAGTTCATGAAGGAAACAACAACCTAGAAGAAGAGGGGAAAGAGGACATTCATCCATTTCAGCTAGAACAGGTTGTCATTGCATGGTGCTAAGGGGACAACATCAGCCTGAGGCTCCAGTGCTCTTCAGCTTTTCTTCTCATTAAACCTTCTAAATTAGAGACAGTGTAAATACATGGAAATAATAGCATGTAACATCATTGGTAAAAAACTGACTTCTGAGAGGGAAGAAGCAAGAAACTATCAAAAATTAAGAAAAAAAAATATCAGAAAAGTCTCATTGTCTTTATACTTCCTTTCCAACTGGATCTTTGTGGCTGAGGGAAGGGACACCCAGACCTTTCACTTTAGTACTCTTCAGCTCCAGCTCTGTCACGGGTCCTCAGCACAAGCGAGCTCAGTGGTCCCCTCCAAACCCCACCACAGGCAGACACCAGTGATCAGGAGTCTGTGCTGGTCTTGCCACAGATTTCCTGTGCGGTCTTGGATAGGAAGGTGTCTGTGTGCCTCAGTTTTTCCATCTGTAAAATAAGAATGATGTTGCATGGCTTCACCGGCACAGCTACGTTTCTGCTTAAAAAGCAGTCTGTGACCTTTGGATGAATGGTGGTAATGAGCTGTTTGCCTTATTTATAAGTATCATTTGGTGTGATATAAATATTTTTTTGTATTGTACATAGTATGTTTATTTTGTGCAAGTGAACACAGTCCCAATGAAAGTGAGAGACCGAATATTTTGCTTTCCCACATAACTCAACCAGCGTTCCCAAGTCCTGATCTCTAACACCTCTGCTATTGCAGTCCTGGGCCTCTCTTGAGCAGAAACTGCTGATCGTGCCAAATTCTCTGGTGTTTTGCAACGTGGGCTAACATGCGCCGGGGTTTGGATGAGACCAGTAGGCTCATTTTCACTTAGGGCCTGCGGCAGCACTGGAACTGGAGAGCATAGAAGTGAAAGGTCAGTGTAGCCCTTCCCAGAGCCACACAGCTCCTGTTTGAAAACAAATACAAATATTATATGACTGCTATGATTTTATATATATATATATATATATATATTAAATTAATAGCTTTATTGCTTTTCTTCCTCCCAAAAGTCAACCCTGCACCAAAAGAAATGTTAGATGCTGTATATTTTCATTGCTCCTTATTTGGAGGGTTTGCTGGAAATGAGAAGAAAAACTGTAGACCTATTACTTCTCTATTTTTTTCCAATTTTCTGTGTCTCTGTCTATGTGCATAGTATTAGCTAGTGCTTAGGTGGCTTTCTGGAACAAAGTTGGTGAATATGACCACGCAGTTTGAGATATGAAGGTCTGAGTTCACAAGCAATTAAATTACCGCAGTCTAATGAATGTCTCCAGAGAATGATTAAAGTGAGCACTTAACTGGGGTGGGCTATAAACATTCACACAATCAATTACCATCGCTAAGCTGATGATGAATAAATTGTAAAACCACAATAAATTGACAGTTTGCCATGTCTGTGCCCTGAAGGACATGATGCTATCCCCTTTCCACCTCCCCAGGGGGGTCTCAGCTGCTCTTCTATGTTCCCTCCAAAGTCAACCCATGAGGCAGACACTCATGAGGGGTAAGATGACCCCACTTACTCTGTGCACCTGTTTTGGAATGTTAGAAATCAAATTATTCAATGGCTGAAGATGGTGAGATGAATCTCATGCAAAATATCTAAAACACTATTATTATCAAAACTCCTTTTCTCAGAGAGGGGTAGCCACTGAGTCCAAAGGATCCCCTAGATCTATTTTACCAGTGGCGAAGCAAAAACTCAGAGGAAGAGATACAGTAATTCTAAACCTCAAAGCCAGTTAAACCTCTAAACCTTCTAAACCAGCTGTAGCAATGAAGGCAACAAACAACTTTCTGCTGCTACTTAAAAGAAAGTCAAGAACAATCCTATGCGCCTCCTCACCTCGTAATTTGAAAATAGCCTCAAGCTACCTACCACCACCAACAAAATAAAAACTACCTGAAATCTCGTCTCCTGTTCTTCTGTTTAAAAAGTCTCAAATTTTGTCAGGCTGATAATATCTGACCAGGGGATTTGTACTGAAGAACCAGTGGACTTACCAGAACCATTTCCAACACCCCTCATCTATTAAATATATTTCCGTAATACCTTTTTCCAGGGTGGAGCAGACTTCTACCATAGAATACATAATACAAATGACTACATCAATACCTCACTGCCTGCCAGCAGGGTATATCACTAGCTTACATATCAACAATCCAGATCATGATAGCACCAAAACATGCTGTGAAGATTTTTGAGTGGGACTAATATCCAGCATATTGGCCTGAAGGCAGTGCCAACATTATTACTTCATCCTCAGTAAAAATTTTACTTTCAGTAGTCCCTGTTTCCTCCAGAATATGTGTACAGACATGAGGGTTAAAATTACACCCAACATACCAGGTATTTCATGGAGCACCCATAGAAGAGTATCTAAGTAAGTTCAGAAACTTTGTCACCAAGTCCAGCTTGTACCTAAGATGTACCTAAGACTTCATCATTTGAGCTGGAAACCTGGATTTCAATTCCTACCACAGATTTGATAATCATTGCCCTGCTATTGCTTTGTGTCTGGGATAGCCTTTTGAGGTGTAATTTTCTTGAACACTATGGATAACAGAAAAACGGCAATCCCCCATATATAATGTATATGCATGTATGTATATATACACGTTATACTTAATATGTATTTATAAAACCCACAGACCAGCACAGTAATATACTCAGCAGACGTCTGAGAAAGTTGGTAATGCAGTCAAGCTTTTATATACTACCACCACATTTGCTTTGAGGAAACCATTATTGTTAACAGCCTAATGATCTCAGAAAGATTGTTTCTCAACAAGGTTACTCCTTGAGAGAGACAGATCATGTTTTTGAAGGAGCCATCCAAGCACCACATAAGGAATTACTTCAATACCCAAAGATGACCCACTCAGACGTTGTATCTCCAGTTATTACATACTAGCACAACCTGGAACCCACACAGAAAAAAAGTAAAAAAAAAAAAAAAAAAAAAAAAAAAAAGTAACTACAACTTAAGCTAGTATCTAGCTATAAACTCAGTCCTGTGTTCCAAACCCTTTTCTAAGATCTGATAACAAGACCACTGAAATCAATGCAACATGAAATTGGAGGGCATTAAAGGAGATGCTATATGGAATATATTGCATGGCATTGCCTCACTATGAGCAACATGGTATAAAAAGGTTATCTTATTTCATGTCAAGGTGACAGATCAAATCTCTGAAACAGTGATTTACAAAAGGTCAAATTTGAGTAATGTAATCACTAAAAGCATTGAATAGTGCTGAGAGGTTTACAAAACTTATGCAAATAGACTCCGATAAGATTACTCATGGTTTTCATCTCTAGTTACACCAGAATTACTGGAAAAAATATATATATATTAGGAACTTTGCACTGGAACCTCTGCTGCATGTACTTATTGCAATCAGAAAAGCAAAGATGCATAAGAAGCAAAAATTCTCTTGATTCAGTTTTTGTGAAACTTTACATATATTTGGCTCAGATCAGGAGTGCAAGCTAACCCTCATATCAGAAACCAACCTAATGCATTATAGTCTGCCTGTCTAACATTGCTCTTATTTTTGGTGGTTAGGGTCTTTCCCTAAAACAGACATACAGAGCTGCTGAAGTTATTGTCATCCTGTTTATAACATCTCCCCCTACAGTAGCTGCCTTTTGATTGAAATGAGATTTTGACCTGACAGAATTAATAATGAGCCAAATTTGAACAGCTATTGCCCTGGGTCCCCTAAGCAACATACAGGAAAAAGGCAGAAGAACACAAAATCTCCATAATAGTGACAGAATACCTGGAAGGGGAGACCTGCTGATGGAGCACCCTGTTCTCATGCAATTCTTTCCCTACTTAGCATGGCATATTTGCATAAGGGTGAGAATTAGGTGAATTCATATTTTGTTGCAATTGA
Source organism: Aythya ferina (assembly GCF_964211825.1). Classification (NCBI taxonomy): domain Eukaryota; kingdom Metazoa; phylum Chordata; class Aves; order Anseriformes; family Anatidae; genus Aythya; species Aythya ferina. Next base: position 28,369,609 of record NC_140296.1, read on the forward strand.
GGAAAAGCCTGAATATACTCTGCTGTAGACATGATAAGTGGAATGGCATGATCAGGAGAGATCATGTTTTCCCTCTGTTTTGGATATAAATTGCTCTAAAGATATGAGGAAAGGCACAAGAGAAAGAAGAAAGTAAGAAAGGGGAAGGGAAAGCAAGAAAGGGAAAGGGAAAGGGAAAGGGAAAGGGAAAGGGAAAGGGAAAGGGAAAGGGAAAGGGAAAGGGAAAGGGAAAGGGAAAGGGAAAGGGAAAGGGAAAGGGAAAGGGAAAGGGAAAGGGAAAGGGAAAGGGAAAGGGAAAGGGAAAGAGAAAGGGAAAGGGAAAGGGAAAGGGAAAGGGAAAGGGAAAGGGAAAGGGAAAGGGAAAGGGAAAGGGAAAGGGAAAGGGAAAGGGAAAGGGAAAGGAAAAGGAAAAGGAAAAGGAAAAGGAAAAGGAAAAGGAAAAGGAAAAGGAAAAGGAAAAGGAAAAGGAAAAGGAAAAGGAAAAGGAAAAGGAAAAGGAAAAGGAAAAGGAAAAGGAAAAAAAGAAAAAAAAAGAAAAAAGAGAAAGTAAAGTTCTTTACTGAAGTAATTCAATAAAGAAAACAGTCAAGAATGGTTTTAGGAGGAAAAGGAGGAGAGAATGGGAAAGAAGGAGAGGAGTGCTTGGAAAGAAAGTGTCACTTGTCCTCTAGGAGGAAATTATATGAAAAACTCTTCCCAGAGATTAAATGAATCCCTTTATCTCCAGAAATGATTGCCACAGAGGCAAAATCTCCATGAAACTTGAATGTCCATCAAAGAAAACAAGAACGAGAAGGAAGGGTAGTCAATCCAGCCTGCTGAGATCGAAGCATGCCTGAGGGGTGACACTGCCTCAGTCATGGCTGTGGAGGGAAGCCCGGAGCAAGCCATCAAGAATGGAGCTCACATTCAATGACCCTGAGACCAAGCCATGTATCAAAAGTTAAAGTTCATCCCTCATTACCATGACTTGTTTGCTAATACTTCACTCAAAAGCATTTTACAAATGGAGAAGGGACATGTCTGCAATGTGCTTTTCTCTTGACTTGTCCAAGGAGGAAGTTTCTCTGCCCTGATGCTCAGTTCAGACACTCAGGGCAGCAGCAAGTATAGTGCATATCATCAATATGAAAGGAAGGCTGGATAGTTTTAATACAAAATGAGCATCTGAATTATTTCAAATGTTCTAGTATATATTAAACTGCATTATTTTCACTGCATCATATCCTCATGTCAGTTGACACACCTATGTGTAATATTTCATTCATCTACAAATACAACATCTCTAGCTCATATTTATGCTATTTTTAATCTACTTTTCAAAGTTATCTTTCCAGAGAATCAAATTTCTAAATTTTTGTACAACTGAAATTACTAAAACTATGTTCCTGAGCTGTATCTCATTAAGGGCAAGCATAAAAACAAATTGGGAATTTTTTAGTATAAGCAGTTTTCAGCTTCTAAATGAACAGGGAAAGGCTTGGAGATTTTTAAAAAATAAAATATCTCCATGTTTTCAAATCTCCCTACTTAAAAAGGGCTTATCAGATCAGCCTGAAACTTTCCAAAAATATTCTTCTTTGCCAAAAGACCACACGTGAAGTTTCAGGTGGGAAAAAAATTGGCTTAAAAAAGGAGAAGAAGAAAAAAATATAGGGTCTTAGAATAAAAATCAACATGGAACTGCTACTGTAGTTCCATTATAAAGACTCATAAAAACATTTCCAGTTGCTCTCCAGTAGGTCTGATTTCCATAAGTAAAGCCCCACTTTATTTCTTCCACAGTTCCTTATAGGTCTTTAAGGAGCTATGAAAATTCTCTTGCCAACAGGGAATTTCTTGCAGAAATAAAGTATCTTAGGAAACATTTTTTTATAGATCTGGAAACATATTAATGATTAAAGGCCTGATCCTTCAGAGTTGAGTGTTTGCAGTTTCCATTGGCTTCTGTAGGGATGACAGATGCTGGGCACCTTTTAGTATTAGATCTAACATTTGCGTATCTCAACCCTGTGATTGTACCAGATTCATGAAACCCTCAGTGCTTGCCCTCCAGACCACACAGGGCAGATAAATGTGTTCCAACCCAAGAGTTTCAAATTCATGATTTTAGTCCTTACAATCATGGGACTGACTTAAAATTCGTGAGCTTTTTCAGTTTTTATGTATTTTTTTTTAACTTGCTGTTTGATTTTGTTGGTTTTAGGTTTTCTCCTCAGGGTTGGAAAGTCAGTTTTGTTTTGCATAGACCAAGGTTTTTCTTGTCACTGCCTGTCTCCTGCAGCTGGGGTTAAAGAAAGACACCAGATATGCCAGGACTTAGTGTCATAGTCCAGGACATGATCACAGTTGGTGCCAGCTCCTCCTCAATCATCGAAGAAGTTTTGGTGTACCTCTTCTGCACAGTCACCTTCACGCTCCCTGTCTGCAAGGGATTTAGCATCTTCCAGGTCCGACGCTGTGCTCCTGCCCGCAGCATGCAAAAAAAAAGCATCAGTGGGAGGCAGGACTGCAGCTGCTGGAGGAGCTTATTGTATCTGTCAGCAACTGTACACGAACCCTCTCTACTGTAGGATAAAATCTGACAGAGAGGCATAAGTCCTGACAGAGCAAGTTTTATGTACATTAAAGTCCCCATCAACCTGTCAATGCATAAATGGCCATATGCAATGTAAGTGATGATTAAAAGTGATCCAAAAGAAAGCATTTTAAAACCAAATGAACTTGCTCACAGCACCAGATCTACACCAAAGCCTCTCAATAAGTTAAACTGTTTTTAAGCTGCAGAGATCAGCAACAAAAGGTCTGACTGCCAAAAGGCATTTTAGACATTCAGCAGATTTCCTATTAAAAAGTAAGATAAGAAACCATCAAAATGTACGTTAAAAAAAAAAAATAAAGAAAGAAAACAAACATTGGACTGTGTAAAACTTGAGGAATCAAGCAAAGCTTGTCCTGTTCATGGGACGGCTTCCAGAGTACTCTCCCTCTCCTTCAGCTTTTGTGCTTCTCTGTTTATGACAAAACAGCTTACAGTGGGAACAGATAAATTCAGCCTGCAGCCCAATAGCAGCTCCTCCTCTCAGAAGCACATTTATTTTTCTTGCCACCTTTAACTGCTTGGTTAATCTTTGTATAAGACTCCTTTCACTTGTTCTTTATTAGCCAGGCAGGTATTTGTTATGCTGCTTGTTTTATCTGCCCTCCAAGCAGATCCTCAGCTCTTCACACACAAGGATTTGCTTCCTCACTACATATTTGCACAGCACCAGTGCAGCAGAGCTGAAGCTTCCAAGTGATACTGAATACAAAAAACAAATACTCCTGAAACCATCCTAGAACCATGCTGATGTCCATTTGTCTGTTTACATTATTAAAGCTGACAGAACGCAAGGGAATGAGAAGAAAAGTTGCATATTGCAAAAGGAAGGAAGGGAGGAAGGAAGGAAGGAAGGAAGGAAGGAAGGAAGGAAGGAAGGAAGGAAGGAAGGAAGGAAGGAAGGAAGGAAGGAAGGAAGGAAGGAAGAAGGAAGGAAAGAAAGAAGGAAAGAAAGAAGGAAAGAAAGAAGGAAAGAAAGAAGGAAGGAAAGAAGGAAAGAAGGAAAGAAGGAAAGAAGGAAAGAAGGAAAGAAGGAAAGAAAGAAGGAAAGAAAGAAGGAAAGAAAGAAGGAAAGAAAGAAGGAAAGAAAGAAGGAAAGAAAGAAGGAAAGAAGGAAAGAAGGAAAGAAGGAAAGAAGGAAGGAAGGAAGGAAGGAAGGAAAGAAAGAAAGAAAGAAAGAAAGAAAGAAAGAAAGAAAGAAAGAAAGAAAGAAAGAAAGAAAGAAAGAAAGAAAGAAAGAAAGAAAGAAAGAAAGAAAGAAAGAAAGAAAGAAAGAAAGAAAGAAAGAAAGAAAGAGAAAGAAATAATATCAGCCACTAGCAGCACTCCATTTTTCTCATACTGCTCCCTGACCCCTGGGTAGTCTCCTTCTGGGGAAGCACTGGAAAAAGACCCTTATTTTTTCATGGATGAAAATCAGCTTTCTGTATTTCTTAAGACAATGACAACATTTTAGTCAGTGTCTTATATTGCCCCATCACCTTTCTGTCAGATGACTCAAATCACATTGCAATTTTGTGTCAAAAATCTTATTCCTGATTTACCTTATATACTGCTAAGATCAACAGTTGTGCCTGTGCCAAATGTACCTGCTAGATGTCCGTATAAATGTTTGCTCAAGACCTACACAAGTGTATGCACACAGAATAAATGGCTGTGGATATTTATCAGGCTGCTGCTAGGAGTGGCCTCATATTTTTGGATAAGCTTCAGATAAAAGCCTAAACATCTGGATACTTATAAAAATCATCCAGAGCTCCTGGATGTCGAGGTTTTCTCTCATTCATTTGGATGTGAATGCAAAATTGTCAGTGGGCACAGAAGTGCTGTAATGTGAGGGGTAATCAGCCAATGGACAGAAATAGGAATCATATGTCTTTCCAATAAAACTTGCTTTTCTACCAGCAATCCTCAAGCGGATCTCCCACACCTGCAGATGAGGGGTTAGGCTGCTGTTACTACCATTCAGAACTCCTTTAAAACTGGATTTTTTAATTTTTTTATTTTTTTAAAGACAGCTCTCGCAGCTTATAAAGCAAGGTTTTGGCTTTAGCTAATGAAAAGCATTAGTGTACTGTGGGAGGTGGAGAGAGAGAAAGATTATAATTAAATCTCTGCACTCCTCTCCTGTCTCTAAGGGCTTGGATAAGAAACAGTTCTGCTGGGCAGCTGAATTTGAGCTAAATAAGATAGCTGGGGGAGGGAGCCTTCTTGGTGGTTTCATGTAGGCTTGCACATGTGGTAGGGCCAGGGAACATTTCTGATGAAAATAAAATTGTTCTGGGCTTGATCCAGCTGAAAATACCGACAGCCTGCCGGGCTCTGCAACTTTCATAAGGTTGCAGATCCTGGCTCCTAGCAGGAAGCTTGGCCCAGCTGCTGTGGAAGGCCCAGAAAGCAAAACAATAGCTTTATGCCTGAAAGTTGCACATCCAATTGAGAGAGGCAGGAGGACTTGTGCCAACACGCTCCCTCTCCTCCAGAGGTTGAGTTCCTTCTTCTACCTTTCATCTCCCTGACCCACACCCTGCGGGTGCAGCCAAGAGGCCACTTGGGAGCCCAAAGCTGGAGGCAGAAAGGGCTGGTGGGTCTTGCTATCTCCCAGGCTGGTGGTGATAAGAAGTAGTGGCCTCCCGCAGAAGGAACATGATTCTCCCCTTGTCCTCCCATAATGCTTTTTTTTTTAGGAAAAAAAAAAAAAAAAAAAAAAAAAAAGTATCTTGAGTTTGATTTGGAAGGGCAGATATTTTGTTGAAATGATTTGTGGCTGATGTTAATTTATACAGTGCCCTTTACGTACATCACAGACCAGTCTTTGTAACAAGTAAGTTTGTTTGAAATAATATAGGTGCCACATGCTGAAAAAAGACAACTATTGAAAACAGAAGGCTAAAAGCCTCTCCAGAATGTTTGAAAACTTTGGAGGGCATTTGATATAAAAACATTTTTTTGGGGAGAGAGGGATGTTGGATGCCATCGCTTTGCATTGCCAAGGGATGTGTTTAGTGCACTCTCTGGCTGAGACAGGAGACTGAATCTATGGTGGACAACAAAGACTAAGCAAATAAACTTGGCCAGATTTTGGAGACATGGACACTAAAAATACTTCAAACTCAGTGCTATAGAAGCAATTTCTGCAGCCACTGGGATCAGAGACTCAGCTCTGCATCTCCTTGGCTGTTGCACCCCTTCACCCCCAAATCACTCATGGGTCAGAACTTCCCACATCAAGACAAGGTTGTTTGCTCCAGGAGCAGAAGCAGGCACAAAAATGAACAAACTTGGTTCATGTTTCTGATGCACAACCAAATCCAGCTCCATAATTATCCTCTAAGCTTCTTTTAAAGGGGAAAAAGCAAAGTTCCTACCAACACACAACCCTGATCTTAGCAACTCTGTACCTTCCTCAGGGATTTACTGCTCCAGAGGAACAGAAAAGCCCATAGTCATACTGATTACTATGGAAAATTATTTTTCTCAAAAACTTGAAAGGGTTGATCACAAGTGAAAAAAACAAAACAAAACTAAACAAACAAACAAACAAAAAAAACACCACAGAATAAAATGAAAATGACAAATGATGTTGAAGTAAAACCAGGTGTCCCTTATCATCTCTTTAACTGCTGATTAAGCCATTGTACCTTGGCCACTTCATGTGATTTAAATGAGCAGTCATTAGTCCCAGCCCAAAGAGTACTTAAACACATCTTAACTCTAAGTATCTGCTGAAGTAACTGTGAGGATTTATGCCCTGAGATGTTACCCACACACTTGCATGCTGGACCAAAGCCCTAGTTTTCCTTTTTTTGAACTAGCATGGCAAATTTTATCATGACTGTGGAGTTAACTTTAAAATTTGCCCCCGTGCATTCAGCTTGCCACTCCTATTTTCTGCTCCAGCGAAGCTCACTAAAATATTTCAGCCCTGGTTGCAGAGCAGCCTGATTCTGCACTGTGGAAATCACTGCTTTTGAATTCAGTGTATTCAGGATCAGGCCAAAGTGAGGACTAGAAAACTATTAAGTACTTCTATGGCTTGTATTTTCACAGGTTCTCAGCTTCTTGGACTACAGCATGGTCCTCTTTTGAAGGACTTATTTGAGCGTGTGTATATACTATTTATATATGGACACACGTGCTCACTCCATGCACAATGTATGTGCATATACTTATGTTATTACTATGTCACCAGAATTGTGCAAAACTGTTATCTGATCTAAGCACGATCCAGCGTTACTTTTAACAATGGAAACCTTGGCTTTCCTTTGCAGTTCTCTTCATTGAACTATACCAAGACAGCTCTATTATCAGAAATAGAAATAGGCACGTAATCCAAATGACATGGAGCCCTGTTAAACACAGATAAGAATCTCATTTTCTATTATACACGGGTAACTTCTGTTCAGGACAAAAGATGTCACTCTGATCTTACAGCAGGCAGATGCACTGCTTCCGAGCAGAGAACATAAAAGGCCTGCCAGAATCTGTGCTCTTTAGTGGGATTTATATCCCTGCAAGTGGGCCTGCTTGAGTTGGAGATATACTTTTGTACATCCATAATGGGAGCTATACTTCTCTCCCTAAATGCACATATGGATATGGACATGACTGCATAACATATAAAAATGTAATAAAATGTTTTGCTTGCGAACATGCAATAAAACACTTATACTTCATTTTATGGGAGAATATTTGTGCGTAATCTGATTCTTACATTATAATGTGTTGCAAATTCAGTCTAAATGCTCTCTATGCAGTGGTTTTTAAAGTTTTTCTGCATGGCAGGGTGATTCATGAGGTAGGACTGGAGCCCTTTGCTCTTGCAAATGCAATCCAAAAACTGGTTCGAGATCTTTGAAGAAGCCCAGGGTGGGCTCAGACCTGGGGCTCACTGCTTTGCTCAGCATGCCACGGGATCTCAATAGCATCATTCAGGAAAGGACCACAACCAAGTTCCTAGCTTCCATGGGAAGTCCAGGGCTTTCTGGGAGAGTGACCTTCCCTTTGACCTGCCTTGCAGCTGGCCACCTTGCACATCTCCATTTGCAGCAATGTCCCCTCCATGCACCAGACCTTCAATGTGCTGGCCAGGGAAGGCATAGCAGCTATTAAACAAATGCTGTGGGAAGGCCACATCTCCCTCCACACCCCATTAAGCTGCTGCTTTTTGCTGTAGTGCCTGCTTCCGTAATTGCACCAGGAAGCAAAGTGTTGCCTAGTGCCTTGGGCTGGGGCAGCCTGAGGTATTTCAGACCAAATAAAAGCTGCCACATGATGGAGTCAGGACCATTTGCAAAAGGTTGTTAGCACAGAGTAGAGAGACAGGAGAAGGGAGTGACAATGTGAAAAGGAAGGGGAAGAGCACGAAAGTGTGAACATCATATGCCAGGTGCATGGGGACAAGGATGCATCTTCACACAAGGAAGGAACTTAACAATATTGCCTGGGGATCACTCCCTCTCAGGCAGCCTCTTGCAGCAGGCACAGCAGATTTTGCTGTACACATGCATATAAATGCATGTTGCTGCATTATCAACAAGCTTCCATGGAGGAGCAAAAGAGGTTGCTTTTTCCATCTTAAAAATAATTTCCTTATTGTTATGATGGTACACAATGACACTGTTCTCTCAGAATTTATGTATTGAATTCCCCTTTTTTAGAGGGGACCTAAACTTGAGTGACCTGTGGTCCCACCATCTATGTACTGAGTCCTCTTTGTTATTTGTGCTTTTTGGAGAGATTATGCTCCCAGGATTTATATAAAGAGCCTGCTTTCTTAGAGGGGATTTCATATGACCCCCTGGTCCCATTATTTAAGTACTAAGATTCTCCTTGTTAGAGGTGGCTTTAACCACCATTTACACACTCAACTCCATGAAATAGGGCTTTCCCCATCCATGTCAATAAAGTTAACTTTTGTCTGGGCACTTTTCCCAAACAATGCAATGAAATGCATTGAAATGCAATGCAATGAAATCATGCTTGAGAGGCAACGCTCCTAATTTTTACAACACACTTCCCAGGCTGGTTGTATCCTCCCGTGCTGGTGCCATGGTAAGCACTGCACGAATGCAAGGGTGAAAATGACATGGGTTGTGCAGCCGTGTCCATGCTGTGAATCCCACCAGCCAGCACATGAGCATGGGGGAACAGGAGGACATCCAGTCCTCTCCCTTCATCAGACTGGGAACAGAACAGTCGTGGTAACCTAAAAAATTGTGGTGGGTTCCTTAAATCAGAAATGCCCAGGCGAAATCCCAAGTCACCTCCACTGAAAACTATTATGACAAAAAGAATTAGCTTTGAAATCAGTGTGTCCTCTCCGTGCCTCCCCTTTTTTATCCCAATCTACATTCGTGAATTCTATGTGCTGTGTATGCAGTTGTGTTAGAGGTATAAGATTAAAAGGTTTAGGGTGTTCAGGGAAATTATGCTTAAAAAGAAAATGTGAAAAATGTTTTTATCTTTATACAGAATAAATACTAGCACAGTTTTAACTATGTGTGGAGACAGTTTCTTACAGACCTCAGTGATCAGAAAGAAGAGGCAGGAGAAAGTATAGTGAGAAATTGAGTGATTTAGAAGATGTTTACTGAATGGACCAAAACACTTTAACTCCACAAACAGAAAAAGGAAGGAGAAAGGTAACTAGGAATAAAGCAATAGTGAAAACATAGCACATATGGAAGGAAAAAGGTGAAGGTGTTCTGGTTTTGTTTGTTTGTTTGTTTTTAAATTAAAAAGCTTAGATTGAAGAAAGTGCTTTGTTTGACCCCAAAAAGAGATATCTTATTTGCTTTTCAAGTATAAAACATTCTTACAATAAAGATAAAGAAAATTTTGAAATAAAATGCCTCAGACTGAAAAGCCAAATATTCCATATTAAAAATGCCAGGCCAGTACTTTTCCGCGCTTTTTAATCTTTTAATTTTTATTATTTTATTTATTTTTAGTCTGTCCCTGTACTCATACATATAATAGATACACGTGTTTTCAGCTGAAATAATCTGATGAAACTAACAAGATTTCAGAAAATATCTTGGTCTATTTCCATTTGTATTTTTCAGTTGGAAAAGAAGATTTAAGGAAAATTTTCAGTTGGCTGTAATAACGAAATAGCAGGTGATAATACATTGCCAGCCAAGATGGTTTAAAGAAAAATAAACCTTGTAAAACAAACTCGTTTCACCGTCTGATCATGGCTCATTGATAAAAGGCATTGCATTAATGTAAAATACTTACCGAAAGCTACTTGGTTTAATCAAACCATGCATCTGTGCAGCATTGCAAAATACAGAATCTGTGAAGCAATTCTGGAGTAGGTGAAGAACTGAATAATTGGCAGATCCCCAAATATCAGTTTCAGTGGAAAACCACAGATAATGCAGATGTTTATAATGGAAATGTGCAAATTAGTATTGGGCTTGGCGCTAGGCTATGCTTCTTTTGGTATATTAAGGGGAATGTAAATTACTACTGGAAATGACTTAATGACCTAAAACTGGTAGAGTGGCACATAATGGTGATGGCTGGGCAGATCTACAATGTTATATGAAGCTGACGTACAAAACCCATGTGTTTTAATGCAGGCAAAAAGTGAATTCCACATGTAGGACCAAGGAGGGCAGGGATGGCCACAGGGCTTGGGAAGGCAATGCCGCAAAGAAGGGCTTAGGACTCATGGATGTGCAGTTGTGCTGGAGTTGCTGCTGCAATGTCGTAGCTAAAGCAAGCCCTAAATGCAGAAAGAGAGGAGCAACCAGTGGAAATACGGATGTAATTTTACATTTGTACATAGCTGCAGTGACACAGATGTTGGAACATTATGTACAGTTCTGGCTGTCCTGTATTTATAAAAAGATGTTGAAAAACTGAAGAAGATGCAGAAAATGAGCCAGGAAAAATATTCGAAGACTGGAAAAAAAAAAATCTACACAGTGTAAGACCTAAAGACCTGATCAAAGAGAGTAAGAAGAGGTAATTTGAATATGCCACAAGTACTTTCACCACAAGACACTACTCTGGACCTAAAGTGAAGAAAGCTACTGTGATGGGCAATGGAGAGTAAAAATGAAGCAAATTCACGAAACGAAACAGATGTTTGGGAAAGCTGGAATAATTTAAATTATTGGCCCAAAGTACCGAAAGTCTTTGCTTCAAGTCTGGATGTCTGCATGGAAGACTGTGATTCAGAGAAACTCCAGGTAGGCAATGTGACATGGAAGTAACTTGAGTTAGAAAAATACAAAACCAAGACCTATTTTATCCTGGGAAATGGGTCTTGATGATCTAATAGCCTTTCTGGGCACATCTGTATGACTCTGACTCTATTTCTATGGATAAGACTTTGTGAAGCAGACCCAAGTCTCTCTGCACATCCAATTTACCTTTTTGGCAGAGGACCGAGAGGAGAGGTAGTTGTGGAGCTCTTGCCAAAGCTAACAAGAAGCGGATCTTATGCAAGACAAAGTCCTGCTTGCAGAGAAATTTAAGCCAAAGCAATGTATAACTGCAAGCAAACAGTGAAGTCATAAACACCCTGGAGCCCATTTCGCCTTAGGTGCCTCGCTGCTATTGCACAGGGTGTAAGAGATGGCTGAATTTGCTCGGGGCTGCTGGTTGTGTGTCTGTGCCTTGGTTTTTCCAATGCACCATGTTTTTGGGTGGGTAAATTCTGTGACACTCTTGTACCTGTTCTGTAATACAGTCATTATCCCACAGTGCTCATTTAAAACCAGATCCAGATCCTTCTGGAAATCAATGGGATTGTCTCCATTGATTCCTGAAGGCTTTAGTCGGTGTGTTTGAAACAGACCCAGCAACAACCTTGTGCAGCCTAAATTTGTGTCCACAGTGGCTTGCTGTACCCAGAGCTCCTGGCACAGTTTGAGAGTGGCCAAAGCCTTTGAAAGATTTTATTTCCTACTCCTATGCTTCCTAACTTGGAGTCTCAAGCACAATTTATATAAATGACAATGCAGGAAAGGATTTGGGGATGATGTTTAAAATGGTTCAGAATTTGACCCTCAAAAAATTGTTACCTGTTAGAGGGCTGGAATTTGCCTTTTCTCAGAAAAAACACTCTATCCCCACTTTGTTGTAAAAGTCCAAATATCCTCAAAAGCATCCATTATGTGCTTTAATTACAAAGCAATGCTAATGGCATGGAACACCTCTAGTAGCAAGAGGGAGCATCAGACACTTAATGGCACAGGCACTTCAGCTAACATGAAAACCTAGATGGGCAGCCCTGCTAAAGCCAACGGGAAAACTTGCCTGGAGAAATTCACGAGTGTAAAGTTCGCAGGATCAGATCCTCTGCAGAGAGTTTCTTTGTTTCCAGAGATATTTTTGTGCTTCACTAAGTAAAAAATGTCATCATATTTCAAAGTGAAATTTTGCAGGCCATTGATCTAGAATGTGAGCTAGTTCCTTTGGGTATTTTGGAAAATCAAAAACAACATATTTGTTTAATTTAGAAAAATGACTTCTGTCCAAGGCTGTTTCTAAAGAAACATTCATGACAACCTGAAACTTGCAAACTCACTACATATACGTGCCAGGCATAGCCTAAAGATAAATAGCTCAATATTTTGTGATATGAAATCTCCCTGAACAAGTATTTTGCATTGGATTGTAACAGATCTTGAAAGACTTTCCAATGTCCTGGAAAAATAATCAGAGTTTTAAAGGGCTAGTAAATATATATCTTCACATGATAAGTTAGCAAGTGTTTCAATAAACTGTAAAGATTTCTTCTAAAAATTTTCGTACTTAGTCATGGAGTGATTAATCATGTTGCTTTTTTTCCAAGTTTACATTAAAATAATAGTAACTAAACTTTCCAAAACAGTAAAACATTGTCATTCTCATGCCAATACGAAAATCCAAGGACATTAAAAATTAAACATGATATCTCCAATCTAGACTTTGATCCCAGTTAGGTAATTTTCATGCTCTTCAGCCTTTCTCGATCACCTGAATGAAACCTTTCCTCCAGAAACTGAGGGTACAGCAGCCGTAAATTCTTCCAGATTACAGATATACAGAACAGGAATCCAGGTCTGTAAATTGTGCTTAGTTGTTGGACAACATCTGTCTGTGTTATTATATAGTGTAGAATACAATTTGCAGGAATAACAATGTGAATTATAGACAAAGTGATAGTCTGAAATGACTAAAGAGTATTTGATCCTGTTAGTGTCTTGTGGTCACAGTTTTAGAGGAGTTTGAGTGGAGTTTCTCTCATATTCATTGTTTTCTCCTTTACTCTTTTTGAATTATGTATCAAACTTGAAAATTGGCAAAAAATGTTTTTGTTGACAAATTTCATTCTTTTGTAATAAAACCCTTCTTTTTGTTATTTTAAATAGACCTACTATTTTTTTTTTTTCCTTCTGAAAAATGGTAGAACCAATGGGTGGAAACTGCATGGATGGAGATATATTGGACATGCATGTATTGGATATAAGGACATGAATGTGGGTGGGATGGTGAAATTTCTCCAGAATGGTTACCTATCCCAAGGACTAAATTATTTTATTTGTTTATTTATTTATTTATTTTTGGAGCCAGTAACTAGCACAGTATCCCAGGGCTCAGTACTAGGTCCAGTCTTGTTTAACAGCTTCATTAATGATCTGGATGATGTGGAAGAGGGCACCCTCAGCAGGCCTGAAGATGACACAAAACTGGGGGCAGTGGCTGATTCACCAGAGGGCCACACTGCCATGCTGATGGATGTCGACAGGCTGGTGAAATGGGCTGACAGGGACCTCCTGAAGGCCAACATGGAGAAGTGCAGGGCCTTGCGCCTGGGGAGGGGCAACCCCAGGCACCAGAACACGAAGCTCAACATGAGACAGTAATGGGGCCTTGCTGTTACGGAGGCTGATGGTGTCCTGGGCTGCATTTGGCAACATATTGCCAGCAGGCCAAGAGACATGATCCTTCCTCCTCTACAGAGAGCTGGTGAGGTCACATCTGGACTACTGTCTCAAGTCCTGTGTCCCCAGGAAATATGGGGAAACATATGAGAAACATGGACATACTGCAGAGAGACCACTGAAGGACCACAAAGATGAGGAAGGGCCTGGAGCACCTCTCCTGTGAGCAGAGGCCGGGAGAGCTGGGACTGCTCAGCCTGGAGAAGAGGAGGCTCAGGGGGATCTCCCCCAGGGCTGGGAATCCCCGCAGGGAGGGGGCAAAGAGGCCGCAGCCAGGCTCTGTTCAGGGGTGCCCAGCGCCAGGCCAGGGGCAGTGGGCACCAAGGGGCAGGCAGGAGGCTCCCTCTGAGCACCAGGCAGCACTTCTGTGCTGGGCGGGCAGCTGAGCACCGGCCCACGCTGCCCAGAGAGGCTGTGGGGGCTCCTCCTGGGAGACCAAAAGCCATTTGGACATTGTCATGGGCAATCTGCTCTGGGTGTCCCTGCTTAAGAGCAGTGGGTTTGGCCCAGATGACCTCCAGAGAGGTCTTCCTACCTCAGCCAACCTGTGGTTCTGTGATTCTTTGAAAGTTAGCAGTTCTGTAGAAGTCCAGGTCTGGACATGTGCATGCTGATGGAACAGCAAATTCCTGTTTTGCAATTACATCTAGAAAGAGAAATTGCATCTAGAAAGAGAAATGTTTTCCATTTGCTGCCTCCCCTCCCACATACCCAGCCTGGGATAAGGGTCTTATTCAGTTCAGGCTGAGAGATGGAGGTTCAGCGGGATAATAGGAGTTCCACAGGCTAAAAGAGAGATAGGAGGCAGTGTGAGGAGAAACGGGGGGAGGAGGTAGGAGTCCTGGCATAAATATTTAAGCATTCAAACTGTTGCAAAACCAGGCCTTGTGGGAATAAAAGCCTTGTGTGATGGAAATACAGACTCCAGGATGATTACTTCTGCTGCCTGCGAAGTCAGAACACTGAAATAGGAAAATGATAAGTGAAGAAGAGTTATGAACAGCGAAGACAGAGGCAGTCCAGGCGCGGGTACACGCACATGCATTGGGCAGTTGGCCTGGGCCCATTGCTGAACCAGGAACCTGGCCAATTTTTCCTTTTTTTTTTTTTTTTTTTCCTGGAAGAAAAGAAGGGAGGTTAAGCTGACCGGAGAAAGCAAAGCTACCATAGCCTTTTGTGGCCTGCAAAGCTGAGCACAGACTGTCATTGTCAGGCTGTGTAACACAGTCTACTTTTGTTGTTTACTTGCAGCAAGGCGTAAAAGGAGCTGCTCTAAATTATGCTCTGTGACAGAGAGCCAGGAGAAGGGCTGTGGTGGGAGGAGGCTCCGCTTTCTTCCTCAACTTTCACTTTTGATTTTCAGCTGAGCTGGAAGCACGATTCACTATTGCTTTTTTTTTTTTTTTTAAATGCATGGACCCCAGGCCAGGTCCTCAGCTGGGATAAATCAGATCTGCTTTCCTGTAGCCTGGGAAGGTATGAGGATGCTCAGCAGTTCAGGATATGGCCCGTGTTGTTTCTTTTCCCTAGTAAAAATCAGACCACCGCATTCATGTGCTCAATCATCACGTACGTGAACATTTTTCAAAAGCACAACTTCCCGGTGACCCAGAGTGCCTTTAAATAAAGAAGTGCTATTGGACCTTGGCAGTGTGAAAGGAGCAGTTGAAATCCCTGTCTTACCCAGCTGTTAGACCTGCGTTTGATTTCTGAAAAACCTATAGAGAAAAAGGGTTAAAGGAGACCGTATAAGAAGTAAAAGAAATAAATTGAATGCACATGTGCAATCATTATTCATACTAACGTTCCCTGTATTACTTCATAACACAGCTGTATACACAAAAAAACAGTCCAGTTTGGTTTCTTCCTATTCGAGTCTTATTAATTTCTGTTTAATGGAACACAAATGTTTGTGCTCTTCATTTTGACGAATGCAGCCTAGCAGTGTATTTGTTAAGCATTAGCTAGGGTGGTTGTGACCATCTAATACAAATGTCTCTGGGCCTTTCATGGCTCCTGACAGGACATCTTTTGAGCATGACAGTTGCCATGGGGACTGGTGCAATGCCTATTTGGAAGGAAAATTGGGAGCAACACTTGTTACGTCAAAAACTACATCGGGGATGGGGGGGGAGGAGAATGTTTGCTTCTTGTGCTGACACTTAGCTGCTTGTTTTACCCGCCACCCACACACTTCCATCACACAATATCTCTTTCAAGCGCAGAAGTCAAAGTTTGCATCTCCTATCGTTCCAGCTGGAACAGGCAGGGGCTGTGTGAAATGAATATCATCGCGCACGGGGCCGGAGCGCTGCCTGGCTGGCTCTGCCCGGGGCTCTGCAGCACAGCGGCACCGAGCGCTTGCATTTTTCCCCTCAGTCAAAGGCTTTGCTGGGCTCCTCAGGACATCCTGGGATGATGCGGGCATATCGGTCTAACCAACTTGCTCCAAGCCAGCAGATTTATTGTGGGTTTGTGCTGGTGGGAGGAGGATCCGAGTGTGTGCATATCACAATTTCCATGGTAGGGCAAGCAGCAATATGAAATGCTGGGATCGCTGTTTGCTCCCTGTGTCCCTAGACCACTTGTGAGAAATCAAGGAGAAAACAACCCTTTTTTGTAGAAAACAAGTCCTTCCTCCTTCCATTATGAGCTGCCTTCACAGGCTCTTGCTGTATATCCCTCAGAAGCCTGCACATTTCTTCCATTAGGAATTAGCCATCACTATATTTCTCACTGAGTTGTTCTGTTGGCTTAGACTTTCAAAAAACCCCAAAACCCAAACTGAAAAAAAGCACCACCCAAACCTCCCCAAAACTGGATACCAGCCAAACAGTTGAAGGGAGAGATGCCAAGGCCTCTCTACCGGGGCCCAGGTTTGGGGGTGCATTTGCAAAGTGGTCGAATGTCCTGCTTTGGGCACTGGGACAGCAAAAGGTACAAAAGGTACAAAACCTTCTCCATGAATGAAAGGCTACAACACCTTGCTAATAGCTCATAATGCCCACATGGAGAGGTCAGGACTGATGGGGAACTTGGTCCTGGAGATACCTGGAGCCCAAAAGGTGGTATTTACAGCCCTGTGTGTTTTTCCTGCATTCAGTAGGGACCAGGTGCCCGCAGCAGCATTTTGGGCTTGCATTTTGGGGTTAGAAAGGCCATCCAGAACCTGTTGAGTCCACGCGCTAGACATCTTGGAAACAGGACAACTTCCCCAGCATCTGGATGAATACAAATTATCTCACATATGGAACAGGGACAGAGCAGTGGAGTTGGCCTCTGCTTTGCAAGGGGGGTGGCTTCGGGGTTTTTAAGTGCTGTCAAAGCACTTTTTCATTCTCCTCACTGGCAGGTTGTGGACGTGAAATGTGGTGCAGGGAAAGAGGCAGCTTTGACACACTCGCAACTTTCCTGGCCACGATCGGTCTGCGGTGTTTCTCGATGGGGCCTCTCTGCACACACACTGCCCAAACTGCAGGCAGCAATTAATTTCCAAGGTTTTATTTAAATGAAAAAAAAAAAAAAAAAAAAAAAAAAGAAAAGAAAAGAAAAGAAAAGAAAAGAAAAGAAAAGAAAAGAAAAGAAAAGAAAAGAAGCAAACCCCAAAACCTCCTAGAAATAAATGCCATTATGTGCAGCTGTAACAATTCTCCCTCCCCCCTGTTCAGTCGTGCATCCACAGCTGTCTGTAAACTTGAACTTTCTCCACTGCTGCACAGCCTGCTACCACTTGAACTGCTTGACTAATATCATCATGTAGCAGCAGCAGCAGATGTTATCTTGTCTGGGGAGAGAGGTTTCCAGGTCTGAATGCCAGAGCTGCAGTGGGGGCTTTCACATTCGCCATGGAGTTGCACCCCCCAGGAGCCATAATACAGATTTTGTGAGCCCCAGGTAGCACCAGAACCTCAATGTTCTCCTCTACTCTCCTCCTGCTTTCCATCTCCTGGCTTTTGCCAAAGCCAAAAGGCCACATCTAAAAGGCATGGGAGTTCCACAAGGCTCTCTCTTGTCCCTCACCTTGCCCACCACTGGGTCACCACTTCACACATATGCAGGGCTTGTTTAGCCCTGTAAGATGGCTCTTCTGCATTAAAATAAAATGTGTGAAAGTCCAAATACTCTTAGCTTTTCTGCATTCTCAGGTACTACCAGATAAGGACAAAGATTTCACTAACTTTTTAAGTAGATGATTTTTCTTGTCTAAATATTGATGAGTTTTTATGCTGGTTCATTGCACACTACATCAAAATATGGAATCAATTCTACACTTATGCTTATAAAATAATAATATCGATATGTGTTTTATTTCAAAAAGCTTTTCGTCATGTTGTAGATACACCTAAAGAGACTTAGGACACATGAAAAACTAGTATTGCAGCAGGTCTCAGGGCTAACCTTTGGTACGTGTTTGCCTATGGCAAACATGAGGCAATTTGAATTAATTTACCTGTCACTGCCTAGTCACATCTTCCATCACCATAACTTATCCGGATATCTGATCGCTTTGTTTTGTTCAAAGTTTAGGTCCAATTCATTCTCTAGATTTATGCATGCAATGGCACGCACACGTCTCTTAAATTTAGTGAGAAGTCTGTCTCTGAAGAAAGAGCTCCAGACGAAAGGTCGATACATTTCTACAAAATCTTTGTGAAAACTACTCTGGAGAAAAGCATTCTATAATAAAGCCAGTAGGAATTTATTCTCACTCTTCCTTTCTGTACTGTCTGAAAGTACAGTTTCCATAAAAATCTAAACTTAATTAAAAAAAAAAAAAAAAGATAGATTTTTATAATATCTGATAAAAAGGTGTTAATTTATTACTTTTACAATTAAAACAAATTTGAGTTTTCAGAATTTCATTATCCTGTTCTGAAGTAATTTGATGTTTAAGCTTATTATTTTTACACAATTTCATGGCATTTATATCAGTGCCAAAAATCACAAGCAGGAGACACTTTCAATAGAAAAGAAGATCAAGCTTTTAAACATTAAATAGCACTTGCCTCTCTATGATTTTTCAAGATAATTAAAATAATAGAATACTTCAATTAAGTAATTATATATTATCACTAACAACACATCAAGAAATACTGTAAATAATGAATATAAAATGAAAATCACATTACATTAACTAAAAGAAAATTTACAAAATTAAATTCTGAAATGAACTTTTGTAAGCTATCAAGTGTTTCCAGTTTCCAGTTCATGGAAAATTTCAGCTGTATTTGGTTATGTTCTAAGTCTCTGACAGTCTCAATAAATCTTAGATCTCAGAGCAGGAAAATATATGTCATTTTGAAAGAGTACTATTACAATTAAGTTTGCTGTCTCATAGAGATTCTATTAGACAAGGAGTAAACACCATCCTAATTGTTTATTAGGAAGAAACTCTGCTTTCCAAACACTCAAGATAACTGCTTTTTGTTCTATGGCAACCAGGTTTCGAAAGAAATGCATTTCATTGTTCGGCAGCACAAACCTCCCACGCATTTTTGCTCTTTCTCCTGCTTGAAATACTTCACAGAGCTTCAATGTGCATACACAAATTCAAAATCAATCCCAGCACAAATGACCATTGATGCCTGGGCTGGCTGACAATCGTGTCTGCTTTTCTGCCCAGGGTCCAGGTGTCCACAGAGACATCTCAAACACCCCAAACTAAAGGAAATTTGAAGCCCCAGAGGTGGGCTTCACCTCAAGTGACACTGCAAGCTAGCAGGGAAGATCTCTGCATCTGAGCAAGTTGCCATCAGCTCTTGTTAGAGTTGGAGGAGATGAGCAGACACTCTGGGGTATGACTCATTTAGATATTTAGAAGTGGTGGGGCTTCCCTCCTATGACCACACAGAGAGTCTGCATGACACCACAGGTGCAAACATCTGCCTCTGGACAGATCAAGCCCTCCTATGGTGCTTACCAGTCAGTCTGATTTAGCAGAGGGGTAGAGTGACCAATTCCCTTGGCCATTATTAGGAAATTAAAATCTTGTCTCTAGCCAAAAAAATCTCCTTAGGCCTTACATATTTTTTAATGGTGCCAGGCCATGAGGTCCACACTCAAATGTCCTCTCTTCCAGGCCATACTCTATTTCACATAACCAGAGGATGCCCTGTTTACAGCATTTTCCTTGGCACTAGAAGGATGTGGCTTTCTCTACAGCCTCATCATAGGAACCAGAGGACAAATTGCTCCTATTTATTGAAAAAAAAAAAACAAAACAAAACAAAAAAACAAACACACACACACACAAAAACAAACAAACAAAACAAACAAACAAACAAACAAAAAACAGAACAAAACAAACAAACAATAGTATTTCTACCATTACGATGAAGGGAATAATTTGTAAGGAGTTAGATTCCCTTTTTCTTTGCAGACAGTCAGAGATTTCTTCCATATTCAAGTTTGATTGGCCATATTATAACTCTACAGGGGAACAGTCTTCATTGAGCCAGCAGAATGGAGAACACAAACACATGTCTACATGAGTCCAGACAGGGCCATCAGTCACCTCACTGTTACCATTTTTTCCAAACTCAGAGAGCAGTCTTCATGGCCAGGCAGAGGGCTAGAAAAGCCCAATGGGGATCTGAATCTCTCAAGCAGAAAATAGTTTAGGGTAAGGTAAGAGAGAGTCAGATCTCGGAAGCATTAGAAAAGGATAAATCTTTGCTTTCCATGAGTTTCCTGGGTCTTGCTGAAGGCAGCAGCCCCATAAACATTACTCAGCTGAACATCTTGCTATGCAAGTGCCAGGGTTGCATTTAGATTTCCTCTGCCCATTGCAAGAGTAGCCTTGATTACAAAGAAAGTGGATGTCTGGTACAGTTCAAGGGCCCTGATGCCAGAGCCCCTATGATGTTCTGCTGCTACCATCAGCCCTTGGTTTGTCTTGCTCGTTTAAAATAAAATCACTGGCTGGTGATTAACAACACATACTCACACAAAAGAAGAGAAAACAGTTATAGTCTGATACGTCTGCTAGGTCTGCATCACTGGTAAATGAAAAGAAGCATTGTTTTAACTGGGAAGATTGCCATCAGAGACTGAGAGCTAGGGTTGCATCCAGACAACACAGCACAGGTTGTCCAGCTAACCACAAGATATCAGCATCCAGATATCCTTGAGGAAAGAAATGGGAGAAAATGTGTCTGGGGATGACACATCTGTGAAGTTTCCTTTTCTGGGTCATATGGCTGAATTGCTTAAGCAGGACAGTGCTCTTGACATACCCTTGGAATGGTCTCTTCCTGGGCTGGCCACTTTCCCTTCTCCTTCTGCAGTCCTTTCTTCCAACACCAGCATCATTAAGTGTAATTAGCTTCCTTTTCCACAGCCGAGGTCTGGATTTATGCAACTTGGCGTATTCTGTTATTTCAATCCATTTTTCTAGCCTACGGGCCACTTATACCAACACTGGCATTCTCAGTTAAAGCTGTTCAATTGCTTAATCCCATTGCAAACCTATGGCTACTGTCCCAGTTACCTGCTACTGAAACACATCAGTGTGAACCAGCTCCTCTATCCTTTCGAGGAAATAAAAATGCAAAACCAAATGAGGGTAACAGAGTTGTCCTATTTCTTATCATTCCCTTTTCCCTTTGGTTCATCCAGATCTGTCTTTTTACGAGCTCTTCTGTCCTCTCCCACATGTCTTAGATAAATCCACAACCCAAGGTACGGTGAAAACCCCAGGCATTCACTTGCAACTACACGGGGACTCAATTCAAGCCAACGGTAAACCATCCCTGCCTCATGTCTCCTCACGTCCATCTCTTAGGATTTTCCACCCCAGTGCTCTAGAAAACATTCACACAAAGTCCTTCTTCATGGGGTTTGTTCAAGCTACTTCATTCTTATCAAGAGCCACCTGTGTTCCTTACTCAACAGACATACCCTTAGGTTTTCTCCTGCCCTCTCTATTGTGAACATTTCTATACAACTTTCTTCCAGTAAGTGATGCTATGAGGCTTACAGCTCCCTTCTACCAAAGAATTTTGTCCTTTCCCTGTCCCAGGACTTTGTTTCAAGATAAAATGGTGAGCAGGAAAAAGCTGAGTTTGGTCCTCAGTGTAGCCCAACAAGGTGAATTTTCTTTGTATTTGTCCTGGTAGGGTATATAGTTCATGTACTTATCTTTATTTTGCATCCCAGCTCACGCTCCTCAATGAATGTGGTCCAAAAACCTCCATCAAATATATAGATACTGGCAACAACTGTGAGTCTGATTCCATCCATGTTCTATATTAGGGAAGCACTCTGAATGCAAGGGAAAACATTTCTATATCTAGTCCTATTTCTTCATTCTCAGAAGAGGCATGATCTGCAGTTACTGAAGAAGCTTATGCCATATGGTCCCACCTACATGATCTTCCTTCCTGTTTTCACAGTATGTTTTGCACGATTTAGCCACTTTTTTGTTGTTGTTTTGTTTTGCTGCTGATGTACCTACAGTGATCCAACTACAGCTAGCTTCTTGTCCTTCAGCTGTAGAAGGATTGCTACACTAACCATTCTGTGCCTGTGTGTAACCAAGCCTAAAGAGGGGTGGTCATTTTTTCCTTAAAATATTCTCAGTCCCATCATCTGTTTCGTCTCTTGTTAGTATTGTTAACACAGTTCTTGTAAAGAACTTTGCAGTTTCACAGCTTTGTGAAGCATTGGAAGACTTCTTTTCTTTTCTTTTCTTTTCTTTTCTTTTCTTTTCTTTTCTTTTCTTTTCTTTTCTTTTCTTTTCTTTTCTTTTCTTTTCTTTTCTTTTCTTTTCTTTTCTTTTCTTTTCTTTTCTTTTCTTTTCTTTTCTTTTCTTTTCTTTTCTTTTCTTTTCTTTTCTTTTCTTTTCTTTTCTTTTTCCTTTCCTTTCCTTTCCTTTCCTTTCCTTTCCTTTCCTTTCCTTTCCTTTCCTTTCCTTTCCTTTCCTTTCCTTTCCTTTCCTTTCCTTTCCTTTCCTTTCCTTTCCTATCTGGTAAGGTCACAACAAGATTCACTTTACTTTTTCTGTTGCTGTCCCCACATACTAAATGCAAATATGTTTTTATGTCATCAAGAGGGAATGTTCTTAAGTGGGAAAGACAAATCTGCAAAATTGCAAAATTCAGGGTGTGCCAAAAGCCCTGTGCGGAATTAATTTGCCCCACCCCTCATCTGTAAGTGCCCACAATAACTAATTGTTTTTTTCTACTATATTGAGAGAAGGCAGAAACTAAGATAAAATAAAAATAAATAAATAAAATAAAATAAAATAAAATAAAATAAAATAAAATAAAATAAAAAAAAAAAATAAAATAAAATAAAATAAAATAAAATAAAATAAAATAGCAAAACAGAGCAAATCAAAATTTAAAGAGTGCAGTGACAGGAAAATATGAAAAAATAATTAAAAAAACAAGAAGTGGAAAAATAATGTAAGTCATTACCTATTTATAGACAAGAGACTCAATTAGCTACAACACTGTCATCCAGCTGAGGGTCATGTCCTGAAATGGCTATGGAACATCCTGAAAATTTCCTGAACTATTAGAAACTCGGGTTATTTAGTCTTCAGGCCTGATTAAAGAAAAGATTAATCACTTGCTGTAGAATGTTTTATATTATACCTGCTGTGTGAGGGTTTCTCCATGATTTATAAAGATTAGTCCAATGACATAACTCCTCTGTCAAGCAACTATTATTCCTGCTATACAGAAAAAAAATATGCATTTAGATATGTAGAAATTTAGATAATTTTAAAATACTTTGTATACTGTAATCTACTATCTCATAATTATAAATATATATACATTGAATTAAAATGAGAGAAAGGGTTCCCTGTAGTTTCATGTAACAGTCTACAGTTTCTCTTTGTTTCTGTTTTATTTTGGGTTCTGTGTTTCTGTTATTTAACTTTACGTATTATAGTTAAAAATAAAAAATATAAAGAAATCTGTCTCCTACTCCACAGCCTATAAATTCACCATATTTAGCTACACATTAAGAAGGTTGACTGTGAAGTTCCCTCTTGTTTGTTTCCCTCTTTTAAGTAATTATCTACCAGGTTCCAGCATAAAGCCTTTCATATTTGTCTATCATTAAGAAGAGACACAGTGAATGATCAGCAGACTTTGGCTAGACTCTTTCCAAAATGAAAAGAATCATTCTACTGTCATGACCATACCATTAAGATATTCATCAATATTAGGTCAGGAAATGAGCAGAAGATTTTTTGGCCTTTTTTGTAGTAATTTTTGGTAATATTATTTTTTTTCCCTGAAGTATGGGCAGAAACTAGACTAGACTTGGTCACTTGAACTGTGGGCTCAGTCCTGGAAATGCTTGGTAATGCCTGGTTTTGCAAATCTGAGTAGTTTCAACCAATTCTATGGGAAACATTACCATGTGTAAAATTTACTCAGATTTGTAAGAGTTTGGGGGCTCACATTCAGAAACAGTGCTGCAGGCCTGCTTAGGGGAACAAAATAGAACAGCTGCGCCAAATATGTGCTGTTATTATTATTATTATTATTGATTTAATCTGTCCTCTGCAAAAATAAAATTATGCTAAAAGGGCATTTGCCTAAACTAACCTTGAGAAACAATTAGCAAATGCAGCACTGAAGCACAACCAAGGATTTCTGACCTTCTGCCACCCCAGAATTTGGTGGCTGGAAAGTACAGAGCTGGGGACTCCATTGCCCCAGGGCAAGGGGTGTCCAGCTGACATCCAATCATGTCCCCTCCTGCAGTCTTGGGCTGTGCAGTGGGATGGGCTTTTTTGTTCAAGGCAAATACCATTGCACATGGAGAGAGTCTGCCTCTGTGCTGAGGGGCTACCTGGAATTCATTCAGATCTCATTTGGTATAGTCTGTGAAACTTCACTGCTGCTGGCATTTCTGGTAGCAAAAAACAAACAAACAAACAAAAAATTGGTCTGTGCAAAGGGGGAGACACAGGGAGATGAACTCAAACTGCGGAAAACCTTCTGTGGAATGAGGTAACTACTCAATCTCTATTGAAAAGGGGCAAATATGAAAGAAATGTCAAAAGACACCATGGTTTTCTATTTCCAGAAGCAACCAATCATGCCTTAATTAAATCACTAATTTTAATTAATCTTATTTAATTAATGACACACTTAAAAAACAAAAATGAAGACACAGTAATTTGCTCATTTTAAGAAATTATTTCAGTGAGTCAGAAAGGAGAAAATACAATTTTCATAGAATCATTGGAAGGGACCTTAAAAACCATCCAGTTCCCTCCCCCCTGCCATGGGCAGGGACACCTCCCACTAGCCCAAGTTGCCCAAAGCCCCATCCAGCCTGGCCTTGAGCACCTCCAGGGATGGGGCATCCACAGCTTCTCTGGGCAGCCTGTGCCAGGGCCTCAGCACCCTCTGAGTGGGAAGTTTTTGTGTAACTGGTATGTAAGCATGGATTGATTATTCATTTCAGCTCATTAAGTTTTGTCATTATATTTACTGCTATTGTCTCTATGTCACAGGGCTTTAAGACTGTGACTGTGAATAGTGTTCCATGTTGTACATTTCATTTGTTTTCCCAGAGTGGCTGGAAATACACAACGTTATATTTTTACGCAGATCTCAAAGATGCAGGTAGGCCTGTGTTGCTCTTCTATTTCTACCCTAGCCAGGAACTCCACCAGTGTTTCAATGTCTGATATTTAATAACACTTATTAAAGTAAAGGGAAAACCTGTGACGGACTTTCTAACTGCCAAGTGAATGGAAAACACAAGAAGTGTCTTGACTAGATAACAGATCTTCACACCTTGTGGCAGATGTGTTGCGTACACAGAAAGTGTAGTGACATTTTTCCAACCATGAGAGTCTCACCTCCTGCTAAAACATCAAAGCGAACATACCTGGAAAATTCTCTCAGATGAGGAGTGTGAATTCATCACAGATTCCTCCTCAGCATCTGCCTAGACTAAAAAGCAGATCCAGAGATTGCTGTGGCAGAAGGGAGGAGGATGCAGCCAAACCTGAACTTTCTTTCCTGAACGCTGCCATGAGGTAGGGAAGGCAGCTCTAGACAACTTCTGCGATGCTTCTGCTTTTCTTTTCAGCTTCTCTTTCATGGAAATGACCTTAAAGTGCTGCTGTCCCTTTCACTGGTGGCACCCTAAGGCATTGGCAGGATGGTACTAAGTTGGCTATACCTGTTCCTGTTCTTGTATACTTGATTGAGCACTCCTAGCACTTAAATACAATGCTCATAGGGCATCTGTTTTGCACTACTCTCTTAAAATCTCTATATAGCTATATAGATATTATTAACCACTACTTATGATATAATGTACATGTAAGACAGGCCATAGTGCAAACACATTAGTGATGCACAGCACTTTTTCAGTATAGAAGATAGTCAGGGTCTGGCTGAAGGCTTGAAGTTACAGCAAGAGCAGACCAAAGTAGGTTGATACTACCTGAAAGAGGAAAATGTTAAAAGGATTAAGGAAACAGCATGTTTTTCCTGCAATGTGGAAAAGGACAAGGCCTCAGAAGGCAGCACAGGGAAAAGCCTTGAGGCCACTTTGTGCTCACATAGCTTGCAAGGAGAGACCCTTCCTATACCCAGATTTCATCCTCTCTTTCGAGCTAGAGAAAACAAAACAAAACAAAACAAAACAAAACAAAACAAAAACAAAAACAAAAACAAAAACAAAACAAAACAAAAAAAAACAAAAACAAACAAACAAACAAACAAACAAAAACAACCTAGAGCTAAAACCCAGAGCTTCCTCTCCACCCTCTGTCATTATTCCAGGGGGTACCACAGTGTGTGCTCTTGGCCTGCAGTTAAAGATCTTCTTTTTCACCATACTGAAACAGGCTTTTTGCCCCCTAAAAATCTAGGATAAAATGCTGGTATAAAAGCATCAACTTTTATTGAGCATGGAAAAATATCATGGGCCAGCAGAGCTGTGCAGCCACTCTGTGGCCACATGCATGTACAAAAACCACAGTGACCAGCTAAATTGCGTACATGTGGTGGACAGAAGAAAGTGGAAAGCTGGCTGGCTCCAAAGCACAAGGCCATCTTTTCTCATTTCCATCCAGGTGCGTGGGAGAACTGCAGGTCACCCCAGATGTTCACCAGCCCTTCAGGCTGGCCCCTTCCCCAAGACTGCACTCCTGAGGGTAGTTTGCACCAAACCTTGCCCATGGCTTTGCCTCTCCTTCTGTTCTGAAGATACCATGGAGCAACATCTCATGCCATAAAGAGCTCTATTAACTTCTCAAGGACCTCCTTAGAAAAATGGGTGGTTCTGCTGTTGCAGACCACTCTGTGATAGCCCCCTCACAGGAGGGGCAACAGCATCCTTATGGGACATGGGCCTGACACCCTCCATATGCTCTGCCTCCATGTACCTCCTCTGGGATCCTCTTCTATTTTAACTACTAAGGATATATGCCAAATAAAGGCAACTTTAATTTCTACCACAAGCTAAAATCATCGATTCCAGTAAGCAGTCCTCAGACCAGCACTAGTACAAGACTAATTAGTAGTAGTGCAGCTTGATTTTAGCTTCAGTTTTGACAGCCTCGAGAAATTAAAAATTATGAGATCCCTCCTCCCAAAATGAGACTAGCTCGAGAATCAAGAGATTTTGTTTGTAAGCACTACTCAGGCTTCTTTTATTTACATTCAAATCTCAGAGTTTCCATGTCCTGTGCCCACTAGCAACTTTTTGCTCCTCAAATGCAAGGCTTAATCTCCATGTAATTGCACGACCGTATAAACTGAGGCTTTATAAAAAAAAGCCTCATTGTCATACTTCTAATAAAATCTCAGAAGCCAACCACATTGTGAAAATGATGAGAAAATGAGTTTTTTTTTAAAGACAAAAACCTTATTTTAGTCAATAAGGCTTCTTTTTACTGGGCTTTATTATCTTTTAAAGATTGACATGAAGAATAATATATCAACCCATCTGAAAAAAAAATAACAGTAAGATATGAAAAATAAATGTGACCAATCATTTTTTTAACCTTTCCCACCACTTAGCTCTAAATATCACCAGTACTGGCAACACAAACGTTAAGTACATCTCCAGAGAGATAGCATTAGCATGTACTAATAAAAAAGAAAGGTGGAACAAAGAAAGATCTTATATATTTTTCTCTTTCTCACATATTTACAAAACTTCTGGTTTTTGAAAGCAAATTATTTTCAATTTCTATTGCCAAAAGTAAGGACACTTCAAACGGAAACATACCTGAGCTTACTGAGGTAACCATATGCAGTGCTTTGAGCTTTTGAACTTCTGAGAAATGGGCCTGGAGTTTATAAATAAAGTGAGCAGGAATAAGTGACTGTGTGGTGAGTGATATCCTCGCATGGAAAAGTTAGGGACATACACAAGTGTTTATAGTGTCAGGAATTCATTTTGAGTCCTGTGGAAATCCCTAAAACAAAGAAGCAAGTTCCATGTCTTTGATCCATGAATCACACAGCTCTTTGCATACACTGACTAATGACCATGCATCAGCCTTGTGTAACCATCGCAGTTTTTTTGCTAGTCCTTATTTTACAAGTGGTAAAGGTCTATCTGGAGAAGGCAGCAACTGTTTTAATTTATGATCAGTGTTGTATCTGCTCCAAGGTAAAGAAAAGGCTTGGAAACGAAGTCTAAAACATGGTGAACTCCATCACCTCATGCTTCCCATGTCGGTGGTTGTCTCTGCTCTGGTGGGATCTTTCCAATAGCTTGGGCCTACAGCACAGCTATCTAAATGTTAGACACCTAGCCAAGCCTGTTGTCTGGGTTCTCCTTGTAGGTGATGGACAGACAGGAACCAGTCCTCCCACTGGTCTTGAATAACTATGTAAGAACGAGATAAATATGTCCCATCTCTCCCCCCCTCACCCCCAAAGGTTTCTCTCTCTATATATTGATCATAGATATGTGAGTGACTTAGGCAAGATACTAAATCATTGGGCAGCTAAAATCAGGCTGAAGGAGTTTTACATCACACTAAGAAAGACTTGGCCTCAGATGCCCCACAGTTGCCAGCAGCCACATCCCCCAGAGCATTCACAGGCATCTCCTGACTAATGGGGCACACTGAGATCAAAGCTGCCAGTGCATCACTGCAAAGGCACCCTGTGTATTTAAGTGCTCTGCTTTCAGTGGGATCTAGAGCTTGAGCACAGCCTCTTTTAGCATGGGGTGTACATCAAAAACGCAGTCAGATCTTAGACATCTGGCAAATATATATATGCTTAATTGAGAGAATAAACATTCCCCAAAGATCCAGAGCCCTGAGATTCAAACCTTGGCTGTAACTATTTGGCTTTATTCACAGGCAAAGTAAATGCCATCTATCACAAATACCACATTAGAGTACATATAAAAGAACTAAAACAGATCAGAGTTCCATGAAACTGAAAAAAGACATATTTTTAAAAGGATTTGGAAATGTAAGATTACATTGTCATCCTCTCTCCAAAAAAAAAAAATAATAAATAATAATCATAATAATAATGAAAAGAAAGCATGAGAAAGAAAAAAAAATATGCAATTATTCCTGCTGTGTCATATGAAAGCTAGAAGAATTTAATTTTCTGGTCTGTTTGTCCTAGCATGCTTCCTTAGGCTTGTCATCAGTTCCACTGGAACATAGGAAATGTAAAAGATATTTTAATACAAATTACTGTATTTGATTCATTCCATTCTCCTTATAAAATTGTCTGCTGTAAAATTATGTCTAATGTGAAACAGTTATAATTTGCTTGCTACTCACTGTATTAATACCTATTAAAACTGACCACAGTAGCACTCACCCAGTTGTTGCAACATGCAAAAGCCCGCAAGATTTATTTCACTGTGTCTGGAGAGTGCCAAAGCATAAAGATATATTGAAACTTAAAAGGTCTAATGTAACTATTATATAGACCATGGGCAAAGCTGTCAGTCAGCTCAGAATGGCACAGCCAGCTATTTCTGAACATCACAGACCCCTTATAAATCTGTTTCCAGGATGTTGCCTCTGTGCGTTCCACCTGTCACAGGATATTTGGACCTCAGTTTCAACACTTGTAGCATCTGTAGACCTCTTGGAGCACTAAAGGGTTCACTACATGAAGCAAATGAATTTAAGAGAGCGTCCATAAACTGCGCTAGAGTCATCTGCAAAGAGCTCTTGTGAACAGCCCGTTTACCATCAGTCCTAATTAAAACCTGGAATCTGACACCGGAGCTAGAGCCCTGCACACAGAACAGCCTCGCTGACAAAACAAACCCCCTAAGCAATGCCACATGGAAGACTGATGGTCTCCAGTAGGACCGGCCTTTGGTGATAAGATCAATGGGGAGGCGAACATGACTAACAGCGTTTCAGCACTTTGATACTCCGGTGATAGGCGCTATAAAAAACCTCAGACAGTTTGTATCAGCCCACACTTGCCAAATGTGGCAAAGCGCCAGCCGAACCCTCTCCCTTGATGGACAGAAGCAATGCTGACGATGCTGTTTTACCACAGACCAGGGAGTGGTGGACAGAGATCTGTGACAGAGAAGTGATAAAGTGACAATAGCCTTTTTGCTCCTGCAGGAAGCGCTTGGAGCTTCACATGGAAGGATGGAAATTGCAACCATAAAAGCGAGCGAACTGGCCAATAAAGATTATTACAGGCCTGCTAGCGTGCAGAGTGCTAAAAATTTGCAAACTTCAATCCTTCCCGAGTATAACATGTAGATCAAACTGCCTCTTACTGCTTCCAGCTGTGGGAGGCTGAGCATATGCAGCAGGAAACCTGCAGCCGCGTGTAAAGGGAACAAGGCACCCATATGGTGTGTGCTCAGACACAGAAAGCTTGTGCTTACGGCACAGTACATCATGCAGTGCTGGCTAGATGACACGTGGGACTCAACAGGGAAAGAGGGACTGCTGCATGTGAGACACCATGGTACCTTGTGCTACCTGAGATTAAAGTCCATTTTTAATGAATTTGGAAGCGTCCAGACCTTGGTCTGGCTCCCTGTGTGTGGGACACTTGCACAGAGGAGCTGTGGGGATGCATCGTGGGGCAGACAAAGCTTAACTGCAAGGAAGCCCTGTAAATCTCAGCAGTGGCTGACTTGTGGCTTGATCCACAAATCATTTAGGCAACCTACTTCCACTGCAAGGTTGTAAACACATACATGTTTCCTAATCCCCCTGCCCCTCCTAAAACCAGAAAGCATTTACTCGCCTGCCTGGAAAGTCTCCTGCACAGCAAACAGTCTCTAAGAAGGGTCTGGTTTAAGAATTTAATCCCTGAAAATGACATACAGCATTGGTTTACACCAGATGGAACAG
This sequence comes from Aythya ferina, assembly GCF_964211825.1. Lineage (NCBI taxonomy): Eukaryota > Metazoa > Chordata > Aves > Anseriformes > Anatidae > Aythya > Aythya ferina. Next base: position 28,400,459 of record NC_140296.1, read on the forward strand.
CCATGGGCACCCAGCTCTGGCTTTGGGATTCACCAAGTTCTTTTCTAGAGCTATTCCCATCAGCTCTTACACCTTCTCAGCTTGCTGCCTACTGGGGATCCCACTCTCTACCAAGTAGATGTAGCGGATGACTTTCAGCAAAGGGGTCCTGAACATGAGAAAATACACCAGCTGGGGCCTTGTGTGAGTCCTGTAGCTCTTAACACCTTGTCTGTGTGAGAGAACTAAGGATGATGGTTATCCTTTGCCCAACTCATGGGCAGCCCACCCCATTATGTGATAAAGCACAGGAGAGGCCTGATGAGAATAGCAACTGCGTGAGTATAGGGTGTGAAGATAAAATGTGAACTTCAGATAGGAGAACCTCAGCCATCATATATTAACACACCAGCCAGTGTATTAATATACCCTGTGGTATATTGGTATGTATATGTGGTATAATGGTATGGTATATTAACCATATCCATCGCTGTCCCCTGGAAAGGAGGCCTCTGAGCACAGGATGGACTGCATTGTACCTGCACTGTGAAACTCTCCAGGGGAGGGTGACCACATCCAAACAATTTGGGGGAATAGTCGACGTCCCATGCTGACTCCCAGACTTAGGACTGTCTGATGTATTGGTGGTTGGAATGGGCTGAAAACATGCCTGGAAGGACCCTCACAATTTAGCAACATAGATGACTGAGTCCCAGTGCCCAGAAATGTTCCTTGGCATTGTTCAGATTATTAGCACATGCTTTGCCTTTGGGATCTCATCACCATGGGGATTAGTTGACGCTTGTACCACTGCAATGTGCTAATTGCTACTTTTAAGAATATGGTCGTCTGAATATTGCTGCAGGAGGCAAGACAAAAGGAGCAGTAACTTTGAGAACTGTGAGTGCATTAAACACAAAGACATTCATATAATCAGCGGAAGTAAGACATCATAATTTTATCACACGTGTATTACAGCAGTATGAAAATCAATGTGATCAAGAAAGCATTAAAAGTACCATTTCATTACCTGGCAAACCTAACACTGGGTGTATGTATACCTCTTGCCTTTGAGTGGCATTCTTGATACACTCTTGTAGTAGGGACATGTGTACACCCTTACGGCCTTGTGAAAGAAAGAGTGAAAGGGGAACGGAATATAAGCAGTAGTGAGATAGGAAATGCCACTGCAGGTTATACAAATGCCTTCTGCAATCTGGTAGGCTGCCTCTGGCATTTGTTAGCACAGATGCTTTAAAGAAAGGTGGAAAACCCCGCAGAGCAAACAGTTATGCAAAGACTTGCCCATGGAACAGTTACTGCTTGACTTCAAGTGATGCATTATGTCCCAGAGCATGACAATTTATCCCAGCTTGCATGACTCCTACAATTCTATTCCAGCTTGCACAAGAGTAGATATGATGATTCATACACATTATTTGGTGCTGCTTTTAGAAAGGGAATGCTAACTGCTCCTTCTAACTCCTTTGACTGATTGTTGCCACTGCAGTTATTATGAGTCTGGTGGCCAAAAAAAAAAAAAAAGGTAGAGGTGTGTGCTCTGGTAGCATCGTATAGCACATTTACATTTGTGTAATTTCTTCCTGACTTAGAAAAAATCAGGATCTGCAAAGGGAACCACTTGGTATTAGTAACGCCTGTCCTGCCTTTTAAATACATAACTTACAGGATGAGCTGAACATTTTTTCTGTTTGTGTTGTGGCATGACACCTTGTGACTCTGTGTTGAGGAGGAGGAGCAGGTGGGGTCTTTGGTGACTTTCCACTAGCTGAAGGTTTTTCTTCAGAAAGCCATGCACACCTGCCACCCTCAGCTGTGAGCCTCCAGACACCTCCAGCCTGTTGCTCGTTGGTTTTGAGGTCTCTCCTGCCCCGTGGGTGGGTTGACTAACGATGTTCCTCTGATCCTGCCATCTCCTCTTACCCGGAGAGCCACACAGCTCTCGGGGCCCATTGATGTGGTCCCATCAATCCATCATCATGTAATGCGGTGTGGGCCCTGACGCACCCCACCATGCTGGCTTCCTCACTGGGACTGCAGACCTTGTTTCCATTTGCCAGCCTGGATCTCTGAAGAAGGAAGAAATGCTTTATGAGTCATCACCCTCAAGAGCTTTACACTTCAAGACATAAATGTAGAAGGATATTGTTCAGAGGCCTTTCAGTTTGCTCTGAAAACTTGCAAATTCAGGTGCAGAAACCAAAATCTTGAATTTCTCTATTTGACTATGTGGAAATGATTACAGTAAAATGCTGATACCTGCAGAACCTTCCACATAATTTTCACAGCTAGGAAACAGCGAACACAAAGACCCTCAGCTCAGATCTGGCACAGAAACTGAGCTTGCATTTTCCATCATATGCTTTACTCTTGTTGGTGCCAGTAAACTCCAAGCAAGTTGTCTGCAATAGCAAGTCCATGTGTTGCATAAGTATAAATGACATGTTTTTTATGAAGGATTCCAACAGACTGGCTACATCAGAAGGGGAAGTAAGTGGAAAAGATGACGATAATGTAGTTCTTAACCAGCATGTAGCAGAGGTCCGAATGTATCCGGCTCCTAATATATTGTGGAACTATCTGGTAAAAATTTATGCATGCTTTTGGGCTCCATTTCATCCACAGATTAGAAGCACTAAAGTTGCCACAGGAGAGGCCAAAGACATTAGCGAAATAACACAAGTACTCCACCCTTGGAAGATCTGTAAATACAGTACTCCAAAACCATCTGTCAGCTATCCAAACCACTGAAGGAAAGGTAAATATTAATAACTGCTACTAACATCTAGAAAGAGCAAACTGGGATTTCTCCTTGGTGATGGCGAGTACTTAGACAAAGACCATCTCAACAGCTCCTTCTTCTGTGACCAAAGTGGGAAAGAGGTGGAGAGAGGTGGGATAAAAAATGAGAAAAATGGAGCCAACTCCAAATGTTAGAGTCAGCACTGAAAACTTCTGAGTTCAAGCAAAACAAAGTGACTTGTATTTTCCCTGTCTTTGGCTCTGGGTCTGTAGAGATCACTTGGTCAACTTGTTAGATATTTCTACTTCAACTAAGGACACCAGCTTCCCTTTTCCTCTTGATGAATTATCTGTCTCTGGGAACTTGAACGCTAAGAAAATTGTAAATACTTCCTGAGCCACCCAAAAATCCCAAGACCAGGCAAGTAAAAAGGCAGTAGAGGAGGAGTCTATTGACTGACATGAAGAAGGTGAGGATGGAGAAAGTGCCTCTGATTAATCAGCCTTGTGAAACCTTTCTTGCTGTCTATCAGCCCTTCTGTTCTGCTTGAGAAAGCAGCTGTAAGGGATTCAAACTAGTAAGATCAGGAGACAAGTTCAACATAACCTCCTTCAGTAATGGAAATTTATGATGTGGGTGGCTATATCAAAGCGTGGAGCACGGAGCATCTTGGTGAAGGACCCATACAGTTTTAGGATGCTTACTGTGTCCAGACTGTGTTAAAGCTGGGTCTCTGACCTTTCCCCACAGAGATTTTAGTGGTGAAGCCTGGAGTATTTCTGCTAATTTATCAAGGAAAAAAAAAAGAAAAAAAAGAAAAAAAAATAGCTTGGATCAGCCTCAGCTGGACTTAGAGAGGTGCTGGGGCTTTGCCTGCCCCAGGATGAGAGGAGCCAGTGCCAAGGGAGAAGCCTGGTACTATAGATGCTGCTGTCATGACATCATCCTTCACCGGTTGTGGTAACAAGTGTTTACAGGGGGTGGTGGCGAGCTGGCAGAGTGCTTGCAAGGCTCCATGCACATTAGGTAGGAGACAGAAGGCCTGTCAGCATCATACCTTTTTCTTTTCCTCCTTTCAGCCAGGATGCATGGTTTTGCTGCACTGAAGACGGATGCTAAATCATCTTCCCAAGCCAGACACGGCACTCAAGCTTTCAACAACAGGCCTCAAAGTCCTCTTTGACCTCAGCATGGCCAGAGATCTCATTGCTGCCTCTGCCAGATATGACCTAATTTTTGATTTGATAAACAGATTTTCAAAATGGCTTAGGCTTGATAATCTATATGTATTAGCTACACTTGCCTGTTATCTGCAAACGTAATATTGTCTGCTATTTACTTAACTTACATTGTCTCTGTGAGACACCCTGCCAGCAGACGCCGTCACTGAAGTATCTGTGGAGTGTGCATTTGGGTGAAACAAATTAAATGTTTTATGTTAGTCAGTACACTTAGGTAATACGCCTGAGGTATCTATCCAGGCCTAATGAGAAGAAAATTAACATTCTCCCTCTTTCTCTAAACTCCCGTCTGTTCATCTATCAAGTAAGGAGAAATTTTAGGAGAGGCAGTGAATGAGCCGTGCTGGCATTAATGGAAATTGTGTACTGCAGGCAGAGACTAGGGAGTGCACTTTCTATGGCACATGACATGGGAATTGTCACTGCCTGTCCTGACATTCACTAGTGTGTAACAGGTGAAGGACTTCACATGCATCAGGTTTCTTGACATCATGAAAAATTTTCAGAGAGGTAAAATTACAGAAAATTGCATGTAAGTCTTTGTGGGAAGGTGCTGACACACGGAGATGGTGACAAGTATTCTCATGACATTTTCTAGCTTAGATTTCTGCAGAGGTGCTTCAAATGTTCATCTCTCTTCCTTCTTTTTCCTTACTAAAACCACCACACCTGCCCTTTGCCATGGCTGGGCACTGAAGTTGCACTGTTGGCCATCAAGGTAGCCAAGTGCCATGCTTGGATTCACTTGAGTAGTTTCTGTGATTAAAAGTTAATCTCCACAACCATGATGGAGTACCTAAGAAAGTTGGGGAACCCCAATAACCTGATCAAAGAACTCAGAGCATCCTGACCCAGTTCCTTACAGGGCTGCTGTGGGATCATCAGCCACATGGGCAGGGAGCATGTATATATTGTGTGGGTGTGTGATCATGAGTGAGCATCAAGCCAGGCTAGTTGGTGAGTGGAATAAGAGGCTTTGGAGCCAGTTATTGAAGGGTCTGTAAGTTTGGTCCAGATCCTGGAGGGACCAGAGGGCCTATGAGTTGGCTGCTGAAGGGACCAGGAGATATGGGAAACAACTGAGGGATGTGTGTGTGTGTACCAGTACCTGGAGTGAGTGTGGCATGCATATGTGACAGCACCTGGGAAGACTTGGATCCAGACTGAGTCCAAGTCCAGCTGCTAGCAGAATCAACATTGTATTTCTGTGTGTATTTCCCACTAACAGACTGTCATCCTGAATCACCACAGACAGGGACAGGATTAGGTCATTTGAGCTGTTCCTGCATGTGTATTTATGCTGAGCTCTTGATCAGCATGGCCAAACACATGTATACATGCATCTTGCATGGGTGTGCATGTGTGCCTGGGGTGGGTATGTGCTCAGTCTCACTCCAGGATGGACATGAAGACATGTAGCTGTGGCCTCCTTGCCTCTGTCACACTGCTGGATTTGACAGGCCCATCAACAGATTACTCACAGAAGCATGACTTCTTTTGATTTTATGTCCATTCATCAGTTTTGCTGAGAAAATATGGAATCAAGTACTAACAAAACTTAGCATTTATATTGATTGAGTTTCACGAGAAACCAAAGGTGTGACTGGACTGTGGAGCTAGGTTTAAGATCTCAAATCAGCTCTGCCACTAGTGTTGCTGGTGTAGCTTGGACTTGAGTGTGCTTTAAACACCCAAATCATCATCTAGGGACCCAGTGGCTCTCGAAAACTGCAGAGATCTTGTGGTCACAGCAACCAAGCAGCTCATTGTAGTGAGGTCCCACCATATGCAGTCCGGATGACAGATAACAAGGGGGAAGAAGGGGCCAGGACAGAAAGCTGTGAGAGAAGTGCCAGAGACGAGAAAGTCACCTCACTCATCCGCATGCAAGGCAAGCTGCACCCCAACAGCTCTTTGAGCCTCTTTCTCCACTTGAATCTACAAAAGGAATAAGATGAAACCATCCAACAATAGGGCTCTGTGTGACTCAAGCCACAATACTATGTGTGTCACAAAAGAAAAAGCTTTTGTTTGTATTTGGCTGGTGTCCATGAATCACAGAGGCCACAAAGATTTTCACCAACCTTTGCACCATCTTTGACGGTCTACAGATGTCCCCCCACTGCCAGTTTATTTACCAGTTTGAGCTGGTTTAGCAAGGAGACATCGCAAACTCTCTTTCACTTTATATAGGGCTCTTGATTTATTTTGTTATTATTTTATTTTATTTTATCTTTATTTTTTAGATTTGGGCAAGAAGTGAGTGAAATGATGCTATTGGGAATCGGTAATATTGCCAACTTGCTCATTGGTATTTTTTTAGCCAGATATGATGACTCTAAAAGGAACAAAGCAAAAAAAAAAAAAAAAAAACCCTAATATTTCCTCCACCGCCCCATTGTCCCAAATGGCTGAATCTAATCTATGCAGTAATAAGTAGTATTACTTCCAGTCCAAGGAATTATTTGAACGTGATGTGCTAAGGAGCATACTGAAGATAGGGAAGAACCACCCTCCTCCCACTGAGCTGTTTACTGATTTTATTATTAGGTTACTACACTGTATTTTTTTGGACCACCAAGCTGATAGACTCCATCCAGCTACACTTCATTTAAATGACTTTCAGTCTCTTGAATGAAATGTCTCCTCAATTCAGAAATCACTTATTTCACCAGGAGCGGGGCCTCCTCTGGCAGGCACCTGACATCGAGTGGGTTCCTCAGGGTGCAGCACTGATTTAATTTCTTTGCAGGTCATAGATTTTAAGGACGGGACTCACCACAAACCTTCAAGCCAATGTCTTTTTCATGTGGACCACAGGACTTGCTGAGATCATCAGTTCCTGCTTCAAGTCTAAAGACAATGGCTGGAATAAAACAGATCTTTCTGGAAAAACTTCCAGTATAAAAATCTTCTACCCAGTATGAGTTGTTCTAATAATGAAGCGGGGTTTATTGTTTTTGTTGCTGTTGTTATTGACTTTTAATTACTTTTAATTAAAAATTTATTTTCAACTCCAGCCACTGCAGCTTGTTTTGTGTCTCTGTCACACTGAAACAGCCTCTACAGTCAGTTGTTAACATACAGAAGGCCATAGGTTGTAATCAAGCCACCTCCTGCTTTGATGGTCCCTTTAGACTTCTCTTTACCAGGTACATTTTCCATTCCAGCATATTTCTGTACTGCATTTCTGAATAGCCCCAGAGGCATCAACACCCCCATGAGGTCTCTACCTCCCATGTACTTCCTTTCTCCCCTCTCTCACTATGTATACTAACACATATACACCAGAAATATCTTTAAATGATGAACCCATCCCTTGCGCAAGCATATTTGGAGACCAGAGGTTGCCCACCATTGGTGCATTTGGCCCGTGCCCTCTCAAGTCTGCATCACCCTTGTTTCCTGATCCAAATTTTATGCAGCCCCAAGATGAATCCCTTGGATCAGTGTCAGTTTGACAGGACTACAAATTATCTGGATCGTGACATTTATCGTGCAAGCTTTCTCCCAGGCATCTGGAACTTCCCCGGTGTGTTATAATTTATTTTCTTTGACCATTCATTTATTTTTTTCCAGACTGCTGGATACAGGTTACTCAGATCTTAGCCTGACTTTATTATCTATTGTTTAACCTCCTCTTTAGTTACAACTAGAACAAAAAGTATGTGATTACTGTTGGTTGACATGAATAAATGATTAGGATTGTTTTCCCCCTGGATAGGGAACAGAATTATTACAGAATAAGCCTCCTTTTACTTTTTATTATTGGCAGTTTTATTATTTCCATCCCGTAATGGACTCATGTCATTGTTAGGATCCTTTATGTTCTGGAAATACTTAAATAAAATCCCAAACATACAACAAAATACTCCTCAACAGGCAAATTTCCTCAGCTTTGCTTGTCATGGTTCTCTTTCTGACCTGTTGCTCCTTTTACCAATTTTCCCCAAATCCTACCTTCTAATTTATATGTATTGTCATTAAGTACTTTTTGCTTTTTCTCTTGGGGTCCATGTACACATATGCATAAGAAGTTTTACTTCCCTTCTGAGGCAGGCCATTTAATGACTGCAGATTTCTTTCGTGGGTGTGGCTTTTTGGGCATCCACTTAAGTATTATCCAATGATTCTCAATCATCATTCAGATTTTCCTGTTAATAAAATCTTTCTCCCAGTTGAATTTCTCCCAGCATTGTTTTCAGCTAAAATGAAATTTGCTCTTTAAGGCATAATGAATATCTTTTATTGGCTTGGACTTCATTCTGTTTGGAGATAACAATAAATGTAATCCCACTGTCAGCAGTTATACAAAAACCATTGCTAATTGTTCATTTTATAATCAGTCTCTCTGCTATTGTAAAGAGAAGATCTAATGTAGATTTCTAACTCGGATGTAGCACTGAAATTGTCATCTATAACATTTGCAATGGTTGCCTTCCTTTCCGGGTGGTTTAGTACAGAAAATTTGGAGTATTTAAGAAAAAAAAAGTAAAAGGATGCAAAAGATAAAAAGGCAAAAAAAAAAAGGCCAAGAAAACAGACTGTGATCCTTTCTAGAGGTCTGACAAATCTTTTGCTGGTGGCTAAACCAGATCATCCTGATGTGGCATACCATACTTCTGCAGAGCACACATTGCCACAATGTACAGATACCCAAACAAATGAGACCCAAACCTAATAAGTCAGGGAGGGGGTGAACCACATCAGCCCAGCACCTCTCTTGCCTACATCTCAGAGATGTTCGAGCAGTGCCTGTGCACATCTACTTTTCTAGAAACCCAACCTCAGCCTGTCTCAGAGCCCAGTTGACTTCCCAGGTTTGATTTCCACTTAGTGTTTTGCCTTACTGTCAAGGTCACTGAAGAGCCTCTTCCTGGGCAATAGAGTTTTATTATTATTATTAGGTTTAGAAATATATATATATTTCCCTTGCTTCTTTTCTCAGCTGACTATATGCTGAGGAAACCTCTGCTGGTCCCTCTGGGAGCCAGAGACTCATCGTGTTTTGCAGACTTTAGTAAAATAGCACCTTCAGCAGCTCACAGTGCATCACCATTGTGGTAGTGCCCCCTCCTTTCAGCAGAATACAGTGAAGAGAAATCTCTTTTGTACAAAGGGATCCCATCAGATGTCGAAACCCAAATGGTTTGTCTGCAGGTACACCCCAAAGCACCTCGATAAGATGCTTTTTTAATGCACAGTGCACCCTATTAGTCCTTTACTGTTACTAAAATAACAAGAAGGGTTAAAAAGGCACAAATGCCTGAAGAAAGGTTCACAACACAAAATATCCCTGGGTGTCTGCACCTCCACAGCACAGAGAAATGAGATAAACATGACAAATATAGACAGATCAGAACCTGGTGCTCACTTTGTGTCTAAGGGATTAGCAGTTAGCTTCCTCTGGTCCTCCAACGTTGCATGTCACTCTCTCAGTTTCATTTTTGGAGTCCAGTTACTCAGTGCTACGTACAAGAAGCAGTCATTTTCTGCAACAGATTGCCTCAAATTCGATATCGCATTCTTTATGCTGTGGCGAGGAGTGATGTAGGAGGTCAGAAGCTATCCTGCCACACAAAAATTAAACATTTATCTGCATATAATGGGGAGGGAAGTTTTTTTTTTTGTTTGTTTGTTTGTTTTTTCCCAAATTCTTAGATGAAAAGCTGAATCTTCAAACTACTCTTTCTTGCACCTGCTTTTTGTATACTACCAGCATTCACAGTGCTAACCTATTTCACAAAGACTGAAAAAGTAGCAAACAAGACTTGCATGAAGATTTCAGCTTTTAGAACAGCCTTCTGAAACACTTCTCTGTTTTACACACATGCACACACAGAGTACTAGACCAGTTTCTATTTCTGACTTTAGTTTGCAGCAACCTATGTGCCCACAAACATATTTCTCCTTGGGAAACTTCCACACAATTTAGAAGAACTCACATTTTGTTGTACGAAAGCTTTTTCCCTTTTAACTATTTAACCCTTCCTTGTTTCATTTTTTATTTTTAGGCATGCTGGCATTTCCAGGAGCAGCCTGTGTTTGCACTGCAGGCCACCAGTAGCTGGTTCAACAGCCCAGGAGCACAGACCCAACAGACACACAGCTCCACAGACAGTGATTAATGAACAGTTTTCATGTCAGAACTGTGATATTTCTGGCTGAGTGGCTTTTTACCCATTCTTTTTGGTACAAAAGCCATGGCATAAAGATAAGAGGCAGAGCACTTAAGACATGTTTACAAAGATTAAACCACTGACTTGGCTTTAGTTAAAGTAAATTCTCCTGCTTCCCGCTGTGCAATGAAGGTTTACAAAGGGAAGACTGGCAAAGGTTGCTTCGTCTTCTTTCCTGGCACTGTCTGTTGGCTCCAAAAACAAATGCAGGAATTAAACCACATAAAAGGGCAGCAAGGTATTAACACTTTTGAGGGGTTCAGCATCTGACACATTCCTAATCTGCTCGGGTAGGTTTTAGATCAGAGCTGCTGCAGTGCTCCTGTAATGACAGGGCAATTTAACAAGCCTGAAATTCCACCTTCCCTCCACAGGCAAGGAGTTATGGAGCCCCATGCTCAGCCCCTTTGCTCCCCTCGTTAGTGAGGCACAGGGGGCCCCAAAATCATAATGCGTTCCAGGCTAAAGTGCTCTCCTTCTCCCTAAGGTTAGGATTGTAGAGGGAGATAGATCAAAGGAAGGTTTTAGGGGAAAAATGCATGCTGCTGTCATAGCACAGAGCTATTTGGGACTTTTAACCAGGAAGGTTAGTTTGACAATGCTTTCAAAGCAGTGATAGAAACCTCCAGAAAACATGAAGTTTTGGAATGCCAGGAGCTAGCTGCCCTGGGAACAGAGCCTGGCAGGACAAACACAAGACAGCAGGGAGGAGGAATAACCACAGGGGACAATATAAGATCTTGGGAGTGCAGGGCTCAAAAGGACAGATCAAAGAATAAGGGTCCCCAAGAAATGCATATAAGGTTTAGTAAAAACTGTCATTACTGTTGTGCACTATTCTGCACCACTTGCAGGAAGAGACTGTCTTGGCTAAGGAAGGGGAATAGGAAAGAGCAAATAAATCTTATCTACATCTAAAATGGAAAATAAGACAGATAAAAAAAAAATTAGGCACCTATCAAATTATTCGTCTTGGAACTGATTATAACAAATAACAATGGAATAATAGTAAACATAAGCAGGGGGAAAGACACGGTGGGGCAGGTCCCCACCTGTCTCAGGTCCCCAGAGCTCATTGCATTGCCAGGCAGAGCAGAGGGACATATGGGCTAGGTGCTGCGCAGCCTCTCCCAGGTTGAGTCGTATTTGGGATTTTTATTCATGCCCCAGATGATGGAACAGAGAGGATATACAGATGGCAGCCAGCAGGGAGGGACTGTCAGTAGTTCGGAAGACAGGATTAGAATTCAAAATGATCTTGGCAGACCGGTGTTTTTAAGGACTAGCAGAGAATCATGCTAGTCCTTAATGACACGCTCATAGGACTCTGTATCTCATCACGATCAACCAGCTATACGCTACGGGATGCAGAACAGCTGCCTGGGCAGGGGTTCTGCAGAAAGCAGTCTACATTGCAGTGTATCAGACTTTGAACAGCAGCCCTGTGTTGCTGCAGAAAAGGGAAGTCCCTGCCTGGCAGTGCACACACAGAATTACACCCTGTGAAAGCTCTACAAAATGACTAGAGATATCTGTGTGCAGGGTGAGGAAAGATACGTCTGAGTTGCACCAGGTTCAGGGAAACAGCAAAAGGTCTCATCAGAAATCTGGAAACAGCGTTGAAGGGAAGGCAAGAAAAGTAATAAGGTTGCTTGAGAAGAGAGGACTTTCTGCTGTGATATGTAATGTGACAAGAGATGAACACAGATTAAAGGACAGAAGCCAGAGGTTAGAAATTAGGAAACACTTTCCTATTGCCAAAGCGAGTCACACAGGAAAAAAATGGCCTGTCGACCACTGTAGGCTTTTGAAAGCTTTGCAGGAGTATCTGGGATAGAGCTGAGACCAGCTGGTGGCAGACAGGTGGGGGCCCCAGCATAGAAATGTGGTCAGATGCCTGCATCCCAGCCTGCCTCCCAGAGGAACACTCAGACTGCAGTTTCTGAATCTCAGCATCCTCTTTCAGCAACTATCTTGAGGCACAGTCATGATCCTTCCCAGCAGGAGAATTTAGTGGTGGAATGACACAAAACGGCACCTTTTCTTAGAGTTTTCCATGGTTTACCATCTTCTTCATCATACTGGCCTCTGGGAATCCTGTTATTTAACACCCAGCTCCCCTTTTTCACGATACATAGAGCCAGGATCAGTGCTAGGGGGCCTGGGGACCTGAACAAGGTCATTACAAGCCTGGGAGGCATATTCAACGGCCTGGTGGGACAAGCTGCTCCCATTAACACTGGGCTAAGCTTGTTTTATTAGGAATGGGGTGAAATAAGCTCTGCGTGGCATTTTTTTTCCCCCAAATCAGAAAGTGAGTCAGAATTAGGAAAAAGGAAAAAAAAAAAAAAAAAGAACGAGATCTCTTTCTTATTCCATTACATTGTGACCTCTATTACAATGCATGTACTGGGCAAATAAAGTCTCTGGAAACCTGTTTTCTTAAGAAAAAAATAAGCTCTGTGTTAAAAGAGGTTAAAAGAAGACTTAGGGTACAGATCTAACAACAAATCAGAAAAAGAAAATAAAGAAATCTGTGATTTTAGAAAGATTTTTCCATCCATTGAAGAAAAAAAAGAGTTTTAACATCAATTTTCAGCCAATAGTGTCAGTGTACGCTGACAATTATAAACATTTCTCTCAGAAAAAAAAAAAAAAAAAAAAGGAATCTACATTTGGGGAAAAAAAAAATCTCAGACAATCAGTGAGTTGGTGTCTTCGGGGATTTAAAATGCATGCTGTGCAACCTGGTTATCAAAATTCATAAAGGAACTACTGTGCTGTCAGACTGTCGAGGGGAGGCACAGTCCGTTCTGCTCACACTCAGGAGCGCGAGTGTGGCACAGCCAGCTGGGCTTCTAAATGCCTGCCATTGTGGCTCGCTCCGTCCATCAGTCACTCAGCTCCCAGATAAAGTTTCTAGCAGCATTCATTTCTGGGCTTTAATGGTCTTAAGAACCAACGAACTGTTGATTATGGGGGTGCCTCGGACTGTCAGAGTTGTGTTTTTTTTTAATTATTATTTTATTTTATTTTCCCCTTGTTACATGGCTTAGAGGTAGCAGGGGAAAATAAGCAGGCAAGAACAAACTGAGTAAACATCTAAAGACCATGAAAGGGCATATTTTCAACAGACTCCCACACGGCCTTTGCAAAACTTGCAGGCTTGTCTATTTGCATTTGGCAAGTGGGTAAGTGAGCAGAGAGATGACATTTTATACAGGCTCGCGCAGTTTCTGCTTTGTTGTACACAAAGAGGTTGCACAACCACACAGTTTTCTGCACACAAAATGGATGCAACCGCAAATTCTTCAGGTGCACTTCAAAATGCTGTTAAAAACCTGCATATGACTCTTTCAACATGGAATTCACTGTTCTCACTTCCACTTCTTCCTTACCTCACATCTTCAGCCAGAAACATTAAAAATACACAGTGCTCAGAGAGAAGCAGCAGCCTCAGCTCTGAATCTCTGCTTTTCTGTGTTTGAATAAAACATTTAATGTTACTTGAGCTGGCGAGAAAGGTGGAGGGTTGTGTGTGTCTTAGTAGAAATTAATGTTTTGGTTGGCTGGACAAGCTCAGGAAATTTCTGTAGTGAGCATGATGAGAGAGGATGTTTGGCAAGATGTTTTCCAACAGCTGGTACAGGTGAAGGATTAGGGGGAAAACGCTTAAGAGCCTTTTCCCTGATTTTCTGCTTTGTACCCGTCTTAGAGGTACAAGCAATTTTAGAGTCTAACCCAAATCTCCCTGAAATCAATGTGTCTCTTTCCACTGACTTAATAAGACTTGAAGCAGACACTCCAAACCTTGTGTTGATTATTAAAAACATTTTGACATTCCTCTCTGACCTCTTAAACACAATTATTTTGGGAACAATGAACAGATATTGGCTTATCTATGCAACCTGGGCTTGAAGAAGCCTCTCAGGTGTCTCTGCCCACAGTAGTGTCAATGACATGTTTAGGACCCAACACGACAGGGGATGGAGTGAGGTGTCCTACTGGTTCCTCCTTTCCCATGTGGATGGAGGTGTGGGGTGAGTAAAGACATGAAGGACACAGACATTCAAAGAGCCTGATGAGGAAAATGGTTTAGATATGGCAATGTGCTTGGATGTGGTGTGATGGTCTATGAAGGATATAAAGGATGGGGACAGTCTTTAGACAGTGAGATGAAACCTTGCTCTTTGCTCCCTGCTAAAGGTTGCCCGATACAGTGGGAGAGAAAGATCAGGCTTTAAAACTCAACATAATTTGTTATACAGAGATTTTCTAGCCATTATCTTCATCCCATTCCCCCAGCAATATGGCTCTGCTACACCATAAACACTTCAGAATATCCCTGAGGTTATTTGGTATTTGTAATATATAGAGACTTCTGCAAAGTGAACATTTACTGACTCCAGAATTGCTTTTGTTTAATTCATTATGGAGGTCAGAAATATTATAAATCTACACAAATTGAAACAGCCTTTTGGCATAGCTCTGACATTCGAACCAAGTTAATAAAAACAATGATATATAGTATTTGGGTATCATTTAATCTTAGGAATCCATAGTGAGCAGAAAGACCAAAATAAACTCTTGCAACACACATGTTTATTCACATATTAAGATTCTCTGAGACTGTTCTACATTACTGACTTTCATATGCTTGGAAAATAAGAAGGCTTTTTCATATTCATGCTCAGCAAGTGAAAACACATCACTCAGGAGACCATCTGCTTCTCTCTGGAGCACGGATCTTGACCTTAACATGTTGGGCTGCATACAAACTCTGAGGGGAAAAGATGCATTTGGGTACTTCAGTGCAATCTTAAGAGAGCATGGATAATACAGCAAGTGTTTGGGGGATTCAGTATTAATTCAGCTGATACCAGAGCCAAACTTCTGAGAGACAATTCAAGCTTTCACCTGTTTGCCTCAGAACGTTTGCCAGTTTGCCTGATTCATTTATATAGGGCCAAACCCCGGTCCCCGATAAACAGCTGAGAGATTTGCCACTGACTTCTCCATGATCAGGGTTTAGCCTGCAGCAAGGGAAAGAAGAAAAGAAGAAAGCTAGAGGCAGCAAGTCCATCTGGAGAGTGGCAGGCTGCCCACCACCTCCGTGCCACAGCCTGAACAAAGGCAGGCGAGCAGGGAGCTGTGCTTTGGGCACACATCGGATTAACCCTCCCCTGGCTTCCTGGGCTCCCAGGGGATGCGATGCCTTGTCAGGAGACTTCACCACTACTGGAGCTGTTGGAGACAACCCCACAAGCAATGCTACCAGCTCCTAGAGGCTGCAGGGTTAAAGCTGAAAAAGAGTGGCTGGGTGGGAGGAGCACATTTTGCAGCTCACTGGTTGAAGGTGCTTTGGCTCACAGACTCAACTAATATTTTTCAAAAGCCACTTTTCTTCCCAGGGGCAAGTTCTGGAGGCACATTCACAACAGGTCCCTGGCAGGTGCCTCTCTGCTGAGATGTCCTTGCCTCCCTGGGCTGCTGAGACAACCACAAAAGAGCATTTTGAAAGGGACTATGCATTTCCCCGTTTCCCACCAGAAGAAAGGTGCCATTACGGGTGCACTCCAGGTACACCTGGAAGTTTAAGGGTAGGAAGACCACAGTGAACAACACAAGCCTCAGTGCCTTGCAGAAGATTAATTCCTGCCTCACGGTTCAAAAGCCAAGGTTGAAACAAAGCAGGGTTATGCTAGATGGAGTGACACCAGCACAGGTACACACACTGCACATAGCTCAGGTAGCAGCAGGAGAAGGAGGGGGAGAGGTGGTAGCATCAGCTACAGAAACCCTCCAGAGACTGAAGGTTTTCAGGTATGAGTCCCCTGTTACCATGTCTTCTCTGTTGCATTTGCCTAGGTCAGAGTTAAATTACCTTGAGCCATCTGCACTTTACTGGGGCAAAATTATTGCTCCTCACTGACATATCACAATTGCTTCAGGTTTAGGCTGCTGTTGGATGAACTGTCAAATCATCAAGGGGCACCTCATCTGCCTTGAAACAACTTCTTTGAGGTGGCAACAGTTTAACGTGA
Organism: Aythya ferina; assembly: GCF_964211825.1. NCBI lineage: Eukaryota > Metazoa > Chordata > Aves > Anseriformes > Anatidae > Aythya > Aythya ferina. The sequence goes on from NC_140296.1 coordinate 28,416,666, forward strand.
GCTGTGTGGGTGGTGAAATAGGAGGCTAGAAGTGTTTTATGTTTGGGTGAACGTGGAAGAAAAAAAAGGTCATTTCAGCCTCATTTCAGCCTGACCCGGGGTGAAGAACCAGTCTAGTCACACTACAAAATCAGGTGAACACATCTGCTAACTTCAGTGAGAACACCATTTCCTCACAGCAACTACTTGCATGTATGAAGGGAAGAAGAAAATTGCAGGTAGAAAATCTATCAGGAGGTGGGTTTTGTTCCTTGCATGTGTGCTCAAGCTACCCTAGAAGCTTGCCCACAGAGTTATGAAAAGTCCCATAGTTATCTGCATTTACTGAAGAGCATGATCTATCCCATATATGCCTGAAATGACCACACTTCCAAAGAGTCACAAGGGAAATGATAGCAGAAAAAGGCACCCCTCTCCAAATCTCAAAAAGGAAGCAAGAGATGCACAGAGTGAAAGTTTTCTTGAACAAGCATTCACAGCATCAGCAGGAAATCTTGAGGAGAAGCACCTCCAGAGAGATAACCTTACAGGTATTGATTCAAGACACAAAAATAACTCCCACTCTATGAGAAGCCCAAAGGGAGCAAAGCATTATCTGATAATAGTTACAATGGAAGGCAAACTTCTCAAGCTGAGGAACCAGAGGAAACAGCTGAGCTGCAACTACAACACTAAATATTTGGGGAATAAAAATTATAGACTGGAATATCAACCAACAAAGAAGTCTGAGACTCTAGAGCACTCATGCATGAAGGAGATGGGGGAGTCTGATGTCCCAGTGGGAGACTATTGGAAATAATGTCAAGAGAGCTGCAAGTGAGTATAGCTACACTTGGAAGAAATCCAGCTATAAAAAATAGGGAATAGCTTGCTAAAGACCTTGGAAAAGCTCAGAAAATCAAGATGCAGCAAGGGTCACATGCTGATAGCCTCTCAAGATGATATTTATGTGGTGGAGGAGACAGAGAGTGCTCCTAAGAGCATCTGACCAAGGAGATGGCACAAGGGTGTCAGGCACAAGGAGCTTGGACACACGGGAAGAAAAGAGCCCTCTGAATTTCAAAGCACCTCCTTGTAAGAAAGAGAGGTGAGAGGTGAAGGGGCTTTGATGCTTCTGTTCCTTGAGCTGCCACCCCTGTGCTCATAGTCTGGGGCTTGAGGTGACACGGGATGCCCCGTGAAGCAGATCAGCTGCCATAGCAGGACAGAGCACTTTGCTGTCATCCCCAAAGGGACAGAGACAAAAAGAAAGGAGAGGTGACAGCTTTCCAGCCCATGGAGCAGCTCTGAGCCAGCTCCTGGCCCTAATTCATAAGAATTAGGGCTCAGACATGGTCCAGAGCCAGGTTTTGATAACTTTCGATTTCTGCCATAATATTAAAAACAGGAGGGGATAAATTCGGTCAAAAACTTTATGAACTAGCTGTGTTGATTCGGAGGCTTGAAACATACTCAAAGGCATGGCAGGTGACATGCCTGGATTTGCACAAGAGTGACTGGAAGGAGGCAGAAGGGATGTCTCCCTTTCCCGTGCAGGCTGTGCAGGCAAATCCTCGCTGTCCAAAAGTCAGTAGCAGAGCATCCTTGCTAAATCAGAGGGGCAACCCTTGGCAAGTGGTGGTCTACTTATCAAAACTCTCAGTCCAAATTTAAGTGGGTGTGTTCAGGCTTTCAGCACTTAACTCAGGAACAGAAAACGGAACAAATGCCTAGGGACCACAACGGTGTAGCTGAGGGGTGGGACCCAGCCAAATTTCCTTGTTATTATTGTTGTTGTTGTTTTTCAGTCAGCTCCAATTTCAGCATGCAAAGGGTCTGGTCTCCTCCCAACAGAGGAGCTGGCTTCTTTTGAAAACCAAGTCCCCCATGACTGTCAGGCTTGGAAAGTTGCTGCATGGGCTAAAAATTGTTTTGACATTACAAGTTTGGAAAATTTTAGAGATGAAATGAACCAGAGTCGGCAGGGTGTGGGGAGGACAGAGGGAAAGGAGTTAAAAAGGTTGCAGAAGTGGAGATATGAAACTGAAGAAAGTTAACTCTATCACAAATCATGTTTGATAAAATGCAGAAAATATTCTGGTTTGGTTTCTGGTTTCATTTCACATTTGAAGTTGAACCGAACTGCTAAAACTGTATTTTTACTGCAAGAGGTAGGTCAAAGTGTGCAAAGGAATGCAAGAAAGAAATACCCTTCAGATTATAAATACTTTCTGCATTGTTCATTAGCCAGAACGAAGTCTTCACACTGCCTTGTCTGTAAATTAATTCAGAATAGATTTTGAATTCGCAAAGCAGGACGTGCTCTATTCTAAACCCAGACACAGAAACGTTAAGGAAAATGACAAGATTAAAATGATCTGTAGACGGCTCCCTGTGGCCAGACCAATAGAAACATTCAGCATAGAATTAGCTTAAAATTAGCCCTAGCTTTCATTCAGAGCTGCAATGAGTCAGAGTCATTAGCCACCACGCTCTGTGTCAGCTGCTGCAGGACCTGCTGAAACCTGGGTCTGGCATTTTGGTGTCCCGGCCTGCCAAGCCTCTTTCTACACAACAGGGCAGTTTTGCAAGAAGCCTTTGCAAAATATTTTAATAATGAAGACTTTAAAAATACACAGCTGTTTTGCAAAACCCTCGTAACAAAGACCCCTTTGAGATCAGCTCTGCATGGGCTCCTCGGTGGATGTGCTACCACCAGTCCTCTCAACAGAGACCTTCTGATGCCTGGCGTTCCCTCCTTGCCTCTTTCACCCCCCGGGTCCCCTGCTTAGACCTTGTTCTTTTCAGGCACTGCTGCTCATTCAAATCCCTGCTTCAGCCTCTTTATCTGGGTGCCAGCAATTGCATCCAGAGGTTAGGCACATGTGCCCCTTAGGGTGACCTCCTCAGAGGGCGACTTGGCCTGCTTTGCTGCTGCTGCAGCTCAAAGAGGACACCATAGGGCAGCATTCAGAGTGAAATCCAGCTCCCAGCTGAACAGGGAAATGCAGAGGAAAAGAAAGAAGGGGGCTAATGAAGCAAAAGTCCCTGGGACCTAACAGCAGTTGGGCACCAGGAAACTCCCAGGGGAGCATCTGAGTCCCTGCTGTTTGAATTCAGCCCTCCTGCACATGGCCCAATATCTGCTTGCACCCTGGGAGCATGGTACAGGGTGCTGCTGTGCCCGAGACCTGCTTGTCAGAGGCTGACATCAAGCTGGATTCCTCCATCATTGCTGCTGACAAGTGTTTAGTGGAATCCATTTCCCAGAGCGAACAGTTTATTGGGATTTGAATAGTTGCAGGGAGTTCATTGCTGTAAATAGGGTATTGCCTGGCTAGGAAATCTATTTATGGTGCTTTTATTACTGCAGGGAACACGGGGGTTCAGCTTTGCAGTGCTGTAAGTATTTCCCTTTAGTGGTCATTAGAAGAAATAACTCCTAGATTCACAAACGCTGGTATCTGTACATAAGCTGTGTTTCCAGTAAGTTTTAATGACAAAAGAGAGAAAGCCAGCCAAGGCAGCACAATGATGGCTTTCACTCTCCTCCTAGGGAAGCCAGGAGGAATTTCCCATCAGTCTGAGCAGGAGCTGGTCACTTTTGTCCTATGCTGCTGTGCTTCCTTGCCTTAGTACGGAAGGTAGATAAGGTGGAATCGCCAACCTGACAGAAAGGGGCCAGGTAGGGAAGAATCAATCTTTCCCTGTCATGCACAAGGGAAAAAAAAAAAAAAAACGGAAAAAAAAAAAAAAACAAAAAACAAACAAACAAACAAACAAAAACAACAAAAAAAAACAAAACAAACAAACAAACAAACAAACAAAAAAAAAAAAACCAAAAAAAAACCAAAAAAAAAACAGAAGAAACCCCCTGATTTGCTTTTCCATGGTATGGTGTTCCTTCCAAGAAAAGAAGGGTCCTGAACACAAGCAGGGTAAGAACAAAGTGTGGTTGTGCTGAAGCCCTGTCTGGCTTAGTGTCCCACCTCTAGTGGCCAAACGCAATTTTCAGGGGAGAGAACAGAGAAAAGAAGAAATCCTTACCCCAAAATACCCTGCCAGACTCGGCATTGTGTTCCTGGGGACTTCTGGCCACAGAAAAGAACTGGAATTTGTCATGGGGGATTGTGGTGGGTGCTGGCTTGAGGAGCTGTTGGATGAGGGTGTCAGATGGTCTACACTGAGCTGGGTGTTGCTGATCCTTGAGCAAGCCAGGTGTTTTGCCAGGTTTCACTTCATTCATAACCCCTTCCATTTCCAGTGTTCAGAGCTGTCCCTCTGAGTGTTTAATATAACCCCTTGACTGCTTTGTTCCAGCCATGAAGGCTGGCTGGAGCTCAGCAAGGTGGACATGGCTGAAATCAGGCTACTTGGGTTCACCACGGCTTTCAGCAGCCAACCTCACCAGGGTGCGTGGGGACCTGGTTGGGACCTGCACCCGAGGGGATGCTCTGGACACCAAAAAGTCTTTCAGCCCACCAGGATGCAGAGGCCAGCATGGCTGGGTCTCTAAAACCATCACTTTAGAGGATGCTGTGTCTCACGGGCACCAGTCTGAAGCTGACCTCCCAGGAGTTGTCAGTGGTAGCAATTCACCCACAGCTCCTGGTTGTTTCACAGGCAGAAGGCTGTAAGGGACTCAGGCTCAGCTTCATCTGATCCAGCCTCCCTCCTGGGGTGGTAAGGAGGATATGACCCATGACAGATGTTATTCTCACCTGCTCTTGAAGATGAGTGGAGGAGAGAGCCACAGCCTCCCCAAGCAGGCTGTGTTTCATCACCCTCGTAGCTGGGAAGTTGCTTTGTAACATGGAACCTGAATCTTCCTTGCTGCAAATTAAGCTAAATTCCTGTTGACCTTTTGCTAACAGCCATGGGGAACAATTTTAATCACTGTTCTCTTTGTTACAGCCTTCACATTCTGGAAAATGTATCACGTCCCCCTTCATCTCTTCTTCTCTAGAAAAACAAACCCCATTCTTTCAACCTTTCCTTGTAGGTTATGTTTTCTAAACCTTTTCTTGCTGCCTTTTGGATTCCCATCAGGGTGTCTGCTTATTAAAATAGAAGCTTCATTTCACAAAGGTTGCTGCATTACTTGGCACTGCAGAAAATAATAACAAGCACTATAGTGTTCCTGCCACTAGAAAATGCACGATATGATCGCAGAGTGAGGGGATAAGGCACGTCTCAAGAGGCGATGCAGCCTGTTTCCTTGCATGGGGGCAAGTTCAAGTGAATTGAGACGATCCCTCAAGACTTGCCAGGTCGGTCATGGCATCTTTCACTGGTAGTACTTCTCCAGTTTCCTGGCAGCCTACTCCATGTTTTGTATTCTCTTTGTACGAGCTGTTGTATGTTGACACTACTCCATGCCCATACAAAAACCATGAGCATTAAACTCATTAAAAATATACCTGGATATTTTTAAAGAATGTTTAAAAATCCCACATGGCTATTGATATCCAAATTAGAAAATAATCACAGGGAGCACAAGGAGATTTATCAGCTGTGAAGGTTTTTTTTTTTCTTGTGATTTTTTCCCCTGTTCCTTTACTTTACTTCTCCTTTCTTATTTTTCTTTCAAGCATTCAACTGCAGTAAGTGCAGGAAATAAAGACAAGATGAATAGATAACATTTTTAAAGATCTGGCCCCTACATGCAAGCCTTGATACACAATTTGTGCTTTTCTTGGCACTTCCTTGGCAGTGTTTCAGACAAAGAAATTTTTCATGCTCTAGGTGGCAAAATAACTGGGTCTCCTGGAAAAGGGCAAACTAATCCCCCTTATTCTCTTCTCTAATCTGGGTCTAGGCTGATTTCACCAAATCAAGCCAAACCAAACCAAACCAAACCACAACAACAATCAAACTAAAAAAAAACGACCTCCCTTTATTGATTTCCTGACACAGATGAACCATTTGTCAGACTTTCAGTTGTACTGAATATTTCCCAAGGTTTCCTGGGTCTGAAGCCTTTGGGTGACTTCTGCAAGCTGTAGGGTCAGAAGCCCTTTTAAAGGTCCCAGAACATCCCCACCAACCCATGATTTTGCATCACCACTTTTGTTTTGAGAGCCTGTCCCAAAGAACCACCTGCAAACAAGTTCTTGAACATGTACCCTCCACTCCAGACAGGGTCCTGTCAAAGCTTTTTCTCCCCACCTGGAGTCTCAGGCCAACTGATGCCACATCCCAGCCCAGCGTGGTCAGGGTGGAAGCGTTTTCCTGTGGTCATTGGCAGCAGAGAGCAGCTTCACACACATGATCCCTTTTGCAGAAGGGCTGACCATGCACAGTGGGCTGCTCTGGCTCTTGCTCAGTTATATCATTATTACCAGTGCTAAAACAGAAACTTTACACTCTGCAGGGTTTCTTTGCACTGAACCTGATGTAATCTTTACTACACAGAGATGAGGAGTCTCTACCAGGAGAATCAATGTTGGAGCACAGAAAAAAAGAGAAACGATGCGCTTTTGCTTTAAACAAATGAGTCTTCCAAACGCTGAAGCTAATGAAGACCCACTTAACAACTCTTCATATAGCTCTGATAAACAAAATATTTCCAACTGGAATTTACAAAGCTGAACACAATAATATGAATAGGGAATAAGAGCTTCCCCTTGTCAACTGGCTACTAACAAAAGAAAAATATGAGGAGTGAATACTTAGAAAAAAGACCAACAGTGCTGTAATATAATTAAAACCATTAAAAATGCTGTACTCTGGTTTTGCTCCCTGAAGCAGTATGTTATTTTTCTTTTTTAAGCTGTCACCACGTTTTGATACCATAAGGAATAAACTAAATCAAGGCAAACCTCCATTTCAAAGTTTGAGGGTTTGATAGAAATACTAACTTAAACCTCAGCAACTAGCAGATGGAGCTGAACAAACAGCAATCATCAATGTCTCTCCTTTTGTTTGTTGACAATATGTATTTATCAGGTGTATAAGCAGCACTGAAGAGGCACAAAGACAAATGCAGAGACAGGGCCAAATGAAAGCACGCACACAAAACCCACAATTTTAGAAAGTCAGAAAGGGCCCCGTTCAGCCAAGCGCTGAACCACATCTAAAGCGATCCCTATCACATGTGTAACTTAGAGTATGCAACATTGCTCTTTTTCATTTGGCAGCCTTTCCACCAGAGGTACAGCAACCTTCCTGTCCCTTGCTATCAAGCACCGAAGTTTCCCTGATGCCATTGAGGTGATGTAACTCTGATACCAGAGCAACGGCTCCACTTACCAGCAAACTGCATGGGGCCACCCTTCTGTTACAGACATGAAAGTATGAACCAAAGGGCTGCACAACTAAGCCACTTTAAAAATTTACCTCCTTTACTTTCATTGTGGAGAAGAAATGCAGTTCAACAGTGCTGGGAATGGAATCGGAGGGCAACACACAAAGCAAGGAACATTTACAAAATTTATTGCACGTGAATGTACAGTCATAAAATTGTAAGCAATAAAAAAAAAAAATGAAGTGTGTTAACTACATTTCTGATTAGTCAAGCAAAATTGCCAGTTATCATTTTGAGCCTTGCAAAAAAATACATGATTTAGGAATGCCAGTCAACCTCCTCCCTACTACCTACTAAAAACTCATAAAGTGACTTGAGAAATTGCCAATACATTAATAGCAGCTTTCTCACTGATTTTGTGGCCTTACACACAGACCCAGACAAGAAATATTAAACATCCCAATTACTAGCTTCCCGAGGGTGAACAGGAATGTTACTTGCATTATTCTGTAGGGTATCTGGTCATTACCCAGATGAAGAATGAATGTAGATGCACCAGGTCCTGCACAAACATTTCTTAGGGCCTGAAGGCATAGGGTTCTTCTTCCTCATAGTTTACTATGAGCCCTTGATATACTGTGCCTTAATATTATTGATTTTGTTCCAGCAAATCATTGGTAGGAGACACATTGTTGATCCAAGGGCTGGGCGTAGATTCCAAGATGAGAGTATGAAGACAAGTTTTTAACTAATGCAAATGACTCCCACCATCAGCCTAGCAGACAAAAGTAACATTCACACACTCAGCCTGAGATTCAAAAATCTGCCCTCAGAGGCCAAGTTTGTTGTCTGCTACACAATGAAGAACAATTTCACCTACGTACAAGTCGTAGCACATAAGATCTGCTTAGAAAAACATCTCCCTTTATTTATTTTCTGGTTTGTCACCACCCTTTTTTTAGTGACACCTTTTAGCTGAAGGCAAGAGTATTCCATCAATACAACAGGATCCTTTGTATTGGTATTGACAGCTGAAACAGTAAAAGGCCAGCCAAGGCACTGAACAGGACCTGAGATTGAACCCTGAAAGGTGTCTTCTCTGACCTGGAGAGGAATCTCAGCCACTGCTTTTTTTTCCATGGGGATAAATCGTAAAACAGTGGTAGGAAAGACAAGCCCAAGGATTTTGTCTCAGGGGAAGAAGGTACTAAAGAGTGTTTGTGGTAAAATAGTCTAGCAGACCACGTTGTGTCTCTCCTGACCACAGATGAAATGATGGGGCCAGATGTGTCTCATGGGCCACCGACTAGAGAAAACTGGTTGTGAACCTTCCTTGGATCAACATGAAAGAAGTCTAAGGCTATGGGGTACCAAAGCTGCCAATAGATGAGACTCTTTGATGTTTTTTAAGAAAAAAAAAATGGACAGAAACATTTTTAATTTCACATTAGCATGCTGTGTTGTGTTTTTTCTTTTTTCCAACTGACTCTGTGATTGTTGATATTAATTAAAGTGAATGGTAGATTATTTTCTAAAGGTTATAATTTAAACCAGTAGTTGAATATAGACTTGAGTGTAACATTCTTCAGTACAAACCACAAGGTATGCAAGCTGGGAATGAACTCTATTTTTTTCCTGTTGAAGGACAGATTAAATATTTTTTTATTAATTCTAATGCAAGCAAGGAAAGTAAGATTCCCATTTTTCCCCCTATTTCTCTGTACACTTAATTGATGTATTCTACCAAGCTGTCAAGCTGCTTTTAAAATCCATTCTTTTTCATAGAAATATTATCCTCCTTTTATTAGTTTGAGTTGATAAATGGATCAAGAGTCTTTGAGGGTATTGTGTACTGTCAACGGAATACATCTTTCAGATGCACCCACTGCAATGGAGCTGAAAAAATATATATCATGAAACACTTAATAAAAAAGATACACAGATTTGTCTTTTACAAGATCATGGGACTTGAGTCTATCTCCAGGGAGGAGTTCCAACATGAGAAAGAAAATACATAGTTCAAAAGCCCATGTTTTCAATTTGCAGCCACATGGTTTAAATTATCCCTGTATTTATTAAGGGCGCTAAATGGGCAGCTCAGCTTAAGGGAAAGGGTCATTCAAGTTGAGAATAGTCATGTTTAATCCCTCAGCTAGCTGCAGGTTAATTGTGCTTCAAGATGCTGAATGTTCTTCACACAGTGTGTATTAAAATACCACATGAGACACAGCTGGAGGGTTTTTGTCTCTTTTTTTTTTTTTTTTTTTTTTTTTTGACTTATATATCTTGCCATTGTAAACAACAATAGAAAACAGTTAAATACCTGGCCTGAAGGCACAGTGATCCTATGTGCTGCACAAAATGTACCCTATTCCCATCCTCACACTTCAGTTTTGCAAGTGTGTACACTCTGAGTTTTGTGGTCATCTCTTGATTGCCCTGACACTCAGTAGTGTGGGATTTTCATATAATCAGAGCCACGACAAAGTGGTGTTAGATGCCTTTTACATTTATGATGGGACCTAGAGCTAGCTGTTGTTTGGATATTACTATGTACATACCTGGAAACTTGCTAACTCATCATTTTTTGGGGGGGGAAGAGAAAAAGAACTGAAATCCAAAAAGCAGAAGTTAAAGTAAACAAAAGAGCATTTCCAAATGGACAGGCAGTATGAATTTTACATTTTTCACCTAAGACATCCAATGATATGAAAACAAATAGCTATTGATTATCAAGTCAGTTTACCCAAATGTCACTGTTCTTCTGTTTTGGCAGTTCATTTGCAAACAGGCACTGGTGGGAACTTAAAGTACATTTCCCGTTCTACCCATCTGTTAGTTCACCCGGACAATAGCCTGGATTTTGCCTATCAGATGTGAATGGACAGCTGCAAATATCCAAAAGGTCCACTGTGCTTGATACAGACCTGAGATTTCTCTTCTTCTCTTTGGCTGAAGTGAAGTAAAGCTGATGAAGGGATGAAGCACAAGGCTAGGAAAGCTGGGATGCCCTGGGCACTCGTATCCAGCTTCAGGATATGAATGTTTTCAAGAAGAGAAATAAAACACACACACGCACACAAAACATCCAGAACTCAGAGGATTTCTGAGCATGGTCATTTCTAAAGTCACTTTTAAATTCAAATAAATATTTGTGGGAAAAGTGCTTCCACTATTCTCCTAGCTCTCATAACTTAATTATAGTAGCCGCCAGGCATCTTTAACTTTCGTGACCAGCAGATCACTCTGGGTCTCAGTGACCTTGGCAGTTGTAACAGGGTAATATTTTCACAAGGATGAAATGTTCTTGAATACATTTCTCCAATGTGCTAGTGTTCATAGACATTTCTCAGCAGATCTGACCTGAAGTGCAAACATAATTTTTCAGTTTCACCTAGAGGTTCATTGACAAACTCCAGAAAACTCAAGTTCCCCTTCCTTTTGCTGAGACTCACCCTCTGTGAGAAGGCAGAGCTGCTGGTATTCTTCCTCAGGGCCCTCCATCATCAGTGGGAGTCTGCACCACAGGCCTGAGTCTTGGAGGCTTTGAAAATCACCCAGTGGCTACACATCCAAACAGGAAGAGGAGCACAAAGGCAACAAAAAAAGAGCAAGGGGGAAATGTGTAGGAACACAATCTTTTTTTTTTTTTTTTTTTGAGATATTTCAGTGTAATGTTTCACGTAATATCACTCCTAAAGTTCATTGCAGACATTTGTAGACAGAATTCAAAAAAGAAACATGGGCAGATGGGAATTGGTGTTTTTTAAACGCCACTCCTTCACTTTCACTTAAAACAATAGTTGCAAAATGTGGGAATTAAATCAGCAGTTTAAGAAAGATGCAGTCACCACAATCTCTGCATTTTTTGCTCTTGAATAAGCTCCTATTTTACATTCAGACAATATCATTCTGAAAATATCACATCCTTGTTTAATTTATCAAACTAATGGAATCTCATGCTAGAAGATTTTGAGCTCATGATCCATATAGCTCAGTTTTCCACCTTGAGTCATGCAAATACAAATCCTTACCTTTAAATCATATTGATCTGAGTTGTCTATGAAATTTTCAGGGAGGCTTAAGAAGGCCAGCTATTTGCATTCTGATTACATATATCTCTTTTAGAGAAATGATGTGTGGCTTGCCTTTCCAAATGCCATATTTTGGCCACATTCAGATAGCCTTCCTCTCCTGAAAACTATCATGTTACTCCTTGAGGGATTGTGGTAACATCATATCACAACCATATCAAGATGCAGGTCTTAGGAAAAAAAATAAATTAAAAAAAAAAATGATAAGGATTTGCATTCTTGCCTGGTGAAATTTGTTTTCTTGGAGAAGGAAAAAGAACCCTAAACACTGGAAATTTCATTGAACTAGAAAATAGGACCTCTCAGAAAATGTTTCAGTTGTTTTTTCAAGTCTCTTGAGTTTCAACAAATCAAATGCTATCACATATATTCCCCTAATCTGTGGGCTCTTACTAAGTGGAACAAGAGCCCTCAAACAGTTTAGCCTTATTCCTAAATCAAAGGCAGATTGATCAACAAGACACAGAAGGTCATGACTAGCTCAAGTGGTTACAATATGCTTAATGTGCTTCTGAGACTTTGCACCTAAACCACAGATCCAGTCTGGTTCAGTTTCATAATGTATGGAAATCTTCCCCACTGAAGGATTCATTAGCAAATACTAACATATACAGAACAAAGGCAGACCTGACCTGCCTTTACACTAAAGATTTCTGCCCACACTGCAGCTTTTACTGAGAAGAAGGAGACAATATTTATTTAGCAAGGGGAAATAAATCCACTGAACTTGACTTCGAGTGTCTGATGTAAATATTCCCAGGAGTGTTTTTACTCAGTGTCCCAACATATCCATCTTCTTCAAAAGGCTTATCTCACTGCTATGACTGGACCACTACCACAAAAACTGTTATCAGGTAAGACCAGTCCAATGAGTATGACCCCAGCAAAACTTCAAAGCTCTGGGTTTGATCATTTATTAGTTTGCTAGATTGCTTTATGAATCAAGATAACAGAGAAGGAGTAAATTATCTTTTGCAAAGCAGCAAAATTCTACTGATCTCACACATAAGATATATGGTATATGGGACATAGCTGTCCCGTTCACTTTTTACTAGGAGATGAAGACTGAAATCTTATCAGTGGCCCTGCAGGAGGAGATAAATGGTCACCACTCCAAACCAGGAGACTTCTCACCACGCTCAGAGTTTACTATTAAATTCCTTGAGTCATATCTCATGAAAATACCAGGAATCCAGGTTCAAAGGTAGTTACAGCCACGTACATGCTCTATCAATCAAAACCCAAACTCATTAGCTTACCCATACGCTAGGTGAAGTACTTAGGCATCCAAAATGCCATGTAAACTTACACTAAATATAGACTTCCCTGCTGAAGCTTGGTGATGGGGTTCAAACTGGTTCCGTCACAGTCTTGTAAAGGTGTAAACTCTCCAGGTGAGAAGAAAACAGTCACATGTACAAGAATAAATCTAATATTTTTAATAAAGGGAAAATCTTCTATTCCTTTTCCTTTTACTTCTTCTGGTTTCTGTGAGACTGACAGCAATACATCTCAGTCTACCATGCCACATTAGCAGTTCTTGCAGAAGCAGATCACAGAGTTTTTGAGCAAAATAAGTAAATATGCAATGTGTCAAAGTTCAACATAACAGCTTTTGGCAGGAATTCTTCCAGTCTCACACTTTTATCCAAATTCCATCACAGTATAATCAAAAAGCATGTTACAAAGTATTCATAATACTTTATTTATTTACTTGGCAATGTTATTATTATAATCTTTTTAGAGTCTGATATGTATTGGAGAAAATATTAAATGTTGTATTAACTCTTTTGATGCCTTCCTGATTCAGTGCTTATTTATGGTAAGTATGGCTCCTTGTTTTTGTCGGCACGACCTACTTTTTTTTTGTGTATACGGAGGAAAACATAAGCCAGCAAATGGAAATTTTCCCAAACGCTACAGGTGATGAGCTGAAACACTGAAGTCTGAGATCTGATAAGAGGTGTTTTCACATCAGAGAATTTTGAAGACCAGCCTAGTTCCCGTAACAGTCGTGAGAACACAGAGTGTGCAGGAAGAATGAAGAAGGTATCCCAACAACTCAACACAGACCTAGCCCACTCACAAACAGATCTTTCTTTTCTTTTCTGCTAGCAGCTACTTTAAGGATGGATTCACTAATTTTAGAAGACTCGAGGCAGAAGCTTTTTTGTCTCATCAAGTATTTCAGTCCCATGTTTGATTAGATTCACTATGGAGAAGGTGTAGAAAATATGCTAAAGAGGATTAAGAAAAAAGTGTTAATAATACTATTCTATACTACATTGGATCTTATTCTGATACTTTTTCATCACTTTTCTGTAAGTTTAAGGAACACAACAATCAGTTTAGCCACTGACAACTAATAGAATCGGAATAATTTAATTTGGACTACTGAAGGTCATCTAATCCAACATGCTCAAAACAGGTACTGCTGGATCAGGCTGCTCAGTGCAGTCAGCCTTTGAACACTTCCAAGAACAAAGATACCACACCCTCTCAGGGAAATTTGTGCCAATGTTTCATCACCCTTTTTGTGAAAAATTTTTCCTAATACTAATTGGAACTTCCTTCATTTCAACTTCTGTCAGTTGCCTCTTATCCCACCAACATACAGGTCTTCAAGGAGCATAACACTGCCTTCTCTGTCCCCTCCCATTAGCTAATGAGCCCAACAACTCATCTTACCTACTTAGGTTGTGGTTCCCTGGTATTAGGAAGCCTTTTGGTGCTTATAAACCTGTTGTATTGCAAGTGCCCTGACATGTTGCTCATTGAGATGGCTAGAGTACCTCATGACAGCCAGGGACTACAATCAGCTGCTTCCAGCTGTGTCAGCTTCTTGCAGACTGATAAAACTTAAAAAATTAATTAAAAAAAAAAAAAGTGAAACAGAAATATTAATTGATGGGTCATGTGATCAGTTGCCAGCAGGTCATTTTTTTGTTGTTGTTTATTTGTTTGTTTGTTTTGGTTTTTATTTGTAAATTAGAATATTTTAACCACAGCATGTCAGGGATGATTATCGTCTTGTAATCCTTCATCTATAGGCAACAAAGTGACACTGAGCATAAACCAAGAGTTCAGAAGTCCCTCGTTCTCACAGTTATGTTAAAAATTAATGGTAATGTTTCAGATAACACCTCAGGTAATAACTTCACATAAGCTAAGCAACTTTATATAAGCTTGGCATAAGCTAAGTGTTTAATTTTACCAGATTGTTAATAGCTCTCTTTGTTACAGCTAATAAAACTTCTGTCCCATAGCCCAACATTTCAGACAGGTACAGATAAATACAAATAAGTATCAGGTTTTCTGTGTGTTTTTTGTTGTTGTTGTTGTTGTTGTTTGTTTGTTTTCTTTTACATCAGTGTTAATGATTTTATCATTTATATCCATCAACTAACTTTCACCTGCCACAGGACTATTTTGGTTCCTAACAAGGTTAAAAAAAAAAAAACTTATTTTTTTTAACTCCACTGGGATTGGACTTCTTTGTTCTTAGCATATTCTTTAATGTTTTACTCTTACTTTGTTTAACCAGGGAAATTTTCTATTCTTGTTCTGCATAACCCTCTTTTTGTTGGTGGAATCATGGGTTTTGGAACAACTAGTATAATATTCTTGAACAACTCCTGTTTTTTTTTAAAGACTTACCGCTTAAAATGCGTATGCTTAGTCAGTTATGCCAGCAAATGCTTTAAGCTTTGGAAAACTGGCCCTATTAAAGTTTCAAATGTGCAAAGTTTTTGGTCAAGGCCCTATTTCATGTGCATAAACCAAATTCAAAATGACTGTGATCTCTGATACCTCAGTAACTTATTTTTTGGGGGGTCTGTAAGTAACACTTTTTCATTCAGAAGACTTAAATCCACTATCAGGTTACCTTGCACTGGATACAGGACTTTCTGTTTTGAGAAGACAACATTATTATTTGTAGAAACACTAACGAAATTTGTTATTGGCCACAGGAGATCAGCAGCAAATGGTCCTCTGGTTGAAGTCATCCATGCTAAGTTTTTTTGTTGACTTTCGACTGTTGTTTTTATTTCCCATGTCCCCTACAAATTATTAACAGATGCTTAAGGCTCATTTTATCTCCTAGAAAGGGTTGCTGGGCTATAAAAGGCACTTACCTGCAATCCGATTTTTGCTCCAAAGAAACATGAAAACAGGTTTTCAGAAATAAGTAACCTTAAAGACATATCTGGTGGGTACAAAGAACTGGAGGAAGGAGATAGGCACAGTAGTAGAGACCCCTGGACACCGTATAACACCCACCTCTTTAACGTGATGCAGGCCAGATGCAACATATCTCACAACCTGGACACTTCATGGGAGCTAATGTGTCCACTCTGTAAGCTTATTAGTTTGGGCCCAGGGCCAGACAAAAATGACTGAGTTGCATCTGGACACTCCCTATCTCCCCATGGCATGCATCCAGCCAGCCCAGGTGTCTCTGCACCCACCATCGCCCAACTTTCTCCACACTACAAGCTCAGGGTCAACATGGAAGAGTGAGCTCAAATATCTCTCCACCTGCCAGTATGGACATGGCCAAAATTTTCCCTCAGCCTCCTGCTTTTCTCCTTCTACCTTCATCTTCATTCTGCTTTCTGGAGCAGAAACAGGGCATGGCCA
Organism: Aythya ferina; assembly: GCF_964211825.1. Classification (NCBI taxonomy): domain Eukaryota; kingdom Metazoa; phylum Chordata; class Aves; order Anseriformes; family Anatidae; genus Aythya; species Aythya ferina. The sequence continues at coordinate 28,432,626 of NC_140296.1, forward strand.
AAGCCTGAACCAGGAGGGAGAAAAGCTGACGGCACTGGCTTTCTTGTCTTCATTCTTCTTTTCAACATCCAGTATAGGCACTGTTTTAAATTACACAAAAATAGCCTGTAAAGCTCTCATCAATCTCACTTGTTCAAATGCAGCTTTTCCACATTAATCATTTACAGTGACACGAGTAAACAATGCCACATGTGGCCGCAACGATGGTGCTGTTCCATTATTCATTCATCCCAAGGTGCAGCGCTTGCTCCCTCATTTCTCTCTCTAAAAAGAACTGAGAAAAAGAAGCTGTATGACCACTTAATTTAAGAGTCAATGACAGGAATATTCGGGAAGTTGAGGGTCGCAGACTGCCCCTGCCAAGAAAAGAAGTGTCACATTTCAGCCTCTGTGCACTCGCACTCATCCATCCCTTCTCTTTGTGCACATTATGTTACCTGAACTAGACAGGTCTGCTCAAAGATTAGAAACAAGGCAGTTTCATTAGCAGTGTGTCACAAAGTCTAACGTAACCTGCTTCTGAGCAGTTGTACAGCTATACTTCTTGCTATTCCCCAGACTAATTCATTGTTTGCATTCAAAGTCTTTAATTATATATATATTTTTTCACCCAGTGTAACATTTTGGGGGAGAAGAGGGGTGCATGTAGTAGTTGTTGAAGGAAACCTAGATCCCACCTTACAGCAATGCGCTTAGTGAGTTATGCCAAAAAGTCCTGGGCAGGTTTTGGCTGTCTGCTAAATGGCAGTGTGCTGTGCCATTCAGATACAGTTCACTTTTTTTTTTTTCTTTTCAAAATATATTTCAGAGAAGAAAAAGCTTCAAAAGTGGGACACTGAATTTCTAACCCACAAATGTTCAGATCCTGGGGTGTAGTTTGGACTCTATTCCCACCAAAAGAAAAAAAGGCATAAAAACACTCCCCAGAGCTGCCAGCTCTCCTGATTTATCCAACGATTCACAAATGTAAAGCTGGTATTCGAGTCCCAGCTTGGAACGAAGAGACTGAACACAAACCTCAACTTTCATTCCTGCAAGAGAAGTTTCCATCCCTCCTGTTTGCAGAGGAAAGTTTGAAAACATGACCTGACTGCACTTGAGCAGGCTGCTGGGAAGGGAGGGGGAGCTGACTCATGATTTTTGCTACTTGGGGATCTCAGCATTGGGACACTGGCCAGATGGGAACAGAATTTGAGACTTTGGAGCCTAATTCATTAGGACATCTGTGCTATTGCTCTGGTTGTTGCCAGTCTGCACTGGAGTCAAGGCCACAGAAAAAATGTTTTGGTTTTGAGGAGAGATATCAGTCAGGTATCCCCCTCCTCCTGAACAAACTTACCTTGGAGAAGGCTGCATTCAGGGAAATTCAGGTTCTTCGTTTCTTCTGGCAAATGTCATTGAACAATATTTCATCAGCTTATTTGCCCACATGCCAACTCCCCTATAGGGATACCTGTCTCCTTTTGCCCAGCCCATTCGACAGGGTCTCCTTCCTAAGGCATGGACATTGACTGTGATAGCCTCAGTGCTGTCACTTCCATCAATGGCCTATAGTAAAATGACCCCAATGGGCTCGTCTATCTATGTCTCCTGCCTCTGCACAGAGTTCAACTTTGACAAGGCTCCTATTCAGTGAGTGACCTGGTTTTATTAGACTCATTGGTGTTTAAACTTCACTCCTGTTGAAGCCAATAGGGGCTTTATCACTCATCTTAATGCTTGCAAAATTAGGTCAATGGAGAGCACCTCTACAAGTCCCAACCACCAAGCATGTTTTGACTACTTAGTTATTAAAAACAGCACTAACAAATCATTGACAAAACAGCAAATTAATAAAATTCCTGGGTAACTGGAAAACAAAACAAAACAAAACAACAAAACAAACAAAAGCCAAATCAAACTTACATTTAAGCAGTGTGCTCTGATTGTGAGAGAAAAACATTAATGGGAATGGGTGAGAAACAAGGAAAGGTGCAAGAGAGCTAGCTGAGAGCAGAGCATTTTTCTAGAGTTTCTGATGAATAAAGCATGCAAGTATACATGACTTTTTCAGCTCAGGACCCCTCTTTTCCTGGTCATAGGCTAAGCATGAGGTCCTGAGCTACTTGCTAAGGTTTCGAAGAGCGGGGGTGCTGTACATGCCCAGGATCTGGATTTCCTTTTACAAATTCCAAATGACTAAGCAGTTATCTGGAAATCTGCTTACGACAAGAAACAGAAGGAAGTTAGGAAGGGTGGAAAGGAGGGAAATAATATGTATGTGTGCGTGTATGTTTGCCTCTTTTTTTTTTTTTTTTTTTTTTTTTTACTGGATTCTAGATTGCATTATTTTTCTGGCATTTTACTTCTTTCTGTTGTCCTGACTTTTGGGTGTGGTGAGCTCTGAGCTTTGCCCCGTGTGCCTTTAGGAACAATATTCTCTGGGCAAAATTACTTTTTCCATTTCATTGTGGCATTGCGGTTATATATTTATTTCATTAGGAGAGTGGGTTATTTGGCAATTTAGGTTCATATTGTGGGTGTGGTCCCTGTAGATAGTTTTCTTCTGGATTAAATTCTTTGTGAACTCTTATTTGTCTAGTAGTACACCAGTGAGCAATTTACCACTCTCCTGGGCAGGATTTTATTTTATCTCCCATTTTGTCATCAAATTACCTATTTTGTCGCCCACTACATTTTATTGGGACAGGTCTGGGACCTTCTGAAGACCAATAACTTGGTGACAGCCACCTGAAGCACACAGAACCTTGCACAGGCTAATCTCTCTATCCATGGACACCCTTTTAGACTACTTCCAGTACCACCATGCTTTGTTCCAGAGGTATCTCTGCAGAACACTTGACCATGGAACATAAACCTACCCCAAGTGTCTCTTGCTCTTGGGAGTAATATAATGTGGAAGAAAAGGGAACACAGAACCTGGCAATGGAAAATCATGGCAGATGCTACACAAAGCATTTTTTATGCCTCATGATCATACAAGAAGCAAAGCCTGACATACAGTGATGTGAACGTATCTTTAGATGAAGCACTGCTGACCAATTTCAGAGTATGGATCCCTTTGCTGGACAAAACACGCCTCCTGCAAGGAGGAATAGGCAAGTGTCCCAAGGACTACACTGGCACCCTCTCTGTGAAACGTGCCTTGCTTGTAGCATGGGAAATGCAATTCCTAGCAAGTGTATCAAGTCACTCCTTGGTACACATGTAGCACAGGTAGTGTAAGTTTGGGGCAGAGGAAGGACTCAGTGACTGGTGGTTTGCTTTCCACTTAAAAGGAAAACAAATAAAAAAAAGTAGCTCATTTGAAAGACAGAAACAGATTCTTCCTGGACTTTCTGGGTCTATCACAGACCCAAACCTGGGCAGCACCAGAGCTCTGCCCCAAAAGTAGTGATGCTGTGAGTCCTACAAAGTGTGAGCTGGAAGCCTGATCCTGCACCTGAGACCCATATGTCCAGCAAGTCTACCAAACCAACCTGTTTCCCATTAAATTGGGAGACGGGGGGTGCAAGTGGCCATACCATGGGCATACATCCCAGCTGACAGCAGGGCTGTGCCTCCAGCACCAGAAACGTGATCCTCTGCCATTGGAGGCAAAGTATGTTGCCTCCAGCTCTGACAGGAACAACAAGTGGTGCCGGAGCCATTGCGGCAGAGAGGCAGTAAAATCACACATATCGCACCACTGTAATACAGGCACAAATTAAGTCTAGGCTAAGTCCTTTATAAAAAAAAAGAAAAAAAAAAAAAAAAAAAAAAAATGACCCGTTAGGTTTAATTTAGAATATCTTTCCTTGCAACGACACAGCAGATTGACAAAACAGACTTTTTAAATCACCTATGAAACTTCGTTCAATGACAGGATACCAAAAAGACTCTTTTGTGTTAAAGTGTTAATTATTAAAACATGACCGAACGGTTAGTTCAATTTACAGCATTGCCATTAGAAAGAACGCTGGAAACAATATGCACATTAAAAGGCTATATTATATGTGCTGTTACTTGGAGAGTCTCTTAAGTGAGAAAAGACAAGTTATGGAGCCAAGAAATTCTACACTGGAATGGTGTTAGTTCTGCTTTTCTCTCAGTACAATCTCATTTATCTGAAAAGCTACAGGAAGCAAAAACTGGTTTGGCTAAAAAGAACCTCATATAATCAAAAGAAATCCAGAGGAAGTGAATCAGCCAAACATTGGACGAGAAAGGGCACTGCAGATGAAAAAGTCAGTCACCCAGGTAAATGGCAGATTGTTGTGCTTGGTCATTAATTTCTGATCGGATTGCTTGTTCTTGCAACTTCCCATTCACTGATCAGTTGCTGATGATTTAAAGACATAGCACGACCTCACATTTAACTGCAGCATTTCTCCTTAGAGGTGTGTGTTCATCTGTCCTGCCCACAGACATGAAGGGTGCCAGGCAGAAGGGCCACTCTGCTGAGCTAGGGGGACTACTGTGTGGAGAATCACAGGAGCAAAATACAAAGTTTGAAATTCTATCATTTATTTTGCAGCAAAACACCAAACCAATATTTGGGTCCATTTTGTTGCAGCATAAGTCCAGCTAATAGAGACAATCTGATGGATATTCCTGTATTGGATTGAGTGAAGAATTTACAGTATTTTTTGTCATAAGATAGCAAGCCATACATAAAATAGCGAACCAGGTTTAGTAACAATTTGCATTGCTATCAATTATTCATAACACCAAAAATGATAACACACCAACTCCCCCTAAAGCCCATATCAATGTAGCTCTGTTGAACTCTGGGATTTGGGTCTTTTGCTCTCAGCTGGGGATCTGTCTAGGGGGTACACTTATTTGACAACTTAATTTTTTGAGCAATTATACTCAGACCTATTACATATGGTAACAACACGGACTGAGACTTGCCTTGTAGCTGCACAGAACTGTTAATGTCAGTGGTAGCAAACTGGTGTGAAGCAAAAGCAGCACCGGTTCCTGTGACTTGCTGTGTTTTTGTGTTTGTTTTTGTTTGTTTGTTTGTTTGTTTGTTTGTTTTCCTTCAGTCCCATTCTTTGTTTAATTTACAACCTCCAGTTCTGTTCATCTTCCTCCATTCCCAAGTCCTTAGTAATAACCCTATTTCCTCAGCTCTCTTCCCATAAACAATTCTCCTGAAACAACAGGAGGAGAGCCTGCTCTGTGAGTGCAGTCCCCCTTGGAGAAGGCCAGGAGATCAATTACTCTCCTTGAAATGCCATGGGAAAAGGAGAATTTTGGAACAGGATTTCACACAACAGTTTATAACAACAGGGTGGGAGAAGGAAAAGCAATGACCGAGGAAGAAGTGCAGTGCTTGCAATACCCTATTGCCTCAACTTTGGTGCATGTTTCCACAGAAAGGAGAAAAAAATAGACATCACTGGGAATTATTCTCCTTCATACTTATTTCTGAGTGATTTTCTTGACATCTAAATGTTATGCTCTAAATGATAGCTACTGTAGCAATATATAGACACATGTGCTCTTTCATTTTACAATTCCATAACAGTTTAAGTTATCATGTAATAAAATCAGTCGTCTGTGCTGCTAATTAACTGCTGCATTGTGCTGTGAGACAATCTAGAGAAAGGACGTAAAGGACTTAAAATTAATTCTAGTTCAATGGAAAAGATCTCTAGTAAAACCCTTTAATAAATGTAGTAACTGCTTTTACTAAACATATTTTACACTTGATGTAATTTTACACTGCTTTTGTATAAAGTGATTATTTAATTAACAATGAAAATGCCCCCATTGTAATTTTTGTAGCTAACGTTTGCAGAGTGTTTCTAATGATATGCAATGCTGTAAGCCCAAACGGCATTATTTTTACAAAGTGTATGGTTGAATTAGGAGCAGCAAAGAGCAGAACAGCAGTGCTTTGATTAAAAAATACACCTCTGGGAGTGGGGGAGGTGACAGCTTTCATTTATCCATGCAGTATTTAAATGAATGTTTCTTTTACTCCCTTCTCTTGGGGATAACCTTTGACTTCAATGATCATAGTGGCAATAAATGACCTGGGAGGAGAGGCCACATTTGAGCCATTTGAGAATGAGGACTATTTCCTAATTTGTAGGCAGGTTCTTCACCTGCCAAAGCTGGTTCTGTCCTAGATTAATGCTAGTCTTATTATTTTTTAATGTGGAGAGGAGAGGAGAGGAGAGGAGAGGAGAGGAGAGGAGAGGAGAGGAGAGGAGAGGAGAGGAGAGGAGAGGAGAGGAGAGGAGAGGAGAGGAGAGGAGAGGAGAGGAGAGGAGAGGAGAGGAGAGGAGAGGAGAGGAGAGGAGAGGAGAGGAGAGGAGAGGAGAGGAGAGGAGAGGAGAGGAGAGGAGAGGAGAGGAGAGGAGAGGAGAGGAGAGGAGAGGAGAGGAGAAAAAGTAGAAAAGGGAAGGGAAGGGAAGGGAAGGGAAGGGAAGGGAAGGGAAGGGAAGGGAAGGGAAGGGAAGGGAAGGGAAGGGAAGGGAAGGGAAGGGAAGGGAAGGGAAGGGAAGGGAAGGGAAGGGAAGGGAAGGGAAGGGAAGGGAAGGGAAGGGAAGGGAAGGGAAGGGAAGGGAAGGGAAGGGAAGGGAAGGGAAGGGAAGGGAAGGGAAGGGAAGGGAAGGGAAGATATTTCTTTGGATATTAACATTAATTTTAAAAGAAAGCAAAAAACACCTGTGCTTTTTAAGTTGGATATTCTTTCTTTGAAGCACATGGACAAATTTTCCACTAATGTAGCTTAGCATACCTTAGTCATAGAGCTGTACCTATTTATGTTAACTGAAGGCCTGTCAAGTAACTTTTTACTACACAAAGATCTACTAGTTTTATAATAATAAAAATGGTGTCATAGTGATTTAGAAATTTCCTTTTTTGAGAACTCCTTGCCATCTCATTTTTTATTCTAGTTAGTGCCAATAACATTAATTTACTGTTGTATGTGCCACTAACACACAATTGTATAGGCCACGTCAAGAACATGGGGGAAACATGTAATTTTTTGTAACAAGAAAGCTTGATCTATATACAGTGGAAAGGTTTGTTTACCACCTACAAAGAAATCTTTCTGAAAATACACTCCTTGTAAAGGAAAAACAGTGTCTTCAAGCACAATGGATCTTCAACAACCAGAGATGGTCCAAGGGGAAAACAAGGAGGTAAAGGAAAACTCCTTTTGGAGAGAAGATTAAAGGTCTTCATCTAGTCTAGAGAAGACTTGAGTGGTGGGGATGGTACAGCAGAAAAATAGCACTCCCCCATGTCATGTTGAATATAATGGAAAGAGCAAGGTGAGAGCACAGGGGGTGTATAGATTAGGTGGTAGGAAGTTCTCCAACTACCTAGACAGGTTCATACTGGAGACATCAGAGGATGCTCCACAACAGACAGTTTAAGCTCAGGACAGATATCACTCAGAAGCGACCGTTTTACGACTCCATGGAAAGGCACACATTCACTGGCTGGGCAGCGAGAGCACGCTCAGCTCTGAGTCAGAGAAACACATCTTTCAGAGGATTAAGAGATGATGTAGGAAGTTGAGACTGCAAGTTGCCGACAATGAATACCAGACGGCCGATGCGGCGCTGCCAGCTCATCAAGGGCCTGACTCAGCAAACGGCTCTGCTTTCTGCGACCGCTGCGCCAAGGGTTTGCTGCTCCCACACTACATAGCATGCCTCAAAAGCCAGAACAATCTCTTTCTCTCTCTCTCTCTTTTTCTTTTTTTTTTTTTTTTAAGCTAAGGAAGATCCTAATCCAGTGTCTCCTAAATTGGGAAGGCAGAAGATAAGCAGTGAGGCAGCAGGAGAAGGCAAGGGTGTGACTCCAGGGCTCCCTGTGCTTCATGCCCAGCTACAGACACAAAATACTTACACAGGCATCTGGGATCTGTAAAAACAGCTGCATGCCTGTCTCCCCATCACCCTGCTACTGTGGAAACCCTGCTAAGGCAGCCACAGGCAAGCCTGGGATTTGGGCAGTGCTCTTTTGGGCAGATGCTCTTTTGTCCTGCCCCACTTGCACAGTGCAGGCAGAGCATCCCTCCTGCAGCAGGCAGGGAAAGATGCCCAACACACAGGAAGTGAGCAATAAAGATGGTGGGGTGAAGAGAAATGAGGAAAGAAGTTGTAATAGATGGGAGAGTATAACAAATGGGAAAAAAACAGAGCAGGAATCATGCTCAGAGTCTCTGGTCAGTAAGAAACCTCGGGCATGGTTTTGCATTACTGCATCTGTTGTGGAAAGAGCCAGAGAACTGGGATTTTCCATAATATTAAAAAAAAAAAAAAAAAAAAAAAAAAAGTTTCTACTCAGCTAGTAAGACAAGACTGGCACAGGTTACACTACAAAAGGAAATGAATAAAGAAAGATCTGGAGACAATTTTCTCCAGAACGAGATTAATCGGACCATTCACTGTGGTTTGGACCACAGGGCCCAAGGTGCCCAGCAGAGATATTGCATCATCCAAGGTGCCAGCAAACCCATCTGATTCCTGACAGAAACCTGCCTGGAAATTCAGTGATGCTCATAGGTTTCCTCAGGACTTTTTTTGCAGGAAAATACTCATTTACCCACTCCAAATGCTTAATCAGAAAGCTTATTGAAGCATTGTTCTTGTTCCCACCTGCCATTTGTGGTCTCCTTTGATTACCTGTTTGATTTTAAATTGTTCGTGATGAACTTTAATGTGCTGCAGATAACCTTTCAATCAGCATGCTATTAAAGGTAAACTATTAATATGTTCCTCTTAAGAAGCAATAATAGGGTTAAGCATTTGCATGGCTCATTTATTAGAAAAATGTGTGCAAGTAACTCAAGGAGTTTTCAGTGAGTTACTCTTTATGAGCTAGATTCAATCAAGATTTCGTCTGGCTTCCAGGCTGCAAATAATTGTCCAAGGCAGCTCAGCTGCTGAAGCCTTGGTGCCTGCACTGGCTGACACCACTTCTCATGGCAGCTGAGCCATGTTCTAGTTCTATGGGCCTGCCCAGACAGCATGGTACTGTGCTGCTCAGCCACCAAACAGCCAGACCCAACAGATCTACCTGAGTGGGAGTTATACACCAAGTGGGAAAGCCACCAAAATGACACAGGGCCATCTAAGCTGAGGACTCGAGGGAGAGGCCTGCTCCAGGCTCCATGGTGGCCTCTTTGCCACCAGAGCAGCATGGCACCACAAAGACCAGCCTCTTCTGACGTCCTCAGCTTGCTCAAGTGCAAGCACAGGAGCACCACCAGTGGGTTGAAAGGCCCCAGCTCCTCAAGAGCAGCAAATTTGCCTGAGCTGCAGGTGATGAGGCCCGGGGAGCTGTCTTACTGAGTGTACCTCAGGATCTTCCACCTGGGGAAGAGTCCTGCTCAGTCTGTCTGGTCACTAGCCTAACTGAGAGCACCAGTGAGTGGACTTCTCCCTCCTTCTTTCTCCCCTCAACAGATTTTTCTTATATTTAAAACAACATTTTTGGCCAGAAATAATTATCTATCTATTTATTTATTTATTACATTCTAGATGTAGTCTTTTACCATTCTCAAACTGAAACATTCTCAAATTGGTGTTTAGAAGATGTTTTCAGTTAGAGACTGACTCTTCTTATTTATTTCTTTTATTAGGATTAAGCAGGCCAAAACCAAGATGTTCTATTTTGGATTAAATAAATGATTTCAGGTTGACTACCCCCTCTCATGTACTTGAAGTATGAAAAAGAAATAGGCTTTGTTGAAACCAAGATAAATGTATAAAACACTTTCTGTCCCATTTTTCACACAGCTGCAGTCAAAACTTCTCCTACTTGGTTTAACTCTTCCCACTTCTCCTTCCCATAAGCTAACCTATGCCAAGCACTCAAATAGAAGATGTAAAAATGTCTTGAAGTAAATAAGAGCTACCTGCCATCTGCAAAACAAAACACAGAAATGCAGGAATGAATCTCTTTTTAATCTGAAACAGAAATTGTAAGTACTGAAATGTTAGCATGTGGCCCCACCCTTACAACTGCTTGTGTTGGCTCTGCTTTTGATAAACTGAGCCACAAACACAGAGCTAAAGCCTTTGGCAAATATACCTATGAAACAAATACAGCAAGGAGCTGGGGGCATATTGGTGAAGCTTTGCTGAAGTCAGAGATGACACAGTTAGACCAGGCATCCTGAGGATTTCGAACCTTGGGGTAAATAAAAATATTTGCATCCATTTTTAGAAGCCTTACTCATTTTAGAATGAGTTGACCCCAAACAGCATTTTTACATAGGTAACTACCAAGACAGTGCATTCATTGGACAAGTGATTTTTAGCTCTATGGCATGTATTTTACATGCTGGGGAGTGGGATAAATTAGACTAAAATATTAAAATGCATTTCTGTTCCTTTAGCTGATACCAGAGAAATTACTGCTTACAGCAAAGACACCTCAAACAAGACAGTTTTCTAGGGGTTACATTCATTGCTTCACTGTAGGTAGAAGATGGACAATTCTGACTAACACTGGTATGAACTGTTATGACAATGAAGTCCCTGGTAACAGGGTTCATTTTGCATCCCTTCTTTCTTTCTTTCTTTCTTTCTTTCTTTCTTTCTTTCTTTCTTTCTTTCTTTCTTTCTTTCTTTCTTTCTTTCTTTCTTTCTTTCTTTCTTTCTTTCTTTCTTTCTTTCCCTCCTTCCTTCCTTCCTTCCTTCCTTCCTTCCTTCCTTCCTTCCTTCCTTCCTTCCTTCCTTCCTTCCTTCCTTCCTTCCTTCCTTCCTTCCTTCCTTTCTCTCTCTCTCTCTCTCTCTCTCTCTCTCTCTCTCTCTTTCTCCCTTTTCCCCCACTAACTGGAGAAGGAGCAATCCTAACCCAAAGCTTGTTTTCTGGGTGGCCTGTATAAATGTCCCTTTCTTAGATTCCAAAACCAGGTCCAAAGAAACCACCTACTTTTCAAGCAGTTGCCTGCCCTCCATTGCCTCCAGACATCTCCCAGGTCCCCTCCCAAGTCCACTGTTTTTATCAAACCAGCCTTGTTCTAGCCCGTGCCCTTTGGCAAACAGCTCTTTATGTACCCCATCTACTTTGCCCCTGAGCAGAGTACCCAGCCATTAACCAGGAAATGTACATTTATATCCCAACTTACAGACCAGAGAACTTTTAGCTTTTTCAGAGGAGCAGGAACAGAGGCCTGGTTGCTGTCCTCTCTTTCTCTATCTCCTACAGAACTAATCTGCAGAGGCTCTGCCCACCAGATCAACAGGCCTCCTCAGCCCAGGTTTCCACACTTTTTGGGACCACTCTGCCCTTTCCCAGAAAGGAGGAGTCACAGCTCCTTATCCTGCTCTGGTTGTGGTAGTGTTCAGAGCGGTGCGGCTGAGCCAAAAGCTAACTCAGCAGCATTTTCCACCATATGAAGCCATGATATGCTTGCATCACGAACACTTTGTACAGTCCTGGTTGTTCTTCCACCCCCACATCTTAAAAAAGACATAGTGGAAATTGGAGGAAGTTCAGAGAAAAGCAACAAGGAGGGTCAAAGGTACACAGTGGTTTGCACACAAGAAGCAGCTGAAAGCCCTAGAATACTCCAGACTGGAAAATAAAAGACCTGGGAGCGGAGGAAAGTGTTTGATTCAGTCAAAAATCAAGTAATTACGAGTAGCATGGAGAGGGTGAGCTGGAAATGCCCATTCACTGCTTCTTGCAGTGCCAGAGCTCCAAGGCTAACCCTTGAATTTGCAGCTGGTGGTTGAATCAAAACCAGGAAAATAAGGTGTTTTAGCACAGAGTGTGCACATAAACTGTAGATGCTGAGAGTATATGGACTCAGGGGAAAACTGATCATGTTTATGGAATAAAAATTCACGGTGTGCAACAGCCACTTATGCCTCAGGAGCTGCAAATGTTTGGACACTGAGTGTTTGGGAAAGCAGCACATACACTTGGACCCTCTACCCTAGGCATCCAGCCACTGCTGACCACTGACAAAAGCTCTCTACCAGACTAGACAGAGATTTGATCTGAATCACTATGATACTTCCTATACTTGCTAACAGTCACTCCTCCTGCAAAATCACATCTTTTCTAATTTCCCAGGGCTTCCAGTTTGTTGCCTTTGTATGACATTGGTGCACTGAGGCACCGAAGTCCTTCTTCCCTTCTCCAGGGTATGGCACAGCATCCTGCCTCCCAACCAACCCTACTAGCAAATGAGACACATTTTTTTGCTTCCTTCTGCTCCTCTGCCTGCTCTCCCAATGACAAAATCCTGCAGCCCCTCTGCTATTTCCTAATGCTGTTTTACCCCAGCCCAGAGTATCCAGAGCTAACTCAAGACTAAGTAGCAACAGAGGTGAAACTTTTTGGTGACCATCAGGGAATGGATGGTTGGAGGGACAGCAAAGGAAGGACAGATGTTTTCCTCTCTGCAGTAGACCAGGACCCCTCACTGAGGGGGAGGAAAAGTACCACCAGGCTGGGCGGCTGAGAAGGATCCCAGAGAGGAGGGATTTTTCCATCAGTGCATCTGAGGACCAGACAGCAGATACGGTTGACACTGTTCTCCAGACATTTGACATTTTTTACCTTGTATCTTAAAGGCAGCTTGGGATAGGTGAGCCTGGGTCAGCTCCAAAGATATTGCCTGAGCTCTTCCAATAGGCTCGGGCAGCCAAATCCTTGCTGGGCCACCCTTGATTTCCCCCAAGCCCTCAAACTCTCAGGCACCACTCAGCCACAGGCAGAAATGGGCAATCATGGTTTAGTCAGGGAAAAGTATTGGCATAATCTGAATTCACACTTTCCCTTTCCAGTCAGTCCAAACTGTTACAATTTTTATTTTAGTTTTGGAAACAAAAGCCTTTGCCTTGCATTCCAATTCAGAAAGAAGTCTTGTTTTGAAAATGTACATAGCAAAAGAATATTTTTTCAAAAAAAGTCTCTCCCCGACTTTTGCACTCAAAGCTTTTTTCTGAATCCGGCTCAGATCAGTAGGCAGTTTTAGTTCCCCCAGAACACCATTCTTTGATGCATTTATTAATTCATCCCCCAAAAAGAACAAAAGTCACTTCATTGTCCTCATTAAGGGGTCTCAACCAACCTCTTGCAATCAGTCTGCAACACAGAGCCATAGTGTTGTTTTTTTGTTTGTTTGTTTTATAAAACAAATAATCATGCCCCTAATTAAATATTTTGGTGCTGGGGACAAATCTGCTGTTAGACTGTTGAAGTCTACCTCACTCAAACCAAAGGTGACTGCCATATAATTAGTAGGGATTAGACAGCATCATGGCACTTAACACATGCAACATCTGGTGATATCTTCACACTACTCAGTACTAGACACCAGCCCTCCTGAGGAGCGGGCGGTAATTGTAGCTTTTGTGTCCAAAATTGAATGGGAAGCAGGGCCTTAGTGGAGGCAGAAAACCCTGTCCTAACCTCCATGGCTTTTTTGCCCCTAATCCCTGAACACGTACTGGCCTTCTTGCACTCATCACTGGAAAACTTTGATGTCCACCCATATGTATTCAGGGCTATGCACTAGTTTCACCAGATTATCTTCTAAGGTCTATTTCATTTAAATTAAATGTGTTTATGTGACTTAGCTTCAGTGAGGCCAATGTTACATTCTTGTATTCAGTCATTTTCAAGGGTATCCAAAGGCTCTGATGCTCTGCCAAATGTGAGTCACTCAGAAACCCCGAGAAACTATAGCTAAAGCTGAAACCTTTGAAACCAATATTCTCAGTAGCTTGCCAAAGTGCCATGCCCAGCATTATAGAGATGTGGTACCTTAGCCCTGTACAACATGTAAGTGTAGGATCCCAGGATAGGACCCTAGCCTCATGAAGGCATAAGACCTATAGGACTCCCATGGGTCCCATAAAAATCCCATTCCCATGTAAAGAGCCCATTGCAACCCCTGTAGCAGAAACCCTACCTGTAGTCATAACACTTTCATCCTCCCCAGGGATGCAGTTTTAATACTTCTTGTTTTCACAAAACTGTTCACCACGGTAGCTGTCTTGCAAGTGCACCTCATCATGGTCAGCTAATTTATCACCTCTGGTGGTCTCATTAATCTCCCCCTCCCCTTTCAAAGATAAACCACATTTAATGGCTGTGCTAAGTAACAAACAGCATGCCAAGGAACATCTTGCAGACTTCAGAAGGGTAATGTCTTACCAGATTTATCTAGGCATTTAAATCCCATTTTGAAAAAAGTTCTCTCATTTACTGATCTACTGAATATAAATTTCATAATAACTTACTCGGGAAGGGAAAAGGAACTGAAAAATTAGAATTATTACCTAGTTTTTCAGGGTTTGTCTTACAGCTTAATATTTACATTTCAAATCCTTATAATAAGACTTTCCTTAGGTGGAGCCCTGCCTGTTCTCAGAGCATTTGCCCCCTAAATATTGCTCTTTATTTCCTGGTCAAAGGCATAACCAGCCTGAGAAGAGATCTCGGCTCACACTTGTCAGAGACCATGCCAAATCCACCTCCCACCTATCTCCTGTTTGCATTAACCCAGTGAAGGGGCGATGTCTTTCCCCTCTGCAGGCAGCATGCAACAACACACAGTGTCTGGTCCTCACGGAGCCCTTGCTGTGCCTACATGGAGCTCCCAGACTCCACAGAAACCCCATTTTCCACCTCTGTGTTTATTTTTTAAAGCCCAGCCTTTGACCTTCTAGGTTAGTAATAATTTTCCAGCCATCAAACAGGCATAAGGAGTGTGGTATGTGCCTGCCACAGCCCCAAACCACAACTGAGAGCTCTGAATACCCTCTCTCATTAGCCCCAATAGGACGTTAAAGCCAGGCTCAAGCGCTAAGCCCTTAGCTACACTTTTTTTTTCTACTTTTTTTTTTTTTTTTTTCTTCTGCTATACTTATTTTGCTGCTAATTACTTTTCAAGCCAGAAAGGATGGTGTGGCAGAAGACAGATGTGGGGTTCAGGAGGATCTGCCTGCATCTTTCCCTTAAAGCAAGCCCACCTAAAGCACAGAAGGGCTTTTCACCCTGAAACCTGGGATTTATTAGGAGATCCTGTCATAGATAGGATGGGGAAATCCACAGCCGGAAGGCAGAACTGCTGAAGGATTGTCCCAGAACATAAGCTACGATTAAAAACATACATTTCTCACAAACACCTCCCTTTTTTCCAATTAATCTCTTTGCAGGTTTATTTATGTTTCAGTGCGCTGGAATCACAGTGAAGGAAACACTGAAAAGTGTCAAGGTAGGAAAATCTGATTTTAAAACTACGTTAGCAAAGTTAAATTAATTTTTTTTTGGATCCATACTCAGCAGGGTCTGTCTCCTCACCGTTATCTACTCCTGCCTCCGCCAGATCAGCACACCCCAGTGCTGTGGGTGCATCACTTTCCTTGGCCGTTCTTTTCAGCCATGGCCAGCTTGCTTTTTTGAGCAGCTCTTCCTGCCATAAGGCTATGCTGGCTCTTAGCATTTTAGCACAGTCTTCACTAGCGCTGATTTCTTGCACTTTTTCATAGGACAGCTATTTAGTTCCTCATGCAGGGGTTTAGACACCTCCTCTCGCGTGCTTCACATGACTAGATAAGATCATGATGTCTTGGAAACTCAATCTGATGAGAACACTTAATGTAAAGATGACTGTGCCATCTTCCCATAGGACAGAAAAATAAAGAATCAAACTTTTCTTAATCATGCTTGGTTTTGCAGCATTGCAGCATGAACCAGTGCTGATTTGTGCCATGCCTTGGAAGGCTGCCGGCTCCCTGTGCTGTGTGCAGGACAATCAGAGCCTCCAGCCAGGCACGCTGCGATTTGCAAGCTATTTCTCCCTGAAACAAGACAAAATCAGGGGGTTTTGCATTTTCTTTCATCATAGACATTCAACTGACAGTTGCACCTCACATAAATAGTGCTAATAACCACGGTCAGCCTATATGCCTGCAGTCCCTACCGCTTCCACGCAGGGATGACGCACGCCTGCTACAGACCAGAGTGGTTCGCTGTGGATCAGGGTCTGATCTCATGACCCTGCTGTGAATCTCGCATCATTCAGTCATTCCCAGCAGGTACTTTGGATGTGCACCAGCACCATTCTGCCTCTCTGCCTGTCTTAAGAAGAATGTTTAGGAAGGGATGCCAAAAATATCTTTTCTCTGGTACAGGCACTGGATAAGAGTGCATCCTCAGTTATTAGAAACCTCCCACCATCTGGTCACTTGTACCTCAAATATTACCATTGCTGCTGCTGCAAAATTCATTGTTCTGTAGCAACGGGTGCTCCAGGGGGCACAATGGGACCAGGCTCAACCATAAACTCTGCCCACAGAATATTTTGGGTCAGTGCTCAGCCTGGGCACACAATGATGCTGGCAAGTTTGGAAACAAAGGCAGAGCCCACATAGCCTCTATTTGTCTGGTTTCATGAAGAAAACTCTCCTTTTTATCTGAACTGATGCTCCACATAGGTTTGTTACCCTGCCTGCAACTGTGGATTCGGGGCTTTGACAGCCTGGGGAGAAAAGTGACACTTTCCTCAGTGCATCAGAAGTGTGGCTGGGTATAGGCAAAATGAGTTGATTGGATTTTACACTTGTTTCTGAGCTAGAATTAAAACAGCCTCAGGTGACAGGTTGTGGAGACTCAGACCTGCCATTACAGCATCCTGTGGGCATCAGCTTTGTCCACCACGACCTTGCGAATCGCAGCGAACCACCCTTCCCTTGCATCCCCAGCTCCTCAGCTCCACAGACCGACAGTAGACTTCTTAATGTAGTCATTGCTTGAAGGTGTAATTGAGTGAGATCAGATGGGAGTTAGGGGAAGGAAAATAAAAGCCGATATGTTTGCATTCACATACTGTCTGGAGAGCTAATTAGTCCTGGTTCTGGTAAACACATATTCAGGGAGGGGAAAAACCCAATCAGCCAAATTAACTTGCCATTTCCCTGGAGACCTTCAATGCATTAAAGAAAGAAAAACATTAGCATGCAATTTTGACATAGATATAACCCTGTGCTTGCTTTCTGAACACCACTGTTATAGGTCATTTGTGGAGGAATCTGAAAATGTCTCCAATTCAAGTGTCTCTGTCTTCCTGAAGCCCCAGTCCCTGCATCTCCCAGGTGCTTTTCCTCATGGGCTACCAGAAGCCATCATCACATGGAGATGGGCAATAATGCAGTATCTTCAAGTGGCAGCCCCTGCAATTGGTAATTACAATGTTGTTATAAATTAGAAGTTCCTCAATAGTAAAATACCAAGGATGATGGAAATCTGAGTGTGCTGCCAAGTCCCAGGATGAAGGGGCTTCAAGGATGCCAGGGAGCTTTGTGCCATTGGGACACACTGAAGGACCCACAAAGATCTGCAGCATTATAGTGCCCTAAAGACCTTGTGCCACGCTACAAGAGCAGACCTTGAGAGCAACCTTAAAAAGCAGAGTTGGACAGCTGTGAAGAAACTAGGCATATTGACAAAAAACATAACTAAGATGCCCAGTCAATTAAAGGAAACCAGAAGCAAGAAAAACATTTCAGATAAAACAAGAGAATAAATACTGTAAATATCAAAAGAGAAGGAATTACAGACCTGAGGCTAATGAAGAGACTAACATAATGAAGGATAAATAGAAATAAGTGAAGAAGCCAGATAGAGTGTCTAAATCTAATCCTTTCATAACACAGCACCATAAAAGGTCTTAAAGCAAGGCTGGTCAAAATTTTCCATCAAAACTTCTCTACTGAATGGTAAAATGAGTACTTTTATGTGATTACTCTTTTTTTTTTTTTTTTTTTTTTTTTTTTTTTAACCCACAACAGCTGCTTTCCATGAATATTTTCTACATTTTGTGGAAACACCAAAAAAACACCCAAACGTCTGTTTATGGCAACTGACCATTTTCAGAAAAAAAAAAAAAAAAAAAAAAAAAAAAAAGTGAACATTTTTGGTGAGCATTAAAGAATGGCCTGATGGCCTGTAGGTTTGAGACATGACTAATCCCTTTGTTGCCAAACACTGGGTATTTTTTGGTTTTCCAATAAAAAGTCCAAATTTTCCTCTGGGTAAAGGGGGAGGGGGGGACTTTCCAAACCAGCAGCACTTTAAATGTCAAAAGGAAAAATTCAAACTCAATTCCTGCCTTAAGGGATGGCCAGTGCTGAAGCCTTTGTAAAGAAGAAGTATAGGGGGCCAGTCAATGAGCAAAACCAAGCAGACAAACAGACAAAGTCTGGACAGGATGCAAACAGAAATGGAATGAAGCAGGAAAACCAGCAAAAAGAAAATCATTACAGTTATTAGGCTGGGAGACACAGTGAGAGAATTGGAGCATGGATTGGTGGTTTTGTTGTGGAAAGTGTCAAATAGTCCGGTTTTGGATGGCTGAGAAGCAGTTTGCAACTGAGCATCTGAAGATTTGGAAACCAAGTAGTCACAGTCTTGAATACTTGGCCAGTCGACCACTCTGGCTGCCTCAATAGCCTTGGTTGCTTTATAATGATAGAGACATGAGTGGTACATTTTTTATTTGCCTGTGCCAGGGCAGGCATTGTCAGGCCAGAAACATTTCTGCAGCCTACTGAAGTATCATTCAGTAAAATAAATACATTATTGAAAGAAGTTAAATCAAAATCTAAAATCCTAACATTTATTGCAGGAATCTTATATGGTGCCGTATATTAAAAATGGTTATTTAAGGAAACTGTTCTATTGGACGGGAGCCAACCCTTGTGTTCTTAGTAATAAAATATTTCATCTCATTTCACCTCTAACTTTTGATCTTGCAGCAGGTATCACCAGAAGATGGCAGGGTAAGCCAAGGCAGCTGTAAATGTCATCATGCATTAGTATAGGACCTGGAGTTAATTTAAACCTATTTATTTGTGTTATTCTCTTGCTTTTCTAGCACCTAGCAGCTTACTTTACAAATGCAATAGTAGCCTGGGGTAGACTTTTCTCATGAAATTTCAGGTTTAAACCTGGTGCTGCAAATGTCTCCCAGCAGCTTTGACTGAAGTGATAATAAAAGCCAAGTAGCCAAAATTTCTAAAGGAGGTAAAAATCATTCTCAACGGGTCCCCTACCTCCTCTGACAACTTCACCAGCCTGAAGAGAGTTAACACATAACAAATCTCTTGGGATGGTGCAGCTTTCTGCTAAAGCTGGGGAAGAGGCTCTTGGAGCTGATGGACTCATATCAGAGTTATGGTGAAGCAGAAAAGGTAGGAAGAAAAAGGATCCTGAAAAGACAAAGTTGTTGCAGCTCTGTCTGACCATGGTAGACAGGAGAAAGGTAGAGAAGTACCCTGCTGCAAAGGCAAAAAGCAGGTCACTCAAGGAAGTCAGGTGAATTAATCAAAGGCTGAAGTTACAGAGAAAAAAAAAAATAATGGAGATGTTGATGGATAAGAAGAGGAAAGATCAAGTCAGAAGGAAAAACACAGTTTGAAATTCTGCAAGCACTTCTCATGGGTTTTCCTGAGAGTTGTGGTGTCAAGTACTTTATGCATTTGACTGAGTTCCCCTGTTTAGTTTTTCACCTTTCTCATACCTTTGATGTTTCCACCACAGAAGGGTTAATGAAAGTTGTTTGAAGCTATATTACACTGAAAACTGTCTGTGCCAGCTCTGGTTCTGCTGAGCCCCCCCTCAGAAATGCTTTACTTGTCCATTTCCCTCTTCTCTTTTATCTGGATCATTTCTTCCCTTTCAATTTCTGTTTTGAAACTTCTCCAAATGAGGCAAAACCCACTGAGCTGCGTTCATTGTAGATGTGGAAATGACAACAGGGCATCACCTATATCTACCTATGGCTGACACTACCAGAGGCTGGCCGCAGAGAGGTGCTGAAAAACTCCAAGACCGAAACTCTGCTGTGCCAAAGGACTTTCCCCACATGTTACCAATAAAAGCCGACAAGCAAACAAACAAACAACAAAACAAAACAGTCCAAAAAAAAAAAAAAAAAAACAAAACAGTCCAAGCCTGCTCAAAATCAATTACAGCAAAAGAGTTAAAGAGTTCACCTGTCTGGTGGTAGTTACACAAGAAGAGCTCAGGGAGGAGGTAACATTGGCAGGAATGGCATCCTCAGAGATTACTCAGCAATGTGGATATCAAATATTTGGCGTCAAAAGCAGGAATGTTTGTTTTAGAGGTGCAGGGGCATTGTATTGCTTCACATGCCGTGATCCAAAAGCAAGCCTCTTCTAGTGATGGGTTCAGTGTCTGTCACTGATAGGAACATCCTGGCAGTAGCCCATCAGCAGCATGGCTCCACCTAAATCAGGCAAAAATAATGGATGAATATGGTGGGTTGTATAATGAAATGGAAGGAAGGAAGGAAGGAAGGAAGGAAGGAAGGAAGGAAGGAAGGAAGGAAGGAAGGAAGGAAGGAAGGAAGGAAGGAAGGAAGGAAGGAAGGAAGGAAGGAAGGAAGGAAGGAAGGAAGGAAGGAAGGAAGGAAGGAAGGAAGGAAGGAAGGAAGGAAGGAAGGAAGGAAGGAAAAAAAATCTAAAAAGAGTATTGTAAAGGGGAGTAAAGCACCCAGCCTCCCCACCACAGGCACTATAGGAGTAACAACAAATGACTCATAGGAGAGGAAAGCTTGGTTTCTGGAGCAAAACAGACAAAGGGATGCTTCCTAAAAGAAAGATCTAATTTTCAGGCTGTTCCTCCCTTCAAAGTCCTTTCCAAATGGAGACGTAGCTGGTAATGGAAGGATGTGGTTTCTCTGAATGTAGCAGTTCCAGGTAAGGATGGGGCAAGTTTTAGTTGGTGCTATTAGTGGTCCTCATTTAGGGCATGGCAGTGCAGCATGCCCACATTGCCTTTCTCTCATGCTCAGCAGAGACATGAACTACCTGTTTTGCTTCTAGAAAGCCAATGGAGTCACAGCTGATAGTGCCAGCAGATGTAGGTTAACAAAAAGTAGACAAGAAAGGAGAAGAGGGAAGCATGGGACACAAACTTGGCTTGGACCAGGGTTAATGGCAAGGCTATGTAATTCTTTAATTCCCTTTGGGACCAGTCCCATTTGATTTACCTTAAAGAAGTACTTCTCATTTCAGCATAGTTACTTCTGGTTCACATCCTTGTACATAAAGTATTATGGCCTTTTCAATAAGACTGTGCACAAATTTCAATGTCTTTAGTGAAATCCATGTTGGGCTGGGGTGCTGGCTGCACACTAGCTTTGACCTTGCAAAATAAGCATTTCTTATTTTTAGTCCCAGTGTAGGGTGAGGAAAACATGTGGTGCTTTCCACTGGTTTCCTGCTTAAAGAAAACTAGCAGACATTAATATAAGCTGTGAATTATAAAATCTCGAGCTTTAAGATAATTAATTCTTCTTCACTAGCTTAAATTTTAGACATTTTTTCTTAAAGAGTAGGAGAAATTTAAAAGCCTACTTCTGAGCTCCTTAAGACCAGTATAAATAAGAAGTAACTACGCATGCTAACGGAAATACACTAGTGTATAAATTAGCAAAAACAGATTCAGTTTCACTTAAACTGGTTTTTGATGTACTACATCTAGTTCCACTACTTCCTTGCAGTTACATGGTAAGGGGTGTTGCTGTGCTTTGCACACTTGCACAATAAGTAAGCCTATTAAATAAACAGGGATACAACAAAAATATGAAGTTTCAGAATATTCAGGAAATCATCATTTCCTGGAGCTGAATAAACATTTTAGAAAAAACTCACCCAGCAGGAAATGGAGCTATCTGAAGTGGCCAGTAGGTTCAGAGGATGTGGAAAGGGGTTTGTTCAGAGGCGTTAAATAAACAGAGTAAAATGCCTTGGGAAATAGTTCCCTTTATTTGCTTTCTTGGCTAACAATGTTCATTTTACATTCAGCCTTCAGCACAAGAGACACAAACAGGCCCCATGCAAGATTACCAAGCTGAGTGTAAACTGATACACAGTCTTCCTGGTTCTGCAGGCATCCTGAAATGATAGCTAAGGGAGATCACGCTGTCCTGTTCAACTCCTGAGCACCTTACCTCTATTAAGGATTTGGCAAGTTAAATATTATCAAATTAACCATTTCGCTGCTCTCAAGATCAGCAGGTCCACTTAGCCACTGGCAAAGCACCAACTGTCCTCCAAGGAATGGGAAACAATACAGCCGCGTGTTGATAGAAAAACCTGAACATCAAACCCTGCTGACTGGGAGATGACATAAAATCTAAAGTAGATCAGAATTACTCAAAGGAAGAGAATGTGAATAAGGATATTCATGGTTAGTTCACTGCAGTCTTCTGTCTCAATGTACTATTGAAGTTAACATGGAGTTTCGTGAGTACTTCTCTGGAATACCATAAATATGAGGACCAAGCTACAAATGTCAGCTTGAGCCATGCCTCAGGAAAATAAGCTTTTCATTCCAGGTCCTTGAGCCAGAGTCAGATACAGCATGAGGAGCACAGTTTATTAAGTGTCATTGTTTCTTCTCCCATTTTCTCTCCTTCTCTGAAATTGTGCTGAACTTTCATTCTCCCCATGAGACTGAAGAGAGAAGCTGATGGTCTTGAACTCTGTGTGGCCCTGACCAGTCCCCCTGAGCAAAGTTCTCCATGGTTTCTATACGGGTGTCATTCCTATACGCCAGTAAAATCAATAGGCTAAATGGAATTAGACAGTTAACATGCAGAAGGATTTCAGGCTGGGGAGAAAATATATATCTGCACCTTTATGTCCTTATACAGCTTAGTGAGTTTACCCTTATTTTCTGAAAGCCCCCGTTGTCCATGTGTAACAGCAGGGCTGTCATCCTTTTTGGTCTGTGAGAGCTGTCTCCTACTGCCCACTATGTGCTGCTTAGCACCACAGGTCCCATGTCACTTGTGTCACTCATCAATAAAATATTAACAGCAGTAATGCCACTTGGACCTGCAGCTCACAGCACCCCCAAAGACAGAGGGAGGTCTCCTTCCAAGGGATATACCCCATTAATGCAATTGCAAATTAGGGAGCTTCTGGAGAAGGAATGAGATTGGGGACACAGGGAGAAGAACGGGAGGCCTCTGCAAAATGAAGAGGAGGGGCAGAGAAAATGGAAGCAGCAGAGGAGCACAGGAAAGGAAGAACTAATGGGTGAAGAAAAAAACAGGGGAGAGATTACAGAGAAATGAGCCAGAAAAGATACATTAAGGACTTTGAAAAGAAGCAGAACTAAAATAAGATTTGGGGGTAGGACGGGGTGGAGGGGAGTGGAAGATGGACCTAGAAGAGAGGGAAGGAAAAAAATTCCAGCAGGTCTGATAACAGAGCTGTGATGAGGCTTCACACACTTCAAACAAGAAATATGGGCCCCTCCCCAGTGAGACTGGGCTTCCGCTGCCAGCAAAATTGTTTCCACAGCTGAGATCGCTGTGCCAATGAACGCCTGTGATCACCACATCCAGGTGCTCTGTGATACAGGCAGCACCAGACTCAACCCATCAAAGCGATGGGAATAAATCTGAGGGCCAGGAATGAGTGCTTGGGCCCCTGCTTGGCTGCCGCTGTGCAGAAACGAGAACATAAGTAGCCAAAAAAAGACACATTCAAGGTATAACTCAACAAAAATAAGAAACAGACCCTTTGACAGCAGACATGTTAACAAATCAAGTTCGGGGAGTAAGAACCAGCTATGCATTGGGAGGGACAAGGGCTCTGCAAGCTATTGTAGGAGTCCGATACGCCAATTTGCAGAGGATACTGAAATTCCATCTATTTCAATTTCCAAATTGCATTTATTCTGGTAAACTCTCCCATCTGAGCTTCTTGGTAACACTCTACAAACTACAGCCTAGACAGATTCAAAGTTTCTCCACACTCAGTCCCTGTCATGCCTACTACCTGTGAAGACCCCCCACGAGCAGAGGGCAGGATGCAAAGCCCTGCTTGTTCCTCAAGTAGCTGTTCTGACTTTTGGGGAGCATTTGTAGCATAAGTTATTGTCGTGGTTTAACCCAGCTGGCAGCTAAATACCACGCAGCCGTTCGCTCACCCTCCCCCCTCCCTCTCTGGGACGGGGGAGAGAAATGGAAAGTGAAGCCCGTGAGTTGAGATAAAGACAGTTTAATAAGACAGGAAAATAATAATAACAAAATAATAATAACAATAATAACAATAATGTTACAATGGTGATAATAGGAAAGTAATAATAATATGTACAAACAAGTGATGCACAATGCAATTGCTCACCACCCGCTGACCGATGCCCAGCCTAACCCCGAGCAGTCCGGCCCCCTCCCCCCGGCTAGCCACCCCTATATATTGTTTAGCATGACGTCAGATGGTATGGAATACCCCTTTGGCTAGTTTGGGTCACCTGTCCTGGGTCTGTCCCCTCCCAGCTCTTACTGCACCCCCAGCCTGCCTGTTGGCAGGACAGAGCAAAAGGCTGAGATGTCCTTGGCTTGGTATAAGCACTGCTCTGCAACAATTAAAACATCGGGGTGTTATCAGCACTCTTCTCATCCTAAGCCAAAACACAGCATTCCACCAGCTACTAGGAAGAAAATTAATTCTGTTCTAACTGAAACCAGGACCTAGACAGATTCAAAGTTTCTCCACACTCAGTCCCTGTCATGCCTACTACCTGTGAAGACCCCCCACGAGCAGAGGGCAGGATGCAAAGCCCTGCTTGTTCCTCAAGTAGCTGTTCTGACTTTTGGGGAGCATTTGTAGCATAAGTTATAATCCAGTGCACACAGAGGTATGACAATTTGGCCTGATAGGAAAGGAAGATGGAGGGAGGGATAATACGATCCAGATCTGTTTTTTCGAGAGTAGCTCCAACACACTGCATGCATGACATAGCAATGGTAAGGTGAGATTTTTAAAAGCATCTAAGCAAGCCAGTAACCCAAATCCTACTGAAAGTATCCCCATGAGTCCGTACCAACAAGTGATAAGAGCAGGCTGGAAGAGGCCTTCTAGGACATGGCATCCATCTCGCTGCTGCTACAACAAACCACGTCATAGGGTTTCTTTCATAAGCACTAATTCACTTGTGTTTACTAGGGCGTCAGAGTGTTATCTTACAGCTATGTCAAATATTCATCTTTTTATCACTGCCACACCGAGGGTTTTGTGAAAGAATCCAGTTCTTGGACTGGAGAAGGAACAACATGGCTGCTCATGCGTCAGCTTGTCTTGGCCCCTGTCTGGTCTTTGTTTGCACAGGACTTAAATGTTCACCACATATACTTAAACTCACAATCAACCCCTGATATGATTTAAAGTTATGGGTCTATTCCACACTGGCAAGGCTGAAGCAAAGCTTTGCTCTGCTGGAGGAAGATCATGTTCAAGATAACCACTCCCTTTCCCAGTATACTTTCTGCTCCCCCTGGAATCTGCAGCTGAGTGGCTCAGGGGTCATGTAACCCAGCTCCTGTTTGGTGCTTGGCATGGGACCGGCAGCTCCCTGCCCTCCTGTTAGCATGGGGGTGAGACCAAGACATAGAAGATCCCTCCCAGCACCTGATTCAGCCTGGCATGAGCCCCCATGGAGCAGCACCTCAGTAAGAAGAGGGGAGCACGCTGGTTAAATTTGCTAAATAACCCATTAGAGGCTACATATCAGGTCGGTTCCCTGCTCCATATGGTGCTTATTCTGTACCCCACCTGCTAAACCCTTTTCTAGGCTGGGCTCCATTTCAGCTCAAAGGGAAGAGTCCCAGGAGAATGTTTTCACCACTTGCTCCACCCTGAATTTACCAACTTTGGAAACTGCCAGTAAATACCCTCCTGCCATTATGTGAGTGCTGCGACAAAGTCTGTGGCATCACTCAGAAGGGGTTAATATGGGCAAATGGCCGGGCAGTTTTAGAGAAGCAGAAAGAGGGCTGCTTCTCTGGGCAAAATCATCTCCTATTTTTTCAGCCCACCTGTCCAAAATTAGATCGCCAGCTCCTCTGGGAATGAGCCACAGATCTGAATACATTCAGTCAACTGCCTGGCATGCTTGAAGACAGTGTAAATGATAACTGTAAACACGGATAATGAAATGACCCTTGCCTGCTTCCAAACCTGCCCAAACACAGAGTTCAAAGTCAAGCAAGACACCTACCTGACACTGGTTTGACGATCCCCACAATTTCGGGCTGATAGCAGCCTCCTTCCTGGGCAAGGTGGACCAAAAAGGATGCTCTGCTGCACCCATCCGGAGAAGGAGGTGATAAATCTCCCAGCTTGGAAGACCAAATCACCAGCAATGCAAAAGGCAACAACCTGCCTCCCGGGGAAGCCCAAATCCCACAAAAAGGAGAAAATGGAAGAAATAAAAACCTCCCACAAACACCTAAATGAATTATATGCCCCCTGGGAAGAAGATGTCATGTTTATTTTGGTAAATCATTAGTCAACAATATAGATACATAAATAGATAGATATAGATATGCCATTTCAGTTTGACTGGTGACTTTCTGAGTATTGACGGAATTTGATAAACAGCTCTGGCCAAAGTAAATGAAAACTGGGTTTTCTTAACTGTCAGAAAGAGTTCATTTAGATACTTTCTGAGCATCAGCTCTTCACATTTGTGAAATATTTAACTTTCTGGATACTTATAACAAAAGTCATGTAAATAAATAAAGCTACATTGGTGGTGGTTCACTTTCCACCCAACACCAAAGTACTAATTCTGTCTGCTGAAAAAAAATTAAAGGTAGATGTTTGGTTTCTTCCTATGGCTCCGAGGACACTGCACTGGCCATCACAGGTCCTTGTGGACAGTTCTGCAATTTCTGCAAAGTAAGTGTACTTTTCTTGGCCAGCTGTGTCTTTTCCTCTCAAGAGACCTGACTTTGAGCTAAAATCTTCTGCACAGTAACCCCTTGAGCAGTTGCTGGTCCCTCCCAATTTTTCCCAGTAGTCCTCCAGCTCCTGTCAAGGCATGGGACTGAGGATGCTCCAGGGAGATGGGTGCTGCTGGGAGGTGAGGATGAGCAAGGCATAGGAGAACATGCAAGGCAGAACACAAAGCCAGCAGAATCGTGGCATCAGCACACCCAACGTCCCCTCATGACCTAGGCAGTGCAACAACCAGGGCTTCCTTTTGAGTCAGAGATGTCCAGAAAGCTGACAGCTTTATCAGCCTAGTTTTTCATTTTCTTGGCTGTTATTTCAGAACTTCAGGAGGAAAACATTTGGTGACATTTCATCCCAAAATTTTGTTTTGGCAAGGAAGAAATCCTGATGTGGGGGAAAGTAGAACATGACCTGCAATTCAATTCTTGATTTCAATTAGTTTTCAGATCAGTCAACAAATGTATTTGTTGGTTATTTACACAATCCAGCATCAGTGTCCTCATTTTTCCCATTTCTACTTTATGTAGACACTGTCTGGGTGTGATAGGTCAGTTGTTTCCCAGGCTTCTCTCTTGCATCTTCTACCCAGCTGGGTACTTGTCAGGGGTCACATCACTGAACTGCAGTCATCAGAGGGCCCAGAAGGATCAGTGGATAAAGCAGAAAGGATGCTTAATTGGTTCCCCCATCCCTGGAAAATAAATAAATAAAATAAAATAACCTCACTAACCTCTAGCTCCCAAACTCATTTTGTACATCACTGTCTGCATTTCTAGTAGATACAGTGGAAAATAAAGAATCCATTTGTTTAACATAAAAAGATTAATAATACAGCATAATTTTCCAATTTTACATTTTGTAACACACCCCATTGTATAGCGGAGGGAGAAATCAGCTGAACTTCCCTCATGCCTGGCCATATGATCAGGAGGCAGATACTGCGGGTGCAGTTCTGTGAGGGAGATCCTTTGAAGTCAGATGTCAAAAAGACTTTCAGGGGTTTAAATGTCTTTTTAATGTGGTCTCTTTTCTGTGTGGAGTACAGTCCATACTTAAAGGGCTTTCTATGTGTCTGTGAGAAATTCATTTCTCAAAACCCATTTTTCATCTTTGCCCTACAGACTCTGTGTAAAAGCTCCAACCACTCGGTAGGTCCTCACACGCTTCAAAGGGTGCTCATCATAAGCATGGTCCTGTGAGGTCCCAAAACTAACGGCAGTTTAGTCTGGATCAGATAGCGGGGGTCACGGTCTGAAGCCTGAATGTAAATATCTATTATAAAGGTAACAAAGACTTCTTTTTCTCCTTATTCCTTTCAAAGCCAAGGTCATCTACTTTGCACTGAACTGACTTCACTTTTCACAGCGTAGCCTCATTATGTCCTGATTTTGGGGCCATCATTCAGCACAAATGCCCTTGTGCCCCAGACAGGTACCATGCTCAGGATGGTCAGGCAGGACCAGATCCCTGTGTCCCTCCGAGCACAGGCCATGATCCTCAGGGTGGGCACTGTTGTGCTCCAAAAAACACCATTTTGGACAGAGAGCAGCAGGCGCGCCCTCAAAAAGGGCATGAAAACACTTGCTGCTATCTCCAGACATGGCACATCCTGCAGAAGTTGACCTAAAGCACATGGCATCTTTGAGTAAGGCTCTGTCTTTTCTCCTATAACAGCTCCACAGTTGGGAGATGGCTGCTTTGCACCAAATTACCCACCAGTGATGTATGTGCTGGGCACTACTGGTAGTGCCATCATGGTAATGGAAATCATGTAGCTACATGCCCTTTCTCCAGGCTTTGAGGAACCAGGAAAAGTGTGGGGCGTTTGGAGTCACCTATTTCCTCCCCTCTTCAGTGACTTTCCCTCTTGGTGTAACTCTTTGGATTGCTGTATACCCTCAAGCTACAAAGGAGAAAAAAAAATCCAGTTGGTTTCTGGAGCAAATTTCAGTTTTCATAGTCTTGTCATCCAGTCCGAGTGTAACACTCAAAGTAATTATGCAACCATTTCAAAATGTCACTGTGACATATGAGGTAATGCCGCTTTGCACACAGGCTGGCTTGGGAGCTGCCAGGCTGAGCTCTGCCATCAGCAGTGAGTTAGGAGCAAGCACTCACCTACCTTCAATTCCGCAGGGGAACAGGGGTTTCCAGAGCCCAGATGGGATGCCATGGTAAAGAAATGTCGCTCTGACATGAAGGCCCCCTTTATTTCTGGACAGTCCTTTAACAAAACATAGTTTCCTGAGATTCTGACTTGGGACGGTAAAAGGTTTGCTACCAGAGCTGTTCATGGATCAAGTCCTTCATTTCTATTTCATTCTCACGTAAAGCTGGCTGAGATCAGGTATGAGAGAGTGCTCATCCATAGGGCAGCATGGAATAAGGCCAAAGCTGAAATGTTTTATAGCTTTATTGCCAGCCTCTTTCCATTGATTTTGATTGAAGCCATCTAGAGCCTCCGAGCAAACAAACATTTTCTTTTACTAGATCCAGCAATGATCATTTTATCATTTCTTTTCCAATGAGTACTTGAAACAAGCAAAGCCTGACTAATTCCACAATCTCTTCTTCAACTCCAGTTACAAAACTGCACAGCACAGCAGGCCCATCATGTTCCCTTGGACTAGAGCCAAGGGAACAAGAATCTGCCCATCTCCTCCTCTTGCAGGGGGCCAGAGCCCATCACCCACATCAATTCTGTCTTTACTGGTAGATATTTCTTCATATGGGGCCTGGGCTTGAAGCTTTCACTAAGTGCTGAGGAATAGCCAAGCATGGAGAACAGGTCAGCAGAACTGGTGGGAGTGTTTGATCCCTCCTCTGCCCTACCTGCACCAATGAACAGGATCTTTGCACTGCACGAAGGTGCCACACACATCTAGACTCACATAAACAGCTGCAAAACTCAATCTGTGTCTACACCCTGAGCATATGCTTGCACGTACATGTAAATGGTGTGGGCAGCAGATAAGCATGGATGTGGGATTCAGGAAAGGCTCATGATTAACAGACAACATTGGCATGTCTGGGGATGCCAAAGAGCTGTGCCCCATGAAGGCCCCTTTCTCCCAGTGAAACATTTCTTGATTGGAGAGGACACAAATGAGTATTAATACCACGGTATGTTGTTCCTCTGTCCAAATGTCTCTTCTCTGTAGAGATGTCCTCAGAAAGAACTGCCTTGTTTCGTCTGCACTAAGAGAAAAAATATATATGTGTGTATCTTTTAAAATAATTGAAGAAGTGTATCCAGGGATCTACAAGTCAGTCCTCCTTTAGTTCTTGGGACAACTGTGAAGCAAACCTTCATGCAGGCCTTTTCAGGGCATGCAAAGAGAAAGGGAAGAGCAACTGCATGTATTAACAAATGGCAAATACATCAATAGCCTGGACGATGGGACACAATGAGTGTCCCATCAGCCAGTCTCCTGCTGTTGACAAACTGGAAGAAGTGACTGATATACTGGATGACACTTGGTACCCAGACAAGCTGGAGTACTGGGCCAGCAGGAACTCCATGAAATGCAATGAAGTTGAATTGAAAGTCTTGCATGCAGGGAGTACTAAACTTTTTAGTGAGATGGTGAGCCTGCGTTAATGCTGTGCCTTCATGGGAATGAAGGATACACATGTTCTGAGCTGTATTAGCAAAAGCATAGGCAGCAGGATGAGGAAAGTGGTTATTCTTATCTACTTAGAACTTGTGAGGCTACGTCTAGAATACTATGTCCTGTTTTAGGCCCCATTCAGTTGTAAGGAAAACATTTTACAATAAGGGTGGTTGAGCACTGACACAGGTTATCCACAGAAGATGTGGCACCTTCATCCCCAGAGATGCTAAAAATGCAGCTGTACAAGATGCTGAGCAACTTGATCTAACATCAAAGCTAGCCCTGCTTTGAACTGAAGGCTGGACTACAAGACCTACAGATGTCCCTTCCAACCTGAATTTTTCCATAATTCTATGATTTATGATAGCTCTTAGCAAATCTCATGCCATTATGTTGTTGAAAAAAATGGCCTATACTTTTATAAGAGAAGCGTAGGAATACTTCGTATTAAAACTTTGGCAACTACATACATTAATATTTTAAATATATATTTTAACACTGTTGCTTTCATTACAGTCCCTACTTTCAGGAGAGAAAGAGATTATTAGTAAACATGAATTTTCTAAAATGATTTCATAAAAATGCTGGCAAAAATCTGTGGAAATATGCTGTAAAATAAGCACAAAAAGTATCAATTTCAGATCACAAGGAATG
The DNA here is from genome assembly GCF_964211825.1 of Aythya ferina. Classification (NCBI taxonomy): domain Eukaryota; kingdom Metazoa; phylum Chordata; class Aves; order Anseriformes; family Anatidae; genus Aythya; species Aythya ferina. The sequence continues at coordinate 28,463,659 of NC_140296.1, forward strand.
GAAAGATCTTCAGAATGTCAAAAATAGTGAAATAATTTAACTAGCTCTGTAATTTCTATAATGCAATAAACATATGCATTACCTGCTGGGTAGAAACCATGAAGACATTTTCCATTTGAATTAAGCGAATTCAATCCCGTAATTTCCATTCTTTGGTGCTCATTTTCCTTAAATTATCTCCTGAAAGAGTTTCTTGGCAAAGATGCTCCCTGGAACAATTCACTTTAAATAAATGTTGCACACATTGCAGAAAAAGCAAATTTCACTTTCATAATTGCCCCACATTCTCACTACAAACTGCAGCATGGGAACAGTAACACTGCATATAACCTATATGCAAGTCTGGACATTTGAGTTTCCAGTAGTATTTTTGATTATTTTCTCACAAACAAGCTACAAACTTCCAGTTGGATAAACCTGGTGTTTTCTTCCCTTCTTGTGTTTAACTACTGCTTCAGCATGCTCTTACCTCTGATGTTCCTATCACTAATTCACTAAACCAACCGCATTGCGCCAAAAAGTGTCATTTTTATGGGAACACCTGTGAATCTAAATTCATACCTACCTGAGAAATGAAGAGACTTCTGAAGTATCAGAAGTATCACAGTCTGTACCCTTTCTACCTGCATTACTTCATGGGCCTGTACAAGGCATTGTTAAGACTTTGAGAAATCTAATGTAACTTTGTACTGGGAGTAGTTGGACAGAAGGATCCTTGCAATCTGAATTACTATGTACATCATTTCACCATGATATGATAACTCTTTGGGTTTTTCTCTAGAGAGCTCTAGACTTGAGGCTGAAGTAGTGTCCAAGACCATACTGAATGCTCACACAGCAAACAGTTGGAGAATCTCATCCTGAGATGAGATTTGACATATGTTGTCCTGAGAGCAGAGGCATTTCCTCAAGACAGAGCGAATGAATGATGAACAGATTCACATGACTTCACCAAAATCATTGCTTATGAGGCTGGCCAATACTGTGTCACACTGATCTTTCATATTCTTCTTGATCACCTGAGTCTAAATCTTCTCTCTCATAGTTTGTAAAAGACTGCTCTTTTCCATTCTACATACTAAAACATTTTTAGTTATGTGCATTAGCAAACATGTTACTAACAGTGTAATATTATTGCTAAGTAAATCTTGAAGTATATAATATAAGAAAAATAATGAAAAACCTGGCAGTAATTTCTTTTAATTCAAATGAAAACATACACATAAAAGATACAGATTATATATCAAAATACACATATAATAAAATTTGGGTTAAATCTTTGTGCATACAGGCAAACTGGCACTAATATTGCCAAGGTTCTTCTTTATTTTGAATATCAGGTGAAGAGGGTTTTTTTTTGTTTGTTGTTTTTCCCCTAAAAGTATTGTACTGTTCCCCACTTTCTCTCCCTATCTCAATTTTATTATTTTTTTTTCAGATACCAGGCAGCATTAAAAAAAAAGTAATAATAATCTAAATATTTTCTATATTACTAACAAAGTAAGGAAATAAATTGTGTTTTAGAAACAATCTTTTCAACACCCAAAAACTTTCTGAATTACTCAACTTTCTACTAATTTTAACAGGTTGTCATGTCATGCGAAATGCTAAGAAAAAAAAAATATTTTTTTTCAGGTAAAACTTTATTAGGCTCGTAGAAATACTATTCTGAAATATAACTGCTGATCTTCATCTTGTTTTAATAAGTACAATGAAGTCAATATGGTTATGTTTCCTTTCTCCAACTGAGTGAGACTCTGACCTTCAAAGTAACATTTACCTCATTTTCTTCATCCACTAATTACTATAGCCTATAAAAATGATTTGTCTGGCAACATTCAGTCTTGACAAATCACAGTTGGTTTTTTATCATAATTTTATCATCTTCTAGATGTTTGAAGATTATTTTCCTTATCAGATGTTGAGTTTTGGATTAAAATACTTAAAGAAAGCACTAATTACTAAGATTTTTTTAATTAATTTATTTTTTTTTTGAGCATAACTGTTTCTGTTCTTTTGCCAGTCATTTCCCAGTGCTCTCATCTTTTAAAATGTAACTGCCCATAGTTTAGTAAGACTTTTAGCTGCCTAAGACATAGTTCATATTTCCTGACTGTTTTGTCTTTACTCTTAAGTAACCATATGACAGAAACATGCAAAGTTAATACCATGATTTTTTTTTTTCTTTGAGAAACTTTATATAAAGGTGTTCATTAAACCTGTCTCTGGATGGTCACTCATATGTGCATAGTCTCACTTCATAATGGAGTTTTTTCCATTTTTTCTTGCATTCATTAAAAGTCAAGGATAAGAATGTTATTTACATGATGTAGAAGAAAACCAAAAAAGGCAGAAATCCAAAAATAAAAGAGAAAAAGCTTTTATTATTTTTAATCTGTGACATTTACACCATACACATACAAGTTCAACCATTGACCTCTCCAGTTTACTTTCATTCCACACCAATAACAAACATCTACTGAGTATAACAAATTCTGAGTAGTCTTGGCTAAGTTTCTTTGCCATTTGTGCCCTGCATGTGTATTCTACATGGGACCTTTAGTGTCCCATTGTAATCTGAAGTCACAATTAATGGAATAATCTTTGTTGAGGCTACATTTGCCCTTCACAGTTTCCATTCTGAGGACAGCTACAATCTGCTGTATCTTAATTGCTTTCTACTCGTCACCACATGACTGAGGTTGGAAGGGACATCTGGAGACCACCTGGTCCACCCCCCTGCTCTAGAAGAGATATCCAGAGCTGGGTGCCCATGCAAAGTGTCTTTTGAAGATTTCCAAGGAGAAGGTTCCACGACCTCTCACTGACACAATCTGTGCCAGCGTTCCATCACCCACACAGCACAGAAGTGCTTTGTGATGTTCAAATGGAAACTCCTGTGTTCTAGCTTGTGCCCATTCGCCCCTGGCCTGGCACTGGGCACCACTGAAAAGAGCCTGGCTCCATCACCTTTGCACCCTCCCTTCAGGTATTTGTAGGCATTGATGAGAACTCACTGGAGCCTCCTCTTTTCTAGGCTGAGCAGTTCTAGCTCTCTCAGCCTCTCCTCACACAAACAGTGCTCCAGTCCCTTCATCTTCTTCATGGCCCTTTGTTGGGCTCTGTCCAGCACGTCCATGTCTCTCCTGTACTGGGGAGCCCAGAACCGGACCCAGCACTCCAGGTGAAGCCTCACCAGTGCTGAGTAGAGGTGAAGGATTACATTTCTTGACCTTCTGGCAATATTCCTCAGTGCAGACCAGGGTACTATTAGTCTTCTTTGCCACAAGAGCACATTGTTGGCTCATAGTGCATTTCTTATCCACTGGAACCTTCACATCCTTTTCTGCAAAGCTACTTTCCAGCTAGCTTGTCCCCAGCAGGTACTAGAGTTGCCTGTCCTCAGGTGCAGGGCTTTGCACTTCTTTTTGAACTTCATGAGATTCTTGTCAGCCAATTTCTCCATCCCTTTCTCCCCACTCGTTTTAAAGCCTCAGCCCTGTTTCTGCTAATGTCAGTAGGATTTTTTTCTGTCCACATTAAGAAGGCAAGTTTTATATTTCTAAATTAATCAAAATTTAGAGAAGTTATCTATACATTCCTACAATGAGTAAATCTTCTCCTTGTTCTGATGAATCAGAATAGGTTTTAGTGCTGTCTTTCCCATTATTCTCAAATTAGCACTGAGCAACAAAACCAACTCCATTGAAGTTGACAGAAATATTCCTCATTGACCTCCACCCATGGAAGATGGACCAGGACCATGAGTGGGTAGTATTGTAACTGGTTAGCCTGAACAACAAATATATACATATATATGTTACTTTTTTTCTTGGGTGGATTAGAAGTGATTTTTCATTTCATGTAAGAGGACACTGAGATGAAGTTTTAAAGCAAAATTTTCCTCTACTGTCTGAGGAAAAAAAAAAAAAAAAAAAAAAAAAAAAAAAAAGGTAGTTGCTGCTCTCATATGTTTACCAGATTTAAGTTACTCACCTCTCTCAAGTCCATTAAGAAATGATACATTTTTATTTATTATTTTGCCAGACAGCAAGAATGCAACCTTTCCTGTACTACTCCATCAATTACTTCATGGCTACAGTGGAAAGGTTACTGCATTTAGAGGCCAAAGGGTGTACTCCACACAACTAGTACAGCTAACAGAATCCTTGGCTTATTTAGCAGAAAGACGGGTATCTGCTAACAGAGAGACAAAAATTTTTGAAAAACTGTCTGTGAAGAAATGACTCATGTTTTGGGCAGTCCCCAAAAATCATATTTAAATTGAAGGGCACTTCAATTTGAAGAACGTAGCTAGTGTGATTCAATGGCAGCAGTGACTTCAGTAGCAGTTTGGGAAATATCAGGTTTCCTGATCGCTTTGGGAGATGTGGAAAGTAGATCTTTAGTGAATACAGTGATACAATCTCAAATAGCTCAGACCATAATCTCAGATACTTTCTGTGAATACCAGCAACTGCTTCTTTCAATAGACATGACCCTCGCCCTGGCCTTTCATGATGTCTTAAATTCAGCTGCTTCTCTCTTCCTCTAATAGCCAAAATCTTCCTCCATGAGTTTTCACTGGACAGATATCTTCAGGTACATTAAGGTAATCTCTTTAAAGTTTGCAGCAAATCACTGCTGGTTATGATATATGAGTGGGCCATATTGAAGTCAGTTGTAACTTTTTACTCCTGGGCTTCCTTTTCCCGGATGCTTACACTCATGAAAATTGTTTTTCAGTGAAAAACACTCTCCTAGGTGATGCTCAGTTGAGGGAGTGAAATGTTTCCATTCTGACCTAGAAAAAAGGACCATATAGCAAAGCTAAAGGTGACAGAATGAGAAAACAGTTCAGTATGTGTTTCTTACCACACAGGTATATTTTGTTTAAGTAATTTCACAATCATAGCACAATTAATATTTAAAAAAAAAAAATCTAAATAAAATTAATCTGCTTATATTAGTATTTAAGGGTTCTGCTGTTTGAAAAGCTATTTTGGGGGGTTACAGACATCAGGTTAATATAGAGAGTTCCTAACTTGGTACCAGTTTGATACTGTGCTTAACAGAACACTGCTATACTTGGCTACTGGCACACTGGATTACTGCCCAGGTGCTGAAATAGCCTTAAAAAAAATCAATTGAAGGAATATCAGGGCACTGCCATATATGCAGTGACATGAACATTATAGCCATCACCTTACCTCCCCCATGAATGTGTATTATTTCTTCAATTACTACAGCATTTTTCAGGAGGAGCCCATCAGGAACAACAGAAAAGGCTGTGCAGCCAAAAGCAAGAAGTTTGAGCGATACAACAAAATTTCTTTCACTGGCATTACTGACCCATGGAGCTGCATACATTCTCAAAAGATAATAAACAAAAAGATGAAAGAAGAGATTACAAACTACAATATTTTTCTTATTAGCACAGTAAGAAACCCACTGATGAGAACAGACCTTGAAAGCTTCATGAACAACGAGGAATGAAAAACAGCATAAAGACAGTATTGGAAAAATATGGGAATGAAGTAACTTCGGGGCAAAGATCATCAATAGTGAAATCAAGGACAATTTTCACATAGATTTTTTTCAAGATGGCAGCTGCTCTTAGGAGTTGATCCAAAGCCTACTGAATTCAATAGAAAGATTTAACTTCAATGGACTTGGGATCATTTTAGCTTTTGGCTGAGAGAGTAACATTACTCCAAGTTAAAAGACAGAAGACTTGGCAAAGAATAACTGAAGCTACAGCACATTTAGGGTCAAAAGACCTTAAGTGCTGGACCAATTCATCCCTCGTGTGACTCCACCATACCCAGAGCATTTGCAGAGTCCATTTTGTACTGACTGATGATGCCTGTTGTAATTTTCAATGACTTCAGCATGCAAGCCAGGGTAGAATTTGACCCAGTGGATGAGAATGTATTGTAAAGTATAGTTCATTTGAATACAATAGTCTTATTGGTTTAAATAACTGCAGAAGTTTTTCTTAACACATTAAAAGGCTATATTTTATGACTATAACCTCACAGCTATGAAATATAGCTCTCCAATGATATAAATATGAGATATAACTTTCTTCCCAACAGCTGCTGGTGGGAATTTTCCTGTTTCTGAAATAAATATTATATGCATACATACCATACATGGAGGGAAAGAAAGAGCAATAGGAAATACAATGAACTGACTCAAGATGTGTTATTTATTTGCACACATTATTAATGATCTCATAGCTCAGAAGTGGTGGAGGGAACCTGAGCCACTTGTGAATTATGAAAGGTCATCAATAACTCATAGCAATATATGACACATCCATTCAGGTCATCCAGACTTACTCGATGCTTGGGTCTGTTTATCTAACACCAGTTTTAGTTTAGTCTGTACTGTGTGTTGATTTCATAGTACATCATGTAGCAATGAGACCTCTTGGCCACAGTCCCATGTAAAATGACTGAGTTTGAAGTATAAGAGAACCTGAAACAAATTTTCAGAGTATCGATTGAGCTGAACCACACATATCTACTTCCAGTGACATGTGTGATCGTTAAGTAACTTAGATATAAATATATCACATTAGGTGTGTGCACGTGCGCCTGTAAAAACACACGTTTCATAGAGCTGAAACTTAAAACTTTTCCTCTGTGCTTGTCTCTCCCCTTTAGAAACTGAAAGGGCAAACATGCAAGAGATTACTTTGATAGTAATATCACATGACACTCAAGTACCACAGAGATGAGCATAGCATAAGGATGAAATAAATTATGATCCAATTTTTCTAATGTCTTTAAAGAAATAAAAAAGGTATTGTGTTCTCAGTCACATACCTGAAACCAAACAACTACTTATAACTCATATATACAAAAAGGTATAACTTACCTCCACTATTCTTAAAAATAGTGTAGGCTATATCTATGCATGTTTTAATTACAGCTGCTTTGATATAGCTCACAGGCTATAAACCATACTTGAAAACACAATTCTGAAAAACATGAGTCCAAATGGGTTTTATCCAAGGAATCGTAATAAACTGGTTAAAAAAAAAAATATTAAACTCCTCTGCTAGTTCCTCTAATCCTGTTGGTAATGCTCACTATATCAAACTGGCCAGGCCATGCCCATTTTTGCCTGCCAGAAGTTCATGGCAATACTCTGGGGCAGAGCTTGCTTCTTCCAGTCCCAAATACCCATATGCTTATTACTTCTTGAGTTAATGGAAACTCAGTGTGCGAGATCTGTGGCACGTGGCACACCATAGGGAGCTGTGATGAACGCACATTTTAGGCAGTGCTGCATACTTATAAGGTGCCTAGTGCTAGCACTGTCATCACTACTCACACGTGCAAATTCTCAGTACAGATCAGTATCCAACAGCTATATGGCAAGACAGGATGCATTTTAGTGACCTACAGATGTGCTTTTTGGGATGGCTGCAAACACTTAGGTCTTTGGACAGGCTCCCCACCTGGCTCTGTATCAGCCCAAATGCTGCATACACTGTTTTGTAGTGTTTTTACATTAACTTGTCATGGGAAAAAAGAATAAAATAAAATCAAAAAATATTCAGTACAAAATCCTCTGAGTAGTTCTCACATCCCACGTGCTGTTTGAGGCAGACAGAGACCAAAGTCATTTATCTACACAGTTTTCTCCCTTCTGACAAAAAAAAATAAAAAATAAAGACCAAGCCAAAGGGTCTTTGATATCAAAGAATAACTAATTCCATGCATGCAATTCTTGGTCTGTTCAAGGGCTTTAATCAAGCTCTCATGGTAAGTCATTAGAACATTTTGTTTACAAATCCAACCATGACACAAACATTGCCTTCATCAGGGCAGGAGAGCAGCAGTCAGGCAAGCAGCAATACAAAGCAAACCTTTCTAAAGGCTGCCAGGCACTACTACATCACATGAGAAAGTGAGTGTTACCTATTTACTGCCAGAAGAGAAATTGGTCTTTCAGGAAGAAAATATGGTACTTACTTTTGCTGGCAACTTCATCTTAATGGCAAATGTGCCTATCTAGAAAGCATATCATGACACCCTGCAGTTAATTTTAGTGTTTTCTCCCTCACCTGGTTGTCTTTCCTTTTAGATAGTTTCTTGCCTTTTTTTTTTTTCCTTCATTCCCCTCAAAATTGCCTTAAAACTGTTGAGTCATCAGGTTATCATAAGACATTTTTTCAAACAGGATAGATAACTTTCTCTAAGCAAAAATAAATAACTGGTTGTTATATAAGGACTTTGTAACCTCCCATTGAGAACGATCTCTGTTGAAGTCTTAAGGAGACTCCTGGATCCATGGTCAGGTGAAATGTCATTGAGAATCCTCCACTAAAGCCATGTGCATCAGACCACCAGTATAACAGGGTGGCAGCACAAAGGACCTCTGCACAGCAATGTAGGGCTTTTTGCTAAGTCAAATGCTGACACTGTTCATCCAGAGGCAGAGGAGTTTTCTGACATATCTGATGTACAGACTTTGTTAAATACAGTAAAATGTGTGAGCCATGGGTATTTCTTTGTAGATGACAGATGTTTCCAGCCAATGATACTCTTCCTAAAAGGTGAAAATTGTTGTGATTAAGACAACAGCCACAAGAATAATCTAATTGAAAATAAAAACCATTGGGTATAAGTAAATAGAAACCAACATAAACGGAGATGAGTGGCAAAACAAAGCTCCCATCACAAATAAAAAAGCTCAGAGAAGTGCAATTTTGCAACTTCTCCACTTCATTGACTTGAACAGAGACACCAGATTTAAAGCCTGAAGGGGACTGCTAGGATGGCTGAGGTACTGCCAGACTGTATTTCCATACCAGATTTGTGTTTCAGAAGATGTTAAGTATAGGGTAAAAAAAAAACAGTGCACAAACACACTCTTTCAACAGGATGCCCACTGATCCTAAGCATTAAAGCCAGCTCCAAAAAGTAGACTATATTCAAGCTGCCTCTTACCCTGTGAGAGGATGATCCTCTGTGACCAAGGGGAGATCATTTACAGAGCTCTAGAGAAGCTCACATTCCAGCATTGCTCCTGGCCTGGGGATAAAATAGAGACCAGCAGTCTACAGAGCTTCCCACAAGCCTCCAACTCTTTGGAGCCATGGAGCCAGCTGTAAAAACTGTAAGTCAAAAAAAAAAAAAAAAAAAAAAAAAAAAAATAGCCTCTTTGCCTTGTTTTACAGCTAGCACCTCTGAAGTCTGATCAGATCTTAGGAACCTGATTCTGACATCACCACATTAAATATATTGCTCCATCTCTGTCAATTAAAATCAAATCACTGCTGATTTATGTTACTATTAGATCAGAATTAGGCCAATGAATTGTTTAATATGACTGTGGAAGTCAGGTGCTCTGAGTGCAGTGTTGATGGGTCCTATGCACATACTTGAGTACAACAAAACAGAATACACCAGAGCCTGACTAACATGATCCTGGCATGAGACCAGGATCCAAGCCTTGTTTTTCTCATCCATACATCATCACCGCATTTTTCAAGTGCCACTGTCATTAAGTTAAGATATAAAGCAATCCATCACTTAAAACCATTACGTAAACATTTTTGGGTCAAAAAGATGACCTTCCATATAACTATATCTGAAAAGAACGTTTTCCCAATGTGGCAGAGAGAACTAAGCAAAGGAATACAACACACTATCAGCAAGCATCTCTACAAGCTTCACCACTAATTAATTCTGATTTCCAATGAATTTATGCTTCATGGTTGATTGAATCTTCAAACAAATCACAACAATGAACTCATCCTCATGTCACCTACAGCCCCACCAAGATAACATCAGCTCCCTCATCTCCTCTCACTGCAGGACTTCTTAGTCCTCTTCTTCAATATTCTAATGCCCTTTCTATCCTCTCTTCTCCTACCCATATCTTTCAACTACTTTGCCTAGCTTGCTGGTGGGCCAAGTGACATCAAGATCATTGTAGTGGCCAGAGCTACATGAACATAGTTTGACTGGCCAGGACATGTGTTAGTTTCTCAACTAACTGGTCAGGAGTCACCTTTCCACAACCCAGTCCACAATAGCATTGTAACGATCTTGTGACAAATTCTGTCCCTCATCTCAGAATGAGAAAACGTGACAAAGGGGAGGCCAAATAAATGGGGAGCCATGTGCTATTTCACTATACTTCTCACAAACTTTTTGGAGAAACTTTGTATGTTGGAGTCTTCCACTTCTCTTTTAAAGCTTGATGAAATCAGCTAATGAACTGAAGAGTTCACAGCAAGGAAAAGGACTGACATACACACCCAAAACATGACTGCATAACATTATCTCTTTACTCTAAGGACTAGTGTAAATATCACACAAACACACAAAAAGACACACTTTTATATTAAAGATTATAGACAGATTGCTCACAGCTTCAAACACTAATAGCTGCATGATTTTCATGGAAGCATTCAAAACAGTAAGTTGATGCATCATTCAAGCTGATAAGGAAAATCCGGGAGTTGCAGAGATAGTTAACTTTGCCCCCCTCCACTACGTTATTTTGGCCAGCTGAACGAGAATTTCTTTAGCTGCTCTTTATTTGTCATATCTAAAAGTAAAAATGATCAGAGCCAGCAAATACCTAGGGTCTCCTTGAAGCCTCGTACAGGGTTTAGAGGAACAGAAATGTACATTCAGCACACAGACGCAAGATCTTCTGTTAACAATAAAGTTCCAATACTTTCACAAGCCCTGATGTCAATAATTACCTTTCAGCTTCAGAAAGACCATTCTGTGCTCAGACTTTTGCTGCTGTCTTGAACAATTGCTTGTTCCCTGTTCAAGCCATGGGTATTGCAACTGTTCCCAACCACACTGAATTTGTCAGTATTTTTGACATTCAAGGTTTTTCTCCACTTAATTTATTTAGGCATTTGTAACAGATGAGGGAATGACAACAGCTGATAAAGACAACAGCAGAAAGGAACTCCAGCTGAACAAGTTAATTCATGATCCCACTTAAAAATCAGGCTGTTCTGATTATCACCTTCCTCTCCTTCAGTTTCAGCATGATTTTTAGTAACCAAGCTTCTCACAAACTCCTAGACTCAGCAAATAATATTTTAAAGTTAAACCACTTGAAAATGGAAGTAAATGTTTTTAAACGTAGTCTATTGCCTCTCTCCTCAAGACAGCTGCTAATAAAATCTGGATGGTGTGGAAAAAGAGAGGAGAATGAAACAACAAATTATTTGTCATGTGTAAATCAGTAAGGTTAGATAGAATGGCTAGGTATAATTGAAAATCAAGCACTCCAAAGGTCTATAGTATTTGTTCCTGCTCATGGTATTTCATGATAGTGAAGGTTTGGAAATAACCACCAATTCTTTTCAACCCAGCAGGCACAAAGGCTGTTAGTCAACGTGCCAGGATGCTTTATTACCACGGGGAGTTTGGGCCAGTCCATCTGTACCACTACTTGAAGATGGAGAGTTGTCCTCTGGTAGTTAGTACATTTTCACCTCAGTCAAATTAAAGAGGTCCAGTGCATTCATTCTCATTAAAAAAGAAATGTGGCACTTCACAATTTCTCCAGTTCAGGGCTTAAAAGAACTTCAAACATCAGAATAATTTTCTAAAAGTAATGAGTTTCCTCGTTCTACTGGATGCTACAGCCCTGGTAATAAAGTATCTTTGCTAAGAACTGCTGTCTGCAGACTGATTCATTCTGGTGGCACGAGGGAGAGATTCTGACTGGGAACACTCTGCAGGGAATCTGTGACAGTCTTTCATCAGCTGCATATTCTTGACTTATAGAAACAAAAACAAAGGCATATTGTGAAGATCATGGAGCCTTATTGCTGGGCTACAGTGTTTTAGCTGAAGATTTCAGACTCCCATACAACAGCATGCTTGAGAAAAGGGTGCCGTATAAACTTAAAATCAAGTGTGAGATTTCTGTCTCCATCGCTGTCTGTACAAATCAAGGAAATCTCAATTATTCTCCCCTGAGGCATGTTGGGGATTGTGCTTTTCTCTTAACAGACCCACTCTACTCCTTTGAAGTGGCAAGCAGAGACAGTGGCTTGCCTCTCTAGGGTAATATACATAATGAATGTGTGCACATACAACTGCCTCCTTTCTTGGCATATCTGCAAGAAGCTTGCGCCAGATTCTGCTCCAGACTGTACCATTGTAAATCTCAAGTGATTTAGACAAGAATCATTATCTTCTTTCAGCTGGGAAGAGTAAGTGGCCAACAGGCTCCTTCAGCAGTCTGGCCTAAGCAAAGTGTCTAAGACTTTGTTCTGAAGACACCAAAGAGAAACATCTTCAGGAGGCAGTCCAAGGACACCTAGCTCCTCACCTCACTGCTAGGCTCTCCCAAGTAGTTTCAACTCATGGAGAGGCAGGAGCCTGGGTTATGGCCTACCTTCTCTTTCCATCGCACCCTCTGACACTGCTGGGCCTCCTGGGGGAAGTTTTCGTGCTCCTTGGAGTGTGGGAACCACAGGCATTTCTGGCACTTGGATGCAGTGCTTTCAATATACTCTCCCCTCTGCCCACACCCACATTCAGCATAAAAGACAGTGTTTTCCATCAACACTTATCAAAGTGCCAGTGCTCTGAGAAGAAAAGCTAGGGGGGAGGGGGGACTCAGCTGAAAAAAATGAAACCACTGCTGTCAGCCCATTGAAAACTCTTCTAAAAGCTTTTTTTCTTCCATATTCCCTACCAGAGTGCCAAACAAACAGTAATTAAAATATATATTATGCTCAAAGCCACAGATTATTCTTCCCACTGGATTTCTTGAGTGGTTCTCCTGTCTTCTTGCATCAGTGTTTCAGGCTGTGAGCTCTCTGAGACATGACTTTCATTATCTCTGGGTCATTAGCAGCTCATAACTCAACGTCAGATAATACCGATAAGGAGAGACAAAGGGCAGACCCTTTTCAAATTGTGGAGCCAAATGTATTGCACTGCATTGTGTAAAGTCAAAATTGTATGCATTGGTTACCAGGCAGTGACAATGTTGGACAGTTGGCTGGTTGAGAGTTGTAGATGTCACGGCATGTTGCGTTCAACAGCGGGATTCACACAGCAGCTTAAAGGCACTCATTGAAGGCAAGCCAGAGTCAGAGATGTGTCTGCACAGGTCTTGGTCACCAGAACAGAATCCAAGACCCAGATCTGTTCCTTTAACTAGAGCAGAGTTATAGCTTCAGAAAAATCATCTAAAAATAACGCCCAGATCTCCAAAACTTGTACTTCTCAGTGGCCAATAGGAGCCACAAGCCACGGCAATGTGTCTGGCTGAACTCCTGCCCCACTTCAGAGCTTGCTCACCAAATGCCCAAGGTGTCTCAAGATACCTGCAGTTTGCAGTGTGCTTCATACTGCCTGTGTTGCCTAGAAAAACAGGCAGGCTTATGCTCAATTTTTAATAATCTCAGCATTGTATATGGGAAATACCTGTTCTAATAGATAACTTCATCCAGAATAGGAGAACACAAGGATGTATGGCTTTGTAACCTCGCAGACAAGCTCTCATGACTATTTTTATTTTATTTTATTTTATTTTATTTTATTTTATTTTATTTTATTTTATTTTATTTTATTTTATTTTATTTTATTTTATTTTATTTTATTTTATTTTATTTTATTTTATTTTATTTTATCCAGTGTCTGTTTAAATGGAAATTTATGAGCAATCCTCGGAGTGCAGACCAGTCCCAGGTGCACCACACCAGCTGAATGCCCTCAGCCCTAGCAGTCTGAGTAATCTTCCCCCTTGGATTTCATTCCAGCCATATGGATCCTGTATAATTTGCAATACCATAGCACTGCTTCCGTAGGAAGGGTTGGAAAAGGCCTCCCACACAGCCCTACTTTCAAGGGCATGATTCAAGGTACTCTCCAGTTCAGTAGCTAATGTGGCTTTGAATGCCCTGGGGCTGATGAGAGGGGTGTACCCAACTTTTCTGCCCCTTACTCATAGAACCTAATTCCAGACTAATATGTAAAGGCACTTTTTTTTTTCTTTTTTTTTTTTTTTATATGACACTAATACTGTAGATGGTAAGCACCCTCTTGTCTCATGTTTATTATGCATGGTGCATTCCTCCATGATCACATCCTTCAGGTAACCATAAGAAATATCACTCTGACAACCAGGAATGTGATACAGGCCAAAGGGTTTGTGATTCTCTTGGCATCTAAAGGTTTTCCAGGACCAAAAGGGAGATGGACAGATGAGGAACTTGCTGAGACAGTGATTTGGAGATCACCAATTTAGTTTCATTCACCTAAAACCTACTGAAGTGCCAAGAACCTTATCATGCATCTGGCACCGTGTGGTTTTCTTGCAGTTGCCAGAAGTGACGTCCTCTTCAGGGGCACCAGTGCTTCTCAACAAACCTCACCCAGCCAGCTGACAGGGCTCCAATGCTCACCATTCACCACAACTCCACTTCTAACCCATGAAAGCAACCAAAAGGCAGGCATCAAGGTGTAAAGACTCTCCAGGCTAGTTAGCTCCATAGGAAGATCAGCTACTGCACTGCAAGCAGCGTTTGTTTTTTTTTGGCTAAAAGGTGCTTATAAAATGAAATAACTTTTTCCACATGACTTTCAGAACCTTGTTTTGTCAGCAGAAAAAAAAGTTCAAGATAGTTTAGGGATTTTTTAATCATTGTGGTGATCATTTTTCTTTGCAATATTTTATTTCTTTTCTTTTCCTTCAAACAGCTATTGTGCTTTAAAACCTCCTCACAGTGAAAGGCAACTTGCAGTTGTGATCCTAGACAGACACTGCTGAGCCTTGTTTAATTGGTCTGGATTTTGTTGCTAAATATATTTTTAAATGAATGCCACATCTTCGCAAGGGTGCTAGGGGAGGGAATGGAAATAGAGTATTATACAACCTGCTGAAATTCTTTGTTGCTGTGGTGTAACATGCCACTTCCTTAAATTTCCTCTCTCCCACTACATACACATTTGAACACATTAGGTAGCCAAATTGTTTTAAAAACTGGAGAAACTCCTGTTTCTGAAATTATCCTACATTTAAATCACTCTGTAGAGAACATTATCTGGAAAATTTCTAAGTGAAAAATGGGAGAGTCCAGCAAAGGAAAAATGAAAAATAGATGTACCTCTTTTTCATTCAAAGAAGTTAAACTTTCATTTGTCAGAGCTGAACTTGTCCCAAAGTGAAGGATGAAGGTTGAAAAAGAATGAAGGAAGAAAAGAAACAAATGAGAATGTAACATATGTATGTAACAGCAAGTTGCTCATCAAATTGAGGAACGGGGAATAGGAATGCCATTTCCAACATGTAAAAGAGTGCAGCCCCCTCAGCTTAGGTGTAACCCATGTGTTTTCTGGGTACAGGTAGGTGGCAATTCTACCAGCACTTGGTCAAATATTAACAATGCAAACTTGACTCCCTTTTTTCAGAAGGAAAAAGAAAGTGGATTTTTTCTGTGATGGACTCCTGTGACAAGATGGAGATGCTGATCCCTCCAGAGGTCAACAAGCTACAAATAATACAAAGCACAGAGTGCCAGTGGGAAACTCTTAAACTCCAGAGGGAGTTTTATGGAGTCAGAGGAGGCTTTCTGCATGTAGGTTGTCATGAATATGTGTTTGGGAGTCAGACATATAATCAAGATGTCAGGAAGGGGTCTGAAACCATAGTGCCTCCACTATTGCTGCTGATGATGCCCAAAGGTTCCATCATGGGACTCCTGATACTCACTTCACTTTGCAGGAGAAACTCTTTCATTGAGCTGTTGGAGCTGATCAAATAAATGTCACAGGCAGAATTTGCACCTAGACAGCAGCAATGTTATCTAAAACAACAAGATCAGTGAAAGGGACTGTTTTCCCCTGCTGGCAGCAGACTGTTTCTTAGGTGATTCAGCACTATTCACAGCATTTACACCATGATAGAGTGGGACTCTGACCGTGGACAAGTCAACTTAGTATGTGATTTCAAAAAAAAAAAGACAGGTTGGACTTGCTGGAAACAGACAATTTAAAAAGACAGTTTGAAACCATAGACTTTGTTTTCATGATAAGGGTCTGCTGCCATCTCCAGCTCAGTTGTCTCCATTGCTGAGAGTCTCATGCCTTCAATCTGGTGAAGTAAGCACCACGTTCTTGACATCCCAAGTGGGATGTCCACCTGCACTGATGCACAGAGTGGCCTGAAGGGTAGGTCTGAGGCTGAGGTAGCCAGCAGTCTTTATCACCCACCTGGAGCAACACCTAACCTGCCATTGCTAATCCATAGGAGACACTTAATCTCTGGCTAGGGCTAACAGTGCAGCCCAATGGCAAATGTACCTGTGGTGCAGGCAGTTCCCAGGTTTCCCACTAGCCATCTTCCTTGTAGTTACTACTTCAGGCTGGAAAGGCCTGAAAGCAAATGGAATCCGTCTTGGAAGAGTCATGATAGTGCAAGGACAAGAGGCATTTGCCCACAGCCCAAGTACAGATGGTGTTCCTGCAGTCCTGAGCCCAAAGGCAGAGGCAGCACATAGGGAGTCATGATAGGAATAGCTTTTATGCTAAGGAAATACAGAAGCTGCAATCTTTACCTTGCTAAATTGACCTTTGTGACTTTAATAATCAGTTAACTTGTCATGTACCCACACTTATCCCCTAAACAACCTTCCCTGTGACTGTAAAAAGGTTATGAAGGATGCATAAAGTAACACACATAGTAGCATTTATGAACAGTTCTGTCCCTGATATTTTAGAGGTATGTGTGAAGGAAAGAGGTTTGATTATCTTCTTCCTTGTAAAAGTTTTATTCTAGGGTTACTCTAACAGGAGTGAAAACAGTAATGAGTCTTAACAGTCCTGCTCTGAAGGCTTTTTCCACTGGATGGACAGACTGGGTTTTATGATTATGATCAATGGAGAGGAGAAGTTTTTATTTCTTCTTTTCACTTGCACCATCCACACTGGTGCCACTGGAAAATACAAAACAGTCATGAATGGGGGTTGTAAAGCTGTTACCATGGGATGGTGTCAAAGCAGCACTGGAGATGGACAGTTAATTATAACAATGTTTTAAGTGGAACAAAGCAGAGCATGAGATTACAGCATGGAAAGAGAAGGCACATTCAGGAAGGTCACTGTTTCATTCAACTAATTTGAGGTCAGGGCAAGGTAGGACAGCTGGAAAAGAGAAATGGAAAATGTTCTTTAAATGGCTTTATTAATGATGACAGGATCTAGTGCTGAGAGGGGGAAGAGAAAAACATTAGTCTTTTGACCAGCATTTAAAACCAGTCACATCTCCAGATGAACACAGTAAATGAGTATTCCTTCAAGCAATGGATAGTGAGAAAGACTTTAAAGCAGATTTATAGGATGCTCATAGCTTCTTCTTTCATGTTTTTCTATGTCCACAAGAGAAATAGTAAGGGTCATGGCAGTTCATGCTAGTAAATATAATAGTAAATTAAATATACTAAGGACTAGTCTCTGGCCCTGAAGCCAGCAAACCAGGAACACCCCATGTCTATATTACTAACTACCTTTACTCTTGCAATTGGGATGACCACCACCAAACTACTCACTTGGGGTTTCTCCTGACCATGTGCTAACTCAGGTTCTACCAGCCAGGAGCAGAGGGTGACAAGTGACCACCAGAGAAACCCACCCAAAGGACATCACCTTTAGCACTACAGGCAACTGCTTTCCAGAACCCACCAATATGTCCTGTAGAGAAAGAAGCTGGGTTCTGTGCTCCTTTCAGCAGCTATCACTAGGCAGGATTGTACCAGAATTCACTTTGAGAAGAGCTTACCTTAGAGATAAAGTTCATTTTGTTCCATCACCTTCCCCTTTACTCATGGTGAAGGTGCAGGAGCTGAAAATCTTCCACACAGATACTTTTATACCAATGGAAATTTCAAGATCCTTTTATGCCAGTGGAAATTTCACAGCATGGTTGAGGTTGGAAGAGACCTCTGGAGGCCATCTGGTCCAACACCCTGCTCAAGCAGAGATCCCCAGAGCAAGGTGCCCAGGACCATCTCTAGGTGGCTTTTGAAGTTCTCCAAGGAGAACACTCCACCTCCTCTTTGGGCTACCTGCACTGGTGCTCAGCCACCCACACAGTAGAGAAGTGCTTCCTTATGTTTTTCTGATGTTCATAAATAAGCTTCCAGCATAAGTTACTACCCTAGTTCCCAGACTGCTTATGTTCACCAGATTTACGGTGAGCTCTAGCCAGTCTTCTGGGAACACAGAGGTGGCTGGCCTTTGCCCTGCTTCTGTCCAGGAGTGGCACATGGATGAAACGGGGCTAGGGAATAGCCAGTGGGTTTGCAGCTGTGGGAATTCACTTGAGTTAAAACCAAATCTCCCTTAAAGGGAGACAAAAGGGTGTCAGTTGCCAGTTCCCATCAGCAGTGCTTTCAGAAGAAAGATGCAGTCCATGAAGATGGAGAGATCCTCCATCAAAGCAGGTTGATTCATGTGCTAAGGATTTGGCCCTTCGTGTTTAACCAAGGAAAGTACCGACCAACATAAGAGGGAGTTTTGGTCAAGAGCAGGCTGAAGGATCTAGACCTTTTGTTTTAGCAGTTAACCAGCTCCCAGCCCTGACCTTCGGCAGGGCAGAGGAGATCTATGCAGATGGAAGCCTGCTCTTTCTTTCTTGTGGTAAAATTAAAAAGAAAAAGAAGCTCATACATCATAAAATGTGACAATTCCCAGAGTAGTTCTTTTGGGGCTCCTTCTACCAAAGAGTTGTAGCGCTGCCAGGCAAAAGCAGAAATGGTCTAAATCACCCGAACCCTAGGCAAACACTATATCTTTTTTTGTGAATCGAGTTTAAACAGAAGTTATGCAGGAAGGACCAAGTCAGAAACCACTTTTTCCAGATGTCAGAAAGATTGAAACGCACATGAGGGAAAAAAGCAGTGTTACGAACTTTTAGCTTGATATATCTGGTAGGTGAAAGAACTAATGCTGTAAAGAAAATGTTTGCATAGTGCCGCTGAGTCTGCTCTAGACTAAAACACTGGTCAAACAGCACTTTCACCAAAGGTTTCTTAACTGTGCTGCTGTTTGAGGAGCAGAATGTACAGGGAGGGGGAGAAAAAGAAAAATCTAAATGTGAACACAAAGTTCTATTTACTGAGATAAAGATTGAAGAAATAGATATGGATATAGAAAATGCTCTTGAAATATGTTCCTTGTTATAAATAAACCATGTTGCCAGCACTTAAATAAATATATATATATATATAAAATCCCTGTTGAGAGTCACAGGGGAGCAATACCATCGCCGGAATATCTGCTGATGCAGCTGAACTACACTTAAGACATCTGCTGAGATGAAACTACTTTGTGGCTGGAGGTATTAGGAAAAAAAGAGTTACTTCAACAAAAAAAATAGCCAGTGTGTGAAAACAAAACCACACCAAAATGTAACAGAACGTGCACTTCTACAGCCGTGGCACCGCCATGCAGTAGTTATTCCATCAATCTGTCTGCCCCAGAAGTGAAGCAGAAGATTGTAAAGCAGACTGATAAATGAAGAAACCTCCCCCATGGCACCACTTGCTGCAGAAATCGTAGGTCCTCAGTGAAGTCCGAGAAAGCCAAAATCAAAAGTAAATGCAATTTAAAGCAAATTTATTCAAAATGAGTGCCAAAATGTGGAACTTGGTCCCTGCAAGGTCTGCGTGCACCCACATCAATGGGAGGAGCACGACTCCCAGTAAGGGCTGTGTGTCAGAGCCGTGCCACCAGCTGCAGGCAGGGAGGCACCACGCTCAGCCAGCCAGCAGCCACGCATTATCCATACCGACGTGTGCCACTTAACCCAGGGTGTGTTTCCTAAAACAATTCCATCGGCTTGGAGCAGCTCCTACTTTGCTTCTCTTTGACTCTGGTTTTGCTGCAGCTGATTCTCTCATGGCTGGAGCTGTTTGACCAGAGTAGGTAAAAGCAACTAGTTTTAACTAAACTGATTGCCAAGTCAGCTTACACAAAACCGGAGTTTTGGGTTTTCTGCCCATAAACCGTACCCTGCCTTTTGAGGGCTGCAGCCTTCTATTTCGTTTTCATAATGAGCACAAATCCCTGCACTTTTTGCTGTAAGAAAAACAGGAATTTGGGTTATTTTTCACTTTAAATTTAGTATGAACTCTTTGCTCCTGCTTTTTAAAGTAGTGCATAATTATTAGCCACAAGTCAGGGCTTTGGGCAGCAAGGGGCAGATCAGCAGATCTATGTACATTGGAGATATAATTCAAGAGTACTGAAGAATAGATACCCATGCACACACCTCCAAACTCTCATTTGAAATACCAGAGGGTTTCTGTAAGCACCTAGTCTCCCACCATTCCCTTCTCTCTGGCTTTTTCTCTTCCCATCTAAACTTATCAAAAATGTCATACTCAGCTTTTGTTTCAGGTATCACTCAACATGCAACTTCAACTCCGCCTTGCTGTTTTCCCCTGAAACTTCTCCCACAAAACATCTTAAAAATATTTGCCAAACACCATACATTCCCTTATTTCTACCAGCTTAGTAATATGTTTTGCCTGAGTTCTTGGGACCTCTGGGGTTGAAAACACAAATCAGCTCCAGGATTAACCCCCAAGTCTTGCTAAATATATGTGCTTGAAAGATTTGTTTTAACATTGCATCAGAAGCTGTACAATTTTAATCAGAAACAATTTAGCACAAACTCTGTTCACTGAGCTGTGATCTTTCTTCATTTTAATCCTGTGTATCTTAGACCTACACAGTTTGCTGCTGTTGTTTTTCTTATGGATAGTTTATATGGCAAGAACAAAAATTCAACAGTCCTGACACAATTTGCTTAGTCTTGTTGACTTCAACGACCTGTTTTGACTGACACCCTTTCTCCATGGCTGCATGCACAAGGCTCCTGGAGTAACACCCCTCTCATCAGTGACTCCATCTCCTGAGGGCTCAGTTCCCACAGGCACCAGTGAAGCTTTCACTCTCATATTTCTTACTTCTCATGAAAATGTTGGGTCACCTAATCCAAAGACAGTGAATGATGTTGTGCTTTGGTGGCCAAGCCCCACCTGAGGAAGCTGGCCATGATCTGCACCTTTCCCTATTCCCATACTACCCTGGCCCCAAAGACAGCTGTCCCATAGCCTGGGTAGATTCAGCAGAGTACACTAGAATCATAGAACCATAGAATATCCAAGTTGGAAGGGACCCACAAGGATTGTCATGTCTAACTCCTGGGTCCACAAAGAGCCACCCCCCAAAATAACTAAATAAATAAGTATAATCAGACCATGTGT
This sequence comes from Aythya ferina, assembly GCF_964211825.1. NCBI lineage: Eukaryota > Metazoa > Chordata > Aves > Anseriformes > Anatidae > Aythya > Aythya ferina. The sequence goes on from NC_140296.1 coordinate 28,484,942, forward strand.
CTGAGAGTGTTGTCCAGATGCTTCTTGAACTCCAGCAGGCTCGGTGCCATTAGCTTGAACACCTGACGTGTGCACCCTGGACAGCCCACACGCATCTTGCTGGGGCTGTGGGTCAATCCTGGTCTCCTTGATGCTGCTCTGCCAGGCATAAATGGCCAAACACTTGGTGGCACATGTTACAGAAACCAGGTGTCTCACATAGTAGGAGGCACAGATGCATTTCTGTCCCTGTGGCACTGTGTGGACCAGCAAGAGAGGCTCTGTAGACCATTTATGTCACTTGATGGTGAGGGTATGGCCTGAGAAGGTCAAGATCTTGGTTAAACTCTTTGGTAGAACAGGACTGGAGGTAGGTGCATGTCGTGGCTGTTGCACCCTTGGATAAAAGAAGCCAATTTCCTCTTTGCCAGCCTGTTTTTCAGATCTAGCCCTTTTCCCACTTTGATTTGCTTGTTAATGTCTGAAGGGAAAATCTCATTTCTTCTGTTATGAAATATTCCTCTTGCTCCAAAATGTATTCAAGTTTTTACTCCAACAAGGAAAACTGGACAAAAATGCCAGATGAAACTAAAACAACTGTGTTGCCTGATTTTCTTCATCTAGCGAGACCTTGGCGGCCAAACAAAAAACAGTTTCTTATACAGTCCTTCTTATGCAGTAGCTTTCTACTATTTATTGCAAGGAAGGGATAGCCCCAGGTCCCCTGCAAATGTGCAGTGCATTGAACAACCACAAAAAGGTTATAAGCTCCCAGAAGCTGCCATTACCATGCAGGATCCCCAGAGAATTTACCAGCCATGGGCAGCTTTTTTTTCTGATGATGCAATACGTGAAACTTTAACTCCCTGCAAGAGCATTTTAGTGAATTAACAGCTCAGAGAGTGCTCAAAGTTCCCTGTTCATGTGGAAGGTGACTGTAGTCCCAATTTACCTCTGGTCCCACAAGTCATAACTTAGTAACCAATGTGCCCTTTGTTAATACATACTTAACAGACAAAAAAAATGTTAACAGCAATCTTGTCACGACAAGTCTCGTTGTGGCTGCTGTTTTTACTCACTGCCGTTGCTTTCTGGTCTTGTTTACAGGGAAACCTGACTCATCTGCTACTTTTGTAGTGCAGAGTAATACAGAGTTGGGGGATTCCCTGCTGGAAGAGCTATTTACAAGTCCGTTGTAATCAGCATGGTTTGTACAGGGTTGGTGTTTGTTTTTTTTATATGTGCATGTACAGTCTCTCCTGAATCTAAGGTGGTGCTTGTGTGGTAGCTTTCGCAGACAAAATAGTAAGGACAAAAATAAAGTTTCTAAATGGGGACTTAGAAGTATCTCCACCAACAAAATGATCCGAGAAAGTACAGACTGTCTTTGTCATCTGCTGATGAATATGAACTTAAGAAGCATACAGGCAGTTTTAAGATGTACACAGCTGAGCAGCTATGTGAGATCTAAAATTACTACAAGAAAAAAAAAGAGTCATTTGGTATTAGGTATACCTCTTTGGTCACAAATGGAGAATAGGTGATAACATGAGGCAGATGGTCTGTGTCATGCTTTGATAAACACTTAATAAAAATGTTTCTAGCTCTTCCACTGCTTGGTAAGTGATACGCAGATGGTCCTGTCTCAGTGGCCATTTCAGACAGGGATTTGGTGTTACGTACATCTGTACTGGCTGCTCACATGCATTTCAGTTCCATATATAGTCCCTTCAGTCACTGAGCACCAACTAACTTAAATGGCAATCCTGAATGTAAAAGGTTTTGCAAGCCAGTCAAGGATCTTGCACTTACAACTTTTGCAGAAGTGAATTCATATCAAGAATAACTGATGACATCAGAGGACTGCTCCAAACCAAATTCCTTTGCAACAGATAAGTGATGTCTGACATCAAACCTTATAAAAATAGTTTTCCTCCTTTCTGAGCATCACTGCAGTTAGTTTTGAATAGATACTTGGAAGAGTTCATGCAGGGAATATGTACTGTGTTCACTGTGGGTAGGCTACATGCTAATCTCTCGGGTTAGAATGCGTCCTATCCCAACCATATATCCATGCACCCAGAACTCCAATGAAGAGAAGGGTCTTTGTACAGCTCAGTGCTGGAAACTGGAAAAGATAAACACGTAAAAACCCCAAGTGATGTAAAAACAAAGATGCTAAGAATTCCTATTAATGTATTTACACTGGTCTATTCCAACCAAACAAGTCTTCGTGCTACCGGAACAATTTAACTGATTTACTTCAAAAGATATGGGCAGCTCTGCAAACATTTTTCCCCGCATTTTTGTGGTTTTCACCCTTTCAACCCATTTTCTGCTACGGAATTAATTTACAAACAATGTGTGTTGTCCTCCAAGTGACTGTATGTGAAAGATACCCTGTGCAATGAGGCATTTCTTACCATTAGGGCCACCCAGTCTGCCCCCTGGAGACACGTCCTTCTAAAAACTGTGTTTATGTTTCCATTTTTACATAGTATTTGAAGCTGAGAATTTTCTCTTAAACATTTGGCATAACCTTTTCATTACTCCATGGTATACTTCTCACACAAAGTAAGAGGGAAAAAAGTGAAAAATATCCGAGTGCACTTCTTTGTGTTGTTTATGTCGCAGGACATCTGGTCTAAGTTTTGATTTAAATATTCTTCCAATGTGCTAGAATTCGTAAAATTATTTTGATAAAGAGCATTGCACTTACATACCTTCATGCATACAGTAAACTGCTAAGTAGTTCTTGACTTAAAGGATACCATTTTTTCAAAAGATGAAAAATACCTCTGCAGCTCTATAAGTACATTCTGTACCCATTTTCAGCAGCTTTGTAGGTGGAATCTGGTGGTATATACCTGGGACGAAGGGTTGGACTACTGATATGAAAAAGGTTGAACCATGAAAATCATCCACAATTTTTAGCATTTTGGCATCTTTTTTTTTCCACAGTTAGTTCACAGGAGCACTATTTCATGATAGGGTAAATATATTCCCAGTGAACCCACATCATTACTACTACAACTGCAGTGGAATTTAGGAAGAAACATATTCCCCCTGCATTCCCAGAAGTTTGTAAAAGCCCTCATGATGTGTGGGTCTGGTCCTCGGAGTTGCACGTTTCTATTTTTCAGCCTTTCCCCACAGTTCTCTGCCAGGAGGTACCTGGCTTGGACCCTCTGAACAAGCTCTTATTTTCCTGCTATAAATAACTCCTGCTTATTCAGTTCCACTTAACTTCACAGCCTCCTTCTGCCCTCTTACTTCTGTTCTGCCTCTGGTTCTGCCAGCTGTCCCTGGAGTTATCGCTTCTGCAGCTCAAGTCCTTCACCATCTTCCCCCTGCACTCTGCAGGCAGACTGGGAAGCTGGAAATTGCATCAAAACCCCTCCTTAGCACCCATATTTATGCATGATGGGCATGTCAAATGTTGCTGAAATTATTCAACTTATTGCTTAGTTTGGTGGATATCAGCCTTACTCTGAAAGCTTAACAGAGCTGACAATAGGAGACCAACGTCATTCATATTCATAGGACAATGTAGGGTAATGGCTAAGACAAGAAAAAAACATCTTTCTTGTGTTATTACTATAGAGTATGTTTCACAGGGAGAAAATGAACCCTGCTCTACAAACAGAAGGGAGATACAAGCAGAAGGAAAATTTGCAAAGATGGATCATGCCAGAATACGAAGGCATTTAGGGCCAGCAGAACCAGGGTGATGCATTTGGATAAATGTATCCCTGTACCCTATGGATATAATTGTCCTTAAAAGTCCAAACCAAGGTGACAATGTTATTGTTGGGCATGTTACTTGCAACATGTTCCAGACAAAGGTCCTGGTCCTTGTAAGGGGCCTCAAGTCATCTTCAGCAACGGGATGAACCAGCTGCTTCTACCTCCTCCTCCCTGGGGCTGGTGCATAGGACCCAGATATGGGAGGAGTGTGTAGGTTATGTGCGAGCAGGGACAGACAGGTGGTGGCAGTGGCCCAGGGTTACCATTGGACAGGTAACAGGGCAGACATGAGGGCAGAAGCTCCTGGGACCCAAGGGGTGAAATGCTCTTGGCAAGCTGTGGTACACCTGACCCATTCAGGGCCCTCAACCTCCAGCATTACAAAAAAAAAAAAAAAGCAGAAAGTCAGGAATCTTTGTCTACTGTTGAGAGCTTTTTCAGCCTGTGAACTTTGCATTTTCTAGCTTATCTCTGTGACCACAACAACTAAAATTCCATTTCCCTTTTAATTTGTAAAGTAAATCTGAACACCCATCTCCTAAAACTGGGATTTGAATTTCCCCACTTGCCCCAGCTACTTTCCCTTCTTCCTCTCCTCCTCCCCCACAATGCCCCAACTCTCAATTTTAGGAAGATTTATGCTTGAGCTGCTGGAGCTGGCAGCAGTATATTAGGAGCAGAAGGTGGTATTCGAGTAAAGGCCAAAACAGTACAAAATTGCAGAGCTGGATACAAGAGCAAAGAGAAAGAAAGCACCTACCATAAGGTACTTTGCATCAGAGATGGCTGCAAAATATTCATCAAAACAGATTTTCATTGGAAATTGTTTTCATTTTGTTTCTTTTTTTTTTTTTTCTTTTTTTTGGTCAAGGACAAGTTCTCCACGAGAGGTGTCTACTTTTGCATTTTGCCTTAAAATAAACAAAAGCCACCAAACAAAAGATGCTCCGATCAGCACATATTCCCGTTTTCAGCCAAATTGTGTCTGACAAAAATCTGTCATTTCTCAGGGGAGAGAAGAGGGAAAGAACCTTTTTTTTTCATCCAGTCCTATTTTATAAGCCTACAGTATACAATGCCTATTGTTTTCTGTGTTGTTAAATCTCTTACCATGGTTCAGTATTGCAGCTGGCTGTCATGCTTGTGTTTGCACACTGAATATCTGTGGGGTAGATTACTTCATCGCTTATGTGCATCAATTCCCCATTTGGAAAGGGGACACACCACATCTTGTCTGTTCAGCTGATAAGCATAGCAACTACTGTCTCTTACTGTGCTTGGGTACAGTGCCACTTAAAATGGGCCCTCACTTTCAATGGGCGCTAATGTTGTGTTAATGTCATGCAAACAATGCAAAATAATAGCCTTATTAAATGAGTATCTTCTGATCAGCATCAGGACAGGCAAAGAAACACATACTGACTTTTTTCCCCCCAGAAACAGGCCTCATGAAGAAAACCTCCCTGGTTCTCTGACAGTGGCTGATGTCCATAAATCTTGGTATGTCCATGCTGTTTGCTGAGCACACAGTGAGGACAGGGGTATTATGTGGGATTATTTGTGCACTAGTGATAAAAATCACATTGATATGAGGAGAACTCAGCACTCTTCCCTTTCCGTCTCTCCAACAGCTCCCCAGGTTATTCTCAGCTTTTTTTTTTTTCTTCTCCTTTCTCAAAAGGATTTTTTTTTTCACTGCCAGTAGAAATTTCCATTACATAGTACCGTCATTGCACAGCTGCTGCCCTAAACGTGCTTGCCATCAGTGGATCTGTGCTCACATTCACCATGGAGAGAAACTGCTTGCAGGGCTGTTCGTCCCTGAGTGCTCTTCCCAGGACAAACCAGTTTAAAGTTTCTGTCGTCCCCCAGAAGAGAGCAGCTGGCAGAAGAGGTCCAGAGGGGCTCCAGTGGTGCTCACAGGTCCCATCTCTACCACAGCTAGTGCAAGTTATGTGTGGGTACAGGGTGCTTGTAGGTGTCTGTGGCCACCTCGACAAGGCTGGAGATCTTGCATCCTCACATATCACTTCTGGGGGTACAGCAGGGAGGTGGGACATGCTAGCAGCACAGAGCCCTTCAAGGAACTCAGCCCTGGGGCGTCCAAGAACAGAGCACACCTCTGGTTTCCATCCTGCTACCAACCAACACAGAACAATCTACACAACCCATTCCTCTGTTCCAGTATGAAGGGGCTCCCATTGCCCAGCCAGATCTTCCAGAAACAAGGATCCATGGTGCACAGGACAGGTGGATATTTCCTTCTCTCTGTAGGAAAGGCCTGAAGCCTGTCACCTCAGGGGTGCATCCTGCCCCTTCCAGTGTATGGAGACAAGCCCAGCAGCTTGTCCACAGGCCGTGCTGTGGATGGCTTAGCCAGTGGAGACTGGCTTGCCCTTCATACACTGACCAAATCCTGAATTCTCAACACTGCATATGGTTCAAAAAGTGTCTCCAGTTGTGGTGTACCCTGCTGGGCAAGTCTGTCATCTCGAGTGAAAATAATATGACTGGCAGGGAGATACAATACAACCAAGCATCACCTGTGTCACAAAAGAGCAAAGATGACAACAGGACTGAGGATGACTCAGACTGCTTGCTTTATTCTTGTCCTTCCTATCAGGTCCAGAAATGCCTGTTCTGATGGTTTACTGTGAACCTGAGCCCTCAAAGAACAAGTAATGCAGAGCAAGTGCTGCAGGAGTGCAGAAATAATTTTGGGCTCAGCTCTAAACACACTCCACAGTAGTTTGGTTCGAGCATGTGCCCGGCTAGCAAGGGATGTTGCAGACACAAAAAACTCACTGCCTTCCCTGTTTGTTTCATGTCTATGTATCTGTAGTATCTGGCTTTGGTTGCATCTCTGAACTTTACCCAAAGCATGTAACATTCATGAATCTGCAAAATTGGACTGGAAGTCTCCTGAGAAGAGGCTTACCCATGAGAGTTTCAGTATTTCCTGCTTCCAATTGGGCTGGAACCAACACAAAAACAGCTATAACAGTATTTGGCTCTTGCACATCTAGTCTGAGCCAAAAGGCAGGAAATTTAGAGGTATGCAAAACAGAAAGAAAAAAAAAAAAAAAAAAAGGAAAAAAAGAAAGGAAAAAAAAAAAAAGAGAGAGAGATTGGGGTGAGGAACTGAGCCCAGCTTTTGAGAAACTAAATGAAGAAAAAAAAAATTAGTTGGGTCAGTTCTTTTGTTTTTTGTTTCTGAAGCATTATGCTAACCTGCAGGGCTAGGTCCTCCCCTCTGCATGACACCTGGGCTTTCTTACAAAAGAAGAATCCCTAAAGGCTAGATCTGGGGGCTCTGGCACTGTTTTATACCTCCCCGAAACAGAATAAAACTGCCAATTCAGACTGGGATCTAGCCCAGGGTTTATATTAATTAAATTATTTATTTAGCTGATAATTACAGGCTTCCTGGGCTTGCCTATCCTTTTACTCACACAAGTACTGTTTGGAGACCCCTACTGAATTCAGAGGAAAATGTAATCTTCTCACTGTTCTTCAGCCGATCTGGCAGCTGTTAGAAAGGCCACAACAAACCTGCATTATTACAGATCCATGCACAAATGTATCATTTCAGAGACAAACCACCTATCAAGACAAACAATGGAAACTTGCTCTGTGTGCATGTCTGGAAAAGAAGTGTTTAGATGCAACACTGCAGATTTTTGCTGCCTGTGAACTCCATCACCAGCACTACAAACTGCACTTTGTCACAGGGAAGGTTGTATTTGCATATCTATGAGGCACGAAGACAGCCTCTCACCCTGCTTGCTGCTTTGTACAGTTACATGCAAAATTAAAAAAATACCTTTTTAATGTGAGGACTGCAGTAGCCATCATAAGGCACCCTGAGAAATTTGTACCTAGGTATGGTGAGGTGGCTACATATATTACATGAAAAGCCCTATGAATGTGGAGGTGTCCAGCAAGGTGTTACAACAGCTTTGTTGGGTCTTGAAGCTGGTCATTCCAGCTGATACCACACCACACTATCTGCCTCTATCAGTGGAGACTTTGAGGACTGCTGCTCTGCAGCTGCAATTTGCACTGCTTCTCACCTCTCTGATACACTCTTAATTCATGCTCTTAGAGTCAGATCTATGCGTATTCTGTATTTTTGCTTTTCTCCTCAGGCTGAGTAATCCAGCCTGCAGTGATTGGCTGCATAAAGCTCCCACATACCACACCTTGCCATGTTAAATACTTTGAACTACTAATGATAGGTCACAATGGGGGGATGCTGGAGCATCTAATTTCTTTTAAGCTAATTGCAACTGAAAATTATTAAGTGCAGCTCTTCACCTGAAGTTATGTCAAGCCACTAGCAGCTGGGACTAGCAGGGAATCAGGGCTACTGGGGAATTTGTTTCATCAGCTGGGAGAGAAGGTAGGCAAGATGTTTTGGCCAGCACTGATGGCACTCTCAGACTCCCACTACATGCTAAGTCCCAGGCGAATGGGCAGTGTGGAGATGGAGCATTTGTGAAGCTCCTGCTCCTGGGTCTTGCCTTGCCATAACCCCCAGACAGATGGGACCTCTGATAGCTCTTGGCTCTTTGTGTATTTTTGTATTCAGCTCAGAAATTTGGCCATCCCGCTCTGGTGAGTCAGACCATGTATATCTCAATATCTGGGGATGTTCAGAGACTCCTGAAGAGAAGGAATAATTTGATTTGGTTCTCACTAGTCATAAATTTGGAATAGTCACAGAAAAACTTTTTCAAAAGTATTTCCAACTGGGCTTGATATCCCTGGAAGATAACTGCCTGAATGTTTGCATACTGGTCCTCCAATTTGATATATATTTACCTGAATCCATTCCATGTTGGGGGAAAAAAAAAGTTTATAAAATTTTACACTGGTTTTAAACAATAGTTTGTTTTAGCTTTACAGCAGGATCGCCAAATGGAAAATTCTTGTAAAACCTACTTGAGTCCTAGTTTTCATCCAATAAAAAGGGCTGAGACCTATAGGTCTTTGAATTCCAGGGGTCAAATTAAAAATTAGCCTGCACATAAAAAAAAAACCTTTGGTTTTAGACTTACAAATGAAAGCATGAATACCCTTGGTTTGACCCTCATGTAGCCTCTCATTTGCAATGTGCTTACGTTCTCACCTGAAAATTTGAGTTTCACCCATGGCAGTGACCTTCTTGTGGTGTTTTCCCCCAGATTTGCATTTCAGGACTTCTATTGCACGTGCTACCAGACCACCCCATTCGTAGTTTTATTATATTTCTCTCAAAGAAAATGGGCGATGGCTTTGCCTTCATCTGTGTTTTTTTAACTGGTGTCTTAACTTTGACATCTTTCACCACCTGGGTCTTAAAAGGCTTCTTATAATTTTATTGCATGAGCCTGTGCAGTGCATATCTCACTTGGTTATCACTGGCAGTGTTGTGAAAGTTCAGTAAGGCTAAACACTGGTCAGCTACTTGCAAGCTTTTTCAGCTCAACAAGTAAATCCTTCAACAGTTCTTCTTGCTTACTCCACTATCTATTAGACAGGATACATTTGGGGGACAAGAGTGGGCTTCACAACCCTATGACTTTGCAAACACAAAATCCCAAGTGCTTAGGTCACATTTCTTCCAGACTCCAGGTCTGCTAAGTGACACAACTTCTTTATTTGCAGAAGTGTTTTTTTTCCTTTCCAAGGTTAGAGTGTGAGAAGTGAGGCTTGTGAGTAAGAAGGATCCTAAGAACTGTGGCTGTGCAGATAATAAATAACCATCTCACACTATCACATGCTTGGGGGTTAGTCTGCTTTGACTGGTTGTTGTTAACACTCCTTCAAAGTACTGGAGGATCATGGATGCAGAACTCAATCTATCAATGGCCAGTGTTATGGGGGAATTCAGACAGCATCATACTGTGATCTCTTTGGGCCAAATTAATCTTATTGCAGTGTAGTCCCCATGCACCTTTTGACAAAAGCACTTCTAGAGGCCCAGAGAGAGTCAGAAATCCCTTGATTTAGGCACAGCAATGGAATTTAGGTCAAAACTTTTCTGGCCGTAAAGTTTAGAAGTGAAATCCTCATCAGGCTGACACCAATTGGCATTGACAACACTTATGCATCAACACTCTTGCTTCCCTTTCAGTGAGGAGTCCCCATTGTCCTGGACAGTAGTTTTGCAGCTGTTGCACAGTTACTGAGGACATGAAGGAGAGGGTTTCTGCCACCTCATTAGCACCTACAGCTTTTCTTTGGCATGGTGAAAGCTGTGGGTATGAACTGGGAATGAACTCCCCTTTTTTCTCATTATGTACTACATTCAGTGTTTACCTGTGATGTGCACACTCATTAATCTCTGGATCCAACCAAAGTCCTAATATTCAGATCCATATGCTTCAGCTTTTCTGCTCATGATTCTGACCTTGCTTCCTTCCTTCCTTCCTTCTTCCTCAAGCTGTTTCACCCTCTCATAGGTTTCTATCAGCCTTTCTCTTCCATACCCTTCTTATATCAGCAGGCCTGCCCAATAATCTGTCTGTGATGCTTTATTTGTCCTTCCCTCCCTCTCTAATGTACTTTCTTTGTGGGATACCACATCATCTCCTTTCAGCTCTTTTATCATCTTTATGCTGATGACTCCTAAATCTTCTCTGCCCCAAGCCAATTCCCCTTGGCTCAGGGTCTTGTCTCTAATATTGCCTCACTGACATCTTGCTGCTCCCTCGCACTAGCTGGTAAGAACCCAACTATTTTCCTGCCTGTGCCCTCTTCATTCCCCCAGCCTTTCTTCTGTGCAAATTTTCTGCAGTCTAGACCTTCTTCATCCTCTCCAGGGGAAAAAGCACTGTCTGCAGTCAAGTCCCCACTTCCTCTGAAATTACTCTATGGCTGTGCTGTCACACATTGGTCAGGCTTTTGAGAGGTTTGGATTCCACCTCCAATTCAATGATGTTACTGGTTTCCCAAGTGGTGACTTCAAGGTCAAGTGGCAGCCTTGCATAAAGACCAGCTTCTAGCCCAATGCGGGGAAGATATTTACCTCCCTTTGGAGTTAAAACTGAGGGAAAAAGATCTGGGGAAGCCCCACACAGCAACACCTTGAAGAAAAGGAAGAGTTCTTCAGTCCAAATATACCAACAATACTGGAAACACCATGAAGTTGGAGGAAAGTTGACTTAATGTAAGCCATTGTTTAAACCGTGATAGTTATGTATGAAACCAGATCACCAGCATAGCTATTACCAGACTTGGGAGAGTCTGTGGCCAGCTTTAAGGCTTTATATGAGGTGTAAATGGAGTTAGAAGAATGCCACATCAGGCTTAATTTATTACAGTCCTCCATACTCCCTCTTCAGCCCACTTAGCAGCAGAGTTCACCCTCTTCTTCCACAGCCCTTGCATACCCCCATTGCTCCTTGAGGAGACACTATGCTTGCAGGAGAAGCTCAGATCTGCCCATTCTTTCTTGAGTGCTCTCTTCATGTCCCTTTCATTACCAATTCTCTTATCTTCTAGTTCTCTACCTTTTACTTTTCTGTCTGAAACACCTTTCTTTATACTAAAACTTCATATCTTCTAAATCTGCTTCTTCTATTTGGACTCACGTTACTAATATCTGATGCTTTACTGAATGTTTTTCCCTTCTTATTTTAGCCCAGACTTTTAAAAAAAAAAGATAGAAAAAAAATGTAAAATAATAAAAAAGATAGAAAATTATTTAAAAATTTTAAAAATGCAATTAAATAAAGTATGGCACATTAATTTAACCTACTTTGATTGGAAAGACAAATTTGACATGTTCTTCATTCTTCTCATCAGTTCATTTCTGCCTCAAAGGAGAAGACACTGATTTCAGAAAAATTTGACAGGTGTAAAGAGACCTCAAAAATAAGAAGTTCCAACAACTTTGAGACTTTAACTAGTGCAGCTGAAGCAGTAATTTCAGCGATTGGGAAATTAGTGGTTTAAGTGAGCAGAAAGACCCCAAATAGTACTTCTACTTAAGAAAAAGCTGGAATGAGAGTTGATTTTATCTCAGATTATATACTTTTTAACAATAAAATAGGTTTCAATTCCCTACCTTTAAGCCATGTGTGTTGAGTTTTTTGTTTGTTTTGTTTTTCTCATTTTCATAGAAAGCAATGATTTCACTTGTTTTATACTTTTATTTTCCCTTTCAAAAGCCAAATATCTGATCATCCCAATCATCTTGTGGGGAGTTTGTCATGCATCAAACTGCACAAACTCACAAACTTGGCCTTAATTTTCAGACCATTCACATACTGATCTATTGTTTCTGCAGGAGTCTGATATCTGGTAATAAATAAAAAGAGACATCCAAATGTCACATATTTCTTGGGGCTGAAATAGTTCTGGAACTGATCCATTAGTAGAGTTAACTTTGTGTTATCCTTTTACATTACAGGGCTGAGAGTACTTCCAATACATCATGCCCAATCACATGAAGGAAAGCAGATGCTTGTCATTTCTTTCCTCACCATCTTGCTGGTACATAAATACCATTCAAGCATTCGTCTTCCCTTTCTCCTGTGCTAGGATAAGACTTCTGTAAAAACCAAGGGTGCCATTTGTCTGCTATTTTCACCATCGGCCCCGTGCAATAATTCTCCAGCTGTGCTGGGGTCAGGTACACTTAGTGCAGGAATAAAGGTAAAGCATGAGCTAACTTGGTGTTTGCGATTGCTTCAGTTAGGAGATCAACTAGGAGGGTGAGGTCCTTGACATAAATCAGAGTAGCATGTAAACTGTTCCAATCTGGTTATCCTGTTACCTTGCAACAGTCACATATATCAGTATAATGTTTGCCTACACTAGAAAACCAGATCATGTTTGGGAAAAAAAAAAAAAAAAAAGACAAAAAAAAAAAAGACCCTCGAGAGTTATGGCCACTAACACACTGTTAAATATTCAGCGCAGGCTGAGACCATCATGTTTAGCATTGTGGCAGCTGGTCAGCCCTTGGGCTTAACCACAACCAGCTGATGTGATGTTAAACACAACAGCCCCTGTCTGTGTTCAATGTTTAGCAGCATGTTTAGCATTGTCTTAGTTACCAAGATTCCTGGGGTTTGTATTTTATCATGATGCAATTTTCCAGTGTGGAAGAGCTCCAAAAGGCTAGCATTTTACAACCACTGGAACACAAGTCAGAATATAAAGTGTCAAGGAGGAATACATGGGTTTAGCCAGCTTACTTGGCTTATGGCTATTTGAGAGATCTTCCTCCCACACGTGATATTGTCACAGGTGTAATCATGGACAAAACTATCCTTTGTTTATGAAGGAGACACTGATAGCAGGTATTTTCCCCTGCAGGGTCCTCATTCTGGAGCAATGTCCAACCTCTTTGTATGAAAAAGCTCGAATTTACTGACTTGGGGGCATCCTGGCAAGATGTGTCTATTTTCTTAGGTTTTATTGGAGATGACAGGTTGAGCAAATCAAGATGGCAAGTGGAGGGAGACTCTTGCTTTGGCACAGGAACTGTTGCAGCAGAGCAAATTAAGGTATCTTGGATTTTTTATCCATAGCTGTGTGTGTATTTCAAATAATTACCCAAGTGTGTGGAGTCATCCTGATGGATGCTTTTTAAATAAACATCGAGAAATAGCAAAAGATAAACATGTTACGTCATCATATATCTCCTGGAGTTTGAGCTCTCCACTGAGCCTCTTCATGGATATTTAAGGAGCAAAACTATTCAGCCCCAAAATAAACTTTGGAGAAGTTTGGACCTGGGTCCACAAGAAAATTTTGAAACTGGACTCCTTTATCTATGAGGAAATAAATCAGTCTTATATCAGTGTACTTGTATCAGAACATTCCTCAACTTTGAGAAACTGTGAATATAACTCAATAGGGCATTGGACCTTTGTCTCCTCCAGTTTTCTTCACCCAGCAGGAAGAGTCCCAAGGTAATGGGTCCTCATATTCTTGACATGGTTTCAGAAGGCTTCTTATCAAATTTTGAAGCCCTACTGCAAAACACCAGAAAAAAAAAAAAAAAAAAAAAAAAAAAAAAAAAGCCCAGCTTTGCAAAACTACACCTCCAAACAATAGATCTACTTGCTGTGCCCTTCTTTTGCTTAATAAAAAGTGAACACTTTGGGGAAGAAAAATACATGCTTCTTAAACTTTAAAGTTTACAAAAACATGCAAAGTCAAGGAACATTAAAATAAGGCAACTCTCACCAGTGGCATGTCAAATAAAAAAGCTGATTTAAATTGCAGTGAAAATGAGTTATCTTGAAACACAGTTTATAAATATATATATATATATATATACTGAAAAGGGTTGTTTTTTGGAAAAATATTTTCTGCCCATACATTTACTACCATACTGGTTATGCACAACAGGACCATGCAAAACAAAATCGTGTTGACTTTGACATTTTCTGGCTGGATAAAACTGGCCAAATGATAGTTGATGACTCCATTCAGAGTCTATGAAAGACAGTGAAAAGTAGCCCATTCACTGCACCAGATGTAAGATCAGGCCTTACTATTTTAACATAGTCCCCAGGTAAACATAAATAAATCATTATTCTTATGCCTTGACTAGCTCCATAAATTGGATATGTAATGCCCGTGAACTGATATTGTCAAATTTTAGGATATCCATCCATAGAGTGTTATTTCTCACTACCCTCCGAATTCTATTTTTGGTTGCTTTGTTAGAAAAAAGGTCACTTTCCATGTACCACTGCACATGCTGAAAATCTTACTTTGGGAAACCCTTTTCTGAAATCCTTGACTATTGAACAGTGGACTGGTTCAGATACAGCAAATTATCTGTTCCATTTTCGTCCCTTTCAACAAGCCAGCTGCCAGATAACACTTACCACAGTGCTTTTGTCACTCATATATCTACGTCAATGTGGCTGAAAATTCTGGAAACCCGAGCCATGAAGATGAACTTTTGTGAAGAGTGATGACGTTTTCAGCGGGGGACAAGTCAGATGGGAGCTGGCTGAGAGAGCCACCAGCCCTTGGTACTGGCAAGAGTACATCATGCTAGGGGAGAAAAGGAGTCTGTAGGCAACCCTCTACTTTTCTTTTGTTTTGCTTAATTAACATCCCAGACAGCTATGCGAAGACAATGTGTGATTTATGCAGTAGTTGAGATAGTATCAAGGTTTCTACCATAGCACCACTGCATATACTGTGGTGTATATAAAGGATATCATCTTGGGGGCAGTTTCAGTAAGTGAAATGGTTGGAAGCTATGTAGGGTAAACAGAGCTGTTGTGTTTTTTTTCCTGGTGTACCCACACTTATATCTGCCAAAAAGTGGGCAAACTTTTGCCTCCAAAAATAAAAAGTGATTATACTCTGTCTAACCAAGTCTACCCTTAACTATACCACTGCCTATCGCAAAGAGAAAGACAGATATGTATTTTGTGGTATTGTTTTTGGAAAGTTGTCATTCAGGAGTTTGCAAGAATACTGTGGGTGTGTTGCTAGAGAGGAACCAAGTGTCTCTGTGAGTGTGAATTCATGGTCCTGTAGAGCATTGTGCTATTATTTTTGCAGCCTTCTAGAGGCACTGGCACTGATTTTTAATCAACAACATGACCTGTTGGGTTACACCCAGAGGAGGGCCACAAGGATGACCAGAGGGCTGGAACACGTCTCCTGTGAAGAAAAGCTGAGAGAGCTGGGGTTGTTCAGCCTGGAGAAGAGAAGCCTCTGGGCAGCACTTAGTGGCCTTCCATGATGATCCTTAAGGGTCCCTTCCAACTCAGGATATTCTATGATTCCAGTGCCTAAGCAGGATACAGGAAAGCTGGGGAGAGACTTTTGTCAGAGAGTGTAATGGTAGGACATGGTATTATGGCTTTAAATTTAATTTAGGTTAAATATATGGAAGAAACTCTTTACTCAGAAAGTGGTGAGACAATGGAACAGGTCACCCAGAGAAGCTGTGGATGCCCCATCCCTGGAGGTGCTCAAGGCCAGACTGGATGGGGCTTTGGGCAACCTGGGCTGGTGGGAGGTGTCCCTGCCCATGGCAGGGGTGTGGAACTGGGTGATCTTTAAGGTCCCTTCCAACCCAAACCATTCTGTGATTCTAATATCACTGACTCTCTCTCTAAAGGCCTGACCCAGCTCCTCTGACATCAGTAGGAGTCTCTGCACTTTCTTTGGTTGTGACTCAAGTCCTTTGAGAAATAATGAGTTTTCCCTAGGAGACCACCTAGCAAAGCAAGAGTGCTGCCTCCACATTCAACTACATTTACTTGTTCTCAGGCTGGTTCTTGCAGTTCTTCAGTGTCTGCACTGCCCTGATTTTTTCTGCATCACTCAAAAAGGACAAACACTGGTCCAACTTTCAGAATCTATGCAATTTTGAATATGTGTGACATCTTAACCCCTGTAACAGGAAGAGCAGCAGTCTCGGCAAGGCTAGTTTGCCGAGGTATTTCTGGCTGAAAACTGAAATACTATCCTGCCTTTATTAAATGTGTACATGAGCAAGTCTGAGCCTCATTAATGAGTGAAACATCTGTTTCTCAAATGGTGAATGATTAGCCTCTTACAACAGATTTAATTTTCATCTAATTTTGTCTCTGCTACTGGCTTACTGCATGATCTTGCAGAAGTCACTCCATTTCTCCATGCCTCAGTTTCTCACTCCATCCTCCTCCACCTTGCCACTTCAGCTGTTCCCTCAGATCCCTAACGTACTTAACATTAATCAGCCCTCACTATCATTTGACACTGCCAGAACACAGAGAATAACAGCCCAGTGTGGGCAACATTGGGACTTTGGGCTTTAATGGCAGGCTTTACTTCCACAGTAAAAGAAGGGGTCCTGGACATGTGCCTCATTTACACCAGCAGTCAAATTCTCTGTGTGTTGCTTCTGATTCATCCAGATAGGTTTTAAAACCAGAAATTACAAGGTGGGATGCAAGTTGTTAAAATGTGCCTGGTTACACATTCTTAGCTTCTTGCGTGTTCTACAAAAGTATCCTGAGCAAAGACATGCTCAACCTGTGCCTGTTAGGCACACTGGCACCTTGTCAGGGTCCCAATCAATTTGAATTAATTAACTAGAGCAGCTACGACATCCAACTGGGAGGCCTTCAGGCTGCAGGCAGCAGTATGCTGTGTTTCATCTTGATGAGAGGAAACACCTCTTAGTCGTGATAAGGCTGTGGGGCTTGGGGCTTTGAGGGCTCATCTCAGTAATTACAGCAGAAGAACAGCTGTAGATTGCCACATGGCACTTCCTGGGTGACACTGCCCTATGGGCAGCAAAATGCAGTGCATCAGATCTAAAACAAAGTTTGCTTCACACCCAACAATGCAGTGCTGTTGGCTTTTCTCATGCAGAGTGAGGTTTATATCTCCACTAGGTTGCAGTGCCTGAGTCAGCTACCAGATGATAGCACCACCAAGCTCAGTCAGGGCTCGTTGTCCTGTGTTGGGAAGGATAACTACATCCACCATCCTGCCCTCATCCTTCAGAGCTGGAAGACAGAAGACTGTCAAGACTATCGTTTCAGACAATACTCATCAGTAAAGATCTTCATAGCTGCTTCATCTGCCCTCAGCATTTGCAAGACTTCTACCCAGCCTTTCCACTTTACTCCCCAGTAAGTCTTCAAGGCAGCATCTTTTCTATGCCAGCTTTCCTGGGACAAAGGGGAGAGCACAGGGATAACAGCTCTGATTAGCCTCATCAATCTCCCCAAAGCAGAGGGTTCTTGTCCTCCCCTAGGAAGACACTGTGGGGTAGCACTGGGAGTAGGCCATTGCCTCTCTCCCTTCTGTAATATTTTTAATTTTATTTTTTTTTTACCAGCTGGTCAGTCTCATGACATCCATTTTTCTTTGATTTAATCTTTCTGTGACTCGGGTAGATGTTGCAGGCAGTTGTGTGTCCACTCTGCTGGTGACACACATTATGCATAGGTGGGATCTTAGATTTGTGTTTCCCTGTGTTTCAGTTTCCCAATAGCAAAATGGCAATTGCAACCCATAGGCTTCCTGGTTAGTTTGCTATCTGGAGTTTCAGTTCAGATATTACATATGTTTCTATTACTTTTGGGCAGTTAATCAAAAGTGTTGCAAATTTTTGAGTGTGAGTCATGTTCAGAATTTATGTGACTAGCAGTTTTATGCACAAATATGTGTGTGGAGATAACAAAAAGAAACACCCCAAAGAACGGCCACAGTTCTAACTCTGTGATAAGCTACAGGTTTCATGTATTCTGTTTAAGTAAATTTGTTGGATTTCATGCATTTCTGCACATTGCCAAAAAATGGCCACTATTTCCCGGGGGGAGGGGGGAGGGGGGGGGTTTAGAAGAAAGGAATTTATGGGGAAAAAAAAAAAAAAGTAGTGAGAAATATTCAGAACTTGCAAGTCAAAAAGCCTTAAACAAAATAAAAAGAGCGCTGAAACCCCCCAACCACCAAGCAGCAGGTACATACATGTATGCTTTCTCCAACTGCTATCTGTTCTCTATAGACTGGCCGGTTTTATAAATGAAATACATCTTCCTTGTAAATACGTTAATTGTCTTTTGACAGGTCACAGCTATCCTCCCATATCTAGCCTGTCCCAGGCCATGGGGAAGGCACAGCATTTCTCCAATTCTCACCTATTGTCATGCTTCTTAGGCATAGCATTGCTTTTTCTGCTGTATTTTACAGGTCACCATTAACACAACCGGGTAGTAAAATATTAGCCAATTATCACAGACAAGCAGTTCTTCCTTGCAAAGCCTTTTCCACATGCAGAATTGCACTGGTTTAATTAAAGGTGTGTTTTAAAATCAAATTAGTTAAGCCAGTGCAAACACTGGAATCTATTTAAAGTTGGTTTATATTGATTTAGCTTAATCTGATCAGGAAATGACTGAAACTAAATTGATACAAAGCAGATTTAAATCACTCTAAGTGACCACATCTTGTGCCAGTTTAACTAAATCATTTGCAAAACAACTTTGTGTGGACCACATCCCACTGTTGTGCCAAGGAGAATGAGCAAAAAAGGTGGATGAAATAAGCAGATACAGAAAAGACTCTTAGGACCTGATTCAGCACTGTAGAAATTCAGTGTATCTCTGCTGTTGTAGAGTTGTAGTTGGCTGTAATCATAATAAAACTCAGAATGGAACATAGTTTGATAAAATTCCTGCTAAGCATTTCGTAAGGTTTCCAACCCTAAAATGGGGCAACTTATTTTGAATGTTTTTTGTTGTTTTGTTTGTTTGTTTTGTTTTACTAACCAACTCTAGTAGTAGTTCTCATAAATATTCATATTTTCATTTTTTTCATTTTAAATTTCTGAAAACTTCTGTGATTCTAGTCCTAGAGAAAATAATACTATTAAACCTTACTTGACTCTTTTTTAGAATTATTGCTTTCTGATCAAGGTTGACAGTCTTTCCTTTAGTACAAAAATGAGGTAAGCTCATTTTTATAAATAGTGCTCTTCTTTCCAAGTTCTGTTCTTTTAGTTCCACATAGAAAAGAAAGAAATAAAGAAAAAAAGCGTGTGTGTGTGTGGAGGGGGTGGTAGGGGGGAAGACAAAATGATATTACATTTCCACCTAAGATTCCCCCAAATAAAATCTTCCAGAAGCCCAAGGTCTGTGAGGGATTTCTTGTGGTGCTTTTGTATTGTAAACGTTGAGGTTTTAGATTAATTACACAAGTTTTAGTCACCAATAGAGCTGGCCTAAAATTTTAAAAAAGAGAGAGAGAGAATGCTGAAACAGCTGTAGCACTGCAAATGAGTCATTTGGACCATGGCAGAGATGTGAGCAATAAGGTAGTTTTGCTTCTCTGCAAGCTTACTGAGGCGCCTTGTTGTTGGGTGCACCGCCAGGCAAAAAATGAATAATGTCTGCTAGCCTCATAAAAAATACCATGCTGCAGAAAACCTTGTGCCTCGTTAAAAGGGGTGGTCAGCAGTGTGAACTGGTTAAATAGCCCTTCCAGCACTGAAGGCAGACCATGGAAACTGGTGCTTTATCTACGGATGCATGTGCTAGAGGGACCGCCCTGGTGACCTGCACTTGGAGGGACAAACAGGACAATTGTCAGAAGAGATCAGGCCAATGGGAATGGGCTGAAAGATGAACATAATGTTGATAAATTGTGCTTTTTGGAGGATTGCTGCAAATCAGCACAGATGGCTCTTTCACCCACACCCTAGCAAAAATTGTGATTTATGGCTGGAGGCAACAAGCATGTTGCCATGAATTATGGCAGTTTAAGAAGCTCGCATTTGTAATTGGGAGCTGGTAATTATTTACCATGAAATGTGATCATTACTGTCAGGTGACGATGACATTCCCCCACTTTATGAATTCAGTAACTTTTTAAAGACTCTGCATGAACTCATTGCAGGGGGTTGAAGGAGGAGCTCTGGCTTTCCTCCATCCCTGCTACCAAAACGGGTGTGTGTTTTGGCAGTAGTTTTGCTTGGAATATTCAATTCAGATTAATGTAATTTCAACATCTACTATCCCAAGTGTGTGGTGGTGCCACTAAACACATGCATTTGCCAGCTATGAAATATAGGCCATGTCATCCAGCATGGTGATCCTTATCTGTCTCCCATGTGTGTACCTTTCAGATTAGCTCCACTGAAATCAATGGCATTACAAGGATTTAAAATCATTTGTGGTGGGAAGGGGTGATTTGGTCTGTAATAGTCAAAAGTTTAAAAAAAAAAAAAAAAAGTGCAGCATCACATTCTGGTTACAACTGCTCAACCCAGTGCCTTCTACGTATGGGAGCAGCCAGGAGGTACTGAGAAGAGAGAAAGTCCTTTCCCAGGGCAAATGAAGCCAAATCTCCTGCCTCTGTCCCTATTTAGGGGGTGCCTTTTATCTGGAGCTATACATGAAGCAAGCACACGTTATAATGTCCTGGGATACAGGTCCTTCTGCAGCCGTATTGTAGTTGTTCCTTCTGTTTTATCTAATCCACAGAATATGAACCCCAACATTAATCCCTCTATTTCCCACTGGTATGACATTATCACATCCTTTAAATAAAGCCCTTAGGTTACAGAAAATAAATGTCTGCCTTCTATTTTTTGTCACTTTATGTTAACTGCATATACTGTAAATTCATTCTATTGCTGAAAACTTCTTGATTCCCCAAACTATCAGCCATGTAGTTGTGTGGGGACAGATTTCTTCTCCATTCTTGCTGCCTGATAGTTTGTTTGTTTGTATGTCAATGACCTTTCAAATGTTATCTATTTATGAAAGCATTTTGCGTCTTGAGCCCAGGAAGGCCTGAAAGGAGTATTCATGCCAAGAAAAAGAGACTAATTTTATTTTGCTGAATCATCAGATCTCTCAGAACAAATTACAGCTTTCATCCTGCAAGAAAGTACAGACAGACAAACGAAGTACGGATTTGGTCCTATACAAGTGTAGCTTGCCTGACGGGCTCAGTGATGCCATTTGCCTTTGGTCTTGACCAAACCTTCAGTGAAAACCCCTGTTCTTGGGCAACATTTTGCCATCTTCCTTTGCTCCTGAGCAGCCCTGTTCAGCTGGGCCTGACTCTGACGGCTATGTAAATGTTCAGCTGATAGAGATGCTGACCTACTCAAGGTGTAGCTCCCTTTCTTGAGTTACTCTTAATCCCTTGCACCATGTTTTTGCCTCCCCAAACACCAGTAGTGCTTTCAGGAGACAGTGAAAAAGCAGAGCCATAGAGCCCAGGAGATGGGGCCTTGGGTTCACAACCACTGTATAGCATGTTGTTTGCTGGATGGATGCTGTTGTATGTGTCAGCAGATTACTGTTTCATTCCAGTCCGTTTTAAATTTCTACATCTCTATGGAGTTGTTTGGGTTTCTTTTGCGTGTCTGTTTTTTTCTTTGTTTGTTTTCTTTGTTTGAGATGAGACGAGGAAACGAGATGAGACAAGATGAGACAGAGGAGAGAGGAGAGGAGAGGAGAGGAGAGGAGAGGAGAGGAGAGGAGAGGAGAGGAGAGGAGAGGAGAGGAGAGGAGAGGAGAGGAGAGGAGAGGAGAGGAGAGGAGAGGAGAGGAGAGGAGAGGAGAGGAGAGGAGAGGAGAGGAGAGGAGAGGAGAGGAGAGGAGAGGAGAGGAGAGGAGAGGAGAGGAGAGGAGAGGAGAGGAGAGGAGAGGAGACTGCCCAGTATCCCAGGCCTTCATTGGGATTTTTTTATTTCCCAGATCATTCACATCGTTGTCAGATCTCTTCATTAAAAATTATTTTTTCCACATTACAAATGGCCTTTATTTACAAATGGCATTTCTCCACCCAAGTGTAATCATGTGTTGTTGAACATGACAGAAAAATTATGTGGAAATACAAATTTGGGTAAGGTCTAGACAGCCATACAAAACTACTGGTGCTTTCAGTTAGACATTTGATGCTAGATGTATGTGAGGACCACGAAACATTTGAGGAGGGATAGTGGTTGACCAGGGCAAAAGAAGTGGGGAGGCAGTAGGTCAGTGTCAGGAAGAATTAGACCTGTTTTGCTGCTAACCATTGATGAATCCAAAGACAGTCACTTCTTCCTGTACTTCTATGTCATTTGTCTGAGTTGCTTAACAGAAAGCAGACAAATACAAGGACGTGTCAAAGCAGGGACATGCATGCTGCATGTTTATACATTGCCTAGAAAGTGTCAGCCTGGATTAATGACTTGCTGCATCCCTGTACTGCAACTAATAGTCTACAAGCACAAATTGCCCTTGTTAGGGGGCAGAAGTAGAAGGTTGGAGATGGTTCCAGAGGTAGAAGATTGCAGATGAAATAGAGGGAGGAGCACAAAGGATGGTAGACTCATTTTTGACATATCTTTCAGGCTGTATGGGGAGCAGCAGCCCTGCAAGAGAAGGGACCAAGTCCCACAGTGGGTTTTGTGCCCTGTACATGTGAGATACACCATGCACTTTTCTTCTTCAGATCCAGTAGCATCAACGCCCAAGCATGTATGGCATACCATAGGTCTGTCATCATCCTGAAACATGCAGCAAGTCTCTGTTAGAAACATGGACATGCGCTCACGCAATGAGATGTAGCCTCTGTGCAGACCCTGAGGAGCAGACTCTGTGCCCCAAACTCAGAGCTGAACAGCATCTACCCTTGTGTGATTAATGATTACCCTTCAGCCCCTATGGCTGTTCCAAAGAGGGGCAAGTGGTGACACCTACACCCAAATCACTAAAGGAGGCTTCATCCCATAGCATGATCACTGCTCCTTCCCAACACAGACTTTCACAGCAAACACCTCCCCCACCACTGAGCTCTGCACACCCCTGGCTGGTCAAGGAAAGAATATGGAAAATAATAAAGGTGGTAGGACTGTACATATGATGTCTGACCCCCACCCTTCACCCCACTTCCACTTGGGCTGGCCACAGTCCTGTTACCAAGTGAGACTGATGGCATTGATCCCTTACCTCCAGGAAGGGCCTGAAGGTCTCCAGGACCTTCCCCAAATTCCAGGGGGTTTCCTTCAGCCAAGATCTTTGCCTTCCTCTTCATAAGCCTCTTTCTCCTTTCCATTGCCACGTCTTCTTAATGGGAGCCCTTCTTTTCAGGTTCCTCTGCTTTCTGGGATGCCAGGCAACCAGTCTTCCCAATCTAAATAGTCTACGTGCAAAAGCTCAACACACGATCAGTTGTGTCTTTACCCCATGTCTCTTTATTAACTGAAGGATTTGGTACGTGATACTTTTGTTTAGCCCAGGTGTTATCAAAATTTACAGCCAGCCCATTCCTGTTGCAGCTAGCAAGTAGCAGGCTTCTGCTTGAAAGTTCAAAAGTTCATTTTGGGACATCAACCCCCCACACGAACATACACCCAATTATCTGCTGCCTGTCAGCATTCACAAAATAAGCCATTTTTCAAGTACAACACACACAGTTTCTTGCCATCCAACGCTGGATTCTCTGGACATGAGTAAAACTTGGAAGATAGGGCTCCTACTTGACTTGCAGAAAATTTATAGAACTAAGTGTCCCTGATGCAATGACTTATCAAATGTAGGTGAATTTGGCCAGCCTGGGCTCTCCTAGGCTGCTTTTGCCCCAGAGTATAGAAAAAGAAAATGGTTAGCCACAGTGAGAAGGAGTGGGATTTTTCCTGGTCTGCACTGAAATTCATGAGCGCTGAAGCTTTTGTTTGTTTGTTTGTTTGTTTGTGTTTACTTGTGTTGGTATTGGTTTTTGTTTAACATCAAAGAAATAGGCTCTGACCTGCTGGAGATCCTGTGACTCATGAAAAACTCACAAAGCCTGGATGTGCTCCACATTCCTGACCTGTGTGAGCACTCCCATCAGAACCCTTGTCACAGAGCCGGTTGTCCAACTGAGGAAGGGAAATTATACCACGTGGCTTACATTCAGTGGCATTTTTCAAACGCTTTCGAGAGAAATCACAATGTGCTTGAAGAGTTTCCAGGGTGAAACATATCAACAAAATTATTCAGCATGAATAATTTTCCCAGTACTATTTACTGTAGCACATTAGGATCAAGAAGTAGAAAAGGGACAGGAAAGAGAAAGCAAGAGAATAAGAGAAGGAAATTCTCCTCCCACACTCTCAGAAGATGTACCATTTCTGGATTGCTTCAAACTGAGTGGAACCCAATAATTATGACTTCACATTTCCAAGAGAACTAAGCCCAGTCCCACACAAATAGCTGCACTGTTGTAATATGCTGCTGGCCACTCATCCTAATCCTGAACACGCTATAAAGAACTGACCCAGCGGGCTACCAGCGCTAATTCTGGTTGTGGCTAGGCCTCACATGTTTACTTTTCATTAACCCTGTAACATTCAAGTTTTCATTTAATCTGTTACCTTTCTGTCTCTTGGTGTGCTCAACCTCTTGTGTCTTGAGTAATCAGAACTCAGTGGGCGTGCTCAGAAAGCAGGTAGAGATCTTCAGCCAGCAAAAAGAGTCTAATCTGAAGAAGTTTATGAAATGATGATGCCTTACAGATTTTTATTGTTGTAAACCAGAGCCTGCTATGGATCAGCCAGGAACAAAGCTGCTTACTGGCCTTTTCATGAGGGAGTTTTTTCTCCTTGGATAGATCACATGAGAGCCTGAAGATTAGCAGAAACGAAGAGATATTCAACTTGTTTGACTAGCACTTTTCAAGAGTTGTGAGACCTGTTCCTAGGAAGTACTTTGTGTGCACAGTGGCTTGAGTTAATAGAGCTGCTTACATTCCTCAGAAGACTCTTCTGGGGCTTCTGAAGAACAGCAGAGGCAGGGAAGGATCAAGACTCTGAAGTACTTTTGGGTTTGTATCTCACTTCCTGTGCTTGTAAGCACCAAGGCCTTGTGCCAGTGCACAAACATTGTCTTTTCAGCTATTTGCCTGCATTTAAAATAGAGAAACTCTAGAGGCACAGAGTTTACAAGAAATAGCTCTTCTACCAGGCATGCTTGTTTCTGCAGGCAACGACCCACAGAGAAGCAGAACTATAAGCCTTGTGCCTGGCTGCTGGTGACTTTCTCACCCAAATGACTAGACAGCCCTTGGCCTCTGGGTGGTCGGAGGGCAGCTGCTGGCACAAAGCTGGAGCAAAGCTTAGGTCTTCTCCCCATCCTTATCTATTCTGACCCTTTCAATGGATGCAGAGAGGTGTTCAGCTCCTGAGACTGCCTAGAGATGAACTTTTAGCTTAGTGACCCTGTCTGTGCAAAAGGCTGTTGCAGCAAAACTGCTCTGGGAAGAAGTCTTTTTCCAAAGTTCACATAGCAACGAGAAATTTCCAAAAAGACCAGGTCCTGAGCACACGCTCAACTTGATGCAAACAAGCAAACCTTTTGATGTCAGAGGAATTGCTCCAAGGAGTTACTCTACCTGTGTGCCAAGGTCACTGTGTGCTGAATGTTCAAGAGTTCAGTAGCATTACAATGACTTCACAGCCCCATGACAAGAGAAATTCTGGTTTGTGCAATTTTAAAATTATTTTTGAAGGAGCATATCAGCTTTTCCAGTGTTTCCCTTGAAAAGGAGATTCGTGTCTGACAGAACACAGCCAGAAAAGGGAACACAGAGATTTTTATGGCTTTTGTCATCTTTTAATATCATTTTATGAACTGTGGTTATAGCTGTTTCAAACCATAGCCATTGCTTGCTGCTTTGTTTCTACTTATCAAACTCAAAGCCAAAACTAAAAGTAAAGCTAGTATGTTTGACATACTTCATCCTGTGCAAAAGAACGACATCTAACAACAGACAACACATTGAATAAAAAAAATAAAAATAAATAAAAAAATAAAAAAGGGAACAGGAGGGAAGGGAAGGGAAGGGAAGGGAAGGGAAGGGAAGGGAAGGGAAGGGAAGGGAAGGGAAGGGAAGGGAAGGGAAGGGAAGGGAAGGGAAGGGAAGGGAAGGGAAGGGAAGGGAAGGGAAGGGAAGGGAAGGGAAGGGAAGGGAAGGGAAGGGAAGGGAAGGGAAGGGAAGGGAAGGGAAGGGAAGGGAAGGGAAGGGAAGGGAAGGGAAGGGAAGGGAAGGGATTCGTGCTTTTATACAATTATTGTTTCAAAGTCATGGTATATGGCTCTGAAGCCGAGCAGTGTAGCTGTACATTGCACAGACTAGTGTATGCCTCTGACGTGCTAAACACTGATATCTCCTTATAATGATGTGTTAATGTAAGGGGAGTGATTTTGCAAAATTTTATGCCTTATTAAGGAAATGATTCAAGCCCAGGAAATGTGCGGGTTAAGTGCTTGCTTTCATAAACATGGGTTATGGTGGAAAAAAAGATTTTAGATATTATGTGGAAAAATGCAGTAAAAAGCGCTGAATTAGCCCATTCCATTACATTGAATTGTTCAGCAATTATGGTCATCCCCCGGCCTAGAAAATTGAAGTATATGATGAAAACCCAATCTAAAGATATCCACTGCTGTGCTACTGAAGACATAGCATATCATGCTTAAAAGACACTTAAGGCTTCAATGACCCTCAAAAAAAGTTATCTGAGGAATAAGTTTAAATCAGCTGCAGTCCTGGCCTAGTCCTGCCCTCCTCTCTTTTCTGTTGACAGTGCTCTCTTCTCAAAATGCTCACACAAATAGCAGACTGTCAGGAGCCCAAACGTGTGTTTCGTTACTGGAAGATCCCATAGAAAACTCTTTATCACAAAGCAAGAACCGTCTTTTGTGCTCACCATCCCAGAGGGCAGGATCAAGCCACCAGACAATGTTACAGGGATGGCCTGTCTTGCTAGGGAAGGAAAATGTGTCATGGTCCGAGCTGGGTGGAGTGGAAGAAATAATTGTCAAATATTCATTTGTACTTGAAAGCCACTCTGTATTTCACTGCGTTCCCTGTGCTGTTGAGTTTGCTCACCACAACTGTTTCATTGCTGGATGTTATATTAATGAACGCTCACAGAAAGCATGCTTTTCATACACATGCTTGAAGGGTGTCTGCAAGCCTGTTTCAGACTGAATAGCTATCTGCTGCGTGCCTTTTGAACGATGCTGATTTTCTCAGTTCTATTTATGATCTAGTATTTACTAGAGACATTCGCACCTACTGGGTATTAGCTTAGCAGATCTTTCTGTTTCAGCTCCAAAAGCCACTCGCTGTTCCTTCTTTTTTTTTTTTTCTCTCTCTCTCAGTTCCCTCTCCCCAACGTTTAGAAGCAGTAACTTTAGCCAGATTTTTTTTTTTTTCTAAATTTAAAAATAATAATGTGGCTCCTCACTATAAAATGTCTGTCTCCTCCACTCCCAGCCTCCTGGGGGTTGCCGTGGGCATGGTCTGCAAATTAAGTGGAGGCACTCAGCCCTCAGTTCAGTTCTAGTCAAACATTAGCTGCAGTGTTTACCCTTGTGTAATCTTCAGTTTTGCATTAATTTAATACTGCTCAGCACTTTTTTTAACATATTCAGCAAATCCGTGGCACATAGTGCTTTGTGTCTGTATCTCCCCCATCAAACCAAGTTTTGATTTTTTAACCAAACTCATCAAAGTAAACTCCTCACAATACTTTTCTCCCTCTACTTTGATCTTTACTTAATAAAAAAATAAAATAAAATGTTGCTTTATGTGGTAATTCAGCTATACTCTGAGGGTTTTTTCCCCCCTTAACTTCAAAGAGAGCAGATAGGAAATTGTTTTAATTTTTCGTTCACATTTCACAAACAACATGCTCTAGTTGCTTTTGAGCAGCAGAAGGTAGCAAACGTCTCCCAATTAATAATTCCCAGGTAATACCATGGCCTCTTGTAAGCACAGATCTCAAGAAATTCTGTTCAAAATGCAAACAAATAAAACCCACTTTGAAGGTCTGGCTAAAGGATGGTTAAAAATGGAGTGGGAGCACATCATCCTTCTTAATCAGCCTTCTATCTTTGAACCTGACCCTGAGTGAAATAAAACAAACAAATCTTGGAGTATTTTGTTAGAAAGCCACTCACCTCCTGGCTTCAAAATGCAAAATCCCTCTGCACTGGAACAAGCAGCGATTAATAGCACATAACCTGGAGGTCTCGCCCCAGCCCTGTTATAGATAATCCCACAGCAAACAAGGGAGAGACTTTGTCCAAGCAAGGGACTGAAGTAAAGTCAACACCAGATCCCAGGCTTTTGGCTGAGAGCTTTGCCAACATAACGCGTTAGCATTTTACACCCACCAAGGACACCTGCATAACTCCCACTGGACGACGATCATTGCGTCGGCATTTGCAACACACAGTCTTTCCTGGGCTGGTGAGACACAACAGCACATGCCTCACACCACCTACACTGATATTAGTAATGCTACAAAATCAATAGCCGTGTAACAAAAAAGGCCTGGGGCTCTCTATGCTTCTTCTTGTGGGAACTCACACCAGGCCTGGAGAGGACTGATGGCACTGGAGACCATTTCCACCCCATGTAGCAACATCTTGTGAGAAGATCTGGAACCACTGAGGGTGCTTAGGCTGTGGTTTGGCTCTGCAGAGGTGCAAAGACCAAGGAAAAGCTGCCTGAGCTTCACCATCTCCCTCTGCAATGCATTTTTCATCAAATCTTCCTCGCCATGCAGCTCTCAACCCAAGAGCACAACATGCCTGAACGTGGCCCTTGAGGAGGCAGTGTCAATTCCTGGTGCACCAAATTGAGCACAAAGAGTGAAAATCCCAGAGCAAATAACAAAAAAATGCTGCTGCTTCTTTTAACATAAATTCCCCTCAGTTTATTGACATACATTGCTTTGTTTCTTCTCCCATTTAGGGAAGTGTACAATTATGTGCGCGGCCAGGACGTGGAAGCGCCGAGGCGGCTCTGCTGGATGGTCCCGCGCCGGCCGAGCGCTCCCAGGGGAGCCCCTTGATCTCCTCACGCCTGTCTGAGGCCCTGCACCAGCCAGAGAGATTAAGGAAAAGTCGGTGAGAATTTAGGCACGCCTGGCTCCAACGAGCCATTTGCACCAATTCACAAAGGAGAAGCCTTGGAAGTGTTTCCAAAAATACAGGCCAGTCGTGTGAGTTAAGGCTGCGAGGGAGCCTAACGCACAGACTTTCCCCATAATCAGGGTTTACCTCAACTCTGTTTATTCTGTAAACTCTGGTTTCTCAACAGAAACAGCTCATCACGCTACACCCCAGCTCAACAGACATGCAGAAAGTCTTTGTAAAGGGCTAGCAGGAGAACGAGCCAGCTGTTTCTTTCATGAAAACTGTTTGTTAGCAAACTATCTCATCATTTTCCAAGCATTTGGGGGAAAAAAAGAAAAAAAAAAAAAAGAATGATATTAATAATAATTGCATGCAACAGGAATCTGCCAGATTGATAGCACTGGGAAGTAAGGGAGTATCTCAGGCCACCGTCACCAGTATGGACAGTAGTAGTGTGACAGTCCCCCGAGTCCCTGCTCAGAGGAGGGCAGCCCAGGCTTTATCCTGGAGACAAGTGAATTATTCACAGCAAGCCTTTCTTCATATATTTATATATATATATATATTTTTTTTTAATTATTTTTTTTTCCTTTTGATTGAATGACTGAATGTCTTCTGTGTGCTTATTATTTCACAGATTTATTCCTCAGAATTGTTGAATATTTCCCAGCCTGTGGATTGTCCACAGGCTGCTCATTTGGGGACCGCACAAGCACCACCCCATGGCCCATCCCCAAGGCCACAGTGGTGCTATGAGTCCCATAGCCAGAAGGGGATGGCAAGAGCTCTCCTATGGCAGAGTTCTGCTGCCATGAAATGTGAGCTGAGTTTGAGACTGCTTTGCTCATGGAAATATGTCAGCTGCCCAGGCAGTGATGCCAGATTAATCCTGCTGCATCCCCACAGCTAGCAGTGGAGGTATGGACTGTATATGCAGATGTAGCCACCTGGCTCATTGCATTTCTGTCTCTATTATTTTTGCAGCCAAATGTCAGGACCGAATACCTGTTTTCATTTATTTAGCATTTGCTTGGCCATCAAGCTGAGTTTCCATTACAGAGGTGCATGAACAGGATCAGCATGAATTCACTTTTCAGAATAAATCAGTCAAATATTTCTGAGAAAAGAAATGCATGCTGTTTTGTCTTGCTTGATGCTACTACAGAACAGACCCACCAAAACAGTGTGGAGGGGAGACAGTGATTCCCGTGCACCAGGGTGGCTAATAAATTGAGGGCAACACAACCTGGATTAAGTTCAAACCACTTCAGACTCTTGACTGAAATACTGCCAAACCCTGAGCCACCCAGTCCCTCTCTCCCTCACCCCCAAAAAGTATGTTTAGATTCCAAACACAAAGCCTAATTGTTTATTAAGGAAGTGGTTATGATGGGAAAATAATGCCGCTGTGGAGGAAAGAGCAGGAGGGTTTTACAAGAGGCAGTGGGATTTATCATCATCTCCTCCAGATCAGCTCCCTCAGCCTTTTGTTCTTCCTTTGCCTTTGCTTTAATTCTTACTGAAATAGAAGTCGCTTCGTTGGCCGTGGACAGGATGGTATGCAAAATCCACACAGGATGACTGCATTGTATTGATATCATGAAAAAAGATCAGCTTTCCTTGTATTCATAGCCCTATGAGACCTCTGATTAAATACTTGGCCTTATTTAACCCCTGCTTTATTCTCCTAACACAGCTGGTATAATTACAAACCAAACATATTTTACACCTTGTTATAGTTTATTGCTGTATCTCCTGCTAAAGAGAATAATTTCACACATGGAAACTGGAATTAATTTCTCCCTTTGAGGATATAAGATTGTGAACTGGCACCTAACTGTCTATTCTGTGTAATGATAACCATGAAAGCACCACAAAAATTTAGAAAACATAGTCACATATCTTGGCTGCTCAGATCTTAGCAGCGTGTTTCCAGGACCAAAGTCATAACTCTATCACCTCCCATGGTGCTGTACAGGGGGCAGACTTACCCCAAGGAACCACTGGTGGCAGAATCAGAAAATTCCTAATAATGGAGCAAGGCACAAAAAAACCCGTCTTGTTCCTAAATCTGCAGTGCTCACATCATGTATATCTTTACTAGATGATGCAGGATGACTCACGAAAATGTTAGCTCAAGATATATTTTAAACTCCTGAGCTAGCACTGTCCTGAGAAGAAAATTCTAATTTTGCTTCCTGTGGGCATACTTTCGAAAGCAGATTATAAATCCAAGTAGTGAAAATACACTCCCTTTTTTTCCACATAGGCAGTTTTGGAAGATCAAGATTTTTCACTATAAAAACAACAAATTGCCCACACAAACAATTTACATGTACACCCAAAACCACACACCCCAAATCCCATGCTCCCGTTCTCCACCCTTGCACAGTGTGTTGCCCTCTTTTCTTCTCTGCTGCCTGGTTGGTCTAAGCTTGGCTTTGTGAGATTGCCCCTAGCTTTGCAATAACAAATCTAGGCCTTTCTATTGAGGCAGGAAATGTTCGTGCTCTAAAACCAGCAGACCTTGTTTCATTTCTGGGTGGATGCAGATGGGTCTGCACATTGGCTCTGGGCATTTCGGCTGGAAAGCTGTGCTGAAGCCATTTTGAATGTCTAGCTTTGAAAGTCAGTCACAAAATGAGCTTGGAGGAAGCTGGTCCCCTGCAGGGGACGTGCTCTGGCATGTCAGCTAGAGCAGTGCAGCTGTCCTGACCAGGCTATCTACCAGGCTGTTCTGCCAATGCAACTGTACTGCCCCTGGAAACCCCTTCCCTGCTTTTAGACCCAGTTCAGGGTGCCTCATGGTGCTCAGATGACCTTGATCCCAACCACACTCCCAGATTCCCCATCCACTGTCTATTGCATGTATGTCTTGGTTTTGTCTTTTGGACCAAACCAAGTACTTCTCTCAAAAAAATAAATCCGGGTATGATTCAGGGGAATAGCTGACTTCAAGGGCTGCTGCTTACAGGGAGCACAGGCAGGATTACAACTGCTTTAGTTCCCTACAGTACTGCTCTATTATCTTCAGTAGGTTTTCAGAACTACGGAATGGTTAAGGTCAGAAGGGAGCTCCAGAGGCCATCTGGTCCAACCCCCTGCTCCAGCAGGGCCCCCCAGCACAGGGTGCCCAGGACCACATCCAGATGCCTTGTGACAGTCTCCAAGGAGAGAGACCCCACAGCCTCTCTGGGCAGCCTGGGCCAGTGCTCAGCCACCCTCAGTAAATAAGTATCTCTTGATGTTCATATGCAGCCTTCTGTTTCAGCTCTCTCAGACTTTCCAGATATGACAGATGCTCCACTCCCTTCATCACCTTTGTGGCTCTTCATTGGACTCTCTCCAGCATGTCCGTATCTCTCTTATACAGGGGTGCTCATAATGGGACATAGCACTCCATGTGTGACCTCATCGGTGCTGAGCAGAGGGAATGGATCACCTTCCTTGACCTCCTAGCAACACTCCTCTTAATGCAGTCCATGAGTGCATTAGCCTTCTTTGCTGAGAGGACACATTGCTGGCTCATGCTTAACTTGCCCACCAGGACCCCCAGATCCTTTTATATAAAGCTGCTTTCCTGAATATACCGGTGACAGGGGTTGTTGTTCCTCCCACAAACATGCTAAGCACCTCACCAGGGTGACTCATGCTTGTTCTCTTGGGGAAAAAAAAAAAAAAAAAAGAAAAAAAAAAAAAACATATTTTGCTTTTATTCAAAATTTCTTTCAAAAATTTGAACTTCTGTTCAAGGGGAAAAAAGACTTAAGAATTTTCATGGAAAAAAAAATCTCGCTTGATGAGAAAGACAGATTTTCAGCAAAAAACAACAAAAGCCCTATGGGCTGGATGGACATGGCTGGCATGAGCAAACCAGAAGCGTCTCCTTGGAGGGACAGAAAGTACATCCTCCACTTTCAGCCAATAAGACATCAAAGGTAATGGAAAAATGCATTTGCTTTCTGACCAGAGGAGAGCACTAGGTTATAGACTCCATTTCCAGACATCTTCTGTATGTTCCTCAGCATTTGTCTGGTATAGTTTGTAAAATCTGCCAGAAGTGGCAGCTTCCAACAGATCCCATGGGAAGTCACTCCCCAGCAAGCAAAGACATTTAAGAGTTTCTGCTTGTTCTCTGCATTTTTTTACTTTCCATACTGATGGAGGCTTACTCTCTGATCACTTCATATCAAATAAAATGGGATTCTGAAACCACCAAGGAGTTAGTGTAATAAACAGTATCCACACCTGGAGGTTAGCTATCTGTCCCGCTCAATTGCTAGAATAGACCCTGAGAAAAATTTCAGGTCAGTCAGGCTCCAAATAAGTTTCAGGAACCTTGAGGAGACCACTATGGACACTGGCCATGAAAAATTTGGGATTTGGCTTTTGTCCATTGCCGACAGCTTCCTACCATGTGGTTTCTAGGCATGATTCAGAGGTTAACTTCGGTAAGAGGCTGTTCAGATGTACAGTTTGGACAGGTCCCCCTTTTTGACAGATGAAACAGTCCAATAGGTAAAGAAATTGACTGTTTTACAACAACAAATGGTCTCAAGAACATTTAGAGAGATGTCTACATGTACAGAGAGACAGCAAGTTGAGCCACACCAGTGCTTTCAGTGGTCTCAGTCCTCAGGGATGTTAGTCCACATTGCAAAACCCTTGTGAGAAGGGGACCTTACTGATAAATCTAAGGCAATATTTCTGAGTGATATCAACTAGAAAAGGGCTCTTCTCTCTTACAAGTTCCCACAGCTCACAGACCAGCTATACAAATGCTGCACACCATCCTTTCTACTTTTTCTACTCTGGCCACACGGGGTCTGGCCAGAGTAACCAACACCACCTGATACCTGGATCTGAACGGGGGTAGATGGTCGTGGCTTGCGTTTGTGTTGGAAACTCAGCAGATGCTTGTTGGGAGATGTCCCAACAGTGCATGATCCTGCTGCTTCTGGTTACACAGTGGGGTTTTCAAAAGCTGCCAACACTGGCCTTACTCTGCTTGTATTTAGTAACACAAAGGTTTTCAAATCCATCATCTTTTTCAGTAATTAGTGCATAATGATATTCAAGCAGTATATCATTATTAGTTTCTCCCCAGAGACTCCTCTCTGCCACACACAGATTCAGAACATCTTTATTTTCTCCTAAAAGGCATTAATCTTTACAATCAGGCATTTTGGCTTCTTTTTCTCCTCTATCCCCATCCCAAGAGAAACTCTCTTCTCGTTGTGAGTCAATTAGGCAAACCTAAAGAGCACTGCCTGGACTTAAACCTTAAATCCAGTAGCATTTAAACACTGGTTTGCTGTTATACTTGGTTCAAAGGTTTGCCCCTGTTGATTTGTGTGGTCTTCTGCAGTTCATGAAGTTATGAGCCACTTGCACAGAGAGGTGAGTAGGGTTATCCACTGGATAACTGATTTTGATCTCTGATTAGTTTTTTGTTGTTGTTGTTGTTTTGTTTGTTTGTTTGTTCTTTTTTCTTTTTAAACAGGCTTGTCAAGGAGAGGGAATCAATGTTTTGGTTTTCAAAGAGGCCTTATGGTTTCCTTGCAGTAACCTGGTGTTATGCGAGGCCATCACACACATAATAACTGGACTCTGGGTTTGTTCTGGGAAGAGAAAAGTTAATTTGCCTGAGCCCAGTCACTGATCTTAAGAAAAGAGGTGCAACTGTGATTTCATGCACCACTGACTTCATAGGACGATTCCTATTTACACTGTTGATGAAAAGAGAAGCTGTCCCAAAATACACCATCCTTCTGCCACTGAGCTTGGGGAGATTTCAAGGGGTCAGGGGAAACAGGGCTGGACTCCAGCTCTGCCTCTCATCACTGGATGTTCATTATGTATGTAATGTGCTTTGCTCTTGAAATTTATTTCAAGGTCAGAGAAACTTACCTTCTGTGTATGTTGGGTTGAGGCATATTTTGTTAGCAAAATTTATAAGAAGACTTGTTTTAACAGTTGTTACGGTAGATTGATTGGGTAATATTTACTTGTGCTATAATTATCTTATTTCATAGTAGCAAATGTAAGGAGGCAGCTAGGCGTGCTGAAACCAGAATAACAGAAATCAGGAGATTCACAGCAGGAGGCAAGGTGTTGTACTGTATATACTGTTGTGTCTTGTTATTTATATCAAGCTAAACTTGTTTTTCCAGCTATTTGTGCAATTGACCAGCTACCCAATAAATTACATCATTTCCAGCACTGAATGGCACCATGACATGTTAACTAGGAATTTAAGCACCAGAAAATAATCTTGACTGACTTAAAAGTGCAGCTATAAAAGCCCAATGAAAGCTAATTTTCTGAGGCAGGATGGGGAGGGGGAGAGGTAGGAAACAGGCAGGAGGAGGGAAGCTGGGCTGGGAGACAGACAAAAAGAAAGCACATGCACAACCAGATTCACATATATACACAAGTTTTAAAATTCTTAGTCTAACGATATATTCCCCATAAAATGTCACTGGTGGGTTGATTGCTCTCTCCTCCCTTGGGTGAGCCAACTCCCAGCTAGCCCTTCTCGTGTTTTCAGGTGTAGACCAACATCTGCGTAAAGGTGAAACAAGGAGCTCACACAAAATTAAATGTGTGTAATTATATGCCCCCAAATAGAATTGTAAAACCAGAGATGCATTCCTCACCTTTATTTTAAACTTGCCCTGTATATAGCAACAGGCCAATATGGAAAGATGTGAGAGCTTGAGAATTATCTATTTTTTATTATTTTGACCAGACAGACACAAATTTATTAAACTTTTCGGGTAAGCAAAAAACCTCACAGAGGCACTGTGGGCTGAGACAGCAAGACTAGGGAAGGCTGGCACATTTTGGAAAGGCTGAACAAATGGCAGGGCACAATGGTCCCCCAGGGAACTCACCCTGTGTTCCTTTGCCTGGGGTCACATCCTGATGTGAATTTAGGAAGCAGGAAGGATCCATGAGACCTACAGGACAAGCACAACCAAGGGAGCCTCTTCTCCTACGGTGGAGTCCTCCACTCCCCAGCTGGAGGAGGTCTCTCCCTGCTCATCCCACCACTGCCCGAGGGCCATTTCCCACTGTCTGGCACCAGGCTTTGCTCCCCCAACCAAGGCTCACCGCAAACTGAAGCTCATGTAACCTTCGGTTAATTTTAGCTTAGGAAACAAGAATCCTGCAATTGTGCCGTCTGCTTGCCTGCCTGTCTTTGTGCCTCCCCTTCCTCTCTGTGCACACACCCTAATAAATTCTGAATCCAGTTTCAGCTAATATTAAGTGAGGGGAGAGAAGATAGACCCGAATTTGTGACCCCAGTGAGGGAAGGACGCGCCAAACTCAGCTGTGATATTTGGCAGGGCCCGCCTGGCCAGCCAGAACAGACGTACTGGCTGGCAAGTGAGCACGCATGCGGGCTACAAGCCTGTGCCTCCAGGCT
Source organism: Aythya ferina (assembly GCF_964211825.1). Lineage (NCBI taxonomy): Eukaryota > Metazoa > Chordata > Aves > Anseriformes > Anatidae > Aythya > Aythya ferina. Next base: position 28,521,476 of record NC_140296.1, read on the forward strand.
GGGGGGGAGCTGGAATAAGCCAGGGCGCTGGGAACAGGAGGATGCAAGCCTTTAGGAGACAAACCATCACTGCTCCAGCCACCCAAAGAAGAATGTGGTTTTGTTTGATTCACATTGTCATGTTGGTGGGAAGGAGGAGGTGAGTGGGTGGGCTTCGTTTTTTTGCAAATGCACAGTGTGGAAATTTGAATTATCCTATATATAATATCCCAAAGAGCCCAAAAGAGCACAACTGGAATTATTCAGGACAGTTCAGGCTCATTTTATTTTATTTTTTATTTTTTGCATGCGAGCAGAGGTGGCTGGCTCTCTTCCATCAGAAAACAAGGTATCAGCATATCTCCTGGGGAACCCTGAGTGCTGCCTTGGCTGGGAACAGGTCAGCACCTCCATCATGGATCAAGCAAGTGAGCACCTCACATTTGGCATCCCCAAGTTTCTCACCCAGGCATCCAAGCAAAGAGCAACCAGAGCTTTGTGAGCGTGCTGAAATATGGGGGTGCCTGGAAGATCAAAGCAGGATCAAAGCTCGGAGCAGCTCCCATTGTCTTTCCCCTAAAACTAACACATGTACGTGCCACGACATCCTGGCATGAGTAGGCTTATAAGCTTCCTCCAGCCTTCTGTCTCTCTCTTAGAGGGCAGGGTGCACTGAGAAACCGATGCCACACACACTTTTGTGTCAGCCCTGCCACTTATCACACATGCTGCCACCTTAGCAGGCAAGGACAAGGGGCTCCAAAGTTCTGTTCCCAGCTCCTTTTCCTCGAGGTCAGTGGGATTGCCCCAGTGTAAGTGAGAGCACAAAAGCTGGCCTTTTATCAATGGGTTTTGGTGCTTTTTAATGGGATTAGCCAGTTCCACCCAGTGCTGGTTGCTACAAAGGCTTTTTCTCCTGTCTCAATGACGTGTTACATCTTAACGTGTGTGGTCATATCTGCAGTCGATTTGTGCAGCCCTTTGTTCTTTGCACATGTTTTTATTGCCTAGGGGGCATGCAGCAACCAGCCAGCAAGCTTTTGTGGTGCCCAGTTTACTCGACTGTTTATACAGTTAATGCACTGCAGCCAAAATAAGAATCTGCAATATCAATTCATCGAAAGTAAAGCTGGATGACAATTGCAGAGCAGTTTGGGATTGGCAGCACCTTAAGGATGCAACACTGCCAACAGCCCATGGTATAGCCCCAGCACATCTCGTTTAACTTCAGCAACCTACTCGCTTGGCAGCTACATGTCCACCCCCCACCCTCTGAGAGCAACACACTACAAGCAGCAATTCACAGGGCAATTTATTCCCTCTCCCTTGAACACCTACTGAGGTTAAGATGAAACACCCTGCAGAGGTGTCTCTGTCCTTCTTCCTGAAGACTACCAAGGCAGCCTCACACAATCCCCTTTCCAGTGGCCAGTGCTAGGTTGTCTCCTTCCAGTCCCAGGTATGATATTGCACTGGACTCAG